>NC_089580.1:5742451-7144703 GCF_019320115.1 Miscanthus floridulus | reverse complement strand
GGAACCCTTTCTGACCGGACGCACAGACGCAGCGTCCGGTCACTCCTTCAACAGCAGTTCACCTCCTGTGAACTGACCGGACGCTGGACAGCAGCGTCCGGTGCAGCGTCCGGTGCACCTTTTCCAGCAATTCTTCAACATACCTTCGCGCTACCTGTTCCCAATCAAGTCCCAACTTGAATAAGATCCAAATAAACACCAATTGGGACTGATGTGAGTGACCTCTCTCAAACCCTCATATTTTTCAAAATATTTTGCCTTAGGCTATAATTCTTTTTAAGGAAATCGGCAACAAGAGGGCAAATGGAACAAAATGACAAAACAACATTCATGCATATGTAATACTTGTAAGTAAATCTAGTTGCTTGTCAAGTTTGATCCAAGGTTAAGCTTCTTCACACGCTTTTCGGCGGTTATCTTAACCATGTTAGACAAGCCCTATATGCATTGCCCCAAATTAAACATGTTGTATTTTACAATGAATGCAAGGGACAACACAAGCTCAATTTTTTGTGAAGTTACTAAAATCAAGTACATTGAGCTCGTTCCGCAATCTACAAAATGTAGCTTCATCTAGCGGTTTAGTGAAGATATCCGCTAATTGATCTTCGGATCTTACACCTTCTAGTGATATATCATTTTTAGCTACATGATCTCTTAGAAAGTGATGGCGGATATCTATATGCTTGGTGCGAGAGTGTTGAACCGGATTATTTGCAAGTTTTACCGCACTTTCATTGTCACACAAAAGAGGTACTTTCTCTAGAACTACACCATAGTCTAGTAAAGTTTGTTTCATGTATAATATTTGTGCACAACAAGCACCCGCGGCAATGTATTCCGCTTCGGCGGTGGACAAAGCCACACTATTTTGTTTCTTGGAGGACCAAGACACAAGTGATCTACCAAGCAAATGGCACCCTCCGGATGTGCTCTTTCTATCAACTTTGCATCCGGCATAGTCCGAATCGGAATAGCCAATTAATTCAAATAAAGCTCCTTTGGGATACCAAAGGCCAATGCTTGGTGTGTGCTTAAGATACCTAAGGATTCTTTTTACGGCAATTAAATGTGTTTCCTTAGGACAAGCTTGAAATCTAGCACACATACACACACTAAACATGATGTCGGGCCTAGATGCGGTTAAATATAACAAGCTACCAATCATAGAACGGTAGAGAGTTTGATCAACCGAGTTACCTCCCTCATCTAGGTCGAGATGTCCATTTGTAGGCATTGGGGTCTTGATTGGCTTACATTCATCCATCTTGAATCTCTTGAGAAGATCTTTTGTGTATTTCTCTTGAGAGATGAAGATGCCTTCTTTCATTTGCTTGACTTGAAAACCAAGAAAGAATGTAAGCTCACCAATCATTGACATCTCGAACTCCTTAGACATCAATTCACCAAATTCTTTGCATGAGTCTTCATTTGATGATCCAAAGATGATATCATCAACATATACTTGACAAATGAAGATATGCCCATCAAGCTTCTTGGTGAATAGTGTGGTGTCGACCTTCCCAATGGTGAAGCCTTTCTCAATAAGGAAATCCCGAAGGCGCTCATACCAAGCTCTTGGGGCTTGCTTAAGCCCATATAGTGCCTTGGACAACCTATAAACATGATTAGGATATCTAGGGTCTTCAAACCCGGGAGGTTGATCAACATAGACTAGTTCATTAATAAAGCCATTTAAGAATGCACTTTTTACATCCATTTGATATAGTTTCATTTCATGATGTGATGCATATGCAAGGAGGATACGGATGGCTTCTAATCTTGCAAACCGGTGCAAAGGTTTCTCCAAAATCTAAACCTTCAACTTGAGAGAACCCCTTTGCAACTAGTCTTGCCTTGTTCCTCACAACAACACCTTGATCATCTTGCTTGTTGCGGAACACCCACTTTGTTCCAATGACTCTTGCATCTTTTGGTCGCTCTTCAAGATTCCAAACTTCATTGCGAGTGAAGTTGTTCAACTCTTCATGCATGGCATTGATCCAATCCGGATCTTTAAGAGCATCTTCTACCTTGGTAGGCTCATAGCAAGAGACAAAAGAGTGATGAGCAACAAATGAAGTAAGTTTTTGAGATCTAGTCATCACCCCCTTTGTTGGACTCCCTATGATGAGATCTTGTGGATGATCTTGTAGGAGAGGTGTATTTCTTCTATTGACCACTTGAGGAGGAGGTTGTGGAGCATCAACATCTTGTGCTTGTACCACCATTTGCTCATGGGAGATATGAGTATCTTCATTTTCTACTCTCCCAACTTTTTCACCATCTTGTGGTACATTTGATGAAGAGGGTTGATTAATGACTTGTACATCATCTTCATCATCTTTTGGCTTGATGTCTCCCACCGGAATATTCTTCATAGCCTCCCTCAATGGTTCATCACCTACATCATCAAGATTCTCATGTGCTCCTTGGGAGCCGTTAGATTCATCAAATTCCACATCATATGTTTCTTCAACCAAGCCGGTGGCATGATTAAATACTCTATATGCTTTGGACTTCAATGAGTAACCAACAAGAAAACCTATATCACAACGCCTTTGAAACTTCCCTAGGTGTTGCCGCTTCTTGTAGATGTAGCACTTGCAACCAAACACCCTAAAGAAGGAGACGTCCGGCTTCTTCCCATTGAGCAACTCATATGGTGTCTTGACAAGGAACTTTTGAAGAAATAGGCGGTTGGATGCATAACATGCGGTGTTGATTGCTTCCGCCCATAGAGCTTCGGGAGTGTTGTACTCATCTAGCATTGTTCTTGCAAGAGTGATCAAAGTCCGGTTCTTCCTCTCAACTACACCATTTTGTTGAGGAGTATAGGTTGCGGAGACTTCATGTTTGATTCCAACTTCATCACAATAAGCTTCTATGTTTGTGTTGTCAAACTCTTTGCCATTGTCACTTCTTATCTTCTTGAGCTTCACTTCAAATTCATTTTGAGCTCTCTTGGCAAACTTCTTGAAACAAGATGCAACTTCGGATTTGTCATGAAGGAAGAACACCCATGTATATCTTGAATAGTCATCCACAATCACAAGACAATAGAGATTTCCTCCCAAACTCTTGTATGTTGTTGGTCCAAATAAATCCATGTGTAGGAGTTCTAGCACTCTTGTGGTTGACATGAAAGCTTTGGTTGGATGAGTGTTTGCAACTTGCTTGCCGGCTTGACATGCACTACAAAGCTTGTCCTTCTCAAACTTCACATCCTTCAACCCTCTCACCAAATCATTCTTCATAAGCTTCTTGAGTGAGCTCATCCCAACATGAGCAAGTCTTCTATGCCATAGCCACCCAAGTGTTGTTTTGGTGAATAGGCAAGTCTTCAAGTTTGCATCTTCGGAGGTGAAGTCAACTAGATATAAGTTGTTGTATCTAAATCCATTGAATATCACTTGATTGTCATCTACCTTAGATACAACCACCTCCTTCTCGGTGAACAAGCATTGGAAGCCAAGATCACACAATTGTCCAACGGATAGCAAGTTGAAACTCAATGAAGCAACATAGAGCACATTGGAGATGGAATGATCATTTGATATTGCCACTTTGCCCAATCCTTTGACCTTGCCCTTTGAATTATCTCCAAATGTTATTTTCTCTTGTCCATCTACCTCTTCATCTAGTGAGGTGAACATACGTGGATCACCGGTCATATGTTGAGTGCAACCACTATCAATAACCCAATGACTTCCACCGGTCTTGTAGTTCACCTACACACAAGAGATTCAAGCTTTAGGAATCCAAGCTTGTTGAGGGCCCTTCACCTTCTCAACAAGTGACTTAGCCACCCAAATTTTCTTAGGTCTACTCTTGTTGGGGGGACCTAAGAACATGACTTTCATCTTTCCACTTGAATCTTTTCTAAGCATGTAGTGAGCATTGAAAGCAAAGGGTCTAGCATGCTTGGGCAAGGGTTGTGGTGGTGGAGTTTGACACTCATGAGCAAAGTGGCCTTCTTGTCCACACTCAAAACATCTCTTTGGCTTTGGCTTTGGCTTTGATTGTTGGTGTTGAGCTTGAGCCTTTTTCTTCTCTACACTTGCCATATATCCAATGCCACTTCTATCCATCTTCATGACGGTATTCATGAGTAGCTCACTTTGGAGATGCTTGCCTCTAGCAAACTTGCTCAATCCCACTTTGAGATGCTCTTTCTCCATCTTGAGCTTCTTGTTCTCTTCCTTGAGAATATCATTGTTCTTCTCCTCCTTGAGTTTCTTGATTTCTTCTTTTAGCTTCTCATTCTCAAGGATCACCTCTTTGTCATGATCAAGAGTTTCTAGCACAATGGTGTTGTGACTTTTCATTTCTTCAAGATCTTTCATGAGCTTCTCATTGTCACTCTTGAGCTTGACAAACTCATCATAGTTATTGCACTCAACCACTTGCTTGCCCTTGCTACTAGATCCATGCTCAATGCTCTCATCAATTAAATCATCACATGAGGTAGCTATATCAATCTTAACAACATGGTTAGTAGCATCATGTGGCTCATTTGGTAAGAATTCTTGTGCAATAATAAGAGTATCATAATTGATCTTTAGAGTTGTATATTCATCTTTTAGCTTATTGTGACTAGTGATAAGCTCATTGTGCACCCACTCAAGTTTATCATTTTTATCTTTAAGCTCTTTCTTAGAAGATTTGAGCTCCTTGAGTTTGGATGATATAGAATCATTTGTTTCTTTGAGCTCATCATTAGCCTTTTCTAATGTATCACACTTAGCTAAGAGTGAATCATTTTTAGCATCAAGTTTTTCATTTGTAGCCCTACTTTTTCTAATGATCTTAGTATATTTTCTTAGTATTTTGACAAGATCATCATATGTAGGTGAGTCATCATCATCGCTATCACTATCATCATCACTAGCATGTTCATCATCACTACTATCATCACTCTTAGTTACCTTGCGTTCACCTTTGGCCATAAGGCATAGGTGTGTAGAGGATGATGGCGATGGTGGCGGTGAAGATGCAATATCAATAGCAATGGCGGCCACCTTTTCATCGTCACTATCATCATCGGATGATCCACTTGATGAATCAATGTCCGTGAGCCAATCACCGACAATGTAGGCCTTGCCACTCTTCTTCTTCTTGTAGAAGTCCCTCTTTTTGCCATCTCTCTTCTTGTATGGCTTGTTCTTCTTCTTTTCATCTTCATCACTTGAATCATCTTTCTTGCCCTTGTTCTTGAACTTGTCTTTCTTGGGCTTTGTGCATTGATGAGCTAGATGGCCAAGCTCGCCACAATTGTAGCAATCCATCTCGGAGATTGGCTTTCTTCTTGAGCTTGTGAAGAACTTCTTCTTCTTGCCATCAAACTTGATGCCACTCTTATTTAGCCTTTTTAGCATCTTGGTGGTCTTCTTCACCATGAGGGCAAGGCTTTCTTCATCATCTTCATCACTTGAGCTCTCATACTCAAGTTTTGCTTTGCCCTTGTCTTGGCTAGCTTTGAATGCTAAGTCCTTCTCTTTCTTCTTTGTAGAGGATGAGCCATCTTGTGGTGTGATGTGCATGTACATCTCATGAGCATTGATCTTTCCCAAGATTTGTGTCGGTGTAGCGGCGGAAAGATCACCTTGATGTAGCACGGTCACAATGTGCCCATATTTGTCAATGGGGAGGACACTCAAGATTCTTCTCACAACGTCGGATGGTGACATTTGAGTAAGTCCAAGCCCATTGACTTCCTCTACAAGAACATTTAATCGAGAATACATCTCATTAGCACTTTCTTTGGGAAACATCTCAAAAGAATTTAGCTTTTTAATCACAAGATGATAGCGTTCCTCACGCTCACTCTTGGTTCCCTCATGGAGCGCACAAACGTCCGACCATAGAGCATGGGCGTCTTTGTGGTTCCTTACACGATTGAACACCTCTTTGCAAAGGCCTCTAAAAATGGTGTTGCGAGCCTTTGCATTCCATTTTTCATAATTTACTTCATCGCCTTGAAGTTGTGCGGCATTCCTAGGTGCGGGGAACCCTTGAGAGGCGGCTCTAAGAATTCCAACATCTAGAGCTTCTAAGTATGCCTCCATGCGGATTTTCCAATATGGAAAATCATCTCCCTCAAAGATAGGAGGAGGTCCATCCCCGTGAGACATCTTGCTCTAAGCGATTAAGCTTAAAAACGTGAGCACGAGGCTCCGATACCAATTGAAAGGATCAAGATGCCCAAGAGGGGGGGTGAATTGGGCTAATTCGAAATTCTCTTGCAATAAACAAATCCTACGGATAGCCCAATTAACCCCTTGTGCCTAGAAAAGTGTTTCTATCAAACTAAAGCACAACGAACACACCACCTATGTTCCAACCTTACTCAAGCAAGCAATTCTATGGATGTAAAACAAGTATTGAATTGCTCAAAGTAAATACTCAAAGTAAATAGGGAGAGAAAGGAACGCGGCGATGTTTTGCCGAGGTATCGAAGAGTCGCCACTCTCCACTAGTCCTCGTTGGAGCACCCGCGCAAGGATGTAGCTCCCCCTTGATCCGCGCAAGGATCAAGTGCTCTCTATGGGTTGATTCTTCGACACTCCGTCGCGGCGAATCACCCAAAGCCGCTCACAACTTGAGTTGGGTCACCCACAAGCTCCGCCGGGTGAACACCAAACTCCCAATCACCACCAAGCCGTCTAGGTGATGGCGATCACCAAGAGTAACAAGCACGAACTCTCACTTGACCACGCGAAGCCTAATGAGAAGATGGATGCACACTTTGCTACTCTTGATTTGCTAGTGAGGCTACTCTCTTGGATTCTTAAATCACAAACACCTCACTAGGACCTTGCTCTTCTTGGCACTCACAAACGTGTTTCTCAGCTGTTGGAATGAGCAAAAGTTGCTCCACTCACGAGTGGAGCTTCTATTTATAAGGCAGCCTGAAAAACAAACCGTTATGAGCTTCTGCGGGACGACCGGACGCTCCGATCGTGATGACCGGACGCTCCGGTCAGTTCATCCCGCGAACCAGCATTCAAGTGATGACCGGACGCTGACAGGGTCCGGTCAGTACCGACCGGACGCGTCCGGTCGCTCTTGGGTGCTTACTGTAAACGACCGGACGCTGGATACTCAGGGTCCGGTCACATTGACCGGACGCGTCCGGTCACTCTTTTCCAAGTCTGGACCCTTACTGGAGTCGACCGGACGCTAGCCCTCAGCGTCCGGTCACACGACCTTCCAGCGTCCGGTCACAACAGACTTAACCACCTCAGTCAAACGAACTGACCGGACCCTGCGGCCAGCGTCCGGTCGCACTGGAGCCAGCGTCCGGTCAGTGTTTGACCCTCCATTCACTTCTAACTTTCGAACATATGTGAATGAAGTTTGCTCCAAAGGATCTTAGGCATTCATAGGAGCTACCTAGAGCTAGTTTTAACACGTGTGCACCACACCTAACTCACTAGACTCAACTAGGTCAAGCTACCCGTTCATACCCCCCTTTATAGTACGGCCAAAGGAAAAACAAAGTCCTAAACTACTCTAAATGTCTCTCCAACTCCAATCGACACTTAGAACTAGTTATCCTTAACCTTGTCGTCCATCCTTTGAAAACCGAAACGATTTCCATCGTAGGGGCATGACAACCTCGATTGCCCAATCGATCTCCATTACCATGACCTAACTTAGTTTCCTCTGCAAAACACACGTTAGTCATAGTAATCTTGTATTGACATTAATCACCGAAATCCAACTAGGGGCCTAGATGCTTTCAACATGTTAGTCATAGTAATCTCGTATTGTCATTAATTACCAAAACCCAACTAGGGGCCTAGATGCTTTCAATCTCCCCCTTTTTGGTGATTGATGATAATACAACCTCAAGTATGTGTAAGAGATGAGGTTTTCAACATGCTTGGTTCATATAAGCTTTTGACAATAAGTGCAAAGGAGTTAGACATGCTTATATGACCCAAGCTAATATGGTGTACTCAATAGATATGAAATAAGCATGAGTACAAGAAATAAAGCTCATTTGAATCAGAGTAAAATGTGGAAGCAAAGCAAATGAGCATAATGAAGTGACATGACATATATATAGATCAAAGTAGAGAGCACACATGTCACATATCACATAAGTATCACATTCAATTGTATGTAGTTTAATGCATGAAAGTAAACGTGAATGCATAATAATGTATCACACATGAAAAGCCAAAAGTAATAAATCATAAGCTCCCCCTAGATATAGCGCTCCCCCTAGATCTTACATACTCGATCCATCTCCTCCTTTGGCGTCAAGCACCAAAACCTAAGGGTCAGTCGGTGGGGCAGGAGCAAACGAGTCGGGCGCTGAGGTGTGGTGAGCGATCTAAAACAATGTAGCATCATCCTCTGATCTGGAGTTCTGAGCTGTCTGACCCTCTATCGTTGGAAGTGAAGCTAAAGCGGTCTAGGTCTGCTCTAGGACTAGTGTGGCCAGTGACTCAGCAGGTATCACTGTAGCAGGTGGCTCAGATGATGCAACAGATGATGGGAGCGTCTCTATAGTCCCAGCAACTGGAGCGACTATGGAAGATACAGGGACTCGCAACTCTAGCGGTGTAGGCTGCCCTGTAAGCTCGCTGAAAGTAGCACCGAGGCTCCTAGAAACTGGGGTGTCAGTAACAAGCACCGAGGAACTCTGAGCCGGTGTGAAGCCCATAACAATAGGCGTGAAGTGAGGACCCTGGGCTGTCACTAGCGAAGCAAACCACTGGGACACCTGCTCTATAGGTGAAGCAAACTGTGTAGTTGGTTGCCCCTGACTCTGAAGCCCATTGGGCTGTATAGCTGGAGTCACTGAAGTGGTGGTAGGCTGGCCGAGCTGAGGTGTAGACGGTGGTAGAGCAACCCCTATAGCAATGACAACATGCTGCATAAACCCAAGTAACTGCTACTGCATTAGGAGCTGTTGCTGCTACATGGCTTGTTGCTACTACTGTATGGCCTGTTGCTATCTCTAGAACTAATCATGTCTGGCTTGAACATGTGCTAGTGCAGCTACGGTCTCCTAGGCCTGGCGTGCCTAATCCTGCCTCATCCACTCAAGAATGGCTAGAAGAGCGTGGTCTATCTGCGGTGCCTATGGAGCTGAGCTAGAGCCACTGGCCTCTTTGTCATGTGGTCGAGGAGGCATATGAGGAATAGCATGATAATCATCATCTAAGCTGTCACTAGGGTCGCTCCCGATCACACTCTCCTGCTGAGCATCTAGCTCCTCCTCCTCTATCGCTGCAACACCCCTGATAATCTCATCCTGCTGGGCTACAATCTCTAGCACCTCTGGGCAATGGCTCAGCTGACTAGGTGTGCTTGCACTGCTGTGACAGAGCATCTGAGTCATGTTGTATGGAGGAAACTCAGTAGTGGCACCAGTATACTCTACCATCGTCTTAGGAGACTTCACTGTAACTGCCTTGTGAATCAGGAATGTGATCCAGTGAGCATAGGGCAACTGTCGATGACCTCTGAACCCCTCTACAAGAGTGTCCTCCATCTCTAAAAGAATGACATCCTAGATATCAAATACTATCTGTTGTACTAGAGAGTTCACCAACCATAACTGAATGCGAGTCAGTCGCGATATCCCATCCTCAGGAGCAGGGTCCTCCTCAAGATAGCATCAAGAAGCTGAGCTATAGGAGTAAGGTCTCTAGGTGTCCTGCTCGACCCCTCGTCGAATGGCTCTATGAAGCAAGGTTGGACCAGATCTGTAGGAGGCACAAGACCGCCGTGAGGGCATCTAGGAGGCTCTATCTAACCGTAGCAAACCTCATGAAGGCGAATGGGTGACTCTGGAATCTTGAGGATCTCTCTAACCCTTGAGCTCTACAGCCTATAGTCACGGCCTCTGAATACAAAGTGTAAGAACCTGTGCCCCGAGTCAATCCAAAGTGAAGAGTAGAACTCACGAATCCAAAGTTGAGTAACTAGGGGCGGACCCTGTGGTCTGGGAGGCGAACGAGAACCTCTCCTCTGTGTCTTAGGCCTTGATGTCACTTGAGCACGAGTACGACTAGAGCATCATAACTATGGCTAAGGTGCCTACTCTGTCTCCTTGGTCTGCTCTGCCTGCTCAGTCTGCTCAGCCTCCTGAGTATCCTCTGACTGCACTAGTGGCTATGTCTACTGCTATGACTCCCCCTAAGGCTAACTCTCCTCTAGAGCGACACACTATCCTCCAAGCATGACAGTCCTAGTTGGACTACCATGAAGGCTCTCAACCCTCTCGATGGCAGCCCTCTGAGCTGGTGAAAGTTGATCTGCAATATGGACACCACTTCAAGCCCCTCCTCTCTCTGCATGCTCTGTGGCGGCTGCCACTGCTGCTGCTCTCTTAGTATCAGCATTTGCAAACTTTTGCTTCTTCGTCGTATTCTTCTTCACCTTGCCTTTCACCTCAGCAGACAGGCAAGGCGGAGGCCTCGAATCCTCAGCATCAGGACCACCTCCGACATTCTTGACACATGCCATTGCTGGAGCTGAAATGAAATGCTGCCACAGACAAGAATCAACTGTCACTGACACTCACGAGGCTTGGCCTCGATCCGTACTCACGGGCTTGGCCCCGAGTTAACTGACAACTACCAAAGCAACCTCAAAAACACTGACTCGCTGCACGATAGAATAGATTGGATATATGAATAATTACAATATACATCTAGAGATACGAAACCCTAAGAAGCAAGTAATAGATATGAAATTAGAGGTGATGGCTTCCTACCTAACAAAATCAGATGACCTAGCGACGAATCAGCAGAGGAACAGATCACGGTGCGGGTGGTTGCGGGATTAGGTCAAGGCATGGCGCGTTTATATGGTGGCCCCCACGTGACGGATAAGGAAAGGAGAAAGTGTTCTGGATCCACACGTTTTCTACTGACCAGACGCTCCAGTGGCAATGACCAGATGCTGCCACCCAGAGTCCGGTTGACTACAGAGAGGTCCAAATCCCCTCAAGTCGTGACCAAACACGTCCAATTACCCTTGATCGGACGTAGCCTGAGTCCGGTCGATCCTGACAACTCCTTCGCTTGACCGGACGCAGGACCACTGTCTAACCAGACGCAGGAAGAACACTGTTTTAGTGTTCGGTCACTCCTTTGCGCTTCTGTTCACCTCCGATGAACTGACCGGATGTTGGAATCCAGAGTCTGGTGCAACGTCCGGTCGCCCTTTTTCAGCAAATCTTCAATGTTCCTTCGCACTGCCTGTTCCCAATCAAGTCCCAACTTTAATAAGACCTAAATAAACACCAATTGGGACTGATGTGAGTGACCTCTCTCAAACCCTCAAAATTTTTAAAATATTTTGCCTTAGGCTATACTTCTTTTTAAGAAAATAGGCAATAAAAGGGTAATTGAAAGGAAACGACAGATCAACACACATGCATATGCAATGCAATACTTGAAATTAATTCTAGTTGCTTATCAAGTTTGATCCAAGGTTAAGCTTCGTCATACGCTTTTCGGCGGTTATCTTAACCATGTTAGACAAGCCCTAAATGCATTACCAAGAGGTAAACATGTTGTATACTACAATGCAATGCTAGGGACAACATAAGCTCATTTTCTAGTGAAGTTGCTAAAATCAAGCACATTGAGCTCATTCCTCAACCGACAAAATATAGCCTCATCTAGCAGTTTAGTGAAGATATCCGTCAATTGATCCTCGGTCCTTACACCTTCTAGTGAAATATCATTCTTAGCAACATGATCTCTAAGAAAGTGATGGCGGATATCTATGTGCTTGGTGCGAGAGAGTTGAACCGGATTATTAGCAAGCTTTACCGCACTCTCATTATTACACAAAAGTGGTACCTTTTCTAGAACTACACCATAGTCTAGCAAAGTTTGCTTCATGTAAAGTATTTGTGCACAACAAGCACCCGTGGCTATGTATTCCGCTTCGGCAGTGGACAAAGCCACACTATTTTGCTTCTTGGAGGACCAAGACACAAGTGATCTACCAAGCAAATGGCACCCTCCGGATGTGCTCTTCCTATCAACTTTGCAACCGGCATAATCTGAATCGGAATAGCTAACTAATTGAAATCTAGCTCCTTTGGGATACCAAAGACCAATGCTTAGTGTGTGCTTAAGGTACCTAAGGATTCTTTTAACGGCTACCAAATAAGCTTCCTTAGGATTAACTTGAAATCTAGCACACATATACACACTAAACATGATATCGGGCCTAGATGCGGTTAAATATAACAAGCTACCAATCATAGAGCGGTAGAGAGTTTGATCAACCGTTTTACCTCCCTCATCTAGGTTGAGATATCCATTAGATGGCATTGGTGTCTTGATTGGCTTACATTCATCCATATTGAACCTCTTGAGAAGATCTTTGGTATACTTTTCTTGAGAGATGAAAATCCCTTCTCTCATTTGCTTGACTTGAAAACCAAGAAAGAATGTAAGCTCTTCAATCATTGACATCTCGAACTCCTTCGACATCAATTCACCAAACTCTTTGCAATAATCTTCATTTGATGATCCAAAGATGATATCATCAATATGTACTTGACAAATGAAGATTTCTCCATCAAACTTCTTGGTGAATAGTGTGGTGTCGACCTTCCCAATGGTGAAGCCTTTCTCAATGAGGAAATCCTAAAGGCGTTCATACCAAGCTCTTGGGGCTTGCTTATGCCCATATAGCGCCTTGGACAACCTATAAACATGATTAGAATATCTAGAGTCTTCAAACCCGGGAGGTTGATCAACACAGACTAGTTCATTTATGAAGCCATTTAAAATGCACTTTTAACATCTATTTGATATAATTTCATTTCATGATGCGATGCATATGCAAGGAGGATATGAATGGCTTCAAGTCTTGCAACCGGTGCAAAGGTCTCTCTAAAATCCAACCCTTCAACTTGAGAGAACCCCTTTGCAACTAGTCTTGCCTTATTCCTCACAACAACGCCTTGATCATCTTGCTTGTTGCGGAACACCCACTTTGTTCCAATGACTCTTGCACCTTGTGGTCGCTTTTCAAGAGTCCAAACTTCATTGCGAGTGAAGTTGTTCCACTCTTCATGCATGACATTTATCCATTCCAAATCTTGAAGAGCTTCTTCTACATTCTTAGGTTCAACACAAGAGACAAAAGAGTGATGTTCAATAAATGAAGCAAGTTTTTGAGAGTGAGTCATTACACCCTTTGAAGGACTCCCTATGATGAGATCTTGTGGATGAGCTTGTAGTAGAGGTGAATTTCTTCTATCAACCACTTGAGGGGGAGGTTGTGGAGCATCAACATCTTGAGCTTGTGCCACTATTTGATCATGGGAGACATGAGTATCTTCATTTTCTACTCTCCCATCTTTATCACCATCTTGTGGCACATTTGATGAAGAAGGTGGATCAATCACTTTCACATCATCTTCATCATCTTTAGGCTTGATGTCTCCAACCAGAATGTTCTTCATAGCTTCCCTCAATGGTTCATCACCTACATCATCAAGATTCTCATGTGCTCCTTGGAAGCCATTAGATTCATCAAATTCCACATCATATGTTTCTTCAACCAAGCCAGTGGCATGATTAAATACTCTATATGCTTTGGAATTTGATGAGTAACCAACAAGAAAGCTAATATCACAACGTCTTTGAAACTTCCCTAGGGGTTGCCACTTCTTGTAGATGTAGCACTTGCAACCAAACACCCAGAAGAATGAGACATCTGACTTCTTCCCATTGAGCAACTCATAAGATGTCTTACCAAGAAACCTTTGAAGGAATAGGCGGTTGGATGCATAACATGCGGTGTTGATAGCTTCCGCCCATAGAGCTTCGGGTGTGTTGTACTCATCAAGCATTGTTCTTGCAAGTGTGATAAGTGTCCGGTTCTTTCTCTCAACTACACCATTTTGTTGAGGAGTATATGTTGCGGAGACCTCATGCTTGATCCCAACTTCATCACAATAAGCTTCAATGTTTGTGTTGTCAAACTCTTTTCCATCATCACTTCTTATCTTCTTAAGCTTCACTTCAAACTCATTTTGTGCTCTCTTGGCAAACTTCTTGAAACATGATGCAACTTCGGTCTTGTCATGAAGGAAGAAAACCCATATATATCTAGAGTAGTCATCAACAATCACAAGACAATAAAGATTTCGTCCCAAACTCTTGTAAGTTGTTGGTCCAAATAAGTCCATGTGAAGGAGCTCTAACACTCTTGTTGTTGACATGAAAGCTTTTGTATGATGTGTGTTTGCAACTTGCTTGCCAGCTTGACATGCACTACAAAGCTTGTCCTTCTCAAATTTCACATCCTTCAACCCTTTCACCAATTCATTCTTCATAAGCTTCTTGAGTGAGCTCATCCCAACATGAGCAAGTCTTCTATGCCATAGCCACCCAAGTGATGTTTTGGTAAATAGGCATATCTTCAAGTTAGCATCTTCAGATGTGAAATCCACTAGATATAGGTTGTTGTATCTAAATCCCTTGAATATAACTTGATCATCATCTTTCTTAGATACAACTACTTCCTTCTCGACAAACAAGCATTGGAAGCCAAGATCATGCAATTGACCAATGAATAGCAAGTTGAAACTCAAAGAAGCAACATATAGCACATTTGAGATTGTGTGATCATTTGATATTGCCACTTTGCCCAATCCTTTGCCCTTTGAATTATCACCAAATGTAATTCTTTCTTTGCCATCAACTTCTTCATCTAGTGAGGTGAACATATGAGGATCACCGGTCATATGTGAAGCAACCTGATTTCCGCAAAGGGAAATCCACAGAGTCGAAGTGTACTATGACCGTTGTAGATCATACTACCCAAATTCTAGTCGAATACCACATCCATACAATGATAATATCAGAGTACAATTAGTGTGGAATTACATAAATTATTATATCACCGTATTGGTGGAATCAATAGCAGCATTCATTCAGAACAACTTGAAGATAAGATCGCCAAACTCGAGCATAGGAATGAACCCCTCAACCATCAAACTCCTCAGAGCTAGACTCCTCAGCAGAACCTGTGTGCCAAAATTTATCAGTACGATTTGTACTGGCCACTTCCACCCTATGAGCATTGCTTTGTGGAAATTGGATGCAGGTTGGATATAATCAAAAGGAATCTATAAGGTTGGGGTTTCCTATGTATTAGCCTATCAAGTAAATAGTAATAGTTGGTCAAGTTTTAACTCCATTCCCACACACATTCCACCCCATTCCTGTCCAGAGCCAGGTTTTGATCCTGGGATCGATATACCACCATCTCCATATCATCACCATACCATCGCTCAGTCGATAGGCCAACTCCCTCTCGGCACTATCTCATGGCCCGTAGCCCCTGGCTACGTCCGACACTCTCTTATGGGGGAAGAAGAGAAGGACTCATCTCACTATCTAGTTTAAGCGAAACCCAGGAAAGGTCCATAGCCGCCGAGTCAGCATATGTATCGATCGATCAACCATACACTCTGTAGAGGTTTTACATAACCACAAGATCTGCCTTCTTCGCTGACCGTCGTCAACTGGGCTGATTCCGGCCGCTTGCTAGCCTAGGATATTGCCACTCTACCATTCAGCCCTGGTACACCCCAAGTCTAGTCTGGGGTGGCTGAAACTGTGAGTCATGAGTCGAGTCCACAAGGTCTCCATGAAGTCTCGGAAGGGTGTGGGGGAAATTCTCCATGCCTCGTACCTCCTTGCACTGTCCGCTATCAACCTAGCAGTAGTGGTAATATCCTACCAAGTAGTCCGGCCGTCCCGCACCATATAGGGCGAGTGGTACGTAAGGCTTCCCGGTGAATCTGAGTACTAGTAAGTCCTTAGGGATGACCAAGCCAGAATGTCTTCATCAGGGTTTCCATTTACCGTGCCACCACAGCACCTCCACCCCGGGCTCCTCCCATCATAGGTTCACACCTAGGGCCACCTCATATCACCATTTACCCACCACAGGTATCCATTCTAGGGGTGCCCAGGTAGCACCTCACGGCAAGACTTGCCCCAGGCTCGTCGTATACTCCAACTTGGTCGACACAACTCTTACCCTCCACACACCCAAGTCACACACGCAGCACTCTCCCCATAGTCCAGATAACACCAGTTTCCACCAAGCATCAATGTAGTACAAGCGTAGTAGAAGTATAAGCAATGAAATATAGCAGCAAGCGTGTGTCTAGCCTAATAGCAGGGTAAGCAGGGGTAAGGTTGCGTCAAGGTAAAGGCCATCAAGAAAGCATACTACCATGCAAGTCCTATCATAGTGTGATTATAACAATAAAGTAAAGCAGTAGCAGCTCTATATTAGCCATGCATAATAGGTGCTATGAGATTGGGTGGGATGTGGCACCTTCAGTGAAGTCGTCTCTGTAATCCTCACGGTACTCTCAGTCCTTGTCTGTCTGGTTCTCCTCCGAGTCTACAAACGACCGCATTATAGTCACGTTAGCGACGTCTATAGAATAGCACAACAAGCAATGAAAATTCAAAAAGAGCCAAATACACTCAAACATGGGTTCATTGTGTAGAGCTCGATTTTAGATGAATTTTGGTCTTGGTCTTGTATTTTTCTGAGTTCGTACGAATTAGTTATGAATTTCTGAAGTTTAAATCATTTCTAAAAATGGGAAAAGGCTGAATTAATATCGTGCTGACACGTGTCACGCTCCTGTTGGTCCACGTGGCATGCTGACATCAGCATGACGTCAGCATGATGTCATTGTCTCGGTTCATGTACTGACAGGTGGGGTCCTGCATGACGTCAGCATGACATCACTCAATGACAAGTGGGTCCAGCGGCTCTGTGTTGCTGACTTGTGGGCCCGGTCAATAGTCAACATTGACCGATCAATGGCCAATACAGGCTGGGCCTCGACTGGGCTGGATGGGCCTGGATACGGGCTGGGCTTTGGCCTGCCACGTGGCGCGAGCTGGTGCGGCCATGTCGTCTTACTGGGCCACTAACGGACCATGATCCACGGGCACAGGTGAGGCGCGGTTCATGGTGAACCCGCCTGCATTGGTCCATAGACCGCAGAGCCGGTCTATGATGGACTTGGTCCACTTACTCCTTCCCAGGGTTTGGTTCACGTGCACGATGTGGTCGTGGTCGGAGCTTGGCGGAGCTACTCGGGACGTGGTCATGGTCGGAGCTCGGCGGAGCTGCTCAGGACATGATCGACGTGGTTGTGGTCGGAGCTTGGCGGAGCTGCTCGGGACGTGATCGACACGGTTGTGGTCGGAGCTCGGTGGAGCTGCTCGGGACGTGGTCGACGTGTTCGATGAGGGAAAAATCCCCTGCTCTTCCCTGACAGGGCTCCCACCGGTGGTGAGGTCACCGGCGAGCCTCTCGGGTGGTCTAGCGTCCGATTAGGGTAGGCGATAGCTTTCCCTAGCCTCGGCGAGTGCGACGGTGGGGTCGAGGCGATGGCTAGGGCTTCCTAGGGCTCTAGCCATGGTGAACGGTGGCATGGGTTCGTCGGCGTGCATGGACTGGGCTACGGTGGTAGCGAGAGCCCAGTTGGAGGAGCGTGCGAGCTCCATGGTGCTTCTACGGCCATGGTGGGCGTGTTGAAGGAGCTCCTGGTGCTCCCAGTGGCTCTGTCCATGGTGGTGGGGGCAAAGCGGAGGCGGTGGCGCTTTGACGAGGTGTGGTGCGGCAACGTAGGGCTCCGATGGGCTTCTTCCTTGGCTAAGGTGAGCGCAGTGTCTCTCGTCATGGCGGAACCAGTTGGGTGTCAACGTTGCCTTTACTGCAACGTAGAAGATGCGATGGTCTCACCATGGTTGTGCTCTCGGCCATGGTGAGCATGTCCGTGCATGTGCACTCCTGCTTCGATGTACAACGTCATGGCTGGGGTCCTCCTTTTGGCTGTTGGCAGCGCGCACGGTGCGTCCTAGGTCTCGGCAAGCGTGGCCATGGCGGTCTCCCTAGCTAACCAGTTGGGCTAGGCTAGAGCTCGAAGCTTCAGCAAGGTTTCGATCATGGCAGTGCACATTCCATTTGGCTAGGGAGGTGGTCTTAGCAAGATGGCTCACCACAGGGTTCGTGGCGGTAGGATGTGTAACAACCCAAAAATACACACAACAAAAATCCCAACTACAAATTTTTTCTTTAAAACCCTTGAGTGATGATGTGGCATGTAGGAAAACCCCTAGCCTTGCACTAACTAAGCCTACATGACTTGCACAAGTATCTCACCTCATCACCTTGAATTTATTTTACCACATAGCATACATCAAGTTGCATTATATTCCACATGGTGATTTGAATTTTATTGGATTATGTATTGATTAATAAAAGCCACCAAATATTTAATTCTACAATAAATAATTATATTAACATGGAACCAATATCCCAAACATATACCATGACCAACACTTTTCACCATGGAACATTATACCATGGGTGCAACATGCTACTTTGATTTATATACACATGTGTGAAGCATAAAACAAAAATGGAAAAAGGAAAAGAAAAATAGAAAAGGAGAAAAGGGAGGAGCTAGCCTCATAGCCCAAGCAACTGAGTCGGCCCAGCCTGCCTTCTACCACCAGCCGGCCCAGCTTGCCCTCCCGGCTTCGCTGGCCCACGCGCAGCCGCAAGCAGGCCTGGCCCAACCCCGCGCGGCCCACGCAGCCAGCCCACATGCCACCACGCCGTCGTATTTCCTTGTGTTGGTTGATGGGTGGGACACCCTCGTCATCCCCCTCCTTGGTCCCCTCCTCTGCATCCAGAAAACAGAGTGCAGATGCCATGGGAAAAAGATCCGATGCCGCCTTGGCCCCTCTCCGCCGTTCGTGCCCTCACAACCGACTGCAAGGCCCCATTGGATGGGTGCTACGTAGGCACTGGCTACCCAATAGGGTCATGCACAATGTGTGGCCGCTGCCGCGCATGCCTACCATGGCCATGGCCGAGCCGTGACCCTGCCCCCGCCTTTTTGATGAAGGAGCACGAAATCGGTTTTGCCAACGCACCCGTGGCCGTGTCGCGACCCCGTAGCCCCAGCCTCGACGCGATCACAACCCTCCGCGTGCCCCTTGGCCATCCCTAGCCGCTCGCTCCATGCCATGGCCGAGCTTCGGCTATAAAAGCCCCGGCCTCGGTTGCCCAAGCACGTTCCCGTGCCCCGCCGCCACCTTGTGGCCATCCACTGCACGCCCGAGCCAAGAGAGAGAGGGGATAGAGGAGGAAGAAGGAGCACCGAAGCCGCCTAACGTCGCCAGAGTCGCTGGAGCGGAGGACATCGCCTCGATCAACCACGTCGACGCTGCTGCTCGGCACTGCACGACATTGTCTCGACACGGCCACGACCCACCACTACACCGCCATCCTTTCGCCTTCGACACCAAAGGTGAGCCCATGCACCGCCCTCTGCTCACAGTCACCACCGGACCGCCGCCATGACCGAATCGAGCCGCCACCGTGGCCAAAGCCACTAGGAGCTCTAGAAGTCCCTTCGACCTGCCCGATGAGCCCGCTGGAGCACCGTGATGCTCACGCGCACCACATGACCGGCCTTTGCCGCTGCAACCACGCCATCCTCATACGCCGATGTGCTTGAGTAGCTGTTGCCATGGCCAGACCCCTGGGGAAACTTTGGCCACCGCAATAGCCCCACCGTTAGAGTCACCGTACCTTGGAGAAGCTATAGCACCACTCGTATGCGCCCCTCCGCCTCCGTCTAGGCTCACCGGCGAGGAACGCCACCGGTGGGAACACACCGGTAGAGAAACGGGGAGGGGGGCGGAGCTTCTCGTCACCCCATGCACCGGGTGCACGATGCACTGCATGGCCTGTGCCCGCATGGACACTGTCCACCATAGACCTACCCACGGTCCATGGACCAGCGCTCCTGAGTCCACCGTGGACCATGCCTATGAACCAAAGCCCGTTAGAGGCCTACTGGGAGCCCAACTGCGCCATGTGGCATCCTTCGCAGCACGACATGTGTCCGGGCCGGCCTGGCCCAAATCCAACCCTATCCTGGCCCAACCGGCCTAGTTTAGACCCGGTCCGTGTTGACCGTTGACCGGTCAACATTGACCGATTGACCGGACCCACATGTCAGCGACACAGAGACTCTGGACCCACATGTCAGTAAGTAACGTCTTGCTGATGTCATGACAACGTCACGCGGGTTCCACCTGCCAGTAACAAACACAAACGAGGTGACGTCATGATGATGTCATGGTGACGTCAGCTGCTGACGTCAGCAGCCCTGGCCCCACCTATCAGTGTCTGTGATCTGTTGACCGTTGACTCACCCGTTGACTTGATGTTGACTTTGACCGAACCCACAAGTCAGTGACCTAAGAGCCTCTGGCCCCACCTGTCGAAAACGATGACGTCGATGACGTCATGCTGACGTCAAGATGACGTCAGCTGGACCCCCACCTGTTAGCTTGGAATCGAGTTGATGACGTCAGCAGGACCCCCACCTGTCAGCTCAGAATCGAGATGATGATGTCATGCTGGCGTCAGCATGCCACGTGGACCAATCACAGCGTGACACGTGTCAGCCTAGGATTAATTCAGCCTTTTCCATTTTCAAAGATGATTTAAACTTCGGAAATTCATAATTAAATCATATGACCTCAGAAAAATACGAAACCAGGACCAAAATTCATCTAAAATCGAACTTTACGCAATGAACCATGTTTGAGTGCATTTGACTCTTTTGAATTTTCATTGCTTCTTTGTGCTATTCTATAAGACATCGCTAACGCGACTATAATTCAATCGTATGCAGACTCGGAGGAGAACCAGACGGACGAGGATCGTGAGTACCATGAGGAGTACGGAGATGACTACACTGAAGGTGCCACATCCCACCCAACCTCGTAGCACCTATTACGCATGGCTCATATAGAACTGCTATTGCTTTACTTTATTGTTATACTCACACTATGATACGACTTGCATGGTAGTATGCTTACTTGAAGGCCTTTACCTTGACGCAACCTTACCCCTGCTCCTGCTATTAGGCAAGACACACGCTTACTGCTATATTTCATTGCTTATGCTTCTACTACGCTTATACTACATTAAATGCATGGTGAAAACTGGTGTTATCTGGACTATGGGGAGAGTGCTGCATGTGTGACTTGGGTGTGTGGAGGGTGAGGGTTGTGTCGACCAAGTTGGAGTATACGACGAGCCTGGGGCAAGTCTTGCCATGGGGTGCTACCCGGGCACCCCTGGAAAGGGATACCTGTGGTGGGTAAATGGTATATAAGGTGGTCCTGGGTGTGAACCTGTGATGGGAGGAGCCCGGGATGGAGGTGCTGTGGTGGCATAGTGAATGGAAACCCTGATGAAGACATTCTGGCTTGGTCAACCCTAAGGACTTACTAGTACTCAGATTCACCGGGAAGCCTTACATACCACTCGCCCTATATGGTGCGGGATGGTCGGACTACTTGGTAGGATATTGCCACTACTGCTAGGTTGATAGCGGACAGTGTAAGGAGGTATGGGGCATGGAGGATTCCTCCACACCCTTCCGAGACTTCATGGAGACCTTGTGGACCCGGCTCATGACTCACAGTTTCAGCCACCCCAGACTAGACTTGGGGTGTACCAGGGCTAAATGGTAGAGTGGCATTATCCTAGGCTAGCAAGCGCCCAGAATCATTCTAGTTGAGGACGGTCAGCGAGGAAGGCGGATCTTGTGGTTATGTAAAACCTCTACAGAGTGTATGGTTGATCGATCGATACATGTGCCGACTTGTCGGCTATGGACCTTTCCTGGGCTTCGCTTAAACTAGATAGTGAGATGAGTCCTTCTCTTCTTCCCCCGTGAGAGAGTGTTGGTCGTAGCCAGGGGCTATGGGCCTTGAGACAGTGCCGAGAGGGAGTTGGCCTGTCGACTAAGCGATGGTATGGTGATGGTGTGGAGATGGTGGTATATCGATCCCAGGATTGAAACCTGGCTCTGGAAAGGGAATGGGGTGGAATGTGTGTGGGAATGGTGTTATAACTTGACCAACTATTATTATATACTTGATATGCTAAAACATAGGAAACCCCAGCCTTATAGGTTCCTTTTGAATATATCCAACTTGCATCCAATTTCCACAAATCGTACTGATAAATTTTGGCACACAGGTTCTGCTGAGGAGTATAGCTCCGGGGAGTTTGACGGTTGAGGGGTTCGTTCCTACGCTCGAGTTTGGCGATCTTATTTTCAAGCTGTTCTGAATGAATGCTACCTTTGATTCCACCAATGCGGCGATGTAATAATTTATGTAATTCCACACTATTTGTACTCTAAAATTACGTTGTATGGATGTGATGATCGACTGGAATTTGGGTAATATGATCTACAATGGTCTTATTACATTTCGACTCTGTGGATTTCCCTTCACGGAAATTAGGTCGCTTCAGAATGGTGGTGCGGTGGCGAGGCAAGGCCATGATGAGGCGATGCAGTGCCCTACCAAGCAGCTTATGTCGATGTAGCTAGTCGGGGCGGCGCTCCTGGCTCCGGCGAGGTCCTCTCCGTAGCGGTTTCCTTCTCCACCTTGCTTCTCCCTCCTCACTCTCTCTCGGCTTGATGCTATGTGATGTTGTGCCACCAGCGGTGGTGGCGAATGGGCTGAGGGTTAGGGCTCATGGATGTTGGCTTTTATAGCCAAACTCCAAGGGCTCTAATGGCGGACGGCGATCGGGTGGTGGTGATATGTGCGGCGTATCCGACGGCTCTCGTGCGGTAGCGTAAGCGTGGTGCAAGGGGGAACAAGGTCATGCGATTTGCGTGACCCTGGGCCCACGCCTGCCACGCTGGTCGGCCTCCGATCGCGCAGGGAGAATGCGTGGGCAAGGGGAAGAAGACGCTACTGTGCTGACAAGCAGGGTCGGGTCATCAGGCGCTTGGCGCGATGTGGCTGCATGTGGCGCGTGATAGCTGTCAAGTGGGCCCGACTTGTCAGCGGCTGTGCGTGTGTCTAGCCTAATAGCAGGGTAAGCAGGGGTAAGGTTGCGTCAAGGTAAAGGCCATCAAGAAAGCATACTACCATACAAGTCCTATCATAGTGTGATTATAACAATAAAGTAAAGCAGTAGCAGCTCTATATGAGCCATGCATAATAGGTGCTACGAGATTCAGTGGGATGTGGCACCTTCAGTGAAGTCGTCTCCATACTCCTCATGGTACTCTCAGTCCTTGTCCGTCTGGTTCTCCTCTGAGTCTGCAAACGACTACATTATAGTCGCGTTAGCGACGTCTATAGAATAGCACAACAAGCAATGAAAATTCAAAAAGAGCCAAATGCACTCAAACATGGGTTCATTGCGTAGAGCTCGATTTTAGATGAATTTTGGTCTTGGTCTTGTATTTTTCCGAGTTTGTATGAATTAGTTATGAATTTCTGAAGTTTAAATCATTTCTGAAAATGGGAAAAGGCTAAATTAATATCGTGCTGACACGTGTCACGCTCCTATTGGTCCATGTGGCATGCTGACATCAGCATGACATCATCGTCTCGGTTCTGGTACTGATAGGTGGGGTCCCGCATGACGTCATCATGACATCACTCAATGACAAGTGGGTCCAGCGACTCTGTGTTGCTGACTTGTGGGCCCGGTCAATGGTCAGCGTTGACCAGTCAATGGCCAATATAGGCTAGGCCTCGACTGGGCTGGTTGGGCCTGGATACGGGCTGGGCTTTGGCTTGCCACGTGGCGCGCGCTGGTGCGGCCATGTTGTCTTACTGGGCCACTAACGGGCCGTGATCCACGGGCGCAGGTGAGGCGCGGTTCATGGTGAACCCGCCTGCGTTGGTCCATAGACCGTAGAGCCAGTCTATGATGGACTTGGTCCACTTACTCCTTCCCAGGGTTTGGTTCACGTGCACGATGTGGTCATGGTCGGAGCTCGGTGGAGCTGCTCAGGACGTGGTCGTGGTCGGAGCTCGGTGGAGCTGCTCAGGACGTGATCGACGTGGTTGTGGTCGGAGCTTGGCGGAGCTGCTCAGGACGTGATCGACACGGTTGTGGTCGGAGCTCGACGGAGCTGCTCGGGACATGGTCGACGTGGTCAACGAGGGAAAAATCCCCTGCTCTTCCCCGATGGGGCTCCCGCCAGCGGTGAGGTCACCGGTGAGCCTCTTGGGCGGTACTAGCGTCCAATTAGGGTAGGCGATAGCTTCCCCTATCCTCGGCGAGTGCGACGGTGGGGTTGGGGCGACGGCGAGGGCTTCCTAGGGCTCTGGCCATGGTGAACGGTGGCATGGGTTTGTCGGTGTGCATGGACCGGGCTGCGGTGGTAGCGAGAGCCCAGTTGGAGGAGCGTGCGAGCTCCATGGTGCTTCTACGGCCATGGTGGGCGTGTTGAAGGAGCTCCTGGTGCTCCCAGTGGCTCCAGCCACGGTGGTGGGGGCAAAGCGGAGGCGGTGGCGCTCTGACGAGGTGCGGTGCGGCAACATAGGGCTTTAGTGGGCTTCTTCCTCGGCTAAGGTGAGCGTAGTGTGTTTCTCGTCATGGCAGAACCAGTCGGGTGTCAACGTTGCCTTTACTACAACGTAGAAGATGCGGTGGTCTCGCCATGGTTGTGCTCTTGGCCATGGTGAGCGTGTCCGTGCATGTGTGCTCCTACTCTGATGTACAACGTCATGGCTGGGGTCCTCCTTTTGGCTGTTGGCAGCACGCACGGCACGTCCTAGGTCTTGGCAAGCACGGCCATGGCAGTCTCCCTAGCTAACCAGTTGGGCTAGGCCGGAGCTCGAAGCTTTAGCAAGGTTTCAATCATGGCGGTGCATGTTCCATTTGGCTAGGGAGGTGGTCTCAGCAAGATGGCTCACCACAGGGTTTGTGGTGGTAGGATGGTGGTGCGGTGGCGAGGCGAGGCCGTGATGAGGTGATGCAATGCCGTGTCGAGCAGCTTAGGTCACTATAGCTGATCGGGGCGGTGCTCCTGGCTTCGACGAGGTCCTCCCCGCAGCGGCTTCCTTCTCCACCTTGCTTCTCCCTCCTCCCTCTCTCTCGGCTTGACATTGTGTGGTGCTATGCCACCAGCGGCGGCGGCGAATGGGCTGAGGGTTAGGGCTCACGGACGTTGGCTTTTATAGCCAAACTCCAAGGGCTCTAATGGCGGACGGCGATCAGGCGGTGGTGATACGTGCAGCGCATCCGACGGCTCTCATGCGGTAGCGTAAGCGTGGCGCAAGGGGGAACAAGGTCATGCAATTTGCATGACCCTAGGCCCATGCCTACCACGCTAGTCGGCCTCCGGTCATGCGGGGAGAATGCGTGGGCGAGGGGAAGAAGATGCTACTGTGCTGACAAGCGGGGTTAGGTCGTCAGGCGCTTGGCGCGATGTGGCTGCGTGCGGCGTGTGATAGCTGACAAGCGGGCCTGGCTTGTCAGCGGCTGTGCGCATGCGGGCGGCGATGCTAGGCCGGCTTCATGGGCCGCATGAGCGAGTGGGAGGGTAGGCGGGCTTGGTCGGGCTAGCTCGCAAGGCTGAGCAGGCCTGGGCTGCTGCTGCTCCCTCTCTCCTATTTCCTTCCTCTTTTATTTGTTGCCAATTTGGTTAGGGTTTATCATAAATATTAAGTAAGTTAGTTAAACATCACATAAGGCAAAAGAATCCAAATCACAAGTGGGTCTAAGATTGCATGCATGATTTATTTATTTAGGAATTTAATTACACATGTGGCATAAAACCAAACTATGCTTATGATTTTAACCTAGTTGGGTTACATCCAATCTAGAACTAGGGTTTGGCTTCTACATGTGTCACTCAACATCACATAGTGCTTAACACAAAAAATTTGTTATTGTGATTTTCGGTGTGTGGATTTTTGGGTTGTTACAATATGTTGAGTGCAACCACTATCAATTACCCAATGACTTCCACCAGTCTTGTAGTTCACCTACACACAAGAGATCAAGCTTGTTTAGAGACCCAAACTTGTTGAGGGCCCTTGACTTTCTCAACAAGTGACTTTGCAACCCAAATTTTCTTAGGCCTATTCTTGTTGGGAGGTCCTAAGAACATAACTTTTATTTTTCCACTAGAGTCCTTTCTAAGCATGTAATAAGCATTGAAAGCAAAGGGTCTAGCATGCTTGGGCAAGGGTTGTGGTGGTGGAGTTTGACACTCATGGGCAAAGTGACCTTCTTGTCCACACTCAAAACACCTCTTCGGCTTTGGTTTTGACTTGTGTTGTTGTTGGTAATGAGCTTGAGCCTTCTTCTCTTGATGTGCTAAGTACCCAATGCCACTTCTATCCATCTTCATGATGGTGTTCATGAGGAGCTCACTTTGAAGATGTTGACCTCTTGTGAATTTGCTCAACCCAGCCTTGAGATGTTCTTTTTCTAACTTGAGCTTCTTGTTTTCTTCTTTGAGCTTATCATGATTTTTCTCCTTCTTGAGTCTCTTGTTCTCTTCCTTAAGCTTCTCATTCTCAAGAGCTAGATCACTATCATAGTCAAGGTTCTCTATCACAATGGTGTTGGTGGTTGATAGCTTTTCAAGATCTTTCTTGAGCTTCTCATTCTCATTCTTGATATTGACATACTCATCATAGTTATTGGACTCAACCACTTGCTTGCCTTTGCTACTAGAACCTTGTGAAAATATCTAGGCCCCTAGTTGGGTTTCGGTGATTAATGACAATACAAGATTACTGTGACTAATGTGTGTTTTGCAGAGGTAATTAAGTTAGGTCATGGTAATGGCAATTGATTGGGCAATCATGGTTGTCATGCCCCTACGATGGAAATCGTTTCAGTTTTCAAAGGATGGACAACAAGGTTAAGGATGGACTAGTTCTAAGTGTCGTTTGGTGTTGAAGAGACACTTAGAGCAGTTTAGGACTTTATTTTTCCTTTGGCCATACTATTAAGGGGGGTATGGATGGGTAGCTTGACCTAGGTGAGTCTAGTGGGTTAGGTGTGGTGCACACTTGTCAAATCTAGCACTAGGTAGCTCCTAAATAGCCATAAGATCAATTGGAGCAAACTTTATTCACATATGATTTCGAGTTGGAAGTGAATGGAGGGTCAAATGTTGACTGGATGCTGGTTTTAGTGTGACCGAACGCTGGCTCAAAGTCCAGTCAGTTAATTTGATCAAGGTGAAGTCGTCTGGATGCGACCGGACGCTGAGTAAAATGTGACTAGACGCTGGGTGCTAGAGTCCGATCAACTCCAGTAAGGTCCCAGAGAGGGAGAATCCTGATCGAACGCCTCCGGTTAGTACTGGCCGGACGCTGGTCAGGTTCCGGCTACTAACCGGACGCTAAGTAGCAAAGTGACCGGACGCTGGGTGTCAGAGTCCGGTCAACCTCAGTAAGGTTCTAGAGAGTAGTTTTGTGACCAGACACGTCTAGTCAGTGCTGACCGGACGCTGGTCAGTGTTCGGTCACAACTTAACTGCTCAGTGGCGGGGAGAACTGACCGGAGTGTCCGGTCAACTTAACCAGAGCATCCGGTCACCCCGCAGAGGCACATAACGGTTCATTTTGAATGAGGGGTGATAAATACTTCCTCTATTCACTTAAGGGATCACTTTTGCTCATTTCAACAGCTGAGAAACACCCTTGAGAGTGCTTAGGAGAGCAAGAGCCTAGTGAGGTGATTGATATTTAAGAATCCAAGATTAAGGCCTCATTAGTGCAAGGAGAGTAGCAAGTGTGCATCCACCTTTCTCATTAGGCTTGTTGTGGTCAAGTGAGAGTTTGTGCTTGTTACTCTTGGTGATCGCCATCACCTAGATGACTTGGTGGTGATTGGGAGTTTGGTGATCATCCAACGGAGCTCGTGGATGACCCAAACCAAGTTGTGAGCGGTTGTGGGTGATTCACCATGATGTAGTGTTAAAGAATCAGCCCATAGAGAGCACTTGATCCTTGCACGGATCAAGGGAGAGCTACACCCTTACGCGGGTGCTCCAACGAGGACTAGTGGGGAGTGGTGACTCTCTGATACCTCGGCAAAACATCACCGTGTTCCTCCTTCTCTCTTTACTTTAAGCATTTACTTTGAGCAATTCAATTCATGTCTTTACATTCATAGAATTATCATGCTAGAGTAGGATTGAAACTTAGGGTACAAAACTTTTATGCGATAGAACATTAGAAACACATTCTAGGCACAAGGGGTGAAGTGGGCTAACCGTAGGGTTTAATTATTGCAAAGAATTTTAGAATTAGCCCAATTCACCCCCCCTCTTGGGCATCTTGATCCTTTCAATTGGTATTAAAGCCTCATGCTCACGTATTTAGGCTTAACCGAATAGAGAAAGATGTCTCACGGGGATGGTCCTCCTCCTATCTTTGAGGGAGATGATTTTCCTTATTGGAAAATCCACATGGAGGCATATTTAGAAGCTCTAGATGTTGGAATAATTAGAGCCGCCTCATAAGGATTCCCAAAACCTCGGGATCCCACACACCTTCAAGGCGAGGAAGTGAACTACAAAAAATGGAATGCAAAGGCTACAAACACCATCTTTAGAGGCCTTTGCAAAGATGTGTTTAACCGGATGAGGAACCACAAGGACGCCCATGCACTATGGTCGGACATTTATGCACTCCATGATCAAGAAGAGATATGCACCTACTCCAGTTATGAGTGATAAGCTTTCCAGAAATGGTTAATAACAAAGTTGTAGAGAATTTGATAAGCTTTCCAGAAAGTCTAGGATCACTGAATTTGGATTAGTAGAACTCCAGTTATGAGTGAAACAAGTAGCTACTGTTTTGTGGCATAATCGATGCATTGTGGAAATAGTTAATTAAATAATCGAGAAGAGATATGCACCTACTCAATAAACATGATGCACTTGTTAACATATATGCATTTGTAATACTTATTCCATACTCATGCATCTAGGATCAGAGGAAGAGATCACGTTGCTGGAATTCGAAGAAGCAGAGGAAGGGAATCAGCAGGAGGATCCGCAAGCCACAGCTCCTGAAGGCGTGGAGCAGAACCCTGAAGAGCTTCCAGAGTGTCCTAACCACCACCCTACTTCCTTTCTACGAGGCAAGCCCCGGAGCATTCTAAGTCTCCCAGTAATTTACAAATGTTTACTTACGTACTTATGATTGATGCATTAGGTTATAAGAGTTGAATGGAACCACTTGATGCATGTAAATTCCTTGTCTAGATATTAACCCTTTAGCCGGTATAGGTCCAAGATCGAATATGCTTAGCCATGCTTAGACCGGTAGAAGTCGGGTGATGTCCTGTCACCTACGAGATATAGGTGGATACCGGAGCACGGTTGGCTATATTTGCTATCGTGGAACAGAACCATGGAGTAAAAGTTAACCGAGACCGAACGGGAAGTCGATAGAGAAGCAACAAGACATGGAGGTCTTGGGTGTGGATCTATCCTTGTCTGTGTCGATTAAGGACCGTACCGTTGTTGGCGCTTCTGACAAGATTGAACGCATGCCTCTCACTTAGCTGGCCGGATAACTCGTTCCGACTGCGAAGCCGAGTAATTCAACTCAGGCTGGGAACCGTTCTGTTGTGCGCTCCTTCCGGGGAACGATCAGACTGAGCCCAAGGGCAGGCTTGGCCTGAGCATCCTGGCATCTGGTGTTCCAGATTGTGCAGCGCGGTATGGACCCATGAAATATGTACCTAAGTTGTACCAAAGGTGACCTAAGGCTATCGTGGCTGATAGACCTGGGTTTGTGTTAGGAATAAATTCCCAGCTGGTTGAAATCGATTCGAATCGCCGTCTCTCCTAGATAGTGAGAAACTTGGCTAGTCCCAACATCGTAGCAACTGTGTTATGAAACATGATGGTTCGGATGAATATAGAATTACAATACCTGCTATGGTTACTATTGTATGCTTCTAAATGATATACCACATGTTTGGCATAGGATAGTTGCTAACCTAGGAATGGATAGTTATAATTAACCTGGTAAAGAATTTGTAACTGTACCATGATTCAATTGCTTTTACGCAAAAATGTTGTCAAGTTATGCCCACTTATACAGCCTTGCATAATCCTTGGAGTCATTTTATTTCTGGTTCATGACGGGTAAGTCTAGCTGAGTACCTTCTCGTACTCAGGGTTTATTTTCCCATTGTTGCAGATGGCACTATGTATCATGGTTATTGCAAGAGTTGCTTCTATCCCGCTGTGGATGAGGAGTAAGCCTTGGGCAGGCTTCTTTATTAATTCCTATCCTTGCTTTTGTGGACCGTGATCTTACTTGGCACTGTATTAAACTATGTTGGAAACTTAATTTTTGAACTTATTTGCTTCCGCTTTATTTATCAAACTCGGTTTGTAATAACTTTTATTCGTACTCTAATGACGAAATGTATCTGTGAACTTTATGTAATATGTGGCATGTATGTTGAATCATGTACGATCTTGGTTGTTGTAAATCGTTTATCGAGACCCGTCGTGGTACTCGACGGACTATCGAGTTTATATGGGTTCAAGTATGACAGTGCGATCGCTTGCGGGCTGCCATTGTACTTGTACTCTTATAAATTGGTCGGTTCTGCGATAGCTGGTATTAGAGCAAGATTCAACGTTAATTGTCACAAGTGTATTTAAAACAAAAGTTTTTGTTTTCCAAAAACCCTTCACTAGCAACTAATAGTTATATAATAGGTATTTGAAATCTAAAGTGTGCCAATGATCACTTTCCTTATGCCCAAATTAAGGACTATTAGGTGGCTATTTAAGTACTAACATGGGGGTTTTTACTTCGTCGTCCATACGGCGTGCTATTGTATGGATACCATTCAATTGAGTGGTAATGTATGGATCAAATGCCTCTACGCCAAGGTAAAATGATGAGTGTATGACCGCAAGATGTGAGCGTGCGGTCGGGGAGAGTAGCTTTGGTACGGCTATGTATGCATGTCTACATGCGTATATGGTACGTGTTTAATTGTGGGTTTAAATTATTGTCAGGTAGATTGATACGGAAGTATATGTATGGATATACATATATGGAAGTATTTACAATTACATTCTGCATGTTTCATTATGGGTTTAGGGCTGAGATGAAATTTTATGCAGGTACACTAACAACGAAACGTGTAGCTCAACTAGTTACGATATATATGAGAGACGTATGTATGCCAGCGTGTCTACCGTTAGAAACAAATTTTTCATAAGTTTGTGAGGATGTACGGAACGAGCATGCATCATGATAATTATCAGTCACATAATTACATTGTTCCTCCCCTTATAAAATTCTTACTCGGTTATGTAACTCTTATCCATTATGGCATTGTCTCACCAAAGGGTACATGTTAATGGTGCAGATGGCACGCACCAAGCAGACTGCTCGCAAGTCCACCGGAGGCAGAGCTCCTAGCCGTCAGCTTGCTCCACGTACCCATCAACGTCACACGTTCCTTGGAGAGTTTGGGAAGCCTACACTCTTGTGGAGAGTGCTCAGCTATGTAGGCTATCCTGATGGATTGGAACCTCGCTACTTCTGGGCGAATGAGCAGTTGGGAGAAGGTCTCTTAGTTACTGTGGAGGCCGTTGTTCATCCCTAAGGTGACAATTCTGAGTGGACAGGTTGGTGTTATGAGTCCACTGGTAGGACTGCTGAAGAAGCAGCTGGCAGAGCAGCCTTTGGGATCCTAAGGGATATCATGGATCGTTTTCCTCAGGAGCTGGCAGCCGCCTTGGCTAGAGTCTTTCCAAGGGGTAACCCCTCCACTGACTCATGGCAGCAGGCAAGAGGAAGATCCTTGGAGATTGGTGCAGCAGAAGGGTAGAACAGTGATAACCCTGCCATGAGCGCCATGTTCGCAATGATGAGAGTGTTAGATGAAGTAGAAGGTAGCCTCAGACGAGTGTCTGGTGCTCTTGGTCATGCCTGCGAGGACTGACGTCAGCTTCAGAGGGAGCACGACGCCGAGATTGAGAGGCTCACTGAAGAGATGACTCGGTTAACTCACCAAAGGAATGCGGCCTGGACCAGGGAAGATGTTCTGAGAGCTCGACAGTTCGAGCTGGGGCAGTAGCTGGCCAATGCAGAAGAATACAACGATCACCTACATGAAGAGGTTCATCTACTGAACAACCAGCTCCACCCTTATGTCCCACCTAGAGCCGTAGAGATGGATCTAGAAGAGGGCGAGGAAGAAGAAGAAGTAGAGCCTGAAGAAGAAGTGGAGCCTGAGGAAGGAGATGATCCTACGTCTGACCTCGATAGTGATCATGATGAGGATTAGATCGCTTAGTACTTAGTGGAAGGTCTAATGTATCACCTTTATTCATGTAATGGACCTATAGTTCGAATTTGGCATTAGCAACCCGACTATCATGTAATGTTGATTAATCGCACGTTTGGTTGAACGTCAATGCAATTTTAGTCCTTTGTCGGTAATCACGATTTAAATTTGCATGCGTTATGAGCGCGATAAGTGGTCTAATTGGAGATGTCATGTTGCGAGAATGAAGTGTTATGCCTCTGTTTTTATTGTGATTTTGAGAATCTTCTCCAGTAATTTCAGTTTGGCATGAGTACCTAATTCATCTGCAATCTCTTGGCATCAACCAATAATCGCTTATTGTTGCAACTTCGCAGATGACGCGCACCCATGCTGGAGCCGGTGGTAGCCAGGATGGCAACCATGATGACTTGCCACCCCCACCACCGCCGTCTGCTCAGGAGTTCTTTACCCAGTTCCTGGGGAGCCAAAGGACAATGGAGGAAGCTTTGCGCCTTATCGCGCAAAACACTGCTCGTGGCCACCCACATCAACCAGGGGCCGAGCCAAATCAGCACAGTACATTCAAGGAGTTTCTGGATATGAAGCCTCCAATCTTCAAGGTGGCTGAGGAACCACTGTAGGCTGATGAGTGGCTAAATACCATTGAGCAGAAATTTTGTCTACTGAGGGTCACGGAGCATCTGAAAGCTGAGTATGCTTCTCATCAGCTGCAAGGACCAGCAGGGATCTGGTGGACACATTTCCTGTCATCTTTGCCTGCTAACGCACGAGTGACTTGGGAACAGTTCAAGCTAGCTTTTAGGGGACATCATATTCCCCTGGGCCTGATGCGCATGAAAGCAGCCGAATTTATGAGGCTCACTCAAGGAACAAAGTCACTCACAGAATATATGCACGCATTCAACAACTTGTCAAGATATGCTCCAAGTTTCGTGGATACTGAAGAGAAAAAGATAGAGAGTTTCAAGCGAGGTTTGGGTACTAAACTGATGAAGACCATGGCCAATTCTAGGTGTGCCACGTACAATGAGTTTATTAGTGATGCCTTGACCCAAGAAAACCACAACAACATGCATGCAGTTGCCAAGGGTCGCAAGAGGGCATATGAGGCCGGTGCCTCTAGATCTTTCCAGTCGAAAGCGCCTATCACAGCTAGGCCACAATTTCGTCCACCTGCACCCAAGTTTAGGCCTCCACCACCAAAAGCTCAGAATAATAGGCCACAGAAACCATTCCATAAGGCGTTTACTATTGCCTTACCAAAAGGAAATGGCAATTAGGACAGCTCCACCGGATTCAGAAGTAATCAACCATGTTTCAACTACAACCAACTAGGTCATTGGTCCAAGGAATGCCCCCACCCCAAGAAGAATAGCAACCAGAATCAGAACAATCAGAGACAGGCGAATGCCAAGGCACATTAGGGGCAAGTGCATTACACAGCTGTGGAGGAAGTGCCCGCCGAAGAAGTTGTCACGGCTGGTATGTTTCTCGTCAACAAGCATCCTGCTGTTGTTTTATTTGATTCGGGAGCTTCTCATTCATTTATGAGTCAAGCATTTGCATCTAGACATGATCAAGAAATAATTGAAGTAAGCAAAGGGGGTTTTAACATAAGTTCAGCAGGGGGAATTGTTACTACCAAAAAGATAGTCAAAAATGTACTCATCTCTATACAAGGGAGAGAGTACACCACAGATTTGATAATATTGCCGGGGTTATCGATAAGTGTAATCTTAGGCATGAATTGGATGAAAGATCATGGTGTTCTTATTGACACTAGCACTCGTACTATTATGTTGAGAGAACCCACGGGAGAGAATGCTTTTCTAGTACCACTCTCCCGCGATTTCAAACCCCAACATTTAGCCTATGCTATCCAAACCACCATAATATGTGATATCCCCGTGGTTTGTGAGTTTTCGGATGTATTTCCAGAAGAATTACCCGGTCTACCGCCGGATAGGGACGTGGAATTTAAGATTGAATTAGTGCCAGGTATGGCACCCATATCCAGAAGGCCCTATAGAATGCCACCCAATGAGTTAGCAGAACTTAAGGTTCAATTGCAAGATCTATTGGACAAGGGTCTTATCCAACCTAGCTCATCTCCGTGGGGATGTCCAACCTTGTTTGTGAAAAAGAAGGATAAGTCCCTGAGAATGTGTGTAGATTACAGACCACTCAATGCTGTGACCATCAAGAACAAATATCCGTTGCCCCGCATCGACATCTTGTTCGATCAGCTAGCGAAGGCAAAGGTATTCTCCAAAATTGACTTGAGATCAGGTTACCATCAGATAAAGATCAGACCGGAGGATATACCTAAAACTGCTTTCTCTACTAGGTACAGCTTATACGAGTATTTGGTTATGTCTTTCGGACTAACAAATGCTCCAGCCTACTTCATGTACCTGATGAACTCGGTATTCATGCCCGAACTTGATAAGTTTGTGGTCGTGTTTATCGATGATATATTGATTTATTCAGAAAATGAGTCAGATCATGAAGAACATCTGAGGATTGTCCTATCCAGATTGAGGGAGCATCAGCTATATGCCAAGTTTAGCAAATGTGAATTTTGGTTGAGCAAAGTACCTTTCTTAGGTCACATTTTATCAAAAGATGGAATCTCTGTAGACCCATCAAAAGTACAAGAGGTCATGGATTGGAAAGCCCCAACTTCGGTTCATGAAGTTCAGAGTTTTCTCGGGTTAGCAGGATACTATCGTCGGTTTATTCCAGATTTCTCAAAGATAGCTAAGCCTATGACCAGACTACTTCAGAAAGATGAGAAGTACAAATGGACACCAGAATGTGAAACAGCTTTTCACACCCTCAGAACTTTGTTGACTACAGCACCTGTGCTAGCACAACCAGACATTGAAAAGCCTTTTGATGTATTTTGTGATGCATCGGGAATAGGTTTAGGATGTGTGCTTATGCAAGAAGGAAGAGTAATTGTGTATGCTTCTCGACAATTGAGAAAACATGAAGTCAACTACCCTACACATGATTTGGAACTTGCAGCCGTTGTCCATGCATTAAAGATATGGAGACATTACTTGTTGGGCAATGTATGTCATATCTATACTGACCACAAAAGCCTCAAGTATATCTTTACCCAGCCTGAGCTGAACATGAGACAACAAAGATGGTTAGAATTGATTAAGGACTACAATTTAGAAGTGCATTACCATCCGGGTAAAGCTAATGTAGTAGCCGATGCACTCAGTCGGAAGTCCCATTGCAACACTATGGAAGCATTGTTGGAAGATGGATTCAACTTGTTACATCCTGCGGTACTACACAATATCACAATCAGTTGTTCACTTGAGGGCAAAATCATAGATCTACAGCAGACAGATGTAGGAATAAGTCACATCAAGAGAAAAATGCAAGAGCAGGAAACCAAACATTTTAGATTGGACGAAAGAGGTGTATTATGGTTTGAGGACCGGCTCGTGGTACCAAAAGACCGTGAGCTAAGGAATCAAATTTTAGCTGAAGCTCACTCATCCAAATTGTCTATCCATCCGGGTAGCAGTAAGATGTATCAAGATTTGAAAACCCGTTTTTGGTGGACTAAGATGAAGAAAGAGATCGCAGCCTATGTTGCTAGGTGTGATAACTGCAGTAGAGTGAAAGCCGTCCATATGAAAACCGCTGGGTTACTTCAGCCATTGCCTATTCCAGGATGGAAATGGGAGGAAATTAGCATGGATTTTATCACAGGCCTTCCAATGACGCCACAAGGTCATGATTCAATCTGGGTTATTGTTGATCGTCTCACCAAGTTAGCACACTTTATACCCATGAATACACGGTATATAGTTGGAAAATACACTGAGATATATGTTTCCTAGATCGTGAGACTACATGGAGTACCCAGGACTATAATCTCAGATCGAGGACCATAGTTCGTAGCTCGTTTCTGGGAGCACTTACACCAGGCTTTGGGAACCAAGCTAATTAGAAGTTTGGCATATCATCCGCAAACTTCAGGACAGACAGAGCGAGTGAACCAAATCCTAGAAGATTTACTTAGAGCTTGTGTTATATCTTCAAAAGGTTCATGGGAGAAATGGTTACCTTTAGCTGAATTCTCCTATAACAACAGTTATCAAGCGAGTATCAAAATGGCTCCATTTGAAGCCTTGTATGGCAGAAAATGCAGAACTCCCTTGAATTGGATTGAGCCAGGTGAAAGGAGATACTTTGGTATTGATTTTGTCAATGAAGCCGAAGAGCAAGTACGTATCATCCAACAACATATGAAGGTAGCTCAATCAAGACAGAAGAGTTATGCCGACAGAAGAAGAAGACCACTGACTTTTGAAGTGGGTGACTACGTATACTTGAGAGTATCACCCATGAAAGGTGTGAAAAGATTTGGGATGAAAAAGAAGCTTTCACCAAGATATGTAGGGCCATACAAAATTTTGGAACGAAAAGGAAATGTTGCATATAAGTTACAACTTCCACCAGAGATGAGTGCAATCTTTGATGTGTTCCATGTTTCTCAGTTAAAGAAATGTCTTCGAGTACCTGAAGAAGCTATTGCACCCACCAACGTGCAGCTTCAATCGGATTTGACCTATGAAGAAAAGCCAATTCGAGTATTAGAGGAGATGGAGAGAGTAACAAGGAGTAAGATTATTAAATTCTATAAGGTGGTGTGGAACAATCATAGTGAACAAGATGCTATGTGGGAAAGAGAAGATTATCTATGAGAAGTTTATCCCGCCTTTTTCCAAGAATGGTAGGTCTTGCAAATCTCAGGACGAGATTTTTATAAGGGGGAGGGGCTGTAACACCTTGGGTGTTAGCCTTGCATAACTTGACTTGCATAACATGAGCATGATCATCAAGCATTCATAAACAAGCATTTACCATTGAAACATTGGATTGAAACATTTGCAATGTTGGCTTGTTATCGCATGTTTCTTAAACATATGCAACTTTTCTCGTTATTTCATGTCTCCATGTGTCTATGCATATGATCATGAGTGGACACATGTACTTGGTGGATGTGAGTCACACAAACATGTAGCCACACCTAGGGTAGCAAATAGGACCTTGTTCATGGTTACATTTCATGAACCAACACTTAAGCTTTCTTTTGATTACACTAACTAGCTCAATGAGTGACTACTACATGAAATGATTGAATGACCTTGCAAATTGCTTAAACATGTTTAGAGTATCTTTATGAACAACTTTGATATTCATGGTTAGGGGTAAAAAGGTCATTAAGCCATGCTTTGATGTGTATCATCATTTAAAAGTGACATGTTTGACTAAAGTTGAACTAGGTGTTAGAGACCTTGCATGGAGGAGATCACTAAAGAAAAGTTGTAGTGTTTGACATAAGGAACAACTTTTATTTTTAGGTCATGGACTGATTTAGCTTCTAACATGCTTGAATGGGTCCCACAAAAACCAGCAAAATCAAGCTTTCAACACTTAACGAATTTTTCTAAGTCCTGGATCACTGACAGCCTGACAAGCTGACCTTGAGCATGATTTTACTCCGTCTCGGTTGCGAATTAGAACTAGATTCTTGAATGGAAGTTGTAGATGGTACATTGGTCTACAAGTTCCATTTAGATGGTTTACGCAATAGAGCTATGGATTAGCAGTTAGATGAATGTCAAAACACGTCATCAGGCTCGGCATTCCTTGTCTGAATCGACTGAATCAAATGTTCAGTGGCCAACACCGGCAGGAACCGAGCGCCGCGTGGAGGTCGCGGTGGCCGCACGTCGCCGTTGCCCTGACCGCACAGGCCACGATGCGCCTGAGCACGGCTTCAACACTCCAACGTTCGCCCGCAATGCCCAGCGCCCTCATTTCGTTTTCCTAGCCTCCTTCTTCGCCCACAGCAGAGCCGCCGAGCTCCCGCAGCACCGCCGTCGCCATAGCCGTGTGCAAGCTCGTGATGAGCGACCCAATCGTCACCGCAGCAGCACTACTAGCTCCCCAGTGACCCATTGCCTCCTCCCATGCCCGCTGATAGCGCTTGGTAAGCCACCACAACGCGTGCGAGCTCGCCGGAGCTCCACCGCTAGCCCCGTCACCGTGGCTGGGGCACCTCCCTCCACCGTAGACCGTGAAACCTTGCGCGATAGGTTCGCCATAGGACACTGGTGCTCGTTCGAGCTTTAGATCGAGCCACCGAGGTCATCACCGGCGTACCACCATTGTCCTGCCGCGCCAATCCGCCATGGCCGCCGCCGTCGTCACTGGCATCGACGATAGGGCCGGCCAAGTGGTTCATTAGGTGCGCTAGGTCGAGTAGGTCGCGCCGTGAAGACGTCACCGTCGGCGGACTCGCCGTCGATGAGCCATGGCCGCGCAAGCTTGCTCAGCGCTGCCGGCTCTGTTTTTGTTTCGTTGACCGGTGGGGTCAACTGACCCGTGGGTCCCGCGTGTCAGCGACTCCATGTTGTAAAGCCAGTCAGTTTGAATGCAGATTTCATGTGTTTTTGTAATTTTTGTATCTTTAGTTTGCTGGCTCCAAAAATTGTGAAATAAATTTGTTAGTGTTCCTTAGGAAGTGTAGTATTTAGGAAAAATATGTTCTTGACTTGTACAGTAGAAATTTTTGGAGATTTAAATAGGGATTTGAAATGTGCTTTTGAATGCATTCAAATTTGTTTATTTTATATCTAGAGTTCCTGTGCTCCAAAATTTATGAAATTTTTGTGGTAAGCTAGTATTAGCATATATGAACTCTAGTAAACATTTGAGGACCAGTGCATGTGTAGATCTATAGTTATAGATTTTTCTTTTATGAATAGTTAATCTTTGTGTAAATTTTTATAAATTATTTATGAATCCAAAATTCATGAAAATTTTTGGAGGTAATCCTAGTAGTATATGGATGCTAATAAAAATAGCAAATCTGTTGCTTGACACTTTTTAATAGGGTTTTCCATTTATGCTATTTCAAGCCTTGTTGCCTTGTCATTTTTGCATAGGATGTTCTACTTGGTAAAATGACATAAAATTTTTATAGTAGTCCTTTGATAGCATTAGTAAGGCACTGTAAATTTTTGAGAATTTATGAAGCACATCTGGTATATGTTTATTATTTAACCTAGATATCAAAATAAAATAATAAAGGCATTTAAATAAATAGTTTGGGCTTCACCATTATATTATCTAAAATGTATTTGGTATGCTTACACTGTTGGTAGATATTATGTTGTCCAATTTTGAATGATTATCTGAAGTAGAAGTATTGTTACTTTGTATTGCATATTGAATAGTTTCCGGATAGATTCTGTAGTTTGAGGAGTTGCATGTTGAAAATGATGTGTACTGTAAAAATGGTTAATAACAAAGTTGTAGAAAATTTGATAAGCTTTCCAGAAAGTCTAGGATCACTGAATTTGGATTAGTAGAACTCCAGTTATGAGTGAAACAAGTAGCTACTGTTTTGTGGCATAATCGATGCATTGTGGAAATAGTTAATTAAATAATCGAGAAGAGATATGCACCTACTCAATAAACATGATGCACTTGTTAACATATATGCATTCGTAATACTTATGCCATACTCACGCATCTAGGATCGGAGGAAGAGATCACGTTGCTGGAATTCGAAGAAGCAGAGGAAGGGAATCAGCAGGAGGATCCGCAAGCCGCAGCTCCCGAAGGCGTGGAGCAGAACCCTGAAGAGCTTCCGGAGTGTCCTGACCACCGCCCTACTTCCTTTCTACGAGGCAAGCCCTGGAGCATTCTAAGTCTCCTAGTAATTTACAAATGTTTACTTACGTACTTATGATTGATGCATTAGGTTATAAGAGTTGAATGGAACCACTTGATGCATGTAAATTCCTTGTCCAGATATTAACCCTTTAACCGGTATAGGTCCAGGATCGAATATGCTTAGCCATGCTTAGACTGGTAGAAGTCGGGTGATGTCCTGTCACCTACGAGATATAGGTTGATACCGGAGCACGGTTGGCTATATTTGCTATCGTGGAACAGAACCATGGAGTAAAAGTAAATCAAGACCAGACGGGAAGTCGATAGAGAAGCAACAAGACATGGAGGTCTTGGGTGTGGATCTATCCCCGTCTGTGTCGATTAAGGACCATACCATTGTTGGCGCTTCTGACAAGATTGAACGCATGCCTCTCACTTAGCTGGCCGGATAACTCATTCCGACCGTGAAGCCGAGTAATTCAACTCAGGCCGGGAACCGTTCTGTTGTGCGCTCCTTTCGGGGAACGATCAGACTGAGCCCAAGGGTAGGCTTGGCCTGAGCATCCTGGCATCTGGTGTTCCAGATTGTGTGGCGTGGTATGGACCTGTGAAATGTGTACCTGAGTTGTACCAAAGGTGACCTAAGGCTATCGTGGCTGATAGACCTGGGTTTGTGTTAGGAATAAATTCCCAGCTGGTTGAAATCGATTCGAATCGCCGTCTCTCCCGGATAGTGAGAAACTTGGCTAGTCCCAACATCGTAGCAACTGTGTTATGAAACATGATGGTTCGGATGAATATGGAATTACAATACCTGCTATGGTTACTATTGTATACTTCTAAATGATATACCACATGTTTGACATAGGATAGTTGCTAACCTAGGAATGGATAGTTATAATTAACCTGGTAAAGAATTTGTAACTATACCATGATTCAATTGCTTTTACGCAAAAATGTTGTCAAGTTACGCCCACTTATACAGCCTTGCATAATCCTTGGAGTCATTTTATTTCTGGTTCATGACAGGTAAGTCTAGCTGAGTACCTTCTCGTACTCAGGGTTTATTTTCCCATTGTTGCAGATGGCACTGTGTATCATGGTTATTGCAAGAGTTGCTTCTATCCCGCTGTGGATGAGGAGTAAGCCTTGGGCAGGCTTCTTTATTAATTCCTATCCTTGCTTTTGTGGACCGTGATCTTACTTGGCACTGTATTAAACTATATTGGAAACTTAATTTTTGAACTTATTTGCTTCCGCTTTATTTATCGAACTCGGTTTGTAATAACTTTTATTCGTACTCTGATGACGAAATGTATCTGTGAACTTTATGTAATATGTGGCATGTATGTTGAATCCTGTACGATCTTGGTTGTTGTAAATCGTTTATCGAGACCCGTCGTGGTACTCGATGGACTACCGGGTTTATATGGGTTCAAGTATGACAGTGCGACCGCTTGCGGGCTGCCATTGTACTTGTACTCTTATAAATTGGTCGGTTCTGCGACATAGGTGAACTACAAGACCGGTGGAAGTCATTGGGTAATTGATAGTGGTTGCACACAACATATAACCGGTGATCCTCGTATGTTCACCTCACTAGATGAAGAAGTAGATGGCCAAGAAAGAATTACATTTGGAGATAATTCAAAGGGCAAAGTCAAGGGATTGGGCAAAGTGGCAATATCAAATGATCATTCTATCTCAAATGTGTTATATGTTGCTTCCTTGAGTTTCAACTTGCTATCCGTTGGACAATTGTGTGATCTTGGCTTCCAATGCTTGTTTACCGAGAAGGAAGTTGTTGTATCTAAGAAGGAAGATGATCAAGTGATATTCAAGGGATTTAGATACAACAACCTATATTTAGTGGATTTCACCTCCGAATATGCTAACTTGAAGACATGCCTATTCACCAAAACATCACTTGGGTGGCTATGGCATAGAAGACTTGCTCATGTTGGGATGAGCTCACTCAAGAAGCTTATGAATAATGAATTAGTGAGAGGGTTGAAGGATGTGAAATTTAAGAAGGACAAGCTTTGTAGTGCATGTCAAACTGGCAAACAAGTTGTAAACACTCATCCTACAAAAGCTTTCATGTCAACCACAAGAGTGCTAGAGCTCCTTCATATGGACCTATTTGGACCAACAACTTATAAGAGTTTGGGAGGAAATGTTTATTGTCTTATGATTGTTGATGACTACTCAAGATATACATGGGTGTTCTTCCTTTATGACAAGACCGAAGTTGCATCATGCTTCAAGAAGTTTGCCAAGAGAGCACAAAATGAGTTTGAAGTGAAGCTCAAGAAGATTAGAAGTGATAATGGTAAAGAATTTGACAACACAAACATTGAAGCTTATTGTGATGAAGTTGGAATCAAGCATGAGGTCTCCGCAACATACACTCCTCAACAAAATTGTGTAGTAGAAAGAAAGAACCGGACACTCATTATAGTTGCAAGAACAATGCTTGATGAGTACAACACACCCGAAGCTCTATGGGCGGAAGCTATCAACACCGCATGCTCTGCATCCAACCACCTATTCCTTCAAAAGTTTCTTGGCAAGACACCTTATGAGTTGCTCAATGGGAAGAAGTCGGATGTCTCCTTCTTTAGGGTGTTTGGTTGCAAATGCTACATCTACAAGAAGCGGCAACACCTAAAGAAGTTTCAAAGATGTTGTGATATTGGTTTTCTTGTTGGTTACTCATCAAAGTCCAAAGCATATAGAGTATTTAATCATGCCACTGGCTTAGTTGAAGAAATATATGATGTGGAATTAGATGAATCTAATGGCTCCTAAGGAGCACATAAGAATCTTGATGATGTAGGTGATGAACCATTGAGGGAGGCCATGAAGAATATTCTGGTTAGAGACATCAAGCCTAAAGATAATGATGATGATGTACAAGTGATTGATCCACCTTCTTCATCAAATGTGCCACAAGATGGTGATAAAGATGGGAGAGTAGAAAATGAAGATACTCATGTCTCTCATGATCAAATGGTGGCACAAGCACAAGATGTTGATGCTCCACAACCTCCCCCTCAAGTGGTTGATAGAAGAAATTCACCTCTACTACAAGCTCATCCACAAGATCTCATCATAGGGAGTCCATCAAAGTGTGTAATTACTCGGTCTCAAAAGTTTGCTTCTTTTATTGAACATCACTCTTTTGTCTCTTGTGTTGAACCTAAGAATATAGAAGAAGCTCTTCAAGATTCCGATTGGATCAATGCCATGCATGAAGAGTTGAACAACTTCACTCATAATGAAGTTTCGACTCTTAAAGAGCGACCACAAGGTGCAAGAGTCACTGGAACAAAGTGGGTGTTCCGCAATAAGCAAGATGATCAAGGCATTGTTGTGAGGAACAAGGTAAGACTAGTTGTAAAGGGGTTCTCTCAAGTCGAAGGGTTGGATTTTAGAGAGACCTTTGCACCAGTTGCAAGACTTTAAGCCATTTGTATCCTCCTTGCATATGCATCACATCATGAAATGAAACTATATCAAATGGATATTAAAAGTGCATTTTTAAATGGCTTTATTAACAAACTAGTCTATGTTGATCAACCTCCTAGGTTTGAAGACCCTAGATATCCTAATCATGTTTATAGGTTGTCCAAGGTGCTATATGGGCTTAAGCAAGCACCAAGAGCTTGGTATGAACACCTTCGGGATTTTCTTATTGAGAAGGGCTTTGTGGCAGAACCACCCAAAATATCACGCTTACGGATGTGCTCGTCTTTCACCAGACACTAAGCACCCCGAAAGCAAGCTACAGCGGGCGGTATCCATCGGGCACACCCCAAGGGAGAACCCAAAAGATCCACATTTTTTCCAAAGATCCAATAATGAGAACGAGTTACAATACTTGTCCATTTCATACATCAGAGTTTCTTAAAAATTACATTATTATAGTACCAAATGTCAGAGTGCGGAATTATAAACAGCAGAATTTAAAATAAACATCTAGCGATAAGTATGAGAATCCGTCTGAGCCCACCAGAAGAATCCTCCACATAAAGGTACTTCTCATGCATCTCCTGCAATAGGGGTAAATAAACCCTGAGTACACAATGTACTCGCAAGACTTTTCCGACTAGTGGGAATAATTTCCTAACTCTAAGGACTATGATAAGCTTTATGGTTTGCTGGTTTTCTTTTAGCAGAAAGCAATACTAATAGTGAGTCCTTATTTATGTTATTATTATCAGCCATATTAAGTTATTATCTATCCAGCCTATATAAGCACCAGTTCTACTTTCAAGCAAGAGTTGAGCAATCAGTTCCATTTCATCACCTTTCATCTTTCAGTTCTTACTATGGTGCTAGACACAAAACAAGCCATACCGGATCGCCCGGCGATTCGCGAATCAATGCCCCCAGCTGGGTACCCCGAAAACACACACCCCGCTTGCACCCTAGGCACAAGCAGGACTAACCCATCACCCTCCTGTCCTAGGTGTCTAGGTCCCCATCCAAACTTGGACTCCAAGCCCCCACTCCTGAGTCCCGGACTTAGTGCGATGCAAGGACCTCCACCATCCCTGCCTCCAATTAGTTGGTCCGGAAAGAGCCGGATCCACGACAAGAGAGCAACGAGTCTTCCCTACGCCCATACCCAAGTATGTGCTCGGGATAATAAATCTATGACTTGCCCATGATGCCTTATGCAACGACCGGTCCTTAATTGACACAGATATGAAAAAAGTGTAATCGAGCTATGCCCTGTTGGCCATAGGACACAACCCCTTACACCCACCAGTACCCAAACCATATCCCTGCCCGATCGCCATTTTTCCTTTCCATCATTTATCATGAGTGATCATAATTATCACCTATTTGGGAGTAACGACAGGTTACCCACGCTACCGAAATCCTGAGCATAGCAGCTTCTTGACCTACACTAGTAGGACTCATAGGTAGATATATTTATGCATGTAGTTTCCATAAAATACCTGTAACATAGAATGCACATCATAGATATATATTCAGTGATCATTAAAATAGGGGTTATGCACCAGGGCTTGCCTTGGGCAGTCGACGGGTCAGCAAAGTCAGCTCCAAAAGGCTCTGGGGCTCCCTCCTACACGAGGATCTCCTCCTCGTACTCCTCGATGACTTCCTCATACTCCTGTTCATCGACGGGCACGAACTCTACCAACTCGTGATCTACATGCATGAAATGATGATGCAACACTTAGTAATACGACAATAGCAGCTCTTAAAATAAAATACATCTATCAAGCTACTAAGTGACTCCTACTGACTAAGGTGCTAAGTTACCTACTGTTACCATTAACAAGTATGAAGCATACCATATATTATCTTAGCAACTAACGCATTCTTACTCCTAATACCGATTTATTTTATATATGCTAAAACGAGGGGTACTAGCTACTCCATTTATCAACTTATTCTAGGGCTACAAAAATTACAGTGAGTACATAATAATCTAATGGTCTTACTATAAAAATTTCATGGCTAAAGCTATCATCAATTTGCCACAAAAATTCCTATAAATATTATTCTACATAATACTAAGCTCTCTAATTTGAATTTATGAACCTATCATTATCACAGCTAACTGTACTCTAACTACACTAACAGATAGATAGCATTTTTGTGACTCTCACAAGCTTGGTTTCACTAATTTTGGACATCTACAAGATTTACTACAATTTATTAAAGTTTAGCTCAAAACTAAATTGAATAAGCATTTATTAATTCACTGGAAAATAGAAACCAAACTTCAAAACGTGGCCCACTGCTCGCGACGCGGCCCACGTCTACGCGACGCGCACGTGCTTGCGCTCCACCGGCGCGGCCCATGCGACGAGAAGGCCTTCATGCGATGGCTGTTTTGCGAAAACACCCCTGACCTACCGACTAACCACCCTAAGATCCATGACACTATTTCTACAGACATCTACTTCGTAGATAAGCCCTTGGAGTAATCTATCTTCACAACGACGACACCCTCGGCCACCCACGTGCACCAGCGCAGCGGCACTGGCGCTGAGCGGTTACACCGGCCGGACCAGCCCCTCCCCGCCCCCAATCTCGAGCCTATGCTCACCTAGGTGCAAACCTAAAGCGATGGGCGGCAAAGCGGCGAACGGAGTTGCTGTCCCGAGCTCCCTCCACGACGGCGAACTCCTCCCTACGGCGGCGACCATGTTCCCATGAGCCAAGGCACAGACAACATAAGTGAGCTCTAGAATGGGCATCAACAACTCACCCTGAACCTACCAGACATGTGGATTGATCGGAAGCAGACTGAGCCGAGCTGGCCACGTGCGCACGGACGGTGAGGTGGCGCACGACGGTGGCAAGGCGGCGTCAGGGATGGCTAGGTGGCGGTAGCGATTAGGCAAGGGTGCGCAGGGGAATAAGTGGGTGGAGGCGAAGCTGGTGGTGTAACTAATTGAACTTGAGCAGCACTGAAATAGAGACTTTGCCGACGACGCGCACCATGACGGTCTTAATGACCCGGTGGGAGGAAAACTCCAAATTGGAGCATGGCGCGGCAAGGCTCACAGTGCAATGGGGTCGGGTGGCTGGCGGACTATGCAATGGAGCCATGGACCAAGCTAATTGGATTGAGGTGGCTCTACCAGGGCGAATTTGAAAATATGGGTCCGTCGGCCATGGCGACAGCGGAGATAGGGGAGGATAGATGAGGCTTGGCTCGTTGCTGCCGTAGCGTGACGCGGCTGTCAATCGGTGTACAAACAAGTATGACTATAGGACGACAGGGAATCGACCAAACACGCTTAGGACGGTGGGCCGCACGGCCATAAATTGCAACCGATGACAGCGGCTCTGTCCTACGCCGTAGTGGCATGGCACCGGTCAGCGCAAACGTCGCATCGAGGTGAATGCGCTGGCAATATAGACAGGGCAAGGCCATGCGCGACAATGCGACATGCGGGTAGGGCCAAACGTGGCCACGCTCTCACGGCACCGCACAAACGAGCATGAGGCGGCATGGCAGCAGGCGAACGTGGTGGTGTGGCAGAGCACGTGCAGGCAACCTCACACAAGCAACCACGGCCAGTAGCAGCGTAGTGGTATGACGCGCGGGGTCAGCGACACGGTGAAACAGCGCCAGTGGCTGAGCCAGGGCAACGGGCCCACAACGATGGCAGTGCTGGCTGAGCGGCTAGGATGTCGGCGTGTCATGCATGTGCATGTGCATGTGTACATGGCAACGGCCAGTGCCACACGCCAAGCCGAACAAAACCTAGTGACCGCAGCCAGACGCTGCACTCGGCTGGGAAAAGTGCCTTGCATGCTTTTTAAAGCTGCTCAAGACTCCAACTCGATGATCCAGCTGCTAAACTAGCTCTTCTATCCTCAAGAGGGTACATAGGGCTATCAAACTGAGCCAAAACATTTAGCCACTTCTTAAGCCGATCGTTCTACAAAAATTGCTGAACATGGCTTCGTCGACCCATTTACAGACTTACGCGAAATGACTACACCTCGAACGGTTTCATGTTGAATTCCATTTCCGAGCTAGCTGATACACTAGCTAGCGAACCTCATCCTCGACCACACATATTTCATCATCGCCTACGAAGTTCTAGCTACCAACTTTACTAGTTCCGTCGACGCGTTCCGTAGCATTTTCGTCTGATAAAAAATTGGTTAGAACCCTAAGTGATAATATGCGACATGAAATAACATTCGTTTCTTGTTTCAATGTAACGTTTCAAATTCCAAATATTGATTTATACTCTATAACACACACATTTACACTCAAGTATGATGCTCATGCAGCGTTTTAGCAAAAAATGTACAATGTAACACCGAGGGTGTTACAGGCTTCACCATTGGGAAGGTCGACACCACACTATTCACCAAGAAGCTTGATGGAGAGATCTTCATTTGTCAAGTATATGTTGATGATATCATATTTGGATCATCAAATGAAGACTCTTGCAAAGAGTTTGGTGAATTGATGTCAAAGGAGTTCGAGATGTCTATGATTGGAGAGCTTACATTCTTTCTTGGTTTTCAAGTCAAGCAAATGAGAGAAGGGATTTTAATCTCTCAAGAAAAGTATACCAAGGATCTTCTCAAGAGGTTCAATATGGATGAATGTAAGCCAATCAAGACACCAATGCCATCTAATGGACATCTCGACCTAGATGAGGGAGGTAAAATGGTTGATCAAACTCTCTATCGCTCTATGATTGGTAGCTTGTTGTATTTAACCGCATCTAGGTCCGACATCATGTTTAGTGTGTGTATGTGTGCTAGATTTCAAGCTAATCCTAAGGAAGCTCATTTGATTGCCGTTAAAAGAATCCTTAGGTATCTTAAGCACACACCAAGCATTGGCCTTTGGTATCCCAAAGGAGCTAGATTTGAATTAGTTGGTTATTCCGATTCGGATTATGCCGGTTGCAAAGTTGATAGAAAAAGCACATCCAGAGGGTGCCATTTTCTTAGTAGATCACTTGTGTCTTGGTCCTCCAAGAAGAAAAATAGTGTGGCTTTGTCCATCGCCGAAGCAGAATACATTGCCGCGGGTGCTTGTTGAGCACAAATACTTTACATGAAGCAAACTTTGCTAGATTATGGTGTAGTTCTAGAAAAAATACCTCTTTTGTCTAACAATGAGAGTGTGGTAAAACTTGCTAATAATCTGGTTCAACACTCTCGCACCAGGCACATAGATATCCGCCATCACTTTCTTAGAGATCATGTTGCTAAGAATGATATTTCACTAGAAGGTGTAAGGACCGAGGATCAATTGGCGGATATCTTCACTAAACCGCTAGATGAGGCTATATTTTGTCGATTGAGGAATGAGCTCAATGTGCTTGATTTTAGCAACTTCACTAGAAAATGAGCTTATGTTGTCCCTAGCATTGCATTGTAATATACAACATGTTTACCTCTTGGTAATGCATTTAGGGCTTGTCTAACATGGTTAAGATAACCGCCGAAAAGCGTGTGACGAAGCTTAACCTTGGATTAAACTTGACAAGCAACTAGAATTACTTTCAAGTATTACATTGCATATGCATGTGTGTTGATCTGTCGTTTCCTTTCAATTACCCTTTTATTGCCTATTTTCTTAAAAAGAAGTATAGCCTAAGGCAAAATATTTTAAAAAATTTGAGGGTTTGAGAGAGGTCACTCACATCAGTCCCAATTGGTGTTTATTTGGGTCTTATTAAAGTTGGGACTTCATTGGGAACAGGCAGTGCGAAGGAACATTAAAGATTTGCTGAAAAAGGGCGACCGGACATTGCACTAGACTCTAGATTCCAACGTCCGGTAAGTTCATAGGAGGTGAACAGAAGCGCAAAGGAGTGATCGAACGCTAAAACAGTGTTCTTCCTGCGTCCGGTCAGACAGTGGTCCTGCGTTCGGTCAAGCGAAGAAGGAGTTATCTGGATCGATCGAACTCAGGCTACGTCCGATCAAGGGTAATCGGACGTGTTTGGTCACGACTTGAGGGGATTTGGACCTCTCTGTAGTCGACCGGACTCTGGGTGGCAGCATCCGGTCATTACCACCGGAGCGTCCAGTCAGTAGAAAACGTGTGGATCCAGAACACTTTCTCCTTTCCTTATCCGTCACGTGGGGGCCACCATATAAACACGTCATGCCTTGACCTAATCCCGCAACCACCCGCACCGACTTCGCCGCCGCTCGCCCAAGCTGCCGCGCCACTGGCACGTAGCCACGCCACCGCGCCATGTCTTCCTCGCTGCATCCACACCGCATCGCCTACCGCGCTGCCTGCTCACGCCACCATGCCCGTGTCACACAACTCCGACGCGCTAGCAGCTCACCAGCGCCACACGCCCATGCCTTAGCGCCGCCACGTCCACACCTCAGCCGCGCGCCCACCGCCATGCCCACTGCATCCATGCTGGTGCCCTAGCCACCATCCACCACGCCCACTACATTGCTCGGCTATTGCACCACATCATGCCAGAACCCTAACCCTAGACATTGCCGACCCGGTGGTGCCCCGTGATCCGTTCCGCTGCTGATTCGTCGCCAGGTCATCTGATTTCGTCAGGTAGGAAGCCATCGCCTCTAATTTCATATCTATTACTTGCTTCTTAGGGTTTCGTATCTCTAGATGTATATTGTAATTATTCATATATCCAATCTATTCTATCGTGCAGCGAGTCAGTGTTTTTGAGGTTGCTTTGGTAGTTGTCAGTTAACTCGGGGCCAAGCCCGTGAGTACGGATTGAGGCCAAGCCTCGCGAGTGTCAGTGATAGTTGATTCTTGTCCGTGGCAGCAGTTCATTTCAGCTCCAGCAATGGCACATGTCAAGAATGTTGGAGGTGGTCCCGATGCTGAGGATTCGAGGCCTCCGCCTCGCCTGTCTACTGAGGTGAAAGGCAAGGTGAAGAAGACTATGACGAAGAAGCAAAAGTTTGCAAATGCTAATACTGAGAGAGCAGCAGCAGTGGTAGCTGCCATAGAGCATGCAGAGAGAGGAGGGGCTCGAAGTGGTGTCCATATTGTAGATCAACTTTTACCAGCTCAGAGGGCTGCCATCGAGAGGGTTGAGAGCCTTCATGGTAGTCTAGCTGGGACTGTCCTGCTTGGAGGACGGTGTGTCGCTCTAGAGGAGAGTTAGCCTTAGGGGGAGTCACAGCAGTAGACATAGCCACTAGTGCAGTCAGAGGATACTCAGTAGGCTGAGCAGACTGAGCAGGCAGAGCAGACCGAGGAGACAGAGCAGGCACCTCAGCCACAGTTATGATGCTCTGGCCGTACTCGTGCTCAGGTGACACCGAGGCCTCAGACACAGAGGAGAGGTTCTCGTTCGCCTCCCAGACCACAGGGTCCGCCCCTAGTTACTCAACTTGACCTGAGGACAGCTACAGCCAAGCAGGTGCAGCAGCTTCGCTTGATTTTAGCAACTTCACTAGAAAATGAGCTTGTGTTGTCCATTGCATTGCATTGTAACATACAACATGTTTAATATTTGGTAATGCATTTAGGGCTTGTCTAACATGGTTAAGATAACCACTGAAAAGCATGTGAAGAAGCTTAACCTTGGATCAAACTTGATAAACAACTAGAATTACTTTCAAGTATTGCATTGCATATGCATGAATGTCGTTTTGTCGTTTCTCTTCAATCACCCTTTTTATTTCCTATTTTATTAAAAAGAATTATAGCCTAAGGCAAAATACTTTGAAAATTTTGAGGATTTGAGAGAGGTCACTCACATCAGTCCCAATCGGTGTTTATTTAGGTCTTCTTGAAGTTGGGACTTGATTGGGAACAGACAGCACAAAGGAACTTTGAAGATTTGCTGAAAAAGAATGATCGGACGCTGCACTAGACTCTGAAGACCAGTGTCTGGTTAGTTCATAGGAGGTGAACCATTGCTGTGAAGGAGTGACCGGACGCTGAAACAGTTCTTTCCCTACGTCTAGTCAGATGGGGTTCCTATGTCCGGTCAAGCGAAGAAGAAGATCTAAGGATCGACCGAACTCTGGCTACGTCTGGTCAGTAGGGATCGGATGCGTCCAGTCGTGACTCAAGGGGATTTGGACCTCTCTGGAGTCGACCGGACTCTGGGTGGCAGCATCCCGTCATTGCCACCGAAGCGTCCAGTCAGTAGAAGTCGTGTGGGTTCCGATCTCTATTCTGTTTCATTTTCTTATCCACCGGGGGACCACCATATAACATCGCCGCCATGACCTAATCTGCATCCACCCATGCCGACATCGCCATGCAGTGCCCCAGTCGTGCCTCCATCACACGCCACACCGCACTACTCCCATGCCCGCGCCGCCTGATCGAGCTACGTTGCTCCGCCGCGACCTCACTCCGTGCTCATGCCCGATGTCCACGCCCGTGCCTTCTCCATGCTGTCTGCCGCGCTGCCTCCTGCGCCACCTGCCCGTGCCGCTTGCCCAAGCCACGAGCCCATGCCCTAGCGCCACCGTGCCCTAACTCAGCCACATGCCCGCACTGCATCCTCACTGAAGTCCCTGCTGCCATCACCAGTGCCTACATCGCCGTGCTCTCATTGTGTCGATCTACCGCTGCATTACAATCATAACCCTAGGCTATTCCCGGTGGTTCCCGCTATTCGTTCCTCTGCTCTTCGGTTCATCGGTTCATCAGGTAGCAAGCCCTCACTTCTAATTTCGTATCTATTGCTTGCTTCTTAGGGTTTCGTATCTCTAGATGTATATTGAAATTATTCATATATCCGATCTATTCTAATGTGCACTGAGTCAGTGTTTTTGAGGTTACTTTGGTAGTTGATAGTGAACTCAGGGCCAAGCCCGTGAGTACGGATAGAGGCCAAGCCTCGGAAGTGTTAGTGATAGTTGATTCTTGTCTGTGATTGCAATTTGTTTCAGCTTCAGCAATGGCTCGTGCCAAGAACGCCGGAGGTGGTCCAGGTGATGAGGATCCAAGGCCTCTGCCTCGATTGCCTGCTGATGTGAAAGGCAAGGCAACGAAGAAGATCACATCAAAGAAGCAAAAGTATGCAGATGCTGACACAGCGAGAGCAGCAGCAGTGGCAGCCACCGTAGAGCATGTAGAGAGAGGAGGTGCTAGGAGTGGAGTTCAGATTGCAAATCAACTTTCACCAGCACAGAGGTCAGCCATTGAGAAGGTTGAGTGTCATCATGGTAGTCCAGCTGGGACTGTCATGCTTGAGCAACGACATGTTGCTATAGAGGAGACTCAACCTTAGGGGGAGCCACAACAGCAGACAGAGCAGACATAGGAGGCAAAGTAGACCGAGGAGATAGAGCAGGCACCTCAGCCATAGTTACGCCGCTCTAGTCATACTCGTACCCAGGTGACACCGAGGACAGAGACATAGTAGATGGGTTCTTGTTCGCCTCCTAGACCACAGGGTCCGCCTCTAGTGACTCATCTGGATTTGAGGGCCACCACGGCCAAGCAGGTGCAGCAGCTCAGATTTGTGCAGTTCTAGGACTGGTTCCCACCAAGGAGGGATGAGCATGCTTCAGAAGGGTTCTATACACCACTACAGGAGGACTTTTATAATGCATATCTCAACAGTGGGGTGGCCTTCAGATCTCAGTGAGTTTTCTCTATTGAGGCCATTGTAGCAGCAGCTGGAGAGCAGATCCGCCCTCATCTCTCTTACTTGCCAGGGCTGACAGATCTACTTGGATGGATAGGCATATATGTACCATCATGGGTTCGTGAGTTCTATGCTACACTTTGGATTGACCCTGGGCACAGATTTATTCACTTTGCATTCCAAGGTCGTGACTATAGCCTGATGAGCTTCAGGGTCAGAGAGATCCTTAGATTACAGCAGTCACCCATCCGGCTACATAAGGTTTGCTATGGTGATATAGAGCCTCCTAGACGCCCTCACGATGGTCTCATGCCTCCCACAGATCTCATCCGACCTTGCTTCATAGAGCCATTTGGCGAGGGGTCGAGCAGGACACCGAAGGATCTTACTCCTACTGCTAGACTACTTGATGCTATCATGAGGAGGACCCTACTACCGAGGATGGGATATCGTGAGGGATTGACTCGCATACAGTTGTGGCTACTGAACTCCCTGATCCAGCAGACTATGTTTGATGTATGGGATGTTATTCTTTCTGAGATAGAGGATACCCTTGCAGAGGGATTCAGAGGACATAGATAGCTGTCGTATGCTCACTGGATTACTTTTCTAATTCACAGGACAGTCACAGTCAGGACTCCTAAGATGTTGGCAGAGCATTCAGGAGATACTACAGAGTTTTTAGCATACAACATGACTCAGATGCTCTGTCATAGTGCAGCGAGGACACCTAGTCAGCCGAGCCATGAAAGGTCCTCATGGCTAGAGGGGGGTGAATAGCCTAATAAAAATTTCTATAACAACACTTAACAAAATGGTTAGACAATTATGAGGCGAAGCAAGTGTTGCGCTAGCCTACTCAAAATGCAAGCCACCTACCATAATTCTAGTTTAGATAGTATCTATTCACACAATGGCTATGACACTACCCTATGTTAGTGTGCTCTCAAAGGCTAACTAAAGAGCCACACCAACCAACCAAGCAAGCTCTCACAACTAGCTACACTAAAGAGCTTGACAACTAGTTTGCGGTAATGTAAAGAGAGTGATCAAGAAGGTTATACCACCGTGTAGATGAAGGAGCCAATCAATCACAAGGATGAATAACAATGAAGACCAATCACCTCAGAATCAAATGATGAACACAATGATTTTTACCAAGGTTCACTTGCTTGCCGGCAAGCTACTCCTCGTTGTGGCGATTCACTCACTTGGAGGTTCACGCGCTAATTGGCATCACACGCCAAACCCTCAATAGGGTGCCATACAACCAACACAAGATAAGGATCACACAAGCCACGAGCAATCCACTAGAGTACCTTTTGGCTCTCCACCGGGGAAAGGTCAAGAACCCCTCACAATCACCATGATCGGAGCCAGAGATAATCACCACTCTTCGCTCGATGATCCTTGCTACTCCAAGCCATCTAGGTGGCAGCAACCACCAAGAGTAACAAGCGAAATCCGCAGCGAAACACGAACACCAAGTGCCTCTAGATGCAATCACTCAAGCAATGCACTTGGATTCTTTCCCAATCTCACAAAGATGATGAATCAATGATGGAGATGAGTGGGAGGGCTTTGGCTAAGCTCACAAGGTTGCTATGTGAATGAAAATGGCCAAAGGTGTGAGCTTCAACTGGCCATGGGGCTTAAATAGAAGCCCCCATGAAATAGAGTCATTGTACCCCTTCATTGGGCACAACATGGGCTGACCGGATGCTCTGGTCATGTTGACCGGACGCTGGACCTCAACGTCCGGTCTCCCGACGATAGCCACGTGTCCCAATCACAATGGTCACTTGAGTTGACCGGACACTGCACTATTACTGACCGGACGCTCAACTTCCAGCGTTCGGCCATTTCTAGTAAGGTTCTAGAAACAACTTTCTTTGACCGAACGCGTCCGGTCATGCTTGATCGGACCCTGACAGCGTCTGGTCACACATTGACTTTCATCAGCGCTATCCGACAATAGGACCAGACCCTAGACCTTAGCATCTAGTCAGTACAAGACCTAGCATCCGGTCATATGACCGACGCCAGTGTCTTTGCTACCACACTTGACCAGACGCACCGGTCCCTCTGAGACCAGCTGAAAGGTCCTAATGGCTAGAGGGGGTGAATAGCCTAATAAAATTTCTACAACAACACTTAACAAAATGGTTAGACAATTATGCGGTGAAGCAAGTATTGCGCTAGGCTACTCAAAAGGCAAGCCACCTACCACAATTCTAGTTTAGATAGTATGTATTCACACAATAGCTATGATACTACTCTATGTTAGTGTGCTCTCAAAGGCTAACTAAAGAGCCACACCAACCAAGCAAGTAAGCTCTCACAACTAGTTACACTAAAGAGCTTGTCAACTAGTTTGCGATAATGTAAAGAGAGTGATCAAGAAGGTTATACCGCCGTGTAGATGAAGGAACCAATCAATCACAAGGATGAATAACAATGAAGACCAATCACCTCGGAATCAATGATGAACACAATGATTTTTACCGAGGTTCACTTGCTTGCTGGCAAGCTAGTCCTCGTTGTGGCGATTCACTCACTTAGAGGTTCACGCGCTAATTGGCTTCACACGCCAAACCCTCAATAGGGTGCTGCACAACCAACACAAGATGAGGATCACACAAGCCACGAGCAATCCACTAGAGTACCTTTTGACTCTCTGCCGGGGAAAGGTCAAGAACCCCTCACAATCACCACGATCGGAGCTAGAGACAATCACCACCCTCCGCTCAACAATCCTCGCTACTCCAAGCCGTCTAGGTGGTGGCAACCACCAAGAGTAACAAGTGAAACCCGCAGCGAAACACGAACACCAAGTGCCTCTAGATGCAAACACTCAAGCAATGCACTTGGATTCTCTCCCAATCTCACAAAGATGATGAATCAATGATGGAGATGAGTGGGAGGGCTTTGGCTAAGCTCACAAGGTTGCTATATCAATGCAAATGGCCAAGAGAGTGAGCTTGAACCAGCCATGGGGCTTAAATAGAAGCCCCCACGAAATAGAGCCGTTATACCCCTTCACTGAGCATAATGCAGGCTGACCAGACGCTCTGGTCAGTTGACCGGGCGCTGAGCCCCCAGCGTCCGGTCACTCACAGTCAGCCACATGTCCTGACTTCAACGGTCATCAGTCTTGACCGAACACTGCACCTGAGTTGACCGGATGCTGAACACCCAACGTCCGGTCGTTTACAGTAAGGTTCCAAAACTAACTTTTGTCGACTGGACGCGTCCGGTCATGCTCGACCGGACCCTGCAAGCGTCCGGTCACGCTGTGACTTCTTACTGTGCCGACCGACAACACGACCGGACGCATCCCTTCAGCGTTCGGTCGCTGAGCGACCCAGTGTCCGGTCAGTTGACCGATGCCAGCATCTTTGCGACCAACGCCATTTCACTTCTAACTACTTCACCCTTGCTCAAATGTGCCAACCACCAAGTGTATCACCTTGTGCACATGTGTTAGCATATTTTCACAAACATTTTCAAGGGTGTTAGTTCTCCACTAGATCCTAAATGCATATGCAATGAGTTAGAGCATCTAGTGGCACTTTGATAACTGCATTCCGATACGAGATTCACCCCTCTTAATAGTATGGCTATCAAACCTAAATGTGATCACACTCTCTAAGTGTCTTGATCACTAAAACAAAATAGCTCCTATGGTTTATACCTTTGCCTTGAGCTTTTTGTTTCTCTCTTTCTTCTTTCCAAGTCCAAGCACTTTATCATCACCATGGCATCATCTTCATCATGTTATGATCTTTGTTTGCTTCGCAACTTGGAGTGTGCTACCTATCTCATGATCACTTGATAAATTAGGTTAGCACTTAGGGTTTCATCAATTCACCAAAACCAAACTAGAGCTTTCAATCTCCCCCTTTTTGGTAATTGATGACAACCCTTATACAAAGATATGAATTAAAATTTAATTAAATCCATGTTGCTTGTCCAAGCATATTTACCTTGTGTAAAAGGATATGGACAAGTTTCATGAACTCCATATGGTAGCAATTGCTCCCCCTATATATGTGCTAAGAGTTTGAATTGTAGCTTGCACATATGATTAGATAGGAAATATAGGAGTCAATGTCTACCAAATGATGCTAAGGTATACAAGATGAACCTTTGAAGCGTGATACCAATCGGAGTGCACCATTATACCTTCCTTAGCACCATGATTAGCTTGATACCATTTTGAAAATATACCACATGGAAATATTTTGAATAGATACCACTTGATAATACTAGAGAATGAAATCACTAGATAATCTATTCATGCTAGTTTTTCATATTATCATTCAAACTTACAACTAGCATATTTCACACAAGCAAGGATGTTTAAATTTAATACTTGTCCATGCAAGCAAACATATGAAATGCACATTCAAATGCATCATCCAAGTTCATGAGCTTGCTCCCCCTACTTGTGTGCTCAAAATTTTAATTGATCCCTTTCCTTCTTCACTTCTCTCCCCCTATGTCATATATCAAGTATATCTTTATGTTTCTCTCCCTTTATGATATTTCTCCCCCTTTTTCACTATTTTTACTACTATCTTTGTTTCTCTCCCCCTTTGTCATCAATGACCACAAATGTTCAAAATATAGATAGTATTACTTGTAGGGTCGAGATTATCAATGTCAATCAATGGGGTGAGGATTAAAGTTCCAAATTTGGTTTAAACTAGAATATATGCCAAAGATATTTAACTCGGTTTGATCCAAGGACAAGCTTCTTCACACCTCCAAATAAGGGTTATATTGTAACATTTGATTTTCATCACTAGGTTTATTTTCTAGATTAAACACTTAGAGTTTATTTTCTAGATTAAACACTAGGTTTACAAGCCCACAAACATGTCATATGCCATCACTAGATCAAGTCAAGCATAGAAGCAATAGTGATACCATATAAACATCAAAATCATTTGATTTTCATGAATGAGCCTAATCAAATAGAACCACTTGAAAGGTCCTAATGAGATTGAAAATGTGACTAGATGTACTAACCATGTCCTTAGTAAGGATGTATGTCATGTCAATCAACTTTTACCTTAGATAGCTCGAAGGAGAGGCATGTCATATAAGTGGGGGTGCACCAACACATATTTGAGAAATCCAATATGTTCAACTCATTCCTTAGCTTGCAAAACCTTTTCTCATCCAATGGCTTGGTGAATATGTCGGCAAGTTGATCTTCGGTGCCTACACTCTCAATGCAAATGTCCCCTTTTTGTTGGTGATCTCTTATGAAATGGTGGCGAACAACAATGTGCTTTGTTCTTGCATGTTGAACCGGATTGTTGGTCAATTTGATTGCACTCTCATTGTCACATAGCAATGGCACTTTCTTAAACTTGATTCCAAAGTCACTCAAAGTGGCCTTCATCCAAAGTATTTGTGCACAACAACTACCGGTGCATATGTATTCGGCTTCGGCGGTTGATAATGCAACACTATTTTGCTTCTTTGATGATCATGAAACAAGTGATCTTCCCAACAATTGACATGTGCCCGAGGTGCTCTTCCTTTCAACCTTGCATCCTGCATAATCCGAGTCAGAGTAACCAACTAGCTCAAACTTTGCTCCTTTGGGATACCACAAACCAACATTTTGTGTATGCTTCAAGTACCTCAATATTCTCTTTGTAGCCTTCAAATGACTTTTTCTTGGTGAGGCTTTAAATCTTACACACATGCATACACTAAACATGACATCCGGCCTTGATGCGGTCACATAGAGTAGGCTTCCAATCATAGACCGATATAACTTTTAATCCACCATATTTCCACTTGCATCACTATCCAAGTTGTCATTTGTTTCCATTGGTGTGCTAATGACTTTGCTATCACTCATGCCAAACTTCTTGATCATGTCCTTGATGTACTTGCCTTGACTCACAAATGTACCATTCTTCAATTACTTGATTTGAAGACCAAGGAAGTAACTCAACTCTCCAATCATGGACATCTCAAACTCATTAGCCATCATCTTTCCAAACTCATCACAAAAATCTTAATTGGTTGATCCAAATATGATATCATCAACATAGATTTGCAATACAAATAGATCTTTTCCAATCTTCTTGATGAAAAGAGTGGTGTCAACCTTGCCCATTGTGAACCCTTTAGAGAGTAGGAAATCCCTCAATCTCTCATACTATGCTCTAGGTGCTTGCTTCAAGCCATACAATGCTTTCTTCAACTTGTACACATGGTTGGGCTTCTTATCATCTTCAAAATCGGGAGGTTGCTCAACATATACTTCTTCATTGATGTAGCCATTGAGAAATGCACTCTTGACATCCATTTGATAGAGCTTTATGTTGTGGGCACAAGCATAGGCTAGCAAGATTCTAATCGCTTCCAATCTATCAACAGGGGCATATGTTTCTCCAAAGTCAAGACCTTCAACTTGTGTATAGCCTTGTGCTACCAATCTTGCTTTATTCCTTACAACTATCTCATCTTGATCTTGCTTATTTCTAAAGACCCATTTGGTTTCAATCACATTGTGTCCCTTTGGTCTTTCTACCAACTCCCATACTTGATTTCTTGTGAAATTATTCAACTCTTCATGCATAGCATTTACCCAATCAACATCCATCAATGCTTCATCTATCTTCTTTGGTTCAATGGATGACACAAATGAGAAGTGTTCACAAAATGATGCCAATCTTGATCTTGTTTGTACACCTCTAGAAATATCACCAATGATAGTGTCCAATGGATGATCCCTTACGACATTGGTTGGTTGAAGTATTGGGACTTGATTGCTTGCACTTGCTTGATCATTGGATTGAGATGATGTACTAGCCACTTGATCTTGTTCATTGTCATGAGAGCCACTTGCACTAGCTTGATTTGTATCATCTTGCATATTTAAGTTAGAGAGCACTTGCACTTGATCATCATCATTCACTTGCCTAGGCCTCAATTCACCAATATCCATGTTCTTCATGGTATTTGAAAGTTGAATGCCTCTAACTTCTTCCAAGTTCTCATTCTCTACTTGTGAACCCTTGGTTTCATCAAATTCAACATTATGAACTTCCTCAAGAGTACCGCAATCCAAATTCCAAACTCTATATGCTTTGCTTGTAATGGAGTAACCAAGTAGAAATCCTTCATCACATTTCTTGTCAAACTTGCCCAATCTAGTGCCTTTCTTCAAGATATAGCATTTGCAACCAAAGACCCGAAAATATGCAATATTGGGCTTTCTACCATTCAAGAGCTCATATGGTGTCTTCTCTTTCAATGGGTGACAATAGAGGCGGTTGCTACAATAACATGTCGTGTTGGTAGCTTCGGCCCAAAAAGATTGACTCACATTGTACTCACTAAGCATAGACCTTGCCATATCAATGAGTGTTCTATTCTTCCTCTCAACAAGGCCATTTGATTGTGGGGTGTACTTGGCCGAGAATTGATGTCTAATTCCAAATTTATCACATAACTCATCAATTCTAGTGTTCTTGAACTCACTACCATTGTCATTTCTAACTCTCTTGATGGTTGTTTCAAACTCATTGTGAATGCCCTTGACAAATGATTTGAATGTTGCAAATACATCACTTTTGTCCACTAGAAAGAATACCCATATGTATCTAGTGTAATCATCCACTATCACAAAGCCATATTTGTTTCCACCGATACTAGTGTATTGTGTTGGCCCAAACAAATCCATGTGCAATAACTCAAATGCTTTACTAGTGCTCATCATGTTTTTCTTGGGATGGGTGTTTCCAATTTGTTTGCCAGCTTGACAAGAGCTACAAAGTTTATCCTTCTCAAACACAACATCTTTCAAGCCTCTAACCAAGTCATGCTTAACCAATCTATTCAATTGTTTTATTCCAACATGACCAAGCCTTCTATGCCATAACCAACCCATGCTAGACTTAGTGAACAAGCATGTAGATAATCTAGCTTCACTAGCATTGAAATCAACCAAGTATAGATTCTCATATCTAAAGCCTTTGAAGATCAAGTTAGAGCCATCTACACTTATGATCTCTACATCATCTGCCCCAAATATGCATTTGAATCCAAGATCACATAATTGAGCCACGGATAGCAAATTGAAATTCAAGCTCTCAACTAGCAACACATTGGATATGCTCATGTCATTGGATATTGCAATCTTACCAAGCCCTTTGACCTTGCCTTTGCCATTATCACCAAATGTGATACTATCATAACCATCATTGTCATTGGTGTTGATTGAGTTGAACATTCTTGCATCTCCGGTCATGTGTTGAGTGCACCCACTATCAAGAACCCAATGCCTTCCTCCGGCTTTATAATTGACCTACAAAAGAAGATCAATTCTTTTTAGGTACCCAAACTTGCTTGGGTCCTTGAAGGTTAGTCACTAAGCTCTTTGGCACCCAAATGACTTTCTTCTTTGAGCCCATCCATGGTTTACCAATGAACTTAGCCTTCACACCATTTGTACCCCTAGTAAGCATATAGCATGAATCAAGCTTTATGAAGGATACATTAGCATTTTTGCTCTTGTTTTTGCATTCATGCTCTTTATGACCCACTTGCTTGCAACTAGTATAAAACCGACCATTGTTCTTCACAAAACTAGTCTTGTGAGGAGCAAAGGCCGCTTTGCCTTTCTTGGGGGTATAGCCCAATCCCTCTTTGTAGAGAGAGGCTCTTTGGCTACCCAAGCACATAAGCATGTGGTCCTCACCACCATAAGCTTTAGCTAAGGTGTGAGTGAGCTTATTGACCTCCTTCTTGAGGTTCTCATTCTCAACCACTAGTGAGGTGTCACAAGTGAGACCATCACTACTAGATGAGGTAGAAGTGGAGGTGCTACAAGAAGGGTTAGTAGGAACAACAATGATAGGCATAGATAATTATTCATCAATTATATCACAAGTTAAACCTACATTGCAAGTTTCAACATGCTTCTTTTTATTTTGCTCATCAAGCAAAGATAAATGAGCCTTTTCAAGCTTTTTGTGAGCTTTGCCAAGCTTCTCATTGGCTTCCTCTAGCCTCTCATGAGATGCATTGAGCTCATCAAAGGCTTGCTTAAGGGCTATTAGTTCCTTACACAAGCTTTTGCATTCCCTTCTCTCGATGTCAAAGTATTCTTTAGCATCTTCTAGCATGTCAATTAATTTATCCTTAGTAGGTTCATCATCATCACTATCACTATCATTTTCATTTTCATGTCCATTATCATCATCATGTTCTTCATCACTTTCATCATCACAAGATTGTACCTTAGTGGCCTTAGCCATGAAGCATGATGAAGATTCGAAGAGAGAAGGCTTCTCATTGATAGCAATGCTTGCAAGAACCTTCTTCTTGGTGGTCTTATTATCATCACTATCATCATCATCATCACTTGAGGAAGCATCACTATCCCAAGTGACTACATATGAACCACCCTTCTTCTTCTTGAATGCCATCTTGTCCTTTTTCTCTTTCTTTTCCTTCTTGTTCTTCTTGTTGTCATCATCATTGTCGCTATTGTATGGGCATTGAGCAACAAGATGATCTTTACTTCCACATTTGAAGCACCTTCTTGACTCTTCTTTGTTCTTGGATGAAGACTTCTTCCTTCTAGCCCGGTAGCCCTTCTTCACCATGAACTTACCAAATCTCTTGACAAAGAGAGCCATCTTCTCATCATCATCATCATCCCAAGATTCATCTTCTTCACTTGATGTCTCTTGCTTAGCTTTGCCCTTTGATGATGTGGCTTTGAATGCCATGCTCTTCTTCTTGTCATCCTTCTTCTCATCTTTCTTCTCCTTCTTTTCTTCCTTCTCAACATCATCTTTATAAGTGTCATCGGTCATGATGTCTCCCAACACTTGGTTTGGAGTCATAGTATCCAAACCGCTTCTTACTAGAATGGTGACCAATGTGTCAAATCTTGAAGGTAAGCATCTCAAGAACTTATGGGAGAAGTCCTTGTCATTCACCTCTTCTCCAAGTGCTTTTAGATCATTGACAAGCACTTGAAGCCTATGGAACATCTCCGGCACACTCTCATCCTCCTTCATCTTGAAGCTTGCAAACTTCTCTTTGAGGATGTATGCCTTAGCACCCTTTACGGCTTGAGTGCCCTCAAATGATTCTTCCAACTTCTTCCAAGCTTCATGTGCCATCTCAATATTCTTGATTTGCTCAAATGTTCTTTCATCAATTGCATCATGAATGGCACTTAGAGCAATATCATTGTTTTGGAGAAGCACTTCTTCGGCCGCGGTGGGATTCTTCGGATCTTCAATCTCAATTTTGGTTTCTACCACCTTCCACACATTTCTATTGATTGACTTGATGTGTGTGGTCATTTTTGACTTCCAATAAGGATAATTTGTGCCATCAAATTGGGGTGGCTTCTTGGTGTTGTTGATTTGAGCCATTTTTACACCGAAGGTTGTTAAGCCTCAAATCACGGTGACCTCGGCTCTGATACCAATTGAAAGGTCCTAATAGCTAGATGGGGGTGAATAGACTAACAAAATTTCTACAACAACACTTAACAAAATAGTTAGATAATTATGCGGCGAAGCTAGTATTGTGCTAGCCTACTCAAAACGCAAGCCACCTACCACAATTCTAGTTTAGATAGTATCTATTCACACAATAGCTATGATACTACTCTATGTTAGTGTGCTCTCAAAGGCTAACTAAAGAGTCACACCAACCAAGCAAGTAAGCTCTCACAACTAGTTACACTAAAGAGCTTGTCAACTAGTTTGCGATAATGTAAAGAGAGTGATCAAGAAGGTTATACCACCGTGTAGATGAAGGAACCAATCAATCATAAGGATGAATAACAATGAAGACCAATCACCTCGGAATCAATGATGAACACAATGATTTTTACCGAGGTTCACTTGCTTGCTGGCAAGCTAGTCCTCGTTGTGGTGATTCACTCACTTGGAGGTTCACGCGCTAATTGGCTTCACACGCCAAACCCTCAATAGGGTACCGCACAACCAACACAAGATGAGGATCACACAAGCCACGAGCAATCTACTAGAGTACCTTTTGGCTCTACGCTGGGGAAAGGTCAAGAATCCCTCACAATCACCATGATTGGAGCCAGAGACAATCACCACCCTCCGCTCAACGATCCTCGCTGCTCCAAGCCGTCTAGGTGGTGGCAACCACCAAGAATAACAAGTGAAACCCGCAGCGAAACATGAACACCAAGTGCCTCTAGATGCAAACACTCAAGCAATGCACTTGGATTCTCTCCCAATCTCACAAAGATGATGAATCAATGATGGAGATGAGTGGGAGGGCTTTGGCTAAGCTCATAAGGTTGCTATGTCAATGCAAATGGCCAAGAGAGTGAGCTTGAACCGGCCATGGGGCTTAAATAGAAGCCCCCACGAAATAGAGCCATTATACCCCTTCACTGAGCATAACGCGGGCTGACCGGACGCTCCGGTCAGTTGACCGGACGCTGAGCCCCTAGCGTCCGGTCGCTCACAGTCAGCCACATGTCCTGACTTCAACGGTCATCAGTCTTGACCAAACACTGCACCTGAGTTGACCAGATGCTGAACACCCAGCGTTCGGTCGTTTACAGTAAGGTTCCAAAACTAACTTTTGCCGACTGGACGCGTCCGGTCATGCTCGACCGGACCCTGCAAGCGTCCGGTCACACTGTGACTTCTTACTGTGCCGACCGACAACACGACCGGATGCATCCCTTCAGCGTTCGGTCGCTAAGCGACCCAGCGTCCGGTCAGTCGACCGACGCCAGCATCTTTGCGACCAACGCCATTTCACTTCTAACTACTTCACCCTTGCTCAAATGTGCCAACCACCAAGTGTATCACCTTGTGCACATGTGTTAGCATATTTTCACAAACATTTTCAAGGGTGTTAGTTCTCCACTAGATCCTAAATGCATATGCAATGAGTTAGAGCATCTAGTGGCACTTTGATAACTGCATTCCGATACGAGATTCACCCCTCTTAATAGTATGGCTATCAAACCTAAATGTGATCACACTCTCTAAGTGTCTTGATCACTAAAACAAAATAGCTCCTATGGTTTATACCTTTGCCTTGAGCTTTTTGTTTCTCTCTTTCTTCTTTCCAAGTCCAAGCACTTTATCATCACCATGGCATCATCTTCATCATGCTATGATCTTTGTTTGCTTCGCAACTTGGAGTGTGCTACCTATCTCATGATCACTTGATAAATTAGGTTAGCACTTAGGGTTTCATCAATTCACCAAAACCAAACTAAAGCTTTCACCAGCGTCCGGTCACTTAGTAACCAATAAGACTAACTCCTTTTCACCTCTAACTTCTTCACCCTTGCTCAAATGTGCCAACCACCAACTATATCACCTTGTGCACATGTGTTAACATATTTTCACAAATATTTTCAAGGGTGTTAGCATTCCACTAGATCCTAGATGCATATACAATGAGTTAGAGCATCTAGTGGCACTTTGATAACCGCATTCCGATATGAGTTTCACCCCTCTTAATAGTACGGCTATCAAACCTAAATGTGATCACACTCTCTAAGTGTCTTGATCACCAAAACAAAATAGCTCCTATGGTTTATACCTTTGCCTTGAGCTTTTTGTTTTTTTCTTTCTTCTTTCCAAGTCTAAGCACTTGATCATCACCATGGCATCATCATCGTCATGCTATGATCTTCATTTACTTCACCACTTGGAATGTGCTACCTATCTCATGATCACTTGATAAACTAGGTTAGCACTTAGGGTTTCATCAATTCATCAAAACCAAACTAGAGCTTTCAAGCCATCTCCTAGAGGTACCAGAGTCTACAGCCCAGCAGGATGAGACTATCAGAGGCATTGCAGCGATAGAAGAGGAGAAGCTAGATGCTCAGTAGGAGGGTATGGTCGAGAGCGACCCCAGCGACAGTACAGATGATGACTACTAGGATATCCCTTGGATGCCTCCTCGGTGACATGACAGTGAGGCCAGTGGCTCCAGCTCAGCTCCACCACAGGCATCGCAGACAGACCCCACTCTACTTGCTATACTTGAGCGAATGAGGCAGGATCAGGCTCACCAGGCCTAGGAGACAATAGCTGCTCTAGCATAGGTTTAGGCTAGATAGGACGAGTTCCAGCGATAGCAGTAGCAGCAGGCCATGCAGCAGCAGCAGCTCCTCATGCAGCAGCAATTACTTGGATTCATGCATCATGTTGTTACTGCTATTGGGGCTCCACCACCAAAGCTTACACCTCAGCTCGGCCAGCCTACCACCACTTCATAGACTCCAACTATATAGCCTAGTGGGCTTCAGAGTTAGGGACAGCTAGCGACTCAGTTTCCTTCACCGATAGAGCAGGTGTCCTAGTGGTTTGCTTTGCCGTGATAGCCCAGGGTCCGCAGTTCACACCACTTCACACAGGTTTCACACCAGCTCAGAGCTCCTCGTTGTTTGTCACTGATACCCTAGTTTCACGGAGCCTTGGTGCCATTTTTAGCGAGTTGACAAGGCAGCCGACACCGCTAGATCTACATGTCCCTAGTCCTTCCACAGTTGCTCCTATTACTGAGACTACAGAGATGCTCCCTTCATCAGTTGCATCATCAGAACCGCCTGCTTCAGTGATACCTGCAGAGTCATAGGCCGCACTAGTACCAGATCTGACCCAGACCGCTTCAACGTCACTACCAGCGATAGAGGGTCATACAGCTCAGAGCTCAAGATCAGATGATGATGCTGCCCAATTCCAGATCGCCCATCGCACCTCAGCGCCCGACTCGTTTGCTGCAGCGCCGCTGATAGACCCTTAGGTTTTGGTGATTGACGCCAAAGGGGGAGAAGGATCGAGTATGATAGACTTAGGGGGAGCGATATAGGGGGAGCTTATCTATCTACATTTGGCTTTATATGTGTGATACTTTATTATGCATTCATATTTACTTTCATGCATTGAACTATATAAGTGTGATAGTGATATCTATGTGATTTTTATGTGATATGTGACATGTGTGTTCTCTACTGTGATCTTTATATATGTCATATCACTTGGTTATGCTCATTTGCCTTGCTTCTGCATTTTACTCTGATGCAAATGAACTTTATTTCTTGTACTCATGATTATTTCATATCTATTGAGTACATTATGTTGGCTTGGGTCATATAAGCTTGTCTAACTCTTTTGTTTTTATTGTCAAAAGCTTATATGAACCAAACATGTTGAAAACCTCATCTTTTTTACATACTCGAGGTTGTATTGTCATCAATCACCAAAAAGGGGGAGATTGAAAGCATCTAGGCCCCTAGTTGGGTTTCGGTGATTAATGACAATACGAGATTACTGTGACTAATGTGTGTTTTGTAGAGGCAATTAAGTTAGGTCATGGTAATGGCAATTGATTGGGCAATCATGGTTGTCATGCCCCTACGATGGAAATTGTTTCAGTTTTCAAAGGATGGACGATAAGGTTAAGGATGGACTAGTTCTAAGTGTCGTTTGGTATTGAAGAGACACTTAGAGTAGTTTATGACTTTATTTTTCCTTTGGCCATACTATTAAGGGGGTATGGATGGGTAGCTTGACCTAGTCTAGTGGGTTAGGTGTGGTGCACACTTGTCAAATCTAGCACTAGTTAGTTCCTAAATAGCCCTAAGATCAATTGGAGCAAACTTCATTCACATATGATTTCGAGTTGGAAGTGAATAGAGGGTCAAATGTTGATCAGACGCTGGTTCCAGTGTGATCGGACGCTGGCTCAGAGTCCGATCAGTTCATTTGATCAAGGTGAAGTCGTCTGGATGCGATCGGACACTGAGTGAAATATGACCGGACGCTGGGTGCCAGAGTCCGGTCAACTCCAGTAAGGTTCTAGAGAGGGAGAATCCCGATCAGATGCGTTCGGTCAGTACTGACCGAACGCTGGTTAGGTTCTAGCTACTGACCAAACGCTGAGTAGCAAAGTGACCGAACGCTGGGTGCCAGAGTCCGGTCAACATCAGTAAGGTTCCAGAGAGCAGTTTTTGTGACCAGACGCTGGTCAGTGTTCGGTCACAACTTAACTGCTTGGTGGCAGGGAGAACTGACCAGAGCATCTGGTCAACTTGACCGGAGCATCCGATCACCCTGTAGAGGCACATAACAGTTCATTTTTCATGATGGGTGATAAATACTTCCTCTATTCACTCAAGGGATCACTTTTGCTCATTTCAATAGCTGAGAAACACCCTTGAGAGTGCTAAGGAGAGCATGGTCCTAGTGAGGTGATTGAGATTTGAGAATTCAAGAGAGAGGCCTCATTAGTGAAAAGAGAGTAGCAAGTGTGCATCCACCCTTTTTATTAGGCTTCTTGTGGTCAAGTGAGAGTTCTTGCTTGTTACTCTTGGTGATCGCCATCACCTAGACGGCTTGGTGGTGATTGGGAGTTTGGTGATCATCCGGTGGAGCTTATGGATGACCTAAACCAAGTTGAGCAGTTGTGGGTGATTCACTGCGATGGAGTGTCGAAGAATCAACCCATAGAGAGAACTTGATCCTTGCACGGATCAAGGGGGAGCTACACCCTTGCGTGGGTGCTCCAACGAGGACTAGTGGGGAGTGGCAACTCTCCGATACCTCGACAAAACATCGCCGCGTTCCTCCTTCTCTCTTTACTTAAAGCATTTACTTTGAGCAATTCAATTCTTGTCTTTACATTCATAGAATTGCCATGCTAGAGTAGGATTAGAACTTAGGGTGCAAAACTTTTGTGCGGTAGAACATTAGAAATATATTCTAGGCACAAGGGGTGAAGTGGGCTAACCGTATTGTTTAATTATTGCAAAGAATTTTAGAATTAGCCCAATTCACCCCCCCCCCTCTTGGGCATCTTGATCCTTTCACCTTGCTCAATGCTTTCAATAATCAAATCATAATCATCACATGATGTAGCTATATCAATCTTAACAACATGGTTAGTAGCATCATGTGGCTCATTGGATAATAGCTCATGAGAAACAACAAGATTATCATGATTGATCTTGAGATTTGTATATTCTTCTTTTAGCATTTTGTAGCTAGTGATGAGCTCATTATGTATCCCCTCAAGTTTATTATGTTTTTCTTTAAGCTCCATAGTAGATTTGAGCTCCTTGAGTTTGGATGACATAGCTTCATTTGCTTCTCTAAGCTCAACACTAGCTTTTTCCGCTATGTCATATTTAGCTAAAAGTGAATCATTCTTAAGTTCTAGCTTTTTATTTTTAGCTCTTGTCTTTCTAATGATTTTAGTATATTGATTGAGCAACTTGACAAGATCATCATAGGAAGGTGATTCAAATTCATCATCACTATCACTATGATCATCACGAGCATAATAATTACCACTACTCTCATCATCATTTTGTACCTTTTGTTCACCCTTGGCCATAAGGCATAAGTGTGTAGAGGATGATGGCGATGGTGTCGGTGAAGATAGTGAAGAGTCAATCACAATAGTGGCCACCTTCTCGTTCTCACTATCATCATCGGATGAGCAACTTGATAAATCAATATCCGTGAGCTAATCACCGATCATGTATGCCTTTCCATTTTTCTTCTTGTGGAAATCCTTCTTCTTGCCATCCTTCTTCTTGTATGGCTTGTTTTTCTTCTTCTCATCATCATCTTCATTGCTTGAGTCATCTTTCTTGCCCTTATACTTCTTCTTGTATTTGTCTTTCTTTGGCTTGGGGTATTGATGTGCGAGATGACCAAGTTCTCCACAATTATAGCAATCCATCTCCGAGATTGGCTTCCTTCTATTGCTAGTGAAGAACTTCTTCTTTTTGTCATCAAACTTGACACCGTTCTTGTTGAGCTTCTTAAGCATCTTGCGGTTCTTCTCACCATGAGAGCAAGGCTTGCATCATCAATTTCATCATCACTTGAGCTCTCATATTCAATTCTTGCTTTGCCCTCCTCTTGACTAGCCTTGAATGCCAAGTCTTTCTTCTTGGTGGAATAAGAGCCATCTTGTGGTGTGATGTGCATATACATCTCATGTGCGTTGATCTTTCCCAATATTTGAGTCAGTGTAGCGGTAGAAAGATCACCTTGATGAAGCACAGTCACAATATGCCCATATTTATCAATGGGGAGGACACTCAAGATCTTTCTTACAACATCGAATGGTTGTATTTGTGTGAGTCCAAGCCCATTGACTTCCTCTACAAGAACATTTAAGCATGAGTACATTTCATTAGCACTTTCTTTTGGAAGCATCTCAAATGAATTAAGCTTTTCCATGACAAGATGATAGCATTCCTCACCCTCACTCTTTGTTCCCTCATGGAGCGCACAAATGTCTGACCATAGTGCATGGGCGTCCTTGTGGTTCCGCACATGGTTAAACACATCTTTGCAAAGGCCTCTAAAGATGGTGTTTCTAGCCTTAGCATTCTATTTCTCATAATTGACCTCATCGCCTTGAAGGTGTGCGGGATCCTTAGGTTTTGGGAAACCTTGTGAGGCGGCTCTAAGAATTCCAACATCTAGAGCTTCTAAGTAAGCCTCCATGTGGATTTTCCAATAAGGAAAATCATCTCCCTCAAAGATAGGAGGAGATCCATCCCCGTGGGACATCTTTCTCTAGGCGGTTAAGCCTAATTTAGTGAGCATGAGGCTTTGATACCAATTGAAAGGATCAAGATACCCAAGAGGGGGGTGAATTGAGTTAATTCTAAAATTCTTTGCAATAATTAAACCCTACACTTAGCCCACTTCACCCCTTGTGCCTAGAATGTATTCCTATTGTTCTACTGCACAAAAGTTTTGCACCCTAGGTTCCAATCCTACTCTAGCATGGCAATTCTAAGAATGTAAAGACAAGAATTGAATTGCTCAAATGTAAATGCTTAAAGTAAAGAGAGGAGAAGGAACGCGGTGATGTTTTGCCGAGATATCGGAGAGTCGTCACTCCCCACTAGTCCTCGTTGGAGCACCCGCGCAAGGATGTAGCCCCCCTTGATCCGCACAAGGATCAAGTGCTCTCTATGGGCTGATTCTTCGACTCGATGAATCACCCACAACCACTCACAACTTGAGTTGGGTCATCCACAAGCTCCGCTGAATGATCACCAAACTCCTGATCACCACCAAGCCGTCTAGGTGATGGCGATCACCAGGAGTAACAAGCATGAACTCTCACTTGACCACAACAAGCCTAATGAGAAGGGTGGATGCACACTTTCTACTCTCCTTGCACTAATGAGACCTTAATCTTGGATTCTCAAATCTCAATCACCTAACTAGGCTCTTGCTCTCCTAAGCACTCTCAAGGGTGTTTCTCAGCTGAACAAATAGGCAAGAGACCTCCCTTGGATGAATAGAGGAAGTGTTTATACCCCCTCATTCAAAATGAACCGTTAGGAGGTTGAGTCAGCACTCTGCGGGGTGACTGGACGCTCCGGTCAGTTATCCCCATCATAGAGCCGTTAAGTTGTGACCGGACTCTGATCTGCGTCTGGTCAGCACTGACCGGACGCGTCCGGTCACAAAAACTGCTCTCTAAAACCTTACTGATGTTGACCGAACACTAGTACCCAGAGTCCAGTCACTTCGCTGTTCAGCGTCCAGTCAGTAACCGAATCCTGACCAGTGTCCGATCAGCACTGACTGGACGCGTCCAATCAGGAAACTCCCTCTCTGAAACCTCTATGGAGTTGACCGGATGTAGGAACCCAGTGTCTGGTCACTTTTCACTCAGCGTCCGGTCACAACCAGATGGCTTCAGTTGATCAAATGAACTGACCGGACTCACCCTTCAGCGTCCGGTCATGTAACACCTCTGGTGTTACGAGCTTGTTTAGCACCGTGGTTTAGGCCTAAGAAAAATTTCCAAAACGATTTTCTTGGATTTTAAAATTTGACTTATGTCTAAAAATGTCTGATAGCAAATAAAAGGGCGAATGGCTTGTTTAATTGATTAAACGTGAAAAACAATTTGTATAAATAATTTTCTGTTCACATCCGCGTCGCGTTGTCGGACCACGTCGCCGTGTACGCGGGCTTGTTAGATAGCGCCTAACAGAGCGGTACCGCAGTCTGCCTCTGTTGTCTCGTCGCGTTATTGCCTTTGTCGCAGCGTCGTTGTCTGCCTTCGTGTCCTGCCAAGTTGAGTCATCTCGGTCTACGCTGTGTTCCTGTTGTCTCTCCCTCCCTAGTTTTGTTCGTTGAACCAGCTACCTCTGTTTAGCTCCGAACGTACGTGCATGCATGCTTAGCTCTCTAATCGATCGTCAAATTCAATTGTTTGTTCACACACATATGAAGAAGACGCAAGTGACTGCACCGTATATAATATATAATATGATCTCAGTGTGTGAGACGTGTTACACAACAAATTACAAGTGTTTAACGGGCCAGGAGTAGCACTCACGGTAAATTTAGGGGTTATATATATATATATATAGAGACACACACACGAGGAGGGGAAAATGATTGCACCATATGCTGCTCTGCCCTGTCCTGTCATGTCTGTCTCCAATTGTTTTCCACGCTGAGTTGCTGCTGCTCTCATTTCCTCCCAGTGCTTGTCGCTGCTGCTGCTGCCTTCTTTATTTCTACGTTGCCGTGCGTGTTGGAAGTGGCCGAACTGCGAGCTGCTTTCTTTATTGCTGCTGTAGTATACGACTTTTCCTTGCCTCCATCTGCCTTTCCTCTCTCTACTGCGCCGATGGGACATGGCTGTCTGTGTTGCCCGTCGCCTCTGCCTTTTCTTTCCATGTCCGCGTGCCGACGCCGCCTCGCTCTTCTTCTAGCGCTGCCTCCTCCCTTTTTTCTTTGCTGCCTGCAGCAGTGCCCCTGTCCCGCAGCGCCTCATCGGCGTCCCCGCCCCTTGGCCCCGCGGAGCTCCCTAGACTGCAGCCGCATCAACCGAAGCCCCCGCGCCCACTGTTGCCATGCCTCCACCGCGAGCACCGCCGCCGCTCCAGGCGCACCGTGCGGGTGCTAGCCATGGCGCTGCCCTCCTGCAGCGTCCAGCCATGGCTGCGCCAGGCCGCTAGAGCCGTGGGGCCCACCTGCCAGCGCGTGGCTCTGCCTCACTTCCTTTTCCTCCCCGCGCTGCGCACCCGCCCCGGTTACGCCGCCGTTGATCGGCCGCCGTGCGCGAGCCGCGAGCCCCCACTGCTGCGCCATTCTTATTGCTCCACGGCGCCGTAGCGCCACCATCTCTCCCTTGCGCGTGCCCCTCAGTCCGCGCCTGAGCATGCCGTGGTCGCCGGTGTCGGAGTTGCCTCGCCGGTCGCCGCTGCCCCCACGACGCCGTTGCTGCCGTCACGGCTCGTGTGGGCAGGCTGCCTGGGGTCGTCTCGGATCGTGCCGCGGCCAGCCCGTGGTCGTGCGGGTTTCCGTGCCCCTCCTAGGCGCCTCCTCCGCCATGCTTGGCCACCGTGCCCGCTGCTGCCCGCGTGGCTGTGGCCGGTCCGCTGCCGCCGGGCCACCTTCGCCGGTCATAGCGCCCCGCAGTGGCACAGCCGCCCTGCCAGCCGCCCTCCCGTGCGCCGTGCCCACGCGGCTCCTTGCTCCACTTCTGGCTCGCACTCTCCGCAGCGCCCGTCGGGATGCCACGCGGTGCCAGTGGCTGGGATTTGGGCCGGCTGCGTCCGTCCCGGCGCTCCTCTGCCCCGGGCGTTTCGCTTCTGGAGATGGGAACGAAGGTGAGGGGTGAGAATCCAAGGCAAAATGTTATACGGGTTATTATTGCGAAATACCTCACTCATTTGAACAGTACTTTGGACCTAGGTTTGAATAGAGAAAAGCGTAGGGTCCGTTTCGCAAAATTTCCGTCGCCACTGCCGTCTGGACCGCGCACGTGCGAGTTGGGCCATGTCTCGCTGGGCTGGCCTGCTTCAGCCGTGGGCTAGCCGCCAAGCCGCGCCTGGGCCGCCCGCGCTACGCGCTGGGCCGGCCTACTCGGTTTCCCGCCAGGTTGGAAGGCCGCGCGCGCCCCTGTAGGCCGTTTCCGCTCTGCTGGGCCACGCGTGCGCGGATTCCGAGTTGGGCCGAATGAATAACTGCTGGCCCTTTTTGATTTCTAAGGCACTTGTCAATTTAAGTTGATGAAATAACTTGTAAAAATTGTAGTAAATCATAGAAAAATCATAAGAATGCCAAACCAGTTTTGTTAGTCTCCTAAAATCGTGATCTACCTATTAGTATAATTTGTTCACATAGTTGGATAATATTCTTGGGAGCTATATAATTAATCTAAGATACTTAATATTATAAAATATAAACTTGTAGAAACTCCCGTGATAAATTGGTAATAGTATTGGATCTGAAATCTTTACAGTAGGTTTTTAGCAATATTAGTTACTCACTATAATTTTTGTAGCTCCAGAATAATTAGTTTGCTAAATAGATAATGATGTCTTATTTTGAATACTGATTAAATCGATAGAATAAAATAAAGAAACCCTGGGTTTATATAATTGAAATTATTGCTGGGAAATAACGCCTTATCCGACAACGTGTATATGTAGCCTAAGTACGGTCGTCGTTAGAACTAGCCTGTTAACTCGAGACGCGTACGTCGTATTTTACGAGTCATGATTCCAGTCGATTAATTACATCTTTGCATTGCACCGCATGCATATCATATAGGTACGATGATGGATCAACGGATCGATCGAAGAATGATTAGGAATCCGAAGATGGTGTAATGGTATTCTCTTCAGGAGATGATGCAATGGGCTTGTTATCCAGCTGATGGTGGATGATCTGAAGATGCAGATACTAACTTTAAATATATCTTACCCAGGCAAGCCCCGGTGCATAACCCCTACTTTCTGCAGTTTAAATTATATCTGTGCATTAAGTTTCAAGGAGTTGAATGAAACCACTTGCATATATATATCTTTATCCTATGAGTCTTACTAGTATGACAGGATCGTGTAGATTGCTATGCTACAGGACTCCGGTAGAAGTCGAGTGATTGCCTGTCACTCGCGAGATATAGGAAATATGTTATTATATGGTTATCACTTGGAATATATAAAATGGTGGAAAGAAAAATGGTGACCGGGCAGGGATGTGGTTTGGGTATTGGTGGGTGTAAGAAGCTGTGTCGCCGCGGAGTCGGGTCATAGCTTGGTTACACCGTTTCTCCCTGTCTGGTCGGTTAAGGACCGATCGTTGCATATGACTCTAGGCAGGTCACAGACTTATTATCCCGAGCACATACTTGTGTATGGGCGCTTGGAAAGCTTGTTGCTCTCTTGTCGCGGATCTGGCTCTTTCCGGACCGACTGTCAGGGTTTTGTTTTGGTGGAGGAGGTCCTTGCACCGCGCTGAGTCCGGGACTCAGGGGCGGGGGCTTGGAGTCCCAGTTTGGACGGGGACCTGGACACCCGGGACAGGAGAGTGACGGGTTGGTCCTGCTTGTGCCTGGGGTACAAGCGGGGCGTGTGTTTTCGGGGTACCCAGCTGGGGGCATTGATTCGCGAATCGCCGGTATATCCAGTACGGCTTGTCTACGGTTTAGCATCGTAGTAAGAACTGAAAGATGAAAGATGGAAGATGGACAAAGGAAATCTGATTGATTACCACTTGCTTGAAAGTAGCACAGGTGCTTACATAGAATGGTTAGTTAATGAACCAATACGGCTATTAATAAAAATCAAACATAAGGACGCACGTTTAGTAATGCTTTCTGCAAATGCAACCCACAAACCAGATAGCCTTGCATATCCTTGGAGTCTTTCCTTTTCTCCTGCCGGGTAAGTCTTGTTGAGTACAATTGAGTACTCAGGGTTTTATTCCCTCCTGTTGCAGGTGACAGGTGGACGCTTGAGCTGACCTTTGTGTGTGGATTCCTCCTGGTGGGCTCAGAGAGGATTTCCTTTACGCTGCGATCGTAGTTGTTATTTATAACTCTCACCAAATACTTTTATAAATGAAAGTTTCATAATCTGTGGCCGTAGTCTATATATATCAATACTTCACCATGTCATTAATAGATGTTTATTTCCGCTGTAACTCTGTTCACATGTTTCTATTCCGCTGTTCAATTAAATTATTTATAACTCTGATAACATGATTTCATTCCGTTGTTATATTAATAAATATTATACTCTGATGTTGTATTAAAAGTGATGTAAGAAATGGTTACGAATGATGTAAGCTTTATTCTCTCATTTGTGATTCTGGTGGCAAAAATGTGGATTTTCGGGTTCTCCCCTGGGGTGTGTCCGACGGAACCGAGTAAGCTAGTGTTCTCCCCTGAGTGCTTAGTGTCTAATGGAAGACAAGCACTCCTATGAGGCATTAAATTAGGCGGTTCTGCCACAGGTGGTATCAGAGCATAAATGAGGAAATAAAGCTTCGAAAACCTTTTCTAAACTAAAAATTGACAACCCATTGTTGCAAAAAGTTAGGACGTTTATATGCGAAGTTATATAAGTAGCCCTATTACTATGGTTATGTATCCAGGATAGATGGCACTTTGCTGACTTAGGTAGACTTAATCAAGTTTTCTGCAGGTACACTGACTCGAGCATAGTCCGATAGTATCGACTAGCTACAGGGAGAGAACGATGTGCCAAAATTCTGAGAACGGTTGCCCTATATGTTGGCAACAGTGAAAGGACGTATAGGACGTGCATTCATGCATATCATGCCTATGCATTGTAGTACTCGTATTACTTGTAGATACGCCATCCATAGGTGTCATGCACGTCGTATTGTGCACGAATGACTCGTTCCTGTTCTAGAGTTAGGTCCGCACTATGGCTTCGTGTTTCGCGTTCGCCCGTGGTTCACGCCGGTCGTGACCCACGTCTCCCCGTACCCCTTTCTGTGCTCTTGTCAGACCCTTGCCCTGCAGTCGTACTAGTCAGTAATGGCATCGCACGTCGCTCGCCTCGAACTCATGGAATTTGGTCGATCTGCCGTAGTGATCTCGCGCGGGAATCCTGGTGAACCGCGCTAGGACCACCGAACGCTCCGCCTTTATAAGTAGAGCCTGGCTTAGCCATTGGTACCACCACTCAGCGCACTTTAGCTCGCTTAGCTTCTCCTTTGAGCCAGCTTTTCACTCAGCCTTCCTTGCAACCACCGCCAGAGATGGCAGGAGCCTGGGTTAGCACCTACTGCCTGAATGTTGAGGGGTTTCCCAAAATCCTGCATGCCACCCTGCAAAAGCTCGGAGTCAATGATCGCCCCGAGTATGAGGGCCGTGAGTATGAGGAGCATGGCACCGAGCGGTGTGAGGTTACAGTCTACATTGGGAAGAGTGAAGAGTTCCCTAACCTCACCGAAGCCTGGAGTGTGACCGCAACCGGGTTTAGCTTCATCGACACCTACCAGGTTGTGGCCCGCAAAGCCTTACGGTACCTCTGCCAGATCTATGAGGAGCCCATTGCCCGTACCCCCATACGGTTCTTTCCACCTTTGGATAGGAACCGGCGGGCATGGAGGGCTCGCATGGAGGCTTTGCAAGGGCGGGATGCGCAAGAGGACAGTCCCACTATGGTGCACTTGACCACGTACCTGCTCGCTCTGGATGAGCAGTACGACCGTCAAGCCTTGGAGCTGAGGGCGTGCCTTCGGCGCGCCGAGGAAGCCGAGGTCTTCAACCGGATGCTCCAGGTGCAGCTCGCCGAAGCGCATGCCAGCGCTGCAGCTGCTGAGAGCCGAGAGGCTACCATGGAGGAATCTCTGAAGGAGGCTGAAGATCGGCATGTCCATCAGCTGGGTGAGGCCTATCTGTTCACTAGGGCCAGGCGGAGGTCGCTGGTTGATGGAAGGCAGGATGCCCCGATCTTGGAAGGGATCCCTCTCCACCTGCCAGAAAGAAGAAGAACTGGTGTTATAGCACCGCCCGCACCTCCACCCTCGGAAGTGTCAGATGAAGAGCCCTTGGTTCCTCTCACTCAGCCGTTGCCCCGCGAGGATGTAGACTAGTTGCCTTGGGACGTTGTGCCCGTAGTAGTAGTAGTGTTTTTCATCACTATCCCCCAGTATTGTACTCTTGTCTGCTGTTCGTCCTTCAGAGTTGTTGAGTTCGTTCGATCGTAGGTGAATGCTGTGTCGGGAACAGGAGCCTGAATGCCTGTACGTTGTACCCGTGTAAGATCGTTGGAACATGCATTTTTATTATTTCGCTGTGTTTATTGCGTTCATTTACTTTAAAGTCTTGTTAGGCTTGCTCTAAGTTTTCAAGGGCGATGATAAGTGAGTTACAAGAGAAGTTGGCATTCAGATGCCAAGCAGATCAGCCGTGATTGGATGTTATTGGACACTGTAGCGACTAATTGTGGATGTCCCAACAGAATACTTGAATCTTTTTAAACCAAATCCGTCGTTGGATTTAAAATTCCTTGTCCCTTGTTGTGGAGGGAAACCTTTGTTGTTGAATTTTTCCCTTGCGATACCCCTTACTCTGTGGTCTATAACCCCACTGCCTTCTGGGCGTGTAAGTTGGTAATAGTTGCCTGGTTAAAAGCTTATGGTGCCGCGACGAAACCGAGGGCTCCATGTGGAACAGCTGCCACATGTGACGCTGCTTGGCACGCGCTGGTATCGAGGTTGTTAACCAAGTACCTTTACCAAGTTACACTGCAGTACTGTTTTGTTTTAAAGTTTTCTCCTTGAAAATGTTCGGGTGTTCAAATGGGAAATCCATAATGGGGATGCAAAAGTGTCTTTCAAGGTAAAAAGGAGATGGTTTGGAGAAAGGAAGTATGACATGATCTGGGTTTACAGAAAAGACGGATGTGGTCAAGGAAGGTCAGCAGTGGATAGTCGGGAGTAGTTGCAAAAGTCAGAGTGGACGTTTGTCCCAAGCCCTGTGCTTAGTTGACCGTGCTACGCATGCCGGGTTATTTCGATGCGTGCCCTGCGAACGCCGTCGATGTCGGGTCCATTATCGTCCCGTTTTCGCGTGACCGCGACATCGTGCAATGCTCGCCGTCCTTGTGCACTGTGCACTTTTCCTTTCCTGGCGTCCGGTCGGCTCTCTGCCCCGCACCGTCGTTCCCCGTACCGGACCCCTCCCCTTCCCCTCCCTCTTTTCTTCTTTTGTGAACATGGTCGCCCGCACGCCTGCCTCGTCGAGCGGACCCGTCCCCCTCTCCTCTCCTTTATTTCCCCCTCCGCCGCTCGTGCAGGAAGCACGCCATGTTTCCGACCTTATCTCCACAGCATGCACCGTCTGTGTATCCCATCCCCGCCGCATCCGCCTCCGGTGTGTTGCTTTCCCCTCTCCGTTTGCATATATAAGACCCCTTGGTCTTCGCTCTTCTTCTTCATCCACCTTCCTCTCACATTCACAGCAGAGCTACAAAATTCATTTGACGTTGTAAAGCTAGATTCGTCAGTTTGAGGTCTGAGAAGAAGAAAGGATCCGGTTCGTCGAAGAAGTTCAAGTTCCCTTTGGTAGTCAATCTTAGGGTTCACCATGTTTTACTTCTCAGTCGACTGTTTCTGGATCTGTTGGTGCTACGCCATGTTTTGGATAATCATTATCTTGTTGTTTCTCCATTGTCCTCGTCTATCTCGACTTCTAGATTAAGTCTCGGTTGTACCAAGTTGCTCTTCACCATGTATCCCTAGATCTCCGTGTGGTTTAGTATTCGAAGTCATGTAATCTTTCGTGTAATCCCTGATCTACAAAATGTAATCGCGTGTTCCTCTTTTGGTTCTTGCTTCGAATCTCGGGGCGAGATTCTTTTTAAGGGGGGTTGGTTGTAACACCTCTGGTGTTACGAGCTTGTTTAGCACCGTGGTTTAGGCCTAAGAAAAATTTCCAAAACGATTTTCTTGGATTTTAAAATTTGACTTATGTCTAAAAATGTCTGATAGCAAATAAAAGGGCGAATGGCTTGTTTAATTGATTAAACGTGAAAAACAATTTGTATAAATAATTTTCTGTTCACATCCGCGTCGCGTTGTTGGACCACGTCGCCGTGTACGCGGGCTTGTTAGATAGCGCCTAACAGAGCGGTACCGCAGTCTGCCTCTGTTGTCTCGTCGCGTTATTGCCTTTGTCGCAGCGTCGTTGTCTGCCTTCGTGTCCTGCCAAGTTGAGTCATCTCGGTCTACGCTGTGTTCCTGTTGTCTCTCCCTCCCTAGTTTTGTTCGTTGAACCAGCTACCTCTGTTTAGCTCCGAACGTACGTGCATGCATGCTTAGCTCTCTAATCGATCGTCAAATTCAATTGTTTGTTCACACACATATGAAGAAGACGCAAGTGACTGCACCGTATATAATATATAATATGATCTCAGTGTGTGAGACATGTTACACAACAAATTACAAGTGTTTAACGGGCCAGGAGTAGCACTCACGGTAAATTTAGGGGTTATATATATATATATAGAGACACACACACGAGGAGGGGAAAATGATTGCACCATATGCTGCTCTGCCCTGTCCTGTCATGTCTGTCTCCAATTGTTTTCCACGCTGAGTTGCTGCTGCTCTCATTTCCTCCCAGTGCTTGTCGCTGCTGCTGCTGCCTTCTTTATTTCTACGTTGCCGTGCGTGTTGGAAGTGGCCGAACTGCGAGCTGCTTTCTTTATTGCTGCTGTAGTATACGACTTTTCCTTGCCTCCATCTGCCTTTCCTCTCTCTACTGCGCCGATGGGACATGGCTGTCTGTGTTGCCCGTCGCCTCTGCCTTTTCTTTCCATGTCCGCGTGCCGACGCCGCCTCGCTCTTCTTCTAGCGCTGCCTCCTCCCTTTTTTCTTTGCTGCCTGCAGCAGCGCCCCTGTCCCGCAGCGCCTCATCGGCGTCCGCGCCCCTTGGCCCCGCGGAGCTCCCTAGACTGCAGCCGCATCAACCGAAGCCCCCGCGCCCACTGTTGCCATGCCTCCACCGCGAGCACCGCCGCCGCTCCAGGCGCACCGTGCGGGTGCTAGCCATGGCGCTGCCCTCCTGCAGCGTCCAGCCATGGCTGCGCCAGGCCGCTAGAGCCGTGGGGCCCACCTGCCAGCGCGTGGCTCTGCCTCACTTCCTTTTCCTCCCCGCGCTGCGCACCCGCCCCGGTTACGCCGCCGTTGATCGGCCGCCGTGCGCGAGCCGCGAGCCCCCACTGCTGCGCCGTTCTTATTGCTCCACGGCGCCGTAGCGCCACCATCTCTCCCTTGCGCGTGCCCCTCAGTCCGCGCCTGAGCATGCCGTGGTCGCCGGTGTCGGAGTTGCCTCGCCGGTCGCCGCTGCCCCCACGACGCCGTTGCTGCCGTCACGGCTCGTGCGGGCAGGCTGCCTGGGGTCGTCTCGGATCGTGCCGCGGCCAGCCCGTGGTCGTGCGGGTTTCCGTGCCCCTCCTAGGCGCCTCCTCCGCCGTGCTTGGCCACCGTGCCCGCTGCTGCCCGCGTGGCTGTGGCCGGTCCGCTGCCGCCGGGCCACCTTCGCCGGTCATAGCGCCCCGCAGTGGCACAGCCGCCCTGCCAGCCGCCCTCCCGTGCGCCGTGCCCACGCGGCTCCTTGCTCCACTTCTGGCTCGCACTCTCCGCAGCGCCCGTCGGGATGCCACGCGGTGCCAGTGGCTGGGATTTGGGCCGGCTGCGTCCGTCCCGGCGCTCCTCTGCCCCGGGCGTTTCGCTTCTGGAGATGGGAACGAAGGTGAGGGGTGAGAATCCAAGGCAAAATGTTATACGGGTTATTATTGCGAAATACCTCACTCATTTGAACAGTACTTTGGACCTAGGTTTGAATAGAGAAAAGCGTAGGGTCCGTTTCGCAAAATTTCCGTCGCCACTGCCGTCTGGACCGCGCACGTGCGAGTTGGGCCATGTCTCGCTGGGCTGGCCTGCTTCAGCCGTGGGCTAGCCGCCAAGCCGCGCCTGGGCCGCCCGCGCTGCGCGCTGGGCCGGCCTACTCGGTTTCCCGCCAGGTTGGAAGGCCGCGCGCGCCCCTGTAGGCCGTTTCCGCTCTGCTGGGCCACGCGTGCGCGGATTCCGAGTTGGGCCGAATGAATAACTGCTGGCCCTTTTTGATTTCTAAGGCACTTGTCAATTTAAGTTGATGAAATAACTTGTAAAAATTGTAGTAAATCATAGAAAAATCATAAGAATGCCAAACCAGTTTTGTTAGTCTCCTAAAATCGTGATCTACCTATTAGTATAATTTGTTCACATAGTTGGATAATATTCTTGGGAGCTATATAATTAATCTAAGATACTTAATATTATAAAATATAAACTTGTAGAAACTCCCGTGATAAATTGGTAATAGTATTGGATCTGAAATCTTTACAGTAGGTTTTTAGCAATATTAGTTACTCACTATAATTTTTGTAGCTCCAGAATAATTAGTTTGCTAAATAGATAATGATGTCTTATTTTGAATACTGATTAAATCGATAGAATAAAATAAAGAAACCCTGGGTTTATATAATTGAAATTATTGCTGGGAAATAACGCCTTATCCGACAACGTGTATATGTAGCCTAAGTACGGTCGTCGTTAGAACTAGCCTGTTAACTCGAGACGCGTACGTCGTATTTTACGAGTCACGATTCCAGTCGATTAATTACATCTTTGCATTGCACCGCATGCATATCATATAGGTACGATGATGGATCAACGGATCGATCGAAGAATGATTAGGAATCCGAAGATGGTGTAATGGTATTCTCTTCAGGAGATGATGCAATGGGCTTGTTATCCAGCTGATGGTGGATGATCTGAAGATGCAGATACTAACTTTAAATATATCTTACCCAGGCAAGCCCCGGTGCATAACCCCTACTTTCTGCAGTTTAAATTATATATGTGCATTAAGTTTCAAGGAGTTGAATGAAACCACTTGCATATATATATCTTTATCCTATGAGTCTTACTAGTATGACAGGATCGTGTAGATTGCTATGCTACAGGACTCCGGTAGAAGTCGAGTGATTGCCTGTCACTCGCGAGATATAGGAAATATGTTATTATATGGTTATCACTTGGAATATATAAAATGGTGGAAAGAAAAATGGTGACCGGGCAGGGATGTGGTTTGGGTATTGGTGGGTGTAAGAAGCTGTGTCGCCGCGGAGTCGGGTCATAGCTTGGTTACACCGTTTCTCCCTGTCTGGTCGGTTAAGGACCGATCGTTGCATATGACTCTAGGCAGGTCACAGACTTATTATCCCGAGCACATACTTGTGTATGGGCGCTTGGAAAGCTTGTTGCTCTCTTGTCGCGGATCTGGCTCTTTCCGGACCGACTGTCAGGGTTTTGTTTTGGTGGAGGAGGTCCTTGCACCGCGCTGAGTCCGGGACTCAGGGGCGGGGGCTTGGAGTCCCAGTTTGGACGGGGACCTGGACACCCGGGACAGGAGAGTGACAGGTTGGTCCTGCTTGTGCCTGGGGTACAAGCGGGGCGTGTGTTTTCGGGGTACCCAGCTGGGGGCATTGATTCGCGAATCGCCGGTATATCCGGTACGGCTTGTCTACGGTTTAGCATCGTAGTAAGAACTGAAAGATGAAAGATGGAAGATGGACAAAGGAAATCTGATTGATTACCACTTGCTTGAAAGTAGCACAGGTGCTTACATAGAATGGTTAGTTAATGAACCAATACGGCTATTAATAAAAATCAAACATAAGGACGCACGTTTAGTAATGCTTTCTGCAAATGCAACCCACAAACCAGATAGCCTTGCATATCCTTGGAGTCTTTCCTTTTCTCCTGCCGGGTAAGTCTTGTTGAGTACAATTGAGTACTCAGGGTTTTATTCCCTCCTGTTGCAGGTGACAGGTGGACGCTTGAGCTGACCTTTGTGTGTGGATTCCTCCTGGTGGGCTCAGAGAGGATTTCCTTTACGCTGCGATCGTAGTTGTTATTTATAACTCTCACCAAATACTTTTATAAATGAAAGTTTCATAATCTGTGGCCGTAGTCTATATATATCAATACTTCACCATGTCATTAATAGATGTTTATTTCCGCTGTAACTCTGTTCACATGTTTCTATTCCGCTGTTCAATTAAATTATTTATAACTCTGATAACATGATTTCATTCCGTTGTTATATTAATAAATATTATACTCTGATGTTGTATTAAAAGTGATGTAAGAAATGGTTACGAATGATGTAAGCTTTATTCTCTCATTTGTGATTCTGGTGGCAAAAATGTGGATTTTCGGGTTCTCCCCTGGGGTGTGTCCGACGGAACCGAGTAAGCTAGTGTTCTCCCCTGAGTGCTTAGTGTCTAATGGAAGACAAGCACTCCTGTGAGGCATTAAATTAGGCGGTTCTGCCACAGGTCACAACCAGACCAGCGTCCGGTTAGTCATTTGACCCTCCATTTACTTCCAACTCGAAATCATATGCGAATGAAGTTTGCTCCAATTGATCTTAGGGCTACTCCTGAGCTACCTAGTGCTAGATTTGACAAGTGTGCACCACACCTAACCCACTAGACTCACCTAGGTCAAGCTACTAGTCCATACCCCCTTAATAGTACGGCTAAAGGAAAAACAAAGTCCTAAACTACTCTAAGTGTCTCTTCAACACCAAACGATACTTAGAACTAGTCCATCCTTAACCTTGTCGTCCATCCTTTGAAAACCGAAATGATTTCCATCGTAGGGGCATGACAACCATGATTGTCCAATCAATTGCCATTACCATGACCTAACTTAATTGCCTCTACAAAACACATGTTAGTCATAGTAATCTCGTATTGTTATTAATTACCAAACTCAACTAGGGACCTAGATGCTTTCCATCTCCCCCTTTTTGGTGATTGATGACAATACAACCTCGAGTATGTGTAAGAGATGAGGTTTTCAACATGCTTGGTTCATATAAGCCTGTTCGCTTGGTCGTATTTGGCTTATAAGCTATGGCTTATCAGCCAACGAACAGTATTTTTCTCTCACATCAAATCAGCCAACAGTACTTTCAGCCATAGCTTATAAGCCAAACAAGCCCAAACGAACAAGTCTTAAGCACCAGTCAAAGACCCAAAGAAGTACTCTGTAACGTTCAACGTGGACTTTCTGCTCCCAGACTCTCCAACAAGTTCACACAGGCAAACGAAGACAATGACTCATGGAGTGCATAGTTCCACACAGTTGCTATGAACCCTACATGCACCATAGTCCATAGTCCACATACACAGCTCCAAGACTATCTCCAACAATGGGAACCCAAAACCAAGATCCATTTCATGTTTGGGTAGCGCTATAGGCAAAGGTTTCAATACATATTTTTTATCTTCTCCAACAACAAGACCCAAAAGAGAACCCTTTCAGCAAATAGGTCTCCAGGAGAGAGGATACTCAAATTTAGGTTGTGCCTCTCCTAGCACCCAAAATGGGTCTCCTATATAGGTACTCTGTTGGAGACCGTTTGGGTGCCCTTATGGGTCACCTGTTGCAGATAGTCTAACGGCACCATTGTAGACCAGGAAAAGGTCGGACTTTTTTTTATTTTTAATCCTTTTTAAACAATATTTTAATAGTAATCCAAAAAAAGTATTTGCAAATCTATCTCTTTTGGTCACGCTAGCGCGAGTGGCGCGAATGCACCACTTTGTTGCGCCACATGCGCTGGCGCGATAAGGGGCGCCACGGTGACACACATCGTTGACCGGAGCTAGCGTGACGTTCTATGGGGCCCACCCTGTCGCGTCAGCGACTCAGGCACGACAGGGTCATATACGATTTGGTCGGCCCGACCCATTTTCCTTTCTCTCTCGCTCTCCGTCTCCTTCACTCCGCGCCTGGGCGCCGCCGCCACCGCTACCGCCACCCCGCATCCCCGGGTCGCACTGCGTTGGCTGGGAGCCTAGGAGTAGTTAGTCACGCCAACACCCCATAATGGCATCTAGGATGATTGGCTAGACGACGCAAAGCAACATCAACCTTCTCTGCCTCTGTCATTTTCGAAGGGTTCAGTGGTGGCGGAACCCAACGAACAAATTCTAAATATGGAACACTCTTCTAGGGGTCATAAGGAAACAACATAATCAACGGATCGAACATTTCATTTCCATCGATCCACTAATAGAAGCTGCATCCCTCTAGGTAGGCATCAAGTGTCGGGGGTGACATTTAAGTTGGCAACAGTAGAAAGCACGCCCAGCTGACGCGGGATGCTTTGACTGCTTCACAAATGCCAGTAACCCACAGTAACACAACGGTGTTGGCTCTGCTGGTAGGAAAGGATCGATAGCACCTTGGTCCTTCGGATGGTGCACGAATTGGTTGTCATTTCGAACCGCCATTGAACCTATTACAAAGTAGTTCAAGTAAGCAAAGATATGAACCAATAATCATGTAAACCCATGAAGCCAAACCCTAAAACAAACTTATTGAATATAAATGATGTATATACATACATAGTCCAACTCATCTATACATCTAATCACCACAAAAAAAACACACTTCGAATAGTGCAACCCATACTGCTGTCTAAACCCTAATGCACTGCCAACCAAAACCCTAATGCACTGCCAACCAAAACCAATAAAAAAATCATCAAAGTTCAACAAGTACAACATGAGCCATAATATATTAGACGTGATTAGCCAAAGCAACTTTCATTCAACCAAACGAAAGCCGATATTGCAAACAGCAGTCTAAACCAGAGCAATATATAAACATCAACTAAACACACAAAAAAACAGAGGTGAGGGAGTCATACCTCATGCACAAGACCGTTTAAATCTGAAAAGCAAATACAAACTTGATCAAAGATAAATAGAGGATGGGAGGAGGAGAAGAGAGACAACACGACACAACGGTGACCTCGAGCCTGCCTAGAGTGGCCACAGAGTGAAAAGAGATAGACAAGAGGGAGGGAAAAGGTGGTGGGCCACGGCCTTTTATATGGGCATGTCCCGCCTAGCGCAACAGCGTTGTCGCGCTAGAGTCGGCCGGGGCCCACGCACCGCCATAGTCAACGTCAGGTACCACCGTGGCTGGGCTTGTCGCGCCAGCGCATGTAGCGCGACAGCGTGGTACTGTTGCGCCAGCCGCGCTGGCACGATCAAAAAGGTCACTTTTGCAAATACTTTTTTTTAATTAGTATTAAAATATTTATTTAAAAGCATTACAAATAAAAAAATTCTGAAAAGCTCGCAGCATCCAGCTGCCCGTTTGGATGGAGAGAGAGAGGGAGTAGTAGCGAGCTACGAGCAGCAGGGCATGGCATGCAGCCCTCTACCCTGCCCTGCTGCAGCAGCAACGCACAAGGGAAAGAGAGGAGGGGGCGCAGGAAAAAGGTGACAGACAAACAGAGGCGCAATCTTGGCCACCCCGCACAACGGCACACGGCGATTCCCACCCACAGGAACGGAACAAGCGCAAGCGTCCACAGCCCCATTTCCTTGGACTCTCCCACGCCGCATAGGTAGTGTTTGGTTTGATGGCATAGGGTGGGATGGGAATGAGATGGGAGCTGTTTGGTTGAGAGATGAGGCCGTCCTACTTTCGTCCTACCTGAGAATATTCTCAGTTGATGCCGGGACTCCCGTCCCTGTTTTTTGGACGGACGGAGTCGTCCTCCCTGGGATAAGCCACGACGGGGAAGACGAGCACAGGCAGCGAGAGGTGGCGCATGTGGGTGAGCTCTGGCACCGGCCATGCCGTGCAGTTCATCTCTGCCGCCAGCCATGCAGCGCGAGCGAGGAAGAGGCAGCGGCGCACACAGGCCCGACGGAGCAAGGGGAGGAAGAGGAAGAGTGAGCGAGGTTCGGCACCACCGCGTGGGCCAACCCTGCGAGCACACGAGCGGGATCCGACCTTGTGCCGTGTGGCTGAGCTCGCCAGTGGAGGAAGCGCTCAGTGGCTCGCTGTCGAGCTCAAAGCAGAGGAGGCCCATGGCGGTGGACGGCCGAGCTCAGGGCGGAGGACGGAAGAGGCACGGGGCGGTCGGCCAGCTAGCCTCGCCGACAAAGGAGTCCCCAGGCAGGCCACGGCCGTGCTTGTCGGGGAAGAAACGAGAGGCGACGCGCGACCAAGGTATGGAGCAGGCGTCGAGAGGAAGAGATAAGGAGAGAGAGAGAGAGAGAGAGAGAGAGAGAGAGAGAGAGAGAGGGGAAGAGATAAGAAGAGAAGAAAAAAGATAAAAAAAAAGAGACTTACAAATGAGTCCCACTTGTCGGTAGCTCATTTCACTTTTTATGTCTCTGAACCAAACACAAAATGAATCGATACCATCCCTCGTCAACCAAACAGAAAATAGAACAGAAAATAGAGTCATCCCGTCCCCGCCCCATAAATCGAGACAGAACCGTCCCACTCCACCTTACTCTCAACCAAACTCCACCTTACTCTAAAGCAAACGCTGCCTTATTCTCTCACCTGCACGCCTCCCACTTCCTTTCTCGGGCGACGTGACATTCCCTACCTCCTCCCAGATTCTCTCATACCAGCAGTGGAGTATAGTGTTCTTTGTTTTTCAATCAGTCCATAAACATACTACAGGCATAGCATCACATAATGGAAGATGAAAGAATTGGCGCAGCTTGCAAGACGACCACAAGACGACGCCCTGCGCCGTGACAAAACTTTGCGGCTTATAAATACGCACATGCCCAAGACCACCCTTCAAGCTGCTAAACCCCACACACCGAGCGAAGTAGACAGACACTGAGATACACACGAACACGTAACTGAGACTCGGAGGAGTTTGTTCCTGAGCTGAGTGAGCTCCCCTCTCCTCAGTAATCATGGGGGTGCAGAGCAGCGAAAGCCAGGTGATGTTCTCCTCCATCGCCCTGCTGCAGCAGAGGTTCAGGGAGCTGGAGAGGATCAGGGAGAAGCGGGAGAGGCTTCTCCACGTGCTCGCCCCCCGCCCTGTGGCCACCGCCTCCCCGAGGGAGATGCCCGTGAAGTGGTTCTTCCACCCGGAGCTGCTCTACCCGTGCAGGCCGCTGCGTGACACCACTGCCGCTGTCGCCACCGCCTCCTTATTCCCGGCCGTGCCAACCACTGTCTGTGAATGCAAAAGCTTCCAGCTCCACGGCGATAGCAACCCCATCGCGGTGGAGCTGTGGCCCAGTAAGACCTACAACTACAAACATGTCTCTGGTGAAGTCGACGTCGACACCTCGCTGCACCTCTAGACTGCTACTGCTACTCCTGCTACTGAAAAATGTTGCAATGCCTTAAACTGCTGTTAACCTCTTGGTGTTGCTCTCGCAGTTATTTTGGTAGCCTACTACTATGTTCTTCTCTTCTGTTGTAACAAGGGGTATTAGGAGGGTTGACGGTGTGCTGTAATTATTACCAGTAGTACGATGGTCTTGGAGTTCCTTTATTGTCACCTCTTGGCACTAGAACTGCTTGCATCTTCCAACAAAGCACTGTTATCATCCGAGTACGAGAGTACCTCTGCAGGGCAGCCATTCTCTGTTATATCTGGATACTCATCACCAGAGGAATCATCAGAGCCCTTCTTCTTCCGTTTGACGATCTTCTTGGAGATCAGGCGGTTCACACCCTTGTTGTCAACACCAACACATTCACTGCTTATTGGCTTAAATAGGACTTTGCCCACCTTCCTTGCATTAGCTTCCACTATCTGTGAGCAAGAGAGGCCAGGTAAAGGTAGTAAAAACAACTACAGAAGATTATTTAATTCTGCAACAAAGAATGAAATTTTGGGTGAATTGTGAAACAGAAACTATGGATTTCTAGGGCTGCAGCAATTCAATAAAGTGTAACGAAGACTTCGGGAAAATGGGAGTTGCACCAACTAATAAAGGTTGTGTACCAATACCAACACAATTTCACTGAAATAACCTTATAACCCACAATATGAGTTCTGAATTGACAATTGAGTAGTAGCTTTTCTTATCTATTAGTTTTTGTATACTTTCTTTTTCTAGCTTCAAATAAAAAAGCAAGTACAAATGGAGAGTAGTATTAGCACCACATAAGTGGAGGACATGTTATAGCAACCTTCTGAGTATTGTTGTCTTTTTATATGCACAAACAAGCATGTAGAGGTGGTCATGGATAATTGTTTTTATCAGTTGGTTCTTACTTCTTATAGTATGATAAGGCCAAAAGCATCTCGAAATTTATATAGTACAAAATATCCTATAAAATGATCTAAGAACCAAATGCCCTGTATGGAAAATTGATTCTAATGAGAGTTATTTAACAAAAAAAGGTTTCATGGTATTGCATCAACAAAGAAAATTGAAGCTTTTAGTGGTGTCTTTCAGCTTTCAAGTAATGACAAGGAAAATTCATAATAGTTATCTATACTAGTAAGTTCTTAGAGGGAGATTTCTAGTGATGACAAGATAATCGTATAATAATAATTGACCTGGTACTAGAACTCTTGAGCAAACAGAGTACACAAGGAGTTGTAGCAATTACCTCAAGTTCGTAAGCTTGAGTTTTTTCTCTATCATCTTGGCGATCAGAACCTTCCTCCTGATATTCACCGTTTTCTTCTCTGTAATCCTTTTCAAGAATCACAAGCATTTTCCCACCTTCTTCTGGAATATAGCCAAAAGATGCACAGACAAAACCAGACACCGTCTCATACTGATGCCCCTGCCAAAAGATATTGTCCAAGTGTCTCAAGATATCAGCCAATCTACGAGAAACATGACAGAAATACACAGCACCATATAATGATGATTGCCAAGGGCATATCTCACAAACAGAACATTTGTGAATATTTTGTTGACCTAAATATTAAATGTCCAGTTTCCACCAAAAAATAGATATAATCACGTCATATCTGTATAGATTCTGCAAACCAGGCATCTCTAAATGATGGAACTCACATTTCGATGATCATCATACGGTGTCCACTCCAACATATACACATGTCCAAGGGAATGCATAGCAACTGTAGAGAAAGCTAAGATCAAATGAGAAACAATACCTCTGGTATTTTGATACCAAGCTCTTCAGATAGGTGATCTATCGATGTATTTGCATCAACATCAAATGTTCCATCTCCCCGCCTTACTATATAGCCTGTTTTCTTCTGGATTTCCTCCTGAAAGGGTGAAAAACAGAGTAGCAGAAGGAATCGAGAGGCTGACTAAGCAAATGACAAATAGCAACTAGCTTGTTACATGGAAAAATCCTTTGTTTTGACTAGGATACAGAAAATAGGAGTGAAGCAGCTGCTTCCAGAACTTGGAGAAGCACTGAGGCAGGAGATCTAATCTCCAGTTTTCAAAACCAAGCTAATGGAACTTCAGTTTGAGTTAGCCAGATAATCTTCAAGAATCCTGTTAATTTCCACCGTACTATATGTCTAACTATAGATTCAGGACACTGGATAGTTCCCAGCTGATCTGGTTCTAGGCTTCTCCACTTCTGGCTTATGAACCCTGCTTGTGTTATGGCCATGCCCACAATAATTCCAAATTCCAAGAAAATGCGATCACATAAATACCAAGAGCACACAAGTTGATAAACAAACACAAAACTCTTTGGAAGTTCACAAATAAAACAGTCCTCACTGAATGTCTCTTTTCAGTTTTTGTACTGATTTGAGACACCCTGAAACAAGATTGTTGGCATTGATATTTGTTTAAAAAATACAAATATAATTTAAGAATACATTCCTACAAGGATCCAGCATACTAAGAATGCGATAATCTGTATTTTTAGTGTAAATAACTATATTAGTGTTTTCACCCTGGTTTTGCAGTGGCAAAGTTGACCTAAATATATTGGTAATTGATACATGACTTACCTTAGGCTTGTTATATACCACAGGAAACTGGTTTAGGGCCTCATTGGAATGCAAAATTCTTCTAGAAACGCAGGAATAAGAGAGACGTAGGAACAAACTGCCCTAAGGAATTATATAAGAATTTCACAGGAATCGGTTCATTTTTCACAGGAAAAAAGCAGGAACAGGAAAAAAATCCAGCGTTCCAAAGGGGTCCTGAACGTTGGGATGGAGCGCAGGAAAAACACAGGAAGTCGGGGAGAGAGTGACACAAAGGAAACTTTCCATGAGGTTCAATCTCCTGGTCAAATTCCTCCAAATTTCCTACGAAACAAGCCATTCCATAGGAATTTCATAGCATTTGTAAGAACCCAACCCTTTGTTCCAAAGAGGTTCACAGGAAATTTTTCTATAGGATCTCTAGAATTCCTCCATTTTTCCTTTGTTCCGAAGGGGGGCCTATTTCTTTTACCCTTGCTCCTGCGCGTATAAAAAGTGGCAGAGACGACACCTAAAATATGTCCAACAGCAAAATATGACCATATGATTTGCCTGTCTTTTTTGGCATGGCTCAGTATGTTTGGCCCACTAAATTTCCTAAGTTCAAATGCTAGCATATCATTATTTATTACCAAGATATGAAAAGTCAGTTCTGTAATAAGAACCATAGTTACAAGGCAAAAATGGAATAATAAGCCAAAAGAAAGGGAGAAATAATTTTGAAAAGGAAATGGAAAATAATAGTATGCATATGTATGGCACTGAACACCCACTTGCGATGAAATAAAAAATTCCAGAAATAATCACCTTGGAATCATTCTCGTCAAAGATTTCACCAACTATTTCTTCCACTACATCTTCTAGTGTTACAATCTGCATTTTTTTTTTGCCAAAAGTCAGAGAGTAATTCCCAATGTCCCATGCAGTGATAAATATATGAAATTACAAACTGTTCTGATAAACATTTTCTGAACACAACAGGACTTAGTTGCTGCAAGAAATGGATAGATATCGCTACATGAAAGGGTAATGGCTCGAAGACTGTACTTGCCAGGGGTATGTGTAAGACAAAGGAAGCTCATGGATAGTAGCTTTGTCCAATCATTTGTAACTTTTACCAATGAGCATCAGTAATGAGAAAAACAGCTTAAAGAATTATCCTTTCGGCAGCAAACATAATCAATTCATTGCTCATCAACTACTTCTGAAAACAGAAACTGTTGAAAAAACTGTGAGCATAACTACTTCCTAAGAAACAATCTCTAAACTTGTGGAAAGTAATAATCTCTGCTGCATGGAGCATAACTAATCTCTATGCATGCAGCAAGATCACTTGAAGCATCACATCACATGCTTGTGCTAAAAACATGACCATTGTGGAATAAAAGCCAGTAGTGATGCCAATAAATGGCCATCAAAATGTCACCATGTACTGACTAGCATTCATCAATGATTAGCCAAACTAACTAGCATGCTTGGAAGTTACAGCTAAAAATTGATTGGAGTAAACAATGTTGAACCTCATTGTGTGCCATAAGTCAAAATGGTCTCAATCAAGCAACTAGACTTGGATGAAATGCATAACTAGAATCATTAAGTATAAAAAATGGGTTTCATAGGGACATACACCAATAGTTCCACCATATTCATTGAGGACCACTGCCATATGAACCTGCCTGATCCGGAACTCTCTTAATAGGTTCCAAACAGACATTGAATCTGCCAGATGAAACAGATCATATCATATGTTACATCCATGACGCATAGATGGGAGAAAACATGTGGCAGAAATGATTAATTGTTGTGGAAAAAAATCCAACCCTATGACTACTGACAGATGCCTTCTTTTAGTTCATCATGATACTTGTATCCAACAATGTTACTAAAAATTACCTGGAACAAAGTACGTAGGCATATGTGCGATTTTCTTAACAGTGATTTCATTCAACTTCTCAACCTTCAAATGAAAAATACGCCTTTTACTTTCCCATTAGAGAAGCATCGTGTAGAGCAAATAAGACTCACTGTGATTAAGTTTTATTTTGAATAGGAGTACATGGAAAGCAGCTATTGAAGTGCCTGAACCGTGACTTGGGGCTCTTGGTGGGTTTCAACTCTAGCCTACCCCAACTTGCTTGGGACTGAAAGGCTATGTTGTTGTTGTTGTTGTGATTAAGTTTTACATTAAATGGTAAACAAGAGACATACCTCTTCAACATATTCAAGCATGTCCATTGCATATGCAATTCCAACAATATTATCTATGCGCTCCTCAAATACAGGAACTCTGGAAATAATAAACAGCAGCAGATGTCAGTGATAAGACTTGAAAATACACGCGACAATAATAGTTGACAATACCTAGAGTACTGATGAGTTTCCCACAACTTTTTGAAATCAATAAGTGTTGCAATAGCATCAATTGCAACTACGTCCACCAAAGGCGTCATTACTTCCCTCACCTGTGTATCTTTAATTTCCAGGACATTCTCGATCATATCCTGTTAAAAGACTCAGGTGTTGACTTTAGCTGATCAAGTAGAAAAGTGTCCTGCACAAGCAGGCACGGACTAGGAATTCATAATAGTGTAACACAGCTATAGGTTCTAGGGCCTAGAATCTAGGCACACATAAATAACTATATGGTTCTTTTTCTTTCTTTCTTTCTTTTTTTTTGTATATGTGTGAGTGGGCTATGCTATCACAAAACTACAGATTTAAGAAGTTTTATCACAGAATTATAGATTTAGTGTGTCCTTGTTTTTGAAAAACTAAAACTATACATTTAGTATTTCTATGTATTGCGAAAGTACTGATTTCATCAGCTAAAATCTGTAATTTGTGACAAATTGACACGATAAATCTGTAGTTTTAGATAGTTTCAACAATCTATCAGTACTTATGTATTTCCATGTTACTTAACCCAATTCTTACGATGATTCTGAGGGAAAACTATGCAGAATGAATACCTGTGATCGAGAATAATGAATTCGAAAGTTGCCTGCAGGGGCAACAAATGGGATCACTTCCTAAAGATCAATGGGATTGCTATGGAAAGGTTCTGCAAAATACCTAAAGGATAACAGTAGCCAAAGTGTGCTAATAAACTATCAAGAGGCAAAATCCTAGTCTGCAACAGTATAATCTAACTCAAACCTTTGGGGCCACACTGCTTGTCAAATTCTGGATATATGTGATGAGATGGTGTACAAATATTAAATTAGCAGTTAAAATCATGCAAAAATGTTAGTTACTATTTTCCTAAAATTTCGTTAGTTCACTCTTTATTTACGGAAGTATTCAGCTTTTGATATGATATAAAAATCGTAAGTAAAGGCTTGCGTAGATTGCACAGGATAACAAAATCTTGCTGTGAGGTACACAGAAACATAAAGAATAAAGAAGGAACTGTGCAGCACAATATATGGGCATCTCCATATACTAGATTGTCTAACCTGTTCATCTTCTGCAATTGCACCACTCAACTCTGCTCCTCGTAACATTAACTTCAGTTCATCTTCAGTAACATATGGTTCACTGAGGAAAGAAGTGTATATGATGCACAAGATTCAGAAGTGGATCTCCAAAAACGTAAACCCACCATCGTCACGTATTGAGATTTTGTCAAGAATTTAAATATGAAAAAGGAAAACTAAATCTTATCTATATAGGAATCACAATTGTATATTGGTTAAACATATACAAATGTAGTAAACTAACAGACATAGCAAATCAGTGTACTTGCGTAGTGGATTTTGTAAAAAATGTAAAAAATAACATACAAATGTGTATTGGATTACAATATCAGATACTAAATTCAATTTGTACACTAAATTATATAGAAAGCAATCAATAAGTTTCTAGCAAATTTAAACTAGAATTAGATCCTTCATGAACAATAACAGATGATATGCAATTCTTGGAATAGTGTCATATGGTCATCTATTGATTAAAAATGTAGTCACTACACTATTTTACTAATTATAGAAATTTTAGAAAGTATAACTAGCACCCAATAAACTAGACTCAACACATACAAAAAATTAATCTAATCTAGTCCATGTTGTACCATCTCATTTGTACTTGAATTCTAGTACCATACAAGTTTAATCCATTTTTTAAGAAGAAAACAGATGAATATTTTATTTGGCAGAAACTCAATCAGTGTGCTTCCCTGGTTATTTTCTTTCTCGAATGACGCAAGAGAGCTGCATGCCATTCCATCAAGAAAAAGATACAGACAGACGAAGCTAGAGTTGCCCACCGGAGCAGAACCCACGCACACCTAGAAACTCAATCCTTGTGCTTCCCTGGTTATATCCACTATGCAGAGCAAGCCATATGCTCTTAAAAAAAAGGGTTTTGTGTGGTTCTTGTAGCTTGAATTAATTTATTGTTTGTGTATCCTTCTTGAAGAAGGGCGGGCCTGGTGCAAGCGGTAGAGTCTTACCGCCTGTGACCGGAAGGTCCAGGGTTCGAGTCGCGGTCTCCTCGCATTGCACAGGCGAGGGTAAGGCTTGCTACTAACACCCTTCCTCAGACCCTGCACAGAGCGGGAGCTCTCTGCACTGGGTACGCCCTTTTTGTGTGTGTATCCTTCTTGAAAGCATATCATAACTAATGGGGGATATAATCTATGACTAACATGAGCTTATTGAGTTGGAATATTTTCGAAGCAATTTATCTTTTAGTTGATCAAGAACTAGAGTATTATGCATACTCTTACAGTCTTACCTTCTCCCTTTCAGACCTAGAATCTTTAGCATTCCCATAGACAGAAAAGTAACAATCCGCCCAACTGGATAGAGGATCAGCGAAAGCCATGCGACCGGTCTGATATATCGCAACAAATGCACAGTGTTCAGTACTCAAAATAAACGTGTTTGAAACTAAGTTATACTTGATATCTCTCACCTTACCACAAACCTAGCGACCTCGGTGGCATTATGGACTGCAACACTTTTGGGAGTGATTTCTGTAAGAAGTAAGATAGCGACCTAAAAAATGGTGCTCCATAGTTAGATTCAAGAACACTTTCAAAAGAGCAGAAGGCCAGTATGAGACAGGAGACATACTGTCATGACACCTGTTGCTGCACTAACACCTGCTTCACCAAACATTGCTGTTGCCGCCTCAGTAACAATTGCTGTTGCGCCAATGTTGACTACACTATTTCATACAAATTATGCCCGAGATTAGGGTTTAGGGTTAGTAAAACAAAATTGCAATAAGTGATGCACAACTTAGAAATGTCATGGATTACGTTGTGCCAATGAGAATAGTTGTCAGGAAACGAGTGACATCATTTCGGAGCATTTTGAAAACACCATTCTCAGGTTCCTTCTCAGCTAGTTCACGAACCTAATGCAAAGGAAAAAAGAAAACAGCAAAGTCTCAGCATATAGATATTCGCTCTCAGCATACAGTCAGTTACTATAAGAAAAGGGTACCACTATGAAGCAAGGTTTCAAAACACTGATCTAAAAATGCCCTAGGTGGGTAGAAGGGGGTGATGCCTCAATGCCTGAATAGAGAGGCTAGCTAGCTATCGGGCACTAGGCAGATCACTAGAAAATTAGGCCTTGATGTGGCAATTTCCAAACAATGTTAGAAAAATAAACAAATGCAAAGGGGGAAAAGGTATGCAACCTATTACACAATACAGTGTTGCTATTTCTATGATTCTTGCTAGTTTTTGAACATCAAGCATGATTCAATTGAAAATTTTCCCATGAATCAAACTTCAATCACATGCGTGCTGTTATGGAAAGACTCTGAAGCACCAACCTCTAATACTTTAGCCATTTCAATATGCTAATATGTGTGCAAATGCTTAAACCCACAATGATAAGTGTCAGTGAACTTGAATCCTTAGGCTCAACTCTGGAGGAAAAAATGCACTAAACTAGGGCTTCATTATTCCTGTGCTTGCAAATAAACCTCTACTAAAAATAAAATGCAAGTTCAGCATGTGGATAACCGAATCCAGCCATCAATTTACATTGATCACCTTGTTGTAGTCTTTGAAGAATTAGAATTGAATTTAAATGTTGATAAACATGAACAAGGAGGCAGGACTCCTTTAATGATAGTTACAAGAGCACCAATGTTGGGATCCTGTTCAAAGCTATAAATATTCTGAACCAGAAATACCTATCCAGTTGATGAGATTAGGTGTGAAGGGAGATTATATATAAAGTCAGTAAGACCGGTAATCCAATACCAGTGTCATTAGTTCCAGTTTCAAAATAATAAACACTTTCCTTGCATAGATTCCCTGCCTAATTCTCCTACAGATCACTAGCACAGCATGTCACTAAAGCGCATGTGCACACTGATCATTATATCTGAAGCCCCTCGCTGTTGTCAGCATGTCAATCAATGATGCCTGCAGGTCAGCCCTCTATCCTACAAAAAAAAGGAAGGAGCAATAATGCTTTCCCCATGTCTTTCAGCACAACTCCCAGCAGTGACATCGCTTCTCAAATACAAACTTGTGCTGTGGATTACATCACCACCAAAAGGGCGTACCCAGTGCAGAGAGCTCCCGCTCTGTGCGAGGTCTAGGGAAGGGTGTTAGTGGCAAGCCTTACCCTCGCTTGTGCAATGCGAGGAGACCGCGACTCGAACCCGGGACCTTCCGGCCACAGGCGGTAAGACACTACCGCTTGCATCAGGCTCGCCCTTCATTACATCACCACCAAGCGAGACAAAATTATCACATCACTGCTGAAGCAGGATGCGCTTGACAACCACCACATCCTCGACCCACACATGCCACCACCCAACCCAACAGCCTAAGCTAGTGGGTATCCATTTGCTTTGTTCAAACAAATACTCATTATCCTAACTGGATTGCATAATCACCCATTTAGCAGTAGTTGATACAAGGTACCCATAAGACACTCACCCCGTCTCTATTGGTTGCAGCATCCCCTCTTAGCAGCAACACTACACCAATACCAATCTGCTCATCTAAGTATCCAAAATCTCCCAATATCCTACCTCGTAGCTCAGTGAACCAAACTGATTGCAAAACTGGCAGCGTGGTTCATTTCGTGTCTGCGCAGCAATTACTATGGCAACAACAGGAGTGTAAGAAAATGGGTCTCCGGAGACTTGCTGCACGCACCTTCCAAGGCCAAAGCGTCGTGATAGAAGTTTCTGCCATGGAGAAGAACGCAGAGAGTCCAAGCAGCACTGCCAGAACCAGTCCCTGCTCCCTGATCAGCTGCAGAATCTGCAGCACTCTAGGCCAGCTCCCGCGCAGCGCCATCCCTCCAATCCCCGCAGCAGCCTCCACCGCCCCGGTCCCCGCTCCCGCCGCCGCGGCCGCCCCCACAGCCATCGCCCGGCGACACCATGCTGCTGCGAGAACCCCGCACGCCACCGCCACAGCTACTCTCCTCACGGTTGCGGCCGCCCCTCCCACCCAGCCATCATCCTCCACCTGCGGTGGGGGAGCGGCCGTCACCGACACGGGCAGCGCGAGGGCGGAGGCGGAGACGGGGGACAGAGGGCGGGGGCTCGCGCTGGCGCGGCATCGGGGGAGCGGTGTGGACGGGGACGAGGCCGGGCGGCGGAAGGGGGGCTTGGCGGGGGCGCGGAGGGACTGGAGCTGGAACCGCGGGAGCCTGGCGCCGCCCAGCAGCAACGAGGTCGCGGAGGTTGACGGCGCGGCGGGCATGGCGCTCGTCGACGGCTGCTGTGGCGGCGGGCTAGGCGAGGAGGGTGGTGGGAGAGGGGTTAGGTGGTTGCACGAGGGGAGGAGGAAGAGGAAGGGGGTGATACCACCACCATGGGAAGATGGAGGTGGGGCGGCCGGTGCGCGCACGGGCAGGAGGCAGCGAGGGCTTTTATCTGAGGGTGTGTTTAGCTGCGGGTGTGATTTTTTTTTTTTCATCGAATGTGTTGGAAGAATGTTGGGAGCGATGTTTGGATACTAATAAAAAACAAATTATAGAATCCATCAGAAAACTGTGAGACGAATCTAATGATACTAATTAATCGGTCATTAGCACATGTGGGTTACTATAGCACTTAAGGCTTTTCATGGACTAATTAGGCTTAAAAGATTCGTCTCGCGATTTTGTCGAGAACTGTGTAATTAGTTTTTTTTCGTCTACATTTAGTACTCCATGTATGTGTCCAAACATGCTCTTTTATTGTAGGAGGCAAAAAAAATTTTGGAAACTAAATAGGCCCTAAGTGACGTTATAAAAGTTTGCAATTAGTTAGGAGCCATTAAAAAATTAAACGGTTATAAATGTCACTGGTCCAAACTTTCTTACTCTCGATACCATTTTTCGTCACATTTAGTTTTCAATGATTTGACCATCCTGACATGTGGGGCCCGTAACCCTATCCTTTGCAGGCTCTCGTCGGGAGCGGGAGATGTAGAGCCCGGCGGCTCCTCTGTAGCTGGCGGCGGGCAGTCGAGTCTCACAAGGCGGTGCGGGCGCGTGGCTTCAAGGTCGTCTTCTTTCATGGCTTCATCGGACAGCAGCTCCCCGCGTCGACACCGGCTCCCATGACCGCACCATACCTCGCCACGGGGAGGCGCCCACGCCTGCGTCGTCCTCGGCTTCGACGTCGTGCTCTGCTCGGGCTCCTGTTCGTAGAACGCCTTTACCGTGGTGCCGTAGGACCTCCGTGGCCGCGTCGGTGCCTTTGCCGAGAGGATCAGCCCTGGTGTCAGCGTCCGCGACGAAAACACCTAGTGCACACGGATACGGCTTCATGGTGCAGTCGCAGTAGTTATGCGGGCGCTCTGGTGAGATGTGTGACGCCTCAGTGACGATTCGTCGTGGACACCCTTCCCTACCCCCATCATCAGCCTCCACCACCGGTGTCGTCCTCGAGTAGGCGCCTGTCCAAGGCTTGGATCGTGTTCGTCGGGGTGGTGATGCACGGATGCTGGAGTCGCTGATGAGGCGGCGCGCCATCTTGAAGGGTGCGAAGAGTGGGAGCCCCATGGCCGCTTCTGCACGCTGCGCAGCCTCGGCTGCTCCATCGTCATGGCACGCACATGCCGCCGATAGTGCTGCTTTCGGCGAACGACTTCGATCTCGACGCCATTTGGATGTTGGTTTCACGTACTCGACACTCGCAGCGGGCACCTCCTTTGTAGCGGGGGCGCGGTGCCGATCAGTTCCCCTTCTCGCTGGCCTGTGTAGCGCTAGCTGCCCTTTAGATGCGGCTTTGGTTGCCGCAGACTCGACTCCTTTTCGTCACATAACACGACGTGTTCGATGATCCATGGACACTTCGGGCGTTATGGGCGAAGGAGTTTGTGGGGGGTACGACCCCAGATACCCACGGCAGACCACATGGGGTACGCCCCTAGGGGTGGCCCAGCCCACAAGAAGAAGCCTTGCGAGGCACGACTCTGCTCGGCGCCTTCCGTAAGACATCGGGAAGATATCCTAAAGATACTATGAGATCTGTTAGGATATGTATGATCCCAAGATTCCTGTAATCAGTTATTACTTTCTGGTTATCTCTCAGATCTAACCAACTTATAACCCTGCCTCCCAGACTATATAAGGCGGGCAGGGACCCCCTCTAAAATCACGGCATATCATACGATAGCTAATACAAATCAACAGACCACAGGAGTAGGGTATTACGTCATACTGACGGCCTAAACATGTCTAACTCGTGTGTCTCTGTTGCTTTCTTGTTCTTGATCTCGCGCTCCTCTATCGATCAATCTACCTTTGTGGGATACCCCTCGGATGACTGTAGACTATATTCTATCGACAGTTGGTGCGCCAGGTAGGGATGTGCGTGTTGTTTCCTTGTCGAACAAGATGGCTTTTTCCGTAGGCTCTTCGTCCCTTCCACAGCCTAGCCAGATCTTCACGGTTGGATCTATCTCGTGGGTCATCAACGCTGACGGAGTCGGAGAGCTCCTCGAGCCAGAGCAAATCGTTTCTGCGCCGGCCAGCCCTGCACCTGCAACTGCAGATCCGATCTCGGAGGCAATTCTGAGGTCTCTTTCGGCAACAACTCATCGTCCGCTTCCTCGCTACCAGAGGAGGCCAATCAACAATGACGATCTGATCGAATCCATCGATCGGGTCGGACTGAAGCTCACTGATTGTCTCTCCGTCGCCGAATCGGCACTGGACACTCTGGTTCAGCGCCGACCACCCTCCGATCCAGATCTATTGGAGGGTGCTCGGGAAACTGCAAGGGCTATGGCCCTACCCTTCAGATTCTCCAACACCGTCGTCGCTTATTAGCATGCCCTAAGGGGCAAACTCGCCGACCAGATCGCCGTCTAGCTCCCACCGGCTGTCAACACGCTACACTTAGGCCGGAGCCCTGGGGCGCACCTCCAAACCATCCCGGAAGAGACTCCGGGCTCTGAGTCTTAGGGCTCTACGGAGACCCTCGCTGAAACCTTCTCCGATCAATTTCTCCTTCCACCCTTCTGGGGTGGTGCAATCTTCAACGTCAGCATCGACAACCCTCCTTAGAATGGCAAAACCAAGGAGGAGCACGCTGCTCGGGAAAACCGAAACGTCAACCGCGCACAGCGGCGAGAAAACGAGGCAGCCATCTCAAGGGCCGAGGCTGCTCAGAATAATCGGCTTAACTCTCAAGGAAGACCGCCCCCACTCTACTGCGACCTCGACGAAGAATTTCTCCACGTCGACGGCCACGACGTCTTCAAGACTCCAAGCGCCAATTTGGCAGTAGCCACCAACGAGCTCGCTCGTTTCCCTCAAACGCCCGAGCTTGCCAAGATCGCCGCCATGCTTAAAGCGGCCCACTGTTAGGTTAATGAGATCCGCGAGGATCAGAGACCTTCGTGCTCTACGAGCACGATTCACCGATCAGCTGCGCCGAGGTCCAATCGCCGCCCAAGTCAAAGCCATTTCGCTGACCAATCATTACCTCTCCAGGGGGGACCCGGTGGGCATCACGCCGAACACCATCGCCAACACGACCAGGAGGTCAAACAGGATGCTAGAGTACATCTTAGCAACCTCCGGGATGCGCGGCGGCGTATCGAGCACCATCGCTTTGGTCACCACGAAGACGAAGTATGTCACCGCTAGGATTACGAAAGGGAGTACGGCAACCCGGACTCAGCCCTCAAGCCTATCCCCGACCACAACGCCGTAGATTATGGTGTCGACAATCCAGAGGGGCCTCCGGCTTTCACAAGGGCACTCCGAACGCTTCGATGGCCCCGTGGTTTTAAGATCACCGAGGTCGAGCCCTACGAAGGAAGAATGAACCCGACTTAGTGGCTGCAGGCTTATGCCACTGTCGTCCGTGCCGCGGGAGGAGACACCAGTGTTATGGCAAATTATCTCCCCGTCATGCTTACGCCACCCGCCATGAGCTGGTTCACCAGCCTTGCGCCGGACTCCATCGGCTCGTGGGAAGAGTTGAAGAAAGTCTTCACCGACAACTATATGGCCACGTGTACTCGACCCGGCACGAAGCATGATCTCAGCCGCATCAATCAGAAGCCATCCGAGCTCCTCCGCAGCTACATCCGACGTTTCTCTGAGATGAGGAACTCTATACCCAACATCACAGAAGCTAAAGTCATCACCGTCTTTATCCGAGGACTCCACCATCATGAGCTTCGCTCCAAATTCAACCGTAAGCTGCCGACCGGTATCAGCGAAATGATAACTACCGCCAACTAGTACGCTGATGCAGAGGAAGCCGAGGTGCGCTTCAACGAGGATGCAGGCACTCAGCGACCACCTCACCGATACGATGATCGCCCCGACGACCGACGTCACAATGACCGCCGCCCCGACGACCGCAGCTATCATCGCGATAGCGGCCGTGATCGAATAGGAGGACATAGGCCTAGCCAAAATCGCCGCTGCCGGCCAGAACACATCTTCACCACCGCTAGTCAACCTCGCACCAAGCGTAACTATGATGAGTAGTACCAAAAGATACTCGATGGCCCGTGCCCTCTTCATAAGAACGCCAAACACAAGATGAAGGACTGCATTGGTCTAGCCAGGGAGTTCCAGGACAAGAGGCTCGACAACGACGCCAACAATGGAACAGGAGGTCGCCGACCACCTAGGAACAACAACAACGCCTTTTAGGACCACGATAAGGTGGTCGCCACCATCTTCGGGGGCCTCGCCTCCACTGAGAGTCGAAGGGAACGGAAGCTTGCCGCTCGATGAGTGCTCGCCGTCGCTTCAGAAGAAACTACCGCTGACCCCAGCTATCGCCCATGGTCCGAGATCCCCATCACCTTCAGCAGGGCCGACCAGTGGGCAGACATACCATATACAGGGTGTTTCCCCCTCATCCTCGACGCAACCGTCCAGAAGGTGCTATTCAGAAAAGTCCTTGTTGATGGTGGCAGTGCTTTGAACCTACTCTTCGCCGAAGCCCTAAGGGAGTTGGGCCCCGCGATATCAGATCTCACACCCTCGGACTCCTCCTTCTGAGGTGTGGTACCTGGAAGGGCATCTAGGTGAAAGCTCTAGTTTGGTTTTGGTGAATTGATGAAACCCTAAGTGTTAACCTAGTTGTCGGGGACCTAATACCAGGGTACCCCAGAAGGTGGAACCAAAAACCACCGAACATTAAAAACTTCTGGACGCACAAGAGCGCCGTTTCGTCCCTTGTTCGAATGACAGGGGTTTGGTTCCGCCTCGCCCGACGCCTTTTTGAGGTGGCTCTGCCTCGCTCGAGGGCTCAGGGTTAGTCTCCATCTCGCTCGACGCCTTTGAGGTGGCTCGGCCTCGCCCAAGGGCTTAGGGCTAGACTCCGTCTCGCCCGACACCTTTGAGGTGGCTCTGCCTCGCCCGAGGACTCAGGGCTAGTCTCCGTCTCGCCCGATGCCTTTAGGGCGGGCTCGGTCTCACCCGAGGGCTGAGGGATAGATTCCGCCTCGCCCGACCCCGAAGGGGCAGGGACGGTCTCGCCCTAGAGATAGGGATTGGTCTCCGTTTCGCCCGACGGCAAGGAACGAGCCTCACCCTGCTCCATATCTGAAGACCGGATTCATCTTACCTGACAACTTCTCCCCGTTCCCTCAAGATGATAGGTACAGGGCAGGACAAGACGTTTGGGTCAACCGTGGCTCCAAGGACCATACCCTGCGCCCTGGCAGGAAAAGTACTGCCAGGGGATGACGGGACAGGTGCTTTAGACCCTTCCGGGCGCCGCAGAGCCCGAAAGGTTGTACAGGTGCGTGCTCCTCGCCCTGTAGAGTTGTAGGCGCCGCCTTCAGCCCTGGGACACTGGAACCCGACGAAGATATACGACAACCGCTATGCTCCAGAAAAGGATTTACTATCTCCACGCACGACGGACATTCCGTCACCACGCTATGGACCCGAGGGAGCGGCACCCGCTTCCCGACCCCTCAGGTCCGCCAAGTCAGAAGGCCTTGACCACGGCGTCGCTCCGGACCCCGACCCCTCGTCCCTCCGACGAAGACTCACAGGAACCAGAAGGCGTGCGGAGCAAGGCTGGGAGAGGCCAATAAGTCAAAACCACTATACTACAGCCCACACCCTGCGTAGGGCAGCATTCTGTAATCAACCTGACATTCTACAGAGACATCAACAGTATTGTAGGCGCTTATCTTCCTTCGTACTCATCAGAATGAAGAACGAAGCCAGGTAGACGTGAGCCACAAGACTAAGTAGAGTATACATCCTAAACCCTCGCCCTTGTAAAAGCCAGCCCCTTCCTCTATAAAAGGGGATGCGCTTCCTCCATCAAAGGGGACGGACTTTGAACCGAACAGGAAGACACACATACACACAATCAAGTTGCTACGAAGCTCTTGACCTCCTTTCAACCCTTCCATCAGAGACTTGGGACCAGTCCCTCTCTCGATCATTTGTACCCCTTACTACAGACCGTTCACGGTGCTAATAACACGAGCAGCAACAAACTAGACGTAGGGACATTCGGCCCGAACCAGTATAAATCTTGTGTCCTTTAGCGCACCATCCGAGCCTAACGCGCATTACTATAAATTTACTTGCCGGTGCTCGTACGAAACACCGACAGTTGGCGCGCCAGGTAGGGGAGCTTGCGCGTTCCAAATCAGGCCTCGGATGGCCACCCACGCAATCACCTGGGCCCCGGGCGCACACGTGCATTTCGGCGACCTAGATTTCATCGTCACACTAGGAGGAGAGCTGGCGCTGACTCACTCAGCCGCCCCATCTCTCCCTTCCATCAACCTCAGCCGTCTTAGGCTTGAGGGCCCGCCGGGCAACTCCCTTGGAGTCCAGTCATCAAGGGAGGCCTCTCACAACGCCACCCTAGTGTCCGGAGGGTCCGTACGGAGCGCCCCGACTGGCGTTTCCGTTCGGTCTCCGCAACGCTGCGGCGACCGCTGGCCGCCTTCAGGCGCTACGTATGGTTCAGTCACCCACGGACATCGAGTTCGTGGGGGCGATTGAGCATGATACGGAGACCCTCTATGGGCTCCTCAACGAGGAGCCAGGATCGTTCTCTAGCTTGGATTCCAGTAGGGGGAGCCACCACCCTTCCCGGGAATGCTTCATGACGCAGACCCCCGAGGGTCATGTCGAAAGTGTCTCCAGGGAAGAGGTCACCCCTACGAACAACCCTGACGAGTAGATCCAGGGAAGAGACGATGGCCCCATCTCGCCTAAGGATGGAGCAGCTGAAGGGCCCATCAGCAAGAGATCGATGAGGCCGGGCAAGGGCTCGTCCGGGAGTACGCAGACATCAATCGCGAGATTGAACAGCCGCAAAGACGGGGGGCGCGCGCGCCACGGCCCGCACCGTACACCAGAGGATCCTCACCGACGATGGGACCCTTCCTCACTTTGCCCGAGCTAGCCAGAACATCGCCGCAGCAACCGCCTTGCTGCATGGCCTTCCGGAGGCCGCGACAGCCGAAGATCGCTGGGCCCACAGGGAGATTCGCATGTTGCTTGAGCGTGCGGTGGCGCAGCAGGCGGAAAGTTCGTTGTCTCGACGACGCGAACCCGACACCAGCCAGCGCTCGCCCTCAGTACAGTCCCACCAGGGACGCGTCCGTTCACCAAACACCGCCAGCCGGCAGGCAGCCCTCCGCCGTCCCAGTACATCAATGCCTCGGCCATGGCCGCGACGTACGCAACATCATCGACGCTCGAAACGCGCCCATGGCGACGACGGAGAAGCAGCACGCCGTGGCTACCATCCCCGAATGTGGTGGACGCTACGACAGCAACGAAGACCGAAGCCCGAGCCCCGGCCTGCCTAGGTCCTCAGGCCTTCGGTCGGCACATCCTCAATGCCGCGTTCCCCCTAAGGTATCGACCGCCTACCAACATCCCTAAATATTCTGGCGAAACAAATCCCGGGCTTTGGCTCGAAGACTATCGGCTTGCATGTCAGGCCAGGTGGGGCGAGTGATGACAATTTCATTATTCGCAATCTCCCGCTGTTCTTGGCCGATTCAGCGCGAGCATGGCTAGAGCACCTACCGTCCAATACTATTCAGAGTTGGGCGGATCTGACGGAGATCTTCGTGGGCAACTTCCAGGGCACGTACAAATGCCCTAGAAACCCATGGGACCTTAAGAACTGCCGCCAGAAGGCCGATGAAACCCTTCGCGGGTACATTCGGCGCTTCTCTCGGTAGTGCAACGAGCTCCCTAACGTCGCCAACGCCGACGTGATAGGAGCCTTTCTGTCTAGAACAACCTACGAATCCCTGGTCCACAAGCTAGGACGTAGGGGCCCGCAGACTACCAAGGAACTCCTGGACATCGCCACCAGTCACGCCTCTGGAGAGGAGGCGGTCGGAGCCATCTTTGATCGCTCCGACGGAAAGATGAGGCGGGACGAGGACACCGGCGAAGGCGCTTCCAACCGTCCCGCCAAAAAGAAAAATAAGAAGCAACGGCGCGACAACTCGCTCGTGGCCGCTGCCGACCGCAAAGGTGGCCGGAAGCCCAGGAGGGCACTCCGAACCACTTCGAGAAAATGCTCGAGGGGCCATGCCCAAACCATGCCTTCCCGGCCAAGCATCTATACAAGGATTGCGGCCTCATGCGCAAATACTTGGCCGGGGCCTCAACAAAGGGGAGCAGGGGAAGGAACCTGTTCCCTACCACAGACGACGCAGAGGAAAAGGACGACGCCTTCCCAACGCCGACCGGTGCCCTCATGATCTTCGGAGGATCAACGGTCTACTGACTCCAAGCGTCGCCAGAAGCTCGCAGCGCCGCGAGGTCTATACAGCCGGACCGGCCACGCCAGCCTTCCTCCGGTGGTCGGAATCCGCCATAACCTTCGACCGGACCGACCATCCGGATGCCGTCCCACATCCGGGAAGGTACCCGCTTGTCGTCGATCCGATCGTCGGACCTAAGCGGCTCACTGAAAGTACTGATGGACGGAGGCAGCGGCCTCAACATCATGTACGCCAAGACGCTCGACGAGATGGGCAGTCGATCGAACGAACCTCCAGCCCCATCCGAGCGCCTTTCCATGGCGTCGTGCCTGGTAGGCAGGCCATGCCACTGGGGCAGATCGATCTGCCCGTCACTTTTGGGGATCGGTCCAATTACCGGACCGAGACCCTCACCTTCGACGTAGTAGGGTTCCTAGGGACTTTCCATGCCATCCTGGGACGACCATGCTACGCGAAGTTCATGGCCGTCCCCAATTATACGTACCTTAAGCTGAAGATGCTGGGTCCCCGCGGGGTCATCACCATCGGCACCTCCTTCCAGCGCGCTTATGAGTGCGAAGTCGAATGCTGCGGACACGCATCCGCAGTCATCGCCTTCCGAAGAGCTCGCCACCCTCAGGGAAGAGGTCGTTGAAGAGGCACCCGACGCGAAGAAATCAACCGGGTCGTTCGAATTGGTAGAAGGCTCCAGGGAGGTCCTCTTGGATCCCCAGCAGCTCCGAGGGCAAAAAAGTCCGTATCGGACCGCGCTCTCCTCCGAATAGGAAAGCGCGCTCATCGACTTCCTCCGCGACAACAAAGACATCTTTGCGTGGAAACCCTCGGATATGCCAGGCATCCCGAGGGAGGTCGCCGAGCATACTCTCCAGATCCTCCCGGGCTCCAAGCCGGTAAAGCAACGCCTACGCCGCTTCGACGAGGAGAAACGCAGGGCCATCGGCGAGGAGATAGCCAAACTGTTGGCCGCAGGATTCATTAAGGAAGTATACCACCCAGAGTGGTTAGCGAATCCCGTCCTTGTGCGGAAAAAGAGCGGGAAATGGAGAATGTGTATCGATTATACCGGCCTCAACAAAGCGTGTCCAAAGGATCCGTTTCCTTTGCCACGAATAGACCAAATAGTCGATTCCACCTCAGGGTGCGAAACCCTCTGCTTCCTTGACGCATACTCCGGTTACCACCAAATCGCGATGAAAGAGTCCGACCAGCTCGCGACATCTTTTATCACCCCCTTCGGATCATTTTGCTACATTTCGATGCCTTTCGGTCTGAAGAATGCTGGGGCAACGTACCAGCGCTGTATGCTCAGTTGCTTCGGAGACCTCATCGGGCGAACCGTTGAGGCCTATGTCGACGACATCGTAGTCAAATCCAAACGAGCTGACCACCTTGTCGCCGACCTTGAGCAAACCTTTGCGAAACTCCGGGCAAACGGCATCAAACTCAATCCCGAAAAATGTGTTTTCGGGGTCCCGAGGGGCATGCTGCTCGGTTTTATCATCTCCGAGCGTGGCATCGAAGCCAACCCAGAGAAAATATCAGCCATCACAAGGATGGGCCCGATTCAAAACATAAAGGGGGTTCAGCGGATCACAGGGTGCCTTGCCGCTCTCAGCCGATTCATTTCACGCCTCGGCGAACGAGGACTCCCCCTTTATCGACTCCTAAAGAAATCTGACCGCTTTGAGTGGACAGCCGAGGCTCAGGAAGCGCTTGACATGGTTAAACGATTTTTGACTAAACCTCCGGTCCTAGTTCCTCCATGCAATGGAGAATCCCTCCTACTATATATATCGGCCACCACCCAAGTGGTCAGCTCTGCCTTAGTGGTAGAACGAGAGGAGGAGGGGCACTGCCTTCAAGGTGCAGCGCCCTGTATATTTCATCAGCGAGGTGTTATCCGACTCCAAAGCTCGCTACTCCCAAATCTAGAAACTCCTCTACACCGTCCTCATCACCAAGAGAAAGCTACGCCACTACTTCGAGTCACACCCCGTGACAGTAGTGACAGTCGTTCCCCCTCGGTGAGGTTGTCCGTAGCCATGATGCTACGGGAAGAACCGCAAAGTGGGCACTCGAGCTGATGGATCAGGGCATTTCTTATGCCCCCCGAACAGCGATCAAATCTCAGGTACTGGCTGACTTCATCGCGGAGTGGACCGAGATCCAGATGCCACCAGCACCCATCGATCAAGAGTACTGGACAATGTACTTCGACGGATCGCTGATGAAGAAGGGCGCCGGAGTAGGACTAGTCTTTATATCTCCCCTCGGGGTCCACATGAGGTACATGGTTCGGTTCCATTTCCCCTCATCAAACAATACTGTAGAATATGAAGCGCTCGTCAATGGCCTACTGAATCGCCATCGAGCTGGGCATCCGACGCCTTGACGTCAGAGGCGACTCCTAGCTGGTCGTCAACCAGGTCATGAAGGAGTCAAGCTGCCACTGACGCCAAGATGGAGGCATACTGTCAAGAGGTCCGACGGCTGGAGGACAAATTCGATGGCCTCGAACTCAATCACATCCCAAGGCGCCTCAACGAAGCAGCCGACACGCTTGCGAAAGCAGCATCTAGCCGAGAGCCAGTCCCGGCAGGCGTCTTTGCCAACGACCAACACAAACCCTTGGTACGCTACACGGGGTCAGAACAAGCCGACGATGGCCCATCTAGTCTGACCCTAGGGGCCGATCCTCCAACCGCTCCGCCGACCCCGAGGTCATGGAGCTCGAAGAGGACCCAGCAGTGGAGTCGACCCTCCCGATGACTAGAGAACGCCGTACCTCGACTACCTCCTCCACGACATACTACCGGCAGACAAGACGGAAGCCCTGACGGCTCGCACGACGCGCCAAGTCCTTCGTTCTTGTAGAGGGCGAACTCTACAAACGGAGTCACATCGGGATTCTGACAACTCTGTATCCCTGGCGAACAGGGAAAACTCCTGCTGGGCGACATCCATGGTGGAGTCTGCGGTCATCATGCCGCACCAAGAACTTTGGTTGGGAATGCATTCCGACAAGGTTTCTACTGGCCCACCGCAGTAGCCGATGCCGAGCAAATTGTACGCACCTGCGAGGGGTGCCAGTACTACGCTCGGCAAACACACCTCCTGGCCTAGGCTCTCTAGATGATCCCCATCACGTGGCCCTTCGCGGTCTGGGGGCTCGACCTGGTTGGGCCACTCAAAAAGGCGCCCGGGGGCTTCACCCACCTGCTTGTCACCATAGACAAGTTTACAAAATGGATTGAAGCTTGACCAATATCCACGATCAAATCCGAGCAAGCGGTGCTGTTCTTCCTCGACATCACCCATCGCTTTGGAGTACCGAACTCCATCATCACAGACAATGGCACGCAGTTCACCGGTAGGAAATTCGTTCGATTCTGTGATGAACAACACATCTGAACCGATTGGGCAGCTGTCGCACACCCCCAAACGAATGGGTAGGTCGAACGCGCAAACGGCATGCTCCTTCAGGGCCTTAAACCTAGAATTTTCAACCAGTTGAACAAGTTCGGAGTGCGCTGGCTCACTGAGCTCCCGACCGTGCTCTGGAGCCTAAGGACAACTCCTAGCCGGGCCACCGGCTACACACCCTTCTACATGGTCTATGGTTCTGAGGCCGTTCTTCCAATGGACCTTGACTATGGAGCACCAAGAATTAGAGCATACGACGAACAAGGAGCCAAGGCATCCCACCAAGATGCCATGGACCAGCTAGAAGAAGCCCGCGACGTCGCCCTCCTCCGTTTGGCTAAGTACCAGCAGGCGTTGCGACGGTACCACAACCGATGGGTGCAGGGTCGAGCCTTCAATGTCGGAGACCTCATCCTCCGACTTGTGCAGAGCTACAAGGACTGCCACAAACTCTCCCCGCCCTGGGAAGGGCCCTACGTCGTCGTGGAAGTACTTCGCCCAGGCGCCTACCTGGTTGAAAACCATCAACGGCGAGGTCTTCACCAACGCCTGGAACATCGAGCAGCTACGTCGTTTCTATCCTTAAAATAAGCTTACACTCTTCCTTATCAGATTTTGTCATAACAAAACCCCGATCCTTAGTGACTTCCGACCCCTACAAATCGCGAGGGGTCAGACCTCACTCGGGGGCTGGCATGTCATCATAACATATGACATATGTAATACAAGTATTACGCTTGCAAAAACCTCCTGTGTTATGGTTATAAACATTCTCTAAGTTTTCCATTCCTCTCATAAACGAGTCCTAAGGGCTAAGATTTTGGGAACCAATTCTGAATACGACTGGTAGGACTGCAGGGACACCCACGCCCCAGCGGCTGCAACCTCTTTGCTCACCAGCTCAATCAGAATTAGTTCGCCCACGTTCCTAGTTTCTTATGACTTAGACCGTGAGTAGGGTCGGAAAGCACTAAGATCTTTTCTACCAAAACGAGAAAGATAAAAAATTGCTTGCCATAAGCAAAAGATGTAAATTTGTTCATTTTTTGCACAAATTCATCACTTACAAAGCGATTTCATTACAAAAAGGAACAATATACTTATAAATTTAGAGGACTGTTTACTCTGGGGCTTCCCCACAAAGTTATTCAATTACAGTCTCTGCTTAGCTCTACTACAAGTACTACTGCGGTCGCCGTGCCACGCTCTCCATCGGCGACGCCCGGGGCATGTACATGGGCCAGCTCGTCTACTACGGTCGCCGTGCCACGCTCTCCATCGGCGACGCCTGGGGGTGTACACGGGCCAGCTCGTCTACTACGGTCGCCGTGCCATGCTCTCCATCGGCAACATCCCGATATCCCGCCGCTTTGAAGGATCCTTAAAGGCGCCGCCATCTGCAACGCCTCCGCCGGGGCGTCCGGGGACTACGCCATCGTCGTCAGTCGCAACCCCGACAGCAACGCCTCCGCCGGGGCGTCCGAGGACTACGCCATCATCGTCAGCCGCAACCTCGACAACGACGCCTCTGCCAGGGCATCCGGGGACTACGCCATCATCCCCAGCCATAACCCTGACAACGGCGTATGGGTAGGAAACGCCTCCCGCCAAAGGAGGAGCACAGCGGATGACGGCGCAGTCGACGATGTACGACACCCACCGACGCCTCTTCTCCTTCGGTAGCAGCGACTCCTTAGCAAGGGCGGCATGCACCATCTCATCTACGTTGGATAACCTCTGGCTCGACATCACACTCCAGATTCACGAGCGAATCTGTAAGTTTTCTCTCTCTCTCTCATTACTCTTCCTCACTCAGGAACCGCCGCGATGCACGGACGCATTCAGCGAAAAGGAAGAAGAAGGTGAGATAGCGGCTCGGAGGCAGAAGAGGAGGTGGGATGAGAACTCCCCTCCCCCTCCCTATTTAAAGAGGAGGCGCTATAGCTAAGGAAAGGCGAAAGGTTGGATGAAAAACCCTCTCTATTCCCCTCTTTAAATACGGAATCAATACTGATTGATACCTGAGGGGACGCGCCGGAACTGACGGGACGCGCCCTGGTCGACGAGGCGTCCCCCCTTGGTCAAACTGAACACTGCCTGGGTATGGTCCGCCACTGACCCTGCTCCGGATGCAGCAATTAAGGCGCCCACATAGGCAGACAACCCTTCACCTCCTCATGCAGGACCATGGGACGATCGGACGATAGGACCTTTCAGATCTCCTGGGCCGGCCATCTGGCCCAGAAGAGATGACGAATGAATGCCCAATGAAAGATAAGCATTTCTGCCTTCTTACTTTATGCGTTAAAAATTCATTCTTGGGCTTCCGACCCCGTCAAACGGTAGGAATACAAACATCAATCGGGGGCTGCCGAGGATGTCTACCAATCTAGACTTCCTCCTCACCCGACCCCCTCCGTACACTTGAAACTAAGGATGCGAAATATGGGCATAAAACTTTGAGTAAAAACTGGACGAACTAAGCAGACCCTACGCCTCGGTAGCTACGGTGTTTCTGTTCGCCAGAAAAATCATGCTCAACGCCCCTCGCGTCTCTAGCTTCAACAGTCTGCCTTCTCAAAAAGGGTTTCGGAGGGGTCCACCTATAGAGTCTCTCCCAAAGGAGAAGCTGTCAGGTTGCCCAAGTTAATTAAACGGCTCGGATCGCCACCGAGATACGAAAAACAAAGAATAGCGATTCTTATGCAGGTTACTCCAACCTCATCGCAAACATCAGGGTCCGAACCCCGCATGAACACATCTGGTAGGAGCTTTTTGTCACTCATACCGCCAAGGTAACGTTACCAAGCCTTCATTTCGATTATATTATATATATGCAAAACATCCCAACGCTTCGTGTTGCATCACGAAACGGTCATCGCCTCATTCGATATAGGCGACCATAGGCCGAGGTTCGAAGGTCGGTCCGCGAAGGGCTCGAGGCCGCCTCATGCCAAACAGAGCTAGGGAGAAATAACCGAGACAAGCCCCAGTGGCCCTGCCTGACTCCGCTCAGAAGCGGACAAGGACGTCTCTGACCTTTTCTCGTTCGATTCTAACCCCGAGCCAAACCCACAGAATCTCCATCGAGGAGAGGCCATCGGGCCGCCTGAGCCTATCGAACGGCTCGGGCATCTACCGGGAGGCGGGTTAAGAAGTTGTGGAGTGCCACCAGAGGGCTCTACCGACCCCATCAGCAAATGATGGACCCGGATTCCACACGAACGTACCCGTTAGTGAGCTCGTTGAGCGTGATACTCGAGCCATCGAGGCAAGTGTCGTTTACTCAGCCCCTCCGATTGCGAAAATCGAGGACGAGGGTAACACGCAAATTATGGCCGACCCCTATCAGACCCTGACAAGGCCTAGGGGCTCGAGCCAATCAATACAGGGACACAGGTTCGAAGGTCCCACCTTGCTGAGCCCATAGAATCCCCAGTTGGGGATTTCTGTTGGAAGACAGGGCGGGGAATATTGCAATGTCATCCAAGGACTTCAGTCGACCCTGTCACCAAAACCACTAGTTTCAATCTCCAGTAACCCCCGACCCTAGCAAATGTAGGGGGTCGGACCTTACTCGGGGGCTGGTTAAGGTATGGCTACCTTCCTTTCTTTCTTTCGAAACAATCTCCTCGCATCAAGACCAGCGGCATGATTCGGGGGAACAGATGGGTAAGATCGCAAAAAATCAAACAAAACGAAATTACGACGCAAAATCACGAAACCGCGTCCAGACTCAAAAAACACCGACGCTTGTCCACATATTACATATAAGTTGTTCTCAAAATTACTCGACTAACTACTCCCATGAAGGGAGAACCATCTCTTTCAGACTATCCGCCAGGTTTTTCGCAAGGGGAGCAACCATCTTCTCCATTTCCTCTAGCTCTTCATCCTCATAGGTGGACGGGAAGCCTTCGCTCATCACCTTCAGGTTGATTTCCTTCTCGTAATGAGCATGGGCGACGGTGAAGGCCTAGGGTGATCCCGGCGTGAAAGGCACTCTCCTCAAGCTAGCCCACCCGAGCCGTGATACCTGCGGCATGAGCCGCGAGTAGGCTGGTCTCCACCGGCTCCGTCACATTCAGGGCATTAAGGACCACCCCGACCGCAGCTTGCAGAAGATTGTGCTCATCGCTCTCAACCTGAAGGGCCCTTCGTGCATCGGCAGCCTCTTTTTCTAGCTTGACGAAGACGTTTTTGGTGCTCAACCTTTGGCTCACCGCGTCACTGAGCTCCGCCCGGAGAGAGCGGACCACCTCGATGTCCTCGTCCACCTTCTGCTGAAGGGCCGTGGCCCTACTCTCGGCCTTCCGCCGGAGGTCCCACTCCATCTCCAGCTCCTTCAGGACTTCACCGACCTTCTCATTAGCCGCAGCATTCCTCTATAGCAGCTCGTCTCGCTCCTTTTGGAGCCTGGCGATCTCCTCCCCATCCAGCTTGGACCTCACCGACAAATCCTTGAACATCCTATGGGCCTCCTTCGCATCTTGACGCGCCTGGGCCTCCCACTCCTGGGCAGTAGCCGGGCCTCCTCGAAGAGGCGATCCCACTCTGCCTTCTGCTCGCGGAGGAATCGGGATTTATTCTGGCTATGAGCAACAAGAACCTAAAGAGGAAGAAGACTAGAATCAGAAATACAAAAACACAAAAACATGCGGAGAAAGAAGAAAATCAAGCAAATACTTGGGTAGTAGGAACAACAATTTCACGCAGGGCTCCTCTGGCCTGGTCCAGGGCCTCCAGCATGGTCAAAATTCTGATGTCAAGACCCTCCCACTCCATGCTCTCAGAATGATCATCGAGCGAGAACAGAGCTAACGTCGGGTCCTGGGTGGCCATCCACTGAAGCGGCGGCTCCCCCCACGTGGGGGAGCGGCTTCCTCCCGACAAAGGGGCCGGGGGCGGCTCCCTCCTGACCCTGTGTGGCACCACCGCCGCACTCGAGGACCCTCCGGCTGGACCCTCCTCCGTCTAGGTCACTTCGAGCGCCACAGGCGGATCCACCTAGGCCCCTGCTGGCGCGGATTGCACTACGCCCTCGAGCGCCACCACGACCGCGCCCGGCTGATCCTCACTTGGCGCGGTCATGACCACCTCCACCGGTGGTATGCGGCCCTCGGCCGGCTGTTCCACATCCGCCATGGAGGAGGCCTGCCCGCTCAGTAACCTCCGCGGGCGTGGGAGCCACCACGGACACCGTTAGGGTCGGCCAACGTGGCCCCGACGTCGGCATCACTCCCGCCTAAAACAGGGGTGACGCCAGGCGACGCCATCTGTCCCACTTGAATGGCGAGACTCTTCTTCGGTGCTAGCACCAGGGGGTGACCCGGCCGCAAGAACCTGCACAAAGGTATTAATCATTAGACCAAAATAGAAATGGAAAAAGGATGAAAACAGGGGAATCAAGCAGCTCACGTTGACGTCCTTCGGCCGGCGGAAGCATTTTGGGGACGGATCCCCAGATCCCTACCCCGACTCATCTGGGCAGGACCATTTCGAGCCTACCCCCTGCTCGGGGCAGGGAGGCTTACCTCATGGGGCGTGGCACCAGACCCGCTCCCCTCCATCGTCTCGTGGGGCGCGGCACCAGACCCGCTCCCCTCCATCGTCTCATGGGGCGCGGCACTAGAGCCGCTCCCCTCCATCGTCTCATGGGGCACGGCACTAGAGCCACTCCCCTCCCCCGTTGCTTCGGGGTCGGCAGCGGCAGGCCCGCTTTCCTCCACCCACCGGTCCTCGGCCGGCACGCCTGCGAAGCGGTGGACTCGCCGGCCTCCACCGACCTCATCGATTCACTTCCCTTCGTGTGGAAAGGGAAGGGTCCCTGCATAGATGGGTGGCCACTTGTCAGTGTGTCCTCGTCCTCCAGGACATCCCAATCCATGCCGATGGCTACCTCATCGTCATCATCATCGTCGTCGTCTTTATCCTCACTGCTCACATCCTCTCCCCAATCCCGTGCCTCCTACTTCAGTCACTTCGCCTTCTTCATCTGCTCTCTTGCTTTCTTGTCCTGCTCGGCCGCGAGTCGATTCGCCGCCGCCACGGCCTTATCCTTGGGCAGCAGAACCGGACTATCCTTGAAGACTAGCCCCATCGGCTGGTTCCAATGCCACGAAGGCGAGTATCAAAAAATAGAGATTCAGAAAAAAGAAAAGAGCACGAGAGAAGAAGGCTTATGAATTCAAAGAACCCAGGCTCCGGCCGCATTGGGGATGTCTAGGCACCGGATACATGATGTCGAGGACCCTACCGGTGGAATCCTTCGTCGGCTCCGTCACCTCCTTGATGCGCTACGCCACTTCCGAGTAAGGGAGCGCCTCGTCAACGAGCACCGTCCCTTTGAACGACATCCCGGGCATCATCCGATGCAGGGGAAGCACGCGTGCCATCAGTGGCGCCACCCTCCTCGCATGATAGGCGCCGATAATCCCTGTCCCCTTTACACCCCGATCCTTCAGGGCTTGGAGGGCGGAGAGAAGGTCGGAGAGGTGTTTCTTGTCTTTGGACTGGACGCCCCAGCTCCACGACTCCGGAGCATCTACAATAAGGCGTCCAGTGTACCTCGGAAGGGTGGCACTCACATCATCCCTAACATAAAACCACTGCGAGTGCCATCCCTTGTTGGATGTCGCCAGACGCATGTATGGGTAACCCCTCGACCGGGTATGGCGCAGATGAATGCTGGCACATCCCATCGGCGCGTTCACATCTTTCCCCCCAATCTTCCTCTTCGACAAACTAATGTTAAAGAAATATCGCCACAGATCAAAATGGGGATCGATCCCTAGGAAACCCTCGCACAGGGCAACAAACGCTGCCATGTGTTGAATCCCATTGGGAGTTAGATGCTGCAGCTCCACCTCGTAATAATCCAGCAGCCCCCGAAGGAATCTATGCGCGGGCACCACGAATCCCCGCTCATGAAAGATGGCGAAAGAGACAACATACCCTTCGGGCGGCACCGGCTCACCCTCGTCGCCAGGTAGCAGCCACTCCTGGACGGCGGACAGTGGGCGGAGAAGGCCACGGCGGACGAGGCCCTCCAAACGCCATGAGGTGATGCTAGATCTACCCCACAACTCCAATAAAGCAATGAGGGAGGAGGGCAGGCGCGAGCTTGATGGCGGCTGCAACACGAGCGCAAGCTGGTCGATGGTGACGATATGGGTGTAGGAGGCTGGGGCGATTAGCGGTGGATGTTTCAGAATGCAAAGGCAGGGGAGCGAAATACGGAACCTTGGGGGCGAACCCTATGGTTTTATAGGGGGTGACGGACGCGAGAAGGGCAACCGTCCACCTCGATCTCTGGGCCTACCACGCATGCCATCACATCACGTCGCGGGACATGTGCCACCATGTCACGTCGCGGGACACGCGCCCGTAGTCCCTATCCTCTCACCCCAAAAATCTCGGTGGACGATTCACCTTCCCCAGGCGAATCTGGACTCTCTACCCACCTAGGAAACGCAAGCCATGAAGGCCCCTTTTTCTCTTTGGCCCACCTAGGGCCCAGAAGCTCGGCGGCCGGCCCAACTAAGGAAGGGTCCACGAACGATTCGAAATCAAGGGCACAAGCACCAGTTAGGTCAGCCCTGAATGAGTTCCCCGTGAACGGGATGCCACGACCCTCTCGAAAAAACATCCAGTTGACGAAAAACTAAGTCCTTCAGTCTTACCCGCGAAGGGACCGATACAACCCCTCGGGTGACTCTACTCGAATCACCCGGGAGCTCGGGGGCTACACCCATCGGGTGCGCTCGTGCGCACCCTTCGGCAAAGTAACTCCGATGAAATCAAAAAACACCCTCTAGGTGGTTCTGCTCGAATCACCTAGAGGCTCGGGGGCTACTGTCGGGGACCTAATACCGGGGTACCCCAGAAGGTGGAACCAAAAACCACCGAACGTTAAAAACTTCTGGACGCACAAGAGCGCCGTTTCGTCCCTTGTTCGAATGATAGGGGTTTGGTTCCGCCTCACCCGACGCCTTTTTGAGGTGGCTCTGCCTCGCCCGAGGGCTCAGGGTTAGTCTCCATCTCGCCCGACGCCTTTGAGGTGGCTCGGCCTCGCCTGAGGGCTCAAGGCTAGACTCCATCTCGCCCGACGCCTTTGAGGTGGCTCTGCCTCGCCCAAGGGCTCAGGGCTAGTCTCCGTCTCGCCCGACGCCTTTAGGGCGGGCTCGGTCTCGCCCGAGGGCTGAGGGATAGATTCCACCTCACCTGACCCTGGAGGGGCAGGGATGGTCTCGCCCTAGAGATAGGGATTGGTCTCCGTTTTGCACGACGGCAAGGAACGAGCCTCACCCTGCTCCATATCTAAAGACCGGATTCATCTTACCTGACAACTTCTCTCCGTTCCCTCAAGATGATAGGTATAGGGTAGGACAAGACGTTTGGGTCAACCGTGGCTCCAAGGACCATACCCTGCGCCCTGACAGGAAAAGTACTACCAGGGGATGACGAGATAGGTGCTTTAGACCCTTCTGGGCGCCGTAGAGCCCGAAAGGTTGTACATGTGCGTGCTCCTCGCCCTGTAGAGTTGTAGGCGCTGCCTTCAGCCCTGGGACACGGAACTCGATGAAGATATACGACAACTACTATGCTCCAGAAAAGGATTTACTATCTCCACACATGACGAACATTCTATCACCATGCTATGGACCCGAGGGAGCGGCACCCGCTTCCCAACCCCTCAGGTCCGGCAAGTCAGAAGGCCTTGACCATGGCGTTGCTCCAAACCCCGACCCCTCGTCCCTCCGACAAAGACTCACAGGAACCAGAAGGCGTGTGGAGCAAGGCTGGGAGAGGCCAATAAGTCAAAACCACTGTACTACAGCCCACACCCTGCGTAGGGCAGCATTCTGTAATCAACCTGACATTCTACAGAGACATCAACAGTATTGTAGGCGCTTATCTTCCTTCGTACTCATTAGAATGAAGAACAAAGCTAGGTAGACGTGAGCCACAAGACTAAGTAGAGTATACATCCTAAACCCTCGCCCTTGTAAAAGCCAGCCCCTTCCTCTATAAAAGGGGATGCGCTTCCTCCATCAAAGGGGATGGACTTTGAACCGAATAGGAAGACACACATACACACAATCAAGTTGCTATGAAGCTCTTGACCTCCTTTCAACCCTTCCATCAGAGACTTGGGACCAGTCCCTCTCTCGATCATTTGTACCCCTTACTACAGACCATTCATGGTGCTAATAACACGAGCAGCAACAAACTGGACGTAGGGACATTCGGCCCGAACCAGTATAAATCTTGTGTCCTTTAGCGCACCATCCGAGCCTAACGCGTATTACTATAAATTTACTTGCCGGTGCTCGTACAAAACACCGACACTAGTTTATCAAGTGATCATGAGATAGGTAGCACACTACAAGTGGAGAAGACAATGAAGAGCATAGCATGATGATGATGATGGCATGGTGATGATCAAGTGCTTCGACTTGGAAAGAAGAAAGAGAAAAACAAAAAGCTCATAGCAAAGGTATATTTTGTAGGAGCTATTTTGTTTTGGTGATCAAGACACTTAGAGAGTGTGATCACATTTAGGTTTTATAGTCGTACTATTAAGAGGGGTGAAACTCGTATCGGAATGCGGTTATCAAAGTGCCACTAGATGCTCTAACTCATTGCATATGCATTTAGGATCTAGTGGAGTGCTAACACCCTTGAAAATGTTTGTGAAAATATGCTAACACTTGTGCACAAGGTGATACACTTGGTGGTGTGGGCACATCTACAAAGGAGGTGGTGATACACTTGGTGGTGTGGGCACATCTACAAAGGAGGTGGTGTTACGCTTTCGGGAAAATGGAATGCCTATTTTCTATTGCGCCGGATGCAAATTCTTGTGGTTGGCACATTGGAGCAAGGGTGAAGAAGTTAGAAGTGAAAACGAGTTGATCGCGAAGACGCTGGCGTCGGTCAACTGACCAGACGCTGGGTCTGAAAGCACCGGACCCTGGCAGCGTGCGTCCGGTCAAACTGATGTGTCTGCACAGTACTGAGGGTTTTGCACCGGACGCTAGTCTGTGTCGGGTCAAGGTGGACCAGACGCGTCCGATCAAAGAAATACGCCTCGGGGAGCTTACTGGAAACGACCGGATGCTGAGGCTTTTGCGTCCGGTCAGTTTTGCCAGAGCGTCCGGTCAGCTTCGTGGCCGTTGAAATCTGACGAACAACGTTTGAAGCTGATGACACATGGCGCACATCGCACGACCGGACGCTGAGGTCCAGCGTCCGGTCAATATGACCAGAGCGTCCAGTCGGCCCGTGTTCAGTGCAGTGAAGGGGTACAACGGCTCTATTTTGTGGGGGCTTCTATTTAAGCCCCATGGCCGGCTCAAGCTCACGGGCTTGCACATTTTCATCGACATAGCAACCTTGTGAGCTTAGCAAAAGCCCTCCCACTCATTTCCATCATTGATTCATCATCTTAGTGAGATTGGGAGTGATCCAAGTGCATTGCTTGAGTGATTGCATCTAGAGGCACTTGGTGTTCGTGTTTCGCTGTGGATTTCGCTTGTTACTCTTGGTGGTTGCCACCACCTAGATGGCTTGTAGCAGCGAGGATCATTGAGCGGAGGGTGGTGATTGTCTCCGGCTCCGATCGTGGTGATTGTGAGGGGTTCTTGACCTTTCCACGGCGGAGCGCCAAAAGGTACTCTAGTGGATTGCTCATGGCTTGTGTGATCCTCATCTTGTGTTGGTTGTGCGGCACCCTATTGAGGGTTTGGCGTGTGAAGCCAATTAGCGCGTGAACCTCCAAGTGATTGAATCGCCACAACGAGGACTAGCTTGCCGGCAAGCAAGTGAACCTCGGTAAAAATCATTGTGTTCATCATTGATTCCGAGGTGATTGGTCATCATTGTTATTCATCTTCGTGATTGATTAGTTCATTCATCTACACGGCGGTATAACCCTCTTGATCACTCTCTTTACTTTACCGCAAACTAGTTGACAAGCTCTTTAGTGTAGCTAGTTGTGAGAGCTTGCATGCTTGGTTGGTGTGGCTCTTTAGTTAGTCTTTGAGAGCACACTAACATAGGGTAGTGTCATTGCTCTTGTGTGAATTGACACTATCTAAACTAGAATTGTGGTAGGTGGCTTGCATTTTGAGTAGGCTAGCGCAACACTTGCTTCGCCTCATAATTGTCTAACCATTTGGTTAAGTGTTGTTGTAGAACTTTTTATTAGGCTATTCTCCCCCCTCTAGCCATTAGGACCTTTCACCAGGCCACTTGGTGAGATCACCCTGCCAGTACAGATCAGCACGGCAAGCAACTACCGCATCGAGCATATCAACTTCTACGTCACCGACTTCGACACCACCTACCACGCCATACTTGGCCGGCCAGCTCTGGCCAAATTCATGGTCGTACTGCACTATGCGTATCTAGTGTTGAAGATGCCTTCACCTGCAGGAGTCCTGGCTCTGCGGGCCAACCTTTTTGTCACCTACGCCCGCGAGACAGAAAGTCTCGCCCTCGCCGAAGCCACCGACCTCTCCATCCAGATGGCTAGCATGGTCGCCGAAGCTAAGACAGTACCCGCCGATGACATGGAAATTCTAGAGCTAGAGCTTCCCCGCGCCTCCACCAAGTCCAAGGAAATCAAGGAGGTCGGCCTCGACCTCAATGACGCTTCCAAGACCGTGAAGATTGGGGCTCACCTTGACCCCAAATAGGAAAGCACGCTCGTCTCCTTCCTACGTGCCAACGCCGATGTGTTTGCTTGGAAACCTGCAGACATGCCGGAGGTACCATGGGAGAAGATCGAGCACTCCTTGAATGTCTCACCGACCGCCAAACCGATCAAGCAGAAACTTCGCTGATTCACGGCAGACAAGAAGGAGGCTATTAGGGTAGAAATAAAACGGCTCTTAGCTGCCGGGTTTATAAAAGAAGTGTATCATCCAGATTGGTTAGCAAACCCTATTCTCGTTTGAAAAAAGAATAAAGAATGGAGAATGTGCGTTGATTATACTGATCTTAACAAACACTGCCCTAAAGACCCCTTCGGCTTGCCTCGGATAGACGAGGTTGTAGACTCTACCACCGGCTACGAACTACTCTCTTTCCTTGACTGTTACTCCGGCTATCATCAGATCTCCCTCAAGGAAGAAGACCAGATAAAGACATCATTCATTACACCTTTCGGAGCATACGACTACAAAACTATGTCCTTCAGACTTAAGAACGCTGGGGCTACCTATCAAAGAGCCATTCAGATGTGCCTGGACCAGCAGATCAGCCGCAACGTCGAAGCCTACATCAATGACGTGGTCGTCAAAACCAAGACTGCCGACAACCTTATCGTCGACCTCGAAGAAACTTTCGCCAACTTGAACAAGTACCGATGGAAGTTGAACCCTTTAAAGTGCATCTTTGGAGTTCCATCCGATATACTGCTAGGCTACATCGTCAGTGCTCAAGGCATCGAGCCTAATCCGGACAAGGTCTCCGCCATCACCAATATGAAACGACCAACATGTGTCAAGGATATACAAAAGCTTATAGGTTGTATGGCTGCTTTAAGCCGCTTCATATCATGCCTCAGCAAAAAAGGGCTACCCTTCTTCAAGCTCCTCAAGGCCATCGAGCACTTTTCCTGGTCGAAGGAGGCAGACTCAGCTTTCGAGCAGCTCAAGTTGTTCTTGACAAAGCCACCGATCATGACAGCGCTAAGGCCAGATGAGACTCTGCTCATATACATCGCCGCCACTTCTCGCATCGTGAGTACAGCTATCGTCGTCGAACGCGAGGAAGCCGGGCACGCTTACAGGGTGTAACGTCCGATCTACTTTATCAGTGAAGTACTTAATGAGCCAAAAACTCGCTATCCTCAGGTGCAAAAGCTGTTATATGCAATTCTAATTACGTCGCGCAAGCTTCGGCATTACTTCGAATACTATAAGATCGCCGTGGTCACTGAGTTCCCCCTAGGGGACATTCTTCGCAACAAAGAAGCCAATGGCCGCATCATTAAATGGGCTGTAGAGCTCAGCACCTATTCCATTGAATTTAGAAGTAGACCTACCATTAAGTCACAAGCGCTCGCTGACTTCATCGCTGAATGGACCGAGATCCAAGAGCCCATCGCCGCTGCTTGCCCTAAACACTAGGTGATGTACTTCGATGGTGCCCTTAACATCAACGGTGCTGGTGCGGGCATTCTGTTCATTACACCGACTAAGGATAAGCTACGTTATGTTCTTCAGATACACATCCCGGTCTCCAACAACGCCACGGAATACGAAGCATGTCTCCATGGTCTTCATATAGCCATCGAGCTCGGTGTCAAACGACTTATGGTGTATGGGGACTTTGTGCTGGTTATCAACCAGCTTAACAAAGATTGGTCATGTTCTAGTGAGATGATGGATGCATACCGTGTCAAAATCAGGAAGCTTGAAGGGAAGTTCTACGGTGTAGAGTACCACCACATGGTACGAGATCAAAATCAACTAGCCGACCAACTCTCAAAAATAGGTTCGTCTCGCACCGTGGTTCCACCGGGGGTCTTCATGCAAGATCTCCTGGTGCCATCCATTAAAGAAGAAAAGGAGGTTGAGGAGGTTCCCCCTACTGAGTAGTTGGTACTTGCGGTGCCTTCGCCGGTCGCCGATTGGTGGGAGCAGTTCATCAAGTACCTCACCAACTCTGAAGTACCCGTCGACAAGACCGACACCGAACGCCTAATCCGCCGAAGTAAGCACTACATGTTGGTAGACGGTAACTTGATGAGGAAGAGTGCCAAGGAAGGGGTATTGCAGAAGTGCATCCCTCAAGACGAAGGAGTGAAGCTGCTTCACGAAATTCATTCTGGTTCCTGTGGCAATCACGCGGCCTCAAGAAACCTGGTTGGCAAAGCTTTCCGAGCTGGCTTCTACTGGCCCACGGCCATCTTCGACATAGAAGACCTCATCCAGCGCTGTGAAGGATGTTAGTTCTTCGCCAAGCAAATACATGTACCGGCACAGGAACTGCAGACAATCCTAGCTTCTTAGGCTTTCGTATGCTGGGGACTGGACATGATTGGGCCTTTCAAGCCAGCGCCAGGAGGTTTCCGGTATGTATATGTTGCCATTGATAAGTTCTCCAAGTGGATCAAGTACAAACCTCTCGTTTCAGCTACTGCAAAGAAAGCAGTCAACCACTTTGAAGATATCATACATAGGTTCGGTCTCCCAAATAGCATTATCACTGACCTCAGAACCACGTTTACCGGCCATCATTTTGGGACTTCTGTGAAGACCGGTGCATCTCCGTTAAATACGTTTCCGTTGCTCATCCTAGAGCTAATGGCCAGGTTGAGCGGGCTAATGGTATGATCCTTGACGCCCTCAAAAAGAGGCTATATCAGAAAGAAGAAAAGCATCTAGGCAGATGGCTCAAAGAGCTACCGGATGTGGTCTGGGGACTGCGCACTCAAGCTAGTCGCAGTACCAGTGTGTCTCCATATTTTTTGGTCTACGGCTCAGAGGCCATACTACCAGTAGATGTTGCCTTCCGAGCACCCAGGGTGGAAAATTATGTTGAAGAGCAAGCCGTGGCTGTTCGGACAGAGGACATTGACCGAGTCGAGGAAGAACGCCTGATCACCTATGTCTGCATAGCCAAGTATCTAGAAGATCTGTGAAGGTACTATAACCGCAACGTAAAAGGTCATTCATTCACCGTCGATGACCTCGTTCTCCGCAGAAAACAAAAGACCAAAGGGTTGCACAAGCTTTCTTCCCCTTGGGAAGGGCCCTACGTTGTCAAAGAGGTCACCCGACCAGGATCTTATCGTTTATGTGACTTAGATGGGGTTGATATTCCAAACTCATGGCACATCGAGCACCTTATACGTTTCTACCCTTGAAACGCTCTAGATATGTACTATCCATTTTATGATGAATAAAGTTTTGGTCTCCATAATTTGTCTCCATTTTGTCTCCTTTAACTTTTGATCTCCGCATACAATCGCCGAGCATTACGATACTCCATTACGATCTCCAAAATCGCCGAACAGTTTTCTCCAAAATCGCCGAATAATTTTCTCCAAAATCGCCGAACAATTTTCTCCAAAATTGCCGAACGATTTCTCCAAGTCGCCGACCACGATTTCACCGAATAAAGTTCTTCAAATCTCCAAAATCTTTGAACGGTTCTCTCCAAAAAACGCCTAACGTTTTATCCAAAACGCCGACACATTTTCACCAAAAACGCCAAATAATTATTCTCCAAACACATCTCCTCCAAATTGCCAACGTGTCTCGCCATATGTTTTTCTCCAAACCGCCGAATAATTCACAGTAAACCTTTAAAGATATTTCACTGATCAGCAAGCAGCCTACTTTCTTTTCTATTCTCTTCAGAGAAGACCCAGCCTCCGATCTCTCCCTACACGTGCTACGGGCTCCGCGCTCTGCGTTATGGGTGGTCAGCTGTGGTTCCTTGGTCACGCCTGTTTTTCTTTCACGTGCACGGGCTCTGCGCTCGATGTTATAGATTATGGGCTATCCAAGGCTGAAAGCTCAGAGCAGAATTTATTGCTCGATCGCCGTTTATGTCATCTACAGTCATTTTGATAACTGCCGAGCAGCATATGTTTTGCTCTTTTCTCTATGGAGAAGACCCAGTTTCTGATTTCTCCCTACATGTGCTACGGGCTCCACGCTCTGCGTTATGGGTGGTCGGCTACGGTACCTTGGTCATGCCTGTTCCCCCTACACGTGCTCGGGCTCCGCGCTCGACGTCATGGACTATGGGCTAGCTGAGGCCATAGGAATTAGTAGCAAACTAACTGCTTGGACTCCACTTATACTTCGTATAAATATCTTATGGTCATAACTATGAAGATTTTTTCGCCGAAATATAATCTAACTGCATACACATGCACTTTTATAACATTTATCGTATATATAAGTGTTCTTGCGCTTTCGCGCGTTCTAATTGCATTGCGCAGAAATTACAGATGATATCAGCCAAGCAGATCATTGGGCTACGTCACTGCCATCCGTCTCACCAAATAGATCTATGTCACCGGCCAGTTTCTTCGCTGCGTCCTCCACCTCATCCTCCAGCTTCTGGGTCTCCGCATCGCTCAGTCCTTCGGCAAAACCGCCCCCTATCGACTGAACGTCGATGGTTGGGTAGTGGGACCGAACAACCGCAAGGACATGAGTAGCAACGGTCATAATGGCGTCGCGGTTGAATATCTTGAAATTCTCCCACGCTGCCTTGCACCTCTAGATGATGGCATCTGACCCTTGCCTCCTACCGTCAAGTCGGGGTGCCGTTTCTAGGTCGACGCAGTCAAGCACTGGTTTTATTGCGGTAACTACAGCATTGAAGTTGTCTTTTTGGACCTAGGCTTCCTACACCAGCACATCGAATTGTGCCTTGGCTTTACGACAATAACCTGCAAACGTTACAATGTTCCGTCATACCAGAAAAATACTTCAGCAGTAATTCTGACCAGCAGGTATTCACCTTTCAGCTCCTCAGCCAATTTGTTTGCTTGCTCCGACTCTTTTACTTTCTCTTGTTGGATTTGCTCGACAGTCTTGCGAAGCTGGCCGAGCTCTGGATCTCGCTCTGCAAGAAAAATAGTTATCACCTAAAAGATGGTTGTTCAAACAAATACAAAGTATATTCGCCGATAATCAACCTGTGTTCTGATCAGTTACGCTTTTCAGCTGCTAGTTTTTCTTTTCCAACTGGTCGAAAGCATTTTCAGTTGTTCTGAAACAACGGCCAGCTGCTCATTTTTCTTCTATAGCTGTTCGGATGCTGCTGCCAGCTGATCGGATTTCCTCTGTAGCTGCTCGGTTGTAGCTACCAACTGCTCAAACAGAACGCCCTTCTGATGTTCCAGGTCCCACGAATTGGACTCTGTAAGGTCTCGCTCGCGTCGGGCCCTCTAGGTGTTTTTCTCATATAGGTTCATTGCCTCCCGGAGTTTCTTGTTCTCTTCGGCAAGGGGCTCCATCCTCTTTATCAGTTGATGCCGCTGCTCGGTTGTACGCGTTATACCCTGTGGATGTACAATGCTAGTGATGAACTTTGATCTCCAACACCATTTATTAATATTATAGTTGTAGTACTAACCTCGATTTGAGTCATTACTCTAGCTACCGTGGATCTTAGCCTCTTCATCTCCTTGGTGGTGTTTTCTTCCTCGATAACTACCACTTCTTCCCCGCATTTTCATATAATCTGGATAGGCTAGGGTTGAGGTTCGGCTCGCTCGATCTCCTCAACCTCGTCCTCTTCCACCGTCGCTCGAGGCACCACTGGGGGGCTCTGTGGCCGAACAGTGGCTCTGACCATTCCTGGCGTCGCTATGGGCGGTACAATTTGCTCCTCAGCCATCGTCGGAGTTGCTCCCCTAGCCTCCGGCGCATCAACAAAAGCTGCAGCTTCCGCACCCAAAGTACCGACGGTTTCAGTCGTAGCATCGGTCGCTGTCGCCGATGTGCCTGTTGTTTGCGCCAATGGTTCGCCATCACCGGGACCGCCGGCAGCGGCAGCTGACCTCTCTTCTGGTTGCTGAGCACTCGGGGACTCCGGGACGAGAGCAGTCGGTGTTGTTTCTACCATGGGTGCGGTCCTCAGCGTTGCTCTGCATAATGTCGGCTTGTCGGTATTCAAAAGAGGTCAAGGAACAACATTACTACTACAAGACAAATATACTCACGGTTTGGTCTTCCGGTTTAACTTCTTGAACTGGCGATATCTGCCCGATCCTCCGAGAGCAACTGCGTGGTCTGCCTCAGTGCTCTGCTGGGGAGGTTCCCGCTCTTCTACAGAAGACCGCCGATCCATTTGGTGTTCCAGAGCCCTCTCCACATGCTGCTCCGAGGTTACTCCTATTTGTTGCTTGGGGACTCCGGTCGTCCGCACCGCCGAGACTTCCATCATCGGTTGTGCAGGAATCTCTTTCGCCCTCTAAACGGGGACTTCAGCACAGAGTGGTGGCTCCTTCGTGCTCGGTGGAGGCGCTGTCAGGTCTTCATCATTGTTAGACCACTCCAACACTGTAGTCCTTCATGGTCGAGTAGCCTGGTCATCACCAAGCGAGATGCCGCCCGATTTGTAGGAAGCGGTGCCCGCCGTCTTTCTCCTCTTCCGAGCCGGCTCGTCTACCGCTGGCCTTTTCCCACGGATTTTCTCTGATACTAGGGACACACTATCCGACGAGGTGCTCAGCCCCTCCTCTTTGGGCTGCGGTGGTCGTCAGCTGTCTACTCCCATCGGCCATTCACTCCTTGGTACACCCGAGAAGTATACGACTCTATCCTACGAGTGGATCTTTTTATAGGTGAATGAGTCTAGATGTTTGGAAATGACGATAGATTAAAAGCATCAGGAACATAATGCTGAGATGTTTACCTGGGGTGGCTGGTTTCTGCAGTTAAAGGGTTTTGAATACCCTGGCATGTTGAACGAGACATGCGAAGTGAACATCTCTGCAGCTCGCTCTTCGATAACCTCCTTCAATAGCATATCCAGTTTCTCTCGGGTACCGTTAGTTTTCCCTTTGAATTCAAAGGCAGGATGGGCTCTCTCCTTGCAGGGTTGAACGCGGCGCAATATAAAACTCACTGCTACCAATCTGCCATTGATATTCACACCCCGGATTAAGTCAAGAAGCTCTTTCACTTGGTCCATATCAGCGTTTCTTGGCATCTTCGACCAGCTCTTTTGGTTCTCCGGGATGTGATCAGGGTCACAGCGGATGGCTGGGTCATTCTGCCTTATGTAGAACTACCTTGTGTTCTAGTTTTTCAATGATGTGTTCAGTGGCACAGTAAGATATTCACCTGCCATTCTGACATGCAGTTGAAGGTATACTCCGCCGACCACCTTGGAACCACCTTCGCCTCTCTTCTTAAGCCAGAATAGATAACAGAAAAGGTTGAAGTGGGGAAGGATACCAAGGAATGCCTCACAGAAGTGGATAAAGATAGAGATGTGAAGAATGGTATTTGGGTGGATATTGTACAAACTGACTACCCATAGCTCCAACAAATCCCTAAGGAATGGATGAATAGGGAATCCCAACCCATGCCAAAAGTAATCTTCAAATACCACAACTTCATCGGTATGAGGTGTTGGAAAGGGCTCACCAAGGGCCAACCGCCATCCGGCGGTCACGCGGTCAGGAAGAATGCCTGCCTCAACCAATCTATTCAGCTCTACCTCTCCAGTGCGTGACGGCACCCACTCTTCATCCCTCCGGGCCTCGGTGCCCGCTTTCTTCAGGCTCGTCTTCTTCGATTTCACGGCTCCCTTCTTCGATGCCATCCTTCAGATTCCGATTAGGGTTTGGCGGTGGAGGCAGATGTGCCTGTGAATCTAGAAATGCGGGAGGATTGGAGAAAGACGAAGCGTCAAGGGTGCGAGTGGGGACTGCGGCGACGCAGTTATAAAGCAATTTCCCCACCTTTTTTTGCATCCGAGGGTTTTTGGGAAACCATTCCTGCGATCTGCGCTGCTCCAAATTCTCCAACCATAGCCCACGTCATTCATTTATCGCTGCCATTTGTTGTTACTCGCCGAATAACCGCCGATTTCTCCACAATTTATCGAGGCTCAGTAACCTTTACTGTACAGCCATTACTCCAATTTTTCACCACGGTTTGATTGCTCCGGTATATCCGCTTGCGGCTCGAGGACTGGCTGACTGCTCGGCTGGTCGTCTGTTATTTCTTCTACTTTGGACCCTGGCACCACGTGACTACGTCACCTACTATCAGGCTCGGGGACTAAGTGGGCACACTTCACCTTGCGGTGAATGTGTTTTGTCTTGTTTCGGAGCTATGCCCGGGGATTGGCTAACTGCTCAGCTGGTCGTCTATTATTTCTTCTACTTTGGACCCTAGCACCACATGACTACGCCATCTACTATCAGGCTCGGGGACTAAGTGGGCACACTTCACCTTGCGGTGAATGTGCTTGATTTTTCTGGAAGACTCCGTTACTCTAGAAACCGAAGAAGATTATCTCATTTCCTCGTGGTCGGACTCTAAGTGGGCACACTTGGTCCACTAAGAGTAAATTTTCAATTCTAGACTTGAGCTCCTTACACCCTTATGGCAATCCGTGCTTGGGGCATGCTGCTCGGCGATGGTCCACGCTGCTCGGCTATGATGCACGCCGCTCGCTAACTGCTCACAGTTGCTCGGTGACTCATCACGGTGGTCGGACCATGAGTTAGACTGCTCGGCTTTGGTTCGCACCTGCTCGGACAAGCTCAAGACAGCGTTGCACAACGGGTACAAGGCGCTTGGGGACTAGCTGTGGGGGGTACGACCTTGGATACCCACGGCAGACCACATGGGCTGCACCCCTAGGGGTGGCCCAGCCCACAAGAAGAAGCCTTGCGAAGTATGACTTTGCTCGGCGCCTTCCACAAGACATCGGGAAGATATCCTGAAGATACTACGAGATCTGTTAGGATATGTATGATCCCAAGATTCCTGTAATCAGTTATTACTTTCCGGTTATCTCTCAGATCTAACCGACTTGTAACCCTGTCTCTCGGACTATATAAGGCGGGCAGGGACCCCCTCTAAAATCACGGCATATCATACGATAGCTAATACAAATCAACAGACCACAAGAGTAGGGTATTACGTCATACTGACGGCCTGAACCTGTCTAACTCGTGTGTCTCTGTTACTTTCTTGTTCTTGATCTCGCGCTCCTCTACCGATCAATCTACCTTCGTGGGATACCCCTCGGAGGACTGTCGACGATATTCTGTTGATAGAGTTGTTGCATTTTTTTAATTTAAGGAGTTGTTGCATTGATAATGAAGAAGTTGACGAACGCGTTGTCTCTACGGCCGGGCAACCGGCTTGCATAGGTGCACGTACGCCTTTCTGGTGACTGAAGAAGCTTACTGCTGCTACTTGCATATACGTGTACATACTTCTATTAGCTTATCGCATACCTATATATACGTACATGATACACACATGCAACTTGCTAGCCTATTTCTTCTGGCACACCTCACGTACGTAGGCGATTAGTTCATGCATCCTGCATCTTTTCTTTATAGGGCAAATATGTGAATGCTTATATATTCTGGTTACTAGCTAGCTTCTTGCATTGTTAGTCTGTGATCAATAACCCCCGTAAATAAATATAGACGACGGCATGTATAGTGGCCGCATGTCTGGTGGGCTCTCTTTCTTAAATGAGTTTTAGCTCCATTACATATTTTGAGAAATATAATAATATATATATGCTTCGTACATGCAATTGAAGTTCCTGCTAACACTATATAAGTAAACACTAAAAAAGATTATTGTGATGTATTTTGTCTCTTAACTATAATTTTTTGTTGTGATGTCTTATGCTAAAGTTCTATGCAGTTTTTATTTTTTATCAGTCAGTACAAGTACTCGCTTTCGGAGATGATAGGCACGACGGTCCTTGTCCAACTGAACTCTCTCCTGCTTCGTCCCGCCAAAACACTCATGGCACAGGAGAAAAATTAAATTTCAGCTCACTTCTCTAGTATAAGGGTACTTAAGTCTTTTCGTAGCTTAGTTTGACACCATTAGCATCCAATGTGGATGGAATAACGTTGAGGCCAAAAAAGTTTCGATCAATAGAATATGTGACCGCTCAAACTTTTTAACGAGCAATTATAAACTTTTATAACGACACACTAATGAAAGCCTCGCAGGCAGCAGCGGCCAAGCCGAGCCAACTGCGCGGATGGGCCCCACCAGCTGCTCTCCACGAATCAACGCACACTCTGAACCAGATATCGCCGCCCGGCGGTCGCCACCACGTCCAAATTCCAACTCCAATTCCAACACCAGAAATTAGAGTATGAAGAGAATCGGGTCAGGTTTTGGGCCAGCTGCTTCATTGGGCTTCGACCCTGTTTAAAGTGGTTTATTGGGCTGAACATAAAAGCTAAGTTCCAGATGGACCACGACTACTCTAATTACGACGGTAGTAGCAGCCCAGTAGCCTTTCTTCAGTCGGCACGGGTAGCCCTTGTAAGTCACAGTTGGTAGGACCGCCGATGGGCCGGCCTCAACTCACCACGTCCCAGCGGCCCAGGATTAGGCATGGCGCACGACCAAACGCCTAGCTTCTCCAGTAGTTTTTTTTTCTTGAAAAAAGTCCATTTTACCTCCGAAACAATGCTCGAAGTTTAGTTTTCCTCCTTGAATTCAAAAACCAGGTAAAACACATCTCTTAACTTTTAAAACTATTTATTTTACCTCTCTGACCCGGTTATAGGAGGTTTTTAAAGGCGGTTTTATCTTATTTATTTATTTATTTATTTTGACTGAATATTTGAAAAATCATAGTAAATCATAGGAAAATCATAAAATAGAAAATCCAATTTTATTGGACTCCACATGAGTAGATCTACATAGTAAACATATAATATGATATGTTTTAGTACAAAGTTTTTGTTATAGCTTTAGATCTATGCTTTTATGTAATTAATTCATAGCTGCAATTTCTATGGTCCAATTATGGTGAAATGTTTATGGTGGTCTAATTATTGTATGCTTTAATTATAGTAAAAATTTCATACTCATTTCTATTTTTACACACTTTTAACTATTTTAAAACTATTTAACAAGCATAAAACTAAATAAATCTATAACTCAGTTATACATGATCCAATGAGAATGAAATCTTTACTAGATTTAAATCATATAATAATTAGCCCACCATAAAAATTCACCACAATTGGACCATAGAAATTGCAACTTTCAATTAATTACATAAAAGCATAGATCTAAACCTACAGTAAAAACTTTGTACTAAAGCATACCATATTATATATTCACTGTGTATATCTACTCATGCGGAGTCTCAGAAAAATAGATTTTCTATTTTATGATTTTTTTATGATTTACTATGATTTTTCAAAAATTTAGCCGAAATAAATAAAAAAAGAAAAAGACAAAACCGTCTTTGAAAACCACATATAACCGGGTCAAGGAGGTAAAATGGACGATTTTAAAAGTTGAGGGAGGTGGTTTACCTGGTTTTGAAGTTCAGAGAGGAAAACTAGACTTTGAGAATAGATTAGGGAGATAAAATAGACTTTTATTCTATTTTTTCCGGTGTCTAGGAAATGAACTAGGTGGACACTTGGAGGAAGCCCACGAAGAGAAGCTTCTTCAGCTTTCCCACCCTCGCATGTAGGGATGACAATGGGTACTAGAGCCAAAACCTGATAAATTTTACCCTTCTACTGTGGGCTTATTTAGGGCGCGTTTGTTCCACTGGCCCAAATGGTCGGCCAGCCCCGCCAGATGCAACTCCGGTTGTTTGTTTGCCTGACCTAGCCCACCAGCCCGCCCCGCACGCACACACGTTAATGCAGCGAAGATGCTGAACCTGAAGAAACAAAAAAAACTTCTGTTCCTCCAGAGCTAGGCCTGCTGCAGCCACGGGAGGGTGTTGCCGTCACCTCTGGTTCGTAATCTCGCCTCTCTCCCAAGAATCCCGCTTCGCCCCCTCCGATCCTCCCCACCTCGCCATGAGCAACACCGCCGTCACATGCCAGCTTGTCGACGGCGAATCCATCTCTCCACCTCTCCATGGACAACCCCCGACGCTGCTTCCGGACGGAGCTCCTTCAAGGCCGTGTTGCTCGGAGTCGGCGACCCGCCGCTCGCTGTGCGTGCCTCTCCCCGGGCAAGAACTGAGCGGCAGCGGCACTCCACAGCCGCCCGGCCAGCCCCTGGTCGCCACGGACGTAGCCACGTAGGCCGCGGGCACAGGCGCCACCACTACGCAGGCCGCCGTGAGCGGGTGAGGGAGGCGGCACGCGACGAAGCTCGAGGATGCGTCGTCATCGTCGGTGGAGGCAGATGCGCCGAAGGGACGACAACATGGGGGTGCTGTGGAGCACGCAGAGCCAGAGGTCGACGTGGAGGAGATGCGCGTCGCGCTGCTGCTCCATGGTGCTCACGAGCTGAGGCAGCCACGACCGTGAATCCCGAAGACAATGATGTTGAGATATATAATCCTTATTTTCAGCTATTTTATATAAATTTTGATTTTATAATTGTTGTGTTACTTAAATATTGATTTTATGAATTGTTTTTCCAGGAGAAGACGATGATGTTAACATTGAATCTATGGACTTTTCTAAATTTGTGGTGACAAGCAACTAGTTAGTATATTGGAACTGTATGATCATAGATGGACCAGCTATGTTTCACGGTTGATACTTTTGGTGAACCTGATATGTATTAATCATGTATGGTTGCATAACGGTGAATGTCACCTTCTGAAATTAATGTAGCATAAACATTATAAACATGTGTGTTCTATTTTTTTTAGTAGCTCGCGAGCTAAACGAGTCAGCTCAAGCTCAGTAACAAGCCGAGCCGAGCTGCCCCTCTAGCTCGTAATATTAACGAGCTGAACTGGCTCGATATCTAGCCCTACTATCAACCTACAAATGGGTATGTACTATCACATGGACACAGGTATAGGTACAAAATTGCACACACATATAGGCATGGATTGCTTCATGAGCACAAAACTTTTTGTTAGGCATATGTATGGGTGAGTGATACCTATTGGGTACAAACCTGTTGTCGTCCTACCCACACGTCACCCTTTCTCTGTTGACTCCATCCTCGTTGTGCGGTTGCGACCCTTCGCATGCCTCCATCCTCGTAGTGTAGCCATAACTCTACGCCCAAGCGCCACTCGCCGGAGCACCGTCCGATCGGAGCTCACCCGTGAATGCCGTCAACCAAAGTTCACCTGAGCGTCACCATCGACATTGCCCGTAACTCCCGACGCCGACCTTACTCACGTCCGTCGCTGACTAGATTTGGCCTAAGCGCCGCCGTCGACCTTGCTTTAGACGAGATTTGGTGAGGGCCTCGCGAGCTCAGTTCCATGATGCCACAACCATCGCGGGTTGCAGTTGGGCAATGCGAGCATCTTGTTGGATCTCTGGTGCTACTGACGTCAAGGGGGTGGCCTTGGCAAGGGGGTTGAGGCTGTCAAAGGCAAGGGGGATGGGTACTAGAGAGGAGTGAAAATATAGGTATGTCAAACACCATTACTTAGGGTGTGATTGGTTGGATGTATATAGCCCAGCCATACTAGTGGGGTGCAAATTTCTCAATAGACTGGTGGGATGTACGTTTCTATTGTTTGTTATTTGGTTTCCTGTACTACCTTTTGGATCTGGCTTGCGGGATGCAAAATAGGCCTCTCAAATCTGGCTCTACAGATATGCAAATTTTAAGCATTTATGGGGAGCCAGACTCGCTCGATGTAGGTGCTTATTTAGGTAATGATGTTATTAGTGTATGATTAGTATGTTTCAAGTGATATTAATATTAATGGGTTTTAAAGAAGTTTAATACTGTTAACACCAAAATTTGGTAGAACAATGGCCGAAGCCTTGTTCAAATGAGTATGATTCTTGCAACAAGTTGTTTTGGTGTTAAGAAATACATAATAAGATAAAATAAAAACTTTTAAAATATACTTGTACAAGATAAAAACCATCGCCATAACATTGTATTATTTTTATCTCATGCAACATATCTTCGTACAAGCAACCAAACAATATTTGTTCTCAACGAGGCTAAGTAGATACACACAACCCAACACGATAGTGTTATATGCGTTCAGCTTGTTCCACAGGGCCTGGTTCCCAAATACAAGCCACGACTCATACGTGAAGTGAAGTCGTGAACCAGTCGCCCCTTATATTCTTCAATAAGTGAGCTTTAGTGGAAAGTGATAAAAAGTTGACTTATCAAAGAAGCTTCTGAAAAATAAGTGGATCCCAACCAGGTCTTTCAGAAGGGAGGAAATAAGTATGTTCCTTTTACTGTTATTGTTATAAAAAATAATTTATCTCTATTATTTTACTTCTGTTGTTACAGTGGGAAGTGACAAATGGTTTATTTTGGATGTTTGTTTGGCTAAGATTCACGATTTAGTTTTAGAAATGACTATTCAACCCCCTCTAGTCGCCTTCCTCGATCCTTCCACCTACCGCTGGACTACTCAGGTGCGGTCTAAAGAGCGCATCCAGAGAGATTCTAGACCCACCCAAATACTTTGGTGACCCACATTGGAGGATTTCGGGACCCTTTTAAACGTCGCATGGTCTACAACCATCGTCGATTGCCGCCACGTGTCCAGTGACCTTTTCTCCGGTGCCCTTCTCTATGGTAGCACCATAAGAATAGGTCTGCCTCTGAACTTTTCATTTAAATCAACTAACCCTACTAAAGGAGCCTAAACTCTGGTGCTCAGACCTAGGGGCACTGGACTTTTCTAATGGCCCACTTGAAAGCTCTAGTTTGGTTTTGGTGAATTGATGAAACCCTAAGTGTTAACCTAGTTTATCAAAGTAATCATAAAATAGGTAGCACAATCCAAGTAATAAAGCAAATGAAGATCATGACATGATGATGGTGATGCCATGGTGATGATCAAGTGCTTGGACTTGAAAAGAAGAAATAGAAAAACAAAAGGCTCAAGGCAAAGGTATAAGCGGTAGGAGCCATTTTGTTTCAGTGATCAAGACACTTAGCGAGTGTGATCACATTTAGGTTTGATAGCCGTACTATTAAGAGGGGTGAATATCGTATCGAAATACGATTATCAAAGTGCCACTAGATGTTCTAACTCATTGCATATGCATTTAGGATCTAGTAGAGTGTTAACACCCTTGAAAATGTTTGTGAAAATATGCTAACACACATGCACAAAGATGATACACATTGTGTTTAGCACTTGGGAGCAAGGGTTCGAAACTTCGCCGGCGGAGTGTCCGCTATAACACCTCTGGTGTTACGAGCTTGCTTAGCACCAAGGTTTAGACCTAAGAGGATTTACTGAAACGATTTTCTCGAATTTTAAAATTTAACTTATGTTTAAAAGTGTCAATTTTGGCGAATTATATTGAACAACGGGTTAATTAGTTCCAAGATGTTTTGTTTCTACGAGTTAGTATGACGTATGGACTAGTGCTTAAAAATGTCTGATAGCAAATAAAAGGGCGAATGGCTTGTTTATTTGATTAAGCATGAAAAACATTTTTTATAAAAAAAATATTGAAAGTAAAATTTGCTAAATAATAAAACCTTAGAGCTTTAGTTATGCTTGTAAATGCATAAAATTGTTTTAGAAAATGAATTTTTAGAAGCTAAAATAATATAAAATATAAATAGAAAAATCATTGCATCTGCAAGATATGAACATCATGAATATGTTTGTATGCTTGTTCGAGTGTCAATGTGATGTTGTTAGTTTAAAAATAACAATGGAAGTGCCGCTGTCCACTCGTCTCGCCTACCTCGCCGGTACAACGCGCGCATTATGAGATAGAACTGAGCTAGCTGGCCTTGTCGGCTGCTTGCTCTCCCTCCCTTTGCTAGCCTTGTCGCATACTGCTCTCTCTTCCTCTCTTACTCTGTTGCGACCCGTGTCCTTGCCACAATGTCTATCAGTTGTCTCATGCGCCTTTAAGCCGAGGCCGACCTACAGCTGCCGCTCGTTTCACCTACCCCTACCGCAACCCATGTCGCGTGGCCATTGTCTTTTGCCTTAAAGAAAGATGGCCTTGCCTTGCCTTCTTTCCCTGACCCGGTTGCGACCCACCAAGCAACTAGCCGTCGTAGCCGGCTGCTGCCCCCACGGTCTCGCGCTGCTGTCGCATGCCGTCGTGTGCGCCCACGCCTGGATGTGCTTCTAGGACAGCACCAGTCTCCCTGCTCCCTACTGCCTCGCGCGAGTACCCACCCTGAGTATGCCGTCGTCGCCTAGTCACCACGTGTGCGCCCCCTCGGCCCCACACTGGACCTACTGCTCCATGGCGCTGCCCTCCTACAGCCCTTGTGGTCGCTCCCGTCGCTGGCCACCACACGTGCAAGCGCACCCGAGCCCCGCATGCGTGTTCCCGTCGTGGTCGCGCCACCGCCCCGGACCGTGTCGCTTTACCTCCATGCCTCGACCACCGACCACCGACCCCGCCATCATCCATGTCGGGTCACCCTGCTGCTGGCGCCTACATTGCCTTGGCTTGCTCCTCATGCCCCGACCACGCCATGCGCCCTAGGCTCGCGCTCACCACGCGCTGAGCTCCGCACCACCTCACTGCCCGGCTATCACGCGAGCTCCAGCCGTTGTGCAGCTACCGCCTCGCCTTCATGCCATGTCCGTTCGGTGCCAGGGAGCCCGGCCTTGCCAGCCACCATGCCCCATAGCACCATTGCTGCCAGCTATCGGCCATCGCGCCCACCGCTACACGCGGTCGTGTCTCTACGGGCCATGGTGGGGAGAGCTTTGGCCACGCCTGTGCGTGTCTAGGTCCACCACTGCCCCGCGCCGTCTCCCCACCACCGGCGGGTGCGTTGGATGCCAGGATTTGGTCGGTCAGAGCCGCCATCTTCTGCTTCTCTGCTTCATCGTAGGAAGGAGAAGGTGAGAATGTGTAATTAGAAGTTTTTCGGGGGGGGTAGGTGTGAAAACTATGACTCACATGAACAGCAGAATACGAAATAGATAGAAACATGGGGATGTTTTTGCAAAACTATCATTGCGCTTGGGCTCATCCGTGTTGGGCCACATGTGGGCCAGCCGTTTCTGGTGGCTGGGCCGCTGCCTGCGTGTCTAGGCCGCCCGCGCCCGTGACCGCGCGCCCCGCTAGGCTGGCGTATCACCGCCGTGCTAGGCCGCTTATGCCCGCGTGCGCGCCCTGCCCGTCTGGCCTACCTTGACCGCTGGACTAGGCTGAGCTGGGCCGCTTCGGGGGGCCCAAGGTTCTTTTGTTTTCTTTTTCGGTGTTTTGTAATTTTAATAATCGGCTGAATGCTTGGGAATTCATAGTAAATCTTAGAAAAATCATAAAAATGTCAAACCAGTTTTGTTGAGTTTCTAAAGTCATGATCTATCTGATAGGGTATTTCATTCGCATAGGTTCCTTATGTTTTTAGGGTTCCTCTAATTGTTTTAAAGTGTTTAACGTTGTTAAAATGTGAACTTGTAGGAATTTCTGTGATAAATCGGTGATTGTATTAACTCTAAAAAATTTATAGTAGATTCCTAATATTATTAGCTGCTAAATGTAATTTTTGTAGCACCAGAATAATTAGTTTGCTAGATAAATAATGATGCCCTATTTTGAATAAAGATTAAATCGATAGAATGAAATAAAGAAACACCTTGGAATTGTATAACTAAAACACTTGTTGGGAGATGACACCTTTCTCAACGATGTTGATACATAGATTAGTACGTTAGTCATTAGAGCTAGCTTGTTAGTTCATAGTATGTACTCTATTTTAAGAGTTGTTGTCTTGTTAATTATCTGTTGCATCATTTGCATAAATGCATATCATATAGGTATGATGATGGATCAACGAATCAATTGAAGGATGATTAGGAATCTAAAGATGGTGTAATGGTATTCTCTCCAGGAGATGATGTAATGGGCTTTCTATTCAGATGATGGTGGACGATCTAAAGATGCAGATACTAACTTTTTAGTATATATCTTACCCGGGCAAGCCCCGGTGCATAACTCCTACTCTTCTGTACTTTAAATTATATTTGTGCATTAAGTTTAAAGGAGTTAAATGAAACCCATTTGCATATATAAATCTTTATCCTATGAGTCTTACTAGTATGACAGGATCGTGTAGATTGCTATGCTACAGGACTCCGATAGAAGTCGAGTGATTGCCTGTCACTTGCGAAAGATAGGAAATATATTATTGTTGTTACTATATTATTATCACTCATGATAAAATGGTGGAAAAGAAAAATAGAGACCGGGTAGGGATATGGTATGGGTATTGGTGGGTGTAAGAGGTTGTGTCCTGCGAGCAACAGGGTATAGCTTGGTTACACTTTTTCCCTGTCCGTGTCGGTTAAGGACCGACCGTTGCATTGGATTCTAGACAGGTCACAGACTTATTATCCCGAGCATATACTTGGGTATGGGCGCAGGGAAGACTTATTACTCTCTTATCATGGGTTTCGGCTCTTTTCGGACCAACTTTCAGGGTGGTTTTTGGGTGGAGATCCTTGCACCGCACTGAGTCGGGGACTCAGGGGCGGAGGCTTAGAGTCCAAGTTTGGACGAGGACCTAGACCCTGTGATAGGAGGGTAGTGGGTTGGTCCTGCTTGTGCCTGGGGTACAAGCAGGGCGTATGTTTCGGGTACTCAGCTGGGCATATTGATTCGTGAATCACCGGGTGATCCGGTATGGCTTGTCTATAGTCTGGCAACGTAGTAAGAACTGGAAGATGAAAGATGGTAAAAATAATTTTGATTGCTTACCACCTCCTTGAAAGTAGCACATGTGCTTACATAGAATGGTTAGTTAATGAACTAATGATGACTGCTAATAAAATCAAATATAAGGACGCACATTTAGTTATGCTCCTGCAGATGCAATAAACCCACAAGCCAGATAGCCTTGCATATCATTGGAGTCTTTTCTTTTCTCCTATCGGATAAATCTTGCTGAGTATAATTGAGTTCTCAGGGTTTTATTTCCCTCTATTGCAGGTGACAGGCGGATGCTAGAGCTGACCATTGTGTGTGGATTCCTCCTGGTGGGCCCAGAGAGGATTCCTTTACGCTGCGATCATAGTCTTTATTTGTAACTCTTACTAAATGTTTTTACAAATCGAAGTTTTATAATCTGTTGTCATAGTTTATATATCAATGCTTTATCATGTCATGAATAGATAATTATTTCTGCTATAACTCTGATCACATGTTTATATTCTGCTGTTAAATTAAATTGTTCATAACTCTGATAACATGATTGCATTCCGTTGTTATAAGAATAAATATTATACTCTGATGTGCATGAAAAGTGATGTAAGAAATCGCTAAGATGTTGTAAGCTTTATTCTCTCATTTGTGATCATGCTAGAAAAATGTGGATTTTCGGTTCTCCCCTGGGGTGTTGAAAGCTCTAGTTTGGTTTTGGTTAATTGATAAAACCCTAAGTGCTAACCTAGTTTATCAAGATGATCATGAGATAGGTAGCACTACTCCAAGTGATGAAGCAATGACGAAGATCATGACAATGGTGATGGCATGGTGATGGTCAAATGCTTAAACTTGGAAAAGAAGAAAGAGAAAAACAAAAGGCTCAAGGCAAAGGTATAAAATGTAGGAGCCATTTTGTTTTGGTGATCAAGACACTTAGTGAGTGTGATCACATTTAGGATAGATAGCCATACTATTAAGATGAGTGAAACTCGTATCGAAATGCGGTTATCAAAGTGCCACTAGATGCTCTAATTCATTGCATATGCATTTAGGATCTAGTGGAGTGCTAACACCCTTGAAAACGTTTGTGAAAATATGCTAACACATGTGCATAAGGTGATACACTTGGTGGTTAGCACATTTGAGTAAGGGTGAATAAGATAGAGTCGAAGAGGAGTTATTCGCGCTGGTTACAGAGTGACCGAATGCGTCAGGTATGGTGACCGGACACGTCCGGTATTTTGGCGATAGACTCAGCGACCGGACGCGTCTGGTCGTCACACTGGACGCGTCCGGTGTGAATCAGAAAAGGCGGTGTTCGACAGAGCAGTCGATCGGACGCTAGCAGCGTCTGGTCCGGTATCACCGGACGCGTCTGATCGTCGGTGGATGCTTACTGTAATCCACCGGATGCTGAGGCTCAGCGTCCGGTCATTTTCTAGCAGACGCGTCTGGTCAGCTTGGTGGCTTACTGGACTCGACCGGACTCGGTGGTTCTATTTAAGCCCCATGGCCGGCTGTAGCTCACAACTCTTGCACATTTTCATTGACATAGCAACCTTGTGAGCTTAGCCAAAGCCCTCCTACTCATCTCCATCATTGATTCATCATCTTTGTGAGATTAGGAGAGAATCCAAGTGCATTGCCTGAGTGATTGCATCTAGTGGCACTTGGTATTCGTGTTGCGCTACGGATTTCACTTGTTACTCTTGGTGGTTGCCACCACCTAGATGGCTTGGTGCAGCGATGGAGGATCGGCACGAGTTGGTGATTGTTCGTGTCCGTCTCTGGTGATTGTGAGGGGAGTTGTACCTTCCCCGGTGGAGCGCCGAAAGGTAACTCTAGTAAATTGCTTGTGTCATTGAGTTACCTCACTTGTGGGTAGGTTCTTGCGGTGTCCTATCATGTGGATGAGGTTTGTGAAACACCTCTTAGCCGTCGAACCACCAAGTGTTGGTCGACACAACGGGGATTAGCGTGTTGGCAAGCACGTGAACCTCGGGAGAAAAATCGGTTGTCTCTTGCTCCCGGTGATTGGTTTCTGTAACACCCTAAAATTTGCATTATTCCACGAATAGCTAAATTGATTTATCTAAAGCATTTATGTGAGCATTCAAACGTAGGAAAGTAATAATTTTTATAAAACTAAAATCAAATATAAGATTAGCTACAAGTGATGCATACATGTTACTGCATATTTATTTTTGTGATGAATGGTTTTGATTCAAAGTCCAAATGAATTCAAAATCTAATTGAAAATGAATTTGGAAAATTGTTGGAAAAAGGAAAAGAATTATTTTTCCCTCTCCCTCCCTTCCTTGATTCTCGGCCCGCTCCTCCCGCCAGCCCAGCTCCCTCTCCCCTCCCCCCTTCTTCTCATTTCTGGCCGAGACCCAGCCCAGCGCCAGCCGGCCCAGCGCCGCAGCCGGCCTAGCTCCGCGCCAGCCCAACCGCAGCCGCGCTGCTCGCCTCAGCAACCGCTGCGCCCAGCTGCTGACCGCCCGAGCCCGCACGTCAGTGCCGCCCCCTTCCTCCCGCAACCATAGCTCCCGGTCAAGCCACGGCCGCAACCGCGCCCGCTCCACGCGCGTCGTGGGAGCGCCCCCTCCTCGTGCCCCGGCCTCTTTTTAAGCGAAGCCGAGCCCCCCGCGCGTCCCTTTTCTCGCTCCCCGCTCTAGTTTCGCCCTCGCTCATGCATCGGAGGCCGCAACCGTCGTACGGAGAAGCACCAAAGACCGCCGTCCACCGTCCGTGTCGCCTGTCTTCCCCGAGCCACCTCCGACCCCGATTTTCCCCGCTGTGAGCCTCGTCGTGCTCCCCTCTACCTCCCCATGCCATTTAATTTGAGTTTGGTGGCTTCTAGCGCCATAGCCGTGAGCGCTAATAGCACTTGGTCACCGGCCATGGCGACCGTCGCCTTGGCCTTCCCCTCCGGCCACCTTTTTGGCCTAGCCGAGATCCCCTGCTCCTCCGCAACTTCCCGGTGCCTTTGGATACGCATTCCATGGCCCGTGGGGCCCTAACCGAGCTCGCCGACGAGAGTCCTCGCCATCGGCCATGGCGCCTAGCCACCGGGAACACTGTTCTGGCCAGCCCCCCTTGTTCTCTCTCCTCTGATTTAATCCTAGCCGTCCATCGCGTGATCAAAGGCCCAATATGGCCGATACCCTTTCGCCGTGGCAAATTTGTTAAAGAGCCCCTCCCTTTTCCCAAAATAAAACCCGCCGTCCTTAGCGTATTTCCCCATGTACGCTTTCTCGTTTTGAAAGCATAAAGTTAACTGTTTTAGTTCAAAGTACGTTTTCAGTATTTACAGAAATGCCATTTGAACTATTTTGCTTATAAAATCGTCGTTTTAGCTCATAATTGATCCGTTCAAATTGCATTAGCTTCGTAATTTCATAATCTACATGTTAGAACCACTGTTAGTCAAGTTTGGAACGTTTAAATTTCATGGTTAGATTTAATTAAATATATTAATATAGGAAATCCCGTTTAAATCATAACTTTCGCATTTTAGCTCCGTTTTTCGTGAACTTCGCGTTGACATGATCGTAGCGAGACGTAGATTATTTTCATAAATATTTTATCTTGATTTATATACTATTGGTGTACTGTTCTAATTATAGGAATATTTGCTTTGCATGAATGCCTTTGGAATGTTGTATGTTGCCGTGTTGGTCGCGTTTAGACGGTGAGGAGAACGTTGGAGACCAAGAATTCTTCGACGACCAGCAGGACCAGTAAGAGTTTGTGAACCAAGGCAAGTATAGCATGGGCCTACCTTGATATCCTATTCACTTTAATCATTTACTCATGTGCATGTGTCTAATTTTGATAACCCTAAGGACATTCTAGACATTTGATGACTTGTTCCCTTGACTCCTATGGGGTAATTGCATAGGGTAGATTGCTAGTGCTCTAACTGAACATGATCTACATGATGATGAATGGTTCTATGGAACCAAAAGTATAACATGATTTATAACAACTGATCCATAGGGCGAAGGGGCAAATGACTTTTGATCATGTTGCTCCTGGCCCTCCATAAGGACTTATCTGTCGGCAAAAGCTGGGACTGATAGTGCAATCGGGAGAGTCATATGGCTCTGAGTTTAGCTCAGTAATAGAACCTTTTCTAGCTAGTTAGAGGTTACCTTTATGGCGCAAAAGGGGCTTGCCACGTTGGATATAGGGCTGCCTCTGTTCCTATGTGTGTAGCCGCGATGGATATGTGCCATAGGAAAGGGGGGTTCCTACATCTGCCTGCCGAGGAAACCTAGCGGCTCTAACTTGTTAGAGAAACCTATGAAATGGCTTCATAGTGTACCCTACCCACTCACCTTGGCAGTGACATGGGAGTAATTAACCTGGGCATATGGGAATCATAACTCACGGTGAATGTGCACCACCTCTGCAGAGGGTAACAAACTATTATAATAGCCGTGCTCACGGTCATGAGCGGCCCAGAAAACTCACAGAATAACTGGTTACTTGTTGATGATCATTTAAGTTGTTCTATGATGATATATGATACACTTGACCCTGATATCTGTTCATATGGGATTAAATGGGAGCTTAAGCATAATTTGATAATACCTGAGAATAAAAGCTTGACTTACTAAAAATGCTAACTGCAGTAAACCAGTGTCAACCTTTTTGAGCTTCATAATCCCATGTTAACTTGTTAAGTATGGGATATACTTATGCTTGTTTATTTTCTTTATTTAGATAAAAATCTTGGATGGGTAACAGATGACAACGGGTATGAGGAATTCCCTGAGGATTTTTAGGCTTGTGGTCAACCAGTTGACCTTCCCTATGATGAAGCCCCATGAGAGAGTTACCCTTTTTATATTCCGCTGTGTGATGTAAGACTAAGTTATATTATAGATCTCATGTAAGAGACACCGTGATGATACTTTATGTAATTTGTCAGCTTGTATGTGAGATTGATCCCTGGGCACACACGAGTTTTGTGCATTCAATTTTATCCTTCAAATTGGGTGTGACAAATTGGTATCGGAGCCGTGTTGACTGTAGGATGCAAGCCTAGTTAGAAAACGGTCGTTTTAGCATCTTTGCTCCTCTAGTTTCTTGCTTACTGTCTTATTCTTGTTATTTTATTAAAACATTTATGCTTTTCATACCTTAATCTGTTATATAAAATTATTGATTCTAATTCTATCTCACTTTAAATCTATAGATGTCTCATAACCCAAAGACTGTCCGACTCAGCACTGCTGGCTATCGTGCCCTGTTCACCCCACGAGCTCCACAGGTGGAGAAGGAGATTGTGATCATCACCGACGATGAGGAGATGGCTACCCCGACACCTGCACCTGCTCCTACCCCAGCTGTCGCACCGGTCTATCCTATCGTAGCTACACCTGATGAGTCGACGACTACTTCCCCTACACCTGCACCATCCTCAGCTGTCCCTGTGGTGGATGAGGAGATAGGCTGGAAGTGCAAGTACTACTTCAAGCCAGCCCCGGAGACGGCCTACTACCACACCCTCCTCACTCATGTGCTGGACGACTACTACCCCGACCTACACGCCTCCATCAGCTACCACTGTGTAGAGTACCAGCATCCATTGGAGGCCACCTTCTGGAAGGTAGAGCTGGTGGTCACCACTTGGAATGACATCAAGAATGGACATGAGGTGGAGACTGTCCACTGTGCCACTGCCAAGAGGGCCCATGCCTTGGATGGCATGGAAGATGCAGCACAGGACGCCTACATCCACTACCATGGTCGTCGCTTTGAGGCCATGAGGGAGGATCGTTTTAGGTTCCTTCCTCACAATGATCATGAGGGTGTTTGGCAGGTCTTGGCTCCACTAGAGAGTGACCCAACTCTAGAAGCAACGGTGCAGCATGTCCATGCTATGCAGGGGGTGGATGAGGAAGTCAAAGGAGAACTACGTGCATCCTAGAGGGCTGAGAGACGCCTCCAGAAGCAAGTGGATGAACTTCGAGCTCAACTTGGGCAGCCATCAATCTACAAGAAGAAGTGCCAGTCCTTCTCCATGATTGACACCGCTCCATAGGTGTTAGGTGCCTTGATTTAGATTACCACGTCATTAGTTCGTGTTTCATATTTAGTCTTGTTTGGTCTTGTGAACTTGGATGATTAGATGTTTTAATTTGTGAACTTGGTTGATTTGGTATTTGTTTGATTGCTGGAAGTTTGTGGGTATGTCCACAACTTCCTTAGATTGGAACCTTAAGATTAGATGAAATCTTAATGCAGATGGTTTGCTTTATCTTATCTCTACTGTGTTGTTTTCTAGAGCAGCCTGTGTTCTTTATCTGGTATCTCAAAATCTGGGCTGTCAAAAATTCTGAATTTTTTGTGGAGATAACTAGACTTCTGTATCTTTCAAATGTCTCTAGAATCACGTCAATAGCTATTCAGGTTTGTGAGATCTAGCTATCACAAGTTGATGTTCCTGCGCAGTCTGGAACCCAGAATAGATTCGGTTTAGCTCTACTTTTGACCATGTGTGTGGTAGAATCTGTAAAAGTGATCTAAATAAAAGTTGTAGTTGATCTCCTAAGATTTCCAACCGTTCTTGGTACACCTCTGTTGGATCTCTGAAACTCGAGTTATAATAGTTTTACTAAACTGCTGAATTTGAATCTTGTCCAGAAAATTCTCAGCATTGTTTCTTATCTTTTGTAAGCTCTCTATAATTTGAAAAATCTCTAAATTTTGCGCATTTGTTGGAAAACAGATGGCCGCAAGAGGAGGAAGAGGCAGAGGCCATGGTCGTGGATGTGATGCTCTCATAAATCCACCACCACTGCCACCTGTGACCATGGAACAAATATTGGGAATGCAAGCGCAGTTGATGCAAGCTATGATGCAGCGCTTGGACAATGAACCTGCAAGAGGAACACCGCCTATTTGGGTCAGAGATAAGCGTGGAGAGTTTATGAAGGGTCGTCCACTAGTGTTCACTCATGCCTCAGACCCTATGGAGGCAGATGATTGGCTACGTGCTATAGAGAAGCAACTTAACATAGCACAATGCAATGATCTTGAGAAGGTGTTGTATGCTTCTGGTCAACTCCAGGGAGCAGCTCAGGATTGGTGGGATTCTTTCCAGTATGGACGTCCCAACAATGCTCCTACTATCACCTGGCAGGAATTCAAGGATAATTTCTGGTCTTATCATATCCTTGATGGACTCGTGGAATTGAAGCAGGAGAAATTCAGGTCCCTCAAACAAGGATCCATGACTGTGGTGGAGTATCGTGACAAGTTTGCTCAACTGTCATGCTATGCTCCAAATGATGTGGCTGAGGACAAGGATAAGCAACACCGTTTCCTCAAGGGACTCTATGATGGACTACAGCTTCAACTGATGTCCAACACCTACCCCAACTTTCAGTCATTAGTGAACCACGCTATTGTGATTGACGATAAGCGCAAAGAGATGGAAGCCAAGAAGAGGAGGCTTCAAGGGCAAGCTTCTAGAAGTAACACCCACCCACGTGCCTATCCCTAGTAGGGTTTTCAACAAAGGAATCAAGGACCATCTAACCAGGAAAACCGTGGTCAGTATCCTCAACGAAATCAGTTCCAGCAACGCCCTCAGTACCAGTAATAGTATGGTAATCAGCGCCCCCCGCAACAGACTGGCAATCCGGCAACACGCCAGGGACCATCCAACAATGCTCCTATGAAGAGTGGTGCACCCAATAACCCCAATGCTTGCTACCGCTACGAAGAAGTAGGTCACTATGCTCATCAATGTCCTAAGAAGCAGAACCGACAAGCACCTTAGAACTAGACTAGCAATCAGAAGTTCAACGCCCGACCACCTCACACTACGAAGGTGAACTATGTGTCATCTGATGTAGCCCAAGAGACGCCAGAGGTCATGTTGGGTACGTTCAGCGTCAACTCTATCTCTGCTATAGTACTTTTTGATTCTGGTCCTTCGCATTCTTTTATTTCCCAAGCTTTTGTTAGAATGCATAGCATACCTTTGTGTGCCATGAAAAACCCCATACTAGTAAATTCACCGGGAGGTAGTATGCCCACTTCATATTGGAGTCCCTCAACTAGCATTTCCTTAAGGGGGTAGACTTCAAAGTGAAACCAATTGTGTTAAGAACATCGGGAATTGATCTTATTCTGGGAATGGATTGGATGAAACAACACCGGGCAGTGATTCAGTGTCAAGAGAAATCTATGGTTGTGACATCACTCAATGGAGATAGAATCTATGTAGAAGTGGTAGTGCAAGCTTAGCCTACAGCCACAGTGAACCAGCTAGATGGTGAAGCCAATGAACAAGATCGTGTCGTGGAGGAGTTCCTGGATGTCTTCCCCGATGACTTGTCAGGTATGCCACCTGACCAAGACATTGAATTCATTATTGAATTATTACCTGGAACTGCACCAATAGCTAAACGTCCATATAGAATGGGGGTTAATGAATTAGAAGAGCTTAAGAAACAACTAAAAGAGTTGGAAGAAAAAGATTTCATACGCCCCAGTTCTTCCCCATGGGGCGCACCTGTGATCTTTGTGGATAAGAAGGATGGTAGTCAACGGATGTGTGTGGATTACCGTTTACTTAATGAGGTTACAATCAAGAATAAATACCCTTTGCCTAGGATTGATGATTTGTTTGATCAGTTGAGAGGGGCCCATGTGTTCTCCAAGATTGATCTCCGCTCAGGGTACCATCAGCTAAAGATTCGAAACTCGGACATACCCAAGACAACATTCACTACATGGTATGGATTGTATGAGTATACCATTATGTCTTTTGGATTGACCAATGCACCTGCATACTTCATATATCTGATGAATAAGGTGTTCATGGAGTTTCTGGATAAATTTATGGTGGTATTCATAGATGACATACTGATATTCTCCAAGACTGAAGAAGAACATGCTGGACATATAAGGATGGTCTTGCAAAAGCTTAGAGAACATAAGTTGTACGCTAAGCGGAGCAAGTGTGAGTTTTGGTTGAAGGAAGTCTCTTTTCTGGGTCATGTTGTCTCCAATGGTGGAATAGCAGTGGATCCAGGCAAAGTGCAAGATGTATTGAATTGGAAACCACCAACCAATGTAAGTGAGATCCGTAGGTTTTTGGGATTGGCTAGATACTATAGGAGGTTCATTAAAGGTTTTTCCAAGCTAGCTAAGCCTATGACAGCTCTATTGGAAAAGAATGCTAAGTATGTATGGTCGGATAAATGCCAGGCAAACTTTGATGAGTTAAAGAAGAGGTTGACTACAGCTCCGGTATTAATTTTGCCTGATTTAAGCAAGAACTTCTCTATATATTGTGATGCATCCCGTTTGGGCCTTGGATGTGTGCTTATGCAAGAGGGAAGAGTGGTGGCATATGCATTGAGACAATTGAGGAAGCCTGAGTTGAATTACCCTACTCATGACTTGGAATTGGCAGATATGGTTTATGCTTTGAAGATCTGGAGACATTATCTAATTAGACATAAGAGTGATATCTATACCGATCATAAGAGTTTAAAGTATATCTTTACCCAATCAGATCTGAATCTAAGACAACGTCGTTGGTTGGAATTGATCAAAGACTATGACTTGGAAGTGCATTATCACCTGGGAAAAGCAAATGTCGTAGCTGATGCACTTAGCAGGAAGAGCTATGCTAATGGACTTGGGATGACATTTATGTCAGCAGAGTTGTGTGCTAAAATGGAGCATCTCAACTTGAGTTTTGTCACTAATGCAATGGAATTGGTGATAGAGCCTACTTTGGAGCAAGAGATACGCAAAGGTCAATTGGAGGATGAAAAACTTAAGGAGATAGCAGAGAATGTAGTGCTTGGAAAGGCACCCAAATTCAGAATGGATGAGAATGGCACTCTTTGGTTCGGAAAAAGGATATGTGTACCTAAAGTGAAGGCTATCCGTGATGCAATTCTACAAGAGGCCCATGAGTCTGCTTATTCTATACATCCCGGAAGTACCAAGATGTATTTGGATCTCAAGGAGAAGTATTGGTGGTATGTTTTGAAGAGAGATGTGGCAGAGTATGTGGCTTTGTGTGACACTTGTCAAAGGGTGAAAGCTGAGCATCAAAGACCTACAGGGTTGCTACAACCAATGAAGATTCCTGAATGGAAATGGGAAGAAGTTGGTATGGATTTTATCGTAGGTTTGCCCCACACTCAAAGAGGTTATGATTCAATATGGGTAATAGTGGATCGACTCACCAAGGTTGCTCACTTTTTACCAGTCAAGACTATCTATACGGGTGCAAGACTAGCAGAGTTGTACATGGAAAGAATAGTGTGCTTACATGGTGTTCCCAAGAAAATTGTGTCGGATAGAGGCACTCAGTTTACATCGCAATTCTGGCATAAAGTACATAGGTCTTTAGGGACAAAGTTGAATTTCAGTTCTGCTTACCACCCGCAAACTGATGGACAGACTAAAAGGATCAACCAAATTTTGGAAGATATGTTGAGAGCTTGTGCACTTCAGTATGGTGATAGTTGGGATAAGAGTCTGCCATACGTAGAGTTCTCGTATAACAACAGTTATCAGAAGAGTCTCAAGATGGCACCTTTCGAGGCGTTGTATGGACGTAAATGTAGAACACCTTTGTTCTGGAATTAGACTGGTGAAACTCAAGTGTTTAGACCCGATGTCCTTAGAGACGCGGAAGAACAAGTGAGAATGATTAGAGACAATTTGAGAGTGGCTCAGTCCCGACAGAAGAGTTACGCTGATACTCGTAGAAGAGAGCTGACTTTTGAAGTTGGTGATTATGTGTACTTGAAAGTATCACCAATGAGAAGTGTGAAAAGATTCAATATGAAGGGAAAGTTAGCACCAAGGTATATAGGACCTTTTAAGATCCTAGAGAGATATGGAGAAGTAGCTTATCAGTTGGAACTGCCTGAGAGTTTATCAGGTGTGCACGACGTGTTCCATGTTTCCCAATTGAAAAAGTGTTTGAGGGTACCAGAAGAGCAAATTCCTTTGGAAGAACTTGCTGTCAAGGAAGATCTTACTTATGAAGAGTATCCGATAAAGATCTTGGAAACTGCCGAAAGAGTTACAAGAAGCCGAACTATAAAGATGTGCAAGGTGCAGTGGAATCGATATACAGAGGATGAGGCTACTTGGGAAAGAGAAGAGGATCCAAGAAAGACTTATCCCCAACTGTTTGAGTAAGCAATCACTCGAATCTTGAGGACGAGATTCATCTTAAGGGGGGTAGAATTGTAACACCCTAAAATTTGCATTATTCCAAGAATAGCTAAATTGATTTATCTAAAGCATTTATGTGAGCATTCAAACATAGGAAAGTAATAATTTTTATAAAACTAAAATCAAATATAAGATTAGCTACAAGTGATGCATACATGACGCGCATATTTATTTTTGTGATGAATGGTTTTGATTCAAAGTCCAAATGAATTCAAAATCTAATTGAAAATGAATTTGGAAAATTGTTGGAAAAAGGAAAAGAATTATTTTTTCCCTCTCCCTCCCTTCCTTGATTCTCGGCCCACTCCTCCCGCCAGCCCAGCTCCCTCTCCCCTCCCCCCTTCTTCTCATTTCTGGGCGAGACCCAGCCCAGCACCAGCCGGCCCAGCGCCGCAGCCGGCCCAGCTCCGCGCCAGCCCAACCACAGTCGCGCTGCTCACCTTAGCAACCGTCGCACCTAGCCGCTGACCGCCCGGGCCCGCACGTCAGTGCCGCCCCCTTCCTCCTGCAACCACAGCTCCCGATCAAGCCGCGGCCGCAACCGCGCCCGCTCCACGCGCGTCGTGGGAGCGCCCCCCTCCCCATGCCTCGGCCTCTTTTTAAGCGAAGCCAAGCCCCCCGCGCGTCCCTCTCTCACTCCCCACTCTAGTTTCGCCCTCGCTCATGCATCAGAGGCCGCAACCGTCGCACGGAGAAGCACCGAAGACCGCCGTCCGCCGTCCGCGTCGCCCGTCTTCCCCGAGCCGTTTCCGACCCTGATTTTCCCCGCTGTGAGCCTCGCCGTGCTCCCCTCTTCCTCCCCATGCCGTTTAATTTGAGTTTGGTGGCTTCTAGCGCCATAGCCGCGACTACCGATAGCACTTGGCCGCCAGCCATGGCGATCGCCGCCTCGGCCTTCCCCACCGGCCACCTTTTTGGCCTAGCTGAGATCCCATGCTCCTCCGCAACTTCCCGGTGCCTTCGGATACGCATTTCATGGCCCGTGGGGCCCTAACCGAGCTCGCCGGCGAGTCCTCGCCATCGGCCATGGCGCCTGGCCGCCGGGAACACTGTTCCGACCAGCCCCCCCTTGTTCTCTCTCCTCTGATTTAATCCTAGCCGTCCATCGTGTGATCAAAGGCCCTGGATGGCCGATACCCTTTCGCCGTGGCAAATTTGTTAAAGAGCCCCTCCCTTTTCCCAAAATAAAACCTGCCGTCCTTAGCATATTTCCCCGTGTACGCTTTCTCGTTTTGAAAGCGTAAAGTTAACTGTTTTAGTTCAAAGTACGTTTTTAGTATTTACAGAAATGCCATTTGAACTATTTTGCTTATAAAATCATCGTTTTAGCTCCAAATTGATCCGTTCAAATTGTGTTAGCTTTGTAATTTCATAATCTACATGTTAGAACCACTGTTAGTCAAGTTTGGAACTTTTAAATTTCATGGTTAGATTTAATTAAATATATTGATATAGGAAATCCTGTTTAAATCATAACTTTCGCATTTTAGCTCCGTTTTTTGTGAACTTCGCGTTGACGTGATCGTAGCGAGACGTAGATTATTTTCATAAATATTTTATCTTGTTTTCTATACTATTCTAATTATAGGAATGTTTGCTTTACATGAATGCCTTTGGAATGTTGTATGTTGCCGTGTTGGTCGCGTTTAGACGGTGAGGAGAACGTTGGAGACCAAGAATACTTCGACGACCAGCAGGACCTGCAAGAGTTTGTGAACCAAGGCAAGTATAGCATGGGCCTACCTTGATGTCCTATTCAGTTTAATCATTTACTCATGTGCATGTGTCTAATTTTGATAACCCTAAGGACATTCTAGACATTTGATGACTTGTTCCCTTGACTCCTATGGGGTAATTGCATATGGGTAGATTGCTAGTGCTCTAACTGAACATGATCTACATGATGATGAATGGTTCTATGGAACCAAAAGTATAACATGATTTATAACAACTGATCCATAGGGCGAAGGGGCAAATGACTTTTGATCATGTTGCTCCTGGCCCTCCATAAGGACTTATCTGTCGGCAAAAGCTGGGACTGATAGTGCAACCGGGAGAGTCATATGGCTCTGACTTTAGCTCAGTAATAGAACCTTTTCTAGCTAGTTAGAGGTTACCTTTATGGCGCAAAAGGGGCTTGCCACGTTGGATATAGGGCTGCCTCTGTTCCTATGTGTGTAGCCACGATGGATATGTGCCATAGGAAAGGGGGGTTCCTACATCTGCCTGCCGAGGAAACCTAGCGGCTCTAACTTGTTAGAGAAACCTATGAAATGGCTTCATAGTGTACCCTATCCACTCACCTTGGCAGTGACATGGGAGTAATTAACCCAGGCATATGGGAATCATAACTCACAGTGAATGTGCACCACCTCTGCAGAGGGTAACAAACTGTTATAATAGCCGTGCTCACGGTCACGAGCGGCCCAGAAAACTCACAGAATAACTGGTTACTTGTTGATGATCATTTAAGTTGTTCTATGATGATATTTGATACACTTGACCCTGATATCTGTTCATATGGGATTAAATGGGAGCTTAAGCATAATTTGATAATACCTGAGAATAAAAGCTTGATTTACTAAAAATGCTAACTGCAGTAAACCAGTGTCAACCTTTTTGAGTTTCATAACCCCATGTTAACTTGTTAAGTATGGGATGTACTTACGCTTGTTTATTTTCTTTATTTAGATAAAAATCCTAGATGGGTAACAGATGACAACGGGTATGAGGAATTCCCTGAGGATTTTTAGGCTTGTGGTCAACCAGTTGACCTTCCCTGTGATGAAGCCCCACGAAAGAGTTACCCATTTTATATTCCGCTGTGTGATGTAAGACTAAGTTATATTATGGATCTGATGTAAGAGACACCGTGATGATACTTTATGTAATTTGTCAGCTTGTGTGTGTCATTGATCCCTAGGCACACCCGAGTTTTGTGCATTCAATTTTATCCTTAAAATTGGGTGTGACAGTTTCATATTCATCTTGTGATTGATTCATTTCTCTACACGGCGGTATAACCATCCTACTCACTCGTTTACATTCTTGCAAATTAGTTGTAGCAAGCTGTTTAGTGTAATTAGATTTGAGAGCTTGCTTTGCTATTTAAGTTTGCTTAGTGGAGCTCTTTAGAGTAGAAAGATTGAGAGCTCTTAGTGAGTAGTATCATAGCAAATTGTGTGTCTAGCTATCATTGCAACTAGAATTGTTGGATAGGTGGCTTGCAACCCTTGTAGAGCTAGAGCAAGTTTACATTTCGCTATTTGTCATACTAATCAAATTGCTCTAGTTGATTTATAGATTTTTAAATAGGCTATTCACCCCCCTCTAGCCATATTAGGACCTTTCAAGTGGTATCAGAGCCGTGGTCACCGTTTGATTGAAGGCTTAACAACCTCGGTGTCAAATTATGGCTTAAGTTGTGTTCAACCATGTGGGGGGCAAACCACCGTTCTTTGATGGCACATGCTATGATTATTGGAAGAGAAAGATGAGAATGTATCTTGGTTCAATCAATGATCAAGTATGGGAAGTGACCGAGAATGACTATGCTATCATTGATCTCGACAATCCCACCAACCAAGATAAGACTAACAAGCAATGCAACACTATGACTCTTAACACCATATATAATGCCATTGATTCCAAGGTGTTTGAGCAAATCAAGGATTATGAAAGAGCAAATGAGGTGTGGACAAGATTAGAGGAAACGTATGAGGGCACACTGGCGGTGAAGAGTGCCAAGTTATACATTCTCAAGGACAAATTAACAAGCTTCAAGATGAAGGATGATGAGAGCATTTCAGAGATGTTCCATCGGCTACAAGTAATTGTCAATGACTTGAAGGCTTTGGGAGAAAAGATCAAGGATGATGATGTCTCTCATCGGTTCTTAATGTGCCTACCTCCAAGATTTGAGATGTTGAGATTGCTCATCATAAGAGGAGGATTGAAGGATATTACCCCCAACCAAGTACTAGGTGATGTCATGACACAAGAGACATATCGTTTGGAAAGGGAGGGGGATGACAAGGATGACAAGAAAGAAAAAGAAGAAAAGCATAGCATTCAAGGCTAGCTCATCATCATCAAAGAACAAGGGCAAGTCCAAGAAAGAATCAAGTGATGATGATGATCTTAGTGATATTGATGATGAAGCTATGGCCCTCTTTGTGCGCAAGATGGGAAAATTTATGAAGAAGAAGGGCTATGGTGCAAGAAAGAGAAGAGATCACACCAAGAAGAAAGAGTATTTGAGAAGATGCTATAATTGTAAGAGCCCCAATCATGTAGTAGCAAATTGTTCATATAATAGTGACAATAATGAGGATGAGAAGAAGAAGCACAAGGAGAATAAGAAAGAAAAGGAGAAGAAGGAGAAGAAGATGACCTTCCAAAAGAAGAAGAAGGGTGGAGGCTATGTGGTCACATGGGATAGTGATGGCTCTTCGGATAGTGATAGCTCTAGTGATGATGACAAGAAATCTATCAAGAGAGCACTAGCAAGCATCGCCATCAACAACAAGCCCTCCATCTTCGACACTCCATCAACATGCCTCATGGCAAAACCTACCAAGGTAAAATATGATGTGAGTGATGATGATGAATGTGAAAGTGATGCTTGTAGGAGTGATGATGATGATGATGAGGAGTACTCCAAGGAGGAGCTCATGGACAGGTGTGAGCAAGTGCATACTTGCTTTGAGATGAAGAGAAAGGAGTGCAAGGAATTGAACAAGAAAGTCAAATTTCTTGAGCAATCCCTTGATGAGCTCAATGCTACTCATGAGAGGTTAATGGAAGCCCATGAGAAGCTTGGCAAAGCTCACTCTAAGCTTGAAAAGGCTCACTCCTCTCTCATTGAGCAAGTCAAAGTGGAGGAAGCCAAGAAGGAGCAAGTGATCACATCATGTGATGTGGGACTAACATGTGATCTTATTAATGAATCTATTTTTGTTGCTCCCACTAACACTTCTTGTAGCACTACTACTTCCACTTCACTTTTGAGTAATGGTCTCACTTGTGATGCCTCACTTATGGTGGAAAATGAGAACCTCAGGAAGGAGGTGAATGAGCTCACTCGTGCCTTAGGCAATGCCTATGGTGGAGAAGCCCATTTACTAAAGTGCTTGGGTAGCCAAAGATTTTCTCTCAACAAAGAGGGATTAGGATATACCCCCAAAAAAGGCAAGGCGGCCTTTGTCACTCCCAAAGCTAGCTTTGTGAAGGGCAATGGTCGGTTTTGCAATAGATGCAAGTAAGTTGGGCATATAGAGCAAAATTGCAAGACTAACAAGAACAAGCTACCTAATGTATCCTCAATAAAATTTGATTCTTGTTACATGCTTTATAAGGGTGTCAATGGTGTGAAGGCTACGTTCATTGGTACACCAATTGTGGGCCCAAAGAAGAAGGCCATTTGGGTACCAAAGACCTTGGTAACTAACCTACAAGGACCCAAGCAAGTTTGGGTACCTAAAAAGAATTGATCTTCTTTTATAGGTAAATTATAAAGCCAGAGGAAGGCATTGGGTGCTTGATAGTGGGTGCACACAACACATGACCGGTGATCTAAGAATGTTCAATTCAATCAATGAAAACAAGAGCAATGGGATTGATAGTATCACATTTGGTGACAATGGCAAAGGCAAGGTCAAAGGGCTTGATAAGATTGCAATATCCAATGACTTGAGCATTTCCAATGTGCTATTAGTAGAGAGCTTGAACTTCAACCTATTATCGGTAGCTCAATTATGTGATCTTGGTTTCAAGTGCATATTTGGTGTGGATGATGTAGAAATCATAAGTGTAGATGGCTCTAACTTGATATTCAAAGGATTTAGATATGAGAATCTATACTTGGTTGATTTCAATGCTAGAGAAGCTCAATTGTCAACATGTTTGATCACTAAGTCTAGCATGGGTTGGTTATGGCATCGAAGGCTTGGTCATGTTAGAATGAAACAATTAAACAAGTTGATTAAGCATGACTTAGTTAGAGGCTTGAAAGATGTCACATTTGAGAAGGATAAGCTATGTAGTGCATGTCAAGCCGGAAAACAAGTTGGTAACACACATCCTAAGAAGAGCATGATGAGCACATCTAAGGTATTTGAGTTAATGCACATGGACTTGTTTGGACCAACCACATACACTAGCATTGGTGGAAACAAATATGGATTTGTGATCGTGGATGATTTCACTAGATATACATGGGTCTTCTTTCTTGGTGACAAGAGTGATATGTTTGCAACATTCAAATCATTTGTCAAGGGCATTCACAATGAGTTTGAAACAACCATCAAGAAAGTTAGAAGCGACAATGGTAGTGAATTCAAGAACACTAGAATTGATGAGTTGTGTGATGAATTTGAAATTAGACATCAATTCTCGGCCAAGTACACTCCTCAATCAAATGGCTTAGTTGAAAGGAAGAATAGAACCTTGATTGATATGGCAAGATCAATGTTGAGTGAGTACAATATGAGTCATTCATTTTGGGCCGAAGTAATCAACACGGCTTGCTACTATAGCAACCGACTCTATTGTCACCCCATGATGGAGAAAACACCTTATGAGCTATTGAATGGAAGAAAGCCCAACATAGCACACTTTAGGGTATTTGGTTGTAAATGCTACATATTGAAGAAAGGCACTAGATTGAGCAAGTTTGAAAAGAAATGTGATGAAGGTTTCTTGCTTGGTTACTCCACTACTAGCAAGGCTTATAGAGTTTGGAATTTGGCTAGTGGTACTCTTGAGGAGGTTCATGATGTGGAGTTTGATGAAACAAATGGTTCCCAAGAGAAAGATGAGAATCTAGATGATGTAAGAGGCACTCAATTGATCAATACAATGAAGAACATGGACATTGGTGATATAAGGCATAGAGAGGTGATTGATGTTGAAGATGACAAGAATCAAGTGCTCTCTAACTCAAATGTGCAAGCTAGTGGTTCTCATGATCAAATCCAAACAAGCACTAGTGATGGCAATGTGCAAGATCAACAAATGGCTAGTTCATCATCTCAACCAAGTGATCAATCAAATGCTAGCAATCAAGTGCAAGTGCTTCAACCAACCAATGTTGCAAGAGATCATCTATTGGACACTATCATTGGTGATATTTCAAGAGGTGTGCAAACAAGATCAAGATTGGCCTCATTTTATGAGCATTTCTCTTTTGTGTCATCCATTGAACCTAAGAAGATAGATGAAGCTTTGAATAATGTTGATTGGGTCAATGCTATGCATGAAGAGCTAAACAACTTCACAAGAAACCAAGTATGGGATTTAGTTGAGAGGCCTAAGAATCATAATGTGATTGGAACCAAGTGGGTCTTTCAGAACAAGCAAGATCAATATGGGATAGTAATAAGGAACAAAGCAAGATTAGTGGCTCAAGGTTACACTCAAGTTGAAGGTCTTGACTTTGGAGAAATATATGCCCCGGTTGCAAGATTGAAAGCAATTAGGATCTTGTTAGCTTATGCTTGTGTCCACAATATCAAGTTGTATCAAATGGATGTGAAGAGTGCATTTCTCAATGGGTACATCAATGAGCTTGTGTATGTTGAGCAACCTCCCGGTTTTGAAGATGAAAAGAACCCAACCATGTTTACAAGTTGAGAAAGGCTTTGTATGGATTGAAGCAAGCACCTAGAGAATGGTATGAGAGATTGAGGAACTTCCTACTCTCTAAGGGATTCAAGATGGGAAAGGTTGACACCACTCTCTTCACCAAGAAGCTTGGAAATGACTTGTTTGTAATGCAAATCTATGTTGATGATATCATTTTTGGGTCAACAAATCAAGAATTTTGTGAGGAGTTTAGCAAAATGATGGCTAATGAGTTTGAAATGTCCCTGATTGGAGAGCTTAGTTACTTCCTTGGTCTTCAAATCAAGCAAATGAAGAACGGCACATTTGTGAGTCAAGGCAAGTATATCAAGGACATGCTCAAGAAGTTTGAAATGGATGAGAGTAAAGCTATTAGTACACCAATGGGGACAAGTGGAAGCTTGGATAGTGATACTAGTGGCAACATGGTGGATCAAAAGATGTATCAATCTATGATTGAAAGCCTACTCTATGTGACCGCATCAAGACCGGATGTGATGTTTAGTGTATGCATGTGTGCTAGATTTCAAGCCTCACCAAAAGAAAGTCATTTGAAGGCAACAAAGAGAATATTGAGGTACTTGAAGCATACACAACATGTTGGATTATGGTATCCCAAAGGAGCAAGATTTGAGTTGATTGGATATTCAGACTCTGATTATGCGGGATGCAAAGTTGAGAGAAAGAGCACATCGGGCACATGTCAACTATTGGGAAGATCACTTGTGTCTTGGTCATCAAAGAAGCAAAATAGTATAGCACTTTCAACCACCGAAGTGGAGTACATTTCGGTCGGTAGTTGTTGTGCTCAATTACTTTGGATGAAGGCTACCTTGAGTGACTTTGGAATCAGGTTCAAGCAAGTGCCATTGCTATGTGACAATGAAAGTGCCATAAATCTCACCAACAACCTGGTTCAACACTCAAGAACAAAGCATATAGATGTCCATCATCACTTCATAAGAGATCACCAACAAAAAGGGGACATTTGCATAGAGAGTGTGGGCACCAAAGATCAACTTGCTGACATATTCACCAAGCCACTTGATGAGAAGAGGTTTTGCAAGCTAAGGAATGAATTGAACATACTTGACTTCTCAAATATGTGTTGATGCACCCCACTATATGACATGCCTCTCCTTCGAGCCAAGCAAGGTAAAGTTGATTGACATGTCATCCATCCATTGCTAAGGACTTGTTTAGTGCATCTAGTCATTCCTATCATGTCCTAGGCTCATTCATGAAAATCAAATGAATTTAATGCTTGTATGGTACCACTATTGCTTATATGTTTGAAATGATCTAGTGGTAGCATATGACATGTTTGTGGGCTTGTAAACCTCGTGTTTGATTTAGAAAAATGAGCTATAAGTGTTTAACTCAACATGGTACAAGATAACCCTTATTGGAGGTGTGAAGAAGCTTGTCCTTGGATCAAACCGAGTTAAATATCTTTTGCAAGTAATCTAGATTGAACCAAATTGGGAAAATAATCCTCATTTCACATGGTTTCACCCCAACCTATCTATAATTTGAGGTCACCTTTTGTGCTAATTGTTGACATTGATAATCCTACCCTATCTATACTTTAAGCCTTTGTGGTCATTGATGACAAAGGGGGAGAAATAGTGTACAAAGATAGTGAAAAGACAACAAAGAAACAAAGGGAGAGAGATAAATGACAAAGGAAGGGGATCAATTAAAATTTTGAGCATACAAGTAAGGGAGCAAGCTCATGAACTTATATGGTGCATTTGAATGTGCATTACATATGTTTGCTTGCATGGCATAAGTTTTAATTTCAAATATCCATGCTTGTGTGGTGTATGCTAGTTGTAGGTTTGAATGTTGAAATGAAAAACTAGCATGCATAGACTAAAGTAACTAGACCTATGTTCATCCTATGGAAACTAGACCCTTGCTTGTAATATTGATCTCATGAGGTATTCTAGTTTTTGTGTATGTCTAGTTACTCATGGTGCTAAGGATGGTATATTGGTGCACTCCGATTGGTATCACGCTTCAAAGGTCCATCTCTTATACCTTAGCATCATTTGGTAGAAATTGTCTCCTATATTTCCTATCTAATCATATGTGCAAAGCTTCAATCCAAACTCTTAGCACATATGTAGGGGGAGCAATTGCTATCATATGGAGTTCATGAAACTTGTCCATATCCTTTACACATGGTAAATATGCTTGGGTAAGCAACATGGATTCAAATGAACTTTAATTCATATCTTTGTATAAGGGTTGTCATCAATTACCAAAAAGGGGGAGATTGAAATCTCTAGTTTGGTTTTGGTTAATTGATGAAACCCTAAGTGCTAACCTAGTTTATCAAGATGATCATGAGATAGGTAGCACTACTCCAAGTGATGAAGCAATGATGAAGACCATGACAATGGTGATGGCATGGTGATGGTCAAATGCTTAAACTTGGAAAAGAAGAAAGAGAAAAACAAAAGGCTCAAGGCAAAGGTATAAAATGTAGGAGCCATTTTGTTTTGGTGATCAAGACACTTAGTGAGTGTGATCACATTTAGGATAGATAGCCGTACTATTAAGATGAGTGAAACTCGTATCGAAATACGGTTATCAAAGTGCCACTAGATGCTCTAATTCATTGCATATGCATTTAGGATCTAGTGGAGTGCTAACACCCTTAAAAATGTTTGTGAAAATATGCTAACACATGTGCACAAGGTGATACACTTAGTGGTTAGCACATTTGAGCAAGGGTGAAGAAGATAGAGTCGAAGAGGAGTTAGTCGCGCTGGTTACAGAGTGACCGGACGCGTCCGGTATGGTGATCGGACACGTCTGGTATTTTGGTGACAGACTCAGCGACCGGACGTGTCCGGTGTGAATCAGAAAAGGCAGTGTTCGATAGAGCAGTCGATCGGACGCTGGCAGCGTCCGGTCCGGTATCACCAGACGTGTCCGGTCGTCGGTGGATGCTTACTGTAATCCACTGGACACTGAGGCTCAGCGTCCGGTCATTTTCTAGCAGACGCATCCAGTCAGGCTAGTGGCTTACTGGACTCGACTAGACTTGGTGGTTCTACATCTAGTCATTCGTTGTTCTGCGTCCGGTCTAAGCATTCGATCGCATGAAAGAAAGGATAGCAACGGCTCTGTTGTTTTGAACTGGACACGTGGCAGTCTAGGGCTACCAAACACGTCCGGTATGCCAACCGGACGTGTCCGGTATTCACGATCAGAGCGTCCGGTCTATTGGACTGCAGCGTCCGGTCAGCCCGTGTTATGCCCAGTGAAGGGGTATAACGGCTCTATTTCATAGGGGCTTCTATTTAAGCCCCATGGCCGGCTGTAGCTCACAACTCTTGCACATTTTCATTGACATAGCAACCTTGTGAGCTTAGCTAAAGCCCTCCCACTCATCTCCATCATTGATTCATCATCTTTGTGAGATTGGGAGAGAATCCAAGTGCATTGCTTGAGTGATTGCATCTAGTGGCACTTGGTATTTGTGTTGCGCTGCGGATTTCGCTTGTTACTCTTGGTGGTTGCCACCACCTAGACGGCTTGGTGCAACGGTGGAGGATCGGCACGAGTTGGTGATTGTTTGTGGCCGTCTCCGGTGATTGTGAGGGGAGTTGTACCTTCCCCAGTGGAGCGCCAAAAGGTAACTCTAGTACATTGCTCATGTCATTGAGTTACCTCACTTGTGGGTAGGTTCTTGCGGTGTCCTATCATGTGGACGAGGTTTGTGAAACACCTCTTAGCCGCCGAACCACCAAGTGTTGGTCGACACAACGGGGATTAGCGTGTTGGCAAGCATGTGAACCTCAGGAGAAAAATCAGTTGTCTCTTGCCATTTGATATTCTCCCAGTGATTGGTTTCATATTCATCTTGCGATTGATTCATTCCTCTACACGGCGGTATAACCATCCTACTCACTCGTTTACATTCTTGCAAATTAGTTGTAGCAAGCTCTTTAGTCTAATTAGATTTGAGAGCTTGCTTTGCTATTTAAGTTTGCTTAGTGGAGCTCTTTAGAGTAGAAAGATTGAGAGCTCTTAGTGAGTAGTATCATAGCAAATTGTGTGTCTAGCTATCATTGCAACTAGAATTGTTGGATAGGTGGCTTGCAACCCTTGTAGAGCTAGAGCAAGTTTTCATTTCGCTATTTGTCATACTAATCAAATTGCTCTAGTTGATTTGTAGATTTTAAAATAGGCTATTCACCCCCCCCCCTCTAGCCATATTAGGACCTTTCAGGTGTGCCCAATAGAACCATGTAATTTAGTGTCCTCCCTTGAGGACTTAGTGTCTAATAGAAGACAAGTACTCCCGGGAGGCATTAGATTAGGTGGTTCTGCCACATCCGCCCGTAAAGTGCAGACAGTCCGACGGTGCCACCGGTGCCCTATATAGAAAAGACAGGGTTTCATAGAGTGCATCGGATGCTGGTCATGCAGTGATCAGACTCTGACCCTATGTCCGGTCAGTAGCAGCAGTGAGCACATAGTCTCGGTCTCATGACCGAACGCTGGCGTGAAGAGTGACCAGACGCTCAGGGCCTGCGTCTGGTTAGTGCTGACATACGCTGACATGGTAGCGTGAGGAACAACAGTGACACATGGCAGTTGGAGAATGACCGGACTCAGGTGCTGCGTCTGGTCGTACAGGAGCGGACGCGTCCGGTCGCAAAATAGAGGTTCGGGGAGCTCTCTAGAAATGATCGGACTATGGCTTGTCTATGTTCTATCACTTGTAATTGGACGCGTCCAGTCGTGACTGGTACCTTACTAGAAGTGATCGAACGCTGGGGTCCTACGTCCGGTTCTACACTGTCGAGCATCCGATCACAACTTAAGTGTACTGTTGATCGTTGAGTCGGGCGATCAGCATTTGATGCATGGGACATGTGGCAAAAATCTAAGGACCGGACGCTGGGGTCTTACGTCCGGTCAAACCGACCAGTGCATCCGGTCGCCTCGATTTTCACTCAACTGAGGAGCCAACGACTCTATTTCATGGGGGCTTCTATTTAAGCTCCATGGCCAGCTCAAGCTCACTCTCTTAGCCATTTGCATTGACATAGCAACCTTATGAGTTTAACCAAAGCCCTCCCATTCATCTCCATCATTGATTCATCATCTTTGTGAGATTGGGAGTGAATCCAAGTGCATTGCTTGAGTGTTTGCATCTAGAGGCACTTGGTGTTCGTGTTTCGCTACAAGATTCGCTTGTTACTCTTGGTGGTTGCCACCACCTAGACGGCTTGGAGCAGCGAGGATCGTTGAGCGGAGGTTGGTGATTGTCTCTGGCTCCGATCGTGGTGATTGTGAGGGGTTCTTGACCTTTCTCCGGTGGAGAGCCAAAAGGTACTCTAGTAAATTGCTTGTGGCTTGTGTGATCCTCATCTTGTGTTGGTTGTGCGGCACTCTATTGAGGGTTTGGCGTGTGATGCCAATTAGCGCGTGAACCTCCAAGTGAGTGAATCGCCACAACGAGGACTAGCTTGCCGGCAAGCAAGTGAATCTCGGTAAAAAATCATTGTGTCATCATTTGATTCCAAGGTGATTGGTCTTTATTGGTATTCATCCTTGTGATTGATTAGTTCATTCCTCGACTCGGTGGTATAACCATCTTGCTCACTCTCACTTTATATTACCGCAAACTAGTTGTCAAGCTCTTTAGCGTAGCTAGTCGTGAGAGCTTGTTAGTTTGGTTAGTGTGGCTCTTTAGTTAGCATTTGAGAGCACACTCACTTAGTGTAGTGACATAGCCATTGTGTGGATAGAGACTATATAAACTAGAATTATGGTGGGTGGCTTGTATTTTAGTAGGCTAGCGCAACACTCGCTTCGTCTTATATTTGTCTAACCGGTTTGCTAAGTGTTGTTGTAGAAATTTTTAATAGACTATTCACCCCCTAGCCATTAGGACCTTTCACCACTACACAGTTAGATAGGCTCACGACTGGACTAGTTACAATGGGGTTGCCTAAGCTCCAGTGGTACCTCTCTGATGACCATTGGACTCGTTCGGTGACTGTTGAAGCCACCTCACCAAGCTCGTATCTCAAACCCTTTTTCAAATATGCTAACTCCCATATGTGGCTCACGGGACAATAGACCCTTTAGCACTAAGTTAGCATTTTCAAAACGTTTTTCAAAGGTTTTCACTTGCTTCCTCACCACGTCACTAGGTCAACACATATGCATTGTTGGTCCTCACCTAGTGGCACTAGATAACAATATTAGCTTAGAAAATCTCATCTTAATACTATGGCTATCTATCCTAAATATATAATCCTGCACTCTATTGCACTTTAACGGCAAAAGCAAAGCTCTACAAATATATCGTTGGCTTCAGGCCTTTTCTTCCAACTCCTTGCAACGCTTCCAATGGGTTACAACTCCTTGCTGATCATCACCTCCTCCACCACGCTCCATGCTTTGTTCAGCCTTGCCTTTGTGGACTAACCTAGCTTATCAACTCAAGTAAAGAATTAGCTCACTAGTTGTCACTTAATTACCAAAACTAAGCTAGAGACTTTTCGTACATCCATGTTCCTCAAGGCTTCGACATAGACTACACCATTATCTTTCATATCTCACATGAAAATTGTAGTCCACACCACCACATGTATTATCATTACCCAAAACTTAAATGGGGGCCTAGATGCTTTTAGCCATAGAGCACACAAAAAGATAATGGTGTTGTCCACATGAAAGCACCTTTACGAACAGTAGCACTAGATAACCCGCTGACCCTGAACAGTAGCACCTTTCACCTTCCTAAACTAGTTTAGGCTAGTTAATAGGATTGGCTTTAGATTGCAAAACTACTTGTACATTTTAGGGGAAATTGGAGCATATTAGAAAAGGTGTAGCTGCACATCATGCTAAAACTAGTTTATGGATTTTTAGTGGTAGTTTTATCTGGGCCCTAGGATTAAGGTTTTTAATTAGGCACCTAATTCACCTGATCACCTCCCTCTTGGTTGCTCAAGGGGACCTTTCAACAAGCACGTTGCCTATCACTGGAAAAATAGTGTCATTAGATCCTTTAATAAATTTAGGAAACTACGAGCACCCAAAACTTAAATCTGGACGAAGAAACCTAATCAGCTAAATGCATAGTTTGCAATGCATTTGCATTGATCATGGGTGTCAACGTGTTTATGCTGATTATTTGGTGATTTTGGACCTTGATATGTTATGTTTGAATTTTGAATTTAATTTAAATTGGAATTTCACATTGCATATTTGAAACGTTTTTCAATTAAGTATGGCCGTGACTTTGAATTATTATGATGTTGAAATAGAATTTGGAGAAGAAAAATATATGCAAAAGGGGAGAGAAACTAAAGTTATAGGAGATTGATTACAGGGGAACTACTGGAGCAGCTATCCTTTGATTCCCCTATACGGCTCCATTCGCTTCGCTGAAAAAACAAGCCGAAACACTGTTCCGGCTAATTTGTTGTGAGAGAAAAACACTATTCTGGTTGAAAAAAACAAGCTAAAAAAGACGAATTATAAGAAAAGCGAACAGGGCCTACATTTACATTTATAGGATATAAGAGAAATTAAAGAGGAGCAACTGGAGATGCCTTAATATAAATGATGTTACGTCTTATGACAGCTATGTTTCTAAAGTGGTGCAAAAGTTTTAGGCTGAAAGAGAAAGAAGAGCAGATATATGTGCAATGTGCTGTGGCGCGACTGCTAGCTATGAAAAGTTGGGCACCGTATCATATGCTCCCTCCACCGAGAAAGAAGACAATTTTAGCACATGTTTTGCCATCCGATAAGTTTGACCGATTATAGATAAAAAAGTATTAATATTTATAATATCAAATAAATACTATTAAATAGTTATAAAATATATTTTTATAATTAATTGATTTGGAGCTATAAATATGAATACAATTTATTAGAAGTTTGATCAAATATGAACCAACAACTTATGGTTGTATTGTTTTTTTTTTACAGAGAGAGTAGCTACCGTGCGAAGATTAGAAAATATTTCTTCTCCGAAGCTAAGGCTATCCACAGTGTATGCTTGAGTGGTGCCTAAAAAATGAGAGAGAAGATTCTGACATCGTTCTCCACATTGTAGCAGGCGAAGCCCCACGCAACTACTTGTGCTGGCGACCAAGCCATAAAATAGGATTTCCTTCGTCTGTTCCGCTGTCTTGTCATCGTATACTATATATAATTAGTACGGAGTAGTAGATGAAAACAAATTAGGCCCCGTTTAGTTCTCAGCCAAAAACAAAAAAATTTCAAGATTCTTCGTCACATCAAATCTTACGGCACATGCATGAAGTACTAAATGTAGACGGAAAAAAAACTAATTACATAGTTAGCCGAGAAATCGTGAGACGAATCTTTTAAGCCTAAATAGTCCATAATTGGACAATTTTTACCAAATAAAAATGAAAATACTATAGTAGCTAAAAGCCAAAAATTTTCGAAACTAAACTGGGCCTTAGAATTGATATATATGGTGAGGCTCGCGAGGCACCAACGAAATAAATATCTCGCGGACACCAAGGATTACCTGTAGGATGGGAATAACAAACACAGCAGCGCCTCCATACTTTGGATATGTTGTTGTTATTTACCGCGTTCGCTGATCGTTTCTGTTATTTATAAACTGATTGATGTTATTTTGTTATGAAAAAAAAACACTATATTATAACTGATAAGCATTGCTGATAAGCTCCAACGAACATGTGATTAGAATCTACCGTCGCCCGAGTGTTTTGGCTCCCCATAACACTAGATTTTTTTCCCACCGTCTTCTTTCTCCCCGGACGTGCCGCCGTCACCCGCCAGGGGCGGAGCTAGGGGGCCAAAATCACCCGGGTCAGTTGTACTAAATCATGACTTAAATCTACTGTTGAACAGTAAAATTTGTATAGGATTTGGTAAAAGTCATAGGGGTCATCAGCTGATCTCGGTGACAACACGTAGCTATATATGTTCCGTGTGTGCATATATATATATATATATATATATATATATATATATATATATATATATATATATATATATATGCTGAAGCTAGTTCTAGTCTCGGTTCCAACCTCATTGGGTGGACTATACAGTCGGAATTAAAGGTTTTAATTTTTAGTCCTAGTTGGTTTTTACAACCGGGACTAGATGTGTTTTTTTGGATAAAAAAAAGGTGTGGTTGTGGAGATTTAAACTCAAGACTTTCCACTTTAGCTCTTGCGCGTGTTACTATCTTACCTCCTACCATACATCTAACTTAGGCCCCGTTTGGCCGGGCTCCTGCGGGCTCCGGCTCCGGCACTGTAGCAGGGTGTCGGCCGCTGGGCGGCCGACAGGAGGCTGCGGGAGCCGGAGCCGGTGAAGCTCGAATTTCTGGCTCCGGCTGCTGCGACGACGTCTGTGAGAGGGGAGGAAAGGAGAGAGAAAAACGGCTTCGATGAACAGTGAAATACGTATATATGACACAGTGATTTCGGCGCAGGAGCCGGAGCCGCCCGCAGCAGCCAAACGGGGCCTTAGATAAGATACATTTTTCTTTTAAATTCACTGTGGAAGCACCTTTGGTCTGGGTTCGTGTCCCAAACCGGACTAAAAGTCACACTTTTAGTTCGGGTCCGTGTCTCAAAACAAGACTAAAGCTTTTCGCACCGACACATCTCTGACACATCTCGATAAACGTTACAACCAGGACTAAATGATGGAATTAGTCCGAGTTTATATTATAAACCGAGACTAAATGTCCGGTCCTCCCTCTACTCACGGGTGCAATTTTGAAAGCGACACTAAGCTATGGAAGAAAGGTTGTTTCTCTACCGGTGGCATTGCCTTTTGTTCGTGTGTACTTCCTATATATATGTTCCGTTGCCTATCGCTGTCTTATATAAGCGTATATACAAACAATACAGAATTAATATATCTTGAACGAAGGCGACGTGGAGCGACGCCAGTGATAACCTGTACTGTAGTTGCGTGGGAATATCAAACACAACCATGGAAAAAGATCCTTGTTAACGATGGAGAAGATTTATTCGGTTTCACATTGATTATATATATATATATATATATATATATATATATATATATATATACAGTACTACTATAGTACAGAGTATATACCATTCCCTACATTATTGATGGAGTACGTATTATTTTTCAGAATCCGATAACTCTAGTCCATATACGCATCTGTGTCAGCTCCTTGAGATTTTGTCGTCATGTAGTTGGCTGCACATTTGTCCCGTCACTAGCTATAGCTAGCTGCCTAGCAACAATTAATACTCCGTCGACGTCACGGTGACCGCGTCCGTTAGTTTTCACATTTAAGATTCTTTAGTGTACATACTTTATTAATATTATATACATTAAAGTATCTAAAATTAAAAAAAATAGATAATTAAATTTACTATAAACAGAGGAAAGTAACATCAGCCAAGCATGGACCGAACATGTTCGCACGGCACAAAGCCCCCAGCGTTTGGCCTGTGCCCCGCTGTCCGCCAGGGCTATGGCAGCTGCCGCCCATCATCGGCAGCGTAGGTACGTGCACCTGCCGGCTGCCGGGCACGCTGCGAGAGATGTCCGGAAGAACTTGCTGGTTGGGTAGCGTCCCTCGGGGCAGGCACGTATAAATAATGATCTTACAGCTAAACTAATAATGATCTTATGGCTAAACTAATCAGCACATGTCTAAGTTGTTTGGAATGAAGGTTTGCACTCTTCGTCGTGCAACATACGCATATATTCATGCCTTATACATTTGGGCTTTGCCGTGGTATTTCAAATAACTGTAACCCGTCCATTTATTTCGATCAGATGGTCACGATCACCTATTACCTCATAGGAGAGATAGTAGATGAAATGTATATTTATTTATTTATTTTATAAAGGCTAAATAGCCGAATTCGTCCCTGAACTATCGTGCTGGGCTCAATTTCGTCCCTCAACTACGAAAACGTTCGATTCAGTCCCTGAACTATCGTACTAGGCTCAATTTCATCCCTCAACTACGAAAACGTCCGATTCAGTCCCTGAACTATCGTGCTGGGCTCAATTTCGTCCCCCAACTATAAAACCGTCCGATTCAGTCCCTGAACTATTGTGCTGGGCTCAATTTCAAATTCAACACAGTTGCTTTTTTATTTTTAAATCTAACCGGTTAATATACTGCTAAAACTTGGTTTGTTTTTTTTTCTGAGCATCTTAAAGACCTCAAATTAAAAAAAAACTCAAAACTAGAACGTTGTAGATCTCATCGAGAACTACAATTTTTATTTATAAAGTATCTCCATTTGACCCCATATACGAGAGATACGATTTTTCCAATGCGATAAGCACGTGTACGCGATAAAATCGTATCTCTCATATATGTGGTCAAATGGAGATACTTTATATATGAAAATTGTAGTTCTTGATGAGATCTATAACGTTCTAGTTTTAAGTTTTTTTAATTTGAGGTCTTTAAGATGCTCAGAAAAAAAAAACCAAGTTTTAGCAGTATATTAACCTGGTTAGATTTAAAAATAAAAAAGCAACTGTGTTAAATTTGAAATTGAGCCCAGCACGATAGTTCAGGGACTGAATCGGACGGTTTTATAGTTAAGGGACGAAATTGAGTCCAGTACGATAGTTCAGGGACTGAATCGGACGTTTTCGTAGTTGAGGGACGAAATTGAGCCCAGTACGATGGTTCAGGGACTGAATCGGACGTTTTCGTAGTTGAGGGACGAAATTGAGCCCAGCACGATAGTTCAGGGACGAATTCGGCTATTTTGCCTTTTATAAAATAGGATAACTAAGGAAAGTTTTAGGTACCAAGCCAGTTTTGAGCTTTGAGATATCACGTAGGTGCGGTAAAGGTTGCCATATGCATCTTTTGACGTGCATATTGGTTAGGCTCACGCAAGTCGATGTAAATTAATTCGAATGGCCGCACCTCTTGGATTTGACTACGACTTATAAGTCGTAGTAAAAAGATGAAGAAGACGATGAATGCAATATGACTTGGGATGGTTAATCAAATGTGTGCTTACGGTGAAGATTAATGTTCAGCTAAAACTTGAAAGTAAGGATATACTGCAGTGTAAGCTTTTCTACTTTTTTTGTCCCTGAATAAATAGATTTCTAGAGTTGTCTTAAGTAATTTTTTTACTCTGGCCGATTTTTTTAAAAAAAAACCATCAAGATTTATGACATTAAATTAATATATCATTAGATAAACCATAGAATATATTTTCATAATATGCTCATTAAGTTATTCAAACTTATGATAGTTTGACTTGCACGGATTCTAGGCATTGATTTATTTGGGGACTGAAGGAGTACAAATCTTGATTCAGTTTTTGTTGCCAGCTTACCTTGAATTCTGTTTAGCCTTCGTAACCTTGTAATTAATCTTAATTATGTGTTACTCAATATATAGTTGGATAAGTCTTGTTAAGTACTCCTATTGCACGTGAGCATGTTGTACGTGGAGCTTTGCCCATACCGTGCACACACACGAGGAAAAACACCCTGCATGCGATGTGTTGCCATGGTCGAGATCATGTCTGTGGACATGGTATGGTATGGTCTTGAAGTTCTTTCTTCAATTAATTGTTGTTGTGCTATCTCCCTACTCATATGAGTTTAAAAAGTTAAATTTGAGTTTGGAAGTTGAAAGTGCATCTAGCCCTTTAGTGGGTTTTGGATGATTGAATGACAACGTGATTAAAGGTCTAACCCATTTGCTAAGTGCGGACAGGTAATAGGTTATCTCACAGGTACTTAATGAAAGCCAAAATAATGTGTTGTTGTATAAACAATCTAGTTCAAGCACAAGACAATAATGCAAATAGAATTCATGCAAAGGCTTATTTATTGTGGGATTTTCATATACTATGTGAAAGTAAGCCTGGTAAAAATTAGTTGATGAGATATGAGGGATTGCATATGGAATGGTCTCATATTTGAAGCTTGCTAAAATAAAATGAAAAGATAACAATACAAATGAATAGATGACTCAACATAAGATGTGACTTGATGGCTTGAGATGATAAAGATAACAAAGAAAGGCTTCGAGGTACTAAGTAAAGGTGAAGGGCAAGCGACGGCTTGGCAGCCGAAGAACCTAGCTAGGGTGAAGAAGAAAGTACTTGCATTTAGTTGAGGTACTAATCAAGCTATGATGGTCATGTTAATGTGGAGGATCAAATCACTATTGGAGTGTTTGATGGAAGTGACTTGATGCATTTGGAATTATTCATATTTAATGAATGGAATCAAGTCACGCGCTCAAGATGGCTATGCTCAAATGATAAAGATCAAAGTTGACATGTTGGCACCCTCACTTGATGAAGATTAAAAGAGACGACATCAATTCGAAAGAGATCAACTCAAGCGGTATAAATTTATTTTTCATTTGACCTTGAGTTTAATAGGTATGCCATACTATTAAGAGGGATGCATCATGTTGATAGATAATGTTTTATAAGTGCTCAAGTCAACCAATGTGAGTTTTGAGTGTTTGAGAGACAAAAGAGCTAACCTGTTTTTTTGCTGGTCTGGCAACAATGGTAATATTGTTGATCTCAGGTTGGTTCGTCGGAACTTCCGACATGAGTCGGGAGTTCCGACAATGGTCGGGAGTTCCAACGTCTCACGCTTAACTGACTTAGAGAGTTCACTGTGGTGGTCATACCGGACGTGTCCGGTATGAATGGCCAGAGGCCAACAGCTAGTTTTCAAATACCTTGAGGGTCGGGAGTTCTGACGGTCGGGAGTTTCGGCATGCGTCGGGAGTTCCGACACCTCACATACCTTAACTCAGTTACCGTTGGCGCAGTGGCAACGGCTATAAAACGACTAGTTTTTCCAAGGAGGCTATAAATACCCCCCAAGCCTCCACCTTTGGAGGCTGCTAATTCTGCTGGTTGCAATACACGTTTTTTAGCCTTGCCAACTCTCTCAAACCTTCTCTTAGTGAGTGTGTGATCCAAATTGCCAAATCAATTAGTGGGCTAAGAGAAATTCAAAAAGAGAGCAAGCCACCACTTGAGCACTTGTGCATATTGTCTATTTCATGATTCGCAGTTGTTACTCTTGGACTCTTCGGTCCTAGACGGCTAGACATCGTCGGAGAGCACCCGAAAGATTGTGGTGTGTCTCAGAAAGTTTGTAATGGTCGATTCTGCCGCCTCGGAATCAACTAGTGGAAGGAGGAAAAGGAGTTGGAAAAGACTCCAACTAGAGTGACCTTCGTGGTACCCTCTAGGGCTGACCTTCGCTGGGTCGCCCGTAGCCCCCTCAACGGAGAGTAGGACTCGAACGAGTCTGAACTTTGGTAAAACAAATATCGTGTCTCAATTAGCATTTCATTTGATATTTATGTTGCTCTTGCTCTTGTGCAGGTTATCTGGGTATATTGTCATATCTAGTAGGTACCTATAATTTGATTTGAAGGTAGAAATCGAAAGGAGCAAGTTTAGGGCTGTTCCACTGAAACCGTGTATATAGGACACGTCCGGTATAGATCCCAGACACGTCCGGTATTTCCTGCCTATGTTGAATATATTCATTCTCTGTTCTAACTTTGTGTTGTGGGGTTGTAACTTCTAGATATATTCTTTATACATTGTTTACTCTGTGGCTAACTTGTGAGGGGTGGTATTACTCTTAATTTGGAGTTTCCATATTAGAACTCTATTTTTTAATTGTTTCCGCATTTAAAGGTGTTAGTTTTCAGAAACGCCTATTCACCCTCCTATAGGCGGCATCCTAGGTCCTTTCAATTGGTATCGGAGCAAGGTTCTCACCTAAATCTTTACCGCCGTGAGAAAAAGATGTCGACGCCTATCGTGTTGGAGCCGGTGCTTCTCTAAAATGACGGTTCAAACTTTCTACCTTAGTCAATTCATGTACTCAATGCTTTTAGAGATATTAGTCCTCTTGTTGAGCATATTGTGGATCCAAGCATATCTCTTCCTATAGTTGATTGGAGCAACTATAAAAATTTGTCAAAAGAGGAAGAGATATGCGTGCAACTCAATGCTCAAACTATTAATGTCATTTTGAGTACATTGAGTGTAGAGGTTCAAGATGAGACAATCTTCAATGGACAACCACATTCAGAGAGTGCTCATCTCATTTGGACTAGGCTTGTTGAGTTATATGGAAAATCTAAATGTGATGATGCACTTGAGATCGAGTCAATGGAAAGTATGTCCATTGTGTTTTCATACAGCGAAGAAGCCTCACAAGACCTCAAGAGCGCCGAGCCGGAGCAAGAAGTGCAAGCAGCGCATGACCTGCTATCTGCCTACACATACCAAACGTATCCAGTATGCCTATCGAACGTGTCCGGTATGGTCGAGGTAGCAGAGCAGCAAACAGCTATTTGCAACGATGCTCAAGCCCAGTGGTGACCAAGTGATGAGTCAACCTCAGTATCTCATGATACTCATCACTTGTGTCTCATGGCCAAGAAAAGCAAGAAGAAGAGTAACAAGAAAGATCAAGAAAAGAAGAAAGCACAAGTAGATGATCAAGATGAGAGTGATGTTGAAGTTGAAGACAACTACAACCTTGATCATCTCAACCGCAAGGACAAGTTCATCATCATGAAGATAGTTAAAAAGAATGATGAGCTTGAAGACGAAATTGAGAAGCAAGAGCAATCACTTCAAAAGCAAGATTTGTTTCTCATCTCTAAGATGGAAGAACTAAAGGATCTAAGTGAAAGGTATGAAAAATTGTCAATTGAGCATGCTTTAGTTACTAACTTCTCTTCTAGTGTTTCACAACTAGAGAAGGAAAACTTAGAGCTCAAGGCAAGGCTAGATGAACTATCAAGCAAATATAATGTGCTATAAGCAAACTATGTTCATCTAAAGCGCTCTCATGAGGAAGTAGTAGAATCAAGCATCATGCTTGAGGTAGCTCATGAGGTTGTGATTACATCGGTAAAATTTTCTCAACCTCTTACACATTCACTCACTAGTACACCATCTCAATTAAATATTTATTGTACTAATGAGTGTGCTCCTCAAGCAAGCCAATCTTCGATTGAGCTAAATCTCATAGAAAACATAGAGCTCAAAAAAGAGGTGAAAAGATTAAAGAAAGATGTGATTTGGTTGAAGGGTAAGGAGAAAGCACAACCTTCTCAAGTTAACCGTGATAACATGGTGAAGAAGCTTGAGAAGGGTTCAAACCTTGCTTCCTCCAAAACCCAACAAAAGAATCACATTTCAAGTAAGGCCAACACAACCAAGAGCAAGAAACATGGAAAAAGGTTATGCTATGGTTGTGGATTAGATGGACATGAGTGGGCCATGTGTCCACATAAGAGTTGGGCTGACAAGTGTGAAGTGGCCGAACAAAAGGCCTCAAACAAGTTGACCAATCAAAAGAAAAGTGATGGGCAAAGCACTTGTCTCATGAGTAAGAAATTGGGGCATTCTATCAAGAAATGCCCAATGTACAAAGTGGTAAGAAAGGAAGCCCAAGTTGCAATAAGAAGATGCTATGGATGCAATGAGATGGGCCACAAGGTTGATAGATGTCCATACAAGCAAAACAAGCATAGAGCAAACAAAGGCCGCATATGCTATGCTTGTAGAAGAAAGGGACATCTAAGCTATGAATGCCCAAATGGCAACGCTCCTAAGCCGAACATATTTGTTTATAATGATATGCTTAGGATGACCACAAATGGAGTTAGCACTAGCAAGGTGATGTGTTCACCACAAACTAGTGCTAAAGTCATTTGGGTGCCTAAGCACTTGTTGACTAACTCAAAAGGACCCAACAAGAGTTGGGTACCAAAGTGTGCTTAGGTTAATGATGTAGGTACTTGGTGATGAGATGAAGGCTTTGGGGTGATTGAGCAAGTAAATTGAAAATATTCACTCAATCTATCGATCAATTCTCATCATAATCTCCTATATGGTTAACCCAAAGATAATTTAATGAATATATCATCTAGTTCATCCTCACCATTGGTAACAAGTACCTAAACCTTATAGGATAGCCACTTTGTTCGTTTTGTGCTAAATAGTTCACTAATAGGCATATTTGTGAAATATTGAAAGTGGCTAATTAGATTCAATTGAAAAGTATTTTATTTTGCCATATGATGCTTTTAATGGCTCTCTAGTAGAATAATTTATTTGTTGAGATGCAGGGCATAAAATAAATACTATAGTTAAAACGAAGAATCACAAGCAGCGGGTTATTTATTTTTGTCCTACACCTATCGGACGTGTCTGGTATTACTATCGGACATGTCCGGTGTGGCCAGGGATAGAAATAAAGTGTTTCTGTTCTACATATTCCAGACGTGTCCGGTATGCCTACCGGACGTATCCGATATTGCAGGAACCAGAACATTAATAGGATTGCAACTGAGTCTTTGATCCATATATTTTCATATATCATTATTTTACTCATAAGCTTGTGATTTACCAAATCTAAGTGAACTGTGAGCATCTCTTGAACTTAAATTTAAATATGACAAATTATTTGGTTGCGGTTCAAAATAGAAAATTGACTCCCAAATTCTTAATAGAATAAAATGCTAGTTGAAAGTCATTTAAATTACTTAAAGCACTTATTTAGGGGGAGCTCAGTTTTTATTTTGTACCTTGTGGACTAACAAATTTATCTACCATTCTTTGTAGTCCTTTGGATGAAAAATTGATTTCATATATAGCATGATTATTTGGCAATTAAGGTCAACATAAAGATTATCATGCTATGTATCTACTTAGTGGTATTCTTATGGGCTCAAGGCAAAGGTATGTTTTTACATACATGCATTGTAAGTGCATCTAAGGCCCTTTATATGTGAGAATGCGTATTTGTGTGACATAGGAGAGATGTTTTTCAAAACCCATAACTAGCATGTGTAGGTGGTGTGAATTTGAAAAACTATTTGAATCTTGGTCTTTGTGACCTAGCCTTGTCATGTGATAATTATAGCTTTCCTTGATTGTTTGATTGGCTAATTACACATGTTATGGCTTTCTTAAGTCCACAATCTACTATATCTCACAATCTCTCTCAAGTAATCAAAATCTATATATGCCAAATAATTGGAAAAGAGTAGTGATACTCATGGCATTTGGATAAGAAAAGTAATTTCACCTTATTTGGATCAAGGATATACATATTTTTGGATCAAGAAATGATAGAGAAGGGGATTGGAATTAAGTGAATGAAATTTGGAACAAGAACAGCTAGCCCGCAAATACCGGACGTGTCCGGTATGCAATATGAGCGGGGTTATAAAACGATCGATACCCCTTCAGCCAAGTTAGTTTTTCCTCCTTCCAGCCAACCCAGCCGCCTCTCCTCGACCTTCATTGGTGATTTCGAGTTTCCACCGTGAAAAGGAAGAGAGGGAGATTGGATCGAAGGAGATTTGCATCAAGATCGAAGGCTCCTAGATTTGGATTTCCAATCGTATCTTCATTCACTCTCTCAAGGTACCCTAATCCCAGACCTCATCCGATCTAAGCGGTTAGGGCATGATTTTGAAATCCCTTCGGTAAAGATGCTACATTACCTATCTAGAAGCAATGCCCAAAGTTTAAATTGGATTGATTGAAGATTGAGCGAAGGACCCCGGTTAGGGTTGCTGTCCGCTCATACCGGATGTGTCCGGTATGGGACAACAGAGCAGGTTTTGCTCCCTTGTTTTAATCTTCTTAGTGGTTGATTCATAGGACTAAGTTTAATTGTCTATTGTGTTTTGTGAACCTTGTGACCTAGTTTGGTTGAGGTGATTGCAAAGCATAGGATGATTATTCTTATTTTTATATTTCAACTAAAATAAGCTATCGTTTGGGCATGTATCTAAAATTCCTTGTAAATCTTTGGATACAGGACAGCAGCCATGAGCGGAAGACAGGAGCCTAGGTCCAAGCATAGGCATGATCTAGCACTAGAGAAACACAAGAAGGCAAGACAAGAAATGCATCCCAGATATAGTCAGCAGGAGCAGGGCAGCAGCAGGGGACTCTCTAGGGCTACTAGGGGTGCTCCACAGTACAAAGAGGGAGACAACAGTTCTTCCTCTGACACAGATATAGAAGAGTATAGAGTGGAGCCTAGTACCAGGAAGAGGAAGAGCACTGACAGAGGTTCAGATAGTGGCAGCTCAGATGATGAGTAGGAGATTGGGGAGGAGTAGGCAGTACCTCTAGCTCAGCACCAGCCAGGCCAGGGTATGCACTATGGATTACTTGAGACACATCCACCTAGTGTACCCTCTTATGTGTCTAGAGTTGACTATCGAGGGAAAGGTCTGACCAGAAGAGCCATAGATGAGAGGAGAATTGATCCAAGGGGCTTGTCTAGGATTTAGTTTGATCATCGATTTCATATAGCCTTTCATATGGATTTCTACACTAGTGTGATCCTCACCAGGAACCCAGTGATTGCTAGGTCTCAGTGGATTGACTGGCAGTACATCAGATATTTGCAGAAGTCCTCCATTGATCATGCTATTGCTATTTGTGAGCATACAGGGGTATATGAGATCATAGAGTTCTAGCATGACTGGAACATAGAAGTGGTAGCTCAGTTCTACGCCACCCTATATGTTGAGGAGGATGAGAGGCGTATGCACTGGATGCTTGAGGGCTAGTGGTACAGTGTTGATTATGATGCTTTTGCAGCTCTACTTGGCTTCTCAGATGATGATCTTCAGAAAGATAGGATCCACACAGAGTAGGTGTTGCCTCCAGAGTAGCTCACCTATATGTATCCACCAGGGGGTGAGAGAGGAGCAGTGGGGAAGGTTCTAGGTCTTCACCCTACTTACAGATACCAAAACAGGATGTTCAGGAAGACCATTGATTGCAAGGATGGAGATAAGGGAAACATTGCAGATTATTCCAGGAACCTGCTCCACAGGATGGCACCTGATGCACGACCCTTTAGTGTCTTTGACTTTATATGGTGCGAGATTAGGAGCGTTGGCGAGAGGCCTCTCAAGGGCTGTGGTTTTGCTCCCTACATCATGCACATGATTGAGCAGGTCATAGGGCATACCTTTGAATATGACAAGGTACATAAGGCCCTAAAGATTGTTGTAGATCTACCTGAGATTGGTGTACCTCCAGCAGGACCAGGAGGAGCAGCAGCACCACCAGAGGCAGATGCGCCTACAGGTGGTGCAGCAGTAGGACGAGCTTCCCCTCTACCACATGCTCCTTCACATTCTTCTTCACGTCACCGCAGTCCTCCGTCTCCTATTGCAAGATGTTCAGTGCTATCTTTGGGATGTGCAAGGATATACGGACCTGTCAGCAGAAGGAGAGGGAGGCTAGGAGGAAGGACACTTAGACTCTGAAGCAGATTGCTGCTAGACTTGAGCTTGATCCTCCTAGATCTCCACTATCAGATGAGGCAGCTAGTGAGCCTAAGACTGAGGAGCAGCAGCAGGGCAGGTACGACACAAAGTTTGTTGAGTTCCTTCAGCGACAATAGCAGGCACCAGAGCACCCTGACACTTTACCACTACAGGCTCGTGTGCCTACTCACTCTCAGCCACGTCCCAGTGCAGCAGACGAGTATGCTTCAGACTGGTGGAGTGACCTCACAGGTGGTTTCGACTACTACGGGTCTAGTGGCTATGACCCATCTGATGCGGGTGGTTCTCATCCTGCCAGTGTTCCACACTCAGATGATGAGGATGTTGGTGGAGATGAAGATGATGATGAGTGATCTTAGCTTTCAGAGACAGCTTGCAGCCTCTTTGTCCTTAGTATTTCATTGTTGTGTGATATTGTCTATTTCATGATTCGCATTTGTTACTCTTGGACTCTTTGGTCCTAGACGGCTAGGTATCGCCGGAGAGCACCCAAGAGATTGTGGTGTGCCTCGAAAAGTTTGTAACGATCGATTTCGCCGCCTCGGAATCAACTAGTGGAAGGAGGAAAAGGAGTTGGAAAAGACTCCGGCTAGAGTGACTTCGTGGTACCCTCTAGGGCTGACCTTCGTTGGGTCGCCCGTAGCCCCCTCAACGGAGAGGAGGACTCGAACGAGTCCGAACTTCGGTAAAACAAATATCATGTCTCAATTCATATTTCATTTGATATTTGTGTTGATCTTGCTCTTGTGTAGGTTATCTGTGTATATTGTCATATCTAGTAGGTACCTGCAATTTGATTTGAAGGTAGAAATTGAAAGGAGCAAGTTTAGGGTTGTTCCACTGAAACCGTGTATACCGGACACGTCCGGTATTGATCACTGTGTCAGGCTGTTCTGCAGAACACGTGTATACCAGACACGTCCGGTATACCTACCGGACACGTCCGGTATTTCCTGCCTGTGCTGAATATATTCATTCTCTGTTCTAACTTTGTGTTGCGGGGTTGTGAGTTCTAGATATATTCTTTATACATTGTTTACTCTGTGACTAACTTGTGAGGGGTGGTATTACTCTTAATTTGAAGTTTTCATATTGGAAACTCCCTTTTCTAATTGTTTTTGTATTTAAAGGTGTTAATTTTCAGAAACGTCTATTCACCCCCTAGGCGGCATCCTAGGTACTTTTAGAAGTACTTGAACAATGGTTTGTATAACTTAAGTCTGTATTGTTTCGGCACTTTTGCTCTAATGTAGAATTATTTATGTAAAGGATATTGGCCAGAAGTTCAAGAACAATGACAATTCGTGTATAATTTGGACGTTTGTGCCCCACATGCATAGTTATCTAACCTCAGTTTCATTTGTTTCACATTGTTCGTTAATTACATGGAGTTTTACCTGTACTACATGTGCACACATGAAGCAACACCATTCCTTGTGTTGCCATGGTCGAGATATGGTCTAAAGTTCTTTCTCTGTCCTCACAAGAATGCCTCACATTGTTAACTTTGACCAAAAGAATGCAATTCTCATTTGTCAAGGACACAATTTCATTTGTTTCACATTGTTATGTGGATACGATATGGTCTAAAATTCTTTCTTCAATACTTCCTCCGTCTTCAAAAGAATACAATTCTTATTTGTCAAGAGTCAAACTGTGTTAACTTTTTTTCCGCAAAAAAACAGTGTTAACTTTGTCCAAATATATACGAAAAATACAAACATTTATGTTACCAAAAAAGTATTACTAGATTAATTATGAAATATATTTATTTTTATAGTAAATTTATTTGGAGACTTAAATGTTAATATTATTTTCAATAAACTCTTAAGAAAGTTTGACTTATGCTAAATCTAGAATTGTATTCTTTTTAGGACGGAGAGTGTACTTGTTTAATTAATTGCTAGTTGTTGTGCTACGTGTCCTGGTGAGTTTAAAAGTTTTAATTTTGAGTTGGAAGTGGCTAAACAATGGTATATATTATTTAAGTTTGTAATGCTTCTGCTTTTGCTCTAACATATAATTGTTTATGCAATTTTTTTTAATGCCTGAGCTGGGACATCCCGTGTTAAGAGCATCTCTAGCAACACCCCCTACTTAACTCCCTGCTTTCAATTTGGATAGTGAGGGTAAAAAAACCAGCTCTAGCAGGCCCCCTACTAAACCCTAGATTTGTTGGCCTTCTATTTTCTCCTCTCACTACCCATTTCTGTTGGCCGCCTACTCCACTACCCAAAATTTTCCCCTTCTTCCTTCTCCGTGCACGAGCATGCAAGCCCCACGCCGGCACTTCATGGGCGGACGCGGCGGCCCTACCCCAACGCCGACGCTTCTTGGCCAGTGCGAAGGTCTTTCCCGACACCGGCGGCCGTGCCCGACGCGGTGGCCCTGCCCTAGTGCCGCCTGCTCGACGCTGGCGGCCCTGCCCGGTGCAGAGTCCACCGGCGGCCTTCCTCCTGCTCAGCACCACCTTCTTCCTTGCCGACGTGGCCCTGCCCGACACGGAGTTTGTCGGCGGACTCTGCTTTGTCCGATACGGCAACGCCAGCGGCAGATCCAGGAATAATTTCAGGGGGGGGGCTGAACAACACATATCTCCAACTGTTGCTCGATCTTATGTCTTAGCCCTATTTACACTATACAACTTTGCCTAAAAATTCATGGGGGCTCCATAGGGGGTTCCACTGCTTCGGTATGGGTAGGGGGGCTCGAGCCCCCCGCCCCCCGCCCCACCATTGGACCCGCCCCTGGGCAACGCGACTCTGCATTTGGGCGTGTGATGGCCTCCCTCCCGACGCTGGTGCCTGCGGCTAGATGCTGGCCTCCCTCCCCCATGCCTGTGACTGGATGCCGGCCTCTCTCCGCACGTCGGTGCCCCGCGGCCGGAGCACCTATACTGGTGTCGGAGCTAGCCAAGAAGACAACATGAGGGAGAGGATGACAAGCAGGGCCCACATGTCATTCCATGCTAAGGTGAGTTTAGGTGGCCTGATTTAGGTAGCGTTCCTGGTGCAAACAACAAAAAAATAAGACTGTCTCCAACAACCTACCCATACACCGACGCAAACTCAAAATGCGTCGCGAACACGAAAAATCCGAAGTCCAACAGAGCAGGCATAGCAAGAACCTATTTTGCGTAGATGGAGAGAGGAATCCCAAATTTGCGTCCACCCTCCGTCTTCTCTCTCCTCAACCCAAATCTCCGGCGGAGCGGAGGCGGCAGCCAGGGCGCGGAGGGACACCGCGACGCAGGGTGGCTCCGGCGGTGCTCTGCCCCAACGCAGAACAAGACAAGAGAGAGAGAAGGGAGGAGAAACCAGAGGAAGCAAAGAAGAAGGGGAGGGATGGCGCCGGTGGGTGGAGGCACTCCTTGGCTTCCTCCTAGCTCCCATGCGACCAAGCCCTACTTCCTCTGGGGGGACACGCACGCCACCTCCCTCGCGGCCTTCGACTCCGGCGTCGGCATCTTCAAGTCGAGCGCTCTGGAGACGGCGGCAGCGTCGGCCGCTGCGACAGCCGCGACGGACTCGGCGCTGGTCTCGCCGGAGCTCGGCGCCGCGGCCGCGTCTGCGCCGGGACTTCTCCGGGTCCGGGAAGAAGAAGCAGCAGCATCAGGAGGCGGGCGGTGGTGTCGTCGGAGCCAAGAAGCCGCCGCAGCGCGGGCTCGGCGTGGCGGAGCTCGAGCGCCTCCGTTGCGGGGGCGACCCGCTGCTCGACCTCTCCGCCGTGGTCGGGGACGCTGCCGCCGGCGCGCAGGGACAGGGACACCCGCTGCTCCACTATCATCACCACCACCGGTCCACCGCCACCTGCAGATGCCGGCCACCTACGGAGAGAACGAGGAAGAAGAGGGCTGATTTGCCTTCGCTGTTGGAGTTGTTATTTTTGGGTACGAACCTTTTTCCTCTGTACATGACCCAAATCAGTAAATGAGTATTGGATTTAGGTATCCATTGTTGGAGACAGTCTAAGTAGTATTGAAATAGGTGGCTACCTAAATCGATAAGTATGGAGTCTGATTTAGGTAATATTATTGGAGATGCTCTAAATCCTATATGTGTGAATAATGGTATAAGTTGTAAAAAGCGGATGATTGGGATCCCTAAAGACACCTAATGGGCTACCGGGATTACCAGTCTAAAGTTGGAAGAACAATGTGTGGTGCACCTGAATTGCTATAATTTGGACGGTTCTACTAGACATGCTGCTCTGCACAATTATCTAACCACAACTTCGGGCACGTTTGGTTGCCTGCATACGCCGCGGCCAGGCTCTACGGATGCAGCAGTCGAGCGTTTGGTTGGCTGGTTGGAGGTTTGGGCCTGTCTCATGCGGTGCAAGATCCCTTCGTGAGCCAGGCTCAACTCATACGCCCAAAATCGTCGTTTCTCCGCGGCCAGGCTCGCGCGAGCCAAGTAAGCATGCAGACCGGACATGTCAGTAAGACAGCTGATGCTCGCATGCAGTGAACCAAACAAAAACTCCGAACAGCCAGGCTCCGTGAGTACGAATAGCCAAACACCGGCTTGTGCATGCGCTTGGCCTGGCTACCTGCAGCCTGGGTGCCCACGTACAGCCTGGCTCATCTCAGAAGGTAACCAAACACGCCCTCGTCTGTTCCGTTGCCCATAGCTATCATCAGCATGTACAAACAAATACAGAGTTAATATCTTGGAGGCTCGCGCGAAGCGTGCGCAAAATAAATATCTCCTCGGGACACTAAGGTCAAAGGATAGCCAACACTTCAAATGAAAAATACACACTCTGTCTTAAATATTTGTGGTTGTTGGTTTGCTTGCCGTAAGTTTAACTAGATTTATAAAAAAATAGTAATATTTATATATCCAAATAAATTTATTATATATATCATAAATATTTTTTTTTTGAAAAACAAGAACGACAGTTAATAAAAGACGGAGAGGTCTTTTCGGCTGTTCTTGTCTTGGTTTATTTTAGCTCATTCTCTCTCATAGAATGCTATTAAATCATTCGGAACCCGTCGGTATACGGTGCTTTTGTGTACTAGGCGAACACCCTGAAATATAAGAGTACTAGTACCTACATGATTGTGATACTACCTACAATTCTTATTTTGCGTCCGATAACAAGTCTGTATCTATTTATATGTGTGTCATCTCCTGGAGATGTCGTCGAGACGCAGTTGGCTGCAAACTTGTCCCATCCCCTGGCAAAAAATGGACATCAGGATCCTGTATATTGTGGCCTTCGTCTTCCTCGCCATCCTTCTCAAGCTCATCCGGAGCTACGTCACATCATCGCGCACGAAGCCACAGCCACCATCAGCGCTTCGGCTGCCACCAGGGCCATGGCAGCTGCCGCTCGTCGGAAGCCTGCACCACCTCCTCCTGTCGCGCTTCAGCGACCTGCCTCACCGGGCGCTGCGCGAGATGTCCGGCACCTACGGGTCCCTCATGATGCTCCGTTTCGGCTCCGTGCCCACGCTGGTGGTCTCCTCCTCCGAGGCTGCCAGGGAGGTGATGAGGACCCACGACCTCGCCTTCTGCAACCGCCACCTGGGCGTCACCCTCGAGACCATCAGCTGCGGCGGCAAGGACATCATCTGCTCCCCCTACAACGCCCACTGGCGTGAGCTCCGCAAGCTGTGCACGCTCGAGATCTTCAGCCAGCGGCGCGTGCTCTCGTTCCGGCCCGTCCGGGAAGCTGAGGTGGCGCGCCTCCTCCGCTCCATCTCCGACGAGAGCGGCGGTGGCCAGCAGCCCGTCAACCTCACCGAAGGGATCTGCCGCATGATAAACGACGTCGCCGCGCGCACGGTCGTCGGCAACCGGTGTGAGTACCGGGATGAATACATACACGAGCTGGATGAAGTGGTGCGGCTGGCCGGTGGGTTCAACCTGGCGGACCTGTACCCGTCCTCGCGGCTGGTACGCAGGTTCAGCGCCGCCGCGAAGGACGCGAGGAGGTGCCAGAGGAACATGTACCGCATCATCCAGAGCATCATCCAGGAGCGTGAAGCCATGCCGACGCCAGAGCGAGACGAGGACCTCCTCGGCGTCCTCCTGAGGCTGCAGAGAGAAGGTGGCCTGCAGTTTGCTCTCACCAACGAGATAGTCAGCACCGTCATTTTCGTAAGATCTGCTTAAAACTCCATTGCCTATGATACTTTGTTCTTTAATGTTCTATTTGTTCTAATTTAGCGTCAGGCAAATGAAATTTTATACTAAACATTAGTAGGTCATGTTGTGCTATTATTTTAATTTATTTTCTACCACAATATTATAGATATACTTTATCTTTATACGGTTGTGAAGACAATTTTTTTTCCTATCCGTATTCATTCCCTGTGCGGGGCACATCCATCTGGCTTCATACATTTAGTTAAAACTATAGCTTAAATCTCGGTGTCTCTTATTGCAAACCATGGCCCTGTTCGCTTGAACTTATTAGCCGTACCGTTTCAACGAAATAACAGTATTTTTCTCTCACAACAAATCAGCATCAGTATCAGCATCAACCGTTTTTCCAACCAGCCGAACAGAGCCCATATGACGAGACATCGTAGATCTACGTGTTGAGTTGTTGACTTTAAATTTTGATTTTGTTAGTTGCTATATTTTTTAATCCTCAATCAAGTTAAGTCAAATATCTTGTGCTTACCTTTTCGTTAGAACTTTTTTTTGTAGTTTTATAAAAAAGAATTTAGGTCGTAATAAAATCCATTCTTACTCTCTTCATTTCAAGTTATAAGTCATTCTGGCTTGCTAGATATAATCTATATTTAAGTGCATAGCAAAAAATAATACCTATAAAAGATTGAACAACAGAACATGGGGAGTATTTACTAATATGTTGCACCGTGACACACAAAATTAAATCGACGATAGAGTTTGAGGTAAAATCTAGGAGAGGCTAACGAAGTAGATGCTAACCTCAATAGGATATACAGTAATCATTGTTTACTATAAAAGGATCTTGAATACCAGAGGTGTCATATCCACAAGACAGCTTTGGTGTATCCAACCTCCTTCGTTCCTCAAAGATGTTAATTTTTTTATTAATAAATTATATTAGTAATTATTTTAACGAAAATTATGATGCTTAATTACAATTATACTGTTAATTGAGGTATGTGCTTTAGTGAAAGTGTATGCACAACACGTATGTTTATTTTAAGTTAGTGTTTTATATATTAATATTAATAGAAATGGGTCACTTAGAAACATACATATAGATGTAATTTATTGGTGATTTAAGCATTCCATATTAGCATACATTGATAAATTAGATGTAAATTTAAGAAGATATTTTGGTTATTCTTAATAATGACAGAAGTAGGAACTTAGATGGTAATATAAGGGGTTGCTTAGATTATCCATCATAATGGCATGGTAGGTAATTTAGATGCAAAATTTGGGATTACTTTGGATGATGTTGCATTGTTGCCTGATAGCATAGGTGGGTAATTTATATTATATGCACATTTAGGGGTAACTTATGTGGTTTTCTCATAATGATATAAGTGGATATTGTTTAGAAAATACAATAGATCGAATAATTATCAACGTTGATTAGAATCTACCAAATTGATGGTTAAATTTAGTTTTTGTTAGAATATTAATATTTGTTAGCGTGCCCCATGAGAATCAATGTGAACACCCTGTTTCCAATTTGTAATTGTAAGATTGTACTGCAGGATATTTTTTCTGCTGGGAGTGAAACGTCATCAACCGTTCTGGTATGGGCAATGTCGGAGCTTGTTAAGAATCCGCAAGTCATGGATAAGGCCCAGTCAGAGGTGAGGGAGACCTTCAGAGGACAAGACAAGGTAACTGAAAGTGATTTGGTCAAGATAAGATATCTACAGCTGGTGATCAAGGAGACTTTACGGCTACATGCTCCAGTACCACTCTTGCTCCCTCGAGAATGTCGCGAGTCATGTCAGGTTATGGGTTACGATGTGCCAAAGGGGACCAAGGTGTTCGTGAATGCTTGGGCAATAGCAAGGGACAAGAGATTGTGGCGTGATGGAGAGGAATTCAGGCCAGAAAGATTTGAAAGTAGCAATATCGATTTCAGGGGAAATGATTTCGAGTTCACACCATTCGGGGCAGGCAGGAGAATGTGCCCTGGCATCGCGCTTGGACTGGCCAACCTAGAGCTGGCGCTTGCTAGCCTTCTTTACCATTTTGATTGGGATATGCCCAATGGCGCCAGGTTGGAAGAACTTGATATGGCAGAGGCCTTTGGTATAACATTAAAAAAGAAGTCCATGCTCTGGCTTAAGGCCAACCCTTACAATAATTTTATACCAAATTAATCAGGTGATTGTGATGTGAACTATGTCCGTGTTGCTACTTAATTTATACCGAGAAAGAGTGTGATTATAATTGTACTACCAATCTTTACTGCAGGACAATAAATATATGCAGAGTTTGTCATATGCTTCTGTTATATTGTTTCATCGCTCTCTATTAAGTGTAGTTATTATCTTCTTATTTACTTTTTGTGAAATGATTAAATGATTATCTAATGAGAGTACAAGAATCAAATGAGACTGGTCTATGTCTGATCAGGCTGTATACTACTATTAATTTTCCTTTACTTAATAGAAGTACGCTATAATTTTTTATTTGCAGAAATTGAAATTTTCTAATACCATAGACGCAGGGGAAGTGTTTGCTGCAGCTACAAGCCACATCAACTGTAGCTGCCGCTGCAACTTCTAAACTACAAATATGATAGAAGAACCTTGTTGCAGCTGCAACCACTACTACAAAATTCATTTTTAAAGGCATCTTTCTTTTTGGTAGAGCAGTTTTATCAAAACTGCATGTGACAATGGTTTTCGAGCCGCTCGCCTCTAGAAATCACTTTCTAGAAGGGGCTCTAGCCATCTCTAGAAATGTCCACAATTTTAAGAGGCGGCTGACAAGCCGATACACCTCTAAAAATGTCATTTTCCAAGATGGCTCGACTTCCTAGCCATCTTTACTAGGGTATTCAAAACTATACTGTTTGTTAGTGGTTTAGAAAACTTCTTCTGTCATTCACTCTCATTCGTATGTAAATTAATTCTTCATCTTGATACACATAAGCAAGCTCAATGGTTTAGAGTGAAGTTTTCAAAAACCATGGTTTAGGAACCGTAGTGTTTTCAAAACCATAGTTTTTTAATCAAGAAAAAAGATGTTTAGAGTGAAGTTTTCAAAAACCATGGTTTAGAACCCGCTTGGTTTTGAAGTCTACACCTCTTTTTTCTAAACCATGAGTTTGCGTATTAGTGGGTTCTAAAACTGCAGTTTCTTAATACTACCACATGCAAAACAAGGCCTTAGTGTTGTGGCTAATCTATAAACTTTGGAAAAGTTTGCACTCTCTTGAGAGTAAATGTTGTGGTGAAAGGTCCTAATGGCTAGAGGGGGTGAATAGCCTATTAAGAATTTCTACAACAACACTAAGACAAATAATTAGTCAATAATATGACGGAGCGAATTTTACGCTAGCACTATACTTGGGGTTGCAAGCCACATACCCAATTCTATTTTCTATCATCTCTAGTATATCACAACAAGGCTATATCTCGAATTTACACCTAGGTGATCAATCTAGCAAAAATGATACAATTAAGTACTACACTATCTAGTCTTGACTACCACAAGCTCTATACAAATGAATGTACAATGAAATACAAGAGAGTGGTAGAGAGGTATACCGCCGTGGCAAGTGATCAATCAATGAATACCAAGAAGACAATCAAGGCACAATGATTTTTCCTCCGAAGTTCATGTGCTTACTGGCAAGCTAGTCCCCGTTGTGGCGATACACTCACTTGGAGGTTCACACGCTAATTGGCATCACACGTCAAACCCTCAATAGGGTGCCGCACAACCAACACAAGATGAGGATCACACAAGCCACGAGCAATTTACTAGAGTACCTTTTGGCTCTTCACTAGGAAAAGGTCAAGAACCCCTCACAATCACCATGATTGGAGACAGAGACAATCACAAACCTCCGCTCAACAATCCTCGCTGCTCTAAGCCGTCTAGGTGACGGCAACCACCAAGAGTAACAAGCCAAACCCACAGCGAAACAAGAATACCAAGTGTATTTAGATGCAAACACTCAAGCAATGCACTTGGATTCTCTTCCAATCTCACAAAGAAGATGAATCAATGATGGAGATGAGTGGGAGGACTTTAGCTAAGCTCACAAGGTTGCAATGTCAATGCAAATGGCCAAGTTTTTGAGCTAAAGCCGGCCATGGGGCTTAAATAAAGAGCCCCCACGAATAGAGCCGTTGGGCTCCCCTGTCCACTGAAAATCAGGCCAACCGGACACGCCGGTCGGATCGACCGGACGCACCCTGCCAGCGTTCGGTCAACGGATGGCTGTCACATCATCCCTGGCTTCAAATGCTGAGCGCCTGATCTCAATGGTTAAGTTGCGACCGGACACACATCGCGAGGATGACCGGACGCGCTATGCCTGAGTCCGGTCATTTCCAGTAAGGTTCCAGAGAGGCAAAAACGTGACCGGACGCGGCTCAGGGTCTAGTCCTCACTGGCTTGTTCTGATGCTTGCGTCAACATACGTCATAGTCTGACCGGACACAACCCCAGCGCTTCCGATCCTATTTCTTCTAAGCATCAGATCAAAGGACCGATGGCGGCCTTCACTACGCACCGCTGACCGGACGCAGGGTCAGAGCCCGGTCACTGCCTAAGGCAGAGTCCGGTCAATACAAAATAGCTCCTTTTGACCCCAAACTTCACCACCCTTGATCAAATGTGCCAACCACCAAGTGTAACACTTTGTGCATGTTAGCATATTTTCACAAGCATTTGCAAGGGTGTTAGCACTCCACTAGATCCTAAATGCATATACAATGAGTTAGAGCATATAGTGGCACTTTGATAACCACATTTCGATCCAAGTTTCACCCCTCTTAATAGTACGGCTATCGATCCTAAATGTGATCACACTCGCTAAGTGTCTTGATCACTAAACTGAAAAGCTCCTATCAATTTTACCTTTGCCTTGAGCTTTTTGTTTTTCTCTTTCTTCTTTTTCAAGTCCTAGCACTTGATCATCACCATGGCATCACCATCATCATGATCTTCACTTGGAATAGTGCTACCTATCTCATGATCACTTAGATGAACTATGTTAATACTTAGAGTTTCATCAATTCACCAAAACCAAACTAAAGCTTTTAATCTCCCCCTTTTTGGTAATTAATGACAACCCTTACACAAAGATATGAATTAAAATTTAATTGAATCCATGTTGCTTGCCCAAGCATATTTACCATTTGTAAAAGGATATTGACAAGTTTCATGAACCCCCACTGGTAGCAATTACTCTCCCTACATATGTGCTAAGAGTTTGGATTGTAGCTTGCACATATGTTTAGATAGGAAATGTAGGAGTCAATGTCTACCAAATGATGCTAAGGTATAAGAGACGGACATTTGAAGCGTGATGCCAATCGGAGTGCACCAATATACCATCCTTAGCACCATGAGTAACTAGATATCCACAAAAACTAGAATACCCTGTGAGATCAATCATTAGAAGTAAGGGTCTAGTTTTCATAATATGAGCATAAGTCTAGTTACTTAACCTATGCATGCTAGTTTTTTATTTCATCATTCAAACCTACAACTAGCATACACCACACAAGCATGGATATTGAAATTTAAAACTTTTGCTGTGCAAGCAAATATATGAAATGCACATTCAAATGCACCATACAAGTTTATAAGCTTCCTCCCCCTACTTGTGTGCTTAAAAGTTTAATTGATCCTCTTCCTTTGTCATATCTCTCTCCATATGTCAAATTCTCCCACTATCACTTATATCTTTGTTTCTCTCCCCCTTTGTTGTCTTTTCACTATCTTTGTATACTATTTCTCCCCCATTATCAACAATGACCATAAAGGTTTAAAAATGTAGATAGGTTGAGATTATCAATGTCAATCAATGGGGTGAGGACCATTTTTCCAAATTTGGTTCAATCTAGAATATTTGCCAAAGATTTTTAACTCGGTTTGATCAAAGTACAAGCTTCTTTATACCTCCAAATAAGCGTTATCTTATACCATGTTGAGTTAAACACTTATAGCTCATTTTCTAGATCAAACACTAGGTTTACAAGCCCACAAACATGTCATATGCTACCACTTGATCAAGTCAAGTATAGAAGCAATAGTGGTAACATACAAGCATCAAGTTTATTTGATTTTCATTAATGAGCCTATTAAAAGTGAAAGATGACTAGATGCACTAAACATGTCCTTATCAAGGATGTATGCCATGCCAATCAACTTTTACCTTGGATTGCTCAAAGGAGAGGCATGTCATATAAGTGAGGGTGCATCAACACATATTTGAGAAATCTAATATGTTCAACTCATTCCTTAGCTTGCAAAACCTTTTTCATCCAATGGCTTGGTGAATATATCGGCAAGTTGATCTTTGGTGCCTACACTCTCAATGTAAATGTCCCCTTTTAGTTGGTGATCTCTTATAAAATAGTGGCGGACATCAATGTGCTTTGTTCTTGCATGTTGAACCAGATTGTTGGTTAACTTGATTGCATTCTAATTGTCACATAGCAATGGCACTCTCTTGAACTTGATTCCAAAGTCACTCAAAGTGGCCTTCATCCAAAGTATTTATGCACAACTACCGGCGGGTATATATTTAGCTTCGGCGGTTGATAATGCAATACTATTTTGCTTCTTTGATGATCATGAAACTAGTAATCTTCCCAATAATTGACATGTGCCTGAGATACTCTTCCTTTCAACCTTGCATCCCGCATAATTCGAGTCGGAGTAACCAACTAGCTCAAACTTTGCTCCTTTAGGATATCACAAACCAATATTTTATGTATGCTTCAAGTACCTCAATATTCTCTTTGTAGCCTTCAAATGACTTTCTCTTGGTGAGGCTTGAAATCTTGCACACATGCATACACTAAACATGACATTGATGTGGTCACATAGAGTAGGCTTCCAATCATAGATCGATACAATTTTTGATCCACCATATTGCCACTTGCATCACTATCTAAATTACCATTTGTCCCTATTGGTGTGCTAATGGCTTTGCTATCACTCATACTAAACTTTTTGAGCATGTCTTTGAAGTACTTGTCTTGACTCACGAATGCATCATTCTTCAATTGGTTGATTTGAAGACCAAGGAAGTAACTTAACTCCCCAATCATGGACATTTCAAACTCATTAGCCATCATGTTTCTAAATTCTTCACAAAAGTCTTGATTGGTTGATCCAAATATGATGTCATCAACATAGTTTTGCAATATAAATAAGTCTTTGCCAATCTTTTTGGTGAAAAGAGTGGTGTCAACCTTGTCCATTATGAATCCTTTAGAGAGTAGGAAGTCCTTCAATCTCTCATACCATGATCTAGGTGCTTGCTTCAAGCCATACAATGCCTTCTTCAACTTGTACACATGGACATGCTTTTTGTCATCTTCAAAACTAGAAAATTGTTCAACATATACTTCTTCATTGATGTAACTATTGAGAAATGCACTCTTGACATCCATTTGATAGAGCTTGATATTGTGGGCACAAGCATAGGCTAATAAGATTCTAATTGCTTCCAATCTAGCAACCGTGATATATATTTCTCCAAAGTCAAGACCTTTAACTTGTGTATATCCTTGTGCTACCAATCTTGCTTTGTTCCTTACTACTATCACATCTTGATCTTGCTTGTTTCTAAAGACCCATTTGGTTCCAATCACATTATGTCTCCTTAGTCTCTCTACTAATTCCCATACTTGATTTCTTGTGAAGTTATTCAATTCTTCATACATAGCATTCACCCAATCAACTCTTTCAATGCTTCATCTATGTTCTTTGGTTCAATGGATGACACAAATGAGAAATACTCATAAAATAAAGCCAATCTTGATCTAGTTTGCACACCTCTTGAAATATCACCAATGATAGTGTCTAATGGATGATCCTTTACAATATTAGTTGGTTGGAGTATTGGAACTTGATTGCTTGCACTTGCTTGATCATTGAATTGAGGTGATGTGCTAGCCACTTGATTTTGTTCATTATCATTAGAGCCATTTGTACTAGCTTGATTTGTATCATTTTGCAAATTTGTGTTAGAGAGCATTGCACTTGATCATCTTCATCATCATTCATTTGCCTAGGCCTTAATTCATCAACATCCATGTTCTTCATGACTTTTGAAAGTTGAATGCCTCTAACATCTTTCAAGTTCTCATTCTCATCTTGGAAACCCTTGGTTTCATCAAATTCAACATCATGAACTTCCTCAAAAGTACCACTATCCAAATTCCAAACTCTATATGCTTTGCTAGTAGTTGAGTATCTAAATAGTAATCCTTCATCACATTTCTTGTCAAACTTGTCCAATCTAGTGCCTTTCTTCAAGATATAGCATTTGTAACCAAAGACCCAAAAATATGCAATGTTGGGATTTCTACCATTCAAGAACTCATATGATGTCTTCTCTTTTAATAGGTGACAATAGAGGCGGTTGCAACAATAGCAAGCCGTGTTGATAGCTTTGGCCCAAAAAGATTGACTCATATTGTACTCACTAAGCATAGACCTTGCCATATCAATGAGTGTTCTATTCTTCTTCTCAACAAGGTCATTTGATTATAGAGTGTACTTGGCTGAGAATTGATGTCTAATTCCAAATTTATCACACAACTCATTAATTCTAGTGTTCTTGAACTCACTACCATTGTCACTTCTAACTCTCTTGATGGTTGTTTCAAACTCATTGTGAATGCCCTTGACAAATGATTTGAATGTTGCAAATACATTACTTTTATCCAATAGAAAGAATACACAAGTGTATCTAGTATAATCATCCACTATCATAAGGCCATATTTGTTACCATCAATGCTAGTGTATTGAGTTAGCCTAAACAAAGTCCATGTGCAATAACTCAAATGCTTTACTAGTACTCATCATGCTTTTCTTAGGATGAGTGTTTCCAACTTGTTTTCTGGCTTGACAAGAGCTACGAAGCTTATCTTTCTCAAACACTATATCTTTCAAGCCTTTAACCAAGTCATGCTTGACCAATCTATTCAATTATTTTATTCCAACATGACCAAGCTTTCTATGCCATAACTAACCCATGCTATACTTAGTAGAAAAACATGTAGACAATTGAGCTTTACTAGCATTGAAATCAACCAAGTATAGATTCTTATATCTAAAGCCCTTGAAGATCAAGTTAGAGACATCTATACTTATGATGTCTATATCATCTACCCCAAATATGCATTTGAATCTAAGATCATATAATTGAGCCACGGATAGCAAATTAAAGTCCAAGCTCTCTACTAGCAACACATTAGATATGCTTATGTCATTGGATATTGCAATCTTACCAAGCCCTTTGACCTTGCCTTTGCCATTGTCACCAAATGTGATACTATCATAACAATCATTGTCATTGGTATTGATTGAGTTGAACATTCTTGCATCACCGGTCATGTATTGAGTGCATCCACTATCAAGAACCCAATGCCTTCCTCCAGCTTTGTAATTGACCTATAAAAGAAGATCAATTGTTTTTAGATACTCAAACTTGCTTGGGTCCTTGAAGGTTAGTGATCAAGCTCTTTGACACCCAAATGGCTTTCTTCTTTGAGCCCATCCATAGTGTACTAGTGAACTTAACTTTCACACCATTTGTACCCTTAGTAAGCATATAGAAAGAATTAATCTTAATTGAGGATACATTAGTATTTTTGCTCTTGTTCTTACACACATGCTCTTTATGATCAACTTGCTTGCAACTAGTGCAAACTCAACCATTGTTCTTCATAAAACTAGTCTTGTGAGGAGCAAAGGCCGTCTTGCCTTTTTTGGGGGTATAGCCCAATCCCACTTTGTAGAGAGAAGCTCTTTAGCTACCCAAGCACATAAGCAAGCGGTCCTCACCACCATATGCCTTAGCCAAAGTGTGAGTGAGCTCATTGACCTTCTTCTTGAGGGTCTCATTCTCAACCATTAGTGAGGCATTACATGTGAAACCATCACTATTAGATGAGGTGAAAGTGAAAGTGCTACACGAAGGGTTAGTGGGAGCAACAATGATAGGCTTATATAATAATTCATCAATTAGGTCACAAGTTAACCCTACATTACATGTCTCAATATGCTTATTCTCATTTTGCTCATCAAGCAAAGTGGAATGAGCTTTTTCAAGCTTCTTGTAAGTCTTGCCAAACTTCTCATGGGCTTCCTTCAGCCTCTCATTAGATGCATTGAGCTCACCAAAGGCTTGCTTAAGGACTTTTAGTTCCTTACGCAAGCTTTTGCATTCTCTTCTCTTAATGTCAAAGTGTTCTTTATTATCATCTAGCATGTCAAGTAGTTCATCGTTAGTTGGTTCATTATCATCACTATCACTTTCATTTTTATTTTCATTATCATGTTCCTCATTGCTTCCATCATCACAAGTTTGTACCTTAGTGGACTTAGCCATGAAGCATGAAGGAGTGTCGAAGAGAGAAAGCTTCTCATTGATAGCAATGCTTATAAGTGCCTTCTTTTTGGTGGTCTTGTCATCATCACTATCATTATCATTACTTGAGGAGGCATCACTATCCTAGTGACCACATATGAACCACCCTTCTTCTTCTTCTTGAATGTCATCTTATCCTTTTTCTCTTTCTTTTCCTTCTTGTCCTTTTTCTTATTCTTCTTGTCATCATCATTGTCACTATTGTATGGGCATTAAGCAACAAGATGATCTTTGCTTCTGCAATTGAAGCACCTTCTTGACTCTTCCTTATTCTTGGATGAAGACTTGTTTCTTCTAGCATGGTAGCCCTTCATCATGAACTTGCCAAATCTCTTGACAAAGAGAGTCATCTTCTCATCATTCATCTCATCAAAGCTTAAGTCTTCATCTTCACTTGATGATTCTTGCTTTACCTTGTCCTTGGATGATGTGGCCTTGAATGCCACACTCTTCTTCTTCTCATCCTTCTTCTCATATTTCTTCTCCTTCTTTTCATCCTTCTCATCATTGTCTCTATATGTATCATCGGTCATTATATCTCCTAACACTTGGTTTGATGTCATGGTGTCCGAACCACTCCTCACTAGAATAGTGACCAATGTGCCAAATCTTGAAGGTAGGCATCTTAAGAACTTATGGGAGAAGTCCTTATCCCCCACCTTCTCTCTAAGTCCTTTAAGATTATTGACAAGCACTTGAAGCCTATGAAACATCTCTGGCACACTCTCATCCTCCTTTATCTTGAAACTAGCAAACATCTTCTTGAGGATATATGCCTTAGCACCCTTCACCGCTTGAGTGCCCTCAAATGACTCCTTCAACTTCTTCTAAGCCTTATAAGCCATCTCAATGTTCTTGATTTGCTCAAATGTTCTCTCATCAATAGCATCATGAATAGCACTAAGAGCAATATCGTTGTTTTGGAGAAGTATTTCTTCGGCGGCGGTGGGATTCTCTAGATCTTCTATCTCAATCTTGGTCTCCATCACTTTCCAAACCTTCCTATTGATTGACTTGATATATGTTGTCATCTTAGCCCTCAATTAGGGATAGTTTGAGCCATCAAATTAGGGTGGCTTCTTGGTATTGTTGATTTGAGCTATTTCGACATCGAAGGTTGTTAAGCCTCAAATCACGATGACCATAGCTCCGATACTACTTGAAAGGTCCTAATGGCTAGAGAGGGAGGGTGAATAGCCTATTAAGAATTTCTACAACAACACTAAGATAAATAATTAGTCAATAATATGGCAAAGCAAATTTTGCGTAAGCACTATACTTAGGGTTGAAAGCCACCTACCCAATTCTATTTTCTATGATCTCTAGTATATCACAACAAGGCTATATCTCGAATTTACACCTAGGTGATCAATCTAGCAAAAGTGATGCAATTAAGTACTACACTATCAAGTCTTGACTACCACAAGTTCTATACAAATGAATGTACAATAAAATACAAGAGAGTGGTAGAGAGGTATGCCACCATGGTAAGTGACCAATCAATGAATACGAATGAATACCAAGGAGACAATGAAGGCACAATGATTTTTCCTCCGAGGTTCACTTGCTTACAGGCAAGCTAGTCCCCGTTGTGGAGATACACTCATTTGAAGGTTCACGCGCTAATTGGTATCACACGCTAAACCCTCAATATGGTGCCGCACAACCAACACAAGATGAGGATCACACAAGTCAAGAGTAATTTACTAGAGTATTTTTTGGCTTTCCACTCGAGAAAGGTCAAGAACCCCTCACAATCAGCACGATCGGAGCCGAAGATAATCACCAACCTCCGCTCATCAATCCTCGCTGCTCCAAGCCGTCTAGGTGACGACAACCACCAAGAGTAACAAGCCAAACCCGTAGTGAAACACGAATATCAAGTGCCTCTAGATGTAAACACTCAAGCAATGCACTTGGATTCTCTAACAATCTCACTAAGATGGTGAATCAATGATGGAGATAAGTGAAAGGGCTTTGGCTAAGCTTACAAGGTTGCTGTGTCAATACAAATTGCCAAGTTTTTGAGCTAAAGTCGCCATGAGGCTTAATAGAGAGCCCCCACGAATAGAGTTGTTGGGCTCCCTGTTCACTGAAAATCGGGGTGACCGGACACGTCGGTCGGATCGATCGAACGCACTGTGTCAGCGTCCGGTCAACGGATGGCTGCCATGTCATCCCTGACTTCAAATGCTGAGCGTCTGATCTCAACGGTTAAGTTGCGACTAGACACACACCGTGAGGATGACCGGACACTGCTATGCCTGAGTCCGTTCATTTCCAGTAAGGTTCCAGAGAGGCAAAATCATGACCAGACACGTCCGATCACAGGTGACCGATGCGGCTCAGGGTCCGGTCCTCATTGGCTTGTTTTGATGCATATGTCATAGTTTGACTGGACGCACCCCCAGCGCGTCCGGTCCTATTTCTTCTAATCGTCCGGTCAAAGGACCGAGGACGACCTTCACTGCGCATCGCTGACCGGATGCAGGGTTAGAGTCCGGTCACTGTCCAAGGCAGAGTCCGATCAATACGAAATAGCTCATTTTGACACAAACTTCACCACCCTTAGATCAAATATGCCAACCACCAAGTGTAACACTTCGTGCATGTGTGTTAGCATATTTCCACAAATATTTGCAAGGGTGTTAGCACTCCACTAGATCTTAAATGCATATACAATGAGTTAGACCTTCTAGTGGCACTTTGATAACCGTATTTCGATTCGAGTTTCACCCCTCTTAATAGTAGGCTATCGATTCTAAATGTGATCACACTCGCTAAGTGTCTCAATCAATAAACCAAAAAGCTCCTATCAATTTCACCTTTACCTTGAACTTTTTGTTTTTCTCTTTCTTCTTTTCAAAGTCCTGGCAGTTGATCATCACCATGGCATCACCATCATCATGATCTTCACTGTTGCTTCATCACTTAGAATAGTGTTACCTATCTTATAATCACTTAGATAAACTATGTTAGTATTTACGGTTTTATCAATTCATCGAAACCAAACGAGAGCTTTTATCTAGTCACCTGAAACTGCTGCTGCTGCTAATAATAATAATAGTAATAATAAAAACAACGACGACGACGACCACATATAAAAGAGAATTGCTATATATCCGTTTGACAGATTTTGGGATTCTGAGCCGCTAGATGTAAAACCAACCATCGGATGTCCTTCTCCAACCTCTCTTCCGTCTTCCCCCAGGAATCTCCCATCCGCCCCATCCGCCGCCGGCATCACCATGCTCCTTCTTCACCAAGTGGGAGGCGACAGATCCGTCTCCTAGCTCTTGCGGCACCGTGCAAGGAGCCGGCCGGCGAGGAGCGCGGCTCCGGTGGCCCCAGAAGTTGAAGGGGCGCGGGCTCCGGCGGTCCGACGTGTGGAAGGCGAGCGCGTCTCCGGGCTGAGGGCACCGAAGGCCGAGCGCACCGGAGGCCAGTAACCTGCAGCGGCGTGCGGAGCTCTTATCTCGGCACAATCCACCCCTCCCGACGGGATAGAATCCGTGGGATAAGAGGTCCGAATTTCCCTTTCCCCTAAGTTTGGTCGCAAATTCTTTCCATTGCTGTTTCTGGATGTTTCTGATTTAATTAATTTGATCAACCGTAGGAGCAATACCCTTTTGTTTGTCTGCTAAATTTGAGTACACAAGTACTTAAGCTGCTGGATTTGTAGTGGTAAACACGGTGGATTAGAAGTGTGGGGAGATGTACCGTGGGGGCCTTGACCGCTTCAAGAAGGCACAGACCTTGGAGCCCTTCTCAGTGAAGGAGTCAGGCACCAAGAACGCAGCTGCAGCTGCAGGAACAGCTAAAGCACCACCGGCTCTGCTCACACTGCCACAGAATTCTAATTTTGTGCCGGGTCAGAATCACCAAAGTCCGCAAGGCACCAGCTCAAGGGTGGCTGGGCAAGATGGTGTTGCTCCTGGCCATGTTGGGACACAGGTTGGTGGAGGGCAGTCGACGTGGCAACCTCCGGACTGGGCGATTGAGCCGCGCCCTGGTGTCTACTATCTTGATGTGGTGAAAGATGGGGAGGTCATTGACAGGATCAATCTGGACAACAGGAGGCATCTATTCGGGAGGCAGGTTCCTGCTTGTGACTTCGTGTTGGACCATCAGTCTGTGTCGCGTCAGCATGCTGCTGTTATTCCACACAGGAATGGAAGGTTAGGATCCTCATGTCTGATTGCAATTCTATTCTATGTTCTTATGTATCCTATGGTTAGTAAGGCACATTTGTTTAGACTTTATTTATTCCCTGAATGTCAAATTTTCTAGCATCTCACGATTAACTTCTTTTGTGAGTACCACCAGGCCAATAGATGTGCCTGCTTTTTATAGTTTGACGTGTTCATGCTTCATACCACATATGAAGATCGATCTTGTTATCAATTATCATAAGCAAAATCATTTTCAGTGGAGTACCACTGAATGCACACATGCAAAATGAAATGCATCTTAAGTAGTCAACTAGATCATTGCCTGTGTGTTGCAATGGGAGAAAAAAAATCAACATGAAAACATGCTGGTATGAGATCACCAAACACTATAACCCACCTAATGCGTTAGCAACATGCTATTTCTAGATACATTGAAATACAATAGCATCATCTTACATATTGATATCTAATCAAGCATAAATATAGAACACTAAAATACATAATTCTACTCAAAGGAATCAAGTATTTTCAGCAGGGTCGAGGACCAATGTTTTCCTTGTTAAGAGACATATGATGTATCACACCCCATACACAAACTTCTCTCAGGAGTTCAGGACAACAAGCAATGACAATGTATATTCCAGTGTAGAAGCAACAGTATTGTGTAATTACAAGGAACTAAGGAAGGGAACAACATCTACAGCCCTGACATACCCACATTGCCAATAATCTAAATATGTTGGTTTTGTTTAATGCTCACTACTACTAATGGCAAAACTGGCTGTACTTACCACCCAGCCTCATGTGTTTATTGAGCTGATCAAATTCACATCAATTTGCATGTACACCTGCCTGCTTGCGTTCTAACTTGCCAGTAATTATGCTGCATTGCTTCTTGTCTCCCCGCAAAATGTTATGGTAACCACTAGTATCGCCATCTGCTCAACTACCCTCATCTCTTCAGATAAGATGATAGAGCGAAATCTGCAAGTTTATCTATACATGCTTATTACCATTCGTCAATTTGGCAATTCCATTTCCTTGGAACTCTGAACTCAGCAAGGATAATCGACAAAGACACATCACCGAATCAAAGCGCATCAGAGCAGCAGCATCCCATCTCCTCACTGAATTGTCCTTGTGAGTCTGGACTTGGAGATGAAGAGGGTGTCAGTGTAGTTGAGGTGGCACAGCTTGAGCAGCTCCCATGCTTTCTGCTTCAGCTCTGATGCACAACCACTTTGGATGACAAGTAGAAGCTTCATGGTTAACCCAGCCTCCACGGCAGCAGGTGCACACTCTTCAGGAGCCATCCGACATACCGTCCACAACATCGACAGCGCCTGTCGCATTCATGCCTCTGAAACTCTCATCAGCAAGTGGACAACATTGGGTATCGTCCGTGGACAATCCTTAAGAGCCATCCTCCCCTCTGGAACTGCAGACAGGGCATCCAAGATGTCCAAGGCCAGCTCGACACACTCCGTTGCTAACTCCAGCGATAATTCCACCAGCTGCGGTCCGCACCTACGCTAACAATCATACTCCTTGCTGGCCTGTGGACCGCACAGATCGAATTCATAAGCTCAAGCCCCGCGACCACACAATCTGGATGCCGCTTGTCCTGGATGAGGCGCTTGACACCAACCAAGACTCTCGAGCTCGCGGTGCCGTGGGGGGCCACCTACACGGATCCGTCCTCCACCTCTGCAAACTCCGTGGCAGCCATGTCTGGGGCAGGAGGGGTGCCAACTGGGTAGGGCGGGGAGGGGTGGTGAGGTAATGGGGCAAAGGTGGGATGGTGTGGTTTTTCTTTCGTTTGTGGAAAAAAAAACGGGCATGGAGGGGCGGACGAGCCAGAGAGGCACGCCGAAGGGGTGTGTGGACGTAAGCGCTCTGCGCTTTTTAGGACTAGAGTAAAGATATCTTTGTTCTCTTGCTTTCAGTTATTTTATAGACACAGGCGTGTTTCCTTAGAACTTTTCTACCAAAGAAATGCATGTCATGATGGAAGATGGTTTCTATTGTCTTTCTTTACCATTGTGACTTAGGTGTATAATTATCTGCTACTCTATACTTGCATTTATGTCTCAGAAACATTGTTTTCCAGTTATTGTTGGTTTCTATATCACTTTATCAGTTTTTTTTAACCAAAAACACATTCCATGAATTTTTCAAAAAAAAATCATTCCATAAAAATTAACTAACAAAGAGGATATTATGTTCTGTATTCTTAACTGTTATCTGTAAAGAACTCTTAGATGTTCATGACATTGGTTCTGTATCCAATGAAGTTTTAAGGCCATTTATTATCAATGTAAAATTAATTTACTTTAGGTTGGAATTTGGAATGAATTCCATAATTCCTGTGCTCCATTTGAATAACTTCTTCGTTGGTTTGTGCATTTGTAGACCCATAAGGAATACCATTTGAACTTTTTTTTGTCAGAAATCATCCCCTGAACTACTTTTTTGTTTTTACTGTACATTACTGTATTAGGCTGCTAGGTTTACTACTAACTGCATGTCCTTGCTTTTCTATTTCAGCATCTATGTTATCGACTTGGGATCAGTTCATGGCTCGTTTGTTGCGAATGAGAGATTAACAAAAGACAACCCTGTTGAACTTGAGGTTGGACAGTCACTTCGCTTTGCTGCATCAACCAGAACCTATATCCTGCGAAAGAACACAGCTGTTCTATTCGCAACTCCTAGCCTTCCATCAGATGTCAGTTTGCCATCTCCTCCAGATCCCAATGATGAAGATGCTGTTGTGGCATACAATACAGTACTTAACCGCTATGGTATTAGTAAATCTGACATATTATCCAGTTCCAAAGATTCTTCAGGAGGTGCCTCTGGTGCAAATGATGATAAACATGCAGTTGAAAGGCCCTTGAAGAGAAGTAAAAAACGCAGAGTGTCATTTAGAGATCAGGTTGGAGGAGAACTTATCCAAGTGGTTGGGATTTCAGATGGTGCAGATGTTGGAACTGAACCGGGCCCTATAGGTGTGAAGGAAGGCAGTCTTGTTGGGAAGTATGAATCTCTTGTACAGGTTACTGTCATACCGAAGGGAAAGGAGCAAGCATCACCAAAAGAATATACCTCTACCTCAAAGAGTGGGGTAACGGATAAGCTACAAGAGGTGCTTAAAAAAGTAAAGAGCACAACACGACCTGGAATTTACGATGACCTTTATGGGGATTCTGTTCCAGCAAAAGTGGGCTCATCTTGGGCATACAAATCAGATGATCTGTCAGATAAAGCCCAACCTGTTGAGGAGAAGACACATAGCATGAATTTAAACATTAATTCAGCCGATGACAGTGATGACTTGTTTGGTGACTCGTGATCCAGAATTGTCAGTGGATACAAACAAATGTATTCTTCAGAATTTCGTGGCAGAGTTGTTTCATTTGTTAGAGGTTTTTTTTTTTTTTTTTGGCTTAGTTATACATGATTGTACCCTGCTGCAAATCTAGGTATGTTCTTTTGTCTAATGTTAGCAACTTAAGGACATGCTTTCTTATAGTGATGCTCATGGTGAGTTTAACCTTCTTTTCCCCTTTTTTTTCTTAACCACTTTGGTGAATTTTGACCTCTGCTGTTTCTTTTACCGAGCCTGCTGTTATAAGTCCGTGTTGTTCATGTTTTGATATGGTCTGATGTAGTGATGTGCTTCCGTCCTTGTGGTGATATCATTGGCTTGACACGAATTTAAAGCTGAACATGAAGCGCAGGGGATCTACATTTGCATCCTGGACAATTCCTGTATTGTTTCTTAATACAGGGAAACTCTCTTGCCTTGTTCATAAAAAAAAAGTTGTATGCTTGCATCACGTTCTCGTTGAGCCCATCAGTTGTATGCTTGCATCACGTTTCTTAATACAGGGAAACTCTCTTCGGCCAGCCAGGCTTTTGATGGGCTCTTTTTCGATAATTATAGGCTCAGGATGAACGTACGTCCGTCCGGATTCTGACCCGCCGGCGCCTGTACATACCATCTACATGTGTATGGAAAATATCCGTCATCCGGTTCCTCTCTCGTTCGCGTGCGTGCCTTAGAAAATATGAGTCACCCTTTCTCTTTTATGCCTCCCTGCCACCGCTACTCCATCTCTCTCGTAGCCTCAACACGAGCGGGCCTGGCCTTAGCATGGCCTCAGCACGAGCCACGACACGGAGGCCCGAGCGGCCCTCGACATGGCGGCGCAATGGCGCTGACGGCCTGGTCACGGGTGGATCAGCGCGACAGGCACAACACCAGTGGCTCCTTGGCGGATCTGAATCCCTCTCCTAGTTGTGTGGGCGCTGCTTCCTTGTCGCGTTGCGCGGCCACCGCCGCCGGCCCGCGGCCTACAAGCGCCATCGGACCGCTGCTTCCGGTGAACTCCACACGCCGACGAGCCTCCATTCTTCAAATAAAAAAAGGAGATGTTGCACCGCGTTGAAAGTGCATGTTTCAAGCGTATATTTCAGATGTTTCAGAGGTATGTTGCAAATGCTTCATATGGATGTTGTAAAAGTAGATATGGAAATTCACACATGTTGTATATGTTGCAAGTGTTTCAGATAAATATTGCAAGCGTTTGTTCAAAATATTTTATTTATTTCGGACGTATGTTTGCAAGCATTTTTTATCTAGATGTTGCATATGTTTCACACACATGTTGCATGAGTATGTTTCAAATGTTTCATCTGTCAGCAAGTGTTTTCATGTTGCAAGTTATAAGTGTTCTAAAAGTTACATATGTTATAGTGGCTATACACGTATATTGTAAGTGTATGCTTCAAATGTTTCAGTTGTTTTCAGAAGTATGTTGCAAGTGTTTTATCTAGATGTTGCATATATTGTAGTGGCTATACACATATATTGCAGGTGTATGTATCAAATGTTTCACCTATTTTAGACGTATGTTGCAGCTAGTGCTTCATGTTGCCAGTGTTTTCATTAGCAGGCATGGAAAATAAGCGCAGGTGGAGGTGGTCCCCGCGTGCATGTGTAGTAGCATGGCGTGCATAGGCGCGCCAACAGCAGTAGGCACATGCGGAGCACTAGAAAATCTCGTGCTTGTAGCTGTGGTCCACGACAATTACCTGTTGTAGCTCCCATGTTTCGGTGACCATGCATCACTGGAGACTGAGGCCATGCATGTCCTCTTCCCGTTTAAAAATTGTGAGCATGCGGGTGTATGCAACTGGCGCATGCGGGGGGAGGGGGGTGCGGCATCACCATGCGCAACAGGCAGGGCAGCATGCGTAGGCGCTCAGCAGCAGACGCATGCGGGCACGTTCAGTAAGCGAGGCAAGCGGCAGCAGCATGCGCATTAGGAAGGCCAGGCGCGGGTATCCGCACTAGGGATGAAAACGGTACGGATATTTTCCGACTGTATTTGAAACCGAATCCGTTTAGAGGAGTTGAGATCTGTCCGTATCCGAGTCTGGATATCCAACATCCGATACCGTATCCGTATCCGAATACTCAAATCGCATATTTATGATGTCGATATCCAATCGTATCCTATCCGACATAGTTGACACTATCCGTATTCAAATCCGAATCCGGACAGAAATATGAAAACAAATGTAATATCGGTGATATCCGTCCGTATCCGATCCGTTTTCATCCCTAGTCCGCACGATGCGGCTAGTGCCCGGCGCCGTTTCACTAAATCCCTATCAAATTTGCCAAATGTTGACACACATGATGACTACTTGCACCGTATAGGTATCCGCATAGAGCCATAGACCATATGACGAAAGCTACAACAAACGCTTAGTCCTCGCTCGATTGGGCTGACTCAGTGGCCCTTCAGGTGCGCTTGCGCGCCCATCTATACATCTATAGATGTACTTAAGTTTGTATTAGGGTGCTTTTCATGATTCCATTACAGGTAAGGTTTGTATTATGCATTTGTATAAACTTGATCGTAATAAGAGAAGTTTGACTTAGGACAAACTAAAAAACACACACTCTCTTTCTCACACCCATACACAATTATAAGTGAGTATTTTCTACTCCCATTTTTAATATGGAATAATAGCGCCCGGATGTCCGGCCCTAGGTCCACGTCTGGACGCAGCTTCGCCGCACCCTGTCCCATCCCCCGCGTAACAAAGTGTTCGCCGCGCCCGCGTAACAGGGGAGCCTGCCCGCTCGTCGCGCCCACAGGGGGTCTCAACCTCGTCGCACCCGTGTCACCTCCATAGCCAGGGCCTGCATCTCCATCCGCTAGGAGATGCCACAAGCTTCTACTTCAGGACCTCCGGCGGGGCTAGCGGAGGCAGCATGTCATACGGGAACGGGCCACGTGCGGCAGCATGGACGCCTATGCGTCCTCTGGTGGAGCGCTGCTGCCAGCTTACATCTGACGCCGCCATGGCTCCTACACTAGCTCTCTCTTCCTCGCTAAATAGCCCTACATTGAGATCTACTTTAGCAATAGTTAGATGAAACAATTACAACATACGTCTGAAACAGATGAAACATTTAGAACATACAATTGCAACATAGTCATGGTAACAAATGCAACATTCAGATAGAACACTTGCAACATACATCTAAAACAGATGAAACATATGGAGCATGTTGTTGCAACATATGTGTGAAACATATGCAAATATCCGGATCAAAACGCTTGCAACATACGTCTAGAATAGATAAAATATTTTGAACAAACGCTTGCAACATGCCTTTGAAACACTTGCAACATATGCAACATGTGCAACATCCCTGATCTACTTTTGCAACATCCATAACAAACAACTACAAAGTACCTTTGAAATGGCTGAAACACCTGAAATATACATTTGTAACATAGGGGATGGGAAGCCTAGGCCGGTCGATTCCGGCCGTCGGGGTCATAGCCGGCGGGGAGTGGTGGCGCATGAGCACCACCGGTACCCAACACCATTAGCACCAGCCTTGGCTCAGCCTGGTGGACAGCGCGCGCTACAAGACGGAGCAGGCGACGCGGTGCATGACCAAAGTGAGGAGCAAGGTGCAGCTGGGCACGATAGGCAAGGGAGAGGAGTGAGCGGCGCAGGTGGGCACGCGACGACGTGGTAGCGCGGAGCGAGCAGTGCAGGGTCAGGGCGCGGTGGGAAAAGGCCGAGCGAAGTGAGCGAGCGGTGTCCTGATGAGAATAAGAGATGGAGGGAATCAAAGTTGTGGTGCACGTCACGCCGCGCGTCCATCCGGAGGGAGTCGCTAGCGTTGGACATCCTGTTTGTACCATTATCATTTTTAATATACCACCTTGCGTATGGACGCATACTTATTTATTAGTTTTGATTATGTTTTATACTAATTTAAAGATATTCTAAATCTTACTCCAGAGGAGCTCATATTTTTTCAGTGTATTATTATAATGTTATAATACCATAATACTATTATATACGATAACCATATACACTATTTATACTTACATACTTGATGTATATATTATTTAATAATATAGTCCATATAAATATAATTTGTTGGTGTATACCCTCTAGATCTACGCTTTTATATTTCAAATGCCTAAATTTTAAGATGATTTCAGGTAACACTCGCTACTACACAAATAATTTTAGGAGACGGTGCCCAAATATTAATGGAGGCGGGCACGAAATCCAAGCGCCTCCAAAAAAGCCAGACAATTAACAGAGGTGGTCGTTTTTATTTGCGGAGGCGGATAAAAAATAACTGCCTTCTAAAATCAATTTACGTTTAAGACAACCGCCTCCAAAAATGACATATTGTCGGAGACGGTCGTCTTAATAGGTCCGCCTCCTTAAATCCATTTTCGGAGGTGGGCACACTGCAAGGCCTGCCTCCAAAAATACTAGCCCAACTTTGAGGCCCATTAGCAGCCCGCTCTAAACCCTAGCTAAAAAATGCAACCCACCTCTCCACTTCTCTAGCTCTCTATCCACTTCACTCCCTCTCAGCCGCCGCCCTAGAACACAACGCTTCTCTGCTCCCGACACTCCCTCCCTCCCTCCCGGCGCTGCCTCCTTCCCTCCCTCTCTCTCCCGACGCTCCATCTTCGTGGTGGCGTGGGGCCGTAGGGCCACGCAGTGAGGTGCGGTGCAGTTGTAGTGGTGGCGCAGGGCCACAGTGCTGTGTGGTGGCAGCGGCGTGGTGCCTGTGGTGGCAAGCGGCGCGGTGAGGAGCAAGGGCACGGACAACGGGCTTGATTCGGCAGCACGGAAGGTACATATCCCTCTCTCTCTCTCTCTCTCTCCATCTCCATCACTCTTCTATCTCTTCCCCTCTTCATCTACCTCACTCTTTCCTCTCCTTTTGTAGATCCGGTGGAGTAGAGGCAGATCCAGCGACGGGACTCTGGAACAGCGGTAGATCTGGGTGACGCCACGACGGCAGCATGGAGGGCGACCGGCGTGGGCGTGGATCTGGCTCTGGGGCTAGGATTGGGCTTGCCGGTAGGCTCGGAAACGGGTTCGCCGATGGGCTATGGTTTTTTGTTTTTTTAATCCATTAACCGAGGCAGGCATTTGCAAGACGCCCGCCTCCGTTAATAGATTAACCGAGATGGGTAAAGCATCCGTCTCCATTGTTCTCTATTAACGGAGGCCTTTGATTGGAGGCTGTTGCAATGCCCGCCTCCATTAATCTATTTTGCCCACCTCCATTAAACTTTATGTAGTAGTGACTCTTGTACAACAAACTAGTGCAAGTAAATTGTTACTTTTGTGATTGGGTGTTCGTCTTTGTTCATAACATATCAAAATTTTGTCCTTATCGACTATAAAAGTAATTATAAATTATTAATTGTCTTTGTAGCAACACATATCAGATTTTACAGATTTAGGGTTTTGTCTAACTGTCTTTTTTACAAATCATGCATACATAAATTGCAAAGAACTAAAATTAGATTTTTTAATATAAAATATAGACAATAACTGTCGCCTAAAAATAAATTAAAGTTCAACGAGCACCTGGATTTTAGCGAGTTTCCTATGGCCTTGTTCGGTTAGTTAGGATTGTACCCGGAAATCATTCTAATTCAACAATAGTTATACAAATTACATGAGCAATCCAGCTATGTATAATTCCAAGCCATCGTTCTCTAGGAACCGAACAGGGCCTAAATGTAATCTTGATATACAACGCTACATTCCTCCGCAAAACTTGGAGTCAAGCACATGGTGACGGCCTCATGGGGGGGGCGGCACTCCGGCTGCCACCGGGGCCGTGGCAGCTGCCGCTCATCGACAGCCTGCACCACCTCCTGTTGTCGCGCTTCAGGGACCTGCCGCACCAGGCGCTGTGCAAGATGTCCAGCACCTACGGCCCGCTCATGTTGCTCCGCTTTGGCTCCGTGCCCATGCTGGTGGCCTCCTTCATCGAGGCCGCCAGGGACATGATGCGGACCCACAACCTGGCCTTCTGCATCCGGTACCTGAGCGCCACCCTAGACATCATCAGTTGCGGCGATAGGGACATCCTCTTCTCCCCCTACAACAACCGCTGGCGCGACCTCCGTGATAGAGAAAGCAATGGAGCCAACAACACAATCTATATTGATCTCAGTGTATTTGTACAAGCTACAAGGCAGGCAACTGCCAGCGCGAGGTGCGACTGCAGCCGAGCGCATAGTGACATAGGCGACGTCGTGGGCTGACCAGCGCGGTTGCATGGGCTAAGCTGCGTAGGAAAAAACCTCAGCTAAGCTATGAACTACAAAATACAAATTACACTTTATCACCCCCGCAGTCTAAAGCTTCATCGGTACGATGCAAAGACGGTCCCAGAAAGCTTCAAAGCCCTTCATTGTGAGGCCCTTGGTCATGATGTCGGCATACTGCTCGTCGATCGTCACATGGAGGACGCGGAGCTCGCCAGCTTGCACCCATTCCCGAACGAAGTGGATGTCGAGTTTGATGTGCTTCATTCTCTTGTGATGGACCGGATTCACGGACATGTAGACAGCCGAGATGTTGTCGCAGGACGCCACCGTAACTTTGAGTATGGGGTTGTGAAGCTCGCGGAGGAGCTATCGTAGCCATATGCATTCGGCTACGGCATTGGCGACAGCGTGGTACTCTGCCTCGGTGCTCGACCGTGACACCGTGGGTTGTCGCTTGGAAGACCATGACACAAGGGGCTCACCAAGAAACATGCAGAAGCCGAAAGTCGACCGATGAGTGTCTGGGTAGTCGGCTCAGTCTACATCGGAGTAGGCCATGACGTTGAGCCATGGTGAGGCACACAATAGTAGACCGTGCAACGTCATGCCGCGTACGTAGCACAGGATCCGTTTCAGCTATGCTGAATGTTGCTGTCGTGGATCATGCATGTAGAGGCAAGCTTGTTGGACGGTGAAGGCAAGGTTTAGGCGGCTGATAGTTAGATACTGCAGCGCTCCAGCGATGCTGCGGTATGACTTCGCATCCGGAATAGCAGGGCCGTCCAAGGAAAGCATTCCTTTGCCATTGATCGGTGTCGAAGCAGGCTTACAATTCGACATGCTCGCGCGCTGTAGGATCTCCTTGGCGTACTGGCTCTAGGAGAGGTAGAAGCCATCCGCCGTGCGCTGGACGTCGATGCCAAGGAAGAATCAGAGGTCACCCATGTCCTTGATGGCAAAGTCGGAGCGCAATTTGGTGACGACACTTTGAAGCAGTGTCGAGCTCGAGGCAGTGAGGACCATGTCATCGACATAGAGGAGGAGATAGGCCATGTCAGCTCCCCGATGAAGAACAAAGAGGGAGGAGTCTGACCGGGTGGCCTTGAACCCAAGCTTGGTGACGAACGTGGCAAAGCACGTGAACCAGGCGCGCAGTGCTTGCCGCAGTCCGTACAAGGACTTGTCAAGGCGGTAGACAGCCTAAGGGTGATTAGGGTCAACAAACCTAATCGACTATTGAGACAGGACATACTCTTCGAGGTTACCGTGGAGGAATGCGTTGGAGACATCAAGCTATCTTGTAGGCCACTGCTTGGACGCAGCAATGGTGAGTACGGTTCATATGGTCACCAGCTTGACCACCGGTGTGAATGTTTCCTGGAAATGCACCCCAGCACATTGTGTGAATCCACGCACCACCCATCGAGCCTTGTAGTGCTCGAGTGATCCATCAGGATGAAGCTTGTGCTTGAAAACCCATTTCCCTGAAATCACGTGAGCACCGGCCGGCTTGTCGACAAGACACTAGGTGCGGTTCACCTGTAGGGCCTTGAGTTCAGCATCCATGGCTTACTTCCAGTTTGGATCGCGTAATGCTGCCTGAGCTGATGATGGAATAGGTGAGATGGTGGTGGATGCGACCAATGCGGCCATGGCATAGCGAGGGTTGGGTTTAAACATGTCGACGCACGCATGAGTGACCATGGGATGGACGGGGGGTGGTGTCGGCATGGCATGCGTAGGCACCGGTGATGCTTGTGTGGGAGCTGGTGATGCGTGTGGATTGGAGCTAGGAGCAGGCATGTCAGGCGATGGCATGGGCGTGGCCATAGTCATAGGCGTCGGTATGGGCGTGGGCGTGACCACTGGGGAAGGTATGCCAGGGCTGGCACTGGGTGATGGTGCAGTGACACGACGATGCTTGGGAGCTATGTCCAAGAGGATGAGAGGATCATCATCAATGGTGGTAGGGAGCGCACGCGATGGCGACGTAGTGGTAGATGATGGTGCCTGAAACGAGAAGACGGATTCATCGAACACCACGTGGCGCGATGTGATGACACGATCAGTGTCGAGGTCAAAGCATCGATAACCACGATGATCAGTGGGGTAACCTAGGAGGACACAAGCACTGGATTAGGCACCAAGTTTGTGAGCGGCGGTGGCTATCTGGTTGGGGAAGCACAAGCAGCCAAACACCCGGAGGTGAGTGTAGTTCAGTGGAGCACCCAGGAGCCGTTGGAATGGCATCACCAGCGCCAGGCGTGGCATGGGCGCCGGTTGAGAAGGTGAGTGGCAGTGGAAATAGCTTCAGCCCAAAAGGAAAATGGCATGCTAGCGTGTAGAAGAAGGCTGCACACACAATCATTCAGGGTACGGATGATGCGCTCTGCCTTGCCATTCTGAGTAGAGGTATATGGATAGGAAAGGCGAAAGGAGATGTCATGCAAAGTGCTAACGAACTATAGTGTTGTCAAACTCCTTGCTGTTGTCGGTTTGAAAAGAAATGAAGGGTAACTGAAATTGCGTCAGAACATAAGCATGAAAGGAGATCAAACATTCAACAACTTTAGATTTAGCGCGCATTGGAAAGGTCTAAATAAAATGAGTACAAGCATCAATGAGGACTAGATAATATTTGAAACCAGAGTTGTTGGGAATAGGTGATGGCCAGACATCGCCATGTATAAGCTAAAAGGGAACATAACAGTTAGAAGAAGAATGGGAGAATGGAATACAAACATGCTTGCCTAATTGACATGACTGACAAGTATGAGATATGGTTTTTGTATAGGTGAAATTAAACTGATCAAGAGTGTGTTTGAGGGAATCACGGCCGGGGTGCCCAAGGCATTGATGCCATAGATCAGTCGAAGAAGAGGAACTAGACAGCAGCGCCTGAGCAGATGAAGACCGGAGGAGATATAGCTCGTCATTACTGTTACATCAGAGCATCTCTGTCTGGGTGGGAAGATCCTTGATAGAGAAACCGAACGGATCAAATTTGACTAAAACATTGTTATCTCAAAAGAAAGCATGAACTGAAATCAAATTCTTGACAAGATCAGGAGAAATAAGAATCTGATTGAGATGACAGGGAGTTCTAGGAAGGGTAGAGGAGGTAGTATGAGTGACCGACATGGATGCACCATTACCAAAAGTGATTCGTGCTAAGAAGGGTAGGGTGCGAGTAGAAGAGAGATTACTAGAGCCGGATGACATGTGCGAAGTGGCACCAGTGTCGAAGAACCACTCTGACATTTGAGGCACAGCGGGTGGAACACTAGCCATGGCCAGAGCGGTGAGTAGGGCCTACTGGTTCCACACGTCATTGGAGGATGAGGGCAGAGCAGGTGCTAGTGTAGGTGCACTGGCAAAGTAGGCCTACTGTGGTGGACTAGGTCGTGGGCCTAGGACACCAATGCCAGGAGCGTGGAACGGCATGGGCCACGCCTGGACCATGCTGGTCCACGGGTTGAAGCCTGGAAGCCACGGGGAAGATGGTGGGCGCTACTAGCAGATGCGCCCTAGGAAGGAGGTGTGCCACCACTGCTACCGCTGGGGAAGTTGTTGCCGTGGCCGCGATGCTTCTTGTTGCCGCGGTTGTTAAAACTTGTGTTGGCGTCCACGGTCGGCTGGCTGGATCGAGGAACACCAGTGGCACCTGAACCGCTCGTAGGAGCAGTAGGTCAAGAACTACCGGCAGCGAGTACGACGTGATGGGTGGCGGATTTGGCATGTTCCTTATCGTACTGCTCCTCTAGCAGCAGATAGGAACACGTGGATAGGAAGGTATGTGGACGGTTCTTGGTGGTGATCACCGAAACAGTATGCCGGTACTTGGGGGAGAGGCCACGGAGCATGTTCAACACTTGAGATGTCTCGCGCACCGATTGTTCGACGTCGCGTAGAGCATTGGCGAGACGTTTGAGATGGCCGGTGTATGTTGTGATGTCCATGTCACCCTAGACCAAGCTATGGAACTCGGTCTCAAGGTAGACGGCTCGATGAAGCTCGTTGTCGTGAAACTGGTCATGGATCGCGTGCCAGATGGTGTGCGCCGTCGCCTTGGGAACGCACATGATAGCACGAATGTCCTTGGACACGATGTTGTAAAGCCAGCTCAGGATGCACTGGTTGACCATGACCCAGTTCGGATCATGGTGGTTGGCGCCAGTGGGAGAAGAAGTGAGGTGGGAGCTAAGACCGAACTTGTCGACGAAGGCATCGAAGAAGCATCGCCACTCGGTGTAGTTTGACTCGGTGAGATCGAGCTCAATGGGAATGTGGTTTTTGATGTTCACCGTCTGTAGCACAGTGGAGGAAGGAGGCTGGACGACAGTTTCGATCAAGGAGACACGACCGACAGAAGAAGTGGAGGAAGAAGACTCATCATCAGAGAGATCGGCGTCATGTAGGGGGTTAGTATCCATGGAAACAATGGAAGGTGAGCACGCGACAACATCGATCGCGGCGGTGATGGTTGTGGGAAGGAAAGCAAACATGCAGCAACCCAGATCACGGCGGTGGGGCAAATTCAACCACAGCGAAAGTGGTTGCGGGGAGGGTAGCATAGGGGAATAGACCTAAGCGAATGAAACCATGATAGAGAAAGCAATGGAGCCAACAACACAATCTATATTGATCTCAGTGTATTTGTACAAGCTACAAGGTAAGCAATAGCCAGCGTGAGGTGCGACTACAGATGAGCGCACCACAACGTGGGCGACGTCATGGGTTGACTAGCGCGGTTGCATGGGCTAAGCAGCGCGGGAAAAAACCCTCAGCTCAGCTATGAACTACAAAATACAAATTACACTTTATCACTCCGCAAGGTGTGCATGCTGGAGCTCTTGAACCCGTGCTATGTGCTCTTGTTCTAGATCATCCAGGAGGAGGAGGTGGCACGCCTCCTTTGCTCCATCTTAGACTAGTGTGGTGGCCATCATGCCGGCATCGTCGTCGTCAACCTCAGCGATGGCATCTGCCGCATGATGAACGATGTCGTCGTGCGAAATGCCATCGGCGACCGGTGCAAGCACCACGATGAGTTCCTGCACATGCTCGACAAGGCGGTGCGACTCACTGGTGGGGTTAGCTTGGCTGACCTGTACCCATCGTCGCGGCTCGTGCACCGGTTCAGCCTTGCTGCTAGAGACATGGGAAGGTGCCAGAAGAACGTGTACCGCATCATCGAGAGCATCATCCATGAGCGCAAGGTGGCCGCCACATGTGTGCCAGTGGACCAAGATGACGATGACCTCCTTAGGCTACAGAGGTAAAGTGGCCTTCAGTTCCCTCTTATTAGATTGATCTCTAATCCCAAACTGGGCCCAACGGCCCAGTTGGGCCTTTGATCTACGCCCTGATCGGGGGCGCCCAACCCACTATGGCTGGAGGGCCCCTGTCACACTACGCAATAAATAGAGGTGGGGGCCGGTGGCTCAAGTCATGAGGTTCGCCTGAGCCAAGCTCCCCACCGGCAAACCCTAAACCCAATCGAGAGGCTGCGCAGCTAGTGATGGGAAGCCACCAGCCGCGTCCCTACCAGACTACGTCATCGTGACCACTGCATTGCGACGCCACCCATCTTCCCCGACCGTCGCTGCCCTAGCGTAGACACCGACTCCATGGTGGACGCGAGCGAATCCTCCACCACTATGGTGTCAGGTTTGACATGTCCATCTTCTACCCCTCCCTTTCTCTCGTTCTACCTACTGTTACTGCACTTGTAGATGTTCTAGGATTCATGATTCTATTCAACAACAAGTACCTAGCTAGATCTATGCTCCTAGTGATCCTATAGGTATAACAATAGTACCAGAGCCAACTAGGTATAGATCTAGCCTAACAGACAAGATCCATTTGGATCTGAGAAAAGAACAAAGGTTCATCCGAACCCTAACCCATCGGGGAAGATGAATAGTGACTCCAGTGAGTCAAACCCTAACCCTAACTCGCGATGGGAAATGGGAACAACTAGCCAGATTCTAATGAGTAGATCTCGGTATGGGTACAAATAGAAAAGAAAAGAAATCAAATCAAAGAGATGATCCGAATCGAACGAATCGAATTGGGAAAAGAAACCCTAACCCTAGATCCCCAATCAGTTGAATCCGAGAAGAACAAAAGAAAGAACACAAACCAGAAGGGGAAGGGGAGGCCTACCTCGACCGCTGCTGACACTGCCGTAGTGCGGCTCGCCGGTGTACGGGGAGAAGAAGGCTGAGCCAGGGGCAGCTACTCGCTGGGCCCCGACCAAGGAGGCGCCGTGGCTAGGCCGCTCGATGGCGGCGCACTCACCCACTGGGGAGGGGGCCGACGACGGCGTCGAGGACCTCGTCATTGCTTGCCCTTCGCTCGGGCTCACGCGACTGAGTGAGAGAGAGAATGGGAGGGAATGAATGGGTTAGGGTTTTGAGGGGAGCCACTGCCGTTGTGTTTTTGATTGAGTGATGCGCGCGGACGGTCATTGGATCGGCGCAGACGGCTCAGATCGAGCGGGCCGTTTCGCGGCCCAAGTGGGCATGCACGGCAGTGGCACTTTGCCAGCCTAGGCCCATGTTGCGGCCTAGGTGCGTCCAGGCGCCGCGCTGAGGTCGTGGGCCGAGCCGAATTGCTGGCTTCGGGCCCAGTAACAGTAAAGAGGGAACCCAATTTTCATTTTTTTCCTTTTCCGTAAAATTGAAAAATGGAAAATGGCTCTAAAGAAATCTGAAAAATGAATTTTTCCTGTGGGTAAAATTCAAGGAAATGAGTTCATTTTCCGCTGTGTATTTAAAGTTGTCATTTTCATTATTAAATTCGAACCAACGGGAGAATTTAATTTTGAAAAATGGATATGTTTTTAGTCTATTATAATATTGTTATTATTCTGACCAACGTTGATTAATGGCAATATTATGATGTTATGTCATGCATTAATTCTATTTCTGCCTAACGATGATGTAGAATTAGTGTAAAGGACAATTGTATGTTTTAATTTTGACCAACGTTGGAACTAAGGCATGCAATTTGTTATTATTATGTTTATGTTCTCACTCCATATGAATTGTGTTTTTAGGCGGATACAACTTGATGGGTTGTATCAAAGAGATCCCCACTCTCAAAGGTGATAACTACACGGTGTGGAAGAAAAAGATTGACCTGACCTTCATCTTGGTTGAGGTGGACTGGGTAGTCACCTCACCATGTCCCACTGAGCCTGTGGCACTGGTGAGAGAGACAAACGAGGCTGGTTCCGCTTGGGCAACCAGAGAGAGGGATTTTTCATCCCAAAAGATGTCCTATGACCTTGAGCATAGGAAATGGGTCACTGCCAACAAGAAATGTATGGCTGTGATAAAGAACATGATTGAACCTGCAATTGTGGGCTCAATCCCAGAGTGTGACACCATCACCGAGTACCTCGATAGAATAAAGAGTTAGTTCACTGGCTCTTCAAAGACATGCTACCCAGCTAATAAAGCAACTGGTGACAGAGAGATACTCTAGAAATGGTGGCATAAGAGAGCACATACTAAGGATGAGCAATTTGGCATCCAAGCTAAAACCAATGGATCTAGCTCTCAAGGAAGAGTTCCTTATCCATCTGATTTTTGCTTCCTTGCCAAAAAAATTTGACACTTTTGTTGTCAACTACAACATACAGCCCGAGAAGTGGGACATGGAGAGGCTCATGGCTATGTGTGTCCAAGAGGAGAGAATGAAAGCTGCCAATGGTGGCACTATCAATTATCTGAAAGACAACAAGAAAAAGAATACTAATGCTAACTTCTCCTCAAAGTCAAAGGGAAAGGATCCCATGCTGCATCAGCCTTAGCAAAACAAGTTCACAGTAGGGAAATATCAGTGTCTCTATTGCAAGAAGACGAGACATTATAAGAAAGATTGTCTCGATTACTTAAAGATGATCATGGCAAAGAAAGGTGAGAACATTATTATGTTCATAAATGAATTCCTATATGTATAGTATTCGAAATCTACTTGGTGGATTGACTCCGGTGTAACTGTTCATGTTGCTAATTCTTTACAGGGATTCCGTTCGATGAGGACAACATAAAGAAGAGAAAGACACGTTAAAGGTGCAAATGGAGTCCGAGCAGATGTCGAAGCCGTTGGTGATCTTTCTCTAGAGCTTGCTGATGGCTTCACACTTTTACTTACAGATGTACTTTATGTTCCCTCTTTATAGAGAAACTTGATTAGTGTTTCATGCTTATGATGGATATGATTGCCATTTTGGAAATGGCAAATGTAAGATAACATTTAATAATACATGTGTTGGTCTTGCTATCTTACAAAATGAGCTTTATTTGTTATCACTACGTGATGATGTGAATGTTGTATGCGATGATGGGAATATTGCGTGCGACAATGAGAATGTATCCTCATCTGCGGATGTAAACAGAAAATGAAAGAGAGCTCATGATGTGTTGTCAAAATTATGGCACTGTTATTTAGGCCATATTTCGAGGGAGAGAATAGAAAGACTAGTTAAGAATGATATTCTTCCTCCATTAGAGCTCTCAGATTTAGAACAATGTAGAGAATGCATAAAAGGAAAGTATGTAAAGAAAATTAAGAAAGATGCAAAACGAAGCGTAGGAATTTTACAGACTATTCACACAAACATCTGTGGTCCATTTTCTGTAAAGAGTGTGGATGGTTATAATTCGTTCATAACATTCACAGATGATTACTCCCATTATGGCTATATTTATCCAATCAAAGAAAGAATAGAAGCATTGGATAAATTTAAGATATTTAAGGCAGAAGTTGAAAACCAACACAATTTAAAGATTAAGATAGTCATGTCCGACCGTGGGGGGAGTACTACGGTCGGCATACCCCATACGGCCAAGTTCCTGGACCTTTTGCAAGGTTTTTACAGGAGAATGGCATAGTTGCCCAGTATTCTACACCGGGCGAACCTCAGCAGAATGGAGTAGCTAAAAGACGCAATCATACCCTGATGGATATGGTGCGCAGTATAATAAGTTACTCCACCTTACCATTGAGCCTGTGGATGGAGGCGTTAAAAACCGCCATTCATATTCTCAATAGAGTACCAAGTAAGTCGGTGCCCAAAACACTGTATGAGTTGTGGACAGGAAGAGTACTCTCACTAAACCACTTACCTATGTGGGGGAGTCCTGCTGAGGCTAAAGTATTTAACCCAAACATTGAGAAGCTAGATCCCAAAACAGTAAGTCGCCATTTCATTGGCTACCCAGAAAAGTAAAAAGATTTTCGTTTCTACTGTCTAGATAGACATACAAAGTTTGTGGAAATGAGACACGTTGTCTTCCTAGAGGATGAAATGATGAGGGGGAGCATGGTAGCTTGAGAAATTGACCTTGAAGAGAAGCGGGTGTATGTGCCCACTCCGATGATTCATGAGCCATTTTTCTCACTACCTGTTGTCACTGCACCGACAGTGCAAGATACTGTGGTGCCAGCACCTGTTGTTATTCCGCCTGTGGCAACAATGAATGACGATGAGGAACCTGTTCTTTAGGATCTTGTAGAACCTATTGCCACACATGAGGGGGAGCAACAACAGCCTCAAACAGAAGATGTGCCAAATGTGGAGGCCCCTAGATGGTCTCAAAGAGTTAGAAAATCAGTTATTCCTGCTGACTATGAAGTATACAACACTGAAGAATTTCAAATGGAGGATGATCCCCTCTCATTTGAAGAAGCCATGAGAAGTGATCATTCATCAAAGTGGCTTGAAGCCATGGAAGATGAAATGAAATCTATGAATGCCAATAAAGTTTGGGACTTGAAAATAATTCCTAAAGGAGCTAAAACAGTAGGTTGTAAATGGGTCTACAAAACTAAACTTGACTCTCAAGGGAATATAGAGAGATATAAAGCGTGACTTGTGGCAAAAAGCTTTACGCAAAGAGAAGTGATTGATTACAATGAGACTTTTTCTCTAGTCTCATGTAAAGATTCCTTCAGAATCATAATGGCATTAGTGGCATATTACGATTTAGAATTACATCAGATGGATGTAAAGACGACATTTCTAAAAGTTCCTAATGGCTAGAGGGCGGGTGAATAGCCTAATAAAAATTTCTACAACAACACTTAACAAAATGGTTAGACAATTATGAGGCAAAGCAAGTGTTGCGCTAGCCTACTCAAAATGCAAGCCACCTACAACAATTCTAGTTTAGATAGTATCTATTCACACAATAGCTATGACACTACCCTATGTTAGTGTGCTCTCAAAGGCTAACTAAAGAGCCACACCAACCAACCAACCAAGCTCTCACAACTAGCTACACTAAAGAGCTTGACAACTAGTTTGCGGTAATGTAAAGAGAGTGATCAAGAAGGTTATACCGCCGTGTAGATGAAGGAACCAATCAATCACAAGGATGAATAACAATAAAGACCAATCACCTCGGAATCAATGATGAACACAATGATTTTTTACCGAGGTTCACTTGCTTGCCGGCAAGCTAGTCCTCATTGTGGCGATTCACTCACTTGGAGGTTCACGCGCTAATTGTCTTCACACGCCAAACCCTCAATAGGGTGCCGCACAACCAACACAAGATGAGGATCACACAAGCCACGAGTAATCCACAAGAGTATCTTTTGGCTCTCCACCGGAGAAAGGTCAAGAACCCCTCATAATCACCAGAATCAGAGCCGGAGACAATCACCACCCTCCGCTCAACGATCCTCGCTGCTCCAAGCCATCTAGGTGGCGGAAACCACCAAGAGTAACAAGCGAATCCCGTAGCGAAACACGAACACCAAATGCCTCTAGATGCAAACACTCAAGCAATGCACTTGGATTCTCTCCCAATCTCACAAAGATGATGAATCAATGATGGAGATGAGTGGGAGGGCTTTGGCTAAGCTCACAAGGTTGCTATGTCAATGCAAATGGACAAAGGTGTGTGCTTCAACCGGCCATGGGGCTTAAATAGAAGCCCCCACGAAATAGAGCCGTTGTACTCCATCACTAGGCACTACGTGGGGTGACCGGACGCTCCGGTCCGATCGACCGGATGCTGGTCCTCAGCGTCCGATCACATGATTCATGCCACGTGTCCCCTGCTTCAAATACTGTTCATCAGATTTCAATGGTCATCTGTTGATCGGACACAGCGCGCAAAGTGACCGGACGCTGAGCGTCTGGTCGTTTCCAGTAAGGTTCCAGAAATGATTAACTCCTTTTCACCTCTAACATGTCCGAACATGTCTGGTCACTCAGTGACCAGCAAGATTAACTCCTTTTCACCTCTAACTTCTTCACCCTTGCTCAAATGTGCCAACCACCAAGTGTATCACCTTGTGCACATGTGTTAGCATATTTTTACAAACATTTTTAAGGGTGTTAGATCCTAAATGCATATGTAATGAGTTAGAGCATCTAGTGGCACTTTGATAACCGCATTTTGATATGAGTTTCACCCCTCTTAATAGTACAGCTATCAAATCTAAATGTGATTACACTCTCTAAGTGTCTTGATCACCAAAATAAAATAGCTCCTATGGTTTATACCTTTACCTTAAGCTTTTTGTTTTTCTCTTTCTTCTTTTCAAGTCCAAGCACTTGATCATCACCATGGCATGATCTTCATTTGCTTCACCACTTGGAATGTGCTACCTATCTCATGATCACTTGATAAACTAGGTTAGCACTTAGGGTTTCATCAATTCACCAAAACCAAACTAGAGCTTTTAATCTCCCCCTTTTTGGTAATTGATGACAAACCTTTCACAAAGATATGAATTAAAATTCAATTGAATCCATGTTGCTTGCCCAAACATATTTACCATATGTAAAAGGATATGGACAAGTTTTATGAACCCCAAATGGTAGCAATTGCTCCCTCTACATATGTGCTAAGAGTTTGGATTATAGCTTGCACATATGCTTAGATAGAAAATATAGGATACAATGTCTACCAAATGATGCTATGATATAAAAGATGGACCTTTGAAGCGTGATACCAATCGGAGTGCACTATTATACCATCCTTAGTACCAAGGTTAGCTTTATACCACTTGGAAACATACTTTGAGAAGATATCACTTGTAAAAACTTACTTGGAAAATGAAAGTTATCTAGTGATTTTATTTCATTATTCAATCTTACAACTAGGATACATCACACAAGCATGGATATTTTAAAATTTAGAACTTATGCCATGCAAGCAAACATATAAAATGCACATTCAAATGCACCATACAAGTTCATGAGCTTGCTCCGCCTACTTGTGTGCTCAAAATTTTAATTGATCTCTTTCCTTTGTCATATTTCTCCTCTTACGTCAAGTTCTCCCCCTATCACTTGTATCCTTATTTTTCTCCCTTTGTGTTGTCTTTTCACCATCTTTGTGCACTATTTCTCCCCCTTTCTCATCAATGACCACAAAGATTTAAAATATAGATAGGTAGAGATTATCAATGTCAATCAATTGGGTGAGGATTATTTTTCCAAATTTGGTCTAATCTAGATCATGTACCAAAGATATTTAACTCAGTTTGATCCAAGGATAAGCTTCTTCACACCTCCAAATAAGGGTTATCTTGTACCATGTTGAGTTAAACACTTAGAGCTCATTTTCTAGATCAAACACTAGGTTTACAAGCCCATAAACATGTCATATGCTACCACTAGATCAAGTCAAGCATAGAAGCAATAGTGATACCATATAAACATCAAAATCATTTGATTTTCATGAATGAGCCTAATAAAATTGAGAGATAACTAGATACACTAATCATATCCTTAGCAAGGATGTATGCCATGCCAATCAACTTTTACCTTGGATTTCTCGAAGGAGAGGCATGCCATATAAGTGGGAGGTGCATCAACACATATTTGAGAAATCCAATATGTTCAACTCATTTCTTAGCTTGCAAAACCTTTTCTCATTCAATGACTTGGTGAATATATCGGCAAGTTGATCTTCGGTGCCAACACTCTCAATGCAAATGTCCTCTTTTTGTTGGTGATCTCTTATGAAATGGTGGTGGACATCAATGTGCTTTGTTCTTGCATGTTGAACCGGATTATTGGTTAACTTGATTGCACCCTCATTGTCACATAGCAATGGCACCTTCATGAACTTGATTCCAAAGTCACTCAAAGTGGCCTTCATCCAAAGTATTTGTGCACAACAACTACTGATGAATATGTATTCGGCTTCGGCGGTTGATAATACAACACTATTTTGCTTCTTTGATGACCATGAAACAAGTGATCTTTCCAATAGTTGACATGTGCCTGAAGTGCTCTTCCTTTTAACTTTGCATCCCGCATAATCCGAGTCGGAGTAACCAACTAGCTCAAACTTTGCTCCTTTGGGATACCACAAACCAACATTTGTTGTATGCTTCAAGTACCTCAATATTCTCTTTGTAGCCTTCAAATGACTTTCTCTTGGTGAGGCTTAAAATCTTACACACATGCATACACTAAACATGACATCCGGCCTTGATGCGGTCATATAGAGTAGGCTTCCAATCATAGACCGATACAATTTTTAAAGCCGTTTTTCTCTCTCCTCCTTTTTAGCACACTGTTCATGGAGCACTGTTCATAGGGCCGGCGTACCTCGTTTTTCTGGCTCCTACGACTCCGGCTACAGTGCGTGAACAGTAACAGAGCCGGAGCACGTGGGAGTGCTGCCAAAGAGGACCTAAGATGGAGAAGATAGAGGAGGAGAGAAGAGAAGCGAATTGTAAAATTATGAGAGAGACAAGTAGGTCATGCACTAAGATGAAGAGGTAACTATTAGAAAGGTCAATAATAGAGCTAAGGACTTGGCTATAAGTCAGTTATAAGAGCCACTCTATACAATAGTTAGGCTTCTATTTATCTACAAAATTTCTTTTATTATATGTTTTATTTTATTTCCTATTCCTCCTCACATACATCTATATTGAGACCCACTAGTGCCTATACTTCAGTGCTCAGCTTGTCGTTTATATGAGAGTTAAGCTCTTTTCTCTCTTCCACGCCAGCAAAAATATTAATTAGGTTGGCTATAAATCAATTGTTGCACTTGCTCTATGAGATTGGACTGAAAAATAGGCTGCGAAGATCCTTCCACCCTTCTCTTCTATAAGCTACTCCTGCACTCATACAGTAGCATCACACAGGCACACACACCAGCACGTTTCCCGGCCAATAATGGAGGGGACGATGCTACTGCTGGGCCTGCTCCTCGCGCTACCCGTGCTCCTCATCAAGCTCGTTCACAAGTACTTCCAGGCGGCGTCACTGTGGCAGCCCGGGAAGCCGCCGCTGCGCCTGCCTCCGGGACCACGGCAGCTGCCGGTGATCGGCAGCCTCCACCACCTCCTCGCGTCGCGCCACGGCGGCCTCCTGCACCGCGCGATGCGCGAGCTGTCAGGCCGGCACGGCCCGGTGATGCTGCTCCGGCTGGGCGCCGTGCCGACGCTGGTGGTGTCCTCGGCTGAGGCGTCCAGGGAGGTGCTGAAGACCCACGACGCGGCGTTCGCCAGCCGGCACCTGACGCCGACGTTGGACGTGTTGACCATCGGGGGCCGCGACATCCTCTTCTCCCCCTACGGCGAGCTGTGGCGCCAGATCCGGCGGATCTGCGTGCTGGAGCTCTTCTCGGCGCGCCGCGTGCAGTCGTTCCGCCGCATCCGGGAGGAGGAGGCTGCGAGGCTCTTCCGGTCCGTGGCCGACTCCTGCGCCGCCGCCGGCGGAGGCAGCGCGGTGGTGGACATCGGCGAGCTGGCCTGCCGCACCATGACAGACACCGTGGTGCGGTCGGCCGTCGGCGGGCGGTGCGCGCGAAGGGACGAGTTCCTGCGCGAGCTCCACAGGGCCGTGGTCCTCACCTCCGGCTTCAACTTCACCGACCTGTACCCGTCGTCGCGGCTTGTGCGCCGCCTCAGCCGCGCGCTGCGGGAGACCGAGCAGTGCAACCGGAACGTGCGCGACATCATGGGCGAGATCATCCGCGAGCAGCTGCAGAACGCCGACGGCGGACAGGACGAAGAAGACAACCTGCTGGCCGTGCTGCTGAGGCTGCAGAGGGACGGCGACGACGACGCGCAGTGCCCGCTCACCACCGACGTCATCTCCACCGTCGTCCTCGAGATTTTCGCGGCGGGGAGCGAGACCTCATCGACGACGCTGGAATGGGCGCTGTCGGAGCTGACGAGGAACCCACGGGCGATGCGCAGGGCTCAGGCCGAGGTGCGGGAGGCCTTCAGGGGGCAGCAGAGGCTCGCCGAGGCCGACACGGCGAAGCTGAGGTACCTGCCGCTGGTGGTGAAGGAGACGCTGCGGTTGCACGTGCCCGTGCCGTTCCTGCTGCCGCGGGAGTGCCGCGAGGCGTGCCGGGTGATGGGCTACGACGTGCCCCGGGGAACCAAGGTGCTGGTCAACGCGTGGGCGATCGCCAGGGACGCCGCGTACTGGGACGACCCCGAGTCGTTCCGGCCGGAGCGTTTCGAGGGGACTGGAGGCGTCGACTTCAGAGGCGTCGACTTTGAGTTTATCCCGTTCGGCGCCGGCAGGCGGATGTGCCCCGGCATGGCGCTGGGGCTCGTCAACATGGAGCTGGCGCTCGCGGGCCTCCTCTACCACTTCGACTGGACGCTCCCGGACGGTGACGGCTACGGCGACGGGAAGGTGCTGGACATGAGCGAGGCGTTCGGGATCACCGTGAAGAGAAAGTCCAAGCTCGTGCTGCGCGCCACGCCGCGTGTTCCATGCTCATATTGAGATCACTGGTGGTGCTTTTGTATAACATTATACTGAAGAATACTCCGCCGTTGCCGCTGAACTTAATAAAATTGTTATACATAGAGAGCATCACTAGATGGTACCCTGAGCACTGTAGAAGAATATCCCCCGTGTTGCTATGGGACTTTCTTAAAAATAAAATTATTACATAGAGTGTATTACTATATGGACCCTAGATACTGTATATATATATGGACTTGGCTTGCATGCTATTTTATTGTATCAGATTTGGTAAGATTGGTAAGAAATCAATAAAATATTATACCACATTATAGGTGATGAAACAAACAACATTTGTAGATGACTTGTATTACTAGATTAAGGATTAAAAATATTACACGTAATAGAGATGAGGTGGACAATTTTTATAATTAATGAGAAATAACATTGATAGTTTGTATGAAAGCATTATAAGTTAGTGGAGATAGAACATTTAGTGGGGTTTAGATTCATCTCTTACTACTAAAAAGAACAAAAGTAGGACAATCTTTTCATGCGATTTTTTTGGGGTCGCCTTTTTGCTGACGACGTGCGATACTGCGACTCCATCCCGCGATCGCACGCGCACGCAGAAGGAAAGCTCGCGCAAACGCCGCCATCGCTGGAGCACGCAAAAGTGAAACCTGGTGCCTCGCCACCCAAAAGGAAACCTCGCGGCCAATCAGCATCGCAGCAGTCATTGATCTCGGGCGGCAGTCATCGCCATTGCTCGCATCGATGCCTCCTCTCTCCCTCCCCTCGCACCACCGCTCCAACTAGCAGGAGCCCCGACCCTGCCCCGTCAGCCTCCGCACTGCTTAGGGCATCACGGCGCACGCCTCCCGTCCACCTTGCTGTGATCCCTTCGATTCCGTTGTGGCGGTGATGCTTCGTGCGGGCTAGCTCTGCTGGATCCAGATCTCGAAGGAGTGGAAAGGAGATATCCAAGGAGGGAAGGGAGGCTGCGGCGCCACTCATTTTGAGCACAAGGTGGGCACAACGGGTTGGGCGCTTCTGCTGCTCGTAGTCCTAGCGCTCGTCGTGTCGGTGGCGTGGCTGGACCTAGCGACGACGATGACTCGGGCATGCTGGACGAATTGGTATATGAACCATGCTAGAAGGCGACTTGGACCTAATGGACGAGCACGGGTGGAAGAAGCGGAGGAGTTGTCAGTCTATCAACGCCAGAGATTGGCAGCATCGAGGAGGACGAGGCAGTGGCGGGTGAGGAAGAGCACGCGGTGGCGGTGAAAGCTCTAGTTTGGTTTTGGTGAATTGATGAAACTCTAAGTGCTAACCTAGTTTATTAAAGTGACTATGAGATAGGTAGCATTACTCTAAGTGGTGAAGCAATGGTGATCATGACATGATGATGGTGATTGCATGGTGATGATCAAATGCTTGGACTTGGAAAAAGGAGAAACAAAAACAAAAAACTCAAGGCAAAGGTGAAACTTGATAGGAGCTTTTTTGTTCTAGTGATCGAGACACTTAGTGAGTGTGATCACATTTAGGATCGATAGCCGTACTATTAGGAGGGGTGAAACTCGTATCGAAATGCGGTTATCAAAGTGCCACTAGATGCTCTAACTCATTGCATATGCATTTAGGATCTAGTGGAGTGCTAACACCCTTAAAAATATTTGTGAAAATATGCTAACACACATGCACAAAGGTTATACACATTGTGTTTAGCATTTGTGAGCAAGGGTTCGAAACTTCACCAACGGAGTGTCCATTCGTAGAGTGTGGCCAGTCCGATGGTGCCACTGGCGCCCTGTACAGAAAATATAGGGTTTCATAGAGTGCACTGGACGCTGGTCACGTAGTGACCAGACTCTGACCCAGTGTTCGGTCAGTGGCGCGCAGTGAAGGCCGCCCTCGGTCTCTTGACCGGAGGCAGGCGACTGTACTCTGGCTGAACATTGTTCAACGTCTGGTTGTGCTGATGTGGCGGCGCATAGAGTAGACGATGAGTGACTGGACGCTGGGTGAGTCCGGTCGATCGTGACCGGACGTGTCCGATCGTGAGTGAAATCTTACTGGAAACGACCGAACGTTGGTGATGCTGCGTCCGGTCCCTTCGAGCAGCACGTCCGGTCACAACTTAAATGCACTGATGACCGTTGAGATCGGACGATCAGCATTTGAAGCAGGGGACACATGGCGTGCATCGTGCGACCAGACGCTGGGGTCCTGCGTCCGGTCAATACGACCGGCACGTCCGGTCGCCCCGATTTTTCAGTGAACAGAGAGCCAACGACTCTATTCGTGGGGGCTCTCTATTTAAGCCCCATGGCTAGCTCAAGCATAGTCTCTTGGCCATTTTCATTGACATAGCAACCTTGTGAGCTTAGCCAAAGTCCTCCCACTCATCTCCATCATTGATTCATCATCTTTATGAGATTGAGAGAGAATCCAAGTGCATTGCTTGAGTGATTGTATCTAGAGGCACTTGGTATTCGTGTTTCGCTGTGGGATTCACTTATTAGTCTTGGTGGTTGCCACCACCTAGATGGCTTGGTGCAACGGAGGAGGATTGGCACGAGTTGGTGATTGTGAGGGGACTTGTGCCTTCCCTGATGGAGCGCCAAAAGGTAACCATAGTGGATTGCTCGTGTCATTGAGTTACCTTACTTGTGGGTAGGTTCTTGCGGTGTTCAATTGTGTGGACGAGGTTTGTGCAACACCTCTTAGCCATCGAACCACCAAGTGTTGGTCGACACAACAGGGACATAGCGTGTTGGCAAGCACGTGAACCTCAAAAGAAAATTGGTTGTCTCTTGCCCTTTGGTATTCTCCCGGTAATTGAGTTAGTATTCATCTTATGATTGGTTCACTGCTCTAAGCGGTGGTATAATCACCTTACTCATTTACATACCCACAAACTAGTTGTAGTAAGCTCTTTAGTGTAGCTAGAATTAAGAGCTTGCTTTGTAGCTTAAGTTCATCTAGTAGAGTTCTTTAGTGTAGCAAGTGTGAGAGCTCTTTGTGAGTAGTGACTTAGTAAATTGTGTGTCTAGTGATCATAGTAACTAGAATTGTTGGATAGGTGGCTTGCAATCCTTGTAGAGCTAGAGCAAGTTTGCTTTTCGCTATTTGTCATACTAATCAAATTGCTCTAGTTGGTTTGTAGATTTTTAAATAGACTATTCACCCCCCCTCTAGCCATATTAGGACCTTTCAGGTGGACGGGCTCCTAATCCTACCCAGGATGGTTGATGGGAAGCAGCGGCCTAGCGCCACGAGGGCCTACCTTGAGGTCGGCAAAGGCAAAGTACAGTGATTCAGTTTAATTTCCTCTATTTTCTTGTGCTGTTCCTATTCTAGAACGAATTGGCTCCATTCGATGTCCATGTCTAGTTAAGTCTCGTCCTTAGTTCAGGGGATTTACTCGAGCAGGTTTCTTGATGAGGTGGTTCGCCTACTGTTATTAGTAGGAAAAAGTGCAAAATTGTGGTGATTTTTACCTTATCGTCATGAAACTGAAGTGTGCAGCTTGTTTTGACAGCTTTGCATAATGTGGAAATTAATGAAAGAAATCAAAGAATGCTCAGTATCTTTCTGATTATGCAACATTAGATGATTTTATCGTTGGCTTGGATTGTGCCCTGTGGAGATATTCATGATATCTTGTACGTGTATGGTCATATATAATTTTAATTTGTACCGGACCAATTGTTTACATGTGCTGACATGGCACATATAAGGCTTGTCATTTCCATTCTTCCGCATGGACGAGGAGGCGGGCAGCCGCTGCAGCATGAATCCGGCCGTGGCCAAGTGCAGTGTAAGCTACATTCTACCCGCTGTGTTTGTTAAAATGACTGCCCTGTTCGTTTGGGCTTGTTTGGCTGATAAGCCATGGCTGAAAGTACTGTTGGTTGATTTGGTGTGAGAGAAAAATATTGTTCGTTGACTGAAAAAGTACGGCTTATAAGCCAAACAAGCCCAAGCGAACAGGGTGTTAGAACACATGTTTGTGTCAGTTCACCCCTCTCATTAACTACCATCTTCACCACATGGTTCAGTCGTGGAATACACTAGCGAATCTGTAGTTGCTTGTATTGTGGCTATCCTTTAAAACTTCATGTCAAGATATCAGCTATTCTATTAGTACATGGTATAATGAATATGAAAACTGTATGCAGAAAAGGTACATATACACAAAGATAAGTATTGAATTTGATCTAATTCAAAATGTCGCTTTAGATAGTGGTTTTGGTTTTATACAAGTACATATTTCATTTTTTTACTAGAATGTCCAGACATCTGGTGCCATTAGTGTCCATAAAAAAGGTAATATGTAATGTTTGCAACTGTAACCTCGGGCAGGACACATCGAAGGTGGCCCTGGGCGAGGAGGCTGACGCAGCATGAACCTAGAAGGAGGTCAACCCTGCAAGCAAGGTCGCTCCCATCTCCAATCATGAAACAGCAAGGATGCCCTTGGTAGGACCCAATCTATGAGCTCACAACAGTTCCTGTGAGTGAAACTGAAATATAGCTCTCAAGGTACTTCTGATTTTGGTAGTAACTTTAAAAAATTAACTAGAGAATGGATTGACTATTTATGATTTATTGTTTCGGTAGAGGTGAAATTTTGTGATGCATTGAGCTATATATATTTGGTTCGATTGGAGAGGGTGTATATTAATTTTCTCACTGCAAATTGAAGCTTCTTAACATACTGAGAGTAATACAAATGTGCTAACCATCAGATTCACTAATATGTATCTAACTCAGTTTTCATTAGTTTTTATTTGTTTCATTAATTTCTCACTGTTATGTCCTTGTTTTTACTTGTGCAACTATTTTTATTATTATCCCCTTCTGAAACTACGGTCGCTGATTGCAACCAACAGCCTATACAAGCTTGTCAAGCTTGTCAAAATGGCAGATCATGACCAACTACGCGGACACATTGGCGGACACACTGTCAAATTGTATCACAAATCAAATGTTTTAATATGCTTCAAGGCATTACAAGTTATTTCTGGATTTACGCCAGCCTACAAATTCCACAGTGAGGTATATGGTTGTGGCACTCAAATTCCAATTAGATTTGGTTCTTACAAGATTGATTTATTAACTAGAAGTGCTTATGGGATATTTGGGTTAAATTTATTTTTGTTTAATTCATGTATATGAAGATTAACTGTGCTGCAAAGGTACCAGGCTGCTGGTAAATTTGGGGTTAAATTTATTCTTGTTTAATTCATGTATATGAAGACTAGCTGATGTGCTCCTAAGGTACCAGCAAACTCCATTAATGAAACATGGGGCAATGACCTTACCTGTCAAATTAAAATGATACTATGAAAGCACTTAGATTTTGACAGAAAGACAATTTTGGAAGAGGGAAATAGTAGTGCACCGCTGCACCGCCTTCACCCTTTACCACTGTTGGCACAAGGAGATCATCCAATGAGCCACTATACTGTTTTAACCATGTTTATAAACCCTGCTAGATATATGTTAGTTGAGGATTGATTTTTTAATGCCTAATTTGGTAATGGACTCGCTATATAATGGACTTGCATATTGTGCCATGTACTCATTGTAAATGTTTTTGCTTGCTACCCCTATTGGTATGTTGAAATAAAATCATGCATGGGGCTATCTCTTGTATTGTCATAATATTAGAAATATAACAATAGAAATTTCTAAACTCACAAGAACATATGTGATTGACTCTAGACCTGTTGAAAAGTGATGTAAAGACACACCAGTGCTGATGTATGCTAGACAAACTCTTGGATTTAACTTATAGTACATGGCCGCAGTGAATGTACATATTCCTAGATGGAATGGGGATATCTTCAAATGGAAATTCATCCATGAAAAAAACATTGCATATGATATAGATGGTTAACTAAGTTAGAATCACCGTCGCTTGCAATAATAATACATATGATAATAAGAGAGAATTCCTTATTTGACACTAGGAAAATGAGATGTTCCTTTCTTGGCCCTGAAATTTTCTTCGTTCCTTATTTGACACTCACTTGAACTTTCATCCCTAATATGACACCGTAGTCAAATCCATGAGGTAACGGTGTTAAGTGGCTGTTAAAAAGACCTTTTTGCCCCTAGGTGCTGGCGCATGCATGCAGCGGGCGCTGGGCGCATGCATGCAGCGCATGCAGAGGCGCGGACGCATGCATGCAGCGTATTTGGCCGCTGGCTGCTCTTTTTTTTGTCAACATGTTTTTGCTGAGCTAACCAGTCGGCCGATAGGATGGTAGATTGTGTCCTGTGACCTCTATCCTATGGGGAAAGTAGCTTTTGGGACCGGCCGGGCCTTTTCCCTTTTTTCATTCCATGCCTGCTTGCAGTTGCAGCAAGATGCGTGCTGCTTCTCACTGACGACAGAGTGACATACAGTGCATAGTAACACAAACTCGATCGATCTCAGGACCAGCAATCTGGCATGCAGCTGCATGCTTTATGATTTCTAACAAGTATTTTTTCAACATTTACACAGCATGATGATGACACATGATATAGCAAGTTCACAGACCAGCACCACATTAACTTCAAACACAAAACGGTTCACATATACATGCAAGTTCACAGGAGTCCAAATTCACATGCAAGTTCACACACAAAGGTTCATGGATACATGCAAGTTCACACACAAAGCGGAGTCCAAATTCACAGATACATGAGGATCACAGGCTGAGCCTTCTTTTTTTGCTTCTTGTGCTCATTGCAGGGCTAGCAGGATCCACCATTTTGCTTCTTGTGCCCATTGCAGGGTTGTCAAGTGGCAACATAGGAATGGTGGTTTTCTTTTTAGTAGGCTCCTTTTTCTTTTTGCTCTTTGCCTTGACTGGAGCATCAGTAGGCGCAGGTTCATTTGAATCTGATATTGACCTGTGTACAGCAGAACTAGATTTGAACAAGAGACAACAAAGTAACAGTAGCAACAAAATAGCAATAGTAGCATGACCTTTTTTTTAATCTGTGTATTACCTTTTTGATGCTCCAGAACTAGAGTTGCCCTTATTTGCCTTTTTCTTGGATGTAATCTCCGCGCTTTTTGATGTTCCAATACTAGAAATGACTTGGTTATCCTTACTCTTTGTACTTGTCTCCAAATTTTGGCTAACATGGCAAAAGTAAAGTGCTTCAAAACTTACAGGTTGTTGTGGGAAAAAGTGAAAAAAATCATGAGCTAACCTTGGTGGAAAAGACATAGAAGTTGCTGGTGCTTCATTGTCCAAAGGCACAATGGATGACTCTGCTGTTTTGGTTTTCTTTGCCTTCTTCTTAGGTGGTCCTCTACATGATAAAGAAGAAAGTAGTTACAATATATATTATGCCAAAAGGAAAATGCAATCAACAATAAAGTAGTTAGCATGTATAGTACCTCACAGCCATCATAGCAGCAATGTCCTCTAGATTACCTTTCTTGCAGTTGTGCTAATGATGGCCATAGCCTGTACAAATAGGGCACTGGTGCTGGCCTTTTTTCCTCTTATTCTCACTATAGCCTTTGTACCTCTCAGTTTTTGGCCTACCAGCAGTTGCTTTCAATAGAGGTGGATGCATGAAAAATCCATGTGTAGATTTAGGCCACTAGCGTTTGTTAGTCATAGCAGGGATTAAGTGCTGATATGCTGCTCTAAACTTGTCAATAGAGTAATACATGTCTACATACTTCTCTAGAGGAGCATTGTGAAGTGATATGATAAATGCTACTGCATGTTTGCAAGGAATGCCAAAAACTTGTCACTATCTACATGAACATGTCTTATCTTGCAAGTTGACAACAAACCTAAAGCCAGTAACCCCCAATGCTGTAACTTCAGAAACTTCTGAGCATTCAAGCACCTCCAAGTTTAATTCTCTACTCATTTCTTTTAGTTTCTTAATTATGTGGGGCAGAATCAAGCCATCTAACTTCATTGCTATTTTTCTCCTTTGGTTCCACTTGATCATAAGAATTTGCCTTAATTTGTCCATTAAGTCATCCAAGTTCAAGGACTTATGGTGCTTAATCCAATTGTTGAAGGACTCAGCCAAGTTGTTGGTTACATAATCAACCTTGGAAAGGTACCTATCCTCATCTTCTGCAACATTCTTAGCTATAGCTTGCTTTTGCACATCACTATGCCACTCTTTGATGGGCTCAAATGGTTCAAAGGGATCACAGTAAGAAATGAACATGTCGACAACCTTTGTCTTTGAATTTTTCTCAAACATAGACAACAAATCTTGGTCAGAATGAACTTCAGGGAATTCTTTCATATCATGGTCATAGTACTGAAGATGAGCTACTTCCAAATAACTTGGCGGGTACTTCTCTACAATCTCTTCAAGTAAATCCTTATAGTTTGTCAGATCTGAATCAATAGTCATATCAAAACAGAAACACCTAAAATCCTTTCTAACTTTCTTTTTGTTGCCAAACAGTCTAATTTCTAGCAAATATGTTGAATTTGGATCCATCCTGCAAATGAAAAGAACAATCTAAGGAATCAACATTGCTACTTGCACATCACTTTTGCACTGCTTAGATGAATCGAAGGCTAGCACTCACCCTTCAAGGAGCTAGCCTGGCTTTGTGCCAGCATTATCAGACCCTCCATGGCCCCCTGAATCCCGCCCGAGCGTGCTGCCTGGATTTTGAATACAAGTCAATGAAGCTTCAAGTTCATTTGTATCTGCGGCCGGTAACTCTAGGGTAGAAGCAAAGATTCTATCTAGTAATAGAATTGTCGGGGACCTAGTATTGGGGTACCCAATGAGGTGGAACTGATAAACCATTGAACGATTGACACTCCCGATCAGACGAGAACGTTACTGCATCTCTTGTCCGAAACAACGAGAGACTGGTTCCGCGTCGCCCGACCCCCGAGGGCTAGACTCCACCTCGCCCGACCCCGAGGGCTAGACTTCGCCTCGCCCGACCCCCGAGGGCTAGGCTCTGCCTCGTCCGACCCCCGAGGGCTAGGCTCCGCCTCATCCAACCCCCAAGGGCTAGGCTCTGTCTCACCCAACGGCCGAGGGCAGACTCCACCTCGCCCTACAAGTACACCCTACTCCATCATAAGGATGAGCACAGGGTATGACTTGGCACTTGAGTCAAACACAGCACCAAGGACCATGCCCTGCGCCGCTGTAGGAAAAGTACCACCAGGGAATGACGGGATAGGTGCTTTAGACCATTCCGGCATTACAGAGTCCGAACAGTATTGTAGGCGCCGCCTTCAGCCCTTAGACATGGAACCCGACATAGACATACGACAACCACTACGGTCTAGGAAGAGACTCACACCCTCTACAATGACGGATGTGCTGTCACCACGCTGTGGTCCCAAAGGAGCGGCGCCCGCTCCATGGCCCCTCGGGCCCACTAGATCGGAGCACTCGCTTTGGCCTCCGGACGCCCTCTCTGACCGGAAGGCCTTGCCCACAGCGCTACTTCAGACTCTGACCCCGCGTCCCTTCGACCGGGGCTCGTAGGAACCAGAAGGCATGCGGAGAAAGGCAGGGCAAGGCTCATAAGTCAAAACCACTATACCAGAGTCCATACCCTATGCAGAGCAGTACTCTATAGCCATCCTGACATTCTACAGTGCATCGATAGTATTGTAGGCGCCTACCATTATCTGGTATCTGCCGATATGGGCAACAAGGCTTGGTAGACGTGGACAACAAGGCTCGGTAGCATATGCACCCTTTCCCTCTCACTTGTAAAGCTGTCCCCTTCATCTATAAAAGAGGATGTGCTTCCTCCAACATGGGGGACCGACCCTAGATGGATAAGTTGAACACACACGACATGACATAGATAGCTGAGCAGTGATCAAGCTCTCGGCAACCTTTTCGATCATTCCATCAGAGACTTGGGACTTGTCCCTCTCTCGACCATTTTGTAGCCCCTACTATGAACCATTTTTGGTACTGAAAACACGGCCAGCAGCAGCAAACTGGACATAGGGACATTTTGCCCGAACTAGTATAATCCTCGTGTCCTTTAGTGCACCATCCAGGCCTAACACGCAATAATCACAAATTTACTAGCCGGTGTTTGTTTGAAACACCGACAATTGGCGCGCCAGGTATGGGACCTTTGCGCGTTCCAAATCAGGCCTCGGATGGCTAACCACGCAATCAGCTGGGTCCCGGGCGCACACGTGCGTTTCGGTGACCTCGACTTCATTGTCACACTAGGAGGAGAGTTGGCACTGGCCCACGTGGCCGTCCAGTCTCTCCCCTCCACCAACTCTAGCTACCGGAGGCCTGAGGGCCAGCCCGGCGTCTCCCTTGGACCCCAGCCATCTAGGGAGGCCCCGCGCCATATCACCCTCTCTCCGGAACGCTCCACTCGGTGCACCTCGACATCGTTTATGTTCGGTCTCCGCAACACCGCGGCGACCGTAAGCCACCTTGTGGCCCGGTGCGCGATCCTGTTTCCCACGAACAATGAGTTTGTGGGGATGATCAAAAGCATCACCGAATCCCTCCATGGCCTTCTCGCGGAAGACTCTGGGTCAGACTCGGGTTCTGACTCCGGTAGGGGGAGCCATCATCCCTCTCAGGAATGCTTCGTGGTAGAAACCTCTAAGGGACACGTCGAAAGCGCCTCCGAGGAGGAGGTCACCCCGGCGGGCAACCTCAGCGACGTAGCCAAAGGGGGAGCAGTGGCCCTACCTCGCATAGGGGTGGAGCAGCTAGAAGCCCGAAAGCGGGAAATAGATGAAGCCGGGCAGTAGCTTGTTCGGGAGTACAAGAAGATCGATGAGGAGATCAGGCATCGTGGAGATGGAGGGCGCGCACGCACCACGGCCCGCGACATGAACCGAAGGATCATCGCCGATGATGAAACCCTTCCTTGCTTTGCTCGTGCGAGCCAGAACATCGCCACCACAACAACCCTACTTCATGGCCTTCCAAAGGCCGCCACGCTCAAAGATCGCTGGGTCCACCGTGAGATTCACACGCTACTTGAGCGTGCGGCAGCATAGCAGGCCGAGAGCTCGATGTCTCAGTGACACAAGCCCGACGCCAGCCAGTGTACCCCCTCGGTGCGTCTCGCCAGGGACATGTTCGTCCACCAAGCACCATAAGGCAGCGGGCAGTGTGCAGCGGTCCTAATACATCAACGTCTCGGCCACAACCGCGACGCACGTAGCACGATCGACACCCATAGGTGCACCCACGGTGACCCGGGGGAAGGAGCCCGCCGTGGCTATCATCCTTGACGTGGCGGACGCTATGACAGCGGCGAGGACCAGAGCCTGAGCCCCGGCCTGCCAAGCCCTTAGGCCTTCGGCCGTCACATCCTCAACTCTCTGTTCCCGCCAAGGTATCGATCACCTACCAACATCCCTAAGTACTCCGGGGCGACAAACCCCAGACTTTGGCTTGAAGACCATCGACTTGCCTATCAAGCCGGTGGTGCAGATAATGATGACTTCATTATCCGCAACCTTCCACTATTCCTTACCAATTCGGCACGAGCGTGGTTGGAGCACCTTCCATCCAACGCCATCCAGGATTGGGTGGACCTAAGGGAGATCTTTCTGGGGAACTTCTAGGGCACGTACAAACATCCTGGGAACCCCTAGGACCTCAAGAACTATCGCCAGAAGGCCAGCGAAACCCTCCGTGGGTACATCCAGTGCTTCTCTCGATAGTGCAATGAGCTCCCTAACGTCGCTAATGCCGATGGGATAGGAGCTTTCCTGTTCGGGACAACCTATGAGTCTTTGGTTCACAAGCTAGGACGTAAGGGCCTGCGGACCACCAAGGAGCTCCTGGACATCACCACCAGCCACGCCTTAGGAGAAGAGGCGGTCAGAGCAATCTTCGACCGCTCCAACAGCAAGGCAAGGCGGGATGAGGGTGCCGACGAAGGCACCTCCAATCGTTCCGCCAAAAGAAAAAACAAGAAGCAACGGCGCGAGGACCCACTCGTGGCTACCGCTGACCATAAGGGTGGTCGGAAGCCCATGGAGGGCGCTTCAAACCACTTCGAGAAAATGCTCAAGGGGCCGTGCCCGAACCACACCTTCCCCGTAAAGCATTTGCTCAAGGACTACGGCCTCATGCGCAAGTTATTGGCCGGGAGCGCCAACAAGGGGGAGCAGGGGAAGGAACCTGCCCCCACTATCGATGACGCCGAGGAGAAGGATGCTGGCTTTCCAATGTCGGATGGCTGCCTCATGATCTTTGGAGGATCAATGGCCTACGACTCCAAACATCATCAGAAGGTCGCACGCCGCCAAGTCTACACGGCCCAACCGGCCACACCTCTCTTCCTCCAATGGTCGGAGTCCGCCATAACCTTTGATCGGACCGACCATCCGAACGCCATCCCGCATCTAGGAAGGTATCTACTTGTCATTGACCCAATCATCAGCCCAAAGCGCCTCACCAAAGTACTGATGGACGGAGGCAGCGGCCTCAACATCATGTACGCAAAGACGCTCGACGTAATGGGCGTCGGCCAAACGCGCCTTCGCCCAGTCCGAGCACCTTTCCATGGCGTCATCCTCGGAAAGCAGGCCACACCACTCGGACAGATCGATCTGCCCGTTACCTTTGGGGATCAGTCCAATGACAGGACTGGGACCCTCACTTTTAACATGGTAGGGATCCCCAGAACCTTCCACGCCATCTTAGAACGACCATGCTACGCGAAGTTCATGGCCGTCCCCAACTACACATACCTCAAGCTAAAGATGCCAGGCCCACACGGGGTCATCACCATTGGCACCTCCTTCCAGCGGGCCTACGAGTGTGAAGTCAAGTGCTGCGGCCACACCACAGCGATCATCACCTCTGGGGAACTCGCTGCCCTCAGGGAGGAGGTCGTCGAAGAAGCACCCGACACAAAGAAATCGACTGGGTCGTTCGAATCGGCAGAGGGCTCCAAAGAGGTCCTCATAGACCCCAGCAGTTCCGAGGGTAAAACGGTACACATAGGTACCACGCTCTCCTCCAAATAGGAAAGCACGCTCATCGACTTCCTCTGTGACAACAAAGACATCTTTGCGTGGAAACCCTCGGATATGCCAGGCATCCCGAGGGAGGTCGCCAAGCATACCTTGAAAATCTACCCAGGCTCCAAGCCGGTGAAACAACGCCTGCGCCGCTTCGACGAGGAAAAGCGTAGGGCCATCGGTGAAGAGATAGCAAAACTACTTGCCGCCGGATTCATCAGGGAAGTACACCACCCAGAGTGGTTAGCAAATCCTGTTCTTGTACAAAAAAAGAGCGGGAAATGGAGGATGTGTGTCGACTACACAGGTCTCAACAAGGCATGCCCAAAAGACCCGTTTCCCTTACCACGCATCGACCAAATAGTCGATTCCACCTCAGGGTGCGAAACCCTCTGCTTCCTTGATGCGTACTCCGGCTACCACCAAATCGCGATGAAAGAGTCCGATCAACTCGCGACGTCTTTTATCACCCCCTTCAGACCGTTCTGCTACGTCTCAATGCCGTTCGGCCAAAAAAACGCTAGAGCCACTTACTAGCGCTGTATGCTCAATTGCTTCGAGGACCTCATCGGGTGGATTGTTGAGGTCTACGTCGACGACATCATAGTTAAGTCCAAATGGGCTGACCACCTCGTCGCCGATCTTGAGCAAACCTTTGCGAAACTCTGGGCAAATTGCATCAAACTCAACCCCGAGAAATGTATTTTCGGGGTCCCGAGGGGCATCCTGCTCGGCTTCATCGTCTCCGAGCATGGCATCGAAGCCAACCCAGAGAAAATCTCAGCCATCACAAGGATGGGACCGATCCAGAACATAAAGGGGGTTCAATGGGTCGCAGGGTGCCTCACCGTCCTCAGCCAATTCATCTCACGCCACTGTGAACGAGGACTCCCCCTTCATCGACTCCTGAAGAAAGCCGACCGCTTCGAGTGGACAGCCGAGGCATAGGAGGCGCTTGACACGGTCAAGCTACTTCTAACAAAACCACTGGTCCTAGTCCCTCCAAGCGACGGGGAATCCCTCTTGCTATACATAGCGGCCACCACTCAAGTGGTTAGCGCCGCCCTGGTAGTAGAACAGGAGGAAGAGGGGCACGCCCTCAAGGTCCAGTGCCCAGTGTACTTCATCAGCGAGGTACTATCCAACTCCAAAACCCGCTACTCCCAAATCCAGAAGCTCCTATATGCCGTCCTCATCACCAAAAGGAAGCTACACCATTACTTCGAGTCACACCCTATGACAGTAGTGACGTCGTTCCCCCTCGGTGAGGTTGTCCATAGTCAGGACACCACAAGAAGAACCACAAAATGGGTGCTCGAGCTGATGGATCAACGCATCAGGTATGCATCCCGAACGGCGATCAAGTCCCATGTGATGGCTGACTTCATCGTAGAGTGGACCGAGGTCCAGATGCCACCGGCGGTCATCGATCAAGAGTGTTGGACGATGTATTTTGATGGGTCGCTGATGAAGAAGGGCGCCGGCGCAGGGCTGGTCTTTGTATCACCCCTCGGGGTCCACATGAGGTATATGGTTTGGCTCCATTTTCCCTCATCAAATAATGTGGCCGAATACGAGGCACTCGTTAACGGCCTATGCATTGCCATCGAGCTGGGCATCCGACACCTCGACATTCGGGGTGACTCTCAGCTGGTCGTTAACCAAGTCATGAAGGAGTCTAGTTGCCACGACTCCAAGATGGCTGCATACTGCCAAGAAGTCCGATGGCTGGAGGACAAGTTCGATGGCCTCGAACTTAATCACGTCCCGAGGCGCCTCAACGATGCGGCCGACGCACTTGCGAAGGCTGCATCCAGTCGAGAGCTGGTGCCAACAGGCGTCTTTGCCAGTGATCAACACAAACCATCGGTGCGCTACGAAGGCTCGGATTGGGCGAAGGATGGCCCGTCTGATCTGGCCCTGAGGGCTGACCCGCCGACTATTCCGTTTGACTCTGAGGTCATGGAGCTTGAAGAGGATCCGGCTGCAGAGCCTTACCCGCTGGACGACTGGATAACGCCCTACCTCGACTACCTCCTCCATGACACACTGCCAATGGACAAGATGGAGGCTCGATGGCTCACACGTCGCGCCAAGTCCTTCGTCCTTGTAGAGGGCGAACTCTACAGACGGAGCCACATCGGGATCCTGTAGCTCTGCATCCCCGGTGAATAGAGAAGACTTTTGCTGAGCGGCATCCACGGTGGCGTCTACGGTCACCATGCCGTGCCAAGGACCTTGATTGGAAATGCATTTCGACAAGGCTTCTACTAGCCCACTGCAGTAACCGATGCTGAGCAAATCGTACGCACCTGTGAAGGGTGTCAGTACTACGCTCGGCAAACTCACCTCCCGGCCTAGGCACTCCAGATGATCCCCATCACGTGGCCCTTTGCGGTCTAGGGGCTCGACCTGGTTGGGCCACTCAAAAAGGCGCCTGGTGGCTTCACCCACCTGCTTGTCACCATAGACAAGTTTGCAAAATGGATCAAAGCTCGTCCAATCTCTACGATCAAATCCGAGCAAGCTGTACTATTCTTCCTCGACATCATCCATCGCTTTGGAGTACCGAACTCCATCATCATAGACAACGGCACGCAGTTCATGGGCATGAAATTCATTTGATTCTGCGATGAACAACACATCCGGATCAATTGGGCGGCCGTCGCGCACCCCCGGTCGAACGGGCAGGTCAAGCGCGCAAATGGCATGCTCCTGCAGGGCCTTAAGCCCAGGATCTTCAACTGGCTAAACAAGTTCGGCGCGCGCTGGCTCACCGAGCTCCCGGCGGTGCTCTGGAGCCTAAGGACAACTCCCAGCCGGGCCACTGGCTACACACCTTTCTTCATGGTCTACAGTTTCGATGCCGTTCTCCCAACGGACCTTGACTATGGAGCACCAAGAATCAGAGCCTATGACGAACAGGGGGCCAAAGCATCCCACCAAGACGCCATGGACTAGCTAGATGAAGCCCGCGACATCGCCCTCCTCTGTTCGGCCAAGTACCAGCAGGCGTTGCGACGGTACCACAGCCAACGGGTGTGGGATCGAGCCTTCAATGTCGGGGACCTTGTCCTCTGCCTCGTGCAGAGCAACAAGGACCGCCACAAGCTCTCCCCACCCTGAGAGGGGCCGTATGTCGTTGCGGAAGTACTCCGCCCAAGCGCCTACAAGTTGAAAACCATCGAGGGCAAGGTCTTCACCAATGCCTAGAACATCGAGCAGCTACGTCATTTTTACCCTTAAATAAACGCATACTTCTTCTTATCAGTTCTTGTCTTTGCAAATCCCCGATTTTCAGTGACATCCGACCCCTGCAAATTGCGAGGGGTCAGACCTCACTCGAGGGCTAATACAAATGATACAAGTATGTTTATTTTGCAAACACTTCCTGTGTTAACTTTGCAAACATTCTCTAAGTTCTCCACTCTTCCCATAACAAGTCCTAAGGGCTAGGATTTTGGGAGCAAATTCTGAGTATAACTTTTAGGACTGTGGGAATCCCACGCCCCAACGGCTACGACTTCTTTGCTCACCAGCATAATCAGAACTAGTTCACCCGTACTTCTAGTTTTATGCAACTTGAGCCATGGGAAGGGTCGAAGGGCACCAAAACCTCTTCTACAAAAAGAGGAAGCTGAAAGGCTGTTTGCTGTAACAAAAGATGAAAATTTGTTCATTTTCGCACAAATTCATCACTTACAAAGTGATTTCTTTACAAAAAGGACTATTCACTCAGGGGCTCCCCCACAAACTTATTCAATTATAGCATCAACCTAGCTTTGCTATGAGTACTACTGTGGCCGCCGCGCCACGCTCTCCATTGGCAATGTCCGGGCATGTACACGTCCCAGTTCATCTACTACGGCCGCCGCACCACGCTCTCCATCGGCGATGTCCTACTGCTTCACGGGATCCTCGAAGGGACCGTCATCTGCAACGTCGAGCACCACACCGGCAACTGCGGTGTTCCTCCGCCGGGGCACCCACAGACTACGCCATCATCATCAGCCGCAACCCCAACAGCGGCGCCTCCGCCGGGGCATCCAGGGACTATGCCATCATCATCAGCCGCAACCCTGACAACAGCGTTGGGGCAGGAAGCACCTCCCGCCGAAGGAAGGCCGCAACAAACAATGACAAAGTCGACGATGCTCGGCACCCTCCAGTGCCCCTTCTCCTCAGCACAGGCGACCCGCACCATCTCATCTACGTTGGATGACCTCTAGCTCGACATCACGCTCCAGATTCACGAGCGGATCTGTGAGTTTTTTTCTCCCTGGCATTACCCTCTCTTACTTAGGAACCGATGCATTCGGTGGAAAGGAAGGAGAAGAGGAGGTGGCTCGGAGGTGGGACGAGAACTTTGCCCCCCCCTATTTAAAGAAGGGGCTCAACACCTAAGGAAAGGCAAAAGGTTGGGACGAAAAACTCTCTGCCTTCCCCTATTCAATGCAAATATGAAATCAATGCTGACAGAAATCTGAGGGGACATGACGGAGCCAGAGGGACACGCTCTGGTCGATAAGACGTCGCCTGGTCAGGCGGAACATCGTCTAGGCGTGGCCCGCCACTAATGCACCCTGGGCGCAAGAACCGGGGCACACTCGTATGCATGCAACTCTCCGCTTCCCTAGGTAGGACCGTGGAACGACCCAACAATGGAACCTCCCTCCAGGGGGAGCCCAACAGGCTACCTGGGTCGATTGGACGGCTCAGGCAAAACAATGAATGAACGACCATTGAAAAATAAGCACCTCTGTTTACTTACTTTGAGTGTTAATTTCTTTACTGAGCCTCCGACCCCGGCAATAGCAGAGGCATGGACATTGCTCGGGGGCTGCCAGGGGTGTCTATTTGTTTAGACACCCCCTTCGCCTGACCCCTCCTTACGTCTAAAACCAGAAGCATGGTGTGTGGGTATAAAACTTTGAATACAACTAGATGAACCACTGGACCCAATGCCTCGACGGCTACAGTGTTCTTTGTTCACCAGCATAAATCGAACTCACAGTTCCCCGCACCGCAAGCCTCAGCTCCCACCTTCCCGAGAAGGGTTTGGGGGGTTGAAAGCTCTAGTTTGGTTTTGGTGAATTAATAAAACCCTAAGTGCTAACCTAGTTTATCAAGTGATCATAAGATAGGTAGCACATTCCAAGTGGTGAAGCAAATGAAGATCATGACATGAAGATGGCGATGCCATGGTAATGATCGAGTGCTTGGAATGGAAAAGAAGAAAGAGAAAAACAAAAGGCTCAAGGCAAAGGTATAAATTGTAGGAGCTATTTTGTTTTAAGTGATCGAGACACTTAGCGAGGGTGATCACATTTAGGATCGATAGCCGTACTATTAAGAGGGGTGAAACTCGTATCGAAATGCGGTTGTCAAAGTGCCACTAGATGCTCTAACTCATTGCATATGCATTTAGGATCTAGTGAAGTGCTAACATCCTTGAAAATGTTTGTGAAAATATGCTAACACATGTGCACAAGGTGATACACTTGGTGGTTGGCATATTTGAGCAAGGGTGAAGAAGTTAGAGTTGAAATCAAGTTAGTCGCGCTAGTCACAGAGTGACCGGACGTGTCCGATATGGAGATCGGACACGTCCGGTATGTGACTCAGGACTGAACTGCACAGTGCAACCGGATGCGTCTGGTATGAATCTGCATGGTCGGTGTTCGGTAGTGCAGTTGATCGGACGCTGGCAGCGTCCGGTCTGGAGTGACCGGACACGTCCGATCGAGCGTGGATGCTTACTGTACTCGACCTGACGCTAAGGCTCAGTGTCCGGTCAGTTTCTAACAGACGCGTCCGGTCGGCCCTGGTGGCTTACTGGACTCGACCGGACTCGGTGGCTCAGCGTCCAGTCATTTGTAGTTATGCATCCGATCTGAGCGTCCGATCGCATGAAAGTGTGGGCTGCAATAGCTATCTTGTGTTGAACTGGACACATGGTGGTCTGGGAGACACCGGACGTGTCCGGTCGACCTACCGGACACGTCCGGTATTCACAAACAGAGCGTCTGGTGCAGCGTTCGGTGCTACGTCCGGTCGACGCGCAGTCAGCCCAATAATTGAGCCAACGACTCTATTTCGTGGGGGCTTCTATTTAAAGCCCCATGGCCAGCTCAAGCTCACTCTCTAGGGCATTTACATTGACATAACAACCTTGTGAGCTTAGCAAAAGTCCTCCCACTCATTTCCATCATAGATTAAACATCTTTGTGAGATTGGGAGAGAATCCAAGTGCATTGCTTGAGTGTTTGCATCTAGAGGCACTTGGTGTTCATGTTTCGCTGTGGGATTCGCTTGTTACTCTTGGTGGTTGCCGCCACCTAGATGGCTTGGAGCAGCGAGGATCGTCGAGCGGAGGGTGGTGATTGTCTCCGGCTCCGATCGTGGTGATTGTGAGGGGTTCTTGACCTTTCCCCAGCGGAGAGCCAAAAGGTACTCTAGTGGATTGCTCGTGGCTTGTGTGATCCTCATCTTGTGTTGGTTGTGTGGCACCCTATTGAGGGTTTGGCGTGTGAAGCCAATTAGCGCGTGAACCTCCAAGTGAGTGAATCGCCACAACGAGGACTAGCTTGCCGACAAGCAAGTGAACCTCGGTAAAAAATCATTGTGTTCATCATTGATTCCGAGATAATTGGTCTTCATTGTTATTCATCCTTGTGATTGATTGGTTTCTTCATCTACATGGTGGTATAACCTTCTTGATCACTCTCTTTATTTTACCGCAAACTAGTTGACAAGCTCTTTAGTGTAGCTAGTTGTGAGAGCTTGCTTGCTTGGTTGGTGTGGCTCTTTAGTTAGCCTTTGAGAGCACACTAACATAGGGTAGTGTCATAGCTATTGTGTGAATAGACACTATCTAAACTAGAATTGTGGTAGGTGGCTTGTATTTTGAGTAGGCTAGCGCAACACTTGATTCGCCTCATAATTGTCTAACCATTTTGTTAAGTGTTGTTGTAGAAATTTTTATTAGGCTATTCACCCCCTCTAGCCATTAGGACCTTTCAAGTGGTATCAGAGCCGAGGTCACCGTTATTTGAGGCTTAACAACCTTCGGTGTTAAAATGGCTCAAATCAACAACACCAAGAAGCCATCCCAATTTGATGGCACAAATTATCCTTATTGGAAGTCAAAGATGACCACACACATCAAGTCAATCAATAGAAAGGTGTGGAAGGTGGTAGAAACCAAAATTGAGATTGGTGATCCGGAGAATCCCACCACGGCCGAAGAAGTGCTTCTCCAAAACAATGACATTGCTCTAAGTGCTATTCATGATGCAATTGATGAGAGAACATTTGAGCAAATCAAGAATATTGAGATGGCTCATGAGGCTTGGAAGAAGTTGGAAGAATCATTTGAAGGCACTCAAGCCGTGAAGGGTGCTAAGGCATATATCCTCAAAGAGAAGTTTGCAAGCTTCAAGATGAAGGAGGATGAGAGTGTGCCGGAGATGTTCCATAGGCTTCAAGTGCTTGTCAATGATCTCAAAGCACTTGGGGAAGAGGTGAAGGACAAGGACTTCTCCCATAAGTTCTTGAGATGCTTACCTTCAAGATTTGGCACATTGGTCACCATTCTAGTAAGAAGCGGTTTGGACACCATGACACCAAACCAAGTACTGGAAGATATAATGACCGATGATACTTATAGAGATGATGATGAGAAGGAAGAAAAGAAGGAGAAGAAAGATGAGAAGAAGGATGACAAGAAGAAGAGCATGGCATTCAAAGCCACATCATCCAAGGGCAAAGCTAAGCAAGAAACATCAAGTGAAGAAGATGAATCTTGGGATGATGATGATGATGAGAAGATGGCTCTATTTGTCAAGAGATTTGGCAAGTTCATGGTGAAGAAGGGCTATCATGCTAGAAGAAAGAAGTCTTCATACAAGAACAAAGAAGAGTCAAGAAGGTGCTTCAAGTGTGGAAGCAAAGACCATCTTGTTGCTCAATGCCCATATAATAGTGACAATGATGATGACAAGAAGAAGAACAAGAAGAAGGACAAGAAGGAAAAGAAAGAGAAGGACAAGATGAGCTTCAAGAAGAAGAAGGATGGTTCATATGTGGTCACTTAGGATAGTGATGCTTCCTCAAGTGATGATGATAGTGATGATGACATGACCACCAAGAAGAAGGTTCTTGCAAGCATTGCTATCAATGAGAAGCCTTCTCTCTTCGACTCTTCATCATGCTTCATGGCTAAGGCCACTAAGATCAATTACAAAGCCGGAGGAAGGCATTGGGTTCTTGATAGTGGGTGCACTCAACACATGACCGGTGATGCAAGAATGTTCAACTCAATCAACACCAATGGCAATGATGGTTATGATAGTATCACATTTGGTGACAATGGCAAGTGCGAGGTTAAGGGGCTTGGTAAGATTGCAATATCCAATGACATGAGCATATCCAATGTGTTGCTAGTAGAGAGCTTGAACTTCAATTTGCTATCCATGGCTCAATTGTGTGATCTTGGATTCAAATGCATATTTGGGGTAGATGATGTAGAGATCATAAGTGTAGATGGCTCTAACTTGATCTTCAAAGGTTTTAGATATGAGAATCTATACTTGGTTGATTTCAATGCTAGTGAAGCTAGATTATCTACATGCTTGTTCACTAAGTCTAGTATGGGTTGGTTATGGCATAGAAGGCTTGGTCATGTCGGAATGAAACAATTGAATAGATTGGTTAAGCGTGACTTGGTTAGAGGCTTGAAAGATGTTGTGTTTGAAAAGGATAAGCTTTGTAGCTCGTGTCAAGCCAGAAAACAAGTTGGAAATACCCATCCTAAGAAAAGCATGATGAGCACTAGTAAAGCATTTGAGTTATTGCACATGGATTTATTTGGGTCAACACAATACACTAGCATTGGTGGAAATAAATATGGCTTTGTGATAGTGGATGATTACACTAGATACACATGGGTATTCTTTCTAGTGGACAAAAGTGATGTGTTTGCAACATTCAAATCATTTGTCAAGGGCATTCACAATGAGTTTGAAACAACCATCAAGAGAGTTAGAAGTAACAATGGTAGTGAGTTCAAGAACACTAGAATTGATGAGTTATGTGATGAATTTGGAATTAGACATCAATTCTCGGCTAAGTACACTCCACAATCAAATGACCTTGTTGAGAGGAAGAATAGAACACTCATTGATATGGCAAGGTCTATGCTTAGTGAGTACAATGTGAGTCAATCTTTTTGGGCTGAAGTTATCAACACGGCTTGCTATTGTAGCAACCGCCTCTATTGTCACCCATTGAAAGAGAATACACCATATGAGCTCTTGAATGGTAGAAAGCCCAACATTGCATATTTTCGGGTCTTTGGTTGCAAATGCTATATCTTGAAGAAAGGCACTAGATTGGGCAAGTTTGACAAGAAATGTGATGAAGGGTTCCTACTTGGTTACTCCACTACAAGCAAAGCATATAGAGTTTGGAATTTGGATAGTGGTACTCTTGAGGAAGTTCATGATGTTGAATTTGATGAAACCAAGGGTTCACAAGAAGAGAATGAGAACTTGGAAGATGTTAGAGGCATTCAACTTTCAAATGCCATGAAGAACATGGATGTTGGTGAATTGAGGTCTAGGCAGGTGAATGATGATGAAGATGATCCAGAGCAAGTGCTCTCCAACTCAAATGTGCAAGATGATACAAATCAAGCTAGTGCAAGTGGCTCTCATGATAATGAACAAGATCAAGTGGCTAGTACATCATCTCAACCCAATGATCAAGCAAGTGCAAGCAAACAAGTTCCAATACTCCAACCAACCAATATTGCAAGAGATCATCCATTGGACACTATCATTGGTGATATTTCAAGAGGTGTACAAACAAGATCAAGATTGGCATCATTTTGTGAACACTTCTCATTTGTGTCATCCATTGAACCAAAGAAGATAGATGAATCATTAAAGGATGTTGATTGGGTGAATGCTATGCATGAAGAATTGAATAACTTCACAAGAAATCAAGTATGGGAATTAATAGAGAGACCAAAGGGACACAATGTGATTGGAACCAAATGGGTCTTTAGAAACAAGCAAGATCAAGATGGGATAGTAGTAAGGAACAAAGCAAGATTGGTGGCACAAGGTTATACACAAGTTGAAGGTCTTGACTTTGGAGAAACATATGCCCGGTTGCTAGATTGGAAGCAATAAGAATCTTGCTAGCCTATGCTTGTGCCCACAACATCAAACTCTATCAAATGGTTGTTAAGAGTGCATTTCTCAATGGTTACATCAATGAAGAAGTATATGTTGAGCAACCTCCTGGTTTTGAAGATGACAAGAAGCCCAACCATGTGTACAAGTTGAAGAAGGCATTGTATGGCTTGAAGCAAGCACCTAGAGCATGGTATGAGAGATTGAGGGACTTCCTACTCTCTAAAGGGTTCACAATGGGTAAGGTTGACACCACTCTTTTCATCAAGAAGATTGAAAAAGATCTATTTGTATTGCAAATCTATGTTGATGATATCATATTTGGATCAACCAATCAAGATTTTTGTGATGAGTTTGGAAAGATGATGGCTTATGAGTTTGAGATGTCTATAATTGGAGAGTTGAGTTACTTCCTTGGTCTTCAAATCAAGCAATTGAAGAATGGTACATTTGTATGTCAAGGCAAGTACATCAAGGACATGATCAAGAAGTTTGGAATGATTGATAGCAAAGTCATTAGCACACCAATGGGAACCAATGGCAACTTGGATAGTGATGCAAGTGGAAATATGGTGGATCAAAAATTATATTGGTCTATGATTGGAAGCCTACTCTATGTAACCGCATCAAGGCCGGATGTCATGTTTAGTGTATGCATGTGTGCAAGATTTCAAGCCTCACCAAGAGAAAGACATTTGAAGGCTACAAAAAGAATTTTGAGGTACTTGAAGCATACACCAAATGTTGGTTTGTGGTATCCCAAAGGAGCAAAGTTTGAGCTAGTTGGTTACTCCGACTCGGATTATGCGGGATGCAAGGTTGAAAGGAAGAGCACCTCGGGCACATGTCAATTGTTGGGAAGATCACTTGTTTCATGGTCATCAAAGAAGCACAATAGTGTTGCATTATCAACCACCGAAGCCGAATACATATCCGCCGGTAGTTGTTGTGCACAAGTACTTTGGATGAAGGCCACTTTGAATGACTTTGGAATCAAGTTCAAGAAAGTGCCATTGCTATGTGACAATGAGAGTGCAATCAAGTTAACCAACAATCTGGTTCAACATGCAAGAACAAAGCACATTGATGTCTGTCATCATTTCATAAGAGATCACCAACAAAAAGGGGACATTTGCATTGAGAGTGTAGGCACCGAAGATCAACTTGCCGATATATTCACCAAGCCATTGGATGAGAAAAGGTTTTGCAAGCTAAGGAATGAGTTGAACATATTGGATTTCACAAATATGTGTTGATGCACCCCCCACTTATATGACATGCCTCTCCTTCGAGCAATCCAAGGTAAAAGTTGATTGGCTTGGCACACATCCTTGCTAAGGACATATTTAGCGCATCTAGTCATTTCTCCATTTTATTAGGCTCATTCATGAAAATCAAATGAATTTGATGTTTATATGGTATCACTATTGCTTCTATGCTTATTTTGATCTAGTGGTAGCATATGACATGTTTGTGGGCTTGTAAACCTAGTGTTTAATCTAGAAAATGAGCTATAAGTGTTTAACTCAACATGGTACAAGATAACCCTTATTTGGAGGTGTGAAGAAGCTTGTCCTTGGATCAAACCGAGTTAAATATCTTTGGCATATATTCTAGTTTGAACCAAATTCGGAACTTTGATCCTTATCCCAATGATTGACATTGATAATCTTGACCCTACAAGTAATACTATCTATATTTTGAACCTTTGTGGTCATTGATGACAAAGGGGGAGAGAAACAAAGATAGTGAAAAGGGGGGAGAAATATCATAAAGGGAGAGAAACATAAAGATATCTTGATATATGACACAGGGGGAGAGATATGACAAAGGAAAGGGATCAACTAAAATTTTGAGCACACAAGTAGGGGGAGCAAGCTCATGAACTTGTATGGTGCATTTGAATGTGCATTTCATATGTTTGCTTGCATGGCACAAGTTTTAAAATTCAATATCTATGCTTGTGTGGTGTATGCTAGTTGTCGGTTTGAATGATGAAATGAAAACTAGCATGCATAGGATATCTAGTGATTTCATTTCCAAATATTTCCAAGTGGTATTGAACTAACCATGGTGCTAAGGATGGTATATTGGTGCACTCCAATTGGTATCACGCTTTAAAGGTCCATCTTTTATACCTTAGCATCATTTGGTAGACATTGTCTCCTATATTTCCTATCTAAGCATAAGTGCAAGCTACTATCCAAACTCTTAGCACATATGTAGGGGGAGCAATTGCTACCATTTGGGGTTCATGAAACTTGTCCATATCCTTTTACACATAGTAAATATGCTTGGACAAGCAACATGGATTCAATTGAATTTCAATTCATATCTTTGTGAAAGGGTTGTCATCAATTACCAAAAAGGGGGAGATTGAAAGCTCTAGTTTGGTTATGGTGAATTGATGAAACCCTAAGTGCTAACCTAGTTTATCAAGTGATCATGAGATAGGTAGCACATTCCAAGTGGTGAAGCAAATGAAGATCATGACATGAAGATGGCGATGCCATGGTAATGATCGAGTGCTTGGAATGGAAAAGAAGAAAGAGAAAAACAAAAGGCTCAAGGCAAAGGTATAAATTGTAGGAGCTATTTTGTTTTAAGTGATCGAGACACTTAGCGAGTGTGATCACATTTAGGATCGATAGCCGTACTATTAAGAGGGGTGAAACTCGTATCGAAATACAGTTGTCAAAGTGCCACTAGATGCTCTAACTCATTGCATATGCATTTAGGATCTAGTGAAGTGCTAACATCCTTGAAAATGTTTGTGAAAATATGCTAACACATGTGCACAAGGTGATACACTTGGTGGTTGGCACATTTGAGCAAGGGTGAAGAAGTTAGAGTTGAAATCGAGTTAGTCGCGCTGGTCACAGAGTGACCGGATGTGTCCGGTATGGAGATCGGACACGTCCAGTATGTGACTCAGGACTGAACTGCACAGTGCGATCGGACATGTCCGGTCACCACACCAGACGCGTCCGGTATGAATCTGCATGGTCGGTGTTCGGTAGTGCAGTTGATCGGACGCTGGTAGCGTTCGGTCCGAAGTGACCGGACATGTTCGGTCGAGCGTGGATGCTTACTGTACTCAACCTAACACTGAGGCTCAGCGTCTGATCAGTTTCTAACGGACGCGTCCGGTCGGCCCTGGTGGCTTACTAGACTCGACCGGACTCGGTGGCTCAGCGTCCGGTCATTTGTAGTTCTGCATCCGGTCTGAGCGTCCGATCACATGAAAGTGTGGGCTACAACGGCTACCTTGTCTTGAACTAGACATGTGGCAGTCTAGGAGACACCGGACGTGTCCGGTCGACCTACCGGACACGTCCAGTATTCACGAATGGAGCGTCCGGTGCAGCTCCGGTGCTGCGTCCGGTCGACGCGCAGTCAGCCCAATAATTGAGCCAACGGCTCTATTTCGTGGGGGCTTCTATTTAAAGCCCCATGGCCAGCTCAAGCTCACTCTTTGGGCCATTTACATTGACATAACAACCTTGTGAGCTTAGCAAAAGTCCTCCCACGCATTTCCATCATAGATTAAACATCTTTGTGAGATTGGGAGAGAATCCAAGTGCATTGCTTGAGTGTTTGCATCTAGAGGCACTTGGTGTTCGTATTTCGCTGCGGGAGTCGCTTGTTACTCTTGGTGGTTGCTGCCACCTAGACGGCTTGGAGCAGCGAGGATCGTCGAGCGGAGGGTGGTGATTGTCTCTGGCTCCGATTGTGGTGTTTGTGAGGGGTTCTTGACCTTTCCCCGACGGAGAGCCAAAAGGTACTCTAGTGGATTGCTCATGGCTTGTGTGATCTTCATCTTGTGTTGGTTGTGTGGCACCCTATTGAGGGTTTAGCGTGTGAAGCCAATTAGCGCGTGAACCTCCAAGTGAGTGAATCGCCACAACGAGGACTAGCTTGCCGGCAAGCAAGTGAACCTCGGTAAAAAATCATTGTGTTCATCATTGATTCCGAGATGATTGGTCTTCATTGTTATTCATCCTTGTGATTGATTGGTTTCTTCATCTACACGGCAGTACAACCTTCTTGATCACTCTCTTTATTTTACCGCAAACTAGTTAACAAGCTCTTTAGTGTAGCTAGTTGTGAGAGCTTGCTTGGTTGGTTGGTGTGGCTCTTTAGTTAGCCTTTGAGAGCACACTAACATAGGGTAGTGTCATAGCTATTGTGTGAATAGACACTATCTAAACTAGAATTGTGGTAGGTGGCTTGCATTTTGAGTAGGCTAGCGCAACACTTGCTTCGCCTCATAATTGTCTAACCATTTTGTTAAGTGTTGTTGTAGAAATTTTTATTAGGCTACTCACCCCCCCTCTAGCCATTAGGACCTTTCAGGGGTCCCCCTGCAGAGCCTCCTTCGAGGAGAAGCTATCAGGTCGACTAAATCAATCGAGCGGTTTGGATCGCCGCCGAGAGACAAAAAAAATAGCAATGCTTATGTAGGTTACGCCAACCTCATTGCAAACATTGGGCCCAAACCCCACATGGACATGTCTGGCAGGGGCTTCCCATCGCTCATATCACTAAGGTAACATTACCAAACCCCACTTCCATTTCAATTAAGTGATAAATTAAAAACATATATCCAAGCATTGCATATGCAAACCTCTGCATCTCAACGCTTCATGTCGCGTCACGAGGCGGCAGCCGCCTCATTCAATATGAGCGGCAACCGACTGAGGTTCGAAGGCCAGCCCATGAAGGGCTCGAGGCCGCCTTGCATCAAACAGAGCCAGGGGAGAAAAACAGAGATGAGCCCCAGCGGTCTTGCCCGGCCCCGCTCAGAAATGGACAGGGACATCTCGACCTTTCTCGTTCGATTCTAACCCCGAGCCAAACCCACAGAATCTCCATCGAGGAGAGGCCAACGGGCCACCTAAGCCTATCGAACGGCTCAGGCATCTGCCGGGAGGTGGGTTAAGAAGTAGTGAAATGCCACATGAGGGCTCTACCAATCCTGTCAGCAAATGATGGACCCAGATTTCACACGAACATACCCGATAGCGAGCTCATTGAGCACGACACTCGAGCCATCAAGGCAAGTGTCATCGACTCAGCCCCTCCGATTGTGGAAACCAAGGATGGGGTAACGCGTGAAAACACGGTCGATCCCATCAGATCCTAAAGGGCACGGGGGCTCGAGCCAGATTGAGAGATCGAGGTTCGAAGGCTGACCCATGAAGAGTCCGGAGCCACCCCGCATCGAGCAACAACCAGGGGAGAAAACACAGATGAGCCTCAGCGGCCTTTGCCCAACCCGCATTGAGGCGGGTAGGGTCATCTCAACCTTCTAGTTCAATCTAGCCCCAAGCCAAGCCCATAGAAACCCCATTGAGGGGGAATCTGTTGGAAGGCGGGGCAAGGAGCAACGGAATACCACCCAAAGGCTTTGCCAACTCTGTCGCAAAGCATTGGGATCAGATTCCACCCTAACATCCCTGTTAACAAGCTCATGAAGCATGTCACTCGAGCCATCTAGGCAAGTAACATCGCCTTAACCCCTCCAGTTGTGAAAAACCACTGACGGGGCAACATTCACAAAACGAGCCGGCCCTTGACCAAATCCCCACCACACGTGGGGCTCGGGGAAGGCCGGACCAGCAATAAGACCGAACATATGGTCATGCAGCGATCGCTAAAATCCCAGGTAAGGGGAATGTATGAATACAAAACATAACTTCGCTTGCCTCGCTCCGGTCTCCAGTAACATCCGACCCTAGCAACCACAAGGGGTCGGATCTCACTCAGGGGCTGATAAAGGTATGGGTACCTCCTTTCCTTTTTCAAAAAAGTGTTTACAGCAGACCTCTTCCTTGCACCAAGACTGGTGGCAAAGCTTGGGGGAACAGATTGGTAAGACTGCAAAAGGCCTACACCCAGATGTCTACGGTAATTTTGCTCACTAGCACAAATCAAATTTTCCCCTAAGCACCTTGGGCCCTACGGTCTCAATAAACGGAAGGGTCAATCGTGTAATTCTCTTTTTTGAAGCAAAAAGGGAGGAAGGTAAGACCAAACAAATAAAACAAAATTACGAAGCAAAAGCCATGAATCCACTTTTGGACACAAAAGTACCAACACTTGTTCACATATTATAGATAAGTGTTTATCAAACTAACTACTTCCACAAAGGGAGAACCTCTTCTTTCAGCCTGTTCGCCAGGTTCTATGCAAGGGGAGCCACCGCCTTCTCCATCTCGTCCAGCTTAGCATCTTCATAGACAGGTGCGAAGCCATGGCTCATCACCTCCAGGTTGATCTCCCGATCATAATGGGAATGGGCGACAGCGAAGGCTTGGGTGATCCCGGCATGAAAGGCATCCTCCTCAAGTTGGCCTACCCACACCATGATACTCGCAGCACGAGTCGCGAGCGAGCTGGTTCCCTCTGGCTGCGCCACCCTTAGGTCATCGATGACCACCTCGATAGCGGCCTGCAGAAGGTCATGCTCGTCACTCTTGGTCCAAAGGATCCCTCGCACTTTGGTAAGCTCCTTGTCCAGCCTAGCTACGACATCCTTAGCGTCTAACCTTTGGTTCACCGCGGCTCCAAGATCCACCCGGAGGCACTCAACCACCCGACGCTCCTTGTCGCGATCCTCACGGGCTGTGCTACACTCCTAGCGAAGTCATTCCTCGGTTCGGCGTAGCTCGTCCCGCTCCTGGCGCAACCGGGCGATCACCTTGGCATCCCGGTCCACCCTCTGCTGCAACACCGCGGACCTCTCCTCAGCCTTTAGCTTGAGGTCCCGCTCCATCTCTAGCTCCGCCAGGAGCTCGATGGCCTGCTCACTGGCTGCAGCGTCCTTCTGGAGCAGCTCATCCCGCTCCTTTCGGATCCTGGCGGCCTCGTCCCCATCCAGCTTCACCTTCGCTGATAGGTCCTCAAACATCCCATGAATCTCCTCCGTGTCCTGACGTGCCTTGGCCTCCCATTGTAGGGCAGCAGCCAGCTGCGCTCCCACATCTCCTTGCAGCCGGGCCTCCTCGGTGAGGCAGTCCCATTCCACCTTTTGCTCATGGAGGAACTGGGACTTGTCCCGGCTACGAGCAACAATATTCTAAAAAGAAGACCGGTATCAAAAAACATGAAAACACAAAAATGCGTGAAGAGAGAAGAAAACAAGGGAGAAGATCAAGCAGATACCTGGCTAGAAGGAATGAGGATTTCGCGCAAGGCACCACTGGCCTCCCTCAAGGCACCCATCACCGCCGAGAGCCCAACGTCAAGATTCTCCTGCTCCAAGCTCTCGACAGCATCGTCAAGCGAAAAAAGAACCGACGCTGGGTCCTGAGCGGCCATCCACTGGACCAGCGGCTCGCCCCGCGCGGGGGAGTGGCTGCCTCCCGATAATAGGGCCAAAGGTGGCCCCCTTCTGGTCCTCCCCACCACCGTCACGACGCCCGAAGACCCTCCGGCCATGTCCTCCTCCATCAGGCCCACCTCGGGTGCCACAGCCTAGGCTGCCGGTGGCGCAGATTGCGCCGCTCCCTCGGGCGCTGCCACGGCAACGTCCGGCCCAACTAGGCTTGCTGCGGTCGTGGGCACCACCACCTGGGTCTCTGGTGACACAGACTACGCTGCTCCCACGGACGCCATCGCGACTGCATCTGGATGCACCTGGCTCATCGGGGTTGGGGACTATCCGTCCGCGTCCCTCTCCGTCCTGCCCACGTCGAACACCGTCGTTTGAGCCACCAGAGGCGTGGACTGCGCCGGCCCCTCGGACGCCACCATGGCTACGTCTGGTGGCTCCTGACTGGGCGTGGTCATGACCACATCTGCCGGTGATACCGGACTCACGGTTGGTGGGGTCACGTCCACCATGGAAGACGCTGCCTACTCGGCAACCACTGAGGGCGCGGGCATCGCCGGACCGGCCAACAAGGCCGCAGCGTTAGTGCCACTCCTGCCCGAAACAAGGGCGACGCCGGGCAGCACGGTCCATCCTGCCTAGAGGGCAAGGCTCTTCTTGGGCGCCAGCCCCAGAGAGCGACCCATCCGCAAGAATCTACACGAAGGTGAAGGGCATAAGGTCAAAGCAGAAAAATATAAAAAAGGGGAGGAAAAACAGGGGAATAAGTGGCTTACTCTGACGCCTTTGGGTGGTAGGAATGTTTTGGGGATGAACCCCCAGACCCCCCCCCCCCAACTTGTCTAGGCGGGCCCGTTTCGAGCCTGCCCCCTGCTCCTGGGCGAGGGAGCTCGTCTCCCTTATCTCTGAGGGCACGACAACAGAGCCACCCCTCTCTATCAATGCCTCGGGCAGGGCGGCGGCACTACCCGCCTCCGTCATCTTGGGGACACGGCAACATAGACGCCTCCCTCCATTAACACCTCGGGGGTAGCGGTAGGTTCGCCTCCCCCCATCCACTGATCCTCCGCCAGCACCCCACGCGAAGCGGCGGACTCTCCGGCTCCCGCTGGCCCTAAGGACGGGCTGGAGGTTTGGCCCACCTCAGCCGACCTCACGGACTCGCTTCCCTCCGTGTGGGATGGGAAGGGCCCCTGCATGGATGGGTGGACACTTGTTAGCGTGTCCTCGGCCTCTAGGACGTCCCAATCCACGTCAGTAGCTACCTCATCATCATCGTCGTCGTCATCGTCATCATCTTCACTACTAGTCTCCTCTCCTCAATCTTGAGCTTGCTGCCTCCGTATCGCCTTTTTCTTCACGAGCTCCCTCGTCCTCTTGTCCCAACTGGCCACGGCGTGGTTCATTGCTGTCCATGTTGGGTCTTTTGGCAGCGGAGCCGGGCTATCTTTGAAGAACAGTCCCCCCGGCTGGTCCCGCTATCTCAAGGTTAGCATCAGGAGGCCAGAAATTCAAATGGAAAGAAAAGCAAGGGGAAAGGAAACTTACGAATTCAACAAACCCTGGTTCTGGCCGCATTGGGGGATGCCCCGGCACCGGATACACGAAGTCAAGGACAGCACCAACGGAGTCCTTTGTGGGCTCCATCGCCTCCTTGATGCGCTGCACCACTTTAGAGGGAGGGAGCGCTTTGTCGGAAAGCACCATCCCCTCGAACGATGCTTCGGGCACCATCTGATATTGGGGAAGCGCGCGTGCCATTAGCGGCGCAACCCTCCTTGCATGGTAGGCGCTGATAATCCCCGATCCCTTCATGCCCCTCTCCTTCAGAGTTCGGAGGGCAGCAAGAAGGTCGTTAAGGTGCTTCTTCTCCTTGCCCATGACACCCTACCCCCATGACCCCGGGGTCTCCACGATGTAGTGCCCGGTGAAAGCTGGCAAGGGGGCAGCAGTGTCATTCTTGGCATAGAACCATTGCGAATGCCACCCCTTGTTGGAGGTGGATAGACGCATTAGTGGGTATGCTCCTGCCCGGTTGCTGCGGAGGTGGATGCCGGCGCACCCCACCGGCGCGTGCAGCTCTTGCTTCCTGACCCGCCTCTTCAGAAGATTAACGGCGAAGAGATACCACCATAGGTCAAAGTGGGGACTGATCCCCAAGAACCCCTCGCACAGGGCGACAAATGTCACAATGTGCTAGATCCTATTGGGGGTAAGGTGTTGAAGCTCCACCTGGTAGCAGTCCAGCAGTCCTTGAAGGAACTGATGGGCGGGCGTGGCGAATCCCCGCTCGTGGAAGTGGGCGAAAGACACGACATACCCTTCGGGCGGCTCCGGTTCCTCCTCTTCACCGGGCAGCCGCCACTCCTCGGTGGTGGTCAACGGGCGAAGGAGGCCTCAGCGGACGAGGCCCTCTAAGCGCTGAGGGGAGATGTTAGATTTGTACCCCGGGTCCATTGTGACGGCGGGAGCAGCACGGGGAAGATGGCAGCGGCGAGTTTGACGGTGGGAGCAGCACGGGGAAGAAGTCAGCGGCGAGTTTAACGGCGAGAGTGGTGCGCATGTCAGAGGCTCTGGTGATTGATGGCGGAGGTTGGCGATGCGAAGGCGAAAAGGCAGAGTATGGAACCTTGGGGGCGAACCCCGTGGTTTTATAGGGGCGACGGATGCGAGAAGCGCAACCATCCACCTCGATCTCTAGGCCTGCCATGCACACTGCCATGTCACCTTGTGGGATACACGCCCGCGATCCCTATCCTTTCCTACTAAAACCGCGCTGGACGGTTCGCCTTCCCAAGCAGACTGGACTCCTTCCCCACAGATGGGACATTGGTCAGAACGCTTCTTCTCTAGCCCACAACGGCCTGGAACGTTCAGGGATGGGCCCAATGGTCTCGACGACCAACCCAATAGAAGATGGGCCCGTAAGCAACCAAAACCCAGGTACACGAGCATCAACTAGGCCTCGATACGAAGTCGAGCCCCAGCCAGGTTAACCCTGGACAAAATCCTTGCAAATGGGACACTAGGGTTCCCTTAAAGCTTTCTGGTTGATGGAACCAAACCTCATAGCCTTACCCACAAAGGGTCTGAAGCACCCCCAGGCGATTCTGCCCAAATCACCTGGGGTCTCGGGAGCTACACCCATCGGTTGCGCTCGCGCGCACCCTCTGGCAAATAAAAAAAACCTCGGGCGATTCTACTCGAATCACCTAAGGGCTCGGGGGCTACTATCGGGGACCTAGTACCGGGGTACCCAATGAGGTGGAACTGGTAAACCATCGAACGATTGACACTCCTGATCAGATGAGAATGTTACTGCGTCTCTTGTCCGAAACAACAAGAGACTGGTTCCGCCTCGCCCGACCCCCGAGGGCTAGACTCCCCCTCACCCGACCCCCGAGGGCTAGACTCCACCTCGCCTGACCCCCGAGGGCTAGGCTCCACCTCGTCCGACCCCCGAGGGCTAGGCTTCGCCTCATCTGACCCTAGAGGGCTAGGCTCTGTCTCACCCAATGGCTGAGGGCAGACTCTGCCTCACCCTACAAGTACACCCTACTCCATCATAAGGATGAGCACAGGGTACGACTTGACACTCGAGTCAAACACAGCACCAAGGACCATGCCCTGTGCCACAACAGGAAAAGTACCACCAGGGAATGACGGGATAGGTGCTTTAGACCATTCCGGCATTGCAGAGTCCGAACAGTATTGTAGGCGCCGCCTTCAGCCCTAAGACACGGAACCCGACATAGACATACGACAACCACTACGGTCCAGGATGAGACTCGCGCCCTCTACAATGACAGATGTGCTGTCACCACGCTGTGGTCCCAAAGGAGCGGCGCCCGCTCCATGGCCCCTTGGGCCCACCAGATCGGAGCACTCGCTTTGACCTCCGAACGCCCTCTCTGATCGAAAGGCCTTGCCCACAGCGCTACTTCAGACTCCGACCCCGCGTCCCTTCGACCGGGGCTCGTAGGAACCAGAACGCGTGCGGAGAAAGGCAGGGCAAGGCTCATAAGTCAAAACCACTGTACCAGAGTCCATACCCTATGCGGAGCAGTACTCTGTAGCCATCCTAACATTCTACAGTGGCATCGACAGTGTTGTAGGCACCTACCATTATCTGGTATCCGCCGGTATGGGCAACAAGGCTTGGTAGACGTGGACAACAAGGCTCGGTAGCATACGCACCCTTTCTCTCTCACTTGTAAAGCCGTCCTCTTCATCTATAAAAGAGGATGTGCTTCCTCCAACAAGGGGGACCAACCCTAGATGGATAAGTTGAACACACACGACACGACATAGACAGCTGAGCAGCGATCAAGCTCTCGGCAACCTTTTCGATCATTCCATCAAAGACTTGGGACTCGTCCCTCTCTCGACCATTTTGTACCCCGTACTACGAACCATTTTTGGTACTGAAAACATGAGCAGCAGCAGCAAACTGGACGTAGGGACATTCTGCCCGAACCAGTATAATCCGCATGTCCTTTAGTGCACCATCCGGGCCTAACATGCAATAATCACAAATTTACTAGCCGGTGTTTGTTCAAAACACCGACAAGAATACATTTCACTCTTCGGATCAGAAAGCTAACTGACAACATGTATATGTTCTAGCTGTGAAAAGGGAAAGGCAGATTACGTGGCAATTTCTTAGAGATCCTTAGTTGCAAAAAAATGTGACACCTTTTTTTATTTTAAGAAAGACCACCTTGCCTGGCTAGCACCATTCTCAGACTTTCAGAATTCTAAAAGAACTCATTACTAGTGTGCAAAACACAAGAATGAAAAGCAGCATGCAAATAGGTATGTACTTATGACATAAATTATGTGTTTAGCAAGCCAGAGTGGCAACAATATATATGTGTTCTATTTGCAAAAGGAAAGTGCAGATCATACTACCGAAAAAAGACTTTGCAGCCTCTACAAAAGAAAACGTCCGTCATCAAGCAGACAAGCAGCATTCGTGATACTTCACCAATCACCAGATAATTGTATTGGAGAATGATACAACATGAGAAGAAGAATTTGTGCAAAAGACAGTACCACCAGGGGGCTCACCGCCGCTGCCTGCGCGCGCCGCTAGGGGGGGCTTGCCACAGCCGCCTGCGCAACCCATCGAGGGGAGCTCACGGCCGGTGCTGCCTGCGCAACCCGCCGTGGGGGTAGGGGGCTCGCTGCCGCTGCTTGCGCGCGCCGCCAGGGGGGCTCACCGCCGTCACCAACCCCCGCCCGAGGGAGCCACCGGCCGGATCCACATCCTCCCCAGCCGGATCTCCTTCCATCTCGCCGCCGACGGCCGGCCACCACTAGGAATCTCTCCGCCCGCCGCCGGATCGAGCCTGGGACAGACGCATGGGAGAGAGGACTGGGAACCGCACACACGGGAGAGAGTCGACGGAGACCAATTTTGACCTAATCAAAATATCTGACAGCGTGTCCCAGGGTCTCTAATAGGAGAAGCTAACGGAATGGACGGTAGTGTCATATTAGGGATGAAAATTGAAGTGAGTGTCAAATAAGTAACGAAGAAAATTTTAGGGCCAAGAAAGGAACGACTCATTTTCCCAGTTTCAAATAAGGAATTCTCTCATGATATTACTATTTCTACATATTGCTGATGGTGAATCTTGACATAGACACCCAAGTGGATACCTTATTCTATATTATATGTCTGCGTGAAATAGTCCTAAAGCCACACATATTTATATGGTGAGTATAACATTGTTTAAGGTTTTGTGTGAGATTTTTTAAGATATGCAGTATTACCCATGTGACAGGCACTATATTTACATGTATACTCAAACATGTATACATGATGGTATGGAGATATGGTGGAACTTATTCGTGGATTTATGGTGCACGAAAGAAATAGATATTGGAGATTTCTTTCTGTTGATATAAAATATTATCTTAGCCGCATCACGGAACGATCTATACATTAGAGTTTGTGAGCCTATGACGTCGCGCTCTTCGTGACTATGTTAATTTCACGAACTTTGTTTTTTGGATTAAATATCACTTTAATGTTGGTATTTAATTTTTACAGTATTGTTATCTTATTGTGCGATCCTTGTGTTTTTAGTATAAAATATTAGCTATCCCGTAGCAACGTACGTGCACGCTACCTAGTGAGTATATAGATTATAGATTGTATACGTGCGGTTGTACCTGCTGTTGCTGGTTGGTATATACAGATAATGTTTGGTCGTCCATCGTCCTTCCCGTCAGCTGCCAACCCAATCCCGCACTACTACACAAAGCATTTTTAGGGGCGGCTGGTAACCTTTTATAGGGGCGGTTTGGCCAGCCGCCCCTACCGAACCGTCTCTACAAATCATGCATTTATAGGGGCGGTTCCTAGGCCGCCCCTACAAATCGATTTGTAGGGGCGGTTGGTGATTGAGCCGCCCCTACAAATAGATTTGTAGGGGCGGCTGGTATTACGAACCGCCCCTACAAATCGATTTGTAGGGGCGGCTCAATCACCGACCGCCCCTATAAATTGATTTACAGGGGGCGGCTGTAGTGCCAGCCGCCTCTATAATACCTATTTGTAGGGGCGGTTTAATCTAGAACCGCCCCTACAGTACGTTTTACCGCCAAAAAAATTCAAATTTACAATTCAAATTTGACCAGAACTGTTTGTTTTCGCGTATTCCATACAGCGTTCACGTTGCCGAACGCCCCACAACTAACGTTCCGAACCGCGTTCGCGTTCCCGAACGCCCTGCGACCAACGTTCCAAACACGACTACCAGCACAATAGTATTATATAAACTACAATTACAAGTCCAATTCGTAAGGATATATACAATCCATTATTTAATATACAAATTCCATAAACATTGTTATCAACATCCTAGAGCTAGCCTTTCAGTCTCATGAAGGTGTTGGTACTGAGGATTTCTACCTAAGTCAGACTCTCGGTCGTGGTAGGCGCCTTTGACGTGTACAATCTGGTCCAATATGAAGTTGCAAAGGTCGCCGACGAGCTCTAAGAGTTGGTCATCCTTGTATGGGTCTTTTTTCATTCCTTTCTCTTCTCTCCACTACAAGAGAACAAATTTTGGTTTAGTATTTCATACCATGTACGAAGTTTTTATACTACTGATGAAGAGGTTCAAACTTACCCTTAAGGGGTGTCTCCTGTAGGCACTGGTGTTACTCATCATAGAACATATATAGTATCCACAATGTACACTCCTAGGCCTCTGCTTGGGGCACTATGTGTTTTGCATTTGAAAATGTTAGGTAATGCTTTTGACAGCCATGTAACGGAGTACTGAAGAAGTAAGTTACACTTACCGCACATAGTGTTTTTATAGCCAGCTTTTCCTTCCTCGCTGGATCATGCCTTCCGTGATGATGAGTGACATAGAACCTAAATGCCCTGTTCGAATTATTTTAGCAAATACAACTTGTTAGTATCCATAAGTGAACGTTACAAGTATGTATACAAACATATAAGTTAATGAGGATTGTCGATATGTATACGTCTTGAGAATCAATATGAAGTCTTTGTATGTCACCGGGTCCTTATCTATTGAATCAAAGACCCATGACATGCTCCTCCCGACATCAACGGCTATACAAATCCAATGGTTGCTGCATGGATTTAATCATAGAACTAGATAAGCTCTTTTGCATCGAATAAAATATATCGAACAAAGCTTTAAGTATATAGTTGAACTTACTCAAAGTTGTATGGTAGCCATATAGTAGAGTGTTGTTGTAGATTTTTGAAAGCCAGAGCAATGTATGCCGCAACCTTAAGGGACTCTTCCTTTAGTTTCACTGTACAGATGCGTTCTTTCTCCTGAAGAGTCTTTGCAGCAGCTAGCTCTTTGGCATCCACTGTCCACTGTTTAGGGTAATTAAAATTTGGTTGGGCTATAGCTTGAGGGTCTACATACCCGGCTTTCAGACTTGGCATTTGTTTGATAATGTGCACTTGCATTCTACAAATCACGGCGTTGGTTAGTTACAACAAAATTCAAAGATTACATTCATATCATATCGAGAGGACAAGGACTTACAAGCACCATGTGCGAATTAGATTCATCTCTATTTCTCCCAGGTGAAAGCATGTGTGCATGTCATTGAAGTCAAAGACAATTTTCCCAGCTGGGCTTCCAAATGTGCCGGTGGGGAAGCATGCTTGTACGAGATCTATGCTCGTTGGGAGAACACGCAAGTACCAATCATGGAACCTTCTCATTCCAAGTGGTAGGCGCCGGATGTCCCGGTTTGGTATAAAGGGCTTGCCTCTTTCATATGTTTTCGGGCAATCCTTTGACCATTTTATGTCATCAACATTTGGATACTGCTTTGCAATTTGGTGGAGTTCGCTAGTTACGGCCTCCTCAGAACCCCGTTTTGGGACTTGTTTAACTTGGTTCTCAGGCTTGAACTGGTTATGTGAATACCACTTGGACACCGACGAGACGTCTTTCACCGGAACATAAACTGGCCTTATGTTGATTGGAATCTTCTTTTGAAGTTCCCATTCAGGCACGTCCTCATCTTCTTGTGCATCACCTTCTTCAGGAGGCACTCGTTGTTCATGTATCGACTGTGCTTGTTGAGAAGACTGTGGCATCTCATCATGCAGTTACTTGTTATGAGCTGGAGAAGGTTGTGGCATCTCATCAGGCACATGCTCGCTAGGAGGCGGGGAAGAATGTGGCATCTCAAGTACGTGGTGGTCATGAGACAGTGAAAATATCTCCCCAACATCAACAACTCGCTCCAAATTTGGGAGAGGGGGAGGCGGTGAAGAAGCAGTCAATATAATGTCCCGTTTGTGCTAGAGGATGAACTGCCCAATAACATCTCCGAGTAACACCAGCCCCTCGGGAGTTACGTAGTCTATCCTCCACTGCATGAACTCAGGCTTCACGGTATGCACCTCGACCCTAGTGTAGTCCGGCGGTATCTTATTATTGTGGTGTAAGCCACCGAGAGGATGTGCCACACCCGTTGCCACCTCCATCACAGTGTTCTGTCAGCCGCTTAGAAACACCAAGGTGTAACTAGTTGGTTCCCGTATGCGATCGACGAGGGTTGAGGCTGCAATGGAACCTTGGCTGCTAGGAACTTTCGGAGGGCTACCAACTAATACCAGTTCTCCCGGCGGCGTCACTAACATCCGTGGCTCCGTAGATAGTCCTTGCTCCTCCAGCGCCTTCGCAACTAGAGCCTTCACTTGGAGCTCAAGACTAGTCTCCCGGTCTCGGCTATGTTTCTTGTACATGTGCATGTCCTCTTCGAATCCTTGCTTCCAGGTCATCCTTTTCCCTAGCCCCCTGGTGCGGCCTGTGTGCTCCTTGTTTCCCAAGCCAAGGCTAAGCTCGTCCCTCTCTCTGGAAGGATTGAAGGAGCCCTTCTCCTTGTCTTCAGCATATTTCAGTATCCTTGATACCGCCTCTTGGGTCTCCGGCTTATCAAACTTAAGATTACTGCCGGATGTTTCTATACTCCTCGTATATATCCAGTTCCTTGAGCGTACCTTCAGATTCGTCACATCGATATTCCTAACAGCTGCGGCCTCTTCGTCCATCTTCCTAAACTGCTCTTCCTTGGCATAGTAGCCACCGGGGCCTAGATGATGGTGGTGTTTGTTCCTCTTCGCCAGCTCGGTGTTACAGGCACTGAGCTCCAATGCCTCCGGTGAAGTCTTCTAAGCCACGAGCTCCTCCCATTGACTATGAGTTATTTTGCCAAACTCTTTGAAGGGAGTTAACCTCTTTTGGATATACTTCGTGTTGAGCTCCGACCTCCAACGTCAGAATACCTCTCCCATCATCCTGAAAGCATTTTTTTACCAGTTCGTGCTTACCCTCTGAAAATCTAAAATTGACCCTCAGGTGCCTATCCCATAGTTCATTCTTTTTGTTCATTGGTACCTCTTTCCAGCTAGGGATTGCTGGGTTCAATTTATCTCTTACTAGGGCCCCGATCGCATTACGGAATCGTCCTCTTAATTCCTTTGGCTCAAGGACCTCCCCTGCTGGCCCGACCTCTGTTATCACATAGCATGCCTTATCTGGATATAGATTTCCTTTTCTATCCCCTCGTTTCCTCTTAGGCTTAGTAGTCGTGGTTGTGTCTTTAGGTTGTGGAGCAGAGGCATCGTGATCCATCTCTGTGGCTGTTGCCTCTGCTCTCCTTTCCTCTACTCCGTCTTGTCCAGCGAGATGTCACGGACGTCGACGTCGTCTTTTCTGAGTTTCAGGAGGGACCTATATATACGACAAGTCAAAATGTTAGCAGAGGTAACACAGCCAAAGCTTTAGCAAAATTTACAAGCTAAGGCTTTTTCCCTACCTCCATGTTCGGGTCAAAGTCCTTGTCCAAATCTTCCTCCATTGGCCTCCTTCTGGCTTCACGTGGGTAAGGATCCTCGGGACTTACATATCCCTCTTCTGAGTCATCATCGGCATCATCCTCTTCTTCTTCACCTTCAGCAGCCTCTCCTTCGGGGCCTTCCTCCTCGTCACACTGCTCCTGAGTAAGCATCACTTCTAGATCATTTTGTACCTCCTTATTGAACTGTTCCTGAGTAAGCTGGTCCTCTAGTGCTTGCTCCTCAAGGGTTGGCTGCTCATCATGCTTGGGGCATCGGGCTGCACTGTCTGGTGTCCGCGACATTATTTCGCGCTTTGTTCTAATAGATGCAAGAAAGTGTGCTTTAGGTACGCGAGAAGGTATAAGAAATCAAAAAAGGTCTATAAACCAAAGTAGTCCTATAAAACAATAATATATAAAAAACAAGAAGTAGCAGTGGTAGAGGCCTCAGAAACATGTCAAACATCATCTGATCTTGAACTTGGAGCATCAAGGCATCATAACAGAGAAGAGAGAAGGTAATGTAGGGGCGGCTGCTAATGATGCCAAGTTCCTCACAAGTTCTTGATCATCAGCTCATATTCCATATAATGTATGGACTTGGACAATTTCATCATCGGCAAAACAAAGGAGAGGAGAGGAGAGGGGAGATTTGGCAAAAAAGCGACAGCTGCTTAACAAACATAGAGAGGAAAAGGTGTAAAAAAAGCAGCTGCTGCTTCCCAAACATAGAGGATAGGCAAGGTGGCAAAAATAGAGGAGAGGGGAGATTTGACAAAAAAAAGCAGGTGCTGCTTCCCAAAAAAAAGCAACAGCTGCCATACTAACTTAACATCATATGCTTAATATCTTTCGAACCTGATAGACAGATCGGACAATCAGAAGTAGTAGACAGTAGTAGTAGGGAAGTAGTATAAGTAGTTGATAGAAGTACACGTAGTTGATAGAAGACAGAAGTAGAAGTAGTAAACAATAGTAGTAAGGAAGTAGTAGAAGTAGTAGAAGTAGCAAAAAAAGCAACAACTGCTTAGGAGAGGAGAGGAGTAGAGTGGAGTAGAGGAGAGTAGTAGTAGAAGAGGAGTGGTAGAGTAGTAGGAGAAGAGCAGGAGGACAATATAGTAGTAGAGTAGCAGCCAGCTAGTAGGAGTAGGAGTAGCTAGCAGTAGCAAGTAGAGTAATAGTAGTTCAGTACAGTAGGATAGTAGTATAGCAGTAGCAGGTATGTAGTGAAATGCTACAACCAATCATATAAGTGAAATGCTACAGTCAAGATCTGGAACCTGAAATGGCTAGCTACTACTGATTTGAATATGTAGTAAGAACCGACTGCTTGCACTTGATAAATATGAGCTTATTTTATTGCCATATAACAATATGATTTGAATATGTATGATTCACTTGCAATGTTGTTAGCAATGTCAAATGGCCTATTTAGAAACTTATTTTATTCACTTCTCAAATATTTAAAACTGAAAGGCTCAATTACTAACCACTCAAACATTGATATGAAACTAACCTACAACTAACCATCCACCAACGGGCCAAGCATCCATGCAGTTCAAGCTAAAAAGAGACTAATATAAGAAACAAACAGCTACAAAAAAACACAACAGCTAAGCATGGAACAAATTATAAAGGTAGATTGTTGTATCATGAAAATGACATTGCACAGGAAATGAAAACCACACTAAACTCAGCTAGCTACTACAAATCATGAAATCGGATGCTGTGCAATGGGTTTTCAATTAAACATTGGTAGAATTGGGTTTTAAGCACACTACAACAATTTGATTTCACAAATGCAACTGATCCAAAACACTAGCCAATGCAACTTGCCGCAGCACTCATATACAAAGAGTGCAAAGAGCTCACTGGCCATGATGATGAGAGGTCACTGCTGCTGATTGAGCCATTGAAAAAAAAACAGTGCAAAGAGCTGGAAGAAAGCATCAGCACACTCACCGGATAGATAATGCACACTAGCTTATATATGGACATCTCCTAAATAATAGTGGCTACAAGTAGTGGACATCTCCTAGATAATGCACATATGACCTTTATTTTTGTAGACAGGTTTTTATGGTTGTGTATGATTACTTTTTATGATCATATATGGTGACCCACGCAATGATACAACATTAGTGATTGCATGCATAGATTTTTATAGTAGTATGTTGGTGAACAGCAAATGGATGCAAATATTTGTTGCTTTGTGGACTTACAGATGCAAGATCATTTTGCTACTTCATCTGTCTATTGAAGCACTGTGTTTGAGGGTGATAGGCCTAACATAGAGGTGCTGCTTCATTGGGTTTCCAATGAAGGTGCCCTGTGCTGCTTCAAGTATTTTTATTTTCAAAACAGCAGGAGCAAAATTTTGGGAAGAATATTGTTACTCTGCAAAAAACAAGTATGTCTACCAAGATTGTCTTCTTTTCTCCAAACTGAGAAACTTAAAATTGTCATCCAAGAGACCAAGACAATCTTATATTACATTGCCTCTGGGATTTCTCTGTAGCACTGACAATGAAATACCGAATAAGGCAATTACTAATAGCTCCCTGCACCTGCTGCCACATACTGCATCCCTAGTGCAATTTATATGGGTCTATATAGGTGAATCAGAGAGCCATTAGTTCGTCTTTTGCATACCAAGACTGAAAGGTAAGAAGCTAGAACCATTAGTAACACTAGTAGTAGTACTTGACTTGTCACTACAGTATAATCCTTATAATATCTGTAATTGTGATCCAAGAGAGGTGCCTTCTTTCCAACAATTCAGCATGGTGTATATGCATACCATACAGTGCATGTCTAGATTTGTTTTGCTAATAAATCTAGCCAGGTTAGTATAATCCTTATAATATCTGTAACTGTGATCCAAGAGAGGTGCCTTCTTTCCAACAATTCAGCATGGTGTATATGCATACCATACAGTGCATGTCTAGATTTTTTTTGCTAATAAATCTAGCCAGGTTAGTTGAACTAGTACTCACTTACTTGGGTAGCCAATGAAATGATAATAATAATTGGTGGTGAGCTGTTTAGTGAGGCAACAATGTCACAAATGATATAGAAAACAGAGTAAGAACCAAGACGATCAGATTCGAGAGTCCACCTAAGACAACACGATACGTTGAATGTACTTGTTAGTACTTCTTTTCAGTACTTAGTCAGTATAATCCCTCTTCTTCGATCAGTACTTTGTCGGTAATTTTTTTATTGCTTCAGTTTGTTCCTTTTCAGTTTGCTCCATGCAGTACTTGTTTATTTTTTTGTCTTTGTTTCAGGCTTTCAGTAGCATTCCATGTTGAGCATCTTTAAAATAACTTCTATCCAATTTTCTACTGAACATCCCAATTCTAAAATGACCATGCATCATTAATTTTGCGCTGTTTTGTGGCTCATGTCAAGTGACAGTTTCTTCAGTTCTTTGGCAAGTGTAGGTCTCCCACAGTAATTCATAGATAATTAAGCTAGTGTGCATTATCTATCTTTGTTAACCAGTAAAGCAAGTATATACACATAATAAAAATATACACATGATTGACTACAAGTAGAGACTGTTAGTTTAGTTTGTCAACCAGTAAATCAAGTATATACACATATCAAACCATCAGTTTTGATAGAGGCAAAGCTACAACACAAAATATATACAACCAAATTGGACCAGACAGCGGCATGGATTCAGTAGACCATGGCGAAACTACAGAGGTGGGTAGCAGGAGACGTACCTCGGCAAGATTATTTAGCTATTGGCCGAGCCGCTCTCCTCCAGTACCACGGCCGCTCTCCTCTAGTACCGCGGCCGTACCCAGGCGGCGGAGTCGCGCCGCAGCCGTGGCCGAGCGTGGGGACGTGGCCCTCGTCTTCGCGCCGCTGGCCGGTCGGAAACCCTAGCGCCGCCGGCCGGTCGGAAACCCTAGGGCGGGGAGCAGGCGTGCGGGTGCGGGAAGGGGGCGCGCAGGTGCGGAGAGGGGGCGCGCGGGTGTGGGGAGGGGGCGCGGGCGGCGTCGGGACACTGCTGGCCGGTCGGAAACCCTAGGGCGGGGAGCAGGCGCACGGGTGCGGGGAGGGCGCGCGGGTGCGGAGATGGGGCAGCCTGACGGCGTCAGAGGAAGAAGAGAGCGCCCAACAGACTAACACCCGTGCGCCCTTCAATTTATACTCGAGACGATTTCTAGGGGGCGGTTCCTGATCCAGCCGCCCCTACAAATGCATTTCTAGGGGCGGTTCCTGATCCAGCCGCCTCTACAAATGCATTTCTATTTTTTTAAAATTATTAATTATGTATTTTTTATATCATAAAAACATAAAGTAATATAAAAATAATTGTGTATATGCACAAATATAATATTTTGTATTATTATATATATGAAGGAATATATATATATATATATATATATATAAATAATTGTACTCAAAACAATATAGAAAACAAAAAAAACAAAAATTAAAAATTTAAATTTTAAAACTTCGACTACAATTTTATGACATTAAATAAAATAAAATGAAAATATTGTAAACATAAAAGTTGTATAACTCATCAACATGTACAACTTTTATTTTGGTCATCTTGTCATGTGACTTTGTTTGAACGATTCAAATTTTGAAATTCAAACAATTTGAACTTGAAACAATATTTTGAAAGAGTAAATGATTTCATATGAAAAACTTATGAATACCAAAGTTGTAGAACTCATCAATATGTACAACTTTTATTCTGATCATATTTTCATTTGGCCAAATTTTAACAGTTGAAATTTTGAATTTCACTAAATGGCAACTTCAAACAAGATTTTGAAACCTTAAATGATTTCAACAATAAAAGTCGTAAACATAAAAGTTGTTCAAATAGAGTCATCTAGATGTTGCAAAGGGTAGTCTCACACATATGCATAAATGTAGTCTCACACACATACAAAAATATGTAGTTTTACACACGTACATAAATATATAGTCTCACACGCATGCATAAATGAAGTCTTACAAACACACACTTACACAAACACTCCACGTTCAACAACTAGCTAGCCCAGTGTAACGACTTTCCCCTTGACACCTTTTCGTTCCCATGGCAATATGTCTTTGGGGAGGTTCTTTTCCACAACGCTGATCTTCTTAGGAAAGTCTGTGAATAGCGACATCTCATCGTAGTTATTGTAAGCTTCAACATCGTCCACGCCATCAACTCCAATAATGTGTTGTTTCCTAGAGGCAACCACGTGCTTTGTCTTCTTCTTCGGGGGGAGGTTACTTTGTGGGTCAGATATATAGAAAACTTATGCGACACGTGAAGCGAGCACCCAAGGGTCATCTTGGTAGCCAAGATTCTTGAGGTCTAGGACTCTCAATCCGATCTCGTTCAGTTGGTGTTGTTTGATCCAGCGACATCGAAATAGGGCCACTGTTATATCCCTTCCATAGTCAAGTTCCCATATCTCTTCAATGATGCCAAAGTATTGGATCTTTCGCCCTAATCCATCGAGAGCCTCTATTCGAACGCCACTGTTTTGGTTCACATATTTACTATCCTTTGCGTGGGTATAGTACGTATACCCATTGATGTCATAAGCATTCTAAGATGTCACTTGTCTCGATGGCCCCTCCGCCAACCTACTGATGGTAATAGAGTCTATGGTTTCTCCAGGCGGTATGTTTTGGTCCTTCAACCATGTAGTTAGTCATTGCTTGTGTTGTTTCATGACCCAATCATCCGAACGGCCATTTCTCTCCGCCATAATGATAGCCAAGTGTTCATCAATATACGGTTGCATCAGTTGTGTACTCTGCAAGACACTGTAATGCGCCCGACTCACCTCTTTGTAATCATGGTCGATGAACACTTTTCTACCACTGGTGCCCTTCCCAGCCAGCCTACCCTTGTGACGAGAATCGGGTTTACCAATTCATTTTTGTACTTTTAGGTACTCTTGACAGCACTCGATGACTTCTTCAGTACTGTAACCCTCTATCATGGAGCCCTCTGGGTATGCTCGATTATGCACGTATCGACTTAGAACCGACATGAACCGCTCATAGGACCACATTTCATGCAAGTAGCAAGGGCCAAGCGCCTGTATTTGATGAACCATATGAATCATGAGATGTGGCATTATATCAAAAAAAGCAGGAGGTAGACACATCTCTAGTTGGTTTTGTGTCTCCACCACAAATTCATGTAGGTCACTCAGCTCTTCCTTGCCAATCGTCTTCTATGAGATCTTCGAAAAGAAGTAGCACATGCGGGTGATGGCCATTTTCAAGAACTCTGGCTTTATAGCCCTGATTGCAATAGGTAGAAATATTGTCAGCATCACATGGCAATCGTGAGCCTTGCAGTGTGTTATTGACAAGTCCTTTATCGACACTAGCTTCTTCACATTTGCTGAAAACCCAGTCGGGACTTTGATCCCTCTCAGGAAAGTGCATATAGCTCTCTTCTCGTCTGGTGTTAGGTTGAAGCACGCCGCGGGCAGAGTGTATTTTCCATTAGCCTCAGGTACCGAGTGAAGCTGTGGCATCACGTTTAGCTGCACCATGTCTTTCCGTGCTTTCAGACCATCCTTTGACTTGCCTGTGTCCATCAAGGTAGCAATGAGACTCTCAAAGACATTCTTCTGCACGTGCATGGCATCAATGGCATGGGGGACCTCTAAGTTTGGCCAATAAGGCAGATACTGAAAAAAGATCGATTGTTTCTTGAAAGGTACGTCTTCGACAGGAGGTGTGCTTCTATCTCTGTTCGTCCCATCCGGATTCTTCTTTCCATAGACGACGCGTATGTTTTTCACCATTCTGTACATGTGTTCTCCGTTATGACGTCTCTCCGGAGGGGGTTCAATCTCCAGGGCGTTGTCATAAAATCAAAAGAACAATTTGCTACGGTACTTGTGACTTATCTTTAAGAAGCGTCGGTTCCTTAGGTAAACTATCTTCTTAGATGCATCCAGGTACACCCATGTAGTACCATCCAAGCAAACCAAGCATCTCGTCTTCCCTTTGATCTGTCCAGACAAAGCAAACAGCGCGGAGTAATCATTGGTAGTAACAAATATTATTGCTCTACATAAGAAGTCCTCCTTTCGGAACGCATCGTACATCTGCTCCCCATGCCTCCATAGCCTCTCCATTTCTTGCATCAAGGGCTCAAGGAACACGTCTATATCAATGCCTGGTTGTTTAGGGCCAGAAATAAGAATAGTGAGGAGAAGGTACTTTCTCTTTTGACACAGCCATGTTGGGATGTTGTACATGGTCAAGATCACTGGCCATGTGCTGTGGTCGCTCATCCTCTCATTGAAGGGATTCATTCCATCGGTGCTCAAGCCAAACCGTATATTCCTTGGGTCATCGCTGAATTCTTTGTGCTTCTCATCAAACCTTTGCCACTGACTACAATTAGCCAGGTGTGCAATCTTATCATCATCCACCTTGCGCTCATCATCCCACCATGCTATGAGTGCGGCTTCTTTAGGGTTTATGAAGATATGTCTCAAGCGGTCGGTCACTGGCAGGTACCACATTACCAGGGCAGGAATTCTTCTCTGCTTTGCATCGTTGCCTAATGGAGTGTCCTCTGGGGGCTGAGATTATTGTACCATCTTTTTGGTACCCTTCTTATTCCTCTTTTTCCCCGTGGAGGCTTCGTCCCCACCGTAAAGGTCATTGTTCTTGTACCAGCTGGCCCCACACTGGGGACATTTATAATGTTTTGCCACGAAAAAGTACACAGTGGTTGGGGCATGCATGGATTTTTTCAACCCCCATTGTCAATGCACTTATGACATTTTTTGCTTGGTATGTGTTGGTGGAAACTGAGTTTGGTTGTGGCAGCACCCATGACAGGAGATGCAATAGATCATTGAAACTATAGTCTGACCAGCCATACTTAGCCTTCAGGATGAGCAGCTCAAGCACAAAACGTAGCAATGTCCAATGTATCGGACAACCCTTTTCAACACCATACACAGTCTCCTTCGATACTTTTGTCACCCTTTCCAAATTTTCTAGACCTTTCGGGCTATTTAGTAAAATCTCTGGTCTAAGGGCTCGAATCATGTCCTCCAAATCATCTTCATCCCCGACACATGCTCCACCATCATTATTGGCACCACCTTCGTCGTTACCATCCCAACCACCAGCATCACCACCTTGTTCATTGCCAAACTCAAAATCCATTCGTGCATCAAGCTCTGCTGAATATTGGGACATGGATTCTATGGTTTCGTCGTCGTATTCCTCCTCATCCTCGTCGTTAACAATAACTGTTTTACCATTATGAATCCACACTATGTAGTCCTCAACAAATCCTCGCATAATCAAATGTGATCTGATGATAGTCACATCTGTCCATGCCATACGGTTCTTACAATCTTTACATGGGCAAATAATTGTATCCTTATTCTCTTTCAATGTCGTTGCATGCTTCTTTGCGGCTTCAATAAATTTATCCATCTCTTCACGGAAACCTGCCTTAACCTTAACAAACCATACATCCAAGAGTTCATGTACTCCATCTTTTACAACAACAACAAAACAAACATTAAAGGAGTACTTATTCAGATATATATAAAAATGAAACAAATTAATAATTACTTGAGAATAATTGTATATACTTCAGATATATATGAATATAAATCTAATATAATTACATGAAGCATACAAACACACCATGGTAAAAGAAAATTAATTAACGGCCTATTTATCCATAAATAATTAAAATACATATTTATTGATTACAATAAATAATTTCAAAGACAACAATTAGCAAGAATTATACTTTACCCAATATCTTTCATACAAACCCTAGTCCAATTTCATCAAACATAAATTTACAAAAACGAAATTAATAAAAAAACCAAACCCTAGATCTACATCCACATGCACATGAAACATCCATAAAACTAACTAATTGTTCAATAAAATCAAGAAACATGGACCAAATAAGGGTATGATCTTGTTCCACTCCCTAATTTACCCTAGTACATTCAAAAGTTGGGTCTAATTTGCTTCATAAATAGCTCAAGCACCATAGAAGAGAGAGAAAAACAAAACTCTAATTACTCACTAACCAACCATTAAAACTTCAAAAAAAAAAAGTATGGAATAGCATTTTCTTACCTTCTACAACCTCTCCACCAAAAAATTTGAGACTAAAACCTTCCCCCCTTAGTAGAGTAATTTTTGGGAGGTGCCCAAGGCATTCCCACCTTTTTTTCACGGGTTAGAGTGAATGATCCGAGGAGGAAGAATGTGCTGCATCTGTTTTATATGGGGGGCATTTGTAGAGGCGGCTGGTGATTGAGCCGCTCCTACAAATCGGTGCTATAAATAGGGGGCCATTTGTAGGGGCGGCTCAATCACCAGCCGTCCCTACAGATAGCATTTTCAGGGGCGGCTGGTGATTGAGCCGCCCCTACAAATCAGACCACATTTGTAGGGGCGGCTCGTAACACCAGCCGCTCCTACTGTTCTATTTGTAGGAGCGGCTGGTGTCTGGGCACCTGAGCACGTCATTGTAGGGACGGCTCCATCACCAACCGCTCCTAAAAAAAAATCAAACCGTTGCTAAAAATCATTTTTTACATGGTGCCGCCCGATCCGTCTGATGTCCTTGCAGTGCAGGATAGCGGCAGCACCGGGCATGTGCGGTGGCGCTAGGATAGAGCAGTTTTTCTAGTGCCAAGTACCACATACACGCGAGCGCACATGCCGTGGTTCATGCCAAATCAAACCATAAAATAAGAGCAAGGCTCCAAGCCACCGCCGCCTCTGCCAGGACATCCCTCATCTGCTCTTAATAAAGCTTTTTTTTTTGGTTTGTTTAAATTTAGTCCAAATAAATCTATCAATAAACATTATTATTAATATTCAGCTAGGAGTTTGTTAACCGCGATGATTTCAGCGATAGCCATGACAAGATTGCTGCCATTGCGGGAGCCAATTTTATAATTAGGAGGTCGGTTTATGGTTACTTTCTGTAAGAGCAAGGGTGATCATGGGCACTTCTCACGTGAATATATTAAGTCCGGGCGTCATCTATGGTCTAAGCGATGACAAAATCAGGCGCCTAACTTGATAGATCAAGAGTTGGTAGTGATGAATTTACAACCTATATTGTACTCGACGATTCAATTGTCTATGTTATTTCATGGATTCTGATGTGTCTTGGTTCTGGATGTCAAATGTTATAGCATGTCCAAGGTTTTGGAGTTGATCGGCGAATTTGGCATTACAACTACACTCTTGCTTTGGTTTTTGATGATGCTCTATTCATCCGCAACATCAATTGTATCAACTAGACCAATGGTGCTAAAATGCCTTCTTCACCTTTTGTTTTTGAATTGGAGCTTTTCCCTATTTCCATTCATATCAAATGAAAATACACCTACAATTCAGAGCACCCAAGACAAGACGAGAAGGGACGCTGCAAAAAGAAAGAGAAAAGTCCACAAACTTTGAAAACACATTTCTAAATCCTTAAACTTGTTAAGTGGTGCAATGTAAATCTCTAAAGTTATAAAATGGTGCACCATGCGCATATGTATTTTTGGACTATACCGACAACTGATGTGCACCAATTAATAAGCTTAAGGACTTACAAATATGTTTTTAAAGTTTGTGGATCTAGGTGACATCTCTTGATAAGTTCAGAGGCCACTCTCATGCATTTAACTCTAAAAAAGAATAGAGATATGTCGCCCAGCGCCTGGTAATACGGCTCCTCAAGCATCTTCATCCTGCATCCCCTCTCCAGTCTCCACTACCCGTCAGTCTTGGAACACCTCCTCCCAATGCTTTCAACCGCCTGAACAAGATAGTAGTTCCGGTCTGTAACATGATGCCAACACCTTCAAGTACCGCCTCCTATATCTTCCCTGCCTGTGTACAAACCTGCCCAACAATTCATCAGTTAATCTCAGAGGGATTCTTGATGTTTTTGTTCTCAAAACATGATTTTTTTTTCTAGTTTTCCATATCATCCAACATATTGAAGCAATATTAAAAGTGTGGTTTTTTTCCCACCATTAGCAATCCATTTTTTTTCGACCAAGGCCATGCTTGATTGAGGTTCCTGGAGGTTGGGGATACTGCAGCTCCAAAACAGGTAGCTATAATGCTCCCAAACAACTTTGGCCATCGGACACTCAAGAAAGAGATGATTAGCACTCATTTTCACCGCAACAATAGATGCTAGCAAGTCTAGACGTCCAATACGGCAAAGCTAGCAAGTCTAGACGTCCAATTCGGCAAAGCTAGCAAGTACACCTACATTTCTAATCCAATCTACTCCATCGGAGTCGGAGGGGGAGAACACGGAAGAGGGAAGACGGAACATGCCGCCTAGCGCCCTGACGGCCTGACGCGGTGATCGTGCCGCCCTCCGCTCTGCCCTGGATGCTGGATGGGAGGCCCGCCATCTGTCCGTCTTGAATCTTGATTCGCTATTTCACACAGGCCGCACCCGTCAGACAGCCACGGAGGTTTACCGTCTTGATTTGCTATTTCGTTTAGGCAAAATTAATCTTTGCTGCTCCTATATGTGACTAAGTGGGCAGTATATCCACGTACGGTTGCCGGTCCCTAGCGTTTCCTGGAGTTCCACGTATTGGTGCCCTCAATCTTCGGAGGGCGATCAGTCCTTCTCCACGCGCTGCGTGACGGGAGGAGTGGTGCTAAGGATCTGCGAGGGAGTTTATGGGAGCGGAAGGATGGAGAATGTTGAGGGCATGCTGCGGAGAATGAAACTGTCTGAGGCGGAACGGAAGGGGATTCACGTGAAGGGGATCAACCGAACTGCAAGCCATCGGCAAGGTACTGCCAGATCGATCAGCCGGTTAACGCCGAAGGATTGGGCCAAGCCTCGGGGAAAATCTGGTGCCCGATTTGGGGTATTGACTGCAAGGGACTGGGATCCAATCATTTCTTGTTCACGTTCCATCAGGCGTCCGGGAAGAGAAGAGCTCTGGAGGATGGATCGTGGGTGGAGTTTCTGATCGTGGTGGTCGAGTTTGACGGGAAGAAGGGGTTAGGGCACATCAGGTTTGATCGTGTGCCAATTTGGCTGCTAGCGTCGAGAATGCCTCTCGGGATGATAAACAGTGCCACAGGACGAGCTGCGAATACGAGGTTGATACGTGCCCTCGTGATTTAGACTTGTGACGAGTGGTTGTCAACGTGATTTACGTCTTGGGGCGAGTTTGTGAACTAAACATTAGAAATACTACTATATTTTGGCTTCCTTATTGCTTATGCTGTAAAATTGCCGATTATACCATTACATACGTGGTTACCAGATACTCATGGGGAAGGGCATTATAGTACATGTATGTTTTTAGGTGGCTTGGAGGGAGATCTTTCCGGCTTGGAGGGAGACTTTCCTATCTTTCGAGATTCACCCTACAATATGGGATTAGATATGGATCTTCGAAATAAGAGTCTTTCTACTTTCTATAAGTGAATTATTGATCAAGAGAATGGAAAGAACCCCATGTATGGCCCTGTTCGTTTGGAGGAATTCTGAAGGAATCTGGAGGAATCTTGATGAATCTAGAGAAATTTGTGAGAGGAAAACACGGTTCCGGATGAAAAAAGAAGCGGATCAAGCCGAATTTAAGGGCACGCGAACGGGCCCATAATGTGAAACTATGCTCTTAGAACACCTTCTTCCATGCTATTGAAGCAGGCGAACATGCGAGTGAGTGAAGAGAGAAGCCATGCCTTTTTTGAGGTGAGGCAAGCGATGAACGAGTAGATGCTGCCCTTAGACCTATTCTCGCAAAACCACTCCACAGAACCGCCGTTAACCATTGGTCGTTGAGAAGGCGTATTCTCAGAGGACCCATATATACAGCTGTGTTAATGGGGGCGTGGTTTGGTAATATATCAATTTGGCTACTATTAGTAGATAAAATGATTTCTTTCAGCTGGAACAAACCTATTCTTCCTGAATACCCTGATTCAAGGACAAAGAAATTCATGCTGCTATCATATAAATATTCATCTCTATTTGGTGATAAATAAACTACCTGTCTCTCCATGGCGTGAGTTGGGTTGTGCAATATGTCTTTTAGCTTTGTGGTGCGCAGGTGTGGAGCTCAAAGGCGGTGGTCGACGGCAAGATGAAGGTCAAGTAGGGACGTGCCATGCCGATGGACCAGAGCGGTGAAGGACAGACGTGAGGCTTGGACTGAGGGACCAGGAGACTGAGTGACCAGCCGTGATGGCTGACATCTGGGGACATTGACATGCGTAAGTGTACATGGAGGAGTGACCGTGTTGACCGAGTCAAGACAGTAGACGTGTGAGTCGAGCGCGGCTTTGGAGGTCGACGACGGCGGTGACACGCGTCGAGTGGCAGGGGTCACGTATGGAGTACGCTACTCGCGAACGGTTTGGTAGTTTGGGCCTCAAAACCATTAGGTGGACAGTTTCCGGGTTTGGGCCTCAAAACCCGAGCGGAGGTTCTGTTGACACCAAATTTTGACCAGTATACGTGAAAGCCCTGGATTTTGAAATCCATTGAAGGAAGTCGAAATATTCGTAGAATCGGCTAAACAAGCTACCGTCGGAATTAGCTGGATGGCGTGACGTCACCATTCCAAGAATGGGCCTTGATGTCAGGAAGTAGCATTGGCCTGAAGCGAGAAGACACGGTAGACTTTATAGAAGAAAAAGATTGGAGTCCAAGTTATATTAATTTAGGATATTTTGTTTTCTTTTCCAAGTTTCATAACTAGTCTTGTTCGACCAGGACTCATAGTCAAGCCTTAGGTATAAATATTAGACCCCGGCTATTGTAATGGACATCTCTGCGATCAATCAAAAACACGTACCTTTACTTTTCGACTTATGGCACCCCTTAGTAGTAGGAGTACAGTAGATCTTGGTGAGTTCTTCGGGCAAGCAGGGCTGTATCGGTTAGGTCCGACCTTCGATTTGTTTGTGAGTATCATCACACTTATACTTTGTTTAAAAGGTTGCATCGGTCCGGCTTGACCTCTTATAAGCTTTGTATAAATTAGCTATCAATTTTATCAGTAATTACAAGGTTGCATCGGTCCGGCTCGATCTCGTACAATTCCTGATACAAGTTACCCTTTGATTCTTATCAAAATTTGTAAGGTTGCATCGGTCTGGCTCGATCTCGTACAAATTTTAATATAAATTAGTTATCGGTTAAATCTATTAGGATTGGTAGGGTTTACTTGCTGTTTTTAATAGATTTGCTAGTTATTGATCTTGTTATAACTAGTATTCTTACTATTTGTAACAACATCACCCCTTACCCGATTAAGATTGAAACAGATCGGCTTCATATCTCTTTAAACTATCGTCTTGTTGCTTTATCCCTTTTAGATCTCACTTTGACGATGGTTTCGGCTAGATTAGTTGTTTTATCCCAATCTTGATCGAAGATAGCATGTGGTCAAGGCGTGTTTGACCCTAACTAAGCTTGTTAGTTGATGAGATCCAACTTAGAACTGTTATTATGGCTGCCATCGATCCGGTCGACCCCACTATTAGCACTATAGATCGAAAATTATCAATTAACAAGTCTCGCTTATGGTCAAACATAGCCTCTGGCTGCATGCTATGTTCACATCGGCTATTTAGCCGATCGCCCACGCTTTCATGATCGTAACATGCTTTCACGATTTCGTTGAGTGTGAACCGACTCGTATTCTTTGAAGGTTTAATTTGTAATCTTTATTATGGCTGTTATCGATCCGGTCGAACCCCACTATTAGAGATAATAGATTATATTTTATAGGTTTATGGATCTATCCACGTTCAATGGTTGAGTGCTTGCATGTTATGAGCTTACTTTCACTGGAATCGACTATTTTAGCCGATAGCCTGCTTATTGAGAATACACTGGCTATTCATATGTTTGTACTTGTTCTTATCTTGGTTAAAAGCTAGTATGATTCTCGATTAATATAGATGCTTTCATGTTTATCCATCACACATTTACATGTTCTCATGATCATCGGCTGATTAAGATCCATATACTCAAATATATGATAATTGTCGACATGCTTATTTTATTAGCTTTGCATCATGAACATGCTGGATATCGACTCATCGGCTACTTAGCCGCACATTTGGAATTGTCTGGAGCAACACCGGCATGTTACGCCTTAAATTACTGATCAATCTTTCATCTTATAAATTGCAGGGTCAAATTGACTGGTATGCCCTAGGTCACGACCATCCGGTCCTGTGTTTCCTTAAGCCTGGGGAGAGCTCAGGATCTGCTTCATGCAGTTTCTCCCAGCTTGCTTCGTTTTGCCGTCGATAGGTTCCGAGGTGGAACAGACGACACGTGGCGGCATCAAGGAGTTCGCGTTGAGGCGAAGCTATCTCATGAAGGGCGCGGTGGCCATCGGATAAAGACTACCTTGGGTTGGACCATAACACCCTCGGGTTAAGTGGTTCGACTCAAAATATCTTGGGGCATGTTTGGAATTGTGTAAGAGCCCTGTTAAATAAGGATGAGGGAGCCCCAATCTCCCTCACCTCTTGCCATTTCTTTCTTCCACCTCTCTCTCTAAGTTTTCCCCCTTCTCTAGGTTCTTCTCAAGAGGCCCACTGATGAACTAGTGTCCTAGTGTAATTGAACCAGTGATTTTGGTTGAAAATGGAGGCCCTAACCTCATCGTGTCCTCCGGGATTCGATTTATGAGGTGCTTTTGTGATTCGCGTTCATGTTCTTCGCGTTCTTATTTTTCTCCCTTTCTTTCTCGGCTCGATTCATCATTTTGAGAGTGCTTTGATTCGTTCCTTTTGATCTAAGATGGACTAGGACGTGAGTTGATTCCTTCTACTAAAGGATTTCATCTAATTCCTCACGAGTTCGTAGATCGGGCCGATTCAAGCTTTTGGGGAGAAAATCCGGCGTTTGTCGCGTTCATCCGATTTCCCATTGATTGGCTTCAAATTGGGCGATGATCTCTTAGGGGTAGGTCACCTATTGCCTTATGATCAACTGGTCAAAATTTGGTGGCAATTGGTTTTGATTTGGCCACAAATCGGTTGGTTTTTAGTTGGAGGTGATTTTCGGGCGATCTGTTTTTGTGCTGTTTCGCGAGTCCCGGACAGTCCGGGGTTCACATACGGACAGTCCGTCACCTCTAAGTTGGCAACGTCTAGAACCTATTTTCAACTTCGTTTTTTGCTTATTTGAACATCGGATAGTCTGCCCCTTGGCCCCGGACTGTCCGGAGTTCATTTTTTTAGCAGCGTACAGAATCATTTCTCTCGATTTGGTTTTCTAATTTTTGAACTACGGACAATTCGGGGGCATTGTAGCCGACTGTCTGGGGTACTGTAGCAGAAATTTGAGGTTCCTATTCAACCCCCTTTGGTCGCCGTTTTTTGGTCCTTCACAAGCCATTGTGAATGAAGTTGGCGCTTTCCTAGAGATGGATCGGGAAGAAGATGGCTTGGCAGTAGGGCAATTTCTCTACATCAAGGCGAAGCTGGATATTTGCAAACCTCTGATGCGGGGCTTTTCACTGATGGCGGGAGAGGAGGATGAGCCAATATGGTGCCCGATGGTGTACAAATTTCTTCCAGAATTATGCTATGTTTGTGGCGTTATCGGCCATACTGACAAGACTTGTGAAGCCAGGCTAGCAGATGGTGAAGTGCCACAATTTAGTAAAAAAACTAGATCTTTTTATATTGCCACTTGAATCTTCTTAGATTGTTTTCATGAGATTCTTTCTCATTGGCATGATCTTGTCAACTTCCATAAGCATTTAACTCGGTTTGAACGTTCTTCAAGCTTTTTCACACGTCCTCAAACGGTTATCTTGTCGAAGTTGAGTTAAACACTTATATTGCTCATCAACTTGATCAACCACTAGGTTCACTTGCTCATGAACAAGCCATATACTACCACTAGTAGCAATCAACCATAGAAACAATAGTGGTAGGATATGAACTTCATATTCATTTGATTTTCATTGAATAACCTTAGTTGCCACTAACCACATACTAGTAAGGGATGAATGCACATGCACAACCAATGTTACCTTTGCTTTGGTCGAATGAGAGGCATGCCACATATGATGGTGCATTCAACTCATGTTGGAGAAGTCTAGGATGTTCAATTCATTTCTCAACTTGCAAAACCTTGCTTCATCAAGTGGTTTGGTGAATATGTTAGCTAGTTGATCTTCGGTGCCCATACTCTCAATTGTGATATCTCCTTTGTCTTGATAATCTCTAATGAAATGATGGCGGATATCAATGTGCTTTATTCTTGAATGTTGAATCGGGTTGGTGGATATCTTCACGGGTCACGGCGTTTTCATTGTTATATAGCAATGGCACTTGTTCAAATTTGATTCCATAATCCAACAAAGTTGCTCTAAATTGTGCACAACATCTTCCTGTAGATATGTATTCCGCCTCGGCTGTTGATAGTGCAACCGAGTTTTGCTTCTTTGAGGACCATGACACAAGTGATCTTCCAACTAATTGACATGTGCCTGATGTACTATTTCTATCCACCTTGCATCCCGCATGGTCGAAGTCTGGATATCTAATCATCAACTTAAATTGTGACCCCTTGGGAAACCAAAGTAAATATTTGGTGTATGCTTCAAGTACCTCAATATTCTTTTCACGGCTCAAATGACTTTCTCTTAGCGAGGCTTTAAATCTTACATACATGCATACACTAAACATCACATCCGGTCTTGATATAGTCAAATAGAGTAGGCTTCCAATCATAAACTGATATAACTTTTGGTCAACTATCTCACCACTTATATCCAAATCCAAATGACCATTTGTTTCCAATTGATGTGTGTGGATTGGTTTTGAATCTTCCGTCTCAAACTTTTTGTGCATATCTCTTATGTACTTGCCTTCACTCACAAATATACTATTTTTTAATTACTTGATTTGAAGATCAAAGAAATTAGTCAACTCTCCGATCATAAACATCTCAAACTCTTGAGCCATTATCTATATTATCTACTATCTATACTATACTATACTATAAAGGAGCGAATGAATTAAAAATTCATTGTCACCGTAAAAAAAATTCTACCCAACTTAGATTGATAAGTGATCTTGAGGAACTTATGAATTTCGTGTTACACACAACTCTTTCTTAGCGTTTTTTTCACCGTGCCCGCTGCATACCCGCCCGCCGTACCCGCCTCCACGAAAACTTCCCAGCCCCTACCCCCGCCTATTTGATCCAAAATTCCAAATGGATCGGCGCCGGTGTGCAGTTTCCTGCTAGATTAATTTTTCCCGACCTCTCCCAGTCTTCGGGCCGCCGCCTTCTCCGCCCTAGAGATGGCAACCGCCGGTCCGCCCGCTTCCCTCCGCAATCCGCGCGCGCCTCTGTTCCCTCGACCCCAATGCACCCCGCGGCCCCGCGCCCATCCACATCCACCCTGCGTCCCTAGCTCCCTACCAAGCGCCGCCGGGGTTGCTGCCCCGCTGTCACGCCAATGAGGAAGACGTCGGTGTCGATGTCTGGAGCGACGCCGTCTCCTCCCACGCGCACACTCCCCGGTGATCTCCGTGACCGTGACCCCGCTGCCGCCGCAGATCTCGCCGAGGAGACTGGGATCGGTTCCGCCGCCCGAGCATCTGGACCGGCAAAACGAGGCCCTCCGCTACCTGTACAGTTCTCGAGGCGCTACTCTACCAGGGTTCGGCATCCTTGGTTCCTCACGTATGTGATCTTCGTGCTTTGCATCCTTGGTTCCCCAGGTATGTGATCTTCGTGCTTTTCTTAGGTTCTGGAGTGGTAATGCTAATTATTTGATGGGTTAATTAGATTCGGTTGCTGCTATTTTTAAGCTGCTGCTGCCGCAGCCACTGTTGGTACTTTGTAGTGGTCATCCAAATGATCCTTTTTTTTTTAAATTTGATTTTTGTCCCTAGATTGCTCAATATGAGGATAAGGAGGTTTTTGTGATTGCACTGTCTCTTGCAAAATCACACTGCGTTCAATTGGGGCTATGTAAGAATTCAACTAATTTTGTGGTATGTATTGGAACCAGCTTTGTCTAATTTTGCAAAATCTATATGTGGTATCTTTTTTTTTTTTTTGGTATATGGTTTTCATGTGTTGATTAAACCTTGAGCAGTTAGATCGTGATATCCACTAAAGCAAACTCTTCTTATTCAAATTAAGGTAAGCAATTATTATATTCTTTCATGCCAAGGTTAATATATTTCTCTTATTGTTGCCTGACAAAAATATTTGATCTTGTCCTTTTCTTGCATAGGATGTAAGCAGCTTGACCAACTTCATACAAAAAGAATATGGTCGTCAAACCAGATGAAAAACAGCTTTCTGTTAGTGGCCACAATTGGGGAGGGATTGATGGCAGTTTGGGTGAACTTTAATTATTGTAATATTACATATGTTGGGTTTGATTTTAATGTTTCTACCCTTGCCTCTGTAGGAAACATGCTAACCTTTATGGTTGGTTCGAAGCAAGCATTTGAAGTGTCCCTACCAAATGTTGCACAAACACAGATGCAAAGGAACAACAGATGTTCTCATAGAGTTTCATGTTGATGATACTGCTGGGTCCAATGAGGTTTGTAGTGGACTGTAGTTGTAGTAGATCCACTCATATTTTCTGCATTGCCATCAGTACTATATTGCTTGTGTTGTGTATTACTGTAATTACTTGCTCATCATGTATACAAATGGTTGTAGAAAGACTCCCGCATGGATTTAAGTTAGCATGTGCCTACTTCGAGTACTCAGTTTGTCAGGGATGAGAATCGCCCTCTGGCTCACGTAAGCTCACTCAATAAGCACTGTGTAAATGAAGCACATTGAAGTTGCAAAATAATAACTAAGAAAATCTATCTATTTTCTGTAGATTTTATGGGAGACTATTGAAATTTGCTGATGCTGGTTCTTCTGAAGAACCAGTTGTCACGTTCGATGGAATTGCGATTCTTACACCAAAGGTGGAAAAATATGAACCATTTACCGTATGAAAATACAAGATTGCTGTGCTTAAAAAGCTAACGGTTTTCCTTTTGGCAATCTTGCCTTCAATGCTTTCTTAATACTTGTGCTATGCCTTTGCCAAATGTACTTTTGATTTGAAGCTGATACAAGAAGTTAGGCTGAGCAAACATTACTCTTTTGATATGTATCCTATCCAAATCTGCAGATACTTCACTATAACCTGGACAGTGAGAATTCCAAATGTTTTTTCATGCTCATCCATGCAATTTATGATCTGAATTTGTTGGGCATTATGAGAGACAGTATCCATTGGGATAAATCATAATGTTCTGCCTCTCTTTGCAGAGGGCTAGACCATAATATTTTAGATACATTGGGGTTTTGGTGGGATGGTTGTAGTATGTGCTGCTATAATTGTGCAAAAAAGATTAAACATTGATAGTTCGAATTTCTGTGCTCTCAAGTCAATACATGTTCTGATTTTAATTTTATACAAATTGCATACTTTTGGTGGGCAAAGGAGCCTTGTTAGTGTTGCCAATGCCAGCTACTGCACAAGAAAAGTCTGTAGACATTATTAGACTGAGAAGCTTCCCTCAAGTGGTTGTTCAAGGTATTGATCTAATTGATTACGAAGACAGCATGCCAACTGCCACTGGAATATCCAAAAGTCTGACAGATTATGAGGATTCCAAATCTGGAAAACATAGCACAAACTCATCAACAAGGATGGAGCTATTCCTTTACTCTTCGAGGACTACATGCAAGGTGATAATGCAAAAAAAAAATGTATTCTCTTATTTAGAGTGCCATGAACATTTCATTACTGACATGTTTTTTTATCTCAGCAGCTAAAAATAGTGAACCTATCTGCTCTAAGTATATTTTTCCCTTTGCATGGTTAGAAAGAGCAGAGTAACTAGATTTCTATTATTATTTTTTTGAACGCAATAGATTTCTATTATTAAGCTAGACTGCTAGAGTACAAAGAGCATTCAGCTTATCAAACTCTTGTAATAGCAAAGGGCATGCCCTTCTTGGAATTAATCAAACTGTTGTTATTCAAAATATCTAAATTCTTGTTTGCCCCCTTTCTCTTCATGAATAGACGGATTTCAGCTTATGTGGTTTGTCTGCAAGAACGAAACCATGGCTTGCCAAATCTTTGGCTTGGCATATTTTGGAAGCGAACCAAGCAGAGTTTTTGCAGAGTAAATAATTTTGTCGATGCACTGGCTCTGCTAATGATGTATTGTTAAATTTTAAACTCTCTTACTCTGCTCCATACACTCTCATTTGGAGCAACAGTTTCTGAAATGCTTGCAAGGAAATAACATACTAAGAACCTTGTGGCATGATGGTTACAATTAGTCGCCTATTTTGTTCTTAGTTAAGAAAATCTGATGGATCTTGATTAATGGTTTCAGTACATAAAACCCAGCAGCCACAAGGACCTGTACATGCTTCCCATTTGCCGAAGAAATTTCTGGGTCAATTTCCATGTGTTCGTGCTTAAGGCCATGTAGTGTCACGGCAGAAACTCAAGGGTCGTTGGCATCAATGAAGGAAGCTGAAGATGGAGGGAGACTGAACGAGATTTTGTTCCGACTTTTGCGCATCTACCAAGATAAAAAAAGAAGAAGAAATCATGTGCAAAATACATGGATCATAACCATGTCTTCCTACTTCATAGGGTGTGCAAAATACATGGATCATAACCATGTCTCTCGATGACTCCCGCACCTTAAGTTGTTGCTCTTCAGTTCTTTAGTCAATTTGGTAGAGCTTTCCTTCTTAATTCTTAAGCTTTACTTATTGAAATTCCTAAAAAAATCTTTAAATCTTAGATAGTTGGTTACAAAATATATATTTTTTGCCACGTGCGTGCCGCACGTGCATTTATACTAGTTTCTCCAAACTCCAAACATTTTTTTTATTTGTTGATCCAAAGATAGTTCGTCGCTTGGTGCCTGGGAGCACGAGCCGTCATAGCTCCCGTCGGCTCCCAGCTCCCAACTCACGAGGCTTTTACACAGACGACGCTAATATACGCGTTGTACATGCCCTAGGACTTTAAACTAGCAGTAAATTAAAGTACACGCTGCTGATAGCACAAGTAAATCCAACACTTTGTGAACTTGATGACTTACACATGCACACTTAATAACCAGAGAAAATGTGTGAACGTCATCATATTACCTGTAGTGGGGAGTGGAGAAATGCATGAGGCGCCTATTATATATACCAGAATCAAATGTAACCAGTATCAAAAGAGACTCATGCATTATTTACTTTGAAATATCAATAAAGAATAAGTGCTGTTTCCATTTTGAAGAGGATAAATTTCCATTACAAGTTTTATTTTTCTATTATTGTTCTTTATATAAAGACAAATAAGTACGTACAGATACGCTATGCAAGCATACTACATCACTCTTTATTGGTTGATAAATATCCACAATGCATGTATGCAGCCTTTGGGTGGGCTGCATTTAACACCAATCACAAATTTATAGCTAGAGGGGTATTGGATTGATGAAAAGGCGCTCAATCGTCTCCATATCCTTGCCGCTTGTGTGTGCGTCCTTTTTACCACGGTACATGAACGGCATGCACACTGTCAGGTTGATGAGTCGCTGCACCGCTGGAAGTAGCTCAGGATGCTCAAATCGAGCTCTGTTTGCTGTCTTCCATCCATCCTCGATTAGGTAGCCTATCTCAGTCATGGCTACCTCACTTGTTACATTGTACTCGTTCATGTAGCACTCCACGGAAGTTGCTACATCATTCTTGCTCTTCCCACTCTGCAAATTAAACAATGCAACATAAAGTGCATGCTCCAATTATATATATTAGTTAGTCACAAGAACCACTTTGTGAGCAATGATGATTAACAACAATATGCACATCAAAAAATGATATGGAAAGAAACTCTACATTGAATGAAGCTATGTCGTTCAAGAAACGGGCTATCCGCCCGAAGATCATAACAGCAGTGTCTCCCCTCAGTGCCCACTCAAATGCATCTCTGGTTGCTTCATCACCCATTCCCATTAGCATCCCGGTAGCTCCTAATTGAGGTCCGACTGATACCGTAGACACCTTCACGTGTTCTTTAAAAGATGGTTTGCAATTATGATGAAACCATTCGCTTTCCTGGAGATAACTTTCAGACGACATCTGAAACTGTACAGACAATGCATCAGTACTGGTATATATGAGAACGATTAGATCATTGCTGCCTTGTTGGTGGTTGGTTCATAATTAGTCAGTGCGTACCGCTTCCCTGGTGTAAGCCACACGGTACCTCTCATTTGGTTGCAGTTCATCCTCAAAATCTTCAAAGTTTCGTAACAGCCTTAGGTAGAACTTCCTCAGGTACTCGGGTAACATAGAAACTGCACTATCGTCCCATCTGCAACACACCATATATATCTTGCATCCAAATTAATCTAGCTAGTGAATTGGATACAACAGGTTAGAGGAATAATAAGGTAATGTAATCAGCCAAACTAACTAATACAAACCTTCTTAAAGCTTCAGCGAGCTTACCAGACTCATCTAAGGTAGCATGGTCATCAAATGTGTCATCTACCACGGTAATAAGTGCAAAAATCTTGGTAAGCATTGTCCGAGCCCGCGAGAGATCTTGCTCGTAGTATACGGTGTAGCACCAGAAGAAACACTCAACCACGCGATCACGCATGTAGTTTAGTTCCACTTCTTGGTAAATATCCTTCCACCATCTGAAACATTTTGTCCATATATCATCAGCAGGCTAGGCGTGGACTAATTTGTATTCATGAGTAGAAATTATTTACGTAATTTAAGGAGCTGTGAAGTAAATTAAAGCTCATGATTAATTTTAAGGTCACCCGCATTTATGTTTAAACTTCACTTGTATCCAAAATTTTTATATTAGTTACAGAATAGTGAGTCGTGCATTTGATTAGTTTCACAATTGGGGATGTTGTAAACCAGGGCCTCAAGCTGCCCTTATAACCGTGAACCTCTGCAGCCTATAGAAAGCTAGAGGATATTCTCATGAACTGAAAAAAAAATAAACTTCATTGTGGAAGTGGAAGACTGGCATGATAAACGGGAAGAAGATTAAAAACTTGTCATGTTTTATTTCAACAAGAGATAACTAGAAGTTTAGAACATGCGTACTGGGAAATGGCTTTGAGCTCTTTCAGGTGAAGACGTTGAAGTAGGTTAAAATCCAGCTTTGCAAGCTCTAGTATGGAGGGATTGTATGTTTGCTCTTGAGTGTATTCGGACATATAATCTAGGGCCTCCAATCTCTTCAGTGTCCTTGGCAATGGTAGCTTAAGGGCCCGGGTTACTTGACCAGCTAATGGGGCCCTGAGGCTACTTGTTAATAATCCCAGTCCCAGATGATGCCTTGCAAATGGAATTGCTTCTTCAAGTTCCACCTCTCCGTGCGTTAAAAGGTGAGCTGCATTGTATAAGCTTAACAAGCCTCTATGATCATTCGTTATTTCTGTACGGAAGCTTCCATCATCGCCTCTGAACTTGCTGATCAATTCGTCTGTAATGAAATTATCGTACAGATTTGTCATGCCAGTATGTGCAATATATATGCAGGCACACATATATACCTACCTGGAGAAACCCAAAGACCATGGGTCCTAAGGAGGCGAAATCGCAGGGCAACTTCATGGAGGCTACTGAATCCTCCACAGCCATGGATGCTGCGTAGTGTGGCATCAATCTGCTCCTGGAAGAGATGATCAATACTCAGATGCTGGAGGGTGTCCACAAGGCTCATCTGGTGCACCGCGTTGCTGTCGCTGCAAGCCTCAAACAGTCCACACACCTCCTTCCTCAATTGATTGACCCTCTCCCTCATGCTTCCCTCCAACATCTACAAGAATTATATATGCAAATTAAAGGCATACGCATATAGTACAGCATAGACACCGGACATGTTAAAACTTAATAAATCGAGCATGAGTGCGTGCCTGCATCGGTTTAGGGACGTAGTCGATGAAGAAGTCACCCCACACTGAGGGGTCAACAGTCCTCGCCTCAGCAGCGGTGGTGTTGCTGGCAGCCATTTGTGGATGTGCCGTAGTACGTCTGAGGAGCTTGATATATATAAGCCCCGTTCGGTTTGCTGAAACTTGGCTGAAAGTGGCTGAAAAACACTGTTCTGCCTGAAATGTTGTGAGAGAAAAACACTGTTCCGACTAAAAAAAGAAGCCGAACAAGCCGGATTTAAGGTAAGCCGAACGGGGTAGTCCTACTACTCAGTACTCAATGTCAAGGTGATTACTGAACTTAGTGATCGTCTAATTAATCACGGTCCACGGGGTGGTTCGTCTTGAAAACGTAATGGCATTCACAGATTGAGGGTTTCTTTCTTTGTTTGATTGATTGATGATGATGATCATGCATTCATACACCTTGTCTAAGATAGGAGTACCTTTAATAGGCGTAGTATATAGGTTCAATAAAAACGCCATGTATATAAAAGCATGCATGGCAACTAGTGACCAGTAATTTCCACACTAGCTAACTGTCAAATCTGCTGAATGAATTTGGTTGCGCGATGGTGATTAATAAATCACTAAAACGAGCAGAAATACTGTTAGGAGCGCGTGACAGGAGGAGAATAACTGTGTTTTTTTTTTGGACGGACGGGACACAACGTTTTCCATTAAGAAAGAAGCACATCTAGGTCCTGAGCTATATCTCAGTGGTGGGTTCCGTGGTTACGAACCCACCGGTCCTGGGTTCAAGTTTGTAGCGACCGGGGTTTATCCCCATTTTTTTTCCTTCCCTTAGGCTCTGGACATTCGCATGGCTGCGTGGGTCATGAGGGGTCAGACGATCCCTAGTGGTATTTCTAAAAGGATTGGACGAGCATATATTATATATATATATATATATATATATATATATATATATATATATATATATATATATCAACATTCTGTTTTAGCGACTGAATGTGAAGAAAAAATAGCAATATGTAGGGCGTGTTTGGTTCAAACCCTGGGACAAACTTGCTTGGATGAAACTCTACCTGTACCTTTCCTGTGACAAGTTTGGTTGGTGTCCTGGGTACGTGACTGGGCAGGCATCCGCTCGTCGCCTAAGCGGGCAAAATCAAGTCGTCTGGCTCTGCCTTGGATATTGTTGCCTGACATAAAGTGGCTGATAAGCCAGCCACACAAATCACGAGCACAATGCCTTTTCTCTTTTATTTTATTGTTTTGTCCGGCCGGCATTTCTCTCTTTAACCAAAAAAAAAAATCAAAAGGCCCTTTATTATATCCTTGTGATGTGAAATTATTTATATAGACATATCAATAAAAAAGTACTTATTGCACATATATAAGTTCAAAAAACTAAACACATATAGAGAGTTGTCATTAGAAATAATTAATCTTAATAATTTTACTGATAGACAAAAATCATTTATTTGGTAAACAAACTATTAATAGCGTTCTGTAATCATATATAGACGATAGGAACATGATTTATCTTCTCGTTAGCATTTCCAGGCACAGGCTTTAAACCAAACACACTTTCTCCGAATTTGCCTCACTAAGCAAAAAGAATCAACTTTCCAGTCAAGTCTCGTGCAACATTCTGATTTGTGTGGCTCGTGATCTGAACCATGCAACAAGAGTAAGTAGATTTGACTCTTGAATGATACTACCTTTGTCCGCTATTCTGATATATAATATATATTTGATGTGGATGAAATTGGTGTGCGTGATCTGTTCCTATTCCTGAATCCTGATCCACAGGTGGCGTATAGTGTATTAGATAGAATGAGCTGAGGCTAACGACGGAATTGTTCGGGCCACCACGAGGATCGCGTGACGATCGATCAATTGACGTGCATGGCGCCGACGCAGATGATGTCAATAGGGTAACTGTTTTTCTTTTAATTTAAGTACATATAAACAGCCACTATCCCCAGTAGGATAGCAGTTGGCCAATCCAACCAGTAGGATAGCAGTAGCTAGTAGGCCATATATGGCATCAACTGGCCGCCCATGTACCGGACGTGATGCGTCGTCGGCCGCCACCAATAATGCGCCGCTGGTCGATTGGCTATACAAGCCAGCACAAAAATCATACGCTCAGCTCACGCACAGGCGAAAAGAAATATGTACGCTTCTGTAATAATCAATCTATCGCCTCCACACGTTTTTACACAATGGAAAAGACTTCAGTGAGGAAAAATCAGTTCGTTACAAGCACAAGTGCACAACCAAAGGGGAAATAAAACAAGTTGTTAGAGCATCTGCACTCACTGCACCACAACACCGCATCAACGACGCTAAAAATTATATTTATCGATGGATGATCTGTCGCTAAAGATTACTCACAGATTATCTATCGCTGTTTCCTTGTTTACCGATTCACTATCTGTCGGTATAGATAGGTACATTTATCGTCATGCGGTCTGTCGCTAAAACTGCTTATATCGTCATGCGGTTTGTCGCTAAAAAATGGTTCCACATTAGCCCAACTCGCAATTTTAGCCCAGCCCATGAACACAGAAGAACCCAGGCTCTATTTCTCCCCTGAACCCTAAACACTACAAGGCCCAGTTCAAGCCCGTTAGAAAGCAAACCCTAAACTCAGCATCTCCATCCTCCCAGCAGCCGCCAGCACCACTCCCTCTCTGTCTCTCTCGCATCTAGCTCTCCACCACCGAGTTCGACGCCCCTCCGCTGCTCCTCCTCCGTCCTGCACTTCCTCCTTGTCGGGGGTGCTACGGACGACGCTCCCATGAGCCGCTCGCGTCTTCATCGACGGAGGGCGCACGTCGGGGAGGGCTGGCGCATGTGGGGGAGGGCGGCGGTGGCGGTTGGGACGCGCTCGTGAGGCCATGTGCATGTGGCCGAACCTGAGAAGCTTCTGTAGCCCAAGAAGAGCTACAACGGCGGCAGATCTAGAGGTTAAAGTTGAATGGAGCCACCACGGCACCACCGTAGCATCCACGCCTCTCCGTCTCAGGTTTCTTTCCTTGCTGTTTGGCTAGCTCATATTTTAGTTTCCGTCTTAACATTTGGTTTTTATTAGGTAGAGTGTGTAGATCTGAACGTATTATATACTCTGCTTGCGCATACCAACATATGTGCTAGGGTGAAATCTTATGTTGTTTTCTAGCACTAATTATAGAACAGAATAGAATAGATGCGCATGGTGTGGATATGTGCTCTGCTGTTTTTTATTTCTCCCATCACTGCTCTGCTTTGCAACCCAAAACTTAAACTTTCTGCTCCGTGGATAGCTAGACTAGTGCAGAGCTCTTATATGATTAATGTCATAATAATTTTGTCAAATAGATAAATCATCGCTGCTCTGCTTTGCAACCCAAAACTTAAACTTTCTGCTCCGTGGATAGCTAGACCGGTGCAGAGCTCTTCATTAAGGATACGAGAAGGGATTATAATCCAATCCAATATAAAAAAGCTTCTACATTGAACTGGAGAATGATAGAAAATAAGCTGAACTATTGTAGTTTTTTGTTGGAAGTCTATGTGTATACTATGTAGTTTTTTGGTGCAGGTTCTTGCACTTGTGCAGTCCTGCTTGACTTTAGTTGTGATAAGCTTTTCACTGCAAACGAACCGCTACTAGATAAGTAGTTCCAATAAGCTATTCAACTGCTACTAGATAAGTTGGAGAATGACGTGTCATTGTTGCTGGATCAGGTGCCGGATCTGTTCTCGTGGCCCATCCTCATCGTCTCAAGCAATTGCACTTGACTATTTTTGTATGTAGAAGAGTTGGGAAGTTGTGCTCTGATATGTCTTTTGCTTGCATTATCTCAAAGCACTACCAGCAGTTAACATGGTAAGCTTTTTTTAGAATTACTAAACTAAAAGGTTATTCTGTGGTTGCAAAGGGCTAATGTACTTCCTATATTTGTGGGATGATAATGTGCACAATGAATTGGCCCTTGCAATCATGCATTAAATATGACTCTGCATACTAAGATTAGTTCCATTGTCCTACATCCATTTTTTTGCTGCAGCTTGTAGTTAACTTTTTTTATAGCTGCTTCTAAAATTTTCAGTTGAAATTTAACAGCTGCATATGTACAGGAAAATTTGATGAAAAAATTTAGGTATGGGCCTCCCCTGCTGTTCCCTCAAAAAAAAAGTTAACAGCTACACATTAATGATCATTCCATATATGTACATGAAAGCTGCAGTACCAAGTTTGATGCATGAAAGCTGTAAAGTATTAGCTGAAAGCAACATTGAATATTTATTTGGGTAGATAAGATTTGTTAGGCTAGCATGCTGTTTGACTAGTTGCAGGACACAATAAACAAGTGACTCCATTGTAGATTGTTCTTGTATTCTCTCTGTTTCCATCTATTTTGTAGTGAATGAATACAAGTAGTAGGCTAGTAGCAGCCAATAACTATTCGATTATACTGTAATGCAATCTTCGGGATTACAATTTGAAGTTTGTTTCAGAGTAGCAGCGAATGATTTCCTCCTCTGTCTTGCAAACTCCTTTTTCTGGCTATAATATTTTATAATTCAAGTACCCATTACATGACCTTTAATTGGCTAGTAGCTTTCTGTGCAAATCAGCAGCCTGAGGTCCTTTCTCTGCTTATTTAGCTAACTTTTAAGTGCAAATCAGCAGCCTCACAGGAAATGTGTAACATGTTAAGTTATACAAATTAAGAATAGCACTAGCAATACTTAACAAGTCCTTGCACAAGAGATCTTCTATTTATGCAAAGTTAAGAATAAATACTTATTATTTCAGCATGACCTTATATGAATTTACCTATTTATGCTTAGGTTGTTGTTGTCCAACATGTAGGGAGCTAGCAGAGGCAACCACGGAACTCACAGTACACGCCACTACAGGATAAGGACCTGTCTTCATGTTCAGGCCAAAGAGAACTAGGACGTGGCTAGGCTCTGTGGTGAGTTGCATTGCTCTAACGCTGTAATCAGATTTTTGTCAATTGCTAGCACATAAAGGATTGATTTATGTAGTTTAATATTCAATTCAACAATCTTATGCAGTTCTGTGATATATAAACTATTCTGTGATATATAGACTATGTGATACACACTGTTGCAATATATCCTAGTTTGTTTTCCTTTACATGGGCTGCAATTGCATATTTTTCAGTGAGAAAAAAGCTTTCTGGAAACTTGAGATAGGAGCTGTGATAAGAAACTTGAGATAGGAGCTGGTGACATATGTACAGTTTGTAGGCAAAAAATGACCTGACCTTGAGATAGGAACCGTGATAATTTTTTATTTATTTTTGATTCATCTAAACTATCTCGTTGAACCCTGGTGCAAACAAGTAAAAACAAGAGATATGATGAGATCTAATTTGCATGTGTTTGTACCGCAACATTAGCTTGAGTAGCAGAAGTGTTAATTGACTAGTTAGATTTCTTTGGAGCATCTATTTACTACACGATTTGACTTGCTCGGCACATAAGTAAGCTACAAAGATACAGAAAACCAAGTCCCAATATGAGGCCTTCAATTTTTCTCTAAGTACCAATCTACATACACATTATTTAAGATCCAATTAATTTAACAAAAAATGAAGCATAGTAACTTTACCTGATCATGGATCTATGTTAACATGTTACTGATTGCATGTTAGGTTTTGGTTTCAGGGTCTACTACGGTGTTAGTTAGCAAGTTTGTGGATAATTTGCCACTCAAAGCTGATTTAGGTGCTAGTCTATCTCTTTTGGATACAGGTAGCTGATACTGTAGACTTATCATTGATTCATGTTTGTAATGGCTGACCATATATGTATGTCTTAGTGAGTGTTTGGACTTGGTCATGAATGAATCTATTTGTATGAGAAACATGCACAATGATGTTATTTTTGTATTAATTTGCAACCAAATGGCCTTTTATTTTTTTAAATGCATTTAAATGATCTCGTTAAACCATCAATCGCTAAAAACATTTGTAACTTCAAATTGTCTATCGCTAGAGTACTGGCAGGCTATTTGTCGCTAAATAGTAGCAGCAGACTATCTGTCGCTAAAAAAATTCAGGGCAACGGACTATCTGTCGCTAAAAGTGCTATTTAGCGATAGGACTTACACCGTCTGCAGAAGTCTGTCGCTATAACTTTTTAGCGTCAGATTGTCTGTCGTTGTAGCCGCTTTTAGTGTCAGACCGTCCATCGCTAATCTTGGTGTCGTGGTGTAGTGACTAGATTGAAAATATCTGATCTCATTTTCCTGTAACTAGAAATAAAGGGGATTAAAGGCAAACATCAAGCTCCAACAAATTCCATAGGATGTAACTGTTTCCATTTTGAAGAGGATAAATTTCCATTACAAGTTTTATTTTTCAATTATTGTTCTTTATATAAAGACAAATAAGTACGTCCAGATACGCTATGCAAGCATACTACATCACTCTTTATTGGTTGATAAATATCCACAATGCATGTATGCAGCCTTTTGGGTGGGCTGCATTTAACACCAACCACAAATTTATAGCTAGAGGGGTATATGTAAACTCCATATAGCTCCTAGAATCGCTGCGTTCTCAGCGCTCTGATTACTGTTACTCGTACACCCATCCAATCGATGCACGCGGCGTGTCCATGCTGCCTTCGCGTTGCCGGTCTTCCGGTGCTGCATTACCGGCGGACGTCGATGTGCGCATACGCTCCTCCAGTCCGTATCCTCCGCGTGTTTGCCTCCACCGGCCCAGATCCTCTCCTCGCTGCTGCCTACGGGCCCCTCCCTCCTGCTCACCCAGACAGGCACGTCCGGCCCAGTGTTCGCGCGGCGCCTGGATCTCGTGCGTATGCATGCCTAATTTCCCTATCTCATGATTAGTGGGCCCAGCTCTTCTGTGCCCCACTCGCAGTGATCCTGCCTATTCAGCCTCGGCGCCGTCGTCCACCAGCCTGCGAAGCTCGCGTCTCCACGCGCCGCGCAGCTGCCTCGGCACTCGCGCTCGCAGCAGCCTCGCCGCATCCGTCGACTTGGGCCTTTAATTCCTCCGCCTCCTTGCCTCGCTCGTATGAAACTCCCGCGCGACGAGAGCGCTGCAGCTACTGTCTGGTTACTGTTCACGATTCGGACGCCTCCACGTGCCTCGTGCGTGTGTCCGCGTCCTTTTGCTCTCTCCCGGTTCATTCAATGCCGCCGCCTAGGGCCTCTGGAAAAAAAAAACCAGCCTCGCAGTGCCTCGACGCCTCCGCTTCATCCTCTTCCCCTCCCCCAGCTCCCGTGGAAAGAAAAACGCCTCGCCGCCTCCGCCTCCGCCTCCATCTCCCCACCGGCCGCCACGCCCCCAGATGCCGCACCTACCTGCCTCGCCGTTGTCTTCCTTCCTCAGATCCACTTCACCTCCTCCTGTTCCCCAGCTAGGTGCCTGGTGGGCATCTCGGAAGAAGGAGGGAGCGGCTGAGCAAGGCAGAGGTGATGGGGAATTGGGGGGCGATGTGGTGGCCGGTGGCGGCGGCACCTTGCCGGGGTTCTTGGGGAGGAAGAACCGGTACGCACGCGTGGACGGCGTGCTTTTGCAGGAGTCGCAGGACGGCGGTGGCATCCGTGTTCGCGGCAGAGGCGGTAGCTGCTGGAGATACGTCTTTTCCTGTTTCGTCTTCGCGTCCCTCGACCATGTCCTGCTCGGCTACGGTGAGCAGATCTCCACTGGAAGTCTGGAATGACGTTTCGTTCTTGATGCAAATTTGGTCTTACTCATTGAGCTAAGAATGACTGTAGCTTTCGCTTTCTTCGGTGGTTTATTTAAGCAAGCAAATAAAATATATAATGGTCTAATCTTAGATAAAAAACGTATGTTATCTTGCTTAAAAAAGTCATTTAAAATATTTTTCGTAATCAATCTGTTAATGCCAATCTTGACCGTACTGAAACTGCTCTGGAAATACTCTGGCAGAAATGTTTTCAAGTCTAGCATATGTAATGGGATGATGTCAAACTGTTCTGCAAATTCAGTTGGTGTCTCATTTACTTGGATGCTCTTTCTCATACTGATGAAACTGCTGAAATAAACTGCAAAATGTATAGTTTTGTGTCTTTGACATATTTTCACTGACACTGTTCTGTTCATGTCATCATGTGTTGGTGTGTCCAGACACAGAGGTGCAGCAAGAAGTGCCCTTCCCTCTATTAGATTTCAGGCCTCGCAACATTTGCAGATTTGGACATTTTTTAACTTTTATCGTCTGATATTTCAATTGCAGCTTTACAGAGCTGCTCCTTCTATAATTTACATGCATGTACCTTCTATAGCATAGAGTAAGTTATGTAGACAAGGTTTCTCTATCATTCTTATATGTCTCTCCACTCTCCAAATGGAATTTGATTGATGCTTCACAGGTGCTACCTTACGGTGCCATCATGGCAAGATTTACCATGGCTTGCAGCTTTAAAGCCTGCAATTTTTTCATTTCCTCTTTCATGCATTTTGTTTGATCGACAAGGAAGTTGAATTATCGTATGAATTGCCTGCCTGCAACACCTTCATAATAAAAGGTCAGGCCTTCATCTCTGTAGGTGCACTCTTTGATTAGGTGTCTCCTCTATTTAAATAATATATATGTGAATTTTTAATTTTGAGTAAATATTATGTTCGACTTTCGTGACTGCTGTATGGTGTTTAGGCTAACTATTGGTAACATGAAACTCAAACCATTACAATGGCGTCTTCGAGAAAAAACTACTGCCGTGCCTCAAAAGGTCACACCATACAGGAAAGGCTTTGTGTATATATATTTAACTGCAATCTTATTTGAGACAGCAATGAGCATTTACCAATTCTCAATTAGTCCACTCTATGTACAGAGTAGTGTACTTTAAAAGAATAAGGTCAAACAGTTAGCACGGTTCTAATTTATTTATTTCAGTCCACTGTTCTTACTATGAATCTTAACCTAACTATGGGGGGTTGCGCGCTCGCCGCCGCCTGCCGCCTGGCCCCCGTGCCGCGTACTCGCCAAACGGCGCCCCGTGCCGCCCGCTCCTGCGCGCGCTCGCGCACCCACGCGCCAGGTGCCCTGCTGCTGGCCGACGAGAGGGAGAGGGAGAGAGATGCGACGGGAGCTGAAGGCTGCTGGCCGACGGGAGGGAGAGATGGGAATGGGACGGCAGGAAGAGAAGAGTGAATAGCGAGAGAGAGAACGAAGAGATAGGGGCAATTTAGTCTTTTGCCTTTGTGTTTACATATTTTGATTTTTTTAATTTATTTTTTTCCAAGTGCATTTAACGGTCATCCAAAACAGGGGTAAACGGAGCTTTCATTTCATCAAAGTGAGGGCAAAATCACAATGTTACAAAAAACAGAGGTAAAATTATAATTAGACTCCTGAATAAGGGTAAGAACACAATTTCCCCTACATATAAACAGCCACTATCCCCAGTAGGATAGCAGTTGGCCAATCCAACCAGTAGGATAGCAGTAGCTAGTAGGCCATATATGGCATCAACTGGCCGCCCATGTACCGGACGTGATGCGTCGTCGGCCGCCACCAATAATGCGCCGCTGGTAGATTGGCTATACAAGCCAGCACAAAAATCATACGCTCAGCTCACGCACAGGCGAAAAGAAATATGTACGCTTCTGTTATAATCAATCTACTAGTTAGCGTACACGTACGTTGCTACGAGATAACTAACAATTTATACTAAAAACACACGGATCGTACGATAAGATAATAATACTGTAAAAATTAAATATCAACGTTAAAGTTACAGTTAATTCAAAAAGCAAAGTTTGTGAAAATTAACAGTCACGGAGAACGCGGCGTCATAGGCTTACAAACTCTACTTTATAGACCTTTCCGTGATGCGTCTAAGATAATGTTTTATATCGGTGGAAAGAAATCTCCGATATCCATTTCTTTCGTACGTCTATAAATCTATAAATAAGTTCCACCGCATCTCCATACTATTATGTACATAGGTTCGAGTATATATGTAAATATTAGTGTCAGTCACATGGGTAATATTGCGTGTCTTGAAAAATCTTTCACAAAACCTTAAAACAAAGTATGTTATACTCATCGTATAAATGTGTGGCTTTAGGTCTATTCCACACAGACATATACTGTAGAATAAGGTATCCACTTGAGTGTCTATGGTAAGATTCACCATCAGCAATATAGAAGAAATAGTTAAATCATATGTATTATTATTGCAAGCGACGGTGATTTGAGTTACCCATCTATGTCATCTGCAATGTTTTTTCCACAGATGAAATTGCATTTGAAGATATCATCGTTCTATCTAGGAATATGTACATTCACTGCGGCGATATACTGCAACCTTCCTATCATCCAAATATGCAATCCATGTTACCAAATTAAACCTCGTAGTTTCTGATTGAGATCAGGCCTAGAGCTATATTGTGATTTTCTCTTATTCTCAAGTCTATTACCACCAAATAATAGTAATAAAACTTATGAATATAGTACCCGGAATGTTTACTTCTTGCGGGTAATTTAACCTTGCTGTTAAGGGGCATCGGATAGGGAGAAAACCTTCCACCTGATTCCATCTACAGCCCAAACCTACCCAGTAGATAGTTCAAGGGTTTTACATCATTTTCAAATACGAAGTTACATTGTCCTTATGAAAGTAAAGCACCAAACATCACAAACGGCACCATCATGTATTCACAGCCACGCTTCATCCCTGCAAGACACTCCATATGTGAGTGTTTGACTAGCCTAACTACGTTGGAAACAAATCATATTCTAGAGTGACACGACGATTCACAATTAGACTTGACTTCCAACAACCAGCTTACTAACCGAGACGAATAAAATTATATTCCAATAACTTTCTTTTTTTGCTACTTGCACATTGCAGGAATGTCATTCCACTTGCTCACAGTATATGGATTTGTATGCACACCAACATGGGATGGCAATGTCCTGAAAATTCTTGTCATGCCCTCCTCCCTCTCAAGCTCCTCCCTAGTGCACATACTCTGTTTCTCCTGCACAATCGACACACGTTGCATCAAACTTCATAGAAATCAGTCACCAACAATGCAAGGAAGTGGATTTCCCTACCCCAAGCGTATGCAAGGCTGTTCTTGTCCACCGTAAGGAGATGGAGCTCTCCTATTACTACTTGTTCCATTAGCAACACCACAACCAAATCTCTCCTTTAAGGTGGAACTAAAACGCACCTATATAATCTCGATGCTGCCAAGGACATCGAGAGGTCACAGGGAGGTCTCCAGTAGGTGAGAAGGCACTCCATGATGGTTCGACCCCCACATGAAGATCTGTGCATGGCAACAAACACAACCATCAAGTGGGTTTTGTTAAAATATGCACGAATAGATGACATCATATGTCTAATATAAATTCATTTGATCCTTGGACAGTTTGGCTGCACAGGTTAGATAAACATGTATTGTGATGTTGTTTGGTTCAGACCCCGGGCAACTTGCCAGGGCCTGTTAGTTGCTTGTGGTTAATCAAGAAATTACCCGGTCTGGCAAACTCTGATTTCGGGCTTTGCTTGGTTGAAGCCCTGCAACCATGCTTGTGTGAATGACAGGGGCAGGCAGTGGTTTGATTGTTGTGTTTCCTGCGAGTCCCAGTAAGGAACAGAAGCATGTCGCACTATTTATATAAGAGAAGTTTTAAAATGGGGCTATTGCGTTCTTGCCCCAATTTTGACGTCCAATTGTGATTTTACCCCTGTTTCTGTCATCGTTGTGATTTTACCCCTGTTATTTGAAAACGAAGCTTAAGTATACCCCTACTCTGGTAATAGCAAGTAACGGTGTTAAATGAGCTCAGTAAGGACAAGTTTGCCCATGCGAAATTGCCCCTACTTATCTGAATACATTGTGATTTTACCCCTGTTTTCTAAAAAATTTGACAGCATAATTACACAACTTGTTACCTATGATTCCACACAGCATGCAAATATAGATAGATAATATCACATCAAATAAAAGTGTAGCAAAAGTATCCATACAGTACAAAGCCTCATCCAACATACAAGTCCAACAAAAGCGGTAGCTAATAGTGAGATATTACATGTTCAGTGTCATACATCACATTCATGCAACTATTCCCAACAGTGCACCCAACCTCCCTCCTCTTCCTCTTCCTCTTCCTTCTATTCCAGGCCCTTCTGCTCCTTCTGTTCCAGGTCCTAGACTTGCACTTCCTCTTCCTCTTCCCCTTCTCCTTCCCCTTCCCCTTCCCCTTCCCCTTGCACTTGCACTTGCACTTGCAGTTGTACTTCACATGAATGGAGAAAAATGGTTCAGTAAACAAGTTGACTAAATAAGCATTTTTTTCAAACAATAATAACTTTGTAATAGAAATTCTCTACTATGAAACTTTGTAAAACACTGAAACATCAAAACAAGCACAAGTTACAAATGACACAGAAACAACCTAAAGATATGACAAGGTAAACCATCAACACTTAGAGCACTGAATGATCACTTCAAAACAATCATAGGCACTGAAGGTAGCTCGGTGTGGCAATTTGACTGTCAGGCCTTGTATCAAGGCAGTCCAGCGGCAACTGAGGACCAGGGCCAGACGGGTTTGGCCCAAGCTTCTATCTTGCAGCCTGGGAAACGGTCAAGAATAGCATCATGTGCTTCATGGATGCCTTTCACAGAGAAGAAGTGCAACTGGAAAGGGTGAATAGATCATACATGGTATTGTTGCCAAAAAAGCCTGGATTGCTAGCCCTGATCATACCTGACTACAAGGCTGCAGTCACAAATCAAGAAGCTTGTTGATCTAGACCAGACTGGATTCATCCAAGGTCGATCCACACTGCTCGATCAGTTTGCAAACGCCACTGGACAGCAAATCAACTATAACAAGAGTACATCTGTGCCCATTCACATGGATGAAGAGACTGCTGGCTCTACTGCTATGCAAACAAGGCCGACTAACCATCAACATTTAAGCTGGGCTGGTTTTAGTTGCTACTTCTATTATTGATTTAAATTCAAGAAATACTTGCAATTGAATAAAAATCTACAGTTGTAATGATCTTTTGAGTAGTCATTTAAATATGGCAGGCAATAGACACTAACGAAATCCTCTTTTGAAATACAAATGAGCATGACTCACATTGTTTGTGAAGATGGTTCATTTTGAGAAGATGAGCGATTTCTCTTTTGACTAGCAGTTGGACCTCCTTGGCAATGCTTCGCTATATGGCCTAGTTCATTACATTCAGAACATGGTCTCCTTTTCTTACTGGTGGTGGCCTCATCATAGGACTTGATCCTAGAATTTCTTGGTCTTCCTGGTTTCCTTCTCAGTTTAGGCTTCTTGATTTTATAGCCCAAATCAACATATGGCCAATTATCCTTGGATGTCATTGGATTGAAAGAACATGCATATGCCTTTTTTAACCGATCAACAGAGAAGTATTCATGCACAAAGTCATCCATTCGTACCTCTCTACTAATCTTAGAAATGAAAGCTAAAGCATGGGTACAGGGCTGTCCAGTTACTTGCCAAGCCCTACAACTACATGTTTTTTGTCCTAAGTTGATTGCGTACCTGAATCTGTTCACAGTTACTTCAGCTGTTCTAGCCCCACATATCAATACTCTTGGCTTTAGCATTTAGAGCATTGGTCACAGCTGGAATGATTGTGCCTGGCATTTTACTAGCAAGCTTGGCTCTCAAAACAAATTTCTCAATGATCATTTGTCTTATCTTGTCATGCATATCCACAATTTGAAAATTCTTGGTTTTAGACACCCAACTGTTAAAGCTTTCAGAGAGGTTGTTGTTGATGTAATCTACCTTGCATTCTTCCCCAAATTTGCTTCTACTCCACACAAATGGATGGTTGTCATCCAACCAGGATAGTGCACTAGGATCCTTCTCCTCTATGTTTCGCATGAAGTACTTGAACTTGTCATTTGTGAAGCTCTTGGCAGCTGCCCACATATTCTTACCATAAAGCTCACCACTGTACCCATTCTTCTTCATGTTCTTCCACAAGTGCCTCATGCATTCTCTATGTTCCACTCCTGGGTACACATCATGTACAGCCACCTCAAGTCCTTTGCCCGCATCTGTACTAATGACCAAGCCTGTAGGAGTACCAATAGCCTTCTTTAAGTTTGTCACAAACCAAGTCCAACTTTCTTTAGACTCGGTCTCAATCACACCATAAGCCACTAGAAATAAGCAGTTTTGACCATCCACTGCAACAGCTGCTGCTAACTGACCCCTTCCCCTTCCAGTCAAGTGTGTGGCATCATGGCAATGTAAGGCCTACATCCTTGCAAGAACCCATCAATGCATGGTTTAAGAGCAACAAAGAACCTACTGAAACACAAATCACCATTGTCATCTTCTTCAGTGTCTATGTCAACGATGCTGCCAGGTACTACTTTTAGAAGCTCAGCTTGATAAGTTGGTAGCAAGTTATAGCTATCATTCCACTTCCCATATATGATGTCCATTGCCCTTAGCTTGCCTCTGAAAACTCTATCGTATGGAACTTCTATCGAGTACTTCTTCTTGAGCCTATCTTGCAACTCCTTTGGTGTCATTTCAGGGTCTTCCCGCAGTAAATTGACAACTCTTTCAGCTACCCATTTATTGGAGGCCATTGTTTCACCACAATTGTTGAATGAACCACAAGTATGCTTTGGACCACTAGTCTTAACCTGCAAAAAAACAGCAAGAAAAGAACCATTTTATTAGTAAATTGCTGCACACTAATACTTCTTACTTGATGCTGAATGTTACAAAAAAATTGAAATCACCTTGCAGCCAATGTACTTTTTACTTGTAGATGCAAAAAACTTCCAGTTGCAACCCTGATTTGCTCTCTTGCATATGGCTCTAAATCTGCTCTTGTCCTTTTTCACAATATCAAAAGCATGATCATTCAAGATGGCATGATGTGTAACTGCAGATTTGCACTGATCCACGTCTGGAAACACCACATTTACATCAATACATGGATTATCAACATCGTATGAGAAGGGTGGAGGGTCATATTCATCATCATCAACAACAACTGGTTCATCGGGATTAAACTCAGGGTCAGAGCAATCATCACAAGAATCAGAGGATGCAGCCAAGTCACTATCATAGCTGCTATCACTTGCTGCCACAAGTGAATCAGTGTCAGAATATATGCCCTCCTCATCAACTCCTACACCCTCATCATGATGTGCGCCTTTTGCTTTGGATTTGGTGGCTCTCTCTTTTTTGGTGGCTTCTTTTTTGTTTGTGGATGTGGCTCTCTCATTGGTGGGCACTCTATTCCTTACAGAAGGGTGGCACCTACGTTTTGTTGGTGAAAATTGCAATGGACCCTCAAAATCATTAATTTGGGCATTAATGTACACCTTTCCCTTCTCTTTATTGAGTTCAAACCACTCAAGCAACTGCTCATCAGTTTTAATCTCAATAGAAGGTCCTCTAGAAATTTCATCCAATGCACGCCACAAACTTATGTACTGTTTTGAACCCCACATGTAGTGCTCAGCTATGAAATTAACTAGCTGCAGTAGGTCAAAGCTATGCATGTCAACAACTTGAGTAGGCAAGGTTCTACCCTGTTGCCATGATTTTGGTCCCTCATCAGGCAAACCGAAAAATGACAGAACTCTAACAACAAGACTCATATCCATGCGATTTGGCCTACAAATCACATCACCGAATACACAGTTAGCTAAATCGCTCTATAGACAGAAACTCATTCTTCCTACAGATTGATACTAATTTTCCTAAAAACCAAATCACATGAGCTCTAAATCTTACCTAGTCTCTTCACCAACGTCGCATAAATCCATCTCGCCGGGCTCGCTGCTCCTGTCCTCGCGTGGCGTAGCGCCTGGAGGCCTGCCCGCTCGAGGCGCCTGCCGCCCGACCACGCTACGGCATGCCAGAGTGCCCACGGTCAGGCGCAGGTGCACTCTCAATTCAGTGATTCACACGGCCATACATGCAGTGCATTGCAATGCAGTTGCAGTGCAGTGCAGTGCACGGCTCCGCGTCGTCAAGTCAAGATAGCAGCAAAAACAATAATAAGAATCAGAATTCAGAATGATGGCCCCAAAAGATATGGTTTTTTGTAGGATTAGTTTCTTGACCATTTACTACACGTCCTCTCATGACTGCCTAAACAAGCTTTGCTTTAAATTCCAATCATCCCGTCTCGGTCTCTTCTTCCTCCCTCTCCTCTCTGGTCACATCGTGCACACGGATGCCATCTCTCTCGTCTCTCTCTCCATTGGCAGGTTGCAGGCGTATATCACTAGCTAAGCAAGCAATCAAAGCACTACTACTGCCTGTCGCAAGTAAAGAGCTATCGGAGACGACGACCAGCACAGTGAACTGGCAGCTGCCTACATGCACCAGCTCGTCTTCTTGATCCTCTCCCTCTTCCTCCCCGATGCAACCTTCTCCGCACCCGCCAGGTCGTGCAACCGGCAGTGCAGCAGCACCACGGTGCCGTACCCTCCAGATCCGAATACGAATACTAATGTTAGGGCTTGGGCGCACGGTTTCGCACAGCAGGAAGAGAAGACCAAGGGGAGGGCGTACCTAGTGATGCTCGTCGCCGGCGAAGGGGCCGAAGTAGCAGCGACGGCCGGCCCAGTCGTCTATGGATGGGGGGTTGCGCGCTCGCCGCCGCCTGCCGCCTGGCCCCCGTGCCGCGTACTCGCCAAACGGCGCCCCGTGCCGCCCGCCCCCGCGTGCGCTCGTGCACCCACGCGCCAGGTGCCCTGCTGCTAGCCGACGAGAGGGAGAGGGAGAGAGATGCGACGGGAGCTGAAGGCTGCTGGCCGACGGGAGGGAGAGATGGGAATGGGACGGCAGGAAGAGAAGAGTGAATAGCGAGAGAGAGAGAGAACGAAGAGATAGGGGCAATTTAGTCTTTTGCCTTTGTGTTTACATATTTTGATTTTTTTGATTTATTTTTTTCCAAGTGCATTTAACGGTCATCCAAAACAGGGGTAAATGGAGCTTTCATTTCATCAAAGTGAGGGCAAAATCACAATGTTACAAAAAACAGGGGTAAAATTACAATTAGACTCCTGAACAAGGGTAAGAACACAATTTCCCCTTTTAAAATATATGTTTGACAGTTGTGCAGTTCAGTCATTCTATATTCTATATTAAAGAAAATAATGCATGGCTTGCAGTCTCATGAGTAAGGAGTATAGGACTGATTTATATTTAGAAAAAAATCTGGTGCCAGACCATGTGCCAACAAAACTCAGGCAAACATGCCAATCATATGCTAATATTTATTTTTTTTCTGCTTCTAGAGATGTGGTTAGCTACTGACCTACTGTCATAGGCATAATCACTAAACAATGTTTGTTGTTACCTTATTATCACCGGAGCTCCGTATCATTGCCCTTGGTACTGTTTCAAATGTCTCCAGCCCTACTATCAACAAATCGCAGGCACCTACAAATGCAAGCAGAGCTACAGATGTTAAACCAAGAATAACAGAATGTCTCCAGCCCTACTATCAACAAATCGCAGGCACCTACAAATGCAAGCAGAGCTACAGATGTTAAACCAAGAATAACAGAACACATGGATGCAAGCAGAACACCAGACTGATGCAATCATGATTCATGAAAGAGGATGATGAGTCCTAGCTTAATATAAAACAAGGCAAAAACTGTGTTTAGCACATTGTGATTGCCCAAAAAATAGAAAAACATGCTTGTACCTCAATCAATCTATAATGAACTCGTGGTACTCGGCCCTGCATTCAGAAGAAGAAAAAAATCTAACAAGAACAGTTTGTAGATGATCAGCAAATTGGGTCATATGAAATCATGCTACAACTTATTAACATGACACCTTGCAGCTCTAAAATAATAGCAAATCAGTAATTTTTAGCAATGATTTTTGGTTTAGTACCCAAAAACATAACAGCGCTACACATTTGTCTAGCCTCACAAATCAATAGTAGCAGGGTAGCTGACTACACAAGTGGAAGCAATTGTCAGTTAAGAATGGAATTGATTTTCTTCTATCCATGATGTTAATTATAGCAGGCATGCAGAACTTCTATCTCTCATGTTAATAGTCGCAAATAATTGCTGCACTTCTATCTATCTATTTCCCTTCATTTGCCATTTCTCTAAGATAGTCCACAGCAAAAAATTATACATACCACTGCAAATAATTATACATACCTAGTCCGCAACTTCTCAAGTGAATCTCATGGCCCATGACACAAGAGCTTCAGAAAGGGAGTTCCGAGTTCAGGCCATAGAGATCAGAGTTGTAAACCAGTAGGCTACAGTAAAGCTTGTGAACACGATGTCAGACGAAGATGTTAAGAATCAAATCAGTACATTGAAACAAAATCAAAGCGGTTCACTAAAATGAATCCATATCATCGAGGTGGTCGGCGTGCAACCTGAGGAAGGAGTCCTCGCTCGCCTCCATGGCTGCTGGTTGATTTGAAGAAGCGAAGTTGAGATCGCCTCGCTGATGCGTGCTGCCGGCCTGCCACCCTCTGTGGCTCCGCCCGACGCGACGCCCCTGCCGACGGCCAAGCGTCCCTGCTGCTGCTGCGCTCCCGACCTGGCTGGGTGCTGCTGGTCCAATTGGTGTCGCCCTGCCCAGTGCCGCGGTGCTGGCGGCGTCGATGGTCCGCGGACTGCAGGGCGAGGACGAGGGCTGAAAAAGATCTGATGGTCCGCTGATCCGAAGTTGGAGAAGCCATTGCTACCAGGTTGCAAAGCTGTCGTATCCAAGACCATGGCTGCCAGTTTAGAAAGGATATTTCAAATTATGTCTTCTTGATATGAAGCTCTATGTACTATTAGCCAATATAAGCACTAAAATATTGTTTTAGCTGCCCCTGTTAGCAACCAAGCAATGATGACTGTTCGTGTGACAATCGTGCATTTCGCTTGCCAAGTAGTCAACACACCCATTTTAACTGAATGGAAAAGCTCATGCCTTTCCATTGAAAAATAAATAAATATTTCCTCAATGGTGCAGAGATTCTTAATTTCTAAATTTTAATCTAAAAATATGCCTTAGAACAGAACTCATGGATGGCTAACAATTAACTATCTTAACCGTTAGTTAACTGTTCGCTCCTAATTCTACATTTCACATGGAAACATTTGGTTTTCTGTGAACGGGGCTATATGGCACATGTAGCATTAACCAATATTGAATTAACCAAATCAGCATGTTGCTTTTTAGTAGAAAACATGAGGCAAATAAAGGCTTGGAATGAAAGAGCACACTAACCTGTTTATCAGAGTATTAGTATGTGACTCACCTATATTTGCAATATTCTCAAATGTGTGCCAAACAGTGTCTTGTGGCTGTTGAGGTTTTTAGATGAAGGCCAATTCCTGACACCTATGAGGTGAAACTAATATGAGTTAGAGAGCTATTATCCATTTTCATGTGCTCTGTATTCAAATGAACTGAGCTTGTATTTCAGATAAAACTTTAGGTAGTTTATTACTACTTGCAAGTGATAGCAATTCTGCTAATTCAACAAAACTGACATCTACTGTGATGCAAGTGATACCAAGTTAGCCAATTTGTCATGGTTGTTGGTCCAACTCTGAAGGAGACATCTAAGAATCCCTATCTGTGTATCTCAAATCAGATCCATCCAACCCTAAATCCACAACGCTACGATTAATATAAAAAACATTATATTTAGTTTGCAATCGGGAATCCGATCATGTATTCTGAATAAAAGGCGTTTGGTTTGCAATGGAGAATCCAACAAGTATATATTACCTGGAAGCTTGTTGCTCCCTTAACCGAGACAAAAGTGAAAGAATTTCTTCTTCTCCTATAAAAGAAAAACCATGGAACAACCAAATCATAAGGCGAGAAAAGAAACGAAGATGCCAAGAACTTGGGACTTGGGAGAACATAATCGTTTACTGTGCGGCTATGTGCCTGTGTCTGATCCGCTCGAAGAATAATAGAGAGGAAGTTGGTAGCATGACAAATCGGCGGCCTGACCACGGTTGTAGGGTTCGGTGGAGGGCACCAGCCACCGGCGGACGGAGGGCCGGGAGCGGGGATGTAGAGGCGCTCTCCGCGCCGGAGCCGAAGGATGCCCGCCGGGGGAGGCTGGGAGCTGGGGGTGTCGAGGCGCTCTCTGCGGCGGCGTCGCGGGTTGAAGGGTCGAGATGGCGACTAGAGGGGGGTAAATAGTCGTTACTAAAACTTAATCGCGTCGGCTAACTGAAATAACTGCAGAATTAAAACTATCGGTCTAGCCAAGACTACACCCCTCTATCTATGTTCTCTAGCACCTTGCAAAGATCCTAATTAAGCAACAAAGGTGCCGGGCTAACTAGAGCTCACCTAACTAATTCTAGGAGCAAGGTCACACAAACCTATGCCACTAGTATTTCAAGTAATGAGGGAGCTCCTACACATGCTAGTAAGCAAAAGCACAAAGCCAACTAAGCTCACTAGCAATGCTCAATAACAAGGCAACCAATGCCAAATTAGAGAGCGCAAATACTTAGCTACACAAAATAAGCAAAGTGACTAACAAGGTTACACAAACTAAATTAGCCACGCAAGGGAGCTACTTCTATGCTACACAAGCAAGAAGGTAACTAGTGAGCTATATAAGCTAACTAATCATAAGAGTAACTACACAAGCACAATGTATATAAAAGTAATCACAAGCTTGTGTAAGGGGATTGCAAACCAACGGGAAGAACAGGGTTGACATGGTGATTTTCTCTCGAGGTTCACGTGCTTGCCAACACGCTATGTCCTCATTGTGTCGACCGCTCACTTGGTGGTTTGGCGGCTAATTGGCATCACCCGCCAAGCCCGCACGTCGGGCACCGTAAGAACCTACCCCGAAAGTGAGGGTAGCTCAATGACACGCTCAACTAGAGTTGCTCTTCGCGGCTCCCGCGGGGCGAGCACAAGCTTCTTGCGGGCTTCGACGGAGACCACCACCAAGCCATCTAGGAGGTGGCAACCTCCAAGAGTAACAAGCACCACCGGCTTGCAACTCGATCACCTAGTGCCACTAGATGCAATCTCACAATGCAACGCACTAGAATCACACTCACTCGCAATCGATTCGCACTCTTGCAAGCACAAGTGAGTTAGAGGGCATCCAAGCACTCCTACACAAGCCACATAGGCGTGAGGGTGCTCAGCGACCAGCCCAAGGCCGGCCACACACTCCTTTTATAGGCCCAAGGGCTAAAATAGCCATTCCCCTTCACTGGGCAAAGCGCATACTGACCGGACGCGCAGGTCATAACGACCGGACGCTGAAACCCAGCGTCCGGTCACTTACAGAGAGGTTCCAACGATGTTTTTCAGCGACCGGACGCGTCCGGTCATCACTTACCGGACTCTCCCAGTGTCCGGTCGCTTCTGGAGATGCTAAAAACACTGATAGGACATCGTGACCAGACTCGTAGGTGTTGACCGGACACTGGACCCCAGCGTCCGGTCGTTTTTCGCGCCAGCGTCCGGTCACAGACCTTTCAGCATTAAAACGGCTATAACTCTTAGCTCCGAACTCCAATTTTGATGATCTTGGACATTTTGGAAAGCTTACTCAGAGGGCTACACATCCCACATGCATATTTGATCCAAATCACATTGGATCAAAACAATATTCCAATCCAAGGAACATTCTATAGTTTGGAGTACACCGAAAAACCTTTTTCTCTTCTCTAAGTTGATTCACAACAACTCTAACTTCTTCTCCTTTGCAAATGTGCCAACACCACCAAGTGTACACCACCATGTGTATGTGTGTTAGCTTTCCACAAATATTTTCTAAAGGATTAGTCACTCAACTTGCCACGCCACTCGATCCTAACGATGATGCAAAGTTAGATCACTCGAGTGGCACTAGATGACCGATATGCAAACAAGTTTGCCCCTCTTGATAGTACGGCCATCTATCCTAAACCCGGTCATCAACTTCTCTACACACCTATGACCGGTGAAATGAAATGCCCTAGGTTATACCTTTGCCTTGCGCATTCCATTCCATCTCCTCCAATGTTGATGCAACACATGCACCAACATGATCAACAATGATATCATCCACTTCATATCATCACGTGATCATATTGATTCATCGATCTTGACTTCACTTGCTTTTTACCATTGCCTTCATCCATCGGCGCCAAGTCTTGCTCAAGCTTCACCGCCATGCGGTCCATCGCTCCAAAGCCTCCGACTTGCCCTTCACGCTTGCAACCGGTCCATCAAGCCAAGTCTTGTCTTGATCTTCTCCACCTTGATCACATGACTCAATGTCATGTCTCATGTGCAATAAGCTCCTTCATCATCACATGTGTGAGCTTTGCAACATCTCCAAACCATTTTCACCTTCACAGCATATGTTGCTCACACACATGTACTTGTGGACTAATTATCTGTGTATCTCACATAAACACAATTAGTCCACCTAGGGTTGTCACTCAATTACCAAAACCACACAAGGACCTTTCAATCTCTCCCTTTTTGGTAATTGATAACAACTCTACAAAGATATGGAAATTAAGCTCTTTTGGATTCATGTTGCTTGCCCAAGCAATTTTACCATGTGTAAATTATTTTGGACAAGTACCACAAACCCAAAATGGTAGTATTAGCTCCCCCTACATATGTGCTAGAGTGTTTGTTTTGAAGCTCGCACATATGCATAGATTGAAATTATGGGAGAGTAATTACTACTAAATGATGCTAAGGTGTATAAAGTAAACCTTTGAAGCGTGATACCAATCGGAGTTGCACCTTTAAGTTCATCCTTAGCACCATGGTTAGCTAGATATCACTTGGAAATAAAATCACTAGATACCTCGTGAGATCAACATTAAAACCAAGGTACTAGCATTACTTGAAAAGCATACCAAGTGTCTAGCTATCATCCTATGCATGCTAGTTTTCATTTCATCAATCAAATTCTACAACTAGCATACATCACACAAGCATGCATATTGAATTTAAGAACTTATGCAATGCAAGCAAGCACATGAATATGCACATATCAAATGCAATCAAACAAAGTTCATGAGCTTGCTCCCCCTATTTGTGTGCTTCTCTTATCCAAGAATTTTGATCCATCTCTTTTCTTCAATGTTGCTCCCTCTTTGTCCATGTCCATGTCCAACCTCTACTTCTTTGTTTCAATCTCTCCCAAAGCTTTCATATCTTATCTCTCCCCCTTGTACAATCTCAATCTTAAAACTTTCATATCTTTGTACAATCTCTCTCCCTTTGTCATCAATTTCCATAAAAGGTGTGCTTTTCATTGATGCAAAGGTGTGCATTTGGGGTAGATGGCTGAGACTTGAATCTTGCATTTTTTATAGACATCACTTAATTGTTGGAATGACACCACTTGTAGATACTACTTGTAACTTGTACCACTTGTATCTTGTGTAGGGCTTCTTGAGATACCACACATAGGATCTTTGATCTTGATATCAATTTGTGTGACACCTCCCCCTATGTGATAGCATGGGTCATCTATTTGATACACTTGAGCTCTTGTGGGTAAGGGATATATTCTTCATTTGATGATCACTTAAAGTTGAGGATCACTTGTGGAACCATCGTCTTGCATGATTGATGCCATGTGTAGATGTGATACCACTAGAAAGAATCTTCTAGTATGGAACCACTTGTTGGATTTATCAATAAAAACTATTTCTTGAACATTTGCTATCTTCATGAGTACCACTTATGGGATATCACTTGTGAGTTGATCTAGACATCACTTGTAGATTCTTGATGAAATACTTGAGTCTAGATACCACTTGTAACAAATAAACTAGATATCCATTTGCATTGTTGTCTTGTGCTTGTACTCTTATCACTGTCATGAGCTTCTATGGTTGACTTGAACTAAATTGATTTTCTTAAGCTTCCAAGTCTGGTTTGAACCAATGACAAGCTTCTTCACACCTCTTGCAAGGGTTATCTTGCTAATGTTGTACTTGTCACTTGTTAGCAATCCAAATTAAGTCAAGTAATTGGTTTTACTAGCTCATGAACAAATTCATATACTAACCACTAGATCAATTTATCATTCAAGCAATAGTGGTAGGCTATGAATTTAAACATTTTATTTGTTATGCATGATCCTATGAAGTATGTACTATATGCACTAACCGCATACTAGTAAGGGATGAAATGATCATGCACATTACAATGATACCTTTGCTATGTTGGTGTAGAGGATAGTCACATAGATTCCAATTCATTACTCCAATAGCAATGTGAAGTCCAATTATAAGCTTGGTGAAGACCAATAGACACCATTTTGAATTTCACTTTTCACCCATATGAAATGAATACCACTTATGATCAAGTGCACTTTCTTGTTGTGGTTGGCTTGCTTCTTTTCATCTTTACTTGCGTGAAAGCATCAATTTGAGAATACTACTTGAAATATCATGACTAGCTCTCTTTTGGGTGTTGCTTGCTTTTCTTGATCAACCCTTTTGATTGCTTCAACTAAGCATCTCAAATGTTCCTCGGATCACCACTTCCATGTTAGCCTTCCAAGTACCACACTTGGTTCATCTACACATAGGCGGCAAGCCCCTACACTAGGGAGAAGTGACCTATCTCCAAGAACCATTCTTGACACTCACTTGAAATAACTTGATTGATTGATCCAAGTGATGGACTTAACTTGTTGAGTAACCTTGATTCCTTCTTTAAGTCCTTTTCTTTCTACTTGTTTAAGTCCTTTTCTTTCTACCAAATGATCTCCAATCATCACTTGAACTTAAACTTCATCTTCAACTTAAGTTTGATCTTGATTTTCATCTTGAGTACCAAAAGTGTGCAAAGTACACTCCACAATCAAATAGCCTTGTACTCATATCTTGTCATGCTTTTAGATCATCTCAAAACCAACTTAGATACATCAATTACTCTTAAACATGTTTTCAATTTGAGGACCTTTCAATCAAAGTGACTCTAGATCAATCCAACATTTGTCACTTTTCTAGCAGATTCTGTACCCTTCAAAGAAATAAGCATATCTCCCAAAGTACAAATCTAAATACCACGAAATTTGATGGAGATGTGCTTCACTTAGTTATCTAGCAGAGGTAAAAATTTTAGCTTCATTTGACTTATAGATTGCTATCAGATTTCAATTATTCCACCACTGCTACATGCTGAAAACTGCTGCATTATAGCTGACAAGTTTCACTCCAAAACTGAGGCATCTCTTATCCAATTATTATAAAATTTCTACAGCATCTCATAACATAAGTCTAAAGCATGTACACCAATTTTCATGCCAATCCAATAAGTTTTGATCACTCAAACATGGCTAAGATCACAGCTAGCTCAGATTTTTAATATAGGACAGATTTCAATCACTTGAGCTATACTTCATCAAGTATGAATTAAACTTGAAGCCAACTTGTTTGAATACTTTCACAAGATATAAATCCATTTAATCCACTTACTAAATGTCATCTCATGAATTTATCCAACACAAATCAATCCAAACTCAATTATCCATTCAATCAACTTATAGCAAGCAACATTGTATATTTATCCAATTCAATCAACTCATATGCACCCAAATAAAATGATCAACAAGAGATATACCTTGGTTACCTCATGATCATCCAATTAGCAATTTTCAACTCAAATATTTTTGCAAGCCATCAAATATTCTAATAAATCACCCCAACTTGAATATGACACTTGTATGTTGATAGCACTTGGACTTCACTCAATTTTCACTTGGCATTGGGTTTGGATGTGCACTAGGCTTCATATCTTGACTCAATATATGATGATAAATATGAAATCAATTGAATCAAGTGTTCAATGTCAATGGTACCTACAATCAATCATCCACTTTTTGATGGTACCCAAACAATTTTGGGTCCTCTCAAGTTAGGAGCAACATACTTAGGCATAGCCTTAGTATGAGTAGCGGAATATTTTGCAATAGCAACCATAGAGGTACCATTACCACCCTTTCTAAGCATAGAATCATCATTAATTGAAATAGGCTTAGGGGTGTTACCTATGGGACATGAATGTGCCATGTGTCCCCTTTCCTGACATGAGTAGCACTTTCTCTTTGATTGAGCCTTCTCTTCCTTGCTCATGTGGTGCTTCTCATTGCCTTGCCTCTCATTGATTGCTTGAGCCTTCTTCTCAAGCGTGGTAGGACACTTAGAGGCAACGTGTCCCATACTTCCACACTTGAAGCACTTGATGTGAGCATAATCTTTCTTCTCATCTTCATTCTTGCTCATCATCTTGGCATCTTGAGTTTGCATTGGATGCCTTGCCTTTCTACCCCTTCTTGTTTTCTTCTTCTTTATCATCAAATCACCACCATCTTCGTGGTTGATCTTGATTTTCTCTTGGGGTGTCTTCTCTTGCTCAACTTGTGGCTTTGGTTGAGGCTCTTCTAGTTGCTTCACCAATTGCTTGGTTGGGCACATTGAGGTAAGGTGACCCCAAGTGTGGCACTTGAAGCACTTCACATGCTTGAGCCTCTCTTCTTCTTTTATCTTTTTGAGCATCTCAATGTTAGGGCAACCATTTGCAAGGTGTCCCACTTTATGACACCAGTAGCACATGGTATGAGATAGCTTTCTTTGTTGTAGCTTCTTCATCTTTCTTTCTCTCTTTCTTTCGCTCTTTGTCATCTTCTTCTTGAAGCCAAGGCCACACTTGTCACCATAGTTTCTTTGAGTCTTCAACATGTGCTCAAATGTGACTTTTGAGTTGTAGCACCTCTCTAACTTGTTGCTCAATTTCTTCACTTTATTTTTGAGCTCATTGTTCTCCTTTAAAAGGTTAGTCTCACAAGACATAGAAGTAGAACAAGCATCTATTTGTGAAGAACATGGCATTTCTAATAAATCATCACAAGAGGTGGATACATGCTTCTTGCCTACATCACAAGGATTAGCAACAATATATGATTGATCAATTGACCCATGTGATGAGCTCTCACTAGTTTTAGTTTTTCCATTGGAAATCTCCTTAGTGAGAGAAGCATGGTCTTGTACCAAGTTATAATGAGCAACACTAAGTTCCTCATGAGCCAATTTTAGCTCCTCATGTGAACAAGTAGTAACATAAAGTAGATTCTTTTGTTGCTCATATGTGTTCTTTAGAAAAGAGTTTTCATTTTTCAATTTCTCGGTTTTAGCCATCTCTTTTTCTAAAGCTTTGATCATGCAACCATATCTATCTAGAAGCTCCTCATATGAATCAAGATCAATCACATTTGCATTAGATACCTTAGTGTCACCTTGTGACATGAAGCAATGTCATGTAGTTGGAGAGCTTGAAGAAACATCACTCTCATACCCCGAGCATGATCCATCATTATCACCATCAAGTGTCCATGGAGTAGCATCATCATTGGCATCACTTGTGGCATCATCATCAATCTTGTCAAGTGATCTTGTGATATGATCATTATCATCATCACTTGACCATGAGGTGGAGCAATCTTCCACAATCACTGAATTGTGGTCATGCTCAACACACTCATGCGCCTCCTTCTTGGGCTCATCATCATCATCGGAGATCGCCCCATATTTCTCATTGAGATAACTCCAAATCTCATGGGTGGTCTTCATGTCAATAATCTCTCCAAAGATGTTATCATGCAAGGATCTATACATGATGTTAGTAGCTTGGATGTCGAGATCTAGGCATTTCTCTTGTGCTTGAGTTAGATTATCTTCATCCAACACATGAGAAAAGCCTACATCTATCATCCACCACATTTGAGGGCAAATAAACTTAAAATTGCATATCATCCAATTTTCCATCATGTAAAGTGTGTGCCATCAAAAATGTGTGGACAATCAACATCTAGCCCATAAGCCGCTATCCTCTTGGGTCGGTGAAGACCACAAATGAGAGACCTAGCTCTGATACCACTTGTAGGGTCGAGATGGCGACTAGAGGGGGGTGAATAGTCGTTACTAAAACTTAATCGCGTCGGCTAACCGAAACAAGTGCGGAACTAAAACTATCGGTCTAGCCAAGACTACACCCCTCTATCTATGTTCTCTAGCACCTTGCAAAGATCCTAATTAATCAACAAAGGCACCGGGCTAACTAGAGCTCACCTAACCAATTCTAGGAGCAAGGTCACACAAACCTATGCCACTAGTATTTCAAGCAATGAGGGAGCTCCTACACATGCTAGTAAGCAAAAGCACAAAGCCAACTAAGCTCACTAGCAATGCTCAATAACAAGGCAACCAATGCCAAATTAGAGAGCGCAAATACTTAGCTACACAAACTAAGCAAAGTGACTAACAAGGTTATACAAACCAAATTAGCCACGCAAGGAAGCTACTTCTATGCTACACAAGCAAGAAGGTAACTAGTGAGCTACACAAGCTAACTAATCACAAGAGCAACTACACAAGCACAATGTATATAAAAGTAATCACAAGCTTGTGTAAGGGGATTGCAAACCAACAGGAAGAACAAGGTTGACATGGTGATTTTCTCCCGAGGTTGACGTGCTTGCCAACACGCTACATCCTCATTGTGTCGACCGCTCACTTGGTGGTTCGACGGCTAATTGGCATCACCCGCCAAGCCCGCACGTCGGGCACCGCAAGAACCTACCCCGAAAGTGAGGGTAGCTCAATGACACGCTCAACTAGAGTTGCTCTTCGTGGCTCCCGCGGGGCGAGCACAATGCTCTTCTCCGGAGCACCGCACAAGCTTCTTGCGGGCTTCGATAGAGACCACCACCAAGCTGTCTAGGAGGTGGCAACCTCCAAGAGTAACAAGCACCACTGGCTTGCAACTCGATCACCTAGTGCCACTAGATGCAATCTCACAATGCAACGCACTAGAATCACACTCACTCGCAATCGATTCACACTCTTGCAAGCACAAGTGAGTTAGAGGGCATCCAAGCACTCCTACACAAGCCACATAGGCATGAGGGTGCTCAGCGACCAGCCCAAGGCCACCCACACACTCCTTATATAGCCCCAAGGGCTAAAATAGCCGTTACCCCTTCACTGGGCAAACCGCGTATTGACCAGACGCGCAGGTCATAATGACCGGACACTGAAACCCAGCGTCCAGTCACTTATAGAGAGGTTCCAACGACGTTTTTCAGCGATCGGACGTGTCCGGTCATCACTGACCGGACTCTCCCAGCGTCCGGTCGCTTCTGGACACGCTAAAAAAACTGATCGGATGTTACGACCAGACTCGCAGGTGCTGACCGGATGCTGCGTCCGGTCATTTTTCACGCCAGCGTCCAGTCACAGACCTTTCAGCGTTAAAACGGCTATAACTCTTAGCTCCGAACTCTGATTTTGATGATCTTGGATATTTGGAAAGCTTACTCAGAGGGCTACACATACCACATGCATACTTGACCAAATCACAATGGATCAAAACAGTATTCCAATCCAAGGACCATCCTATAGTTCAGAGTACACCGAAAACCCTTTTTCTCTTCTCTAAGTTGATTCACAACAACTCTAACTTCTTCTCCTTTGGAAATGTGCCAACACCACCAAGTGTACACCACCATGTGTATGTGTGTTAGCTTTTCACAAACATTTTCCAATGGATTAGTCACTCAACTTGCCACGCCACTTGATCCTAGCGATGATGCAAAGTTAGATCACTCGAGTGGCACTAGATGACCGATATGCAAACAAATTTGCCCCTCTTGATAGTACGGCCATCTATCCTAAACCCAGTCATCAACTTCTCTACACACCTTTGACCGGTGAAATGAAATGCCCTAGGTTATACCTTTGCCTTGCGCATTCCATTCCATCTCCTCCAATGTCGATGCAACGCATGCACCAACATGATCAACAATGATATGATCCACTTTGAAAGTGCATTTGCCCCCTATGTGGGTTTTGGTGTATTGATGACATCCAAATTAGGGACTAATGTGATCTTAATGAGACATGTCGTAGCTATTAGTCCCATGAAAGAATCAAAGAGTTGATAAAGATGAAATAGTATCCCTCAATCTTTGAAGTTGTAAAGGTGGACGAACTCAAAGCTCTCTCCAAATGTTTTATTTTTGCTTTTGAGTTTAGGATCCACCGCACTATAAAGAGGGATGCAATTTTAGTTGGTCTGAGGAAGATAGAGTGCTCAAGCATAATAATTAAATCAAAAGAGAGACACTCTAGCACTTCACGAGCATATAGAATAATTTTCTGTGACTGTCGGTGTTGGAAGTCCCGACGTAAGCCGAAACTCCCGACAGTCGGAAGTCACGACTCTTGTCGGAAGTTCTGACTCCCAGTCACTTTGCCTACGTGGTGACTGTGGACGTCGGAAGTCCTGATGTGAGTCAGAACTCCCGACAGTCGGAAGTCCCGACCCAAGCCAGGAGTCCCGGCATCGGTGGTTCTACTGGTCTGCTGTCTGTGCACGTCGAAACTCCCGACGTACGTCGGAAGTTTTGATCGTCGGAACTCCCGACCCATGTCGGGACTCCTGATACCTGTGGTGGGTTGGCTAGATGTTTAACTACGCACGTCGGAAGTCCCGACGTTCGTCGGAAGTCCCGATGTTTGCCGGAAGTTCTGACACTGACCTGCACACGCGGACTTCCGGCCCTTTGTGAACAGTATTTTCTGTTAACATCGGAAGTCCCAAGATCTGCGTCGAAACTTCCGACGTAGATCTGAACGGTTAGATTTTCACTTGGAGTATAAATACCCCTCTCTTCACTTCTAACCATTATGGACTCATAAACAGCTGACCCACTTCGTGCTCAACAGCTCCCAAGCAACTAAAGCACCCCTCTCCTTCTCCCTTTGCTCTAATCTTCGATTCCCTTAGGGTTTTGAGTGAAAGGAGAGTGGATTAAGTGAGAGCATCACTTTGGAAAGCTTGAGCACTTGATTTCTTCGTCAAGTCGGTTGATTTTGCATCTATTACTCTTGGGGCTTTGCCCCTAGCCAGCTTGGCGTTGCCCAAGAGCTTCCATCTTGTGGAAGAGCCTTGGAAAATTTGTATCACCCTTTGATTTCTTAGTGGAAAGCTCAAGTGACCTTTGTGGTCGCTTTGAGAGAGGCAAGGAGGTGGAATAGACTCTGACCTTGGTGGTCACCTCAACAATGAGGACGTAGGAGCTCCTTTGTGGGGTTGCCGAACCTCTAGATAAATCCTTGTGTCCCACGTGCTTGTTGTTGGTGTTGTTATGATTGCTTGAGATTACTTGTATGTGTTTGTCTCTTTGTCTCCCAAATCTCCATTCTAGGGTTTAGACTCAATCTATGGTTTGTAGGCATTATGGCGTCAAGGGAGTGACCCAACATCTTCACCAAACCACTAGGAAGTGAGGTTATAAGATTATTTATCCACAAAGTTAAATTTGGCACTGCTTTTGTAGCTCACGTAGGTGTCAGAACTGCTGACGTTTGCGCTGGAACTTCTAACAACATCGGGAGTTCCGACCCAAACATCGGGACTTCCGACAGTGACTGATAGATTTGAACTTAGCATTTGTAGTAAATTTTTAGATACACATATTCACCCCCTCTAGGCATTGTCAGATCCTTTCAATTGGTATCAGAGCAAGGTCTTCTCTTTGCACTTCACCGCGTGAGAAGAAACAATGTCGGAGTCCAACAAGATGTAAGCCGTTGTCATCAAAATTGTCAAGAAAATAGCTGAAGAGTTGATGAGTGCTCAAGCCAAGTTCTTTCAAGATGAAATAAAAAAGATGCAAGATGAGATGAGCAAATTGAAGGAAGAATTGAGCAAGAAGGTTGATGATACAATAAGTGGCAAGAATGATACTAGTGACAAGAATAAAGCAAACAAAGATGCCGCTAGTGATATTGGAGCCGGTGAGCATGCTCATGGAAAAGGAATATATTCAAACATGAGTTTTGACTATGGACAACTCATGAAAGGTTCAACACTACATACTCCATCCGTCAACATTGGCAAGCCACCTCACTTTGATGGAACAAGATACCGATTGGTCATACAAGATGAAGATGCATCTCATTGCCGCAAGACTTTGGGAGGTTGTGGATGTTGGTGTGATGATTCCTACCGATGAAGATAGAGAGATAACTCCAGAAGAAGTGCACAACCTCCATCAAAATACACAAGCCATAGCATTGCTTGTGTCAAGCCTAGCTCCGGATGAGTTTAGAAAAGTGAATGGAATGGAAAGTGCAAAACAAATTTGGGATACTTTGAAAGTATTATTTGAAGGAGATAAAAGTGTGAGAAAAGGCAACATAGAGTTACTTCATGGTGAATTGGAAAGATTTGTTTTCTTGCAAAATGAAACAACACAATCCATGTTTGATAGGCTCATGGCATTAGTCAACCACATAAGAGCTCTTGGAAGCACCGAATGGGATGACAACAAGGTTGCTAGAAAGATGTTGAGAACCTATAGAGCCAAGAACAACATGCTAGCGTCCGTGGTCATGGAAAGGTCTGGTTATGATGAGATGACACCTCAAGAAGTTCTTTCAAAGCTCAAGCATCATGAGTGTCTAGATGAAGATGCAATCAATGCTCACAATCAAAATCCTAATGCAATGGGATTCAACAAGAGTGCAGCCCTTAAAGCAATTCAACAACATAAAGGTCAAGGTTTAAGTCAAGAAAAGAAGAAGAAAGTGAAGGATGATTCCTCAAGTGGAGAAGAAGATTCTGATGAGGAGGTTGCATTTGTGATTAGAAATCTTAGAAAGTTTATGAAGAAGAAAAGCAACCGCAAGACCTATGGTGATGGTAAGAGAAGGTTCAAAAAGAGATTTTGCTATGGATATGGTCAAACCGGTCACTTTATAGCCGATTGTCCTAATGAAAAAAAGAAGCACAAGCATGACAAGGATGAAGACAAGAAGAACAAAGGCAAGAAGAGAGGTGAAGCTCATCTTGGGGAAGAATGGGAGTCAAGTGATAGTAACTCAAGCGATGATGAGAAGAAAAAGAAGGGAGCCGCAAACATCGCCATGCACCACTCTTCTTCACCGACCATGATCTTCCCCGACTCAACTTCACCACCAAAACTCTTCTCTAACCTATCTTCACCACTGAGGCTCTTCTCCAACCTCATCGACAACAACTACTACACCCCAACTTGTCTCATGGCAAAATGGGAGAAGGTACATACTACACCCATTTCCTCTAGTGATGAGTATGATAGTTGTGATGATAACATAGAAGAAATTGAATCAACCATGATAAAGAAATTTGGTAAAAAGGCCTTCACTAAAATTAAAATGCTAATGAAGAAATTAGAGAAGAGGGATAGATGCTTAGAGTTGCAAGGAGATATAATTACTCAAGAGAGAGAGAGAAAAACCTTGCACTTGAAGCATCTATCGCCGAGGAAAAGATGAAGGTTGAGAAGTTAACCGTTGAATTGTCTTTAGCCAATGACTCAATTAGAAAATTGACTAAGGAACATTTCTCAGTTAATGATCAAGTAGCTAGCCTCAAGAATAAGAAGAGTATAGCTCAAGAAAGCCTCACAAGCTTGGAAGAAAAATATCAAAATCTTGAGCTAAACTATAGTACTCTTTGGGCTAGTACTTCAACTTCTCCTAAGGCAACCGAAGACTCTAATGTCTCCACTAGTGATGGTTGTAAAAGATGCTATAAAATTGATGTGAATGCATATACAACTAACCTTGTTGAGTTAGAGAAGAAAGACAAGGAAATTCATAGGTTGAAGATGATATTGAAGAATGGGTGCAAGTGTCAAGAGCAATCCAACAAGACTATATACAAGTCATCAAGGCACCCATCAATCAAGGAAGGCATTGGCTACAATAGGTATAATGGAAAGGCCAATGGAAGGAACATGATCAATGGTGTGCCTTGTGTGAAGTTCAACAAGGGCGTTGCTCTTGATGAGCTAATATGCAAGGCCAACAACAAGGTCTACATTCCAAAGATCCAACCTACAAGTAACAAGACAATCAAGACGAAGCAATCCGATGTCCCAAAGCCACAAGCACCACTTCCACGGTGCTATGCTAGTGACTATTTGTGTTGTTGGGGCAAGGATAGCAAGATTGTGGTTAAGTATGTTGGTGCCCAAAAGAGAAAGGAAATTATGAGGAGTGTTTGGGTGCCCAAGCTTTATGTGACTAACCCCCTAGGACCCAAATCTTTTTTGGTACCTAAAACAAAAGCTTAATTTGTCTTTGTAGGAATATTCCTCCGGTGGAACAAGTCGGGTGTTGGATAGTGGATGCACCAATCATATGACTAGAGAGAAGGACATGTTCACATCATTCCAACCAAGTCATGATCAAAGTGGAAATATTGTGTTTGGTGATAATGGAAAAGGTGAAGTCCTCGGTTTGGGTAAAATTGCTATATCAAATGATAATTCCATTTCAAATGTTTTACTTGTGAATTCGTTGAGATACAATTTGTTGTCCGTCTCACAACTTTGTGAAATGGGTTACAATTGTCTCTTTACGGATAAGGGTATGGAAGTCTATATAAGGGAGGATTTCTCTATTGCATTTATGGGTCATTTAAAAGGGAAACTCTATCTAGTTGATTTCACATCAAATAGAGTAAATCATGAGACTTGTTTAATGGCAAAATCTAGCATGGGTTGGTTATGGCGTCGCCGACTTGCCCATGTTGGGATGAGGAACTTGGCCAAACTTCAAAAAGGCAAACACATCCTTGGACTAACAAATGTTTCTTTTGAGAAAGATAGGATTTGTAGCGCATGCCAAGTGGGAAAACAAGTTGGAGCTAAACATCCCGTCAAGAATGTTGTGACAACCGAAAGGCCATTGGAGTTGCTTCACATGGACATATTTGGACCCGTCGCTTATATAAGCATTGGTGGTAACAAATATGGTTTCGTAATTGTTGATGATTATTCTTGTTTCACTTGGGTATTCTTTTTGCGTGAAAAGAGTGAAGTCCAAGGTATCTTTAAGAAGTTTGCAAGAAGAGCCTAAAATGAGTTTGAAGTCAAAATCAAGAGAGTTAGAAGTGACAACCAGACGGAGTTCAAGAACACCAACATTGAAGAGTTTCTTGATGAAGAAGGAATCAAGCATGAGTTTTCGGTTCCATACACTCCACAACAAAATGGTGTTGTGGAGAGGAAGAATTGAATGCTCATAGAAGCCGCAAGAGCAATGTTGGATGAGTACAAGACTCCAACCAACTATTGGGCGGAAGCGGTCAACACGGCATGTCATGCTATCAACCGTTTATATCTTCACAAGAAAAGAGAAAAGACCACCTACGAGCTTCTAACCGGTGAAAAGCCTAAGGTGCACTATTTTAGAGTTTTTGGACCCAAGTGTTTCATACTTAACAAGAAATCCAAAAGCTCTAAGTTTGCACCAAAGGTTGATGAAGGTTTCATGCTTGGTTATGGTACTAACGAACATGGATATCATGTTTTCAATAAAACCACCGGTTTGATTGAAATCGCGGTAGACGTGACTTTTGATGAAACCGATGGCTCTCAAAAAGAGCAAGTCAATGTTGAGAATGTAGGTAATGAAGAAGCTCCACACGAAGCTATCAAGAAGCTTGCTATTGGTGAAGTAAAGTCCGTTGAAGACGAAAATGAAGACCATGTTGTACATGATGATCTTGATCCAACAATTCATCATGTTTCATCCAATGAACATGGTGAAGCTTCTGCAACAAGAAATAACCAAGATGGGAGATCAAATGAAGCACAAAGTCATTCTCATGAAGATGGTGTCAACAATGAGCGAGCTCAACCACAACTCAACAATGAAGAAAGAAGTGAAGTCAACCCTCCACAAGCTCATGATTGTGATCTTCCAATCGATCATGACCATGATGATGATGATGATGGCCCTATCCAAAGATCAACTCAAGTGCCATACCCTAGAGTCCATCAATCCATTCAACGGTATCATCCTGTTGATAACATATTGGGGAGCATTTGATGAGGGGTAACTACACGTTCCCGTTTAGCAAGTTTTTGTGAATATTACTCGTTTGTTTCTCCTTTGGAACCTTGTAGGGTGGAAGAGCCACTTGATGATCCAGATTGGATGATAGCCATGCAAGAGGAGTTGAACAACTTCACTTGGAATGAAGTCTGGTCCTTGGTGGAAAGGCCCAAGCAAAATGTGATTAGAACCAAGTGGGTCTTCCGCAACAAGCAAGATGAGCATGGCGTGGTAACAAGGAACAAGACAAGGTTGGCGGCTCAAGGATTCACTCAAATTGAAGGCTTGGATTTTGGGGAGACCTATGCACCGGTGGCTAGGCTAGAATCAATTTGCATTCTACTTGCCTATGTCGCCCATCATGATTTCAAGTTATATCAAATGGACATGAAGAGTGCATTTCTCAACGGCCCCCTATCCGAGTTGGTGTATGTAGAGCAACCACCGGGCTTTGAAGATCCCAAGTATCCAAACTACGTCTACAAGCTCGACAAGGCACTCTATGGGCTCAAACAAGCCCCTAGAGCTTGGTATGATTGCTTAAAGGATTTCCTACTCAAACAAGGTTTTGAGATAGGAAAGGCTGATGCTACTTTCTTTACTCATAAAGTCAATAATGATATCTTTGTTTGCCAAATATATATCGATGACATAATATTTGGTAGTACTAATGTGGCTTTTTGTGAGGAATTTAGTAGGATAATAACAAATAGGTTTGAGATGTCCATGATGGGAGAGTTGAAGTTTTTCCTTAGATTTCAAATCAAGCAACTCAAGGATGGCACGTTCATAAGTCAAACCAAGTACACCAACGACATGTTGAACAAGTTTAACTTGGACAAGGCCAAGCCCATCAAGACACCCATGCCAACCAATGGACATCTTGATCTTGATAAAGGAGGAAAGGACGTCGATCAAAAGGTATATCGCTCCATGATTGGATCACTCCTTTACCTTTGTGCATCTAGGCCCGATATTATGCTTAGTGTGTGCATGTGTGCAAGATTTCAAGCTAATCCGAAAGAATGTCATTTGATGGCCGTTAAGAGAATTTTTTGGTATTTAGTGCACACTCCTAATCTTGGCTTATGGTATCCTAAGGGCTCCACTTTTGAGTTACTTGGCTATTCCGATTCGGATTATGCCGGTTGCAAAGTAACCCGAAAGAGTACTATCGGGACTTGCTAATTTATTGGTAGATCCTTGGTGTCTTGGAGCTCTAAGAAGCAAAATTCCGTTGCCTTGTCCACCACCGAAGCCGAGTATGTGGTGGCCGGCGCTTGCTGTGCCCAACTACTTTGGATGAAGCAAACACTAAAGGACTTTGGATGTGAGTTAACCAAGACTCCACTTTTGTGTGACAATGAGAGTGCCATTAAGTTGGCAAACAACCCTGTAAATCACTCTCGAACAAAGCACATAGACATCCGACATCATTTTTTGAGAGACCACGAAGCCAAAGGGGATATCGCCATTCATCATGTGAGCACCGAAAAGCAATTAGCCGATATCTTCACAAAGCCCCTAGATGAGTCAAGATTTTGTGCTTTGAGGAGTGAACTAAATATCATTGATTCTCGTAACGTGGCTTGATCCCTTGCACACACATTTTGTTTGATCTAGTTAGGAGAAAAGAATTAAGAAAACATTGTGTGCCACTTTTAAAATCTATTTTGTAATTTTCATAAGTGACTATTGCTTTGTGTTGGTTGAATGAAATCTAGTCACTTGTGAAAATGTGAGTGTCCATCATATTTTTGCCCCACATGGTGTAGTAGGTTCAAGTTTGAGGGTTTTTCTGTTTCCCTACGTCGAAAGTCCCGACGTAGGTCAGAAGTTCCGACGGCTAGAAGTCCCGGCTTGCGTCGAAACTCCCGACTGCTGAAAGTCCCGACATACACCGGGAGTTCCGACGCAGATCTGATTTTTTACCACACCGCGTTGGTTGCTCGACTCATTTATACCCGGCCCAATTTTTTTTCTTTGGTTATTTCCTTCCTCCTCCCCTCCTGTCGCCCCCATCGCCTCTCCACGCGCTGCCATCGCCCCTCCTCGCCTCCCTCGCTCCTCCTCACGTCGTCGGCTGGCTCCCTGCTCGCCGGTCTCCATTCCTCCTCGTTGCGCCGCCGGAGGCCTTGCCGGTAGTCCTGACCTCCTTCCACCACTCGTGCCCTAGTATTTCATTGGATCGGTTGTGGCCTAGCATTCTGTTGGTGTGGTGGAGATTCCATTGGTGGAGGTGATTGTGCTCGATTATTTGTTCGACGACTGCGTATTCATTTCTCTTCATCTCCTCTTTCCTCGATTCAAGGTACTACCGTGGCGCCCTAACCCTAATCCAATGTACCTTGTGTTTTGACTCCATTCTCTCTCTCTCTACTGCTCTATCTTCCTTGTTTGAATGAGTGTCACGATTTGAAGCCCCACGAATGGGATGGTCACCTCGTGCGCCGGAAGTCCCGATGACCGTCAGAGGTTCCGACCGTCGGAACTCCCGACGTCAGGCCGGAACTCCCGGCTGTCGGAAGTCCCGACTATGGCCAGAGCTCTCGACCCTAGGGTGACCACTCCATTCCTGTTTCTTCACTTCGCGATGTTCATTCGCATCTCCTTGTATTATTTCTTAGTTCTGCTTCGTGTTCTTCACAGTCATGGATGGTGGAAGTCCTTCGTGTCATCAGGAGAAGCATTCCAAGAAGAACCAAGATCGTGCCGCTGTCCCCAAGCCGTCTAGCCACACCAAGGCAGCATGCAAGCGTGGTGGTGCTGGTGGTTCCCGTGCTGCTCATCGCCGTGATGATCATGGGCCATCGGCTGCTGCTCCTCCTCCTGCTCCTGCCCCTATTGGGGATGTGCCGATGGTTGATGAAGAAGAGGAAGCGCTTGAACGTGCCGGATGCACCATTGCTGCTCCACCGACTCGCACCCTGACTCGCGGTCCGAGGTTTGTCTCTCAGCTGGTTCCATTCATGGGTTTGTCGCCGATCATGCGGGAGCCCGCCATGGCTCCGAATCCTGCTGGTGGCTGGACTCCTCACTTACCAGTGGACTATCGTCATCGGGTCAAGGACATCAGGTTCAATAGGAACAGGAACCTTTATGTTGAGGACGAGAAGGATCTACGACTTAAGTATCGTTTCTGGCACCCCTTCTATTATGACTTTTATGATTCCATTCTTTATCAGAAGTTCTTGAAGAAGAGGGAGCCACCGGTCCTGTAGATGAAGTGCATTGATGCTTACTCTCTTGGCAAATACAAGAAACCTGAGTTGGAGTAGATGGTTCGGGATATCAACTCAATGGGGCTATCCTGCCTGCTAGAGTTTAGGAAGCATTGGAACAATGAGCTAATCTGTCAGTTGTATGCTTCTTATCATCATGAAAGAGACCCTACCGGTGTTGTTGACATTATTCATTGGACCACTGAAGGCAAGCATTATAAAGTGGACTTCATCACTTTCTCTCGCCTTCTCGGTTTGAGTCACAGCGACTGCATTGCTACTGAATTGACTGAGTATGAGGATCTCACTTTGGAGGAGTACCAACATATGTATCTTGATGGTCACATAGCTGATGGACAGACAGTGTTTCTAAAGCCATACTATTATGTTCTGAACAACATCTTGCAATAGATCTTGTATCCGAAGGTCGGTGACTCCACCTACCTTCGTGATGATTCACAGAAGGTGCTTCAGTGTTTCGGCGATGAGTTTCAGAAGTTTTCCATCAGCCGCTATATTTGGAACAAGATACATGATGCTACTGAGGATCCGGTAAAGCATCTTCCCTATGCACCATACATTATGCATGTCATTGAGCAAGTTTTTGGCATCCGCTTTCCCTATGACACTTAGCAAAAGCTCCTCAAGATATCCAACAAGACCTCCATCATTGCTGCTAGAGAGCTGAGGCAGCCAAAGCTAGAGGGAAAGGTGCTTCGGGTTCTCGCTCTCGCCGTGGTGTTTCCACACCTGCTGCTGTTGCTCACTCTTCTAGTGCCGAGCCCCTCTCTTCGTCCTCCTCTGGAAAGAAGCCCAACAAGTTCAAGTTCCTAATGACATATATGTTTGGACAGTGTTGTGCTAGTGCTCAACATGAGCATGATATGCAAGAGAGGCTATATCGGTTGGAACAGCAAGCAGGCATTGTATCTTCTCCTCCGCCGCTGTTTGTGCCTCCCCATGATCCGTTGGCTTTGTATGATGAGGCTTGTGCGGCGTACGAAGATGATGCGACTTCTCGCCCGCATGGTAAAGGGAAGGCGACTGAAAAAGATGAGGAATACATCGAGGACGATGATGATGAAGATGACGACGGTGATCAAGATGAGGATGATGATTACGAGGATGAGTAGTTGCATTTTCACGTGGCCTACCCCTTTTGGCACTTGTTGACAAAGGGGGAGTGTTAGGCTTTGATTTCTCTTTGTAATAAGTTAGTTGGTCTTTATGTTTTAGAACTTTAAAACCCTTAGCGTGCATGAACTATGTCGTGTGGTGGCAAGCTTGTGATGAACAACTATTTATATGTGTTTGTGATGAATGACTGTAGGACAAGTTATGGTCATCTATTTATCTTATTAGCTTATACTTGTCTCTACTTATGATGGTGAATGCATTTTGTATGGCCATGTGTTGCTTCAAATTCTATTTTGAAATCTTGGCCATCATATTCTCTTTTACTTGTGTGAAATAACATGTCATATTGCATTTCTTTTCACACATATCTATTTGTTCACACACACTTGTTGCACCCCACGGATTGCAAAATTTAGGGGGAGCTTTTGTCTTCAGGTATGCAAATCATGTATAGATGATTCTAATTGATATTCAAATTCATGCATACATCAAGGGGGTGCTCTTCATAAATTTTGGGGTTCAAAAGTTTTAAAATCTATCATTCTTATAAAAGCCTAAGTTGGTTGTCATCAATTACCAAAAAGGGGGAGATTGAAAGTGCATTTGCCCCCTATGTGGGTTTTGGTGTATTGATGACATCCAAATTAGGGACTAATATGATCTTAATGAAATATATCGCAGCTATTAGTCTCGTGAAAGAATCAAAGAGTTGATAAAGATGAAATGGTATCCCTCAATCTTTGAAGTTGTAAAGGTGGACGAACTCAAAGCTCTCTCCAAAGGTTTTATTTTTGCTTTTGAGTTTAGGATCCGCCGCACTATAAAGAGGGATGCAATTTTAGTTGATCTGAGGAAGATAGAGTGCTCAACCATAATCATTAAATCAAAAGAGAGACACTCTAGCACTTTACGAGCACATAGAATAATTTTCTGTGACTGTCGGTGTTGGAAGTCCCGACGTAAGCCGGAACTCCCGACAGTCGGAAGTCATGACTCTTGCTGGAAGTTCTAACTCCCAGTCACTTTGCCTGCGCGGTGACTATGGACATCGAAAGTCCCGATGTGAGTCAGAACTCCCGACAGTCGAAAGTCTCGACCCAAGCCAGGAGTCCCAGCATCGGTGGTTCTGCTGGTCTACTGTCTATGCACGTCGGAACTCCCAACGTACATTGGGAGTCCCGATACCTGTTGCGGGCTGGCTGGATGTTTAACTGCGCATGTCGGAAGTTCCGATCGTCGGAAGTCCCGATGTTTGCCGGAAGTTCTGACACTGACCTGCACACGCGGACTTCCGGCCCTTTATGAACAGTGTTTTCTGTTAACGTCGGAAGTCCCGAGATCTGCGTCGGAACTTCCGACGTAGATCTGAACGGTTAGATTCTCACTTGGAGTATAAATACCCCTCTCTTCACTTCTAACCGTTATGAACTCATAAACAGCTGACCCACTTCGTGCTCAACAGCTCCCAAGCAACTAAAGCACCCCTCTCCTTCCCCCTTTGCTCTAATCTTTGATTCCCTTAGGGTTTTGAGTGAAAGGAGAGTGGATTAAGTGAGAGCATCACTTTGGAAAGCTTGAGCACTTGATTTCTTTGTCAAGCCGGTTGATTTTGCGTCTATTACTCTTGGGGCTTTGCCCCTAGCCGGCTAGGCGTTGCCCAAGAGCTTCCATCTTGTGGAAGAGCTTTGGGAAATTTGTATCACCCTTTGATTTCTTAGTGGAAAGCTCAAGTGACCTTTGTGGTCGCTTTGAGAGAGGCAAGGAGGTGGAATAGACTCTGACCTTGGTGGTCACCTCAACAACGAGGACGTAGGAGCTCCTTTGTGGGGTTACCGAACCTCGGGATAAATCCTTGTGTCCACGTGCTTGTTGTTGGTGTTGTTGTGATTGCTTGAGATTACTTGTATGTGTTTGTCTCTTTGTCTCCCAAATCTCCAGGGTTTGGACTCGATCTATGGTTTGGAGGCATTACGGCGTCAAGGGAGTGACCCAACATCTTCACCAAACCACTAGGAAGTGAGGTTGTAAGATTATTTATCCGCAAAGTTAAATTTGGCACTGCTTTTGTAGTTCATGTAGGCGTCGAAACTGCTGACGTTTGCGCCAGAACTTCTGACAACGTCGGGAGTTCTGACCCAAACATCGGGACTTCCGACAGTGACTGACAGATTTGAACTTAGCATTTGCAGTAAATTTTTAGATACGCCTATTCACCCCCCTCTAGGCATTGTTAGATCCTTTCACACTTTATATCATCACATGGTCATATTGGTTCATCGATCTTGACTTCACTTGTTTTTTACCGTTGCCTTCGTCCATTGGCGCCAAGTCTTGCTCAAGCTTCACCGCCACGTGGTCCATCGCTCCAAAGCCTCTGACTTGCCCTACACGCTTGCAACTGGTCCATCAAGCCAAGTCTTGTCTTGATCTTCTCCACCTTGATCGCATGACTCAATGTCATGTCTCATGTGCAATAAGCTCCTTCATCATCACATGTGTGAGCTTTGCAACATCTCCAAACCATTTTCACCTTCACGGCATATGTTGCTCACACACATGTACTTGTGGACTAATTACCTGTGTATCTCACATAAACACAATTAGTCCACCTAGGGTTGTCACTCAATTACCAAAACCACACAAGGACCTTTCACGGGTGCACTAGATTGAGGGGATTGGAGGGAGTACGAGGTGCTCTCCGTGCCAGAGTCAGAGGACGCCCACCGGGGGAGGCCGGGAGCGGGGATGTCGAGTCGCTCTCCGCGGCGGCGGCCAGGTGCGCCGGATCGAGGGGATTCGAGTGAGCTCCCGATGGTCCGCGGACTGTAGGGCGAGTGCGAGGGCGGTGCATGCTGGCGGGGGGGGGGGGGGGGGAGGATGGAGGGGAGCGCGTGATGTGGTATCGCAAGGGGGAGGGGTGGACCGACGGAGCGACAATTGTCACACGAAACGGTGGTCTTACTTTCTTTCTTTTTAGTTATAGGAGATTGCCTCCACACGTTTTTACACAATGGAAAAGACTTCAGTGAGGAAAAATCAGTTTGTTACAAGCACAAGTGCACAACCAAAGGGGGAATAAAACAAGTTGTTAGAGCATCTGCACTAGATTGAGAATATCTGATCTCATTTTCCAGTAACTAGAAATAAAGGGGATTAAAGGCAAATATCAAGCTCCAACAAATTCCCTTTTCAATCCATTTTCCTAAATTTTCTTCTCAATTGAGAAAACCGCCTCCTCAATCCCTCAAATAAAGGGCAATGATAAGAGATTTTCCTCAATTCCCTTTCTTTCTTCACCTCTCATTGACCTCTAGGGCCCTACACCACCACACCGCGCGTCTCACACCACCTTGAGCCAGGAGGGCCACTTCACCCCCCTCCTTCCCATCCCTGATCCCCCGCAGAGCCCCACCCGCCGCTGCTCTCTATGCTCCCGCTAAGCCACTGTGTAAGTGAGTCTCCCGCACGAGCCCACGGCACGCGCGGCCGTTCGATGGCCAGGCAACGATATTATTTTTCTAACGCGACAAGCGCTAGTACGCGATTATTATGCTACTGAATTTTGATATGATACAAAAACGATATTATGTTTTTAATGCAACAAGCACTAGCACGCGATTATTATGCTACTGAAATTTTATATTATTTTTTGAGCATCTTAATGACTCCAAATGTGAAAACTCAAAACTACAAAGTAGTAGATCTCATTGAGAGCTACAACTTTCATGTAAAATGCATCTTTATTTGACACAATACAGAAAAGATATTATTTGTCTAGTGCGACAAGCATGTGCACGTTTATTATGCTCCTAAAATTTTATATTATTTCTTTGAGGATCTTAACGTCCTTAGATGAAAAAACTCAAAACTAAAAAGTTGTAGGTCTCATCGGGAGCTACAATTTTTAAATAAATTTCATCTCCATCCGACATCGTATCAAAGAATTATGATTTTTGAAAAGTACAGTCTTGTCATGCCACTCCCGGTGGCGCAACAGAGCAGTATTGTCACGCCAGCGGGAGTGGCGTGCCAAGGTTTTCCACGTCGAAAACGCCGTCTAACGTAGCAGATGTTGCCACACCAATGCATATGACGTGACAACATTATTTGGTCGCGCCAGCGGCACTAGCGCAACCAAAACGGTCAAATTCGCAAAAAAAAAATAGGAGTGATTATTATTAAAATATTGAATAAAAAAGAACTAAAAAAAAACTCAAAATCTGCCAAAGGCGGTGGCTATATATATTTCCAAGCCCTCATAGCGCCTAAAGACCATTCAAGGACATCCCAAAGATCTTCAAGAAAATCGCCTTAGAGGCAAATTAGCTTGCCAACCACCTCTAAAATTAACAGGCTTTTTCTAGAGGCGGCTGCCAAAACTCATTTTTTTATAGACTATTTTTAAAGGCGAATTTTGATAGAGCCGCCTCTACCCAAAAAGGGTGATGCCTCTAAAAATGGACTGTGTAGTAGTGGCTACATGTGCAGGCTGCAACAGGCTTCTTCTACCGTATTTGTAGTTCAGAAGTTGCAGCAGCAGTGACAATTGATGAGGCTTGTTGCTGCAGCGAACACTTCCATTGTATCTATAGTATTAGAAAATTTCAATTTCTGCAAACAAAATTATAGCATACTCCTGTTAAGTAAAGGAAAAAATTAATAGTAGTATACAACCTGATGAGACATAGATCGATGTCATTTCATTCTTGTACTCTCATTAGATAATCGTTTAATGATTTTGCAAAAAAATAAAAAACGGATATCTACACTTAATATAGAGTGATGAAACAATATAACAGAAGCATAGGATATATAAACTAAGCATATATTTATTGTCCTACAGTACAGATTGATACTACAATTATAATCACACTCTTTCTGGGTACAAATTAAGTAGCAATAGGGACATGGTTCACATTACAAATCACCTGATTAATGCGGTATAAAATTATTATAAGGTTTGGCCTTGTTCCAAAGCATTGACTTCTTTCTTAACGTTATCCCAAAGGCCTCTGCCATATCAAGTTCTTCCAACTTGACCGCATCGGGCAGAGCCCAATCAAAATGGTAAAGAAGGCTAGCAAGCGCCAACTCTAAGTTGGCCAGTCCTAGCGTGATGCCAGGGCATATTCTCCTACCAGCCCCGAAGGGAGTGAACTCGAAGTCATTACCCCTAAAATCGATACTGCTACATTCAATTCTTTCTGGCTTGAATTCCTCTGCATCATGCCATAGCTTTCTGTCCCTTGCTATTGCCCAAACATTCACAAACAACTTGGTCCCCTTTGGCACATCGTAACCCATAACCTGACATGACTCACGACATTCTCGAGGGAGCAAGAGGGGTGCTGGAGCATGCAGCCGTAAAGTCTCCTTGATCACCAGTTGTAGATATCTTAACTTGATCAAATCACCTTCATTTATCTTGTCTTGTCCTTTGAAGGTCTCCCTGACCTCTAACTGGGCCTTATGCATGACTTGTGGATTCTTAACAAGCTCTGCCATTGCCCATACTAGAATGGTTGATGATGATTCACTCCCAGCGGAGAAAATATCCTACAATACAATCCTACAGTTACAATTGTGAAATGGGACATTCACATTAATTCTCACTGGGCATGCCAAAAAATCTTAATATTCTAACAAAAAACAAAAAGATCTGACCATTAATTTGGTAGACTCTAATCAGCATTGATAATAATAACTAGTTGATATATTTTATTTTTCTAAAGAATATCCATGTATATGATTGTGGAAAAAAAAACTAGATAAAGTAACCCATAAATGTGCATATAATATAAACTCTACGATACCAAAAAAAATATTTAGTGTAATAAAATTTCATTTGCCTAATGCTAAATTAGAAACAAATTAGAAAATTAAGAATAAAGTATCATATGCATTAGATGTTTTGCAGGAGTGTGGTGTCAGATAACTAAGATATCTCGCGCGTTGCTACGAGGATTGCAAAGAACTTGGAATGAAACTAAGTGAAAATAACGTGAATAGCTTGCAATTAAGAGGTTAGAAGTTAGTGGATGAGATAACTATTAGTGAAAGATGATATGTATATATAGTTATTGGTGGATGATCGATGTGGATGACTTGTATGTTGAGATAGACTTATAGTGGGAGATTAGCTCTATATAAAAGTGGATCTTACCCAAATAACCGTGCTGACAATCTCGTCGGTGAGAGCGAACTGCAGTCCACCTTCCCTCTGCAGCCTCAGGAGAACACCCAGAAGGTCCTCGTCTCGCTCTGGCGTCGGCATGGCTTCACGCTCATGGATGATGCTCTGGATGATGCGGTACATGTTCCTCTGGCACCTCCTCAAGCCAGGTCTCTAGGATGTTGATAAGGTGTTTTTTAGAATCCCTATTTTATAGGAAAGAAAGACTTAAAAGGTAATTTTATATGTACTGTAGTGCCTTGTTTAACTCTGGCACCATGCTTGTCTTACCTCATATTCCCAAATGCACAAATAACAGCTTAAATATGTTTATTTGTTTTTCACCTGGTATTGATTCATATCAAATTCTTGTGTCGCTGGCGTTACTTCTTTCTGATCACCTTCAGGTCCTACCTATACAGCACAAGATCATGCGAAACAACATTTACATCATGGATGAAGGCAAGGCCTGAGCTTGGCCACCTTTGCGACAATCTAAAGCTGGACAAATAGGTTATCTTCATGTGGCGTGATTATGTAGTTGTGTCTCTTCCTTGGACAAGTTCACCCAGAGCTTCAGAAAGGAAGGAGACTAAGAGCGGGTAGAGAGGAAGCAGTGGCTATGGGAGTTGTGGACAATGAAAGAGCAGCTTAGGCTGTCTGAAAGTAGGGCATTGTACTATACTTGTCGGTGTTAATTGACACCAACAAGCTTATTGTAGATGAACATATTAGATTTTTTTTGTTGTGTATTTTCTCTCTCATTTTTTTTAAAGAATCATTTTATGCAGTTCATTCTCATGTATGTATCTGATATGCTTGCTTTTTCAGCCGTGTTTTTTTTTAAACAGAAGCTTCTTTGACAGCTTTGATTTATGAGTTCTCTGGGGGTCGATATATGGCCGGACCCCTTTCTAGGAGTTGTATTAAGCTAATAGGATGAAGCGCCTCCTGAAACCCCCGTGTTGACTTGAGTTGATTCATCTGAAGTCAGTACGACTTGTTATTGTTGAGTCGTATGCATTGATCTGTTCACCCTCGAGCTTAAGGTGACGCTGAGGCTATCAATCGCATGCCATGCTGTGTTATGGCCATAAGTTTTTGACCTTTGGATGAAAATATTCCGCTTTTCATCTAAAAAAAGTAAACCAACATGGAGTAACATGGTACATGTTCATTGTGTGGAATTAAAAAAGTTTGTACTCCCTGGTCATCTTAGGTTGCTGGAAAGTGTGGGCGTACTAGCGCAACAAATCAATAAGCCCTAAACAAGATTAGAGATGAAGCGAGGCTTTGGAAAGCAACGGGAGCAAAACATCTAATGATGTAATAGCTCTTCTACAATTTTTTTTATATACCTTAGCTTTGGGGCATGGCCTTCTTTGTTGTTCTGGTGCTAACGCGTCTTGTACAGAGTTGTTGTGGCCATCTTTGGTCTTTCTCTTTTTATTATAACAGGCAACTGTTGGTTCGTTTTAAAAAATAAAATAAAGTAATCTGTCAAATTTAAAAGCACTAATATTTATAATACCAAATTAGTGTCACACTATCACTGGATACGTTATTATGAATATACTTTTATAACACACTCACTAGCCCTGTTCGCTTGTCTTATAATCCGTACTTTTTAGCTTATTTTTTTAGCAGGAACAATATTTTTCTCTCACAACAAATCGGCCAACAGAACTTTCAGTCATGGCTTATCAGCCAAGCGAACGGAGCCATAAATGTTGTTATTTTTATCTATAAAGTTGTTCAAAAAGTCACATCAAGAGATTATACTAATACTTATGTTACGTACCGTCTTGTGCTCTGTCAAAATTGAGTACTTAGCACCGTGCCTCAAAAACAATTTGAGTAGCACCGTCTTGATATTGCTGTTTTCAAACCAAAAAGGTCAAACGGCAAAGTACGGCAAAGGAAAAGTAGGGCATGTTTGGTTTTTTTAGTCCATGGACTAAAATTTTAGTCTACTTTAGTTCATGAACTAAAAGTTGACTAAAGTGGTGTTTGGATTAAAATCATTAAATGATGTGGAAGAAAGATCCTTTTATTCACTCTTTTACCCTGGGAGAGAGAGGACAATAAATGAGGGGCATAGGTGTCCCCAACACCTTTTAATCCAGTTTTATGTACTAAAGGACTAAAGAACTTTAGCTTTAGTCCATTTTTAATCCGTGTTCGACTGTTTAGTCCAACTAAAATACAGATTTTAGTCAAAATGCTTTAGTCGGTGGCAACCAAAACACCGCCCTGGTACGAAAAAAAAGTCAAACGGCAAAGTACGGCAACTTACGCAGAAAGAGAGAGAGAGAGAATTACCCAAAAGAGAGAGAGAGAAACAGGAAAGTAGTGTGGTGCGCCCTGTTGAGTTGTTGAGGCGAAGAAGCATCAGCAGCTGCCCATGGCTGGCGTAGAAGGGATGGTCGTCTCGGCGGTCGTGAAGCAGGCCATCCGGGGTCTCGCGGCGGCCGCCGGGAGCCCGATGGCAAAGCTGTGGGGGAGCTGCAAGAAAGACCTGGAGGAGATGCGGGGTACCCTTACTCTGCTTGAGGCCGCCCTAAGGGACGCCGAGCGACGGTCCGGGGCCGAGGAGGCGGTGCGCGTGTGGCTGCGGCAGCTCAAGGCCGTCGCGCGCGAAATCTCCGCAGCTCTCGACAAAGCCCCGCCGTCGCCGTGGAAGGTGAGGTGTTGCTGTGCGATAACACCGTATTCATTATTTCCTTTCTGAATTCGGAATAATATGATATGATTCCAGAAAACTTGTTAAACGTCCCGATTAATTTGGGTAAACTAAACGAAGCTACGCAAGCCTTGAACCTTGATTACTGCCCTGCATTTCCATATACATGTTAATTCGTCCTGATACCCTGAGAAAGCAATTCGATTTATAAGGTCGGATGCAAGTGGCACCACCACTAGCCAAGAAACTCACTTCGCATATGAACTAGAAGCAAAATTGCTATGATCTGTGTAGATGTCATTTATTGAATCCATAGGCAGTGAAAATTGTTGCTCCTTGACTCCTTGTGCTCTGTTCTGTTCCGTACCTCTATGTTGTATCTGATGTTTCCAGGAAATACAACTTACGTGCGCTGATAGTGATCATTTGAATTTGCAACAGGTTTTTGCAAAACTTAGTTTAGTTAACAAGATAGACGAGCTTAAGAAGAAGCTAAAGTCACTGGAAGAGAACCGCTGTATGTTGGGGTTCAGTTTGCATAATAAAGGAAGCATTGAGGACGTGATAGCGAAGAGGGAAACAGTAGCATGTATGGACGATGGATTCACTGTCATTGGACGATCAGGAGAGAATGATGAGATAATAAGGCTTCTATTAGGGTCTGAAGAAAACCTGGTTATTATTTCTATTGTTGGCCTTGGAGGCATAGGTAAGACCACTTTAGCTAAATTGGTCTTCAATGACAGCAGAATGCAAGATTTTGACAGGAAGGCATGGATCCATGTCTCCCAAAGGTTTGATTTGGGAAGAATAGGAAAAGCTGTTATATCACAATTTGAAGGTACTGCTGCTACCTTTGATGATCTGCAGTCTCTGTATAATCAGATAGAAAACCTTTGTAGCGGCAAAAGGTGCTTAGTTGTGTTGGATGACCTGTGGGAGAGTAACATTGAGATGTTGCGCAAACTGAAACTGTTGCTAAGATGTGGAAAGAACGGGAGTTTGGTTAAGGTCATTGTGACAACACGTAATGAAGAAATTGCTCAGGAAATGTCGACGTTTGGCCCATATAAATTGGGACCTTTGTCCGATGATAGCTGCTGGACTATATTCAGACAAGTTGCTTTCCAACGGACACATGAAGAAAATTCGCATGCACTAGAAGCTGTTGGAAGGGACATTGCTAAAAAATGCAAAGGTTTACCCTTGGCAGCTCATGCTGTTGGATCCATGCTTCGCAATAGGACTGTTGATTTCTGGAAAGCTACTAGAGATAACAATGCTTGGGATCAATACTCATCTCACGAAGATGTCTTGCCATCATTGAGGTTGAGCTATGACCATATGCCATCTTATTTAAAATCATGCTTTGCCTACTGTGCCGTCTTCCAAAAAGGTTCTGCCATAGACAAGAACAAATTAATTCAACAATGGATTGCTCTTGGCTTTATTAAGCCATCCCTACCAGATTTGTCTTACAGAGTTCAGGCCGAGGAATATTTGAGAGATATTTTGGCAACATCTCTTCTTCAAAAGAAAGCATCTTCCTTGGTGAGTTTGTGTATACTAATATATTATTTAGAGCATTTTTTAGCATACCTTTGATATTTTAGTAAATTATTTATGATTGATGAGATAATATTGAAATAGTACATATACTCATCCATAGTGGTACATAAATTATCAGCTATTTTAAAAGGTCAAAGACTGTAAATTATGTAATGTGCAAAATCCATGGCTAGTAGATCACACATACACTAAAGCAAACATGCTTTGTTCATTTTTTCATGCATATACGCGGGAGATTGCTTACACTAACACAAATGTTACTACTCTGTAGGTTCATGTGTATGCCAAAACTTCACAACATCTCATCATGCATGACTTAGTGCATGACTTGGCACGATCAGTTGCTGGTGATGAAACACTTTTTCTTGATTGTACAAAGCCAAACAATTTACTCACTGACAACTGCCATCATGCTGTTGTGGTGAGATATGATAAAAGGCTTTCCAAGTCCTTGCCTGCTCAAGTAAGGTCACTACATTTCAGAGACTCTGGTGGAATGTGGAAGAAAACTCCCTGCCTCCCTGTCCCTGGTGATGCATTCTCATTAACCAAAAACTTAAATGTCTTGGATATAACGGGATGTGATTTGAGGAAGTTGTCAGATCCAATTCGTCAGTTAGCCCATTTGAGGTACCTTGATGCTTCACTATTGCCTGACAAAGATCTTCCCTTGTGGATTACTAGTCTCCTGAAACTACACTATTTGAGCATCCATGGGTCTTCTAAAATTTCGAGGTTCCCTGAGTCAATCAGCAAGCTCAAAGAATTGACACATCTGGACTTATCATGTTGTGGAAACCTTGCCTACTTACCAGATATTTTCTCCAACCTTACAAATCTCTCTTTATTGAACCTAGCAGATTGTACTAGCCTTTCTGCATTACCTAATTCCATATGTGACCTTGTGAATTTAGAGATCCTAAACCTTTCAGGTTGTGTCCTGGAAGAATTACCTCAAACTATGGGAAATCTGCACAAGCTACGGCTACTGCACCTATCCAGATGTTCAAAGCTTCGCTTCTTGCCTGATTCCATCAGTAATCTTGTGTCCTTAGACAAGTTAGACCTATCGTATTGTTCTGTTTTGCAAGAGCTACCAAAATCCTTTGGTGACCTTGAGGAACTAAGGTTTTTGGAATTATCACACTGTTCAAGTCTTGTAAGATTACCTAATTCAGTTGGTAATCTCACAAAATTGCAGCATCTGAACTTAGAAGGCTTCATATGTTCCACATCATTGCACCCCACCGATCTACTCTCCTACTTTAACATGCTATTTCGAGTCCTATGTAAACTATCCAACCTTGAATACTTAAACTTGTCAGCATGTCCTGTTTCTACTCTTTCTGAATCTCTTGGCAATCTCAAAATGCTTCGCACATTAGACATCTCGCGTTGCATTTCTCTAAGAAAATTACCTCAAACCATTCTCAAGTTACCAAATCTTGAGTCTTTAGTTGTGAGAGGCTGCTTTCCACGCATTGAAGAGCAAATCAAGGAATCATCATTGGCCAATGGTTTGCTGTCACTGCCAAAATTTTTCGTATGTACCATGCCTGGTGGTATGTCTAGCAACATCTTGCAACTTGAGGGAGTAAATCCTGAGAGCTTGAGATAAATTTCTTGAAATGTCGCAGTTTAGAAGAAGTGAAGAAAGTCAACTTGGCATTTAAGTCAAGGCTCTCCAAATTGTTTCTATCTTGGACTGGCAGTGTTAACGACCATCTTTTGGATGACGAATCTTTGCTCAGGGAGCTTGTACCCCCAACCACTTTGGAGCAGTTTATTCTCCAAGGCTACATGGGTATCAGATTTCCTAGTTGGACTGGCTCTGCTACATATCTTGCAAATCTTTCCCGAATTGAGCTGCTAAATTTGCCAAGATGCACACAGCTACCATCACTTGGTCAGTTGCCTAACTTACAAGAATTGTCCCTCCGAGCACTGCAAAACATCAATAAGTTGGATGAGGATTTCTGTGGTGGCAGTCCAGCATTTTCAAAGTTAACAAAATTTACTGTCCAGGACATGAACAATCTAGAAATATGGAACACTACAGTATCAATACCCCATGATGATACTAGGGGAAACTTCATGTTCCCCAACCTTCACAAGTTGTTGATACATGGATGCAACAAGCTGAGGGTGAAACCATGCCCACCTGCTACCGTGGAATGGGTCATAGAGGCTAATGACTTAATTGTATCATCATGGACTGTGGGAGGGCGTGCGAGGATTTGCTTCAGTCCAGCAGTAACTTGTTTAGAAATCTCAGATTGCCATGTCCATCCTGACGATTGGAGGTTGCTCAACCATCTACCCGGCCTTCGCAAGCTGAGGATCCGCATGTGCAATAAGCTGACAAGCCTACCAGCAAGTGCTGAAGGCCTCACCTCCCTTCACTCTCTACTTGTTTGTGCATGCCATGGATTGACAGAACTGCCGGAATGGCTGGGCAGTCTCACCTCGCTCCAAGAACTGGAAATCAACTACTGCCCGAAGCTCAAGTCCTTGCAGCAGAGCATGAGGCACCTTGCCTCCCTCAGATTGCTGCACCTAGGTCACTGCGACGGCATGTCGGAGCTGCCAGAGTGGTTGGGTGACCTCACCTCTCTTCGGAGACTTGACATATGGGGATGCCAGAGAATCAAGAGTTTGCCACAGTGCGTGCAGCACCTCGCGATGCTGAAGGAGGTACAAATCAAGCATAACCCTGAACTGAAGCAGTGGTGTGAATTCTTTTTAGAAGGAAAAGAAATAGTCTGATTCAAATGGCAGCCAAACAAATCTTGCTGATGTAGTGGGCTTGTATGCGGTGTCGTGTTGAGTTGTGGTGTGGTGTTCCGTTTTTCATACCTTTTGAGCTCTTTTGCTCTTCCCGGCACGTTGGAGAAAAAAAAAAAAACTCGCTGCCAATAAAGAAACGAACGATATCTTCAGGACTGTTGCCTATGGCCTCACTCTTCACCGCACCTGACCTGCTGCATTGACTGTCTACACTGATCCATGTGCAATAAAATATCTCGTTTACCAACCCTCAAAGCCCATGTGCAATAATCTTAATAAATCTCAAAGGCCCATACATTTATTTACTAATGAGCTTTAATGATTATTTAGACCCATTAGTAAAGGTGGAGGGTTCAATATTAATTGAGAGAATTCCTTATTTGACACTGGGAAAATAAGTCGTTCCTTTCTTGGCCCTGAAATTTTCTTTGTTCCCTATTTGACACTCACTTCAACTTTCGTTCATAATTTGACACTGCCGTCAAATTCGTTAGCTAACGGTGTTAACTGGCCGTTAAAAAGACGTTTTTGCCCCTAGAAAAAAAAGCGGTGAAGCAAATTTGAGAGGAAAAAAAAACCTGCGCCTTTTTTTTAGCTGGGCGCATGCATCAGAGGCGGACGCAGGTTTTTTTCCTCTCAAATTTGCTTCGCCGTTTTTTTTCTAGGGGCAAAAACGTCTTTTTAACGGCCAGTTAACACCGTTAGCTAACGGATTTGACGGCAGTGTCAAATTAGGAACGAAAGTCGAAGTGAGTGTCAAATAGGGAACGAAGAAAATTTCAGAGCCAAGAAAGGAACGACTCATTTTCCCAGTGTCAAATAAGGAATTCTCTCATATTAATTAGTACCATATTCCTAGTTGAGGTAGATGTGAGGAGTTCTCCTCTCTATATATTTATACCAACCTTTTGATCAAAGCACACCAGAATTGCCGTAAGAGGAGCCCCTAGTTTAAGAATTCCTAAGGCAGCAAATTAGATTTTTTTTCTCCTTTCTTTTCTACGTCATTTCCAATGTCTTGCCTGTTCCACCAACGGTCGGCCTCCCCCAGCCTCCTGCAACCAAGCTCCCTCCCTCTTGTTACTGTTGAAAGGTCACGTGAGATGGATGGAGGAAGAAGACGAGGTAATTACATAGGGCCTGTTCGCTTGTCTGAATTCTGGAGGAATTTGGATGGTTTGGAGGAATGTTGGAGGAATTTGTGAGAGAAAAACACTGTTTCGGATAAAAAAATAAGCGAATCAAGCCGGGTTTAAGGGCACATGTTTCTTCGTTTTAATTCCGTTTTATTTCATTTAAGTTGCGTTAGATTCGTTTTGACGTGATCTATAAGTTAGTAGCGACGTTTAACGTATCACATGTTTTTCAATATATTGTTAAATATTAAATTGATTAATACACATGTAACTAGTTTCTAATTAAAAAGCAATGTAGGTGTTAAACTTCTATATTTCGTACATAAAAGTTAATATGATTAATTGTAAACTTAAATGTGTTTTAATTATACTTAGTTTAAACTCATTTAGTGTTTTCACATGCACTTTTCTTTTTGTAAATTTAAAGTTTAATTGGATTAAATGATACATGCATGTTTATGAATCAAATATGATTAGTCTAACTTGGATTTTAGAATTAAAATATATTTTATCTAATCTGAATTAATATGCTTCACATGGTTTTGCTCAATTAAAATAAATCAAGCATGTAGGCTTTTCTTTTCGTTGGTAATATAAAACTCCCGGTAGTTTTTTCTTTTAACTGTAGCTATGTTCTAGTTGTTACTTGTGATGTTGTGTCTGTGCCGACCAATGCTACGTGTTAGCAGTGACGTTTAACATGTCTCATATCTTAAAATTTTATAAGTTAAATGTTAATTTGTTTAATGGTTATGCAACCAGGTTTATAATTAAAAGCCACTTAGGTGAATACATCGGTCTTTCATAAATCACTATCAATATGATTAATATCGACATTAATACCTTTTTAATTTATAACATGCTTAGTTCGACTTTAAAACATGATGCTTTTGTTTAATTTTTGTCACATGTCCTTTAATCTTTTCAATTAAATGTTTAAATGACTTAAATGATATGAGATATTTTTATAAATAAAATATAATTAGCTTTAACTCAACTTTTGAAACTGAATATGTTCTGAGTAACCTGAGTTGATACTACTCACATAGTTTTTTTAATTAACATGAATCAAGCTCGTAGATGTTTCTTTTGTAATATATAAAATTGTTCTGTAGTCGTTTCTTCTTTATGATAGTTCCGTTACGTTTCTTGTGTTCTCGACCATCGTAACGAGCTCTCTTTAGTATGTTGTTTTGTCTCGTGTGGTGTACTGCTCTTAGTTGTCTCACTACACCACAACACCGCATCATCGTCAAACATCTGACCCTAAAAATTATATTTATCGATGGATGATCTGACGCTAAAGATAACTCACAGACTATATGTCGCTAATTCCTCATTTAGCGATTTATTTTCTGTCGCTATAGATATTGATATTTAACGTTGAACTGTCTGTCGCTAAAAATAAGTATACCGCACTCTGTCTGTCGCCAAAAATAAGTGGGCCCCACCACACCGCTTACATTGAGCTCACGCGCAAATTTTGGCCCGGCACGTGTACAATGAAAACCCTAGACCCTTCCCTTCCCCAAATCCCAAATCCAGTGAAGCGCCGCTGCCAGTTCATCCTCTCCCGCCGCGTGCCATCGTCATCTTAGCAGGCCAGGGCGCTAGGGTGGTCATCGGGCCCTCCCCAGCATCTCGCTCTCTCCCTCGGTCTTCTTCTCCCCAGCGTGCGCTCTCTTCTCGTGCCTCCTCCGGAAGCGCCAACGCCGGCTCCCTCCGCATCCTCCTCACCTGCGTAGGGCCCTGCTCAATCCCCTCCCCTCCCCCCGGCTCCTTGCGGCAGGGCCGCACGCTCCGGGATGGGGCGACCGAGAGGCACGCCATGGCCCGCTAGCCGGCTGGCCAGCGCCGTCGTCCCCAGGCTGGGCGAGTTGGCTGAAGGCCGAGCGTCGCCGCGCGGGTCGACTGCAGCAGCAGCTCAACATCACACTCGTCCCGGCCCAGGATGGGCCTGGATGCGGGCTCGATCCATGTCGTCTCCGTTCGATCTACGTCGTCCAGTTGTTCTAGTTGTTCCTCCATCCCGCGCGGTCTGCAGATCTGCTATGCATGTCCACGGTGAGCCGTTTTCTGCCTCAGATGTGTGTGCATATGTTCCTATGGATGAGTATTGTGTATGTATGGAGGTTTAGGTGCTGTGTTTAGAAGATCTAGGGTTAGAGTTATGTGTGTGTATTTATGTTCTGATCTACGCTGAAAATTCTGTGTTATTTGACAATACAGTGTGATAAGGAATAATAGTCACACTGCCATTCTCTAGAATTAGTAAATTAGCAATGCAGTATGGTTCAAATCAATAGCTTAGATGTTTTCAGAACAGCAGACCATGTCAGACCTGTTAGACTGAACAATATTGCTGAATTTAAATGAAAAAATAGCGAATTGATGTTTAAAGTAATTGTCCCAAAACCTTTGTTATCTAAGTAATTGCATTCCAAGATTGGTCTTCTCTGCTCTTTCTCACAGTTCAGAGGTCGCATGCAGTCATATGGTTGTCTTCTTGTCATTTGCAAACCAGAATTGTCTTCTTGACTTACAATCCATTGTCTTTTTAGATGCACAAGATCCTATATTGTAATTGTCAATGGTTACTTTTACCTTTTGCTTTATGTTTTTCTCTCTCGTACTTAGACGATATGTGCTTTCTTAAGTGTCTTTTGGAATTAGACATTGTTTCCCAATAGCTAATCTGCCTATTGATGTCTGACAATGATGCAACTTAAAATTCGTAGACTACTCTTGCTGCTTCTTATTGCTAGCAAACTCAAACAGTTAGGTTAGGTTCTGAATAGTGTCAATAATGTTTAATGATAGTACCTTGAAAAGTTAGTACTGTTATTGCTAGGAGCTTCTAATAGTTCTTATTATAAAATGAGTTCTTATTGGGAAAGCCTTTTGTATATCAGCAAGCTGCAGGCACCTTGGCTGATGGCTGATGCTCATGAATTTTCAGGAACCAGGAGGCCTACTAATCCTTCATCAACTTGTTCTAATGGCTTTGCTGTTCAAGATACCTTTCTTGTGAAATCGAGTTTAATACTGAAACCTGCACTGACGTTGGATGTAAACGGGACGAGGTAGAAAACTGAATTTTTGACCTGGGGGAACTGTTATCTTAATTCAAATTGCATGGAACTCTGCTTGTCTCACTGCAAAGATGTACTGTTGGGTGGACCTGTCAAAAGTGAAAAGTGTCGTTTGTCCTTATCGCAATAGATGCATGTGCCTTTTTTCTCTCTTACTTTGCGTTATTCTATCAGGAACTTCTGCGTCATTTGCTGGCGGCACCCAGCATAGTAACATAGGCATAATGTTTCTTCAAATTTCATAGCTGTGCGTAATTACCTGTGACCTCAATTTACATATTATGGTCTTTGTCTTTGCAGACTTGTTTCTGAACTGATATTTTGTTCTTGTAAAGGATATTAGGGGTGATGACATAAAACTGAGTGAGTATGCTGGAAAGGTTCTTCTTATCGTCAATGTTGCTTCAAAATGGTAACTTTTGAAACTGAACTTTGTTATTTAACATTGCAATCTAGCCTACATCAGATCATATTAAACATTTAAAAAAATATATATCAATGGTCTTCTGATGAAAATGGATGTCCCTTTCTCCAGGTTTTAATTTATTCATTTGAGCAAAAATCATATAGATTGTTAACCTTTAGAGAGTTGAAATGAATACTATATCCTCCAAGGTTATTCATCATGCTGTATCTATTTTCCTTAACTTGATAGGATAGAGTTATCTTGCATCTGTCTTGAACTCAACTTGTACTATGAATTTGAGTTGCTGTACAGTATAGATAATTCAGCTATAACTGAGAGCCAATGGCTTCTGTGTGGGCCTTTCAGGAAGGTGAATCTGGCATTTTATATTTTGTTCTTAGATGGATGTATGTTTTTGCTTGTTGCTGGCTATACCTATACACATATTACTTACTATACTGCAGACTACTCATGTTGTAAACAGGTCACTCCAGTGTAGCAAACTTGTGCGTTGCTGTACATGTTTTCCCCTGTTCAAGTCATAGTTGTAAGATTGAATGAAGATGCCTCAAAAAAATGTAACAGAACCAATCAAATCATAAGAACGTAAGTCCAAAAACAATCACCGAAGCGATCAAATTCCTGTACTTAAGCTCCCATAATCCCGGTAGTCCGGAAATCACGAAGGATTTCAACCAACTCTCGACATACAAACCAAGATCGTAGTGATTCAACACAACACATCATCCATTACAACATTTCATAATAAGCATTCGGATTACATCCATCTGAGTTTAAATAGAATATTACAAACCAAGTTTGAGTGTGCGGAAGCAACATAGTTTAGTACAAAACATCATGGTTTTCAAATACATTGCCAAGTCTAGGTCATGTCCCACAAAAGCATTATCAGGTGCGAGAACTAGTAGAGACCGCGCCCAACGGTCTAGTCTTCATCCCCAGCAGGGAGAAGACAGTACTTGCAGCAACCAAAGTAGAACTGGTCATCTACAACAGGTGGGTGAAAGGTCCTTGTTGGTTTTGGTAATTGAGTGACAACCTAGGTGGACTAATTGTGTTTATGTGAGATACACAGGTGATTAGTCCACAGGTACATGTGTGTGAGCAACATATGCCATGAAGGTGAAAATGGCTTGGAGATGTTGCAAAGCTCACACATGTGATGATGAAGGAGCTTAAATGCACATGAGACATGACATTGAGTCATGTGATCAAGGTGGAGAAGATCAAGACAAGACTTGGCTTGATGGACCGGTTGCAAGCGTGAAGGGCAAGTCGAAGGCTTTGGAGTGATGGACCGCGTGGCGGTGAAGCTTGAGCAAGACTTGGCGCCGATGGACGATGGCAACGGTGAAGAGCAAGTAAAGTCAAGATCGATGAACCAATATGATCACGTGATGATATGAAGTGGATCATATCATTATTGATCATGTTGGTGCATGTGTTGCATCAACATTGGAGGAGATGGAATGGAATGCGCAAGGCAAAGGTATAACCTAGGGCATTTCATTTCACCGGTCATAGGTGTGTAGAGAAGTTTATGACCGGGTTTAGGATAGATGGCCGTACTATCAAGAGGGGCAAACTTGTTTGCATATCGGTCATCTAGTGCCACTCGAGTGATCTAACTTTGCATTGTCGCTAGGATCGAGTGGCGTGGCAAGTTGAGTGGCTAACATCCTTTTGGGAAATGATTGTGAAAATGCTAACACACATACACATGGTGGTGTACACTTGGTGGTGTTGGCACATTTACAAAGGAGGTGGTGTTTGCAGGGGTGAGATGGGTTTGGGATTCGGCGCTTTCGGGAAAATGGAGTGCCTACTTTCTATTGCGCCGGATGCAAACTCTTGGTGGTTGGCTCTTTGGAGCAAGGATGAAGAAGTTAGAAGTGAAAACGAGTTGGTCGCGAAGATGCTGGCGTCGGTCAACTGACCGGACGCTGGATCTGATTGCACCGGACGCTGACTGCCTGCGTCCGGTCGCGCTGACGTAAAGTGTAGCAGTAGCTAGAGAGTGACCGGACGCTGGCTGCGTCCGATCACGTTTGACCGGACGCGTCCGGTCATGCTCGGGAGCTTACTGGAAACGACCGGACGCTGAGGGTCCAGCGTCCGGTCAGTTGAAGTGCTGCGTCCGGTCGGCAGACGACCGTTGGGATCGGAAGATGACCGTTGAACGCAGGGGACACGTGGCGAGTATCGCGTGACCGGACGCTGAGGTCCAGCGTCCGGTCGATCGGACCGGAGCGTCCGGTCGGCCCGAGTTTTGCCCAGTGAAGGGGTAACGACTCTATTTGCCCATGGGGTTATAAATAGAGGCCATGGCCGGCCTTGGGCCGGTAGCTGAGCACACTAGAGCCTTGGTGGCTTGTGTAGTAATGCTTGGGAGCCCTCCATCTCACACATACATGATAGTGTTCATCCGATAGTGTGAGAGAGCGATTCTAGTGCGATTGCATCGTGAGGTTGCATCGAGTGGCACTAGGTGATCGTGTTGCAAGCCGGTGGTGCTTGTTACTCTTGGAGGTTGCCACCTCCTAGACGGCTTGGTGGTGGTCTCCGTCGAAGCCCGCAAGAAGCTTGTGCGGCGCTCCGGAGAAGTGCTTGTGAGGGGCATTGTGCTCGCCCCGCGGGAGCCGCGAAGAGCAACTCTAGTAAAGCGAGACGCGAAGGGCGACAAGTGGTCCGGCCGGGTCAAGTGCTAGAGCTTGTGGTAAGCACTCCACGTGGGAGAGTGTGACTTGCGAGTCACCACTAGCAAGAGGACCGGCGGCAACCTTGAAGCTTGTCTCAACGGGGACTAGCGTGTTGGCAAACACGTGAACCTCGGGAGAAAAATCATCGTGTCAACTTTGTTCTTCCCGTTGGTTTGCAACCCCCTTACACAAGCTTGTAATTACTTTCACATACATTGTGCTTGTGTAGTTGCTCTTGTAATTAGTTAGCTTGTGTAGCTCACTAGTTACCTTCTAGCTTGTGTAGCATAGAAGTAGCTCCCTTGCATGGCTAATTTGGTCTTAGTAACCTTGTTAGTCACATTGCTTAGTTTGTGTAGCTAAGTATTTGCGCTCTCTAATTAGGCATTAGTTGCCTTGTTATTGAGCATTGCTAGTGAGCTTAGTTAGCTTTGTGCTTTTGCTTACTAGCATGTGTAGGAGCTCCCTCATTGCATAAAGTACTAGTGGCATAGGTTTGTGTGACCTTGCACCTAGAATTGATTAGGAGAGCTCTAGCTAGCCCGGCACCTTAGTTGCATAATTAGTATCTTTGCAAGGTGCTAGGAAACATATATAGAGGGGTGTAGTCTTGGCTAGACCGATTGTTTTTATTCCGCATTTATATCGGTTAGCCGACGCGATTAATTTTAGAAAAGACTATTCACCCCCCTCTAGTCCGCCATCTCGACCCTTCAGTGGGAGATAAACCCTGAGTATGAGAAGGTACTCAGCTAGACTTACCCATCAAAACCAGAAATAAAAGACATCAAGGGTCATGCAAGGCTTTTCAGGTGGGCTAGCTTGACATAGTTGCATAAAAGAGCTTATGATTATAGTAACCAATTTAAACTTAGCATCAAGCTTATCATCATTTACCTGTCCACTAGATTAGCACCTGTACTAGAGCACTCACTTATTAGGAGCAAACAATATTAACCATAGCAGGTATAATAAGGCTGTCATCATCATATCATCATTTCCGAACCATTATGTTATTAAGTGTATCTACTTTGGAGATAAGCCCGTCAAGTTCTCACTAACCGGGAGAGACGGCGACTCGAATCGAATTACAACTCAGCTGAGGGGGTATTCCTAACTCTCACCCTAGCATACTTAGCAAGGGTAGCCGTGGGTCACCTTTGGAACATCTCAGGAACCAAATTCGCTGGTTCGATCAGCGCGAGCACTCTCAGGGATTACCCTTCTGCCAGGACGATCAGAACTTTTAAATCACCTGCTCTTGGACTCACGCCTACGGCTCCCTTCCGAGGCGCACTTTATACTTATCGACTCCCGGCCTGAGGTGAGCTACTCGGCTTCGTGGTCAGTCTCCAGACCCGGCCAACTAAGAGAGAGGCATGCGTTCAACATGAACAGGAAAGGCTCCAAGATTTAGTCCTTAATCGACACAGACGGAGTCACTGCAAACCGACAAGCCTCCGTCCGGTCTTCATTTCAATTTAAGACTGGTTCTTTTCCACGATAGCAAATATAGCCAACCGCGCCATATGTATCTTCCTATATCTCACAGGTGACAGGAAATCACCTGACTTCTACCGTGTTAAAGCAGGGCTAAGCACTACACGAGCCTGAGCTACATAGGATTCAGGGTATCAATATCTGGACAAGGATTGGATAACCAATACAGCAAGTGTTTGCATCCAACACCTAAACTTAATGCAACAATATATATGTAACAATAATACTGTAACTGTATTTCGAAAATTAGGAGGCTTAATATGCTCCGGGGCTTGCCTTTCACAAAGTTGCAAGGACGGTGGTCCGGGCACTCAACAGCGACCTCGTCTGGCACTTCTCCTGAAGGCTGCTCCTCCTGAATCTCCGGTGTCGGCTGCTGCTGCTCTCTCGGTTCCTCGAATTCCAGCAGGGTCACTCCTTTCGGTACACCTATTGCATGCCGATGCACAAGATAAATATCATGGATGCATAAGGAATGACATGATGCTCAATGATGAATGAATCACAGTAAGTGTTTACCGAAAACATCACTGGACACTCGTTTACCGAGTAAGACTAGCCCTATTCAAATCACTTTAAGCATGTATCTAACTTAACTTAAAGAACAAGATCAACTTACCTAACTTGCATAACCTAAGATAAAGATGCTCATCTTCGATTAAAGGCCTAACACCTAGGAACATTACCACAACTTAGAAATAGTAAAGGTATACATAATTTAACACTTAAAGTTTCATATGCATACAAGTAGTCCCTTAATTCAATCACAACCAAAGTTCTACAATTCCAAATGACTTGTATGAGGACATTCTGGAAAGCTTGTGAAATTTTCTACAAATTATTTGTAAACATTAAGGCATGATTCTTACGTTAATCAAATCGAATTCTAGTATACCTATAATCTGTCCAGGAATGACAGGGTTACTAACTTAATTATTTAATGATGATGCAAAAGCCTAATTTGATCAAACCAAGTTTACCAACTTGTTTTTCATACCTAAGAAACATCAGAAAGTATAGTGCCAACTTCTAAATAAATTATTTAATATCCTTTTCAAATTTATTTAGTTAATTAAGTGATTAAAGCAATATATAGCAAAACTGTTCATAAAAATCTACAAAAATTACAGTAGCTATATCATGCTTCACATAGACTACCATAAAAATTTCAAAGCCATTGGGCAGGCAGAACTTGTTGTACCCAAAATAACAGGTGGCATGCCTATTTTTAGCATAATTAGGAAACCCTAATGAAAAGCGTCAAGCAACAGATTTCACATTTTTCCTAGCATCATTCTAGCATAAGAACCTCACTCACCAAATTTTACCTATACTGGATCTATAGAAAAATTATGAAAATTCACACAAGATCCATCCATTGATAAAAAGAAATTCTATAACTCAAAAACTATACATGCACTAGCTCTGAAATTTTAAACAGAGATTCTACTAAGTAATAACAGATTACCCACAAAATTTCATAATTTTTTGACCACAGAAACTCAAGATAAAATTCAAACAAGTTTGCATGCATCTAAAAACACATTTCAAAGTCCTATTTTATTCATCCAAAATTTCTAAAACATGTGTTCATATAATATTTTTATTAAATACTAGACATCACTAGGAACTCAACAAAATTGGAACCATAACATTTGGATCTACCAAACTAGAGTTACACATTTTTGAAATTGTACACAATTCTGTGAAATAATAAAACAAACAAAAACAAGAAAATCGATTCACTGTTGTTGGGCCGGCCCGATGAAACAGCGGCCCACGAACACGCGCTGGCGCGACCCAGACAATGGCGTGGCCCATGCTGGGCTCCCGCCTCAGCCTCGGTTGCTGACAGCCGAGACCCGCGTGACAGCGAGACAGGCAGGGGAGAAGGAGACGGCGGCGTAGCTCGTCGACGGTGGTTCCTCCGGCGAGGTCAGCGGTGCTACGGCGGTCAACTCACTCGTGCGCATCTATTGGTGCCCTCAATTGAAGCTATTGCTGCAGCTACAGGGGTTGGCGACGAGTACGGCGGAGCACGGCCGCGGCATGTCCGGCTCCGGTGAGGCTACGGCGCTACTGCCCTAACGGTTGACTCTGCGAGCTTCGATGGTGCTCCTATGACCTAGTGCGAGCCAGAGGAGGGGATGGGAGGGTCACGGTGGCGGTTGTCCACGTGGAGCAACAACGCTGGTGAGAACAGCCATGGCGGCGGTGGGACGAAGCTGCGATTTTGCCCTTACCACGGCGCAATCGGACCGATGGTGGGGTGGAGAAGGTAGAGGAGACCACGGCGAGGCTACTGACGGACTAGGCAACCCATTTTCGTGGTGGCGAGCGCGCACGATGGCGGCGATGCGTGGTCGGCAATGGCGGGTGGCTGCGGTGGCTTGGCGCTACGCAGAGAAGGCGAGAGGGGAAAATGGAGCGGTGAGCGCATTCGGGCAGGAGCTGGCCCTCTTCTGGAGCGTGGACGCGCGACGTGGAGCCCTCGACAGAGCCTGCGCGCCATGCGGCGAGCATCGCCTGAGCCGGTCGGCCATGACGGTCACTGACCGTTTTCTGAAAACAGCGATTCAGGGTTCATCGACGATGACTGACAGAGCAGGTTGGACGGTGATTAGCTCCTAATCCGTGACGATCTAGACTATGCCATAGTTAACAAAGTTGATCATCTATATGTGAACTACAACTCTTGTTATTGGAGCTTGAGCTGGTTTGGCTCTGTTAGGGAGATACAAGGTGAAACAGTTGGGTACACGAAACTGCAAAACACTTAAAGACTTAGGAAAATTTCTAAGTATGAAATCAGCATGAAATTCTGACTTGTGGGCCATGTTTGACCATGTTCCACACATTTTCATGAGTTGGCCATAAAACAACTTTTGTTCCTTGATAAATTAGCTACAACTTTGGTAAAGAGTGCATAGCCATGCAAAGTCTCTAAGCTGGTCTTTTGAACCAGTCAAATAGTGACACACCAAGGGCCAATTCTAGTCAAATCTTCACTTGAGGGCATTTTGGTCATTTTGATCTACATGAACAATGTCCCAACAAGTAACCTAAGTGTAGTTAAGGTGTAATAGACCATGATCAACCACTTTACAAAATTGTTATACCACTTCTAATGATCACATGTGATACAACAATTAAAACAAGCAATTCATTCATATGTTTCAATACAATGTTTCACATGTTGCATGACCTTGTTGTTATCCTATACTTGTCACATTACTACCATGTTGCCATGCTTCAAGATATGAGAAATTCATGTTGCATTCATATGTTGCACTACTACCATTCACAAGCAATCAAGTACGAAACAAACAGAATATGCGAATGTTTCATATGTATGTTTCAGGGACAATGGCATGATGACATAGTTGATGCATATGTTTATGAAACGAAATGCAATTAGTGGAAGCCAAACACCTAGGGTGTTACAGCCTTCCCCCCTTAGAAAAATCTCATCCCGAGATTTGAAAAGCGTACCATTTAGTATAGAAAGTTGGATGATTTTCTTTTAAATAATCTTCCCGCTCCCATGTTGCACCCCGTTCGCTATGATTACTCCAAACTACCTTGTATAACTTAACCACTTGTGTACGAGTCACTCTTTCTTGAGTATCCAGAACTTGCATGGGCTTCTCCTCATAAGAAAGATCAGATTTCAAGTTGACTTTTCTTGTTGCTATTCTTTCCTCGGGAATACGGAGACACTTCTTCAGCTGGGACACATGGAATACTAGGAATATAGCTCCCATCTCACGGGGTAGATCGAGTTTATAGGCTACTCTTCCACTTTTCTCGATAATGCGGTAAGGTCCAACATATCGAGGCTCAAGCTTCCTTTTAATTCCAAAACGCTTTACTCCTTTCATAGGGGATACCTTTAGATAAACATGATCACCTACTTCAAACTCAATAGGTTTTCTTCTCTTGTCAGCATAGCTCTTTTGTCTAGCCTGAGTGGCAGTCATATTCTTCTGTATAGTTCGGACTTGCTCTTCAGCTTCTTTTACAAAATCAATACCATAGAATCTTCTTTCCCCGGGTTCCACCCAGTTCAAAGGAGTTCTACACTTGCGGCCATAAAGAGCTTCAAAAGGAGCCATTTTGATACTCTCTTGATAACTGTTGTTATAAGAGAATTCAACGAGAGGTAACCAGTCCTCCCAAGAGCCTTTGCAAGAGATAAGACAAGCTCTAAGCATGTCCTCAAGAATTTGATTAACACGCTCTGTCTGTCCTGATGTTTGCGGATGGTAGGTAGAACTACGGATTAAATGAGTGCCAAGATTCTGATGTAAGCACTCCCAAAAGCGAGCCATGAATTGCGGTCCTCGATCAGAAATAATGGATTTGGGTACACCATGGAGATGTACCACTTGTTGAAAATAAATCTCAGCATAATTGTGAGGGTGATAGGTAGACTTGACCGGAATAAAGTGAGCAGATTTAGTCAGACGATCTACGATAACCCAGATGGAATCACAACCCTTTTTGGTAGTGGGTAATCCAACAATAAAATCCATGCTAATTTCTTCCCACTTCCAGCCAGGAATAGAGAGTGACTGCAATAATCCGGACCTTATGTGAATAGCCTTGACTCTGCAGCAGTTATCACACCTTGCCATGTAAGCTGCGATTTCTTTCTTCATCTTGGTCCACCAATAATACAGCTTGAGATCTTGATACATTTTACTGCTACCAGGATGGATGGACAATTTAGAAGAATGGGCTTCAGCCATAATTTGATTTCTAAGTTCTTTGTCTTTGGGTACCACAAGCCTATCATTAAACCAGAGAATTCCTTTGTCATCGACCCTAAAGTGCTTGGTCTCTTTCTCTTTCATCTTCCGCTTGATGTGAAACACACCCACATCAGTCTTCTGGAGTTCGATAATTCAACTTCTAAGAGAGCAATCCATAGTGATATTGTGGAGTACCACAGGATGAAGGAGGTGTGCCAGATGAAAGTCTTCACTAACTAAGGAATTGCAATGGGCCTTTCTGCTTAAGGCATCAGCAACCACATTTGCCTTACCAGGATGGTAGTGCACTTGAAGGTTGTAGTCTTTGATTAATTCTAACCATCGGCGTTGACGCATGTTCAACCTGGGTTGAGTAAAGATGTACTTGAGACTTTTATGGTCAGTATAGATGTTGCACAATTACCCAACAAGTAATGTCTCCAAATCTTCAGGGCATAAACAACTGCGGCTAGCTCTAAGTCATGGGTAGGATAGTTGACTTCATGCTTTCGAAGCTGGCATGAAGCATAAGCAATTACTCGGCCTTCCTGCATAAGAACACACCCCAAACCGGTGCCACATGCGTCACAGTAGACATCAAAAGGCTTCTCGATGTCAGGTTGTGCTAATACAGGAGCAGAGGTTAGTAAGGTCCGCAAAGTGTGGAAAGCCTCTTCACACTTCGGAGTCCACACAAACTTCTCATCTTTTTGAAGCAGTCGAGTCATGGGCTTGGCGATTTTTGAGAAATCCGGGATAAAGCGACGATAATAGCCAGCCAAACCTAGGAAACTTCGGACTTCTGTGACCGTAGTAGGTGCCTTCCACTCAAGGACTTCTTGCACCTTAGTAGGGTCAACCGAAATTCCATCACCAGATAACACATGACCTAGAAAAGGTATCTTGTTCAACCAGAATTCGCACTTGCTGAACTTAGCATAAAGCTAGTTGTCATGCAACCAAGTTAGAACAAGTCTCAGATGTTCAGCATGCTCTTCTTCATTCTAAGAATATACAAGGATATCATCAATGAACATGACGACAAACTTGTCCAATTCTGGCATGAATACATAATTCATCAGGTACATAAAGTGTGCCGGAGCATTGGTCAACCCAAAGGACATGACGAGGTATTCGAACAAGCCATAACAAGTAGAGAAAGTTATCTTAGGTATATCTTTAGGATGAATTTTGATCTGATGGTAGCTAGACCTCAAATCGATCTTGGAGAACACCTTAGCTTTGGAGAGCTGATCAAACAGAATATCAATGCGAGGAAGAGGGTATTTGTTCTTGATAGTCACAACATTAAGGGGGCGATAATCCACGCACATGCGCAGAGACTCGTCCTTCTTCACGAATATAACCGGACAACCCCAAGGAGAAGAACTAGGCTGAATCAAACCTTTCTTCAATAGCTCATTCAACTGACTCTTCAGCTCAGCCAACTCATTGGGCGGCATTCTATAGGGCCTTCGAGAAATAGGAGCCGTACCCGGAATGAGTTCTATCTTGAATTCTACATCACGGTCCGGAGGTAATCTAGGTAAGTCATCAGGGAAGACATCTGGAAACTCACAGACAACCGGTAGATCCTCAATGGCTTTGGCTAGAGTAGCATTGGCTGTATTGTGGATAGAGATATCACGAGGTAACTGCACTAGAAAACCCTTCTTATCCACAGGATCCCTCAACATTACCACACGGGTTGAGGTATCGATCAACACTCCATTCCCGCTCATCCACTTCATTCCTAGGATTATATCAATTCCTACCCCCGATAGAACTACAAGATCCGTAAGGAATTCTCGATCCCCAATCTTAATCTTTACATCTTTAACTACTTGGTTAGTCAGGATATTATTTCCAGCAGCACTAATACAATAACCACCCTTGACAATTGTAATCACATTCATCTTATGCTTAGATGCAAAAGTAGAACTCACAAAGGAATGCGAAGCATCCGAATCAAAGAGCACTACTGTAGGGTGATCATTAACAAGGAACTTACCAGCGGTGACCACTTCACCAGCAGGAATTTCCTCCACTGTAGTGTAGTGAACACGCCCCTGACGGACGTTTCCTTGAGCATTCTTGGGAGGATAGGGACACTTATTAGCCCAATGACCAGGCTGGTTACAGTTCCAGCACGGTCTGTTTGCTGGTGGTGCATTGGAGCTGCCCTGCCCAGAGGTATTCTTTGGTAAGGAAATTGTGTACCCCTTGCGGAAACCAGTTTTAGCTTGATTCTTCTTCTGAGGTGGGTGGTATCGGACATTAGCATTGGGTGGACGGTACAGGGTCTTGGATACCATTGGAGTCTTAGACTGAGAAGCACCAGCCTCAAAGTTTCTTTTACGGTTCTTGGAAGCAGCATATATCTTGTCATTATTCTCCTGAGTCAGGGTGTCACTGATAAACTCATTGAAGGTGACACACTTGCAGTTGCCCATAGACTTCATCAGTTTTGGGGAAAGTCCCCTCTTGAAACTAGCTATTCTCTTGGCGTCAGTATCGACGAACTCAGGAGCATACCTCGCCAGGTTGTTGAATGCCTAGAGGTATTCATTAAGACTCTTGTTGCCTTGAGTCAGCTTCATAAACTCTGTATGCTTAATGGCCATGAGACCAGGAGGGATAAAGTGTCCCCTGAAAGCTGCCTGGAACTGGTCCCAAACTATCTCAATGTTAGCAGGGAAGGTGGTCCTATGATGGGTCCACCAGATGCCTGCGAGGCCTTAGAGCTGGTGTCCTGCATACGAAGCCTTCATTCCTTCAGTCAAACGGAGCAATCCAAACCTTTGCTCTATCGTGCTCAACCATTCATCAGCTTGTAATGGTTCTTCTGCCTCACGAAAGATAGGAGGCTTTGTGTCCATGAAGTCCTTAAAGCTGTTGTACTGGTTCAGCTCGGGTCCCTGGCGGACATGCCGATCCTCACGGTTAGCCATATGGCGCATAGCCTCAGCTAGCATGCGCTGACTTTCCACAACTGTCTACATTAGCTCAGCTGGTGTGCGCGGTGGAGGATGTGGTTGTTCCTCATCTCCCATGCTACGACCGCGACGAAGGTTATAAGCCATCTGCAAAATGTATAGCCAATGAGCACTGACGATGTGGAAACTTTTGTAGATGAATTGTATAATTATGCCAAACTGAGTCCGTTGGAGAGAATACATTATATAATCAACAGAGGCACAATCATTCATCACAATCACACAACTCATCAAGCGCGTCAATTGACACATAAATGCGATGAATTTACCCAACAATCGAGATCCATAGACCGCAAAGACGAATTTCATCAAAAGCTCACATACGTGGAGCATAATACGTTCGATAGGTTACATCCAAGCCATAGAGGTTCCAAACTTACATCAAGGGTAACATAGGGTTCGATATTACATCCCAACGATTAACTTGATACAAAGCTACTCGTTCATGCATTAGGATCAACAAAAGACTAGCTCTAGCGCATTAGCTAAGTAGTAAGCTAAACTACGCATCATCCTCAGAGTCAGTGTCGAAGATCTCTCCTCCATCTTCATCACTAGCAGGCTCTAACTCCTCATCTTCCTCCTCATCAGGTGGAATGTCCTCAGGTCCATTGACCTCCATGTCATCATCACCTTCAGCCATGATGACACCAGAGCCCATCTCATCCTCATTGTCATTCTCAACATCAGGGGGCAGGAGAGGGTGAAGCTGATTGTGTAATAGGTGAACCTCCTCATGGAGATTGTCATTGTACTCCTCGGCAACTGCCAACTGCTGCTCTAGCTCCATCTATCGTGCTCTCAACACATTCTCTTCGTGCCAGGCTTCATTCCGTTGGTTCATCACGTGAATCAACATGCGTTCACAGTTGTGGTGAGCAACTATCAACCTCTGAACCTCAAGGGTCTCTTGGTCCCTTTCTTGTGTTACTTGCTCCAAACAGTGCTGAGCCGCATTCCTCTCAGTAGTCACCTGGGCCAGCTCTGTCCTCAGCCTTTCCGCCTCAGTAGGCTTAGGACGGGGCTCACAAGGAGCTAAATGGTGATGAGGCGCCCTGCCTCTAGTGGACTTGTGAGCAATGCATTTCGTGCACGCCATCTGTAGCAAAAAGTTGCAACATAAGGGGAGAATCATTTAAGGGATACGAAATTTAATTAGTCGGGACAATCAAATTTTAAGGGAGGGAATAATGCAAGAAATGCCATGTATGCTTGAACATGATGCATGCACGATCCATACGTCCTCACAAACCTAGAACAATTTAAAGGCTAGCGAAATATATGGTGGCATACATACGTTCTCTCGTATACGATAGCTAGTCGACCTACAACGATACGTTGTTAGTGTACCTGCAGAAAATTTCATTTCAGCCCAATAATTTTCCAAAAAGCATAGAAAACAAGCAGTAAACTAAATACTTTTATACATGCATCCCCTGATGCATATACTCTAGTATCACAGCTACCCGTCAGAGATACCCACATTTAAGTACTCTCATAGATACATGATTGAACATGTAAGTATGCGAGCAACCACAACTACTCTCCCCTAGACCGACGGTTGGACGGTCATGCTCTCACAACTCCCACTTACCAGAGCGTAGAGGTATTTTGATCCATATATTACCACCCAAGCGGATGGCATCCATACAATAGCACGCCGTATGGACGACGAAACAGAAACAAGCAGGAACCCCCAAGTTAGTACTTTAATAAGCCACCTAAGAGTCCTTATTTGGGCATAAGGGATATGACCACTGGCAATACTTAGTATTTAATTTAGGATTTTTACAAATACTTTTGTTTAAAATACACAAATGACATGTTTAGTGTCAAATCTTGCTCTGATGCCAGCTGTAACAGAACCGACCAAATCATAAGAACATAAGTACAAAAACAATCACCGAAGCGATCAAATTCCTGTACTTAAGCTCCCATAATCCCGGTAGTCCAGAAATCACGAAGGATTTCAACCAACTCTCGACATACAAACCAAGATCATAGTGATTCAACACAACACATCATCTGTTACAACATTTCATAATAAGCATTCAGATTACATCCATTAGAGTTTAAATAGAATATTACAAACCAAGTTTGAGTGTGCGGAAGCAACATAGTTTAGTACAAAACATCATGGTTTTCAAATACATTGCCAAGTCTGGGTCATGTCCCACAAAAGCATTATCAGGTGCGAGAACTAGTAGAGACCGCACCCAACGGTCTAGTCTTCATCTCCAGCAGGGAGAAGGCAGTACTTGCAGCAACCAAAGTAGAACTGGTCATCTGCAACAGGTGGGAGATAAACCCTGAGTACGAGAAGGTACTCAGCTAGACTTACCCATCAAAACCAGAAATAAAAGACATCAAGGGTCATGCAAGGCTTTTCAGGTGGGCTAGCTTGACATAGTTGCATAAAAGAGCTTATGATTATAGTAACCAATTTAAACTTAGCATCAAGCTTATCATCATTTACCTGTCCACTAGATTAGCACCTGTACTAGAGCACTCACTTATTAGGAGCAAACAATATTAACCATAGCAAGTATAATAAGGCTATCATCATCATATCATCATTTCCGAACCATTATGTTATTAAGTGTATCTACTTTGGAGATAAGCCCGTCAAGTTCTCACTAACCGGGAGAGACAGCGACTCGAATCAAATTACAACTTAGCTGAGGGGGTATTCCTAACTCTCACCCTGGCATACTTAGCAAGGGTAGCAGTGGGTCACCTTTAGAACATCTTAGGAACCAAATTCGTGGGTTCGATCAGCGCCAGCACTCTCAGGGATTACCCTTCTGCCAGGATGATCAGGACTTTTAAATCACCTGCCCTTGGACTCACGCCTACGGTTCCCTTCCGAGGCGCACTTTATACTTATCGACTCCCGGCCTGAGGTGAGCTACTCGGCTTCGTGGTCGGTCTCCAGACCCGGCCAACTAAGAGAGAGGCATGCATTCAACATGAACAGGAAAGGCTCCAAGATTCAGTCCTTAATCGACACAGACGGAGTCACTGCAAACCGACAAGCCTCCGTCCGGTCTTCATTTCAATTTAAGACTGGTTCTTTTCCACGATAGCAAATATAGCCAACCGTGCCATATGTATCTTCCTATATCTCACAGGTGACAGGAAATCACCTGACTTCTACCGTGTTAAAGCAGGGCTAAGCACTACACGAGCCTGAGCTACATAGGATTTAGGATATCAATATCTGGACAAGGATTGGATAACCAATGCAGCAAGTGTTTGCATCCAATACCTAAACTTAATGCAACAATATATATGTAACAATAATACTGTAACTGTATTTCGGAAATTAGGAGGCTTAATATGCTCCAGGGCTTGCCTTTCACAAAGTTACAAGGACGGTGGTCCAGGCACTCAACGGCGACCTCGTCTGGCACTTCTCCTGAAGGCTGCTCCTCCGGAATCTCCGGTGTCGGCTGCTGCTGCTCGCTCGGTTCCTCGAATTCCAGCAGGGTCACTCCTTCCGGTACACCTATTGCATGCCGATGCACAAGATAAATATCATGGATGCATAAGGAATGACATGATGCTCAATGATGAATGAATCACAGTAAGTGTTTACCGAAAACATCACTGGACACTCATTTACCGAGTAAGACTAGCCCTATTCAAATCACTTTAAGCATGTATCTAACTTAACTTAAAGAACAAGATCAACTTACCTAACTTGCATAACCTAAGATAAAGATTCTCATCTTCGGTTAAAGGCCTAACACCTAGGAACATTACCACAACTTAGAAATAGTAAAGGTATACATAATTTAACATTTAAAGTTTCATATGCATACAAGTAGTCCCTTAATTCAATCACAACCAAAGTTCTACAATTCCAAATGACTTGTATGAGGACATTCTGGAAAGCTTGTGAAATTTTCTACAAATCATTTGTAAACATTAAGGCATGATTCTTACGTTAATCAAATCGAATTCCAGTATACCAATAATCTGTCCAGGAATGACAGGGTTACTAACTTAATTATTTAATGATGATGCAAAAGCCTAATTTGATGAAACCAAGTTTACCAACTTGTTTTTCATACCTAAGAAACATCAGAAAGTATAGTGCCAACTTCTAAATAAATTATTTAATATCCTTTTCAAATTTATTTAGTTAATTAAGTGATTAAAGCAATATATAGCAAAACTGTTCATAAAAATCTACAAAAATTACAGTAGCTATATCATGCTTCACATAGACTACCATAAAAATTTCAAATCCATTGGGCAAGCAGAACTTGCTGTACCCAAAATAATAGGTGGCATGCCTATTTTTAGCATAATTAGGAAACCCTAATGAAAAGCATCAAGCAATAGATTTCACATTTTTCCTAGCATCATTCTAGCATAAGAACCTCACTCACCAAATTTTACCTATACTGGATCTATAGAAAAATTATGAAAATTCACACAAGATCCATCCATTGATAAAAAGAAATTCTATAACTCAAAAACTATACATGCACTAGCTCTGAAATTTTAACCAGAGATTCTACTAAGCAATAACAGATTACCCACAAAATTTCATAATTTTTGGACCACAGAAACTCAAGATAAAATTTAAACAAGTTTGCATGCATCTAAAAACACATTTCAAAGTCCTATTTTATTCATCCAAAATTTCTAAAACATGTGTTCATATAATATTTTTATTAAATACTAGACATTACTAGGAACTCAACAAAATTGGAACCATAACATTTGGATCTACCAAACTGGAGTTACACATTTTTGAAATTGTACACAATTCTGTGAAATAATAAAACAAACAAAAACAAGAAAATCGATTCACTGCTGTTGGGCCGGCCCGATGAAACGGCGGCCCACGAACACGTGCTGGCGCGGCCCAGACAACGGCGCGGCCCACGCTGGGCTCCCGCCTCAGCCTCGGCGGCTGACAGCCGGGACCCGCGTGACAGCGAGACAGGCAGGGGAGGAGAAGGAGACGGCGGCGTAGCTCGTCGACGGTGGTTCCTCCGGCGAGGTCAGCGGTGCTACGGCGGTCAACTCACTCGTGCGCATCTATTGGTGCCCTCAATTGAAGCTATTGCCGCGGCTGCAGGGGTTGGCGACGAGTACAGCGGAGCACGGTCGTGGCATGTCCGGCTCCGGTGAGGCTACGGCGCTACTACCCTAACGGTTGACTCTGCGAGCTTTGATGGTGCTCCTATGACCTAGCGCGAGCCAGAGGAGGGGATGGGAGGGTCACGGTGGCGGTTGTCCGCGTGGAGCAACAACGCCGGCGAGAACAGCCATGACGGCGGTGGGACGAAGCTGCGATTTTGCCCTTACCATGGCGCAATCGGACCAACGGTGGGGTGGAGAAGGTAGAGGAGACCACAGCGAGGCTACTGACGGATTGGGCAACCCGTTTTCGCGGTGGCAAGCACGCACGACGGCGGCGATGCGCGGTCGGCAATGGCGGGCGGCTGCGGTGGCTTGGCGCTGCGCGCAGAGAAGGCGAGAGGGGGAAATGGAGCGGTGAGCGCGTTCAGGCAGGAGCTGGCCCTCTTCTGGAGCGCGGACGCGCGACGTGGAGCCCTCGGCAGAGCCTGCGCGCCACGCGGTGAGCGTCGCCTGAGCCGGTCGGCCATGACGGTCACTGACCGTTTTCTGAAAACAGCGATTCAGGGTTCATCGACGATGACTGACAGAGCAGGTTGGACGGTGATTAGCTCCTAATCCGTGACGATCTAGACTATGCCATAGTTAACAAAGTTGATCATCTATATGTGAACTACAACTCTTGTTATTGGAGCTCGAGCTGGTTTGGCTCTGTTAGGGAGATACAAGGTGAAACAGTTGGGTACACGAAACTGCAAAACACTTAAAGACTTAGGAAAATTTCTAAGTATGAAATCAGCATGAAATTCTAACTTGTGGGCCATGTTTGACCATGTTCCACACATTTTCATGAGTTGGCCATAAAACAACTTTTGTTTCTTGATAAATTAGCTACAACTTTGGTAAAGAGTGCACAGCCATGCAAAGTCTCTAAGCTGGTGTTGATTATATCTACATCCATGATCTGCTTAGCTAAAGCAGCTTGAGCTCGTGCTAAATTTTTCAGCAATGATGATGATGATGTTCTGATTTTCAGTAGTACAGAGGAGCACAATACCTTATTAGTTAGTGCCCTGCAACCTTATGGTATCATTCTGCTACTTTTAGGATTAGTTTGTCAAGTGCAAAGTGTATGAAAGGGGTGTATCTGCATCTCTTTTTTTTCTAAAAATCTTGTTCCTGCTCTTCTCTTTTAATCATTACTGAACTTGAGTTGATAGCTTCTCTGTATTGCATACAAGTGTACATATATTTAGTGAAATCTGCAACTGGTTGTTACTTCTTGTCATCTAATTAATCTACCAGAACAATTGCTAGTGGACAGAAAATTCTGCCAAGTATTTGCGCATGATTTAAAATGGTATTCTTCATGTGCTTTGCCCTTTTTTATATATAAATTATAGCACTGATTCTCAAATCTCAACCAGTATGTCTTAGTTGGAGTCTAGCACTTTAGCTTGAAGGATGACAGCTTAGATGGCTGGGCTCTTGATTCTTATACTGTTTGTGCCCGTCGGTCCGGCCCGCGACAGGACACCCCGGTCCGGTCCTCAGCGGCTTGCTGCCACTTCTCCTGCCACTGGATCCGGCAGCGCCCGCTCCGAGCCTTGCCCCGGACGTCGACGCCGGAGCGGCCGGAGGTGGGGGCGGGAGGAGGAGCCCCACCCGCGCCCACTGAGCCGTGATGCTCTGTCTAGGATTTATGTGGTATTTTTGCTGTTTGTTGAGATCTGGACCAAATTTAGTCGATTTCCAGAACTGATTTAGGGATATAGTGAGAAATTAGAAATTTCTATGACACTTTATGCTCTCGATCTAGATGGAATGCACCTCTTCCTTTTTGTTTTCATGACTAGGTAGCTGGTGTAGGTTGCAAGAAATTTAGCTTCATAGCAGTTGTGTAGCTAAAGCAACTAATTTTGATATTTGCCTTTGCTCCAGATCTTAAAATGGAACTTAGTCATGCTGTTTTTTTTCTTTGCATAATGTTCCATGGGCAACTGACTTCATGATTGTTACTGCAGCATGCTTCTTCTTCTAGTCTCCTTTTTCTTGTATCAATCTTTGACATATACTATGAGATGCAATTGGATACCTTAGTAGTAAAATGTTTGACAGGTACACAATTATTTGTAGTTTAACTGTGCATGTCAATAAATTAAATACCAGATCAATCACTTGTTTTCTATTCTTCTTGTATCTTGAATATTTACCATATGCTGATTTTAACCTTTGTTTATCAGCACAGCTTTGTTCTGATGGTATAATCAAGCATGTGGAGGCTTGTTACAGTGTGGAGTCTTGTAGCAGCAGGCATAATCAAGTGCACAAAGTACAAGCAGTTTGTTGTCAAGTTAAATTAGAACTGAACTGCAGTTGTCTAGTTTTTTAGTAGATAATTTTCTATCACTAGCTATCTAGTTCTGGTCACCTGAAATAAGCTGAATAGGTGATGCATCAGAAATTACAGATGGCTCCCTGAATTGGGGATTAGTTTGACCTCCATCTGTTGCTGAGTAAGTTGCAAAAGTGTTTCCAATTTGCTTGGTTTACAGGTGTTTGACTTTTCCAACAATATTTTGAGATGACTAAAATAAGCTATTGCAGATTTTCTTGGCCTTTAGACTGTTAGATACTATTGTAGATGCCATGACTATTTGATAAATGAAGAATTCTGGGAGGCTTGATTAATGCTCTGCCACAAGACAGAGAACTGTCAGCCGAGCATTTTAATGAAATTTGATTGTGTGAATACTATACAGTAAATTTAATGGCAGTATATATATGTTTGTTCATTCATTCATTCATTCATATGCACCAAAAATAAGAAACAACAATATACAATTACTGTATAACTTGCATGTTGGGACGCAATTTTACCTGTACACAAGTTTTTTTTTCAAAACATGAAGTGTGTTCAACATATGAATAGAAAGAAATATGGCGGGCTGAATTAAAGTCCCTGCTAGTATTTCTTCCATGTGTCTCAAGTATAGATTGTTCTAAAAGCTGATTTACTTTGATTTGAACTTTTCTTCTTGGCACGCCTTTAACTATTGATATGAATGCTTTTGTGCAGGTCTCTGCTAATGTGCTCTGCTCTGCTGCCTCTACTACAGCTACTGCAAAACAAGTATACTTATATGTTCGGTGCTCAGTTTTAGGCCTTCTCTATATGCTTATAAGCTTATTTTAGCAGAAAATAATTATTCTTTTGACCCTAGCTTATAGTTCGGATCCACTACCCAAATCTTTCATAAAATAGCTGACCAAGTCCACTAAAAGGTTATGTCATCAATGAAATAAACAATTAGAAAGTTATTGCCACATAGGAAGCTTTACAGAAATAATTCTGTTTTTTTGTAAAAAGTGATCCGTGGTCTCTACCATGTCTATAAACAAGGAGAAATATTCCTGGTAACCAATTCCTATTTGAAATAATTCTTGATTCTTATATTGTTTGTGCCAATCTGGTTCATGGACTTGTCATTGTTGCTTATAAACTCTTTGTTTCATCTTATGTTTTAAAAGAAATGGCGACTGGGAAGACATTCTTGTCCCTTCTTATGATCATTATATTTTGGACGACGTTCTTATTGTCTCTAGAGGAAATAGATGAGATGGTGAGCTTATCTATGTGAGCTGTTCTAAAGTTTTGGTCAAATTTGTGAAGATGCATGTATGTTTGTTGAAGTTAAATCTTAGTTGTGTAGTGACATTTGTATTATTGTGGACAATTGTTGATGGATTAATTTTTATTTTTTTAACCATTTAAAATTGTCTTGTTGGACTGGCTGTCGCTAAAACCATATGTACCATCGCACAGTCTGTCGCTAAAAAGTAGCAATGGACTATCTGTCGCTAAAAAGTAGCAATGAACTATCTGTCGCTATAAATATTCGAGGCAACAGATTATCTGTCGCTAAAAGTATTGTCTGACGCTAAAGATTTTTAGCGACAAGACTTATAGCGTCTACAGAAGTCTGTCGCTGTAAGTTTTTAGCGTCAGATTGTTTGTCGCTGTAGCCGCTTTTAGTGTCAGATCGTCCATCGCTAATCTCGGTGTTGTGGTGTAGTGTCTCTATTTGTTTGCTTGTATATTGATATGCTTGGTTGCTACGATCTACGAGTAGAAGAGTTGTCCGTAAGCGCTGAGGAGGCCGAAAGCTACAAAAGAGAGGACTGAAGAATTTCTATGAGCAGTTGTCTTGAGTGGAAAGCAAGTGTAAAAGGCAAGTATAGCATGGGATCATCCTTGTTTCCTATCAACTTTAATACATTTAATTCATATTACATGTGTCACCTTGATACGGATTTCCTAGAATTGAACTTATACCTTGTCTCATATGGGATATGCATAGGGTAGCTTTGCTAGTGCTCAACTAAACCATGATCTTGTATCTTGACTAATGGTATATGCAATAAACATTAAAACATGACTTTTTAGCAACTTAGAAACAGGGGGTTGGAGTGTTTAGCTACTTTCTAAATGCTTCATATTCCTCTCCCTAAGGATTTATCTGTAAGCAAACATCCGAGACTTATATTACAGCTGTGAGGGCTACATGGCTCTGGCTTTAGCTCATTATGAGGACCTTTTCTAGCTTGTTAGTAGTTATCTTTATTAGCGTAAGAATGGCTTGACGAATCGGGTATAGTGCGGCCTCTATCCCCTTGTGTATAGGCTGCGCGTCATTGTGCCATCGGAAAGGGGACTCTACGTCTGTTTGCCGAGTAAATCTAATGGCCCTAACTTTGTTAGATGAACCTTTGAAAGGCTTTATAGTGAACCCTATCTGCTCACCCTGGAAGTGTTTTGGGAGTTATAAACCCAGGCATATGGGTATCACGACTCAAAGTGAAAGTGTACAATCTCTGTAGAATGTAAAACTGGTATATCAGCCGTGCTCACGGTCACGAGCGGCCTTGGACCCTTATGGAATAGAATATCACTATTAATTATTTATTTATGCTATTCATTAATCATGTTTACACTGATCATGTGTTTACTATGAGATTATGACAACTTGATACTATTCATATGCTAAAATTGTGACAACTAAAAGCTAAATGTTGTTAAACCTGTGTCAAGCCTTTGAGCCTCATGAATCCCATGTTACACTTGTTGAGTACGACATGTGCTCACCCTTGCTATTTCCCCACACCCCCAGACTTTAGAAAAGTTGCTCCGAAGATTGGAGTTACGGATGAGTTACCAGAAGACTGATAGAAGTGCTAGGCATATGATACCCCCAGTCAGCCATCCCTGTGAAAGATGGAGCCTGAAGATTAGCTATCGTTCCGTGATACTCTGATGTAAGTATTAAATATGAGTATATTTTTGTTATATAATAAAGCATTGTCTCTTGATACTATTGTAATTTGTTGGCTTATGTGTGTGACTGATCTCTAGGCGCATATAAGACTATGCATCCCATTTTATTCTTAAAATCGGATGTGACAATCCGACATCGCATCAAAGAGTTATGATTTTTTAAAAGTTCAGTCTTGTCATGCCACTCCCGGTGGCGCAACAGAACAGTATTGTCATGCCAGCGGGAGTGGCAGATGTCGCCAAGCCAATGCATGTGACGTGACAACATTATTTGGTCGCGCCAGCGGTACTAGCGCGACCAAAACGGTCAAATTTGCAAAAAAAAGGAGTGATTATTATTAAAATATTGAATAAAAAAGGATTTAAAAATCCCAAAATCTGCCAAAAGCGGTGGCTATATATATTTCCATGCCCTCATAGCGCCTAAAGATCATTCAAGGACATCCCAAAAACCTCAGCATAAAGATCTTCAAGAAAATCGCCTTAGAGGCAGATTAGCTTGCCAACCACCTCTAAAATTAACAGGCATTTTCTAGAGGCGGCTGCCAAAAACTCGTTTTTTATAGACTATTTTTAAAGGCGGATTTTGATAGAGCCGCCGCTACCCAAAAAGGGTGATGCCTCTAAAAATGGACTGTGTAGTAGTGGCTACATGTGTAGGCTGCAACAGGCTTCTTCTACCGTATTTGTAGTTCAGAAGTTGCAGCAGCAGTGACAATTGATGAGGCTTGTTGCTGCAGCGAACACTTCCATTGTATCTATAGTATTAGAAAATTTCAATTTCTGCAAACAAAATTATAGCATACTCCTGTTAAGTAAAGGAAAAAATTAATAGTAGTATACAACCTGATGAGACATAGATCGATGTCATTTCATTCTTGTACTCTCATTAGATAATCGTTTAATGATTTTGCAAAAAAAATAAAAAACGGATATCTACACTTAATACAGAGTGATGAAACAATATAACAGAAGCATAGGATATATAAACTATGCATATATTTATTGTCCTACAGTACAGATTGATACTACAATTATAATCACACTCTTTCTGGGTACAAATTAAGTAGCAATAGGGACATGGTTCACATTACAAATCACCTGATTAATGCGGTATAAAATTATTATAAGGTTTGGCCTTGTTCCAAAGCATTGACTTCTTTCTTAACGTTATCCCAAAGGCCTCTGCCATATCAAGTTCTTCCAACTTGACCGCATCGGGCAGAGCCCAATCAAAATGGTAAAGAAGGCTAGCAAGCGCCAACTCTAAGTTGGCCAGTCCTAGCGTGATGCCAGGGCATATTCTCCTACCAGCCCCGAAGGGAGTGAACTCGAAGTCATTACCCCTAAAATCGATACTGCTACTTTCAAATCTTTCTGGCTTGAATTCCTCTGCATCATGCCATAGCTTTCTGTCCCTTGCTATTGCCCAAACATTCACAAACAACTTGGTCCCCTTTGGCACATCGTAACCCATAACCTGACATGACTCACGACATTCTCGAGGGAGCAAGAGGGGTGCTGGAGCATGCAGCCGTAAAGTCTCCTTGATCACCAGTTGTAGATATCTTAACTTGATCAAATCACCTTCATTTATCTTGTCTTGTCCTTTGAAGGTCTCCCTCACCTCTAACGACTGGGCCTTATGCATGACTTGTGGATTCTTAACAAGCTCTGACATTGCCCATACTAGAATGGTTGATGATGATTCACTCCCAGCAGAGAAAATATCCTGCAATACAGTTACAATTGTGAAATGGGACATTCACATTAATTCTCACGGGGCATGCCAAAAAATCTTAATATTCTAACAAAAAACAAAAAGATCTGACCATTAATTTGGTAGACTCTAATCAGTATTGATAATAATAACTAGTTGATATATTTTATTTTTCTAAAGAATATCCATGTATATGATTATGAAAAAAAACTAGATAAAGTAACCCGTAAATGTGCATATAATATAAACTCTACGATACCAAAAAAAAAAAATTAGTGTAATAAAATTTCATTTGCCTAATGCTAAATTAGAAAATTAAGAATAAAGTATCATATGCATTGGAGGTTTTGCAGGAGTGTGGTGTCATATAACTAGAAGATATCTCGTGCGTTGCTGCGAGGATTGCAAAGAACTTGGAATGAAACTAAGTGAAAGTAACATGAATAGCTTGCAATTAAGAGGCTAGAAGTTAGTGGATGAGATAACTATTAGTGAAAGATGATATGGATACATAGGTGCCGTTCGCCTGGCTGGTCTGGAAACCAGCCGGCTGGTTTCTCCTCACAACGTCACTATTCATCAACCAGCCGCTACAGTGTTTTGGCTTCTTTTTTCAGACAAGCGAACGGGACAATAGTCGTTATTGGTGGATGGCTTGTATGTTGAGATAGACTTATAGTGGGATATTATCTGTATATAAAAGTGGATCTTACCCAAATAACCGTGCTGACAATCTCGTCGGTGAGAGCGAACTGCAGGCCACCTTCCCTCTGCAGCCTCAGGAGAACACCCAGAAGGTCCTCGTCTCGCTCTGGCGTCGGCATGGCTTCACGCTCCTGGATGATGCGGTACATGTTCCTCTGGTACCTCCTCGCGTCCCTCGCGGCGGCGCTGAACCGCCGTACCAGCCGCGAGGACGGGTACAGGTCCGCCAGGTTGAACCCACCAAACATCCGCACCATTTCGTCCAGCTCATGCATGTATTCGTCTCGGTACTTGCACCGGTCGCTGACGACCGTGCGCGCGGCGACGTCGTTTATCATGCGGCAGATCCCTTCGCTGAGGTTGACGGGCTGCTGACCATCGGCAGACTCCCTGGAGATGGAGCGGAGGAGGTTCGCCACCTCCTCTTCCCGGACATGGGCGGCGGCAGGAGTATGCCCCTGTATGCCTCGGCATATCCATGATTGGGAGAAAAAAATTAATATGTATAATATACACTAATACGCAGGTTTATACGTATCTTGAAAGAGTCACTCGAAGGCCCAATACAACAAAAGTTTTTGGCAGCCCACGAACGACGCCCCAGAATACATCTCCGTGACGTCGTCGCTCGGTCGCCCCTGCCCGTCGCCCCGTTCCCTGCTCGCGTGCGGCTTCACGGCGCGCTGCCGTGTGCCTGACTGGCTGATGATTCATCTGCCGCCGCGCCCGTGCCCCACGAGCCGAAGCATTACACTCGATGATTCATCTGCCGCAATATCGCAAGAACTGAGCGTCGACCCCGTCTACTGAGTGTCCTCTTCCTGCCTAGTGCCTTCCGATCTTGGTCTGCCTGTGACTCTGAATATGTGCCTAGACTGGCTGAAACAGGTAAGTTAATTAGACCTATAAAGTCCTAACGTGCTAGCAAATTCTTAATTTAATAATTTACTAATGCTGTTGTCGGTTGGTTTGATTTGTTTGTGTTTTTTTTTGTTTTGATTAGAGTGAAGGGCTGAAGACATTAGACATTTACGACATGTTCGTTTGTTGGTTTCTGCCAGAGCTTATCAGCCCATCAACAGTATTTTCCTCTCACAACAAACCAGCACCAGCAGGGCTTATCAGCCCAGAAACCAACCAGCGAACAGGCTCGTAGAATGAGACTCGACTTAATATATATATATACACTCTATGAATTTATTTAAATTAATTCAATCCACATCATGTCTACTAGAAATAGAAAATATGATTCTTGAGGTTAGTAATATTTTTACTGTATTTCTACATATGGTACAAAAGAATACATATTAAAGTTATAAATTTAAGTGAAAGTATGTCTATAATACATGTTAAAGTCATATATTTCACTAAAACTATGATTTAATTTTATTAGCCATATAACTTGTATAAACTTTAGGGCCCCTATTTATCGTCGCTCCAGCCCCAAATTCCTCGAGACGACCCCGAGCACGGAGCACCTCCCCTACTCCGATGACCGGCACTGCCGGGCAGCACCTCGCCATGTCCCCCACTCCAGCCAACGCGCCCCCTGCACTCCCCCTCGCCGGCTCGACTGGTCGCCCTTTGCGGGCTGCGGCCCTTGCCCTTTTCTCTGCTGGCTGCTTCGAAATTTTATACACGTGGCATATCCCGCCATGAATTCCTGGCTCTGCCACTGTTCCCGGATGCTCCGGAACGTGAGCACGCGTCGCTGGCTGAAGAGCTCGATCATACACAGCTTGCGGAGCTCACGCCACTGGGCGTTGTAGGGGGAGAAGATGATGTCGTTGCCGCCGCAGCTGAAGACATCGAAGGTGACGCTCATGTTGCGGTCGCAGAAGGTGAGGTCGTGTGTCCTCATCACCTCCCTGGCAGCCTCGGCGGAGGAGACCACCAGCGTGGGCACGGAGCCGAAGCGGAGCATCATGAGGGGCCCGTAGGTTCCGGACATCTCGCGCAGCGCCCGGTGAGGCAGGTCGCTGAAGCGCGACAGGAGGAGGTGGTGCAGGCTGCCGATGAGCGGCAGCTGCCATGGCCCTGGTGGCAGGCGAAGCGCTGATGATGGCTTCGTGCGTGATAATGTGACGTAGCTCCGGATGAGCTTGAGGAGGAGGGCGAGGAGGACGACGAAGGCTAGAAACTGGATTCTGATGTCCATTTTTGGCCAGGGATGGGACAAGTTTGCAGCCAACTGGATTGCTATAAAAGAATGATACACTGGATTGCTATAAAAGAATGATACACTGGGCGTCTGGGCCACAGGAAGCAGGCCGTTTTTTTAACATGGAACTTCGTATGGTAAACTCAAAATTGTTCCTATAAGTTTAGGTAACCCTTTCTAAAAACAATAGGTAAAAGAAAGCTACTTGCTTTCAATCGCCTAGAAAAAAACTCGGAGATTACTCCATGTTCTAAACAGGATGTACGTGATTTTTTGCCTCCCTTTTGACATATTACTAAATAAAGAAAGCGGAGTAAAATAAAGAACGTTATCCTTTTCTATTTGATTATTAAGAATTCCATTAGAGTACTCAGGACCTGAGGAATCTATTTAGATTGGGATTCCGTATTATCAACGGTCGAGATTTCCAAAATGTAATACTGGCGGTTCGTTATGTAAAAGAGGTACACAGGCAGTTCACATAAGCTAACCGCCAATGGTAATTGTTTATTTACAATGGCGGATTGGTTAATTGAACCGCTTGTGTAGATGCTATTAACACCGGTGGTTGCCTAACGAAAACCGCAAGTGTAAAAACACCATTAACACTGGCAGTTTGCATAGTGTAACCATCAGTGCAAATCTCTTTACACTAGCGGGTTTTATCCTGGGCCCACTGATTTCACAATACTGGCGCCTGTCCGTTACGAACCGCCGGTGAAAATAAAGGGCACCACCAGAAGAAATCACCGTTGTAGTATATGTATTTTCTGGAAATAATAAAATAATAGGTAAATAGCTATAATTCATAAATATTTCTTTTTAATTCGAAAAATATCAAATTGGTACATTTTAAAATATAATCTATCTCTTCAATATCTACAGCTGTAGTTTTGGTAATTTCTTCATTAGTGTTCATTTGAACAATTTTGTGGACCATAACAGGGACATGTGTATGTGCGGCAAAACAGAAGAAGGGAAGGAGTCGACGAAAGCATATGCACGTGTCCGTCGGTTTCCTTTGTTTATTTCTTTGGTCTTTGTCCAATGCTGGTTGCCGCATTTGGCCAGGGTCCGGCTCCGTGGCAGCTCCGATGGAGGAGCCGCACCAAATGCGCTGGCTGAAGGAGCCGTTTCTGCTCGTTCGCCAGAGGAGCCGAAGCCCTTTTGCACGTACAGAGGCAGAGTATGGATCTGTGGCTTTGCCGCTCCGGCTCCGGCTCCCGCGACAGAGCACTACGGTCGGAACCCGGCCAAACACGGCCTTAACAGGCCAGATCTAATTAAATCCAAGAGCTAATACTTCCAGGTATGCGTGATGATGTGCTCTAGCCCATGATGAGCTTGAGAAGGAGGGTGAGGACGAAGGCTACAAACGGGATCCTCATGTCCATCTCTGCTAGGATGGGATTTCGATGAGCTAGCTTAAATATAGAGTCTACTCTTTCTGTTCTTCAATATCTTCGTCATGGTTTGTATGCCGATAAGTTTAACTATATTTATAGAAAATATTAGTAATATTTGTATCTCTAAATAAATTTATTATAAGAATAGATTCAACGATCTATTTAATGATATTAAGTATGTACCATAAATATTAATATTTTTATATGTATTTAGTTAAAGTTATTTGTTGGAAAGCAAAAACAACAGCTAAAGGGAAGCGGAGGGAGCATTAGGGCACCCGCAATGGCTAACTCTTAAGCTAGCTCTAAGCATTTTTCATATTTTAACAGAAGAGAGAGAAAATCTAGCTCTTGATTGAGAGTTAAGCTCTTGCATACATTTTAAGGTTACGTGACAGTTTCGTGCTAGCTATTCATGTTATAAGCTATGTGCTAAAAGTTAGCACTATTGGTGAAGTTGGCTTAGAGCTAGTGGTCCTGTTCGCTTCTCTTATAATTCATACTTTTCAGTTTCTTTTTTCAGCCGGAACAACGTTTTTCTCTCACAATAAATTAGTTGGAACAGTGTTTTGGCTTGTTTTTTCAACGAAGCGAACGGAATCATTAAATAACTCTAACCATTGCGGGTGCTCTTACACAACAACGTATCCAAAGTATCGAGGCGCTCCTGTGTTTGTTATTCCCATCGTACAGATAACCCTTGGTGTTCAAGGAGAGATATTTACGGCATGTTTGGATATCGGCCACGCCTGGCCACGCCCCAAGTGTGGCGAGCTGTGGCGAGCCGCAGTTGCGGCAGCGTTTTCTGGCACTACACTTTTGTGGCGTGTTTTTTCTATGTGAGATTCCGTGGCTGCCACAGTTAAAGTTGCAACCAACCAGCGGGCGTGGCTCGCCACATTCATGGCGTGGCGGTTTGCGGCGGCACACCAGCCTCAATTCGTTCGTGCCTCGAGAGCCTCAGTATAGTTTTTATTCTACATTTTGTTTTCATCTAGTACTGCTCCGTACTACATAAATAATACGCTGATAAGACAGCGAAACAGACGAAGCTGATGGACACGTCCAGGGTTGATGGCACCTTCACACACACTAACGAACGATCATAGTCATCATACACGCACCAACAGATTAATGACTTGACTTTATTGAGTCACGTTAGGAACACAGCATGGTGCCAAGATGATACGATGTCAGCAAAAACTTATGGGATCCACCATTTAGTAAACAATTGGAGAAATTTTGATTTCTTTTTTGTCGTTTCCGCATACCTCCACACCTCCGTGTTCGTTTCGCTGAAATTTTACTTGTGCTGATGTTTATACTGATTTATTATGAGAAAAAACGTTGTTCGTTCGCTAAAAAGTACTGTTGATGCATATGCTCGTCCTTTCTCTTATCCTTTAAAATTGAGTACGAGGGAATCCCCTTTTAACGTACAGGGGAATAAAGGGATAGCTGCTTGAGTAGTTCCCTATAATTATCAATCTCTTATAACTCTAGTTTATCTCCTCATCTGCCTATGCTTTTCTTCTCCAAATTGTATTTCAACATCATAATAACTCAAAGTCACGGCATGCTTAATTGAAAAACATTTCAAATATGTAATCTGGAATTCAAAATTTTAAATTAAATTGACAATTTGGAGAAGGCCACCAGAGAAAGGTTCACTAAACACGTGCCAGACTGGCAGCAATCTGTAACACCCTAAAATTTGCTGGAAATATAGTTAAATTGATTTAATTTCGTATTTTTGTGCTCATGAAACATAGGAAAATAATAATTTTTATTATTTTAAAATTTATCATAGGGCTTAGCAACATAGTTGTGCATACATGCCAGTGTGTTTGATTTATTGTAATGAGTGGTTGAATCCAAAATTCGAAATGAATTTAAAATGCTTTTGAAATTAGCTTTGAAGTAAAAGAAAAGAAAAATAGAAAATAGAAGCATTTAAAAAGTTGTAAATTTTATTTTTGAAAGCCTACCAAAATTGTTCATTTTGAATTAAATTGAAAAGTGTATTTTAAATCATATTTATACTTGATTTCGGATCATATTTGAATTTGTTTTGAATTAAGACAAGAAAAATTGGAAAAGTAGTTTTCATTACTCTTTCCCCCTATTCGGCCCAAAGCCTGCTTGTCGGCCCTGCTTCTTCTCTTTGTTGAGTCGGCCCTAGCTCTCCATTCCTTTTTCCTTTCCCAGGCCACTACTTCTTCTCCTCAGCTTTTCTCCGCGTGGGCCAAGCCGACCAAAGTGCTCCCTCTCAGCGCAGCCCGATAGGCTAGTCCGCACTCGCATTCCTCCTGCAGGGCCACTTCCCTCTCCTCTTGGGCCACCCATGTTTTCACCTCGCTGGCCTACATCAATGAGCCCGCCCGAAGGCAGCAGCCGCGCAGCCTCTTCTCTCTCTGACTGCTGGCCCTCGCCCTCGCCGACGCTGACAGGTGGGCCATCCCTGTCAGCTCCGTCCCTCTCCTTCTGCTCATACCTGAGACAGACTCCGCCGTCGGTGAGTCCGCACTCATGTCGCCACGCGTCATTGCCTTGCGCGCCACGTTGTTTCCGCTCCTATAAAGCCCGAGGGCCCTGCCACGTTCTGGTATTGTCTCCAGGACGTTCCTAGCCCTAGCTCCGCGCCTTTCGCCGAACGGGATCTCGCCGAGCTTGACGTCGTCCGCCTGCCAAGGCGCACGCCATCTTCAAGCCGTCTCCGGTCGTGTAGTTGTCCTAGGTAAGTTCGCCATCTCCTTCCCCTTCTCCCTGTGTTCCCAGTTTGATCTCTCGTGGCCCGTAGCTGTTTTCCTGTGCTCGCCGCCGAGCTTCTCAACGCTGGCCATGGCGCCACCGCCTGAAGCAACACACCGGCGACCCCCATCTCCCTCTCTCCGCTCTCGGCTGTCCATCTGGAGATCAAGAGCTCAGATTAGAACGTACCCCTTCGCTGGCGCTTTTGTAAAAATCCCCTTACAATTAATTGCATCTTAACCCACGGTCCAAAGCGCAATCACAGATTACGTCTTCTTTGGAAAGCGTAGTTTCTTCAGTTTAGATCCAAAATACGTTTCACTTATTTACAGATTTGCCACTACTTTCTTTAGGCCATAACTTCTCTGTTTTAACTCTGATTTGACCCGTTCAACTTACGTTAGGTTTAATTTCATAATCTACGTGTTCATACTACTGTTAGATAAGTTTTCAACTTTTAAAATTCAAGGTTAGATTTAATCTATTATTTTAATAAAGGAAATCTTGTTTAATTCATAACTTCTACGTTTCAACTCCGTTTTAGCCCATTCAAGTTGCGTTGGATTCGTAATAACATAAACTACGCATTGGTAACAATATTTACCATATTACTATTTCTGGAATTTCATGGTTTAAACTCTAATTTGATTAATAATTATGCAACTAGATTTTATAAATAAAATATGATTTGTTTTACTTTAGTTTTATAATTCAAATCTAAAATTGACTTAATTCAATTTATATTATTTATAAAATATCTTATATATATGATTTATAGTTAAAATAAATGAAGCCTATAGTTTTTTTCCACGTATAAAGTAAATTTATCGGTAGATGTATCTTTTTTACCGTAGCTCCAATTAGAGTGCTTCTTGCGACTGTGTGTTCGTAGCGATGCGTAGAATCGTGTTTCAAACTCTTTTACTTATTTTTCTATGATTGATGTACTGTTCTAATTTAGATCTATTGTTTGCTTATGTATGATTGCATGGATGCTTGTGTGGTGCTTTATGATCATGTCCAGTTGGTGAGCTTTATGTGTTGATTAAGAAGCAGATCTTTGCTGTTTTGGACTTGAAGAAGGATCTAAGTTTAAGGTAAGTATAACATGGGACCATCCTTGTTACCTATTCACCTTTAATCACTTAATTCATATTGTATGTGTCTACCTTGTTGCCAGTAAGGATATCCTAGATATTTGATATCTTGTACCTTGATACCTATGGGGTATTGCATTGGGTAGCTTTGCTAGCGCTCAACTAAAGCCATGATCTTATAACTTGACTAATGGTATATGCAATAAACATTAAAAGATGCTTTTTAGCAACATGGAACAAGGGGGCTAGAACATTGGGCTATTTTATGGTGCTCTATATTCCTCTCCCTAAGGACTTATCTGTAAGTGAACATCCGAGACTTACAGTACAGCTGTGAGGGCTATATGCCTCTTGCTTTAGCTTAGTATGAGGACCTTTTCTAGCTTGTTAGTGGTTACCTTTATGGAGCAAGAGGGGCTCCAATTTGTATGATCTCAGCCTGCCAAGAGGGTGCACTTTGGTTTCTTTGTATTTTGTTAGTCACTCCTTGGAGGGGGTTCATGCTTATTGATGGGGAAACCTTAGCGGCCCTAACTTGTTAGACGAACCTTTGAAAGACTTCTTAGTGAACCTTGCCGACCTTCCTTTGTAGTGGGTCAAGAGGCTCGCGACCTCGGGTGAAAGGGTAAATCACAACTCATAGTGAAAGTATACAACCTCTGCAGAGTGTAAAACTAGTATATCAGTCATGCTCACGGTCACGAGCGGCCTTGGTACCCTTACGGAATAGATGATGAACACTGATGATACTAATGATAAAGATGCTCACTAATGATTGTTGTTTATGCTATTCATTATTCATGTTTACCTGATCATGTGTTTATATGGGCTCGTGGATAAACTTGTTGCCACCCAATCGCTAAAAGATGACTCATTAAAAGCTAATCGCAGTTGAACCAGTGTCAGCCTTTTGAGCCTCATGAACCCCATGTTATATTTGTTGAGTACGATATGTACTTATGCTTGCTTTACTTTTTAAATCTTTGGAAAAATCCTAGATGGGTACCAGATTGCTAGAGTTTGGAGGAATTATGTAACACCTCTGGTATTACGAGCTTGTTTAGCACCGCGATTTATGCCTAAGAAAATTTTTTGAAACGAGTTTCTGGGATTTTTTATTTAAAACGTACTTGATGTGATAAGTGGATCTTGTGTGACTCACTTTTGTGGACTCATATAAACATCCAAGTTAAATTATTCAGTGTGTAAAGATATTTAGGAACGTCGAACAACAATTCTAGCCAATAGATAGCGAACGGTTTGTTCTATTAGATTAAGCATGAAAAACAATTGTTATAAATAAAATAAAATCTATTAATAAATAGAACGATATATATATAGCTTTTGAATCTAATTTAAATCCGAGCTTTGTTAAAAATCTCTTTGTGCCTAGATGTTGCTAACTATCTAAATTAGTAAACCGATAGAAATATCTATAGGTATATATATACATACATACATACATATATATATATATACTCACGTGTTTATTTTGAGAAGTACGTTGTCGGTGCAGAAAGTGACCAACACATAAATATTTGTAGTTTTGTCGTATGTTGTGATCGGATGTGGCCTAGCACTCAATGACACAGGGTTTATACTGGTTTAGGCAACGTGCCCTACTTCCAGTTTGAGTCGATCGATGACTTTATTCCCAAGCCTAGGTGCTCGAAGTTTGCAGTGGGGTTACAAACGAGGAGGAGAAAGATGGGGGTGCAAGAGGTCCGGTCGGACTCTGGTCTGAAGGGCCAAGAGTGACAGGAGCTTCGCTATGTGCTAAGTGTCCGAGCGTGCGCTCTGTGTAGCTTTAGAGTGTCTAAAGCTAACAGAGGGTGAATCAATGTAAGTGAACTGATCGGTCTTTTTTGTTGGGAGAGAGCATATCCCCTTTTATAGATGAAGGGGATGGCTTTACAAGAGAGAGAGAGAGAGAGTACGTATGCTACTAAATCTTGTTGCTCACGCTGTAACAGAACCACCCAATTTATACAAGATCAAGTACGGCTGTCCCCGCTAACACGTTGACACGCGCATACTTTCACTTATATAAACCCGGTAGTCCGCCGAGTGTCCCAAAAGACCTCGGTAAATCAATATCACAATCAAGATCGCTTGATTAAGCAATTACACATCACATACATAGAGTTGCAGCGAAAATAATATTACAAATGGGTTCACAAATAATAGTACAAGTTTGGGTTTCAAAACCGCTTAGTGAAAACAACATAGGTTTCAAATGATTATCTTAATATAAGTTCTAAATACATTGCTAGCATAAGTGACATCATCCGACAAAAGCATATAGACGAGAAGTAACTATAGAATCATCTTAATATGAGAATAAGAAAGTTGTAGGTAACTTCCTAAGCTTTTCAAAAAGTTATGGTTCATGTTTGTTGGAGGTCTAGAACTCTAGCTATGCTTCTCTGAAGTTCCTATCAGTTTTCTGTACCACTGTTGTTGGGCTGCATTTGCAGTTTTGCTTGTGCAATTATTTTCATGGTGTAAGTGATGTTTGCTATGGTTGTAGTGAATACAAAAGTTGTAGCAAATTTCATAATCTTGCTTGTGTTCAAATTGTAAGACCATAGGCCTGATAGTTTAGGAGTTACATGACTTTTAAGTCTTCTGTCAGGTTTTGATTGTATTCTGAGCAGATCTGAAAGATGCTAGTGTTTGATCTAGTTAGGATTTGAATCACACCTAGATTATAATAGAGTAGTTGTAGTGCTTTTGTGAGATTTCCAAAATGTCTATGAACACCCTTTTTGGTGATCTAGATCTCTATATACAACTGTCTGAAGTTACATGGCAGAATCTGTCCAAGTCTGGATAGAGGTGTTCAATTGGGCTTGATTGACCTTGTTAATGGTGGAATCACCTTGTGATGATAATAAACATGTTTTAGATAATTTAATAAGCTTTCTATAAAGATAAGGTTCATGCTTGTTTGATGTCTGTAACTCCAGTTATGCCATTTTGAAACTACTACTACTTTTCTGTCCTAGTTCAGTGCAGATCTGAAACATTGGCATGTTTGACCTAGTTAGCTTTAGAATAAGCTTTTGGTGATAATAACAAAGTTGTGGATAATTCATGTATCTAGCTTCTGTTAAAATTTGGTGGTATTTGGCTTTGTGGTTTGTGAGTTATGCCTGTTTAAAGTTGGGTTTCAAAAATGGCTGCTCTCTGTCAATTGTGGACTAGTTTCTGTAAATGGGTATATTTGACTTAGTTAACTTGAGAATCATGATAAGATGATTAAATTTGAATTGTAGAAAATTTCATAAGCTTTCCATAATGTCTTGTTTCATGGCTATTGGATTTGTATAACTCTAGTTATGATCCAAACATGAAGCTGTTGTTTCCAGTCCAGAAATAGACATATGCTAGTTGTTGTTGTTTACTCCATGTGTTGCTAAGTGTGGCTTATGCCCTTGTTGATGGTCAAGTTATGATACTTGTGACCTTGTTAAACTTGTGTCATGCTTGATGTGCTTGCTCTCTATAATTAGTTGTGTGATGTTAGTTAAATAGCTATTGGTGTCTATGTCTTGCATAATCTTATGTTTGTCTTGAATGCTTAGGTGATGCATCTTGTGTTACCATTCATCACATTCATACACATGCATCTTGCATCTCATTTAGGTACGCTAGATGAACCACGTGAAGGATGTGATGTGGAGCCGAACTCGAAGATTTGGTTTGGTGGATCTATCTCGAAGATGGAAGGACTAAGCAAGTGCTAGGACCAGAGATGTCACCAAGACGGTGCAAGCTAACTGAACTGACTTGTGTCGGATCTCAGGCATGCCCCGGAGCATTCTAAGTCTCCTATGTTTTTACAAATATCTTGAGTATCTTTTATTGTTGATGATGCATTAAGTATAGGAATTGGTTGGAACCAATTGTTGCATTATATATCTATCCTTGTCCAGATATCGCACTTGAATCCTATTTAAGTTCAGGAACGGGTTAAATGCTTAGCCATGCTTAGTGCGGTAGAAGTCGGGTGATTTCCTGTCACCTATGGGCTTTAGGATGAGGTGGATCACGGTTGGCTATATTTGCTATCGTGGAAAAGAACCATGTGTTAATAATGAAAAGAGACCGGACGGGATGGCGTTAGTGCAGCAACAAGGCATGGAGGTCTTGGGTGTGAATCTATCCCCGTCTGTGTCATTTAAGGACCGATACGCTGTATGTCCTCATGTCATGTTGAATGCAGCCTAACACTTAGTTGGCCAGATAACTCGTTCCGACCGCGAAGCCTAGTAGTTCGATTTAGGCCGGGGACGCGAGCAGGGGTCACAATCTGGATGGAAGTAAGGATGTGTGGAGAGCCATTGGCGTAAGCCCAAGGGCGGGTTAAGTCACCGAGCACTCATGGCAGAGTGGTTCTCTGATTTTGCGGCACTGATCGGACTCGCGACTCTTGAATTGTGCCAAAGGTGACTTGATTGCGACCCTGACGGGGGAAGTAGGGTTTGTGTTAGGAATACCCCTCCAGCTGGATAGGAATCGATTCGAATCGCCATCTCTCCTGGATAGTGAGAACTTGACTGAGCAGCGGCAACGTAGATTCAATTAATTTAACGATATGGTTAAATGGATGATGATGATGATAATGTTGCCATGATCTATACCTGCTATGGTTAATAATGTTTGCATCTTAATCAAGTGATTGCTTAGTACAGGTGCTAATATAGATGACAGGTTAATGGCTTAAAGTCACTGCTAGCTCAGGTTAAAAGTTAATAATTATTACCTATGCTTTTCCTCCAAAAAGGAAGTGTCAGCCAGATCCACTAAATTAAGCTATGCATGATCCTTGGTGTCATTTGTTTTGGTTTTCGACGGGTAAGTCTGGCTGAGTACATTCGAGTACTTAGGGTTTATCCCACCATGTTGCAGGTGGAGTTCTTGGCCTGTTGAAGATGGTGGATAACCGTCGGTGGGCTCGGTGATTCTATAGTTACTTCTCGTCTATATGCTTTTGTCGGATGATGTCACTTATGCTAGCAATGTATTTATAACTTATATTAAGATAATCATTTGAAACCTATGTTGTTTTCACTAAGCGGTTTTGAAACCCAAACTTGTACTATTATTTGTGAACCCATTTGTAATATTATTTTCGCTGCAACTCTGCGTATGTGATGTGTAATTGCTTAATCACGCGATCTTAGTTGTGATGTTGATTTACCGAGGTCTTTCAGGACACTCGGCGGACTACCGGGTTTATATAAGTGAAAGTATGCGCGTGTCAACGTGTTAGCGGGGATAGTCGTACTTCATCTTGTATAAATTGGGCGGTTCTATTACAGCTGGCATCAGAGCAAGATTAAGCATAATACTATCATGTACGTCATTTTAAAAACAAAGTTTTAGTTTTAAAAAGCCTATTTTGACTAAAACTTTAGCTATAGGCAAATTTGTTAAAACTTATTTGCAAAACTATGCTAGCGACATCCTCCTTTATGCCCAGTTAAGGACTATTAGGTGGCTATCTAAGTACTAACATGGGGGTTTTACTTTCGTCGTCCATACGGCGTGCTATTGTATGGATGCCATTCGCTTGAATGGTAATGTATGGATCAATTGCCTCTACGCCCAGGTAAGTGTGAGTTGTGAGAGCATGACCATCCAACTGTCGGTCTAGGGGAGAGTTAGCTTTGGTTACTAGAATATTTACATGTTACACACATGTATATATGAAGATACTTAATTGCGGGTATGTCTATAGGGTAGCTATGGATACCGAAGTATATATATCCGGGGATGTATATATGGAGAGTATCTTAGTTTACTGCTTTCATTGTGTGCTTATTTATCTCTTATGGGGATGGGCTGCAATGAATTTGCCTGCAGGTACGCTAACCACGAATGCGTAGATTGAATGTAGCTGACGACTAGCTATATATCAAGAGAGTACGTGTTATGCCACCGACATAGAACATGATTGCCACCTTAGGCTGGCAATTTTGTGAGGACGAATAGGACGAGCATGCATCATGATTGTGCTTGTGCATAAATATGCTTTCCTCACCTTGTTCTAATACTAAGTAACTTGTGATCAATGTGATGTTGCTATCTTCCCTGTGTGAAGCTAGACAAAATGTCTTGTCCCATGCTGCTTGAATAGCTATGCTTGAAGATAGTGTGTGATTAGCTCGTCTTGTATGTTTGCTTCCAAAGGAAATAGATGACAAGTTATTAATTAGCAAAAACTTCACCCCTTGGAAGACTAAATTGCTAAATATAAGTAAAACTTGTTTTGTAGAGATATCCACCTACTCGGTAAAAAGGAAACAAAAGATAACAGTGCCTTACCACCATGTTTTGCATGATATGTGTAGTGGTGTTGCTGTAGGTGACTGCTTGTTATGTACGAGCTTTGTGCTTCATAATAGTCATTTAAGCTAATTGGATTGAGTGTTTGAAATGCTTGCTTAAGACCGTGATGTAGATGTGGATGCTCGTTATCTAGGTAGTGCCGTAGTTGTCACCCTGTTGTCCTCGGTAAGCATACGAGTGTTGAAGAGCGCTATCCTAGAACAGCGTCCAAGTTTTGATGATCTCATGGTTGTCATCTCCAATTAAGTTCTCTCTTAGGAACCTGAGCCTATACATGTTGTTGCTAGCCTTAAACATTGCGCTACGAAGACCTTTATCCATGCCTTTGCTTGACCTTAGGCCCAAGCTTAGTTCCCTTGAATGCTTGCATGTTTCGTGGTTGTCCCGCTCCTATGTGGGAGGACCCTGCTGCAAAAAAAACCTTGTTAGATCTCATTGCTCCTTCTTTTACTGATGATCTGGCACAACACTAATCGCTATCTATTCTGGCTTTGGAACCTTTTCCTCGCAGCTCATGTCATTGCTTTATCAACTCAATCCCTAGTCAGTGCATTGGCTCTGGCCCTCGAATCTTGTTTATTTTGCCTCCAACCCTTTCAAGTCTCTGGATGTTTATCAGTCTTGATCTCATGTTGCTGCTCAGCAAGACCAAATCTCATGTTAATCTTTACCTGGTAATCACCATGGTGGACACAACACATTTATGGAAATTAAGCAAGAGTCTCCTACTTAGTTGCCTTCGGTAATTAGGCTATGTTCCTTTGTGCTGTGTTTTGATCTTCTGATCGCCTCCTTGTTGGCTCCTAACCTTGTGACTACCTTTGTTTGCTATCCTTCCTTCGCATAGTTCTTGCTCCTATGCAACCAAATTTGTGCCACGTGAAAATTCTTGTGAGTTGTATGTTCAGTAAGCGATCTACGGTGCCATGACAAAACCGAGAGCCTCCTGTGGGCGCGCACACAAGGTTGTGCTGCTCGGCACGCACTGGTATCGAGGTTCCTAGTCATGATCCATTACCGAACTGCACCGATGTGTTATTTTCATGTGAGCTCTTCCTCGGTTATCTCTCCTTATCGTGTCAGAAGATCTGTACATCGAACTAGATACCATAGGACTTTCTTCTAGAGTTGTTCAAAGGATAACCTTTGAAGAATAGGTCACTGACATAAACAATAACAGACTGCAAGAGATGGTAGACAAGTGACTCTACTTGATGTTCCCTATAATGATGTCAATCATCTAGTGAGCAACTTATGTCATTCTCATTGGATTAGAAAGGTACACAACACTTAATGTTGGACAAGTTGTTAGTCAGATAAGAATCGAACGTCACATTATGATTATGCCCTGGCTATCCAAGTCTTGATCATTACGTGCATGCGGATTGCACAGTCGAGATCAACCATCTCTAGTGTGACCCCTTGCCTACTGACTTCGATGGCGACCATCTGTTATGCATCAATCACAACTATGTAGGCAAGAGAGAAGATTTAGAATTTTTAGTGTTGAGAGACAACTGATTAGTTACTAGTAGGAAGCTTAACCTCCAGCTAGGTGACAACTTTTTGCTAATTATGAAGGCTATGTCTCGCAGAGCAATGTTAAGCAATGAAACAACAAGCCATTTAGCAATGCAACTACTGCTTTGTTTTCCAAAACATGTGCTATCAAGTCAATTCCATCTTGGGCAATCACATAGATAGTATAAGATGTTGTATCGGCTATGTAAGGAGCTAGCGAAAGTACGTCCCTAGTTTTAGTCAGCATCTTTATGCCCCTAGGTGCCACTAACGCATGTGTCCGGACTCTATTGGATGAAGTGCTGAAGGATATATAGGAATGGTTCCTTATCTCTATAGGATAGTCCCTCCATGTAGAGTATGCTTTGAGTCCCAAAAACATAGCCACAAGTCCAATGCTTGTGCATCATCAAGTTAGTGTCTAAATCAAATGATTTAAGTTGTTTCCTGAGAACCACATATGGAAAACCTTAGTCTACATCCTCTGAGAAAAGAGCTACTGCTGCTGCTATACAAAGAGATCGAGAGTATAGAACACACACCACAACGTGTGAAACAAAGAAAGAGAAAAACGAGAAATCTGTCCAGATTTTTGGTACAAAACCAAATGTAACACCCTAATTTTGCATTTTTTTAAAAAAATAGTCAAATTGATTTATTTAAGCAATTTATGTGAGCATTCAAACATAGGAAAGTAATAATTTTTATAAAACTAAAATCAAATATAAGATTAGCTACAAGTGATGCATACATGCTGCTGCATATTATTTTGTGAATGTTTGGTATTGATCAAAAATTTCAAAGAGAATTGAAATTTGAATTTAAAATGCTTTTGGAAAAATTGTTTGGAAAAAGAAAAAGGAAAATTCTTTCTTTTCTCCCTTCCTTGATTTTCGGCCCGCTCAACCGCGCTAGCCCAGCTCCCTCTCCCCTCCCCCTTCTCCTCATTTCTGGCCGAGGCCCACCGAGCAGCCATGCCAGCCCAGCTCGGCCCTCCTTGCCTCACCGCCGAGCCCAGCACCGTGCCAGCCCAACCGCAGCCGAGCCAGCGGCCTTCCAGCAACCGTCATGCCTCCCTTTCCCTAGCCGCTGACGCCTGGCCCCCGCCTGTCAGCTCCCCCACCTTCCTCCCACAACCGCAGCCCCGGTCAAGCCGCTGCAGCAACCGACGCCCCGCTCCACGCGCGTCGTGGGAGCGCCCTTCCCTCGCGCCCTGGCCTCTACAAAATGGAGCCCACGCCTGAGCCGCCCCCCTGCTACCGCTCCCCGCTCCATTTTTTGCTCTCGCTCACGCCTCGAAGGCCGCAACCAGTGCACGGCGAAGCACCGAAGACCGCCGTCCGCCGTCCGCCGTGACCCGCCTTCCCCGAGCCGACTCCGACCCCAATTTTCCCTGCTGTGAGACCCCCATGCTCCCCCCTCTCTCCCCGACCTTTTACTTTGGTGTTTGGTGACTTGTATGGCCGTTTCGCGTGCGACCGGGAAGCTGTTGGCCGCCAGCCATGGCGACCGCTGCCTCGGCCTTCCCCTCCGGCCACCTCTTTGGCCTGGCCGAGATTCCCTGCTCCCCCGCTAACCCCCGGTGCCCTCGGTTCTTCGAACCGTGGCCCCTAGCCCCCGTACCATGCTCGCCGGAGTACTCCACGCCGCCGGCCATGGAGAGCCACCGCGGCTGCACTGTTCCCCGCCGGCGTCTCCTTCTCTTCCCCCCACATCTAATCCAAGCCGTCCATTTCCTGATCGACGGCTCTGAGTGGCCGATACCCCTTTGTAGGTAAATTTGCTAAAGAGACCCTAAGCTTTTCTAAGTCCTAACCCGTAGTCCAAAGCGCATTTCCCCGAGTACGCATTCTCATTTTGAAAGCGTAAAGTTCACTGCTTTAGTCTAAAATACGTTTTCAGTATTTATAGAAATGCCATTTGAACAATTTTGCTTATAAAATCGTCGTTTTAGCTCTGAATTGATCCGTTCAAATCGCGTTAGCTTCGTAATTTCATAATCTACATGTTAGAACCATTGTTAGTCAAGTTTGGAAATTTTTAATTTCATGGTTAGATTTAATTAAATATATTGCTATAGGAAATCCCGTTTTAATCATAACTTTCGTATTTTAGCTCCGTTTTTCGTGAACTTCGCGTTGACGTGATCGTAGCGAGACGTAGATTATTTTCACAAACATTTTATCTTGTTTTCTATACTGTTGGTGTACTGTTCTAATGATAGGAATGTTTGCTTTGCATGAATGCTTTTGGAATGTTGTATGTTGCCGTGTTGGTCGCGTTCAGACGGTGAGGAAAATGTTGGAGACCAAGAATTCTTCGATGACCAGCAGGACCAGCAAGAGTTTGTGAACCAAGGCAAGTATAGCATGGGCCTACCTTGATGTCTTATTTCACTTTAATCAATTACTCATGTGCATGTGTCTAATTTTGATAACCCTAAGGACATTCTAGACACTTGATGACTTGTTCCCTTGACTCCTATGGGGTAATTGCATATGGGTAGACTGCTAGTGCTCTAACTGAACATGATCTACATGATGATGGATGATTCTATGGAACTAAAAGTTTAACATGATTTATAACAACTGTTCCATAGGGTGAAGGTGCAAATGACTTTTGATCATGTTGCTCCCGGCCCTCTATAAGGACTTATCTGTCGGCAAAAGCTGGGACTGACAGTGCAACCGGGAGAGTCATATGGCTCTGACTTTAGCTCAGTAATAGGACCTTTTCTAGCTAGTTAGAGGTTACTTTTTGGCACAAATGGGGCTTGCCACATTGGGTATAGGGCTGCCTCTGTTCCTATGAGTATAGCCGCGATGGATATGTGCCATAGGAAAGGGGGTTCCTACATCTGCCTGCCAAGGAAACCTAGCAGCCCTAACTTGTTAGAGAAACCTATGAAATGGCTTCATAGTGTACCCTGCCCGCTCACCTTGGCAGTGACATGGGAGTAATTAACCCAGGCATATGGGAATCACGACTCGCGGTGAATGTGCACCACCTCTGTAGAGGGTAACAAACTGTTATAACAGCCGTGCTCACGGTCACGAGCGGCCCGGAAAACTCATAGAATAACTGGTTACTTGTTGATGATCAATTAAGATGTTCTATGATGATTTATGATACACTTGACCCTGATATCTGTTCATATGGGATTAAATGGGAGCTTAAGCATAATTTGATAATTCCTGAGAATAAAAGCTTGACTTACTAAAAATGCTAACTGCAGTAAACCAGTGTCAACCTTTTTGAGCTTCATAACCACATGTTAACTTGTTAAGTACGGGATGTACTTACGCTTGTTTATTTTCTTTATTTGGATAAAAATCCCGGATGGGTAACAGATGACAACGGGTATGAGGAATTCCCTGAGGATTTTTAGGCTTGTGGTCAACCAGTTAACCTTCCCTGTAATGAAGCCCCACGAGAGAGTTACCTTTTATTTTCCGCTGTGATGTATAAGACTAAGTTATATTATGAATCTGTTGTATGAGACGCTGTGATGATACTTTATGTAATTTGTCAGCTTGTGTGTGTGATTGATCCCTGGGCACACACGAGTGTTGTGCATTCAATTTTATCCTTAAAATTGGGTGTGACACCAAACATCTTCAAGCCAACGATTGGTGACTCAAACATGGTTGGAATGGCCTCAAACTTTGGTGACCTCATTCCTCACTTAGGACACGTCGATGCCTTAAGTTTGTTTGAGGATTGGTTGAGTGAAACATCGGATTTGAGAGATGTTTTGTCAATTCGGTACGCTATAATTATAGAATAGGGCAGTTTTGGTAGCCGCATTGTTTGGATAGTCAAACAGTGTCCGTTTGAGCTGAATTTTGGTGAGAGGTTAGGGGACTCATGGATCTATATTCCTACCAAAATTCATGCACAATGGAGCACTAGTTTGTGAAATATAAATAGAAGACCGAAGAGTACAGAATCTGTAATTTCTTTATGACTGTGATCATCCTTCGCATTCGAAAGTTGTGTTTGCAATTGATGCCAAGGTATGTAATGCGGTCAATAATTGTTGCTAGATAATCCTTTAGATGCCCTAAAGAAGACTCCTTGGACCCCTTTGTACCTTATTCTTGGCCTCTTCTATCAACAATGTTCGAGCAATCGAGGTGTTCTACGAGTCAATTTGTACCCTTGCAAATCGGAAGCAATTTGAAAGGTGTCAAACAACAGATTTCAAAATTGTGATTTGGAGATATTGACTGACATTAGAAATGAAGCCCCAATGTCAAAAGTAGTTCCGCAAAGATAGTTTCGATATAGTGCAAGTCAACCCAACTTACTGAGCAACTGCACCATGAAGGAGAATCATACTCAGAATGCATGGTAGTGAACTAATTCCCTAGTTTGAGGAAATACTTGCAACTTTTATAGCACTCTAGGCCTCGCTATCCATCATCCTTGGTAATGTTTACCAATGCTGCCTTGTCATTTGGTGCCTTCCTTGTGTTTTTACCTAAGAGGTTGCATCAAATTTAACCTAGATTCCTGTTGCCACTTAGATTCTAAGGTTCCCTTAGCTAATGAGCATCAAAATTGCTGGGTAGTCAGAGTCAGCTATCACATTCATCTTCACTCAATAGACCTAGATAATATAGTATTGTTATCAGAGAAAGAGCACTGCACACATAGAACATTATGTAGCTTTCCATCAGTTGGCATATGAGTGATTGCACCGCTACAGCCAGCTTGGATATTGGTTAACTAGCTTCTCATACCCTCAAAGGATGTTTACCCCATCTATGATCACATCCTTTATGGGAAGTTGTGCTCAAGCCACTTTAGTAGAGAACTGCTTTTCAAACCTTGGGAATAAATATAGCACCGTTGCAAGGAATATCCATCAATAGACTATGGTCTAGTGCAAAGTCCATAGGTCTGTGCTATATTCACTAGGGAAATAGATGTTACAAGTATTTAGTCTACGCTTGAATCACTCTTCGTACATCAAGGACAAAGTACGCAGGACAGTGCTATCTTGGATTCCTCCCAATGTAACAATGCTTTATGGAAGCCAATGAAGGAAATTCTTTTGACAAAAATTTACTACAAAGAACAAGTATAGAAAGTTGTCTCGACCAATTTGGTCCCTCTGATGCTTGAAGCTAAGTAGCCTAAAGCTATCGTTGATATTGGAAACTGGTAACGTGTCTCTCTTCCATAAAAGTCTTTTATCCTGAATCTCAGGACGCGATTCCTTTAAGGGGGGAGGGCTATAACACCCTAGGTGTTTGTCACCAGTTAAGCAATGGGTTTAAACTCAACCATGGCATGTTAAGTGGTGATGGAGATGTTAGGTCAAACATATGAAAATGAGCCACCACTTAAACTTGGACCATGCACCATTGCTTACATGCTGCCCTTTCTAAAAGTATGCTTGAGTAATGTTGGATGTACTTGTTTCATGTGTCTCGCATCAATATCCATCTATATTGATCCATAGAAAAGTTTTGTGAAGTTTGGAATCAAGAAGTCACATGAAATGACAAGTCATGTCCTTGCCTAAATTGTTTTATAAAGTGAATGGAATTCTAGATCGTCAACCAAACTTTGAAAACTTGTCCAAATGACTCTAATTGAACTCTACAACAAAAGTCATGAAGGGTTCGTGTTGAGCGGAGGACAAGAAAATACCTCAATCGGTCTAAAACTTGGATTTAAGCTTTACCGTGATGCTACTTTGACCTGTGTTGACTAATCACTTATATTGCTTGCATGGAGTTGCACCTTAAAATCAAAGTTGAAGTTTGAGTAGAGTAGAACAAACTTTGTTTTTGGACCAAGAGCCAGATCAACTTGGAACTAAGGTGAATCGAGGCTCAAACGTTGAATCGGCAGTTGTTTTCGGTACTTAGAATTTTTCTAAGTCTGGAATTCATTGTCGACTCATCATTGACATTGGCATCTCGCGTTCTTGTAGTTTCGTTAAGCAACTTGACTTGGTCCTAAAATAAAAGTTGGAGCATACATCGGGAAGAAGAGCGTGCAAAAGGATGGCACTCGTTGGACTTCGTTTTGACCATCAATTTGGGCTTTTGTTCATCGCTGTCAATGTGCTAACACTATCACTTTGGATCCTAATTAACCGCTGATCCAGAGCTCTAATGAGTTGGCACCTTAAATAAGAACTGTAGAGCATCATGGGAGAAACAAACTTTGTTTTGGGCCCATGGTCAGATTCGGCCCGTAATAGGCCCAACTTGGACGTCCACCTCGCCCACACCGACGCGCGCCAGGTGTTCGGCAGAAGGCTGATGCGTCGACCATGCAACAGAGCATGCCCTCCATTGCTGCCGCGCGTCCCACCTCCGCGCCACGCGTCCCTGCCGCTCCCTCTCACATTTGGTGAAGCCCGGCGCCCTCCAAGCTCGCTCAGCACTCTCCCTCAGTCACCCTTTCCCCCTCTCTCGCGTTGTGACGCCGCGCGTGGCCGCGTCCGCTATGGCCGATCTTGGCCTCGTCGCATCCCCGCTGCTCAGCCCTTCCTCTGTCCAAGCCGACTGTGCCATCATCTTCTTCTCACCACGCCGCCCCTCCCACACTCCCCCGTTGGCCATGCCATGCCCCATAGCGCTGGTGCCGCCTACCGCCGTCGCCCAGGCCGTCGGCGTGCGTGGCCAGGCCACCAAGGGCCACCGCGGGGCAAACCGCGGCTACCAGCGAGTGCTCGCAGGCCTCCCGGTGCTCCTCCGCCACTCCATCACCGCCAACATGACCTCCTCCGGCCAAAAATGGTGAGCCTCCACGTGCCCCCTCTCCAAATTCGCGTCAGGGACCCCCGTGCAAGAATTCAACAAAGGGAAGGGGCCGAACTGCAACCTGTAGACTCAGATGAATAGTGCCGATAAGGACCTATTTGTAGGAAATTAGCTGAACTTTGGAAATTCATAGTAATTCATAGAAAAATCGTAAAATAGCATATGAGGACTTTTTGGAATCCTTGTGAAATTCTCTATGCACTAGATCTATAATATGGCATGTTTTAGTTTAAAGTTTTAGCTGTAAAAATGGATTTGTGCAGTTAGGGTTTGAATGCTAGTCTTACTTGTCTTTTCCCTATAACTGCAGTTGTTTTGTTCCAATAATTGTGAAATTTTTGTGGAGTGCTACTAAGGTTATTCTTGATGTCTGGTAAAAATTCAATATTTTTGGCTTGATAGTTTAAGAGTTATAAAAATAACAAATGCCCTATTTTGATTTGATCCTATTCTGAATAGGACTGCATGTTTGAATTAATTGGCTTAGTTAAGTTATGAATCATGACTTTATGATAATACATGAGTTGTAGTACTTTTATTAAGCTTTTCAAAAAGCTAAATATCATGATATTTGGTTAGGTAGATCTTGAGTTATACTCGTTTGAATCTCTTTGGCTGTTTCTGCCCAAACCCAGAGAGGGTTTTCTTGTTCTTATTGTGGGGCCTTATTCATAGTAGAATTAGCTTGAGGTGTTTACAACAAAGTTGTTTATAATTTTCTACGATTTCTAAAAAGTCTAGAACCACATTTATTGGACATGCATAACTCCATTTATAGCTGTTTAAAGTGGCATATCAGTTTCTGTCTATGTTTTGGATAGAGATGCAATTATTGGATTAATTGACCCTTCTAACTATAGAATCATCTTAATATGAGAATAAGAAAGTTGTAGGTAACTTCCTAAGCTTTTCAAAAAGTTATGGTTCATGTTTGTTGGAGGTCTAAAACTCCAGTTATGCTTCTCTGAAGTTCCTATCAGTTTTCTATACCACTGTTGTTGGGCTGCATTTGCAGTTTTGCTTGTGCAATTATTTTCGTGGTGTAAATGATGTTTGCTATGGTTGTAGTTAATACAAAGTTGTAGAAAATTTCATAATCTTGCTTATGTTCAAATTGTAAGACCATAGGCTAGATAGTTTAGGAGTTACATGACTTTTAAGTCTTCTATCAGGTTTTGATTGTATTCTGAGCTGATCTGAAAGATGCTAGTGTTTGATCTAGTTAGTATTTGAATCACACCTAGATAATAATAGAGTAGTTGTAGTGCTTTTGTGAGATTTCCGAAATGTCTATGAACACCCTTTTTGGTGATCTAGATCTCTGGATACAACTGTCTGAAGTTACATGGCAGAATCTGTCCAAGTCTGGACAGAGGTGTTCAATTGGGCTTGATTGACCTTGTTAATGGTGGAATCACCTTGTGATGATAATAAACATGTTTTATATAATTTAATAAGCTTTCTATAAAGATAAGGTTTGTGCTTGTTTGATGTCTGTAACTCCAGTTATGCTATTTTGAAACTACTACTAATTTTTTGTCCTAGTTCGGTGCAGATCTGAAACATTGGCATGTTTGACCTAGTTAGCTTTGGAATAAGCTTTTGGTGATAATAACAAAGTTGTGGATAATTCATGTATTTAGCTTCTGTTAAAATTTGGTGGTATTTGTCCTTGTGGTTTGTGAGTTATGCATGTTTAAACTTGGGTTTCAGAAATGGATGCTCTCTGTCAATTGTGGACCAGTTTCTGTAAATGGGTATATTTGACTTAGTTAACTTGAGAATCATGCTAAGATGATTAAATATGAATTGTAGAAAATTTCATAAGATTTCCATAATTTCTTGTTGCATGGCTATTGGATTTGTATAACTCTAGTTATGATCCAAACATGAAGCTGTTGTTTTCAGTCCAGAAATAGACATATGCTAGTTGTGGTTGTTTACTCCATGTGTTGCTAAGTGTGTCTTATGCCCTTGTTGATGGTCAAGTTATGATACTTGTGACCTTGTTAAACTTGTGTCATGCTTGATGTGCTTGCTCTCTATAGTTAGTTGTGTGATGTTAGTTAAATAGCTATTGGTGTCTATGTCTTGCATAATCTTGTGTTTGTCTTGAGTGCTTAGGTGATGCATCTTGTGTTACCATTCATCACATTCATACACATGCATCTTGCATCTCATTTAGGTACGCTAGATGAACCACATGAAGGATGTGATGTGAAGGCGAACTCAAAGATTTGGTTTGGTGGATCTATCCCGAAGATGGAAGGACTAAGCAAGTGCTAGGACCAGAGATGTCACCAAGACGGTGCAAGCTAACTGAACTGACTTGTGTCGGATCCCAGGCAAGCCCCGGAGCATTCTAATTCTCCCATGTTTTTACAGATATCTTGAGTATCTTTTATTGTTGATGATGCATTAAGTATAGGAATTGGTTGGAACCAATTGTTGCATTATATATCTATCCTTGTCCAGATATCGCACTTGAATCCTATTTAAGTTCAGGAACGGGTTAAATGCTTAGCCATGCTTAGTGCGGTAGAAGTCGGGTGATTTCCTGTCACCTATGGGCTTTAGGATGAGGTGGATCACGGTTGGCTATATTTGCTATCGTGGAAAAGAACCATGTGTTAATAATGAAAAGAGACCGGACGGGATGACGTTAGTGCAGCAACAAGGCATAGAGGTCTTGGGTGTGAATCTATCCCCGTCTATGTCATTTAAGGACCGATACACTGTACGTCCTCATGTCATGTTGAACGCAGCCTAACACTTAGCTGGTCGGATAACTCGTTTCAACCGCGAAGCCTAGTAGTTCGATTTAGGCCGGGGATGCGAGCAGGGGTCACAATCTAGATGGAAGTACGGTTGGGCGAAGAGCCATTAGCATAAGCCCAAGGGCGGGTTAAGTCACTAAGCACTCATGGCAGAGTGGTTCTCTGATTTTGCGGCACTGATCAGACTCGTGACTCCTGAATTGTGCCAAAGGTGACTTGATTGCGACCCTAATGGGGGAAGCAGGGTTTGTGTTAGGAATACCCCTCTAGCTGGATAGGAATCGATTTGAATCACCGTCTCTCCCGGATAGTGAGAACTTGACTGAGCAGCGGCAACGTAGATTCAATTAATTTAATGATATGGTTAAATGGATGATGATGATGATAATGTTGCCACAATCTATACCTGCTATGGTTAATAATGTTTGCTTCTTAATCAAGTGATTGCTTAGTACAGGTGCTAATATAGATGACAGGTTAATGGCTTAAAGTCACTGCTAGCTCAGGTTAAAAGTTAATCATTATTATCTATGCTTTTCCACCAAAAAGGAAGTGTCAGCCAGATCCACTAAATTAATCTATGCATGATCCTTGGTGTCATTTGTTTTGGTTTCCGATGGGTAAGTCTAGCTGAGTACATTCGAGTACTCAGGGTTTATCCCACCATGTTGCAGGTGGAGTTCTCGGCCTGTTGAAGATGGTGGATAACCGCCGGTGGGCTCAGTGATTCTATAGTTACTTCTCGTCTATATGCTTTTGTCGGATGATGTCACTTATGCTAGCAATGTATTTAGAACTTATATGAAGGTAATCATTTGAAACCTATGTTGTTTTCACTAAGCGGTTTTGAAACCCAAACTTGTACTATTATTTGTGAACCCATTTGTAATATTATTTTCGCTACAACTCTACGTATGTGATGTGTAATTGCTTAATCACGCGATCTTGGTTGTGATGTTGATTTATCGAGGTCTTTCGGGACACTCGGCGGACTACCGGGTATATATAAGTGAAAGTATGCGCGTGTCAACGTGTTAGTGGGGACAACCGTACTTGATCTTGTATAAATTGGGTGGTTCTGTTACACACGCCGTCGGGTACAAGACGATGGTAGGCACCCACAACACTGTTGTTGTCAGACGCATGTGGGAGGTTTTTACCGCATTCACCATGTATGGCAAATGACGGCGCCCACAACACTGTTGATGCCTAGAGGCATGTGGGGTGTCTTACCGTGTTCGCCTGGTATGAGAATTGATGGTGCCCATAACACTGTAGGGCAAAACATCGGTGCCTACAACACTGCTTAGGTTCTGACATGCCTGGAAGGTTGCAGGGTACCCTTCTGACATGCCCTATCGGTACTGTCCTATAGGTGTACAGGGTACGATCCTCGGTATTGCTGTTTGACTTAAGCATCCTGCTTTACTTGCGCTGCCCATTTTCTGGTCCTCATCGAGCGGGCGTCCTAGGTCGGTTGGTCCCAGTGGGCTTCGACCGCGCCAGTTGGAGAAGAGCTGTAAGTAGAGGTTCGGCATATCCTCGGTCGGAGATGCGGTTTGGAGTCGTAAGCGGGCGTCGTTCCTCCTAGGCCAGGCCATTCGGTCAAAGAGGCAGGTCAAAGTCAGAAGCGAGGCCTTCTGGCCGGAGAGGTGGGCCAGAGTCAGAGGTGAGCGAGCGCTGCCATCTTTGGCCAGGCCCTTCGGTTGGAGATTGGATTGCCCTTCTGGCCTGTTGTTAGGTTTTTTGGGCCGGCCCAGGAGTTGCGCATTGTTCGCGACGTCGTCTGCTAGGCTGAGCCTTTGCTGGGAAGCTAGTCTATGAGGGACCCTGGGTTTATGAACCCGACACATGCTAAGTTGAAAAGCCTTGGTCTAGTGACATGTTTTTACGTATAGACCCGTTTTTGTCCCTATGATAAGTTGGTAACGTACCCGCAACAGCTGCCTGTCTATCCGCCTCATAAATTTAACGAGATTAGTGTGAAAGCACATAATAGATGAGGGATAGCGCAGCAGCTTTATTTACTTTTCCTGGCATGGCGTATAGTGTATTCGCCTTGCTTTGTAATTATGCACCGCCCCATCTCCCATTGTGGCTCTACACCACGGCGTGTCGGTTTGCCTGTGCCATTGTCTTTCTCTCCCTCACTAGCATCTTATCTGAATTTTTAATGGGAGCACATGGCTTTGTTGTGCCCACGCCCCCGCTAAACGCCACCGTCCATCTGCCCGCTTCGTCGCATCATCTCTGTTGCACCATGAATGCCTCGTGTCTTGCCTCTGTTGCCTACCTTGCTTGTCTCTGCCTGCTTTACTTGTTTCTGTCTGACTCTACCGAGCCTCGCGCTGCTCCCCCTCCCTCTATTTTTCTACTGCCGAGGAGGAGACTCCCCAACTTTAGGCCATCGTAGCAAGCTGATGTCCTCATAGTCATGCGCTGCTGCCATGCGCGCTGCTGCCGATGTTGTGCATCCTGTGCTGCCGCATCCCACTGCCGCGCTGGACCTGCTGCTCTGCCCCTCAGCACCGCCCCTCGCAAGTGCCTCCTCCACCTCGGTCCACGCCGTCGCTGTGGCTGCTACTACTGTTGCGCCCTGCTGCTCCCTCTCCCCACGCTCCTTCTACTGTAGGTCGCAGCTCAATGGTGTCTGTGCGTGGCTCCGCCTCGCCTCGCTCCTCCCCGCACTCGCGGCTCCTTCTGAGCCCTCTATGCTCCACAGCGCTGGTTCCTCCACGTGTGGCCACCATGCCTGCACTGATCCATGCTGGACCGTCGTCCCTGGCGCTGCCCCTCCCGAGCCTCACGTTGTACCGCGCCTCGTTCCCGCCGTAGCAGCGCCGTCGTCGTCGGCCAACCTCGTGGGGAAGCGCGTGCGCACATGAGTCCCTTGGCTCTACGCTGGATTGGCGGCTCCACAACGCTGCCTTCTCATGCTGCTCCACCTCCGTGCTACGCCACCGTGGCCGCGCCCGCTGATGCCCTAGCGCCATCGCGGCCCCTGCTCAGGCCTTCGCCGTGCTGTGCATGCGGCCGGGCCACTGCACCCTACCCCAGCACATGCGGGGCCTAGCTGGGGGCATGCCTTATTCGCCTGGTGTTGAGGAGTCCACCCACGCCAGCCACAGCGCCCCACAGCGGCACCACCGCCGCTGTCGCCTGCCGCTGCACACGGCCGCGCCTCTACGGGCCACGACAGGGATTGCCTTGGCCATGCCCATGCACATCCAGGTCTATCGTTGCCCCATGGATAGTTTTTCTCCATCGCCATGCCCTCCCCGGCTGGTGCTCCTCTGCTCCTCCGTTCATAGAAGAAGAAGAGAAGGTGAGAATGCGTTAAAAGAAGCCTTTTCGGGGCCTAGTTGTGAAATACATGACTTAAATGAATAGTGCTATTGTCCTGAGGGTGGATTAGTTAAAAGTGCAAGGGCCTCGGTGAAATTTGGGTCACCACCACTGGGCTTTCCCCCCGTGGGCCGGCCGCTTTTGGTTGCTGGGCCGCTCTCGCCCTGTTTCGCGTTGGGTCATGCTCGCCGTCCGCGTGGGCTACCGGCCTCATCTGTGGCTGTGCGCCCGCCTAGGCTCGACTAGTGCCACCTATGCTGGGCCAAGTATGCACGATGTGCACCGGGCTACCATGCCGTTACCATAGGCCCTTGTGCCGTTTTGGTGGCCGCTGGCCCCTTTTGTTTTCTAAGGCACTTGCTAATTTAGTTTCGGGAATAAACTTGTAAAACCAATATAAAATCATTTAGGAGTCCAAAAATTGTGAAACTAGTTTTGTTGAGTTTCTAAAATCATGATCTACCTAATAGTGTATTTTGTTCGTATAGGTTCGGTATGTTTTTAGGGTTGCTCTAATTATTTTAACATGCTTAATATTGTTAAAAGGTGAACTGGTAGGAATTTTCATGATAAATCGGTGACAGTATTAACTCTAAAAATTTTACAATAAATCCCTACTATTAATAGTAGCTCACTGTAATTTTTGTAGCTCCGTAATAATTAGTTTGCTAGGTAGGTAATGATACCCTATTTCGAATAAAGATTAAATCGATAGGATAGAATAAAGAAATACCCTGGAATTGTATAACTAAAACATTTGTTGGGAAATAACGCCTTATTCGACAACATGGATATGTAACCTAAGTATGGTCATCGTTAGAACTAGCTCGTTAACTTGAGAGGCGTAAATCGTATTTTATGAGTCCCGATTACAGTCGATTAATTACGTCTTTTCATTGCATCGCATTGCATATCATATAGGTACGATGATGGATCAACGGATCAAGTGAAGGATGAGTGAGAATCTGGAGATGATGTAATGGGCTTTCTATTCAGATGATGGTGGATGATCTGAAGATGCAAATACTAACTTTTGGTTATATATTTTATCCAGGCAAGCCCCGGTGCATAACCCCTACTTTTCTGCACTTTACATTATATTTGTGCATTAGGTTTTAAGGAATTGAATGAAACCCACCTGCATATATATATCTTTATCCTATGAGTCTTACTAGTATGATAGGATCATGTAGATTGCTATGCTACAGGACTCTGGTAGAAGTCGAGTGATTGCCTGTCACTCGCGAGATATAGGAAATATATTACTGTATTAATATCACTTGGAAAGTATAAATGGTGGAAAGGAAAGATGGTGACTGGGTAGGGATATAGTTTGGGTATTGGTGGGTGTAAGAGGTTGTGTCATGCGACCAATGGAGCATGACTTGGTTACACTGTTTTCCCTGTCTGTGTCGGTTAAGGACCGACCATTGCATAAGACTCTAGGCAAGTCACAGACTTATTATCTCGAGCACATACTTAGGTATGGGCGTTTGGAAGACTTGTTACTCTTTTGTTATGGGTTCTGGCTCTTTTCAGACCAACTGTCAGGGTGGTTTTTGGGTAAGGAGGTCCTTGCACCGTACTGAGTCCGGGATTCAGGGGCGGGGGCTTGGAGTCCAAGTTTGGATGGGGACCTAGACCCCATAACAGGAGGTTAGTGGGTTGGTCCTGCTTGTGCCTAGGGTACAAGCAGTGCATATGTTTTTGGGGTACCAGCTAGGGGCATTGATTCGTGAATCGCCGGGCAATCCGGTACGACTTATCTACGACCTAGCACCATAGTACGAACTGGAAGATGAAAGATGGTAAAAGGAAATCTGATTGCTTACCACCTGCTTGAAAGTAGCACAGGTGCTTACATAGAATGGTTAGTTAATGAACTAATGCACTACTAATAAAAATCGAATATAAGGACACACTTTTAGTAATGCTCCTGCAGATGCAATAAACCCACAAGCCAGATAGCCTTGCATATCCTTGGAGTCTTTTCTTTTCTCCTGTCGAGTAAGTCTTGCTGAGTATAATTGAGTACTCAGGGTTTTATTTCCCCCTATTGCAGGTGACAGGTGGATGCTAAAGCCGACCTTTGTGTGTGGATTCCTCCTGGTTGGCTCAAAGAGGATTTTCTCTATGCTGTGATCATAGTTTTTATTTATAACTCCCACCAAATGTTTAATTAAATGGAAGTTTTATAATCTGTTGTCTTAGTTTATATATCAATATTTCATCATGTCATAAATAGATATTTAATTCCACTATAACTCTGTTCACATATTTATATTCCGCTGTTCAATTAAATTGTCCATAACTCTGATAATATGATTACATCCCACTGTTATAACAATAAATATTATACTCTGATGTTGTATTAAAAGTGATGTAAGAAATGGTTAAGAATGATGTAAGATTTATTCTCTTATTTGTGATCCTGATAGAAAAATGTGGATTTTTGGGTTCTCCCTCGGGGTGTGCTCGACGAAACCGCGTGATTTAGTGTCCTCTGAAAGCTCTAGTTTGGTTTTGGTGAATTAATGAAACCCTAAGTGCTAACCTAGTTTATCAAGTGATCATGAGATAGGTAGCACACTCCAAGTGATGAAGCAAATGAAGATCATAGCATGATGATGATGATACCATGATGATGATCAAGTGCTTGGACTTGGAAAGAAGAAAGAAAAAAACAAAAAGCTCAAGGCAAAGGTATAAACCATAGGAGCTATTTTGTTTTGGTGATCAAGACACTTAAAGAGTGTGATCACATTTAGGATTGATAGCCGTACTATTAAGAGGGGTGAAACTCGTATCGGAATGCGGTTATCAAAGTGCCAGTAGATGCTCTAACGCATTGCATATGCATTTAGGATCTAGTGGAGTGCTAACACCCTTGAAAAATGTTTGTGAAAATATGCTAACACATGTGCACAAGGTGATACACTTGTTGGTTGGCACATTTGAGCAAGGGTGAAGAAGATAGAGTTAAAAAGGAGTTAGCCGTGCTGGTTACAGAGTGACCGGACACGTCCGATATGGTGACCGGACATGTCCGGTATTTGGTGACGAACTCAGCGACTGGACGCGTCCGGTCGCCACACCGGACGTGTCCAGTGTGAATCAGCAAATGCAGAGTTCAGCAGAGCAGTTGATCGGACGCTGGCAGCGTCTGGTCTGGTGTGACCGGACACGTCCGGTCGAGCATGGATGCTTACTGTACTCCACCAGACGCTGAGGCTCAGCATTCGGTCAGTTTCTAACAGACGCGTCTGGTCAGCCCTGGTGGCTTACTGGACTCGACCGGACTCGGCGACTCAGCGTCCGATCATTTGTAGTTCTACGTCCGGTCTGAGCGTTCGATTGCATGAAAGTGTGGGCTGCAACGGCTACCTTGTCTTGATCTGGACACGTGGCGGTCTAGGAGAGACCAAACACGTCCGGTCGACCTACCGGACATGTCCGGTATTCACGAACGGAGCATCCAGTGCTGCGTCCGATCAATTGAACCAGAGCGTCCGGTCGACGCGCAGTCAGCCCGATAATTGAGCCAACGGCTCTATTTCATGGGGGCTTCTATTTAAAGCCCCATGGCCAGATCAAGCTTAGTCTCTTGGCCATTTTCATTGACATAGCAACCTTGTGAGCTTAGCCAAAGCCCTCCCACTCATCTCCATCATTGATTCATCATCTTTGTGAGATTGGGAGTGAATCCAAGTGCATTGCTTGAGTGTTTGCATCTAGAGGCACTTGGTGTTCGTGTTTCGCTGCAGATTTCGCTTGTTACTCTTGGTGGTTGCCGCCACCTAGATGGCTTGGAACAGCGAGGATTGTTGAGCGAAGGGTGGTGATTGTCTCCGGCTCCGATCGTGGTGATTGTGAGGGGTTCTTGACCTTTCCCCGGTGGAGAGCCAAAATGTACTCTAGTGGATTGCTCGTGGCTTATGTGATCCTCATCTTGTGTTGGTTGTGCGGCACCCTATTGAGGGTTTGGCGTGTGAAGCCAATTAGCGCGTGAACCTCCAAGTGAGTGAATCGCCACAACGAGGACTAGCTTGCCGGCAAGCAAGTGAACCTCGGTAAAAATTATTGTGTTCATCATTGATTCTGAGGTGATTGGTCTTCATTGTTATTCATCCTTGTGATTGTTTGGTTCTTTCATCTACACGGTGGTATAACCTTCTTGATCACTCTCTTTACTTTACCGCAAACTAGTTGACAAGCTCTTTAGTGTAGCTAGTTGTGAGAGCTTGCTTGCTTGGTTGGTGTGGCTCTTTAGTTAGCCTTTGAGAGCACACTAACATAGGGTAGTGTCATAGCTCTTGTATGAATCGACACTATCTAAACTAGAATTGTGGTAGGTGGCTTGCATTTTGAGTAGGCTAGCGCAACACTTGCTTCGCCTCATAATTGTCTAACTATTTTGTTAAGTGTTGTTGTAGAAATTTTATTAGGCTATTCATCCCTCCCCCTCTAGCCATTAGGACCTTTCAAGTGGTATCAGAGCTGAGGTCACCGTGATTTGAGGCTTAACAACCTTCGGTGTAAAAATGGCTCAAATCAACAACACCAAGAAGCCACTCCAATTTGATGGCACAAATTATCCTTATTGGAAGTCAAAAATGATCACACACATCAAGTCAATCAATAGAAAGGTGTGAAAGGTGCTAGAAACCAAAATTGAGATTGAAGATCTAGAGAATCCCATCGTGGCCGAAGAAGTGCTTCTCCAAAACAATGATATTGCTCTAAGTGCCATTCATGATGCAATTGATGAAAGAACATTTGAGCAAATCAAGAATATTGAGATGGCACATGAAGCTTGGAAGAAGTTGGAAGAATCATTTGAGGGCACTCAAGCCATAAAGGGTGCTAAGGCATACATCCTCAAAGAGAAGTTTGCAAGCTTCAAGATGAAGGAGGATGAGAGTGTGCCGGAGATGTTCCATAGGCTTCAAGTGCTTTTCAATGATCTCAAAGCACTTGGAGAAGAGGTGAAGGACAAGGACTTCTCCCATAAGTTCTTGAGGTGCTTACCTTCAAGATTTGGCACATTGGTCACCATTCTAGTAATAAGCGGTTTAGACACCATGACACCAAACCAAGTATTGGGAGATATAATGACCGATGATACTTATAGAGATGATGATGAGAAGGAAGAAAAGAAGGAGAAGAAAGATGACAAGAAGAAGAGCATGGCATTCAAAGCTACATCATCAAAGGGCAAAGCTAAGCAAGAGACATCAAGTGAAGAAGATGAATCTTGGGATGATGATGATGATGAGAAGATGGCTCTCTTTGTCAAGAGATTTGGCAAGTTCATGGTGAAGAAGGGCTACCATGCTAGAAGGATGAAGTCTTCATCCAAGAACAAAGAAGAGTCAAGAAGGTGCTTCAAGTGTGGAAGCAAAGATCATCTTGTTGCTCAATGCCCATACAATAGCGACAATGATGATGACAACAAGAAGAACAAGAAGAAGGACAAGAAGGAACAGAAGAGAAGAAGGACAAGATGGCATTCAAGAAGAAGAAGGGTGGTTCATATGTAGTCACTTGGGATAGTGATGCTTCCTCAAGTGATGATGATGATGATAGTGATGATAACAAGACCACCAAGAAGAAGGTTCTTGCAAGTATTGCTGTCAATGAGAAGCCTTCTCTCTTCGAATCTTCATTATGCTTCATGGCTAAGGCCACTAAGGTACAATCTTGTGATGATGAAAGTGATGAAGAACATGTTGATGATAATGAACATGAAAATGAAAATGATAGTGATAGTGATGATGATGAACCTACTAAGGATGAATTAATTGACATGCTAGAAGATGCTAAAGAACACTTTGACATCAAGAGAAGGGAATGCAAAAGCTTGCGTAAGGAACTTATAGCCCTTAAGCAAGCCTTTGATGAGCTCAATGCATCTCATGAGAGGCTAGAGAAAGCCAATGAGAAGCTTGGAAAAGCTCACAAAAAGCTTGAAAAGTCTCATTCATCTTTGCTTGATGAGCAAAATAAAAAGAAGCATGTTGAAACTTGCAATGTAGGTTTAACTTGTGATATAATTGATGAATCACTATCTATGCCTATCATTGTTGCTCCTACTAACCCTTCTTGTAGTACTTCCACTTCCTCCTCATCTAGTAGTGATGGTCTCACTTGTGACACCTCACTAGTGGTTGAGAATGAGAACCTCAAGAAGGAGGTCAATAAGCTCACTCACACCTTAGCTAAAGCTTATGGTGGTGAGGACCGCTTGCTTATGTGCTTGGGTAGCCAAAGAGCTTCTCTCTACAAAGAGAGATTGGGCTATACCCCCAAGAAAGGCAAGGCGGCCTTTGCTCCTCACAAGACTAGTTTTGTGAAGAACAATGGTCGGTTTTGCACTAGTTGCAAGCAAGTAGCAAGTTGGTCATAAAGAGCATGAATACAAAAACAAGAGCAAAAATGCTAATGTATCCTCCATTAAGCTTGATTCATGCCATATGCTTACTAAGGGCACAAATGGTGTGAAGGCTAAGTTCATTGGTAAACCATAGATGGGCTCAAAGAAGAAAGCCATTTGGGTACCAAAGAGCTTAGTGACTAACCTTCAAGGACCTAAGTAAGTTTGGGTACCTAAAAAGAATTGATCTTCTTTTGTAGGTCAATTATAAAGCCGGAGGAAGGTATTGGGTTCTTGATAGTGGGTGCACTCAACACATGACCGGTGATGCAAGAATGTTCAACTCAGTCAACACCAATGGCAATGATGGTTATGATAGTATCACATTTGGTGACAATGGCAAAGGCAAGGTCAAAGGGCTTGGTAGGATTGCAATATCCAATGACATGAGCATATCAAATGTGTTGCTAGTAGAAAGCTTGAACTTTAATTTGCTATCCGTGGCTCAATTATGTGATCTTGGATTCAAATGCATATTTGGAGTAGATGATGTAGAGATCATAAGTGTAGATGGCTCTAACTTGATCTTCAAAGGTTTTAGATATGAAAATCTATACTTGGTTGATTTCAATGCTAGTGAAGCTAAATTATCTACATGCTTATTCACTAAGTCTAGCATGGGTTGGTTATGGCATAGAATGCTTGGTCATGTTGAAATGAAACAATTGAATAGATTGGTTAAGCATGACTTGGTAAGAGGCTTGAAAGATGTTGTGTTTGAAAAGGATAAGCTTTGTAGCTTTTGTCAAGCTGGCAAACAAGTTGGAAACACCCATCCTAAGAAAAACATGATGAGGACTAGTAAAGCATTTGAGTTATTGCACATGGATTTGTTTGGGCCAACACAATACGCTAGTATCGGTGGTAACAAATATGGCTTTGTGATAGTAGATGACTACACTAGATACACATAGGTATTCTTTCTAGTGGACAAAAGTGATGTATTTGCAACATTCAAATCATTTGTCAAAGGCATTCACAATGAATTTGAAACAACCATCAAGAGAGTTAGAAGTGACAATGGTAGTGAGTTCAAGAACACTAAAATTGATGAGTTATGTGATGAATTTGGAATTAGACATCAATTCTCGGCCAAGTACACTCCTCAATCAAATGGCCTTGTTGAGAGGAAGAATAGAACACTCATTGATATGGCAAGGTCTATGCTTAGTGAGTACAATGTGAGTCAATCCTTTTAGGCCGAAGCTATCAACACGGCTTGCTATTGTAGCAACTGCCTCTATTATCACCGATTGAAAGAAAAGACACCATATGAGCTCTTGAATGGTAGAAAGCCCAACATTGCATATTTTCGGGTCTTTGGTTGCAAATGCTATATCTTGAAGAAAGGCATAAGATTGGGCAAGTTTGATAAGAAATGTGATGAAGGATTCCTACTTGGCTATTCCACCATAAGCAAAGCATATAGAGTTTGGAATTTAGATAGTGGTACTCTTGAGGAAGTTCATGATGTTGAATTTGATAAAACCAAGGGTTCACAAGTAGAGAATGAGAACTTAGAAGATGTTAGAGGCATTCAACTTTCAAATGCCATGAAGAACATGGATATTGGTGAATTGAGTCCTAGGCAAGTAAATGATGATGAAGATGATCAAGTGCAAGTGCTCTCTAACTTAAATGTGCAAGATGATACAAATCAAGTTAGTGTAAGTGGCTCTCATGACAATGAACAAGATCAAGTGGCTAGTACATCATCTCAACCCAATGATCAAGCAAGTGCAAGCAATTAAGTTCCAATCCTCCAACCAACCAATGTTGCAAGAGATCATCCATTGAACCAAAGAAGATAGATGAAGCATTGAAGGATGTTGATTGGGTGAATGCTATGCATGAAGAATTGAATAACTTCACAAGAAATCAAGTATGGGAGTTGATAGAAAGACCAAAGGGACACAGTGTGATTAGAACCAAATGGGTCTTTAAAAACAAGCAAGATCAAGAAGGGATAGTTGTAAGGAACAAAGCAAGATTGATAGCACAAGGCTATACACAAGTTGAAGGTCTTGACTTTGGAGAAACATATGCCCCAGTTGCTAGATTGGAAGCAATTAGAATCTTACTAGCCTATGCTTGTTCCCATAACATAAAGCTCTATCAAATGGATGTTAAGAGTGCATTTCTCAATGGCTACATCAATGAAGAAGTGCATGTTGAGCAACCTCCCGGTTTTGAAGATGATAAGAAGCCCAACCATGTGTACAAGTTGAAGAAGGCACTGTATGGCTTGAAGCAAGCACCTAGAGCATGGTATGAGAGATTGAGGGATTTCCTACTCTCTAAAGGGTTCACAATGGGCAAAGTTGACACCACTCTTTTCATCAAGAAGATTGGAAAAGATCTATTTGTATTGCAAATCTATGTTAATGATATCATATTTGGATCAACAAATCAAGAATTTTGTGATGAGTTTGGAAAGATGATGGCTAATGAGTTTGAGATGTCCATGATTGGAGAATTGAGTTACTTCCTTGGTCTTCAAATCAAGCAATTAAAGAATGGTATATTTGTGAGACAAGGCAAGTACATCAAGGACATGATCAAGAAGTTTGGCATGATTGATAGCAAAGTCATTAGCACACCAATGGGAATAAATGGCAACTTGGATAGTGATGCAAGTGGCAATATGGTAGATCAAAAATTGTATCGGTCTATGATTGGAAGCCTACTCTATGTGACCGCATTAAGGCCGGATGTCATGTTTAGTGTATGCATGTGTGCAAGATTTCAAGCCTCACCAAGAGAAAGTAATTTGAAGGCTACAAAGCGAATATTGAGATACTTGAAGCATACACCAAATGTTGGTTTGTGGTATCCCAAAGGAGCAAAGTTTGAGCTAGTTGGTTACTCCGACTCGAATTATGCGGGATGCAAGGTTGAAAGGAAGAACACCTCGGGCACATGTCAATTGTTGGGAAGATCACTTGTTTTATGGTCATCAAAGAAGCAAAATAGTGTTGCATTATCAACCGTCGAAGCCGAATACATATCTGCCGGTAGTTGTTGTGCACAAGTACTTTGGATGAAGGCCACTTTGAGTGACTTTGGAATCAAGTTCAAGAAAGTGCCATTGCTATGTGATAATGAGAGTGCAATCAAGTTGACAAACAATCTGGTTCAACATGCAAGAACAAAGCACATTGATGTCCGCCATCATTTCATAAGAGATCACCAACAAAAAGGGGACATTTGCATTGAGAGTGTAGGCACTGAAGATCAACTTGTCGATATATTCACCAAGCCATTGGATGAGAAAAGGTTTTGCAAGCTAAGGAATGAGTTGAACATATTGGATTTCTCAAATATGTGTTGATGCACCCCCCCCACTTATATGACATGCCTCTCCTTCGAGCAATCCAAGGTAAAAGTTGATTGGCATGGCATACATCCTTGCTAAGGACATGTTTAGTGCATCTAGTCATCTCTCCATTTTATTAGGCTCATTCATGAAAATCAAATGAATTTGATGTTTATATGGTATCACTATTGCTTCTATGTTTGACTTGATCTAGTGATAGCATATGCCATGTTTGTGGGCTTGTAAACCTAGTGTTTAATCTAGAAAATGAGCTCTAAGTGTTTAACTCAATATGGTACAAGATAACCCTCATTTGGAGGTGTGAAGAAGCTTGTCCTTGGATCAAACCGAGTTAAATATCTTTGGCATATGTTCTAGTTTGAACCAAATTTGGAACTTTGATCCTCATCCCATTGATTGACATTGATAATCTCGACCCTACAAGTAATACTATCTATATTTTGAACCTTTGTGGTCATTGATGACAAAGGAGGAGAGAAACAAAGATAGGTAGTAAAGATAGTGAAAAAGGGGGAGAAATATCATAAAGGGAGAGATATGACAAAGGAAAGGGATCAACTAAAATTTTGAGCACACAAGTAGGGGGAGCAAGCTCATGAACTTGTATGGTGCATTTGAATGTGCATTTCATATGTTTGCTTGCATGGCACAAGTTTTAAAATTCAATATCTATGCTTGTGTGGTGTATGCTAGTTGTCGGTTTGAATGATGAAATGAAAACTAGCATGCATAGGATATCTAGTGATTTCATTTCCAAATATTTCCAAGTGGTATTGAGCTAACCATGGTGCTAAGGATGGTATATTGGTGCACTCCGATTGGTATCACGCTTCAAAGGTCCATCTTTTATACCTTAGCATCATGTGGTAGACATTGACTCCTATATTTCCTATCTAAGCATATGTGCAAGCTACAATCCAAACTCTTAGCACATATATAGGGGGAGCAATTGCTACCATTTGGGGTTCATGAAACTTATTCATATCCTTTTACACATGGTAAATATGCTTGGGCAAGTAAGATAGATTCAATTGAATTTCAATTCATATCTTTGTGAAAGGGTTGTCATCAATTACCAAAAAGGGGGAGATTGAAAGCTCTAGTTTGGTTTTGGTGAATTGATGAAACCCTAAGTGCTAACCTAGTTTATCAAGTGATCATGAGATAGGTAGCACACTCCAAGTGATGAAGCAAATGAAGATCATAGCATGATGATGATGATACCATGATGATGATCAAGTGCTTGGACTTGGAAAGAAGAAAGAGAAAAACAAAAAGCTCAAGACAAAGGTATAAACCATAGGAGCTATTTTGTTTTGGTGATCATGACACTTAGAGAGTGTGATCACATTTAGGATTGATAGTCATACTATTAAAAGGGGTGAAACTCGTATCGGAATGCGGTTATCAAAGTGCCACTAGATGCTCTAACTCATTGCATATGCATTTAGGATCTAGTGGAGTGCTAACACCCTTGAAAAATGTTTGTGAAAATATGCTAACACATGTGCACAAGGTGATACACTTGTTGGTTGACACATTTGAGCAAGGGTGAAGAAGATAGAGTTGAAAAGGAGTTAGCCGCGCTGGTTACAGAGTGACCGGACGCGTCTGGTATGGTGACCGGACACGTCTGGTATTTGGTGACGAACTCAGCGACCAGATGTGTCCGGTCGCCACACCGGACGCGCGTCCGGTGTGAATCAGCAAACGCAGTGTTCAGCAGAGCAGTTGATCGGACGCTGGCAGCATCCGGTCCGGTGTAACCGGACGCGTCCGGTCAGTTTTTAACAGACGCATCCGATCGGCCCTAGTGGCTTATTGGACTCGACCGGACTCGGCGGCTCAGCGTCCGGTCATTTGTAGTTCTGCGTCTAGTCTAAGCATCCGATTGCATGAAAGTGTGGGCTGCAACGGCTACCTTGTCTTGATCTGGACACGTGGTGGTCTAGGAGAGACCGGACACGTCCGGTCGACCTACCAGACACGTCCGATATTTACGAACAGAGCGTCCGGTGCTGCGTCCGGTCAATTGAACCGGAGCGTCCGGTTGACGCGCAGTCAGCCCGATAATTGAGCCAATGGCTCTATTTCATGGGGGCTTCTATTTAAAGACCCATGGCTGGATCAAGCTCAGTCTCTTGGCCATTTTCATTGACATAGCAACCTTGTGAGCTTAGCCAAAGCCCTCCCACTCATCTCCCTCATTGATTCATCATCTTTGTGAGATTAGGAGTGAATCCAAGTGCATTGCTTGAGTGTTTGCATCTAGAGGCACTTGGTGTTCGTGTATCGCTGTGGATTTCGCTCGTTACTCTTGGTGGTTGCTGTCACCTAGACGGCTTGGAGCAACAAGGATCGTTGAGTGGAGGGTGGTGATTGTCTTCGGCTCCGATCGTGGTGATTGTGAGGGGTTCTTGACCTTTCCCCGGCGGAGAGCCAAAAGGTACTCTAGTGGATTGCTCGTGGCTTGTGTGATCCTCATCTTGTGTTAGTTGTGCGGCACCCTATTGAGGGTTTGGCGTGTGAAGCCAATTAGCACGTGAACCTCCAAGTGAGTGAATCGTCACAACGAGGACTAGCTTGCCGGCAAGCAAGTGAACCTCGGTAAAAATTATTGTGTTCATCATTGATTCCGAAGTGATTGGTCTTCATTGTTATTCATCCTTGTGATTGTTTGGTTCTTTCATCTACACGGTGGTATAACCTTATTGATCACTCTCTTTACTTTACCGCAAACTAGTTGACAAGCTCTTTAGTGTAGCTAGTTGTGAGAGCTTGCTTGCTTGGTTGGTGTGGCTCTTTAGTTAGCCTTTGAGAGCACACTAACATAGGGTAGTGTCATAGCTCTTGTGTGAATCGACACTATCTAAACTAGAATTGTGGTAGGTGGCTTGCATTTTGAGTAGGCTAGCGCAACACTTGCTTCACCTTATAATTGTCTAACTATTTTGTTAAGTGTTGTTGTAGAAATTTTATTAGGCTATTCACCCCCCTCTAGCCATTAGGACCTTTCATCCTCCCACGAGTACTTAGTGTCTAATGGAAGACGAGTACTCCTGGGAGGCATTAGATTAGGTGGTTCTGCCACAAATTAGGCTTGTGATCAACCAGTCAGTTGTCCCTGTGGATTTGGAGTCTTCGCCTGAAGATTGGAGGTGTCTTTCCGCTGTCTATACTCTGAGGTTATATTCTTTATACTAATACGTTATGTATTTAAGCATTGTCTATTGATAATAACCTTATTTGTAGCTATATGTGATATTTAACTTCCTAGGCTCACATATGGTGTGTATCAGGTTTTGTCCTTAAAACTAGGTGCTATAAAGTGGTAGCAGAGCAATATTGACTGTAGGACGCAAGCCTAGTAGAAACTAGTCGTTTTAAGGTTTAGAAGTTGCTACAAAAACCCTTGCTCTTTGAACCTTGATATTTTCTTCTCTACTATATCTCTACCCTTGTTACTCATCTCTACCTTGGCTCTTATTTTAAAGTCTTTGTTCTCATCTCCACTCCTTGATTTGATATGCTTTTAGAACTACTCCTTATCACCTTCTTGCGTAATCTGAAGATGAGCCTTAGGAATGTTATCCCCTAGTACAATGAGGACGATAGTATCGCAAGTTGAGTCAATGATTGAATTGTGCACCTTTAGTGTTTTGTTGAATTGTTATTGTGCTTCTACTTGTTTTGAATCTTTGTAATGAACTGCAATGATCTTGTTGGGTGTTCCCACAATTTCATTTAGTTTATAGACCTAAGGCATAAGGATTAGTGCAATAAATAGTTGGGTTATAGGTTTTCTTCTGTGTCCTCTATCCTATCTTTTTGGAGCAGTCCTGCACTCTTTGACTTTATATCTCTGATTTTGGACAATCATAAATCATGAGAAAATTCTGGACAATAGTAGACTTCAATATCTTTCTCTGAGTGTAAGAATCAGCCTGATAGCTATTTTGGTTATGGAGATACGAAAATCACAAGGTGATGCATCTGTGCTGTTTGGAATCTGGAGTAGTTTCTGTTGTACACCTATTTTCGACCAAGTTAACTGTAGAATTTGGAAAAATGTTCTATAAGGAAGTTGTGGAGAATTTGATAAGATTTCCAATGATATAAGTTACAACTTCATTGGATTAATAGAATGAGACTTACATCTATTTTACTTGTGCTATTGTTTTTCTGCTCATGAGAAATTTCAGATTTCTTGTTCTTGCCCATGCACAAGAGTATCATTGGGATGTCAGAACGTCTTGATACTAGTTAGATCATCTAGGAAGAAGGTCCAAGCTACCTTTTTTGTGTCCCCTAGTTAATCTTTTCTTAAGGGGGTAGCTAAGTTGAAGGATTTGTAAGATGAAGTTTCTTACATTCTAGCGCTTTGTTTGGAAGTATTAGTTATCTCTGGGGTTTGGTGTTCTCTTGTCTCAATTGCCATCAATCCTATCTTGTTCATCTCTTGAAGCTACAATTAAGGATGTTATGAATGACTGAGTTCTAATTCATACATGTTGAAAACAGATGGTTGCTACTAGGAGAAGTGCTTCACAAGGTGCTGGAAGGAATCCTACCAATTCTAATCCACCGTCATCCAATTCCCCATCTATAGAGCAAGCTTTGATGACGCAGACTCAGTTATTATAGACTATTACCCAAAGTGTGTTGAACAACCCGCATCAAGCACCACCTATTGACAAGCGTAGTGAATTTATGAAGGGACACCTACCGAACTTTCTCTCATACAAGCAAACCACTAGAAGCTGATGACTGGCTTAGAGCTACGGAGCGACAATTGGACATAGTTCAGTGTGACGACCATGAAAAGGTGCTTTATGCTTTTGGTCAACTATAAGGAACTGCCCAAGATTGGTGGGAGTCATTTGAGTATGGGCATCCCAACAATGCTCCTGCTATCACCTGGCAGGAATTCAAGGAGAATTTTAGGTCCTACCATGTCCCATTAGGTGAGGTAGAACTTAAGCAAGAAGAGTTCCTCAATTTGAAGCAAGGATCTATGTCAGTGTGTGAGTATCGTAACCGGTTCACTCAATTGTCATGTTATGCTCCAAAAGAGGTGGATAGTGATGCTAAAAAGCAAAAATGCTTTTGAAAGGACTGAATGATGGTTTGTAACTACAACTGATGACCGTGGTGTATGCTGACTATCAAACATTAGTGGACAGAGCAATTGTAATTGAGAACAAGCATCGAGAGATGGAAGAGAAGAAGAGAAAGCGTGACCTTCAATGCCAGTTAAGAAATACTCGTCTCCGTTTTGCTACACAACCAGAATATCAGTCACACCCTATGAATATGCTTGTAAGTAATGATCAAGATCAGTATCATCAACCTAATGATGAAGTGTAGCATTTTAGTTCTCAAGAGCCATGTCTGTCATCTCCCACTATCACCTTGATAACGACAAATATTTCTACTAGTAAGGAAGGTTATGATTGTGGTGAGATTGAACACTATAAGAAAGATTGTTTTGAGAAGTTTGATGAGAGTAATCGAAGCCAGAATCAACAGCAGTAGGAGTCAGAATAGAACATCCATAAGGAGCAGGTGCAAGGTAATAAGTTAAAGCAAAACTACATTCAAGGCTGGTTGAACAATGTGGATCTGATTACCACTCATGGAGCAAAGGAGGTCGTTTATGGTTTGATTGCAGTAAGCTCAGACACTACTATGGTGTTATTTAACCCCAGTGCATCACATTCATTCATCTCTAGGGAATATGTGGAAGAACATAAGATAACTATGCTTCCGATGAGAAAACCCCTAATAGTTAACTCTCTAGGAGGAGAAAAGAAGGCAAACCGCTTATGCCCAAAAGATAGTCTTAACATAAAAGGGAAGAACTTCAAGGCAAACCTTATAGTCTTGGAGTTAATGGACATTGGATGTTATCCTTGGAAATGGATGGTTATCTGCTTGCAAAGGAGTGATTAAGTATGCCCAGCGTTCGGTGCTTCTAACCACACCGTCAGGAGAAAGAATTGAGTATGAGGGTATTCAACCTGCACCTGAGGAATATGAGAATGACCTATTAAAAGGTGCATCCTATGAGGATAGTAATGTGGACTGTGAGTTCTCATATGTTAGTGTGAAGGAGCAAACACCGTTGGAGGATCTCAATACGAGAGACTATCATGCTTATGCAGATTAGCCAACTAGGATCATAGAATGGCTCTTAATGAAAGATGTAACTTGGAAAAATGAGGATCGAATAAAGGTAGAGTATTCATATCTCTTTTATCACTATCTTCTGAATCTCGAGGACGAGATTCATCTTAAGGGGTAGAATTGTAACACCCTAAAATTTGCTCTTTTCGAAATGTAGTTAAATTAATTTAATTTTGTATTTTTGTGCTCATGAAACATAGGAAAATAATAACTTCCATTATTTTAAAATTTATCATAGGGCTTAGCAATCATGGTTGTGCATACATGACTGGTGCATTTGATTTATTGTAATGAGTGGTTGAATCCAAAATTCGAAATGAATTTAAAATGCTTTTGAAATTGGATTTTGAAGTAAAAGAAAAGAAAAATTAGAAAATAGAAGCATTTAAAAAGTTGTAAAATTTATTTTTGAAAGCCTACCAAAATTGTTCATTTTGAATTAAATTCAAAAGTGTATTTTAAATCATATTTATACTTGATTCGGTTCATATTTGAATTTGTTTTGAATTAAGAAAAGAAAATTTGGAAAAAGTATTTTTCATTACTCTTTCCCCCTATTCGGCCCAAAGCCTGCTGTTGGCCTGCTTCTTCTCTTTGTTGAGTCGGCCCAGCTCTCCATTCCTTTTTCCTTCATGGACCACTACTTCTTCTCCTCAGTTTTTCTCTGCATGGGCCGAGCCAGCCAAAGTGCTCCCTCTCGCTTAGCCCGGCAGGCCAGTCCGCACTCGCATTCCTCCATGGGCCGCTTCCCTCTCCTCTTGGGCCAGCCCGTTTTCACCTCGCGGCCCGCGTCAATGAGCCGCTCCGAAGGCAGCAGCCGCACGCCTCTTCTCTCTTGACTGATGGCCCTCGCCCTCATTGACGCTGACAGGTGGGCCATCCCTGTCAACTCCGTCCCTCTCCTTCCGCTCGTACTCGAGACGGACTCCGTCCGTCAGTGAGTCCGCGCTCGTGCCACCCCGTGTCATTGCCTTGCGCGCCACTGCTGTTTCCGCTCCTATAAAGCCCGAGGGCCCTGCCGCATTCCAATATTGTCTCCAGGCCGCTTCTAGCCCTAGCTCCACGCCTTTCGCCGAACGGGATCTCGTCGAGCTCGATGTCGTCTGCCCGCCAAGCCGCACGCCATCTCCGAGTCGTCTCCGGCCGTGTAGTTGCCCTAGGTGAGTTTGCCATCTCCTTTCCCTTCTCCCCATGTTCCCAGTTTGATCTCTCAAGGCCCATAGCTATTTTCCTGTGCTCGCCACTGAGCTTCTCAGCGCCAGCCATGGCGCCGCCGCCTGAAGTAGCACGCCAGTGACCCCCATCTCCCTCTCTCCGCTCTCGGCCGTCCATCTAGAGATCAAGAGCTCAGATTAGAACATACCCCTTCGCTGGCGCTTTTGCAAAAATCCCCTTACAATTAATTGAATCTTAACCCACGGTCCAAAGCGCAATCACAGATTACGTCTTCTTCTTTGAAAAGCGTAGTTTCTTCGGTTTAGATCTAAAATACGTTTTCACTTATTTACATATTTGCCACTACTTTCTTTAGGCCATAACATCTCTCTTTTAACTCTGATTTGACCCGTTCAACTTGCGTTAGGTTCGTAATTTCATAATATACATGTTCATACCTACTGTTAGATAAGTTTTCAACTTTTAAAATTCAAGGTTAGATTTAATCTATTATTTTAATAAAGGAAATCTTATTTAATTCATAACTTCTATGTTTCAACTCTGTTTTAGCCCATTCAAGTTGCGTTGGATTCGTAATAACATAAACTATGCATTGGTAACAATGTTTACCATATTACTATTTCTAGAATTTCATGGTTTAAACTCTAATTTGATTAATAATTATGCAACTAGGATTTTATAAATAAAATATGATTTGTTTTACTTTAGTTTTATAATTCAAATAAAAAATTGAATTAATTCAATTTATATTATTTATAAAATATCTTTTATATATGATTTATAGTTAAAATAAATGAAGCCTATAGTTTTCTTTTCCACGTATAAAGCAAATTTATCGGTAGATCTACCCTTTTTATCGTAGCTCCGATTAGAGTGCTTCTTGCGACTGTGTGTTCGTAGCGATGCGTAGAATCATGTTTCAAACTCTTTTACTTATTTTTCTATGATTGGTGTACTGTTCTAATTTAGATCTATTGTGTACTTTCATGTATGATTGCATGGATGCTTATGTGGTGCTTTATGATCATGTCCAGTCGGTGAGCTTTACGTGTTGATCAAGAAGCAGATCTTTGTAGTTTTGGATTTGAAGAAGGATCTAAGTTTAAGGCAAGTATAGCATGGGACCATCCTTGTTATCTATTCACCTTTAATCACTTAATTCATATTGCATGTGTCTACCTTGTTGCTAGTAAGGATATCCTAGATATTTGATATCTTGTACCTTGATACCTATGGGGTATTGCATTGGGTAGCTTTGCTAACACTCAACTAAAGCCATGATCTTATAACTTGACTAATGGTATATGCAATAAACATTAAAAGATGCTTTTTAGCAACATAGAACAAGGGGGCTAGAGCATTCGGTTGTTTTATGGTGCTCTAGATTCCTCTCCCTAAGGACTTATCTGTAAGTGAACATCCGGGACTTACAGTACAGCTGTGAGGTCTATATGGCTCTGACTTTAGCTTAGTATGAGGACCTTTTCTAGCTTGTTAGTGGTTACCTTTATGGCATAAGAGGGGCTCCGATTTGTATGATCTCGGTCTGCCAAGAGGGTGCACTTTGGTTTCTTTGTATTTTGTTAGTCACTCCTTGGAGGGGGGTTCATGGTTATTGATGGGGAAACCTTAGCGGCCCTAACTTGTTATACGAACCTTTGAAAGGCTTCATAGTGAACCTTGCCGACCTTCCTTGGTAATGGGTCAAGAGGCTCGCAACCTCGGGCGAAAGGGTAAATCATGACTCACAGTGAAAGTGTACAACCTCTGCAGAGTGTAAAACTAGTATATCAGTCGTGCTCACGGTCACGAGCGGCCTTGGAACCCTTATAGAATAGATGATGAACAATGATGATACTGATGATAAAGATGCTCACTAATGATTACTGTTTATGCTATTTATTATTCATATTTATCTGATCATGTGTTTATATGGGCTCGTGGATAAACTTGTTGCCACCCAATCGCTAAAAGATGACTCATTAAAAGCCAATCACAGTTGAACCAGTGTCAGTCTTTTGAGCCTCATGAATCCCATGTTATATTTGTTGAGTACGACATGTACTTATGTTTGCTTTACTTTTTAAATCTTTGGAAAAATCCCGGATGGGTACCAGATTGATAGAGTTTGGAGGAATTAGGCTTGTGGTCAACCAGTCTGTTGTCCCTGTAGATTTGGAGTCTTCGCCTAAATATTAGAGTTGTCTTTCCGTTGTCTATACTCTGAGGTTATATTCTTTATACTAATACGTTATGTATTTAAGCATTGTCTATTGATATTACCCTTATTTGTAGTTATATGTGAGATTTGACTTCCTAGGCTCACATATGGTGTGTATCTGGTTTTGTCCTTAAAATCAGGTGCTACAAATTGGTGATGGTTGCAGAGCACGCGAAGTTTAAAAGTGGCTCCGGAATCCTCCAGTGGGGTCACCGGAGTATTCTGGTGGGTCTAGAAGCTCTCTAGACCGCACCCGAATAGTCCAGCGGTAGGTGAAAGGATCGGATCAAGGAAGGTGACAAGAGGAGATTGAATAGTATTTCTAAAACTAAACTGTGAATCCTAGCCAAATAAACATTGGAAATAAACTATTTACCACTTCCCACTATAAAAACAGAAATAAATCAACATGTATAATTTTTTATAGCAATAACAATAAAAAGAACATACTTATTTCCTCCCTTCAAAAGACCTGGTTTGGATCCGGTTAGTTTTTAGGAACTTCCTTGATAAGTCCATTTTTTATCACTTCCCACTAAAACTCACTTCTTGAAGATGCTAATGGGGTGACCAGTTCACGTATGAGTCGAGCCTAGCTTGTATCTGGGAGCCATGCCCCGTGGAACACGTTGAACGCATATGACACTATCATGTTTGATTGCGTGTATCTACTTAGCCTGGCTTGAATGACTGTACGAAGATATGTCGCATGAGATAAATTAATGCAATGTTATGGTGATGGTTTTTTATTTTGTACAAGTATATCTTTAAAGTTTTTATTTAATCTTATTACGTCTTAAACTTCTTTAAAAGACATTAATATCACTTGATATGTACTAATTGTACACTAATAACATCGTTACCTAAATAAGCACCTGCATCGAGCGTCCCCAAAACTGCCCAAAATTTGCATATCAATAGAGCCAGGCTGAGTGGCCTCTTTTACATCCTGCGAGCCAGACCTAGAAGGCACAAGATACCAAACAATAGAAACGTACATCCCACTAGTCTATTGAGAAACTCACATCCCACCAGTACAATTGGGCTACATACAGCAAACCAATCACACCCTACATGCAGTGAGGCGCACTAGTCACAAGGGCATCGGACCCTGGCAACCGGTCCGACGGCCTCGGCCGGACCAAGGTCCGACGGTTTTAGTGCTCTCGGGAGCTCTATGGTGTTCATCATACCATGCACGTGCACTGGTCCAATGGTCGACGGACTCTGATGAGTCGAACCATGAACATGACCGTTTGAGCACAACGTTCAATTCCGCAACGGCTAGCGATGCGTGGCGTGCATCAGAGGCGTCGGGCCCTAGCTTCGGACGGTCCAACGCCCCCATACCGAGAGTCTGACGGTTGGTTTAACAACCAACAACTACTGGAGCCTTGGGGGCTCTATTTAAAGGGCTTGGTCGGCTTGGGGGCTCTCTTGGCCATTTTCACGTATGACACACCCTATTGAGCTGAGCCAAACCTCTCCCACTCATCTCCTTCACTTGTTCATCATCTAAGTGAGATTGGGAGTGATCCAAAGAGCATTTACATTGAGTTGAGGCATCTAGTGGCACTTGTGATCGAGTTTGCTGCGGGATTTCTTGTTACTCTTGTGGTTACCGCCACCTAGATGTCTTGGAACAGCGGTGGATCGTTGAGCGGAAGGTGGTGACTGTTTCTAGCTCCGATCGTTGATTATGAGGGGTTCTTGTGCCTATTCCCTGTGGGAGATTCGTAAAAGGCAACTCTAGTGGAATCGTGGCTTGGGTAGTGCTCTCTAGCGTGGTTCTTATAGCGCCCACCTAGTTTGAACTCGCCATAACATGGACATAGGTTGCCGGCAAGCAACCGAACCACGGGGATAAATCTCGGTATTCAATTGATTGTCAACCGTCTCTTGCCCAGTTTAGTTTGTCCTACTACACTTGTTCTTACATTCCATAGCATACTTGTGTAGGGCTTGTTTGCTTGCTTGTGTAGCTTAGTTGTAATATTAGAGCTAGTTGTTCTTGTAGCTTGTTTAGTAGCTCTAGTTGTGGTAGCTCTCTAGTTTAGTTGCTACGTTGTTTGCTTGAGTGATTTCAACCTTAGTGATCTTTGGTACTAGCTTGAGTAGGAGGCTTGCTTGTGGTGACTTAGAGCTATAGCAATTTGCATAAAGCGCCCCCTTATTGTCTAATCACCTTTTCTCTAGTGTCTTTGCTAGAAATTTTTATAGGCTATTCACCCCCCCCTCTAGCCATTTAGACCCTTTCAGCTTGTGAGCGGACCATCTACCGACCGCAATGGCGAGCTAAACGCCATGTTGTTCTTCTAGGCATCCATGTGGGATGCTTCGACACTCCTCTAGGAGGCTAAGCCACCATGCCATCACTAATCGCTCCAAGTGCATAGGAAATTAAAGCGATTGAGAAGGACGTCGCGCCGCTCTTCCAGCGGCCATGTGGGATGTCACGATGCTCCTCCAAGTGGCTGAGCTACCGTGTCATCGCTCCGAGTGTGCAGGAAAGTGACCAAGAGGGACATCGCGCTGCTCCTCTGGGAGATCGAGCTACCGAGCTACCGTGCCATCACTTCGAGCGCGCGAGGAAGTGTCCAAGCGGGATGCTGCGCTGCTCCTCGATCCAGGCAGTTGAGCCACCACACCGTTGTTTCAAGTGGCCAAGTAAGAAAAGAAGTGGGCAACCATGGACGAACAAGAAGACAGATGGGAGGAGAAGAAAGATATTTTCCCAACTGATAGGTGTACCTCACATATAAAAGGGATTATGATTTCTATTGGAGGGCATCTCTCCTATAACCTAGGGTCTCAATCCATTTTAACCTAATTTAGGGGGTATTGAGTTTTCTTAATCCAGTGAAGTTGCTCTTAGTTTATAAATTACACATAGCGCTTACAACTAGGATCTTTCTACAAGATTGGGGTAGGACTAGATCATACCACTAACATTATACACGAAAAATCTAAAAACAAATGAAAATAGTACATCAATAATTCCAATATGCTATCTCGACAAATCACATATAAAATGTTGGACATTTATTTGCACAAAAATGTTTATTTTAGTTTAACCAAATTCTGCCCCAAGTTTCTATAATTTTTTTTAGAGCTAATAAGAGAAAATAATGTCATACACTGAATTATCTGTATGGAACAAGAAAAAGGAGAAGATAGGGAAACATGAAAACAATATATAGACTGAAAAAACTGAATGGGCCCTCTTTCCCACAGGACATCCCATCTCATCTCTGGAGGGCTGCTTGAGTAGGCCCAGAAGCCCACACAAAACCTCTCTGTTTGCGCGGTTTCGGCCTTGGAATTGGGATCTACTCCTACCAGCCAGACGTCACGGAATCGATTCCAGGCTTCCAGCGCGAGAGAGGGACCACGCGAGAAATCCAAAGGGGCCCAGGACGAGGGATCCATCTCCGGCGAGTGGAGGCGGCTCCGGCTCCGGCTCCGGCTCGTGGCCTCGCGGACCACGATGGCCGCCCCTTCCCCCTCGCCGGTGGAGGCGGCCCCACCGCTTGAGGCCGCCGCCGCCGCCGAGGAAGACGAGTGGGGTGAGTAAACCTGCGCGCACTCGTTTCTTGCTTACCGACAGCTGCTAGCTTCAGTTGTTTAATTTAGGCGTGACATGAGTAGAGATGTTTTGAGGAACGGATGCTGTAGGTGGTTCCCTGGCCTCCTACTGGTGCCTGTGATTCTGTTGTTGTTCATTCAGGAATTGCTCGAGTTGTGCAAAGCATGCTCGTTGCCTGGGGAACAGGTTTAGAACCTATTGATAGTAGTCCAGGAAGTTTGGGTTACTGGGGTGTAGAATCCGACTAGGGGCTGTTCTAGCGCCTATGCTGAAGGAACCGCGACGATTTTCAGGTGTAAGAGCGCAACATGGTAGTGACCTAGTACTTACCAAGGGTTCTATAAACTGCGAGAACTTCTGCCAGTTTCGAGAAACGAAATTGTGAATTTTACCTTCACCCCGAATTTCCGTTCTTGGTCGAGTTAGTCAAGGTTACATGAACATGTTAGCAGAACACATGCCTTCATTTGATGAAACGGGGTAGTTCCAGACAAAACCAAAGGTTGTTAGCTGATGAAACAAAATATCATTAAGATGCATTCTCCATTTCAGAGATATATGACGTGGTCATGAGCCAGCTCAGGTAAATGGTAAACCTCTTTGAGTGGAAGGGAACAGTATAAATCTACCTACATGTGACTTGGTGTTGTTGATTGCGACATATATAACTACAATTTAGTCATTGCAGTCTTTGATTTTGACAGATTTCTCTGTCAGACTTGAACATGTTCTATGAATTGCATACCATGCTGAGCTCCATGTGTTCTTCACTGCTGCTATTTTACACATCCTTCTAATGTTGATGGTGCAATCACAGATGCTGACGGATATGTTATTCCTAATTTGCCCACTCAAGATAGTGATGTGACTGAGCCTAGTGTCCCCAAAGAAAAAGATCCTGAACCTCTACAGGTACGTTTTGGAATTCTTTTCTTGTATGCCCCCTTTTTGTTTTTGTTTTTTTTTTTAAAAAAACAATGTTTCACCTTTATGAACTACTGGTTCATTGGTGTTCATTGCTTCATGGAGATGTGTATTCATACTTGAGCAGGCAAAGGATGAGAAAATATACCTGGGACCTCATGGAGCTCCACCATCTCAAGCAAAGCAGCAGGAGCTGAATACTGTTGGCCGTAAGCAGCGTTTCCGGAACAAGCTGAAGGAAGCAGATAGGAAATTCACTGGCAATGCTCAAGAGAACAAGGTGGAGAGCCTAAGGGAGCTCATGGGTGCTAGAGCAAGTGGTACCAGCATGCCAAAGAGCTCCCTTCGTGATTGGCTCGACCCGCACTGCCATGAATCTGAATTCGACAGAAAACCAACTAGGTGACTGGCAAATGATGCGGCGTTTACCTAAAGGTTGATACACTGTAATACTGGCAGTGGGTGTTATTTGCCAATAATAGATACTTATGGTTGATTAATAGATGAAACAAAGCAAAATGGTTTCCTGTGGTGTAATTTATCCGAGCTCTACTGTCCTCCATGTTGCTTAAATACTCTGAATTCCAATTGTGGGTGTGTCGTTGCATTCATGATTTGCAACGGAAAAAATATGGAAACAAGCGGCTGTTGCAAAGCTAATATGTAATATCTGTGACATGTGATGCCGAGCACACACGGAAATCTGTTCCTAATATTTTCAATAGATTCACAAAACCACACTTGAATGTGTTCTTCGTCTTTGTGCTCATGTCATGTTACCATCTGAACCCTCTGTTACACCAGCTGCAGATTGATCGATTCATTGACAGCATTGGCTGCACATTAATCCATTTTTGTAGCAGGACCCCCCTTTTTTTAATTCTACCAGAACCTGTTGTGAGGTCTACCAAAAAAGCAAGTTGTAGTTCTGCCCGTGGTGATTCTACACCAACTGAGCAGATCTTAGAATCTTCAATGCCAGCTTCGGATTCTTATCTCTGCAAAGGTTTGGGTTTGATGAATTTTCCACCTCCAACGCCGCAGTGCTCAAAAGAGGCTTTTGAAGGTCTTTGTCTCCATTGCCCGGCGATAGTGTTCGTTGTATTAGAGACTTTCTGACACTTTTGCAGGATTTGACATCAAAGATCTTACTCAAATCCATAATGTCATGCTCTATTATATGGATACTCTCCTTAAGAGCAGTTGAGGATTTATCAGCTCCTAGGTGGCTGATCCCATGTACTTTGGGGATTCTTATCTCTAATATCTGTACTCTGGTTTTGATGCTTTGATATATATATATATATATATATATATATATATATATATATATATATATATATATATATATATATATATATATATATATATATATATGACTTTAAAAAAAAATGCTGATGGTACAAATCTTCTCTTGTGCAAGCGAATAACTGAAGATTGATACAGGACACTGAATCGGAGGAATGCCTGAAGACTGAAGTTATATTGCAAAAAGGTAAACACTTGAGAGCTCCGAAAGTTTTTTTGGGTTACATACTAACATACACCATATGATCATGCAATTATGCTTACACAAACAAGAAATCTTGTCTCTATATATGAAGGTACAAACTCGCAGGACTCTCGCTGGATAAGATGCAGGGCAATCAACATCCATGATCTGATTGGTTGATCGCGCAACTGCGTCATGGTCATCGTTAAGAGCTCATCGCACAGGGACCTTGATCCAGCCATTGGCGAAGGCGATGGCGAGGATGACGAAGGGGGTGGACATACCAAAGATGATGATGTAAGGCAGGGGTGTCATCATGGGGTTCTCGCCCTCCCTCTCCCCTGCGGTCTGCCAGTACCTGCATTCCATCATCCCACGCGAAGTGGATCGAAGTCACAGGCTGCTATGAGGAGATGGTGAGGTGAGGTTCACTGCTTACTGTTCTGGCTCCTCTTCCCTGGTGATGAACTTCTTCTTGCCTGGAGGCTTCAGCTCGCCATCTCCTCCTGCGTGGATCAGTTTTTGACCAATCTTGTCTCGTTTCAAGGAGCCCCAACGAACTGAAGAAACAGAACTGGAGAAGATTGAGGATTCATACCAAGCTTCGCTGTTATCCTGGCGCGCTTGCTGACGATGCGACTGCAGAACAAACCGGCAGTACTTTTCCTCGACGATGGTGGGGCTGTGATCGCAGTGCAGCTCCCGGCGGCGAGGAGAGGAGTTACCTTGGCCATGGCTGGGTTGGTGTGGAGAAGCAAAGCATCACAACCTCATGCACATCACATGATATGGTAGTAGTACCTGTGACGGTGTTCAGGAACAGAAGTGGTGGATAAGGCGAGTGCTACCCTGGCTCGTTCTCTTCCATAGCATGAGGGGTCACAAGTTGCAGTGACGTGGTCCAGTCATATGGCACCACGTCGCATGCCAACCATTTGGTGGTTGTCAATTGATATCACAGGCCGGTTAAAAGAACCAAAATATCCATTGCAGGAAAAAAATCAGTTTAAAGAAAACGCATAGCATTGGCTATGCTGATAGAATTCAGTATTGTATGAAGTCATGAACATCAACCATGATCGACATAAAAACCTTCCCTTGTAACAAACAACCGAGGTAGACATATTTTCACATTAATACACCATATAAGGCATTGGAAGAGCATTTCCTTCCATACTGGATAAAGTAAAAAGAAACCCTGCACATAAATCGCCCTTTCTAAACCAAGACTCGTTTAAGCACAAAAAGAAACATTGCACTCGCTTTCATCTGCCCCTCAGGAGCCACCGCCACTTCTATCACTGATTTGAGATTCCGATATGATGTATTTTGCAACATCCGCACAGCAGGTTAGCTTGTCAGCCTTATCATCAGGAATCTCAACGGAGAACTCTTGTTCAAAAGCCATAACAAGTTCCACTCGGTCTAAGCTGTCCAAGCTCAGGTCCTTTTGGAAGTCTGCAGTCTCAGTCACCTGCAAGCATTTAGATGGTAAACATGAACCAAAGATCAGATGCAAACCGCTTCATGTACAATTTATAAAGCTACTCAATAAGCAGCTACTAGAATTGGGCCATATTAATAACATGTTATGGGGAATTTGCACTCATATAAAAAGGAATTAGGATCCATAGTATGTAGCGCTAACAAATAGCATACTCATTAAAATGTTACTCCAAGTTCAGTAGTTTTTTTTTTTTAACTTTGGAACCAGTAACATAAAAACAATTAAGCTACTGCTATGATGAATCGTAGCCGCCACAATGCTTTCACTTCTAAGTCTCACATGACCTCCCTCAGCTGTGACGCACCTCAACAATGCCAATCATTTCATACAAATGCTAGGTCCCAATGCATATTGGGTCACTATTGTGTACTTAATTTAGCATCTTACTTTTTTTCCATGCAACATTAACAACTTTAAGATTCTCCGGAAGTGTAACAGTATTCCTTTTTTTTTAGGAAAACTGTAAATTTTATTAACTCGAAATAACAGTGATATAATTGTATCAGCAATTTTTATCTCTTTGATTTTAGCCCTTCTGAAAGTGTTCAATGAATGTCTTACTAAATTGTTTGGGTTTGCTTCTACTAGCCTCAAGACGTAACGGGTTGTATTTGAATAAGGCATAAATGATGCCATTTGATTTGACCGCACCAGAATGTCCAATTCATATATAAAATTAATTAGAAATCATCAACTATTAACAAATTCTGCCCACACAGCAGAAACATTATATTTTCCCCACTTTTTCAATAAAAATATCCATTTCATGAGTTAGCGGCTATGTCAGACAGTACTTTGACATAAATAGTTGTCAAATCAGCTGGAAGCCTGGAAGTACCATGTTTCTCCACTATTTAGTTCTCTAACATGTCTATTTACTCAGGTTGGCAACTTATGGGGATAGTAAATGCCCAAAGTTAGTGCTATCAAGCAAATAAGCTTGCAGGTCTTATTAATTTTCAGAAGGGTCACAGCTTTGTCATTGGCAATTTTCCTATCACAATTTTTTTACTTCTCCTATACATAATCTAATCTGTAATGCCAGGCATTAATTGTCATGTTCTTCATAAAAAGGTTATCCTTTGCATATTTGTGACAAAACGTTAACAACCAATGTGGTGAAAATTCATAGCTACAATTACCAATTGAATTTCAAGCGATCTGTTCTAACTCCATTGTTTATTACATCTTGTCCTGGCAGCCACACATCGCTGACTTACTGTACACTATTTTATCAGTTACAACAAGATGCAGTATGTCAAAATAATTGCCATATACAGCTGTATTTGTGTTCGCTGTGTCTCCATGAAACCATACCTAAAAGATATATATCAAATGATTCCATTAAACTTAAATTCCAACAGGCTCCATCACAGTTGCCTTGTTGGTCATTGCACTACTAATACCCCTCCTCTTACCTGTCATCATTGACCTCATGTGCTCCTCTTGGTCCTACAATCCTACACAATCTCTCATCAACATAAATGTGTGAAGAGATCCAACCCCATTAGCTCAGAGTTCAGTTCTTGCTCCCTTCTCAATTTAGGTATTGGAGTTAAACAGGTTGACCTCCTATTAATGACCTCGCCGAAGAAGGATCAGTCATCATCAGTTACTTTCTCAAGTTAAGAATCTCAAATGCACTCCATACAAAAAATAATCCCACTGCTGTGGACCCTTTCACCGACATAACCCACGTGTGATGCAAGAAACAACCATCGTCCACAAGTTCGTCCTAGTTTGTTTTTGTCTTGTTCAGAGTTTGTTTCAGTTAGTTCCTAGCTTTGAGGGATTAGAGAGAAAGTAGCAGATTTGAGCCGCATCTACTTATAGAACCCCAGCAGAGTCATTTCTAATCAGAGCAGAGTTAAGCTCAATCCACTAAAGGGTCACTAAGAGCCTCCTTGTGAGGGAAAGTACACCATCGCCAATTAGCCTATCAACCAAACCAATTAGCCATATCACCGATAGATACTCTTTTTAACCTTGAAAAATAAACAGCTTTATTAAAAGAAAATGTGAATGCCAATACTATAAGCTTTCAGAATTTTAACATGTTGTTTTAGTGGTCAGGAAATTACAGAAAGATTACCCAAGCATGACATGATGGAAGTAATATGTGAAAAAATAATGCAATCCAATTGTGTGCAGTTCATGAAGGGCGGGCCTGGTGCAAGCGGTAGAGTCTTACCGCCTGTGACCGGAAGGTCCCGGGTTCGAGTCGCAGTCTCCTCGCATTGCACAGGCGAGGGTAAGGCTTGCTACTGACACCCTTCCCCAGACCCCGCACAGAGCGGGAGCTCTCTGCACTGGGTACGCCCTTAATTGTGTGCAGTTCACACATTGAACAATGTAACTCAAAATTTCTCAACACATCCTTCAGACAATATTAAAACACATCAGATCAATAGCCTACAGAGATAACATCTCTAAAGAGGAGCTAACTCAAGATGTGGGGGACAAGTTGTGGAAAGGAAATATCCTTCTCAAGGAGATAATTCCCTTTTTCTTACAGTGGGAGATAAATATTTAGGGGACATCTATCGGTTTTCAGGTACCAAGTTATGGTGAAAATTGAGAAAAAATATGTCGTATATGAAACTACCCTTTGAATCATAGTTATTAAGCTAGACGGAGTTATTTCGCTGGACTTGCTACAGGACAACATATCAATGTGGACTAGAATATGCATTAATAGATAATACTGGTGTCCCTGATCATTTCAGCAGTGATTCTGACAGTCTCAAATTCTTGGAAAACAGTTGTGCCAACCAAACATGCCCTAGTTCCAAAGAGGCATAGGTGAAACAGTGAAAGTTTGTTTTCATCAATACAAAATTGCTGTAACAGATTATTTGGTCCTAAAAAATTTCATTTCATGGTCCCATCCTAACAAAATCTTTACGTAACAGATTCGCTAAAGACACAATTTCTTGAATTGCACCCTGCCTGTTATGGTTTGTTTTATGGATCAGGTTACATTTCCTATTAAAAGAAGCATATCTTTGTGAGGATGCCAGAGATATTTTTCCCGAACTGAAAAGGATGTTAGAATATCATTATGCACAATAGTTGCGGACTTCTGGTTCCAGATTGTCTGCTATCTTGTTAGCTATGAGTCCATTTCGGCTAACATTCAAACAGACTCAGCCCTACCGTGGCCATTACATCCTTCAGCCTATCTAAGCAGAAAATAGCAACATCCAAGAGATAAAAGGCACAAGCATTATCATCTCCAAATGAGAACGGCACTAGATAGGGAAATTTTTACGGCAATCCTATTTTAGGCTGTCATCCATTATCGACAGGATTCATCCAAGATCGTGAGAGTTTGACATTGAGCTGGTAAAATCCAACCATTTCCATTCGAACAACCAAGAGCACAGGCTCTCACGAACAAAGAACGAAGAATGGAAGAGGAAAGGGGGAGGAAGAGAATAGATGGCAGAAGCAAGAACCCACCTTGTCGGCGTCGATCTTGTCGAACTTCTTGACCAGGTTGACGACGCGCGTCCTGATGTCCCTCTCGGAGTCGGAGTTGCTTCCCTTACTGTCCTCCTGGCCCGCCGGCGCGCTCATCCCCCGAGCGAACCCGTACAGCGCCGGCCTCCCGCTGCCTCCACGTGCAGCAATGGCAGGCGCCACGCGGAGGCGGAGGTGCTGCAGCACCACACTTCGTACCGTCTGCATGTCGCGCTCCTTCGCTAGATGGACCGAGACCGAGAGCGACGACGAAGGAACGGTGGAGGTCAGGTGACTGAGCTGAGCAAGAAGAATTTGGAAGCTGCGGGATGCGTCAGCGGAAGGCAGGGCGGCGGCTCCGGATTCTCCCGTGCGGAAGCGGCTGGCGTTGCGGTGGGGAATGCCTAGGTGCCGGTGATGACGCCAGCAGCAGGCCGGGCTGGGTTTCGCTGGTTTGGGCCTTCTTGGCGAAGTTGTTATTTTGGGCCCACTTTTGGATTCCCCGCTTCAGAAGCTCAACGCTTTGGGCCTCATCTGAGATATCGTCGAATTCGAAAGAGGCATGTTGTAGAGGCACGCTTCTGCTCAAAAAAAAAATGTTGTAGAGACACGCCGGAAGCCGTAAATCCGTAATGGTACTAGTACTACTACTAGTAGGTTTCATCAGTAGAAGTCATTTTCCAACACATGTATATAAATGTTCTATAATCTTTGTCTAGTTATGATAAAATTGGACGCACACCTTACTACCTTAGCCCACCCCGGCCTCAGCCCGCATACCCGCTAGTGCTCTCTCTCTCTCTCTCTCTCTCTCCTCTCTCTCTCTCCGCCCAGCCTCAGCCTCTCTCTCTCTCGGGGCGACCATGCAATGGCGCGACGAATCCGTGCCCGGCGAGCTCCAGCGGCCCGCGCCCGCGTCCCACCGCCTCCTCGCGTCCGCATCGTCTCCTCCCGCACGCGGCCAAGGCGGATGCAGCGGCAGCGCCACTAGATCCGGCGGCAAGTAGGCCTCCTCCTTCATGGATCTGCTATGTAGGGTTTCGATGGGCTCTTCACTTCTCTTCCCCAACTCTAGCGGGCTTAGAAAGGGAAGGAGGTTTGGGGAGGCAGGTAGGCCAGGCGGTAGGGATGGTCGATAGGCGGCTTAGGGGAGCTAGCGACGGCAGGGGCAATCAAGCCAGGTCGGGGCGGGGGAGGCTCACCGGGGCTAGAGAAAATGGCGACAAGCGAGCTCGCCGAAGCTAGAGAAGATGGCGGCGGTAACGGGAGGGGAAGAGGGCGACCGCCGCGGGCGCTAGGGTTCGCCGAGCACCCACGGCGGGGCGAGGGCATCGCGAGTCGGCGAACCCTAGATCTGGTCTGTTTTTTTCCTTTTTTGGCAACCAAAATAGTTTCTTTCTCAAATTGGGGTGTGCCACCAGAAATTGGATTTCCTGCACGCGCACGCTCTAGTAAAGTCCAATTATTAAACACTATGTTTTTATCCATATAGATCTTTGTACTAGGTGCCACGGACCATTGCATAGCAAATCTAACCGTCCAAGAGATCGGACAAATTTAGTAGTACTACTGGTACTAGGTTTCATCAGTAGAAGGTCTCAGGCTCCCAGCTCTCAGAGACATCGATCCAGCCACCCAGGAACAAGTGGCACAACGCGGTCCAGCAAGCCAAGGACCATCAGGCGCTTCTTCATCAGTAGTAGGTGTGATTCTTCTTGTTCGCCTTCCACCGCTTCACTATGTAGGCTACTGCCTCGCCCATTGGTGCTCTCTGGTCCTCCCTGAAGTTCCACAGCTCTGGTATGGGGTACCTGCCGCTTGGATTATACTCGTTCATCTCAAGGAGGGCCTTGACCACCACATCGTGTGCCTTCACACCCAGTTCAGCCTTCAAAGCTTGCAGCTTCTCATCATCCTCCATAATTATTTCCTGCACCATCGAGTGAGTGTTTAGACACTGCAAGCATGCTTCAACACAGGTTAGCTGAAATAATGAGCATTTCAAGCTAAAGTCAGCTTCAGCTTCTGAAGGGATTTACAAATTATTTTTTTTCTATTTCCTGCGGAACTTGTATTCAATTTCAGTGTAAGTGTCAAACAGAAGTGGTCTCACACCACGTTCTTGGAAAAGTAAAATGCTGTAATGCTAATTGTAGGAAGTACTAATGTTGACAAGTTGGATGCCAGAAGCAAAAACAAAAATGCTAAAAACACTGACTTGGCTACTATCTGGGCAATCTAAAAGTGACTCAATGCACACATGGTAAAAACTGAAAGTAAACTTATTTTGGATATAGCTCAGTTAAATTAAATCGAGAACAGATGGATAATAAAATTCTCAAGGATGTGCAGTAACAGTTGGCTCCAGTGAAACCATTTCAAGCTTTTAGCATCTTTGTTTACAAATCAGTTTTCTTCCTGAATTACAAAACTGAAAATGTTCTTTACATCCTATTCAAAGAGATCAATGGTATTTACAATTCATTCAGTTCAAAAGAGTATTCTGCCAATTTAATGTGTCACAGACATGCTATAATATCTAAAGTATGATAGGACTTGATGCCCTACCGGTGTGGCTGCGCAGGTTATAGGGGTGGAAGAGGGGAGGACGTGGTCTGTACTCTCGACGTCGGCGAGAGCGGCGGCTGCTGCTGCAGCCCTAGAGTTCAAGAGTGCTACAGTACCGCGGGTACTGTTCATGCGAGGGAGAGGGCAGGGACGGCTAGCTCCCAAGGGAAGCCAGCAACTTAATTGTTGCTTTCTGCTTAATTCCAATCATCTCCGATTACAAGTATTTATCCTTCCCTATAGATGCTATAATTAAGAAACTATATATATTTCTAAGAAAATACCAAATAAGCGATAAAGGCCTCTAAGCCCCTTAACAGACCGGCCCCCTAGCCACTATTGGGCCTGCGCCTGGCATAGGGGATGCCGGTCATAACATCTCTCCCCACCTGCGCAAACAACTCGTCCTCGAGTTGGAAGTCGGGGAAGTGCTTGCGGAACTCGTCAAGAGTCCTCTGGTGGTATGGCCGCGTCCCCGTATTCGGCGGGCGCGGCGTCCTCCTCAATGTAGTCCCCGGACTCCAGGTAGAAGAGCCGCTGACACACATGTCCAGGGACGTAGGGCTCGTCGCAGTTGTAGCATAGTCCTTGGCGACGACGTTCCAGCTGCTCCGCCGGTGTAAGGCGGCGAAACGGGAGCGCCGCGGGGGCCGCATTGGCCGCAGCGGGGGCCTGCCCCGGGTGCGCGCGCCGGAGGAGGCTGACCCTGACACGGAGCCGGCGCCGGCTGCATGGCAGCCGCACGACGCTCGAACGCCCGGGCGTAGTACATGGCCGTCTGGAGGTCTGGGGGTCGCGCATCTCCACGTCCACCCGGATATGATCCGGAAGGCCACCAACGAAGAGCTCGGCCCGCTGACGCATGGAGACGTCCCGGGCATGACATGCCACCGCCTGGAAGCGATCGGCGAACTCTTGCACAGTGGAAACAAACGGCAGCTGGCCCAGCTCAGCCAGCCGACTCCCGCGGATAGGAGGGCCGAAGCGCAGACGGCACATCTCCTTGAAGCGCTCCCACGGTGGCATGCCCTCGTCCTGCTCGAGGGCGTAGTACCAAGTCTGGGCCGCCCCCCGGAGATGATAGGAGGCGAGCCAGGTACGGTCGGAGGCGAGCGTGCGCTGACCCCGAAAGAATTGCTCACACTGGTTGAGCCAATTCAGGGGATCAACGGAGCCGTCGTATGTGGCGAACTCCAACTTATAAAACTTGGGCGGCGGCGGGTCCTGTGCGGCGGCCGAGGGCGCCGCGCCCGTGCTGTCCAGCGAGGGCGACGCGGCGGAGAGCGTCGGCATCAGGCTGCCGCCGTGGAACAGGGGGCCGTCCACCCCGCCGTAGAGGACGCCCGGAGCTGGGGCGCCATGACAGCCCCGGTGGTCGGGAGCGGCGGTAGGTGCGGCTGGGGACTGGGCGCCGTGTAGATGGGTTTCGACGAACCGACGATCCAAGCCGGAAGCGGTGACGGCGACGGCGGGAACTTGATCTGTTGGATGGGAACGCCCTGGGACGGCGGCGGCGCGGCTGGGAACAAGGTCGTCGCAGTCCCGTCGTAGGGCATCCCATAGTGGTACGAGATGATCGGCGCCGTGGTTGCGGCCGAGGGCGGCGGCGGCGGGGGTAGCTGCTGTTGGTGTGGCGGCGGAGGAGGTGGCAGCTGGAGCTACGGCTGGGGTGCAAGGGCCCGACGAGGAAGGCCCTGATGCCCGCCACGACCTGCCCTAATTCCAGAATTGCGGCCGTCATCTGCTCTGGGGTGAGGACGAGGGCGGACGGCGCCGGGGCGGAGGGCGCAAGCGCCCCTGAGGACGCCAGCGCGCCCAATGCCGGCGCACCCGCCGTGTGAGGCAGCAGCGCCGACGAAGACGCTGGTGGCAGCGGGTGGGTGTGCGGCGGCGGCGGGTGGGAAGAACTCGGTAGAGGGCTGGACATAATCGAACCAGAGATCTCTGATACCAGATTGATAGGACTTGATGCCCTACCGGTGTTGCTGCGCAGGTTATAGGGGTGGAAGAGGGGAGGACTTGGTCTGTACTCTCGACGTCGACGAGGGGCCGTGGCGGCGAGAGCGGCGGCTGCTGCTGCAGCCCTAGAGTTCACGAGCGCTACAGTACCGCGGGTACTGTTCACGCGAGGGAGAGGGCAGGGACGGCCGGCTGGGAAGCCAGCAACTTAATTGTTGCTTTCTGCTTAATTCCAATCATCCCCGATTACAAGTATTTATCCTTCCCTATTGATGCTATAATTAAGGAACTATATCTATCTCTAAGAAAATACCAAATAAGCGATAAATTGAGCCTCTAAGCCCCTTAACAGACTGGCCCCCTAGCCACTATTGGGCCTGCGCCTGGCATAGGGGATGCCGGTCATAACAAAGTAGGTAACATATTTGATGTCCAAAGAACATTGCAAGCAAATGACTTCCACGATGATTACCTAAAACAGTGTTTCTACTACATATTCCCACAAGCCACAGTGTGGGGGTTATAAACTCAAACAACACTTTCTTATCAACTAGCATCCAAGTCACAGCAGCAACACACAGACAAGCAAAGAAACAATGGTATGAAAAAAAACAGGAAACGACCTATTTCACAGTCCCACAAGGTAACAAATAAAAAGCACCTTGCTTTCGTGGATTACTGAAATAACATAAATCAATTCAATAATTCATAAATTTGTAGCTCATAAGTAAGATGGTTAAATGAAATCTGTATCGATTTGGCACCCAAAAAGAAGTCCAGAATCCTCCCTTTTAAAGAAAAAACTATGAACCTGTTGCTGCTACCCATTTTCTAACCACTGCAAGAAACTACATAAAAGGAGAAAATGAGACGGTATCGAGCAGTGAGGAGTGAAGCACCTTTGCCTGTCCACCAACATGTATAACTTTGAAAGGATGCCATTCTGGATGCCTGATCTCATCTTCCCATTTCGAACACAGAATTGCCAACTCCTCATCTGTTGTTTTCTCTTTGCAAGCGGCAAGGAAAGCTTTCTCATCGAGCTCACCCATTCTTTTGACACCAACAATGGATCGAGCTGATGACATATTAACTAGGTCCTACATAGCAAGTAAATTGTTCTCAGAGAAAGAAAAAAAGGAACAATTAACTGAAGAAGCTGAGTCGCTAGTATAGAGCTTATACAGTAATCAGTTCTTTCTTGGCTTCTTCCAGCTCATCATTGGTTCTTCGTTGCAATAATAATAAGGGTCTGGTTCAAAGAATCAATGCGCTCCATTTCTTCATCTTTCTCTTCCAGTTCTTCATGCAACTTATCAAGCATCTCCTTCGATTTTGCATCTTCCTCTGCCATATGCTTCCGTACCTCAAGATTCCCCCTCAGTTGTTCTCTTTCCAGTTTAAGTTTTTGTTTGGAAGCCAACTGCATTTCTAAATCATACAGCATCTTCATAACGTCTTCTTTCTCTTGCTGCAGTTTTTGGCCAGTTAGAAGGGATTTTCACCAGGTAAATGCACAAAATAGTGGGAATGCAATACCTCTTGTTCCTTTACAAGTTTTAAGAACTTCTCATCTTCTTCCTTCTGCTTTAGGGTTGCTAAATCAAGAAGCCTGTTCTCCTTTGCAATCTGTAAGAGCATTTAATAGCATACATATGCACAAATATATACTATTAAATAAGAAACAGATGAGAAGCTTGTTGAGAGATTCAGGAACATCAAACAGTATTGGAAAACATAACGAGGACCTACCTCTTCTTTTGTCGCTTCAAGCTTTTCTCTGTCAGTACTATTTATAACCGACTTTTCGAGTTCCTCATGTCTCCTAGCAATTTCTGTTTTCTTGGTTTCCAGTTCTTCATGCAATCTAATATTGTCATTTATTATTTTCCAAAAATTTCGACGAGCAGCTTTCGGCATATTTAGTATCCCTGGTGATCAAAGGAGCAAAACAAACTCAGTAATTGCAGAGAGCACATGACCACAATATGCTGCATCCAAGTTTATTTAGCCATTCAGATTTTGTGTTTCAAATCCACATAAAGAAAACAATTAATATCATTTAGCAATTAGTATGCTATATATGATGTAAAAACAAGTGCAAGACCAAAATATCTGTACATACTTTCATTGTGCTCTTCAACCAATCGATCATTCTCCTCCAACATCCTAGCAAGTTTCATGGCATTCACATTCTTCTCCTCCTCCAGTTCAAGCATGTATGTATTTGTGTCCTCAATTTGGAGAGCATAATGAGCTACACGCTCGCCAGTTTCTTTCAGTCCCTCTCGTTCTAGGTCAGCAACACTTTTAAGATTTCTATTTTTCCTTAGATACTCCCCAATTGGCCCAGGAGAGTTGTAATCATCTGTTTTTGCAAGCCATCCATAAAGATCGTCCTTTCTGCAATTCCTTTCTTTCCCATCAAGCTTGCTATAGTGCTCGAGTACGAAATGGTTTTCAAAAGCCACTGGATCCTTAAATCCACTCCAGTCCTTAGCAAACTTGATGATAACGCAAAACGGTTGGTCCTTCTCATCCCCAAGAATTGTGGTTTGGAGGGGTCTGAACCACGAGAGCTGTGCTGTTAGCCTTTCTTCACTTTCCCTGGAAAATTCTTCGCCTTTCAACTCACACTGTAAATTAACCACGATGCCCATCCATGGCCACACAAAAATCTCTTCATCCTTTGGAGTTTTTGGCTTGTAGGGAACAATTTGCAATGGTTTCTCCAACGAGCTGGCTATATCCTTCTCCAAGAACATAGCAAGCCCCAGGTGTGATGCCCTCACCTTGGCACTGCGCTTAGAAGCAGCCCCTATTCCTGTGGCATGCTGCAATAGATCCTTCAGGTTGTAGTCCTGCCTCTTCCTGCCAGGGCAGAAAGGGCAGTGGAAGGCCTCAGCACGCTTCACTTTCAGTTTTCTGGCTCGGATTTGGGCACAAATCTCCTCCTTGTGCTCAGTGATCTCTGAATCGCTAATGTCTGAATCTTCTGCAGAGCTATGTTCCATTGGAACTGGAGCAGTGGGAGAAAATCCTGAGGATGAACACATGGAAAAGCAGGCGGCATTAACTACTGATTAAACAATAGTAATATAACAGACAAATATAACACTGCTAGTTGGACATGAAACACTACTGCAGGAACTTTGCAACTCGATCCAGCAACACTAAGGAGAAGTTTCGTTTATTTTCTTCTTAGACCAATCAACTCCCTACTTCTTTGTATGGTTTAAACTTTGGTGATTTGGACACGCATCCTTTAAAGGATTAAAAAGTTGTTTAACTGCTCAGAAAGTGGAGAACTTTTTTTAAGCTGGGGCGAACTCTACGCACAAGCTAAATAAAAAACAGTGGCAGAGCCAGGGCTCACCGCTCGTAGATTTTGGCCGGCCGGCCTGACCCCCTAGGGTCTACTCTTGCTCGCTGCATCGCTTCGCGGCAAGCGCGTGACCATGGGCTCGTTGCTAGCGTGTAGCGTGGCCAGCTACCCGGCCGCGCCGCCGCCGCCGCTGCTCTGTTGCTCTACTCGCGGGTTGCGCTCCGGCCTCTGGCGGGTGGTGGCCGGCCGCTGATGCAGCGGTGGGAAGCGGGTGCCGGGCGGGGGCGCGGCCGCGGGGGGCGGAGGGCGAGTGGCGGCGAGCGGTCGGCGCGGCGCCTCCAGCTCCTCGCCTAGGGCGTCTGGCGCGTCGTCGATTCAGAGATTGGGGAAAATTCCAGAGACTTTTCCCGTGTATCGTTATAAAAAATCGTAATATCTCGTGTGTCTAAAAAAATTCAACGGTCTTCAGCGTCACTATTTTAACTTTTTTATGTCCTACATACCATTTCTATCAGTTTAAGCTCTAACGCCGTTAAACTACATGTGTGAAAAAACGAAAACGCCCTTAAGTTCAAATATGTTATTAATTTTTTTTAGCATCTTAACGACTTCAAATGAAAAAACTCAAAACTAGAAAGTTGTAGGTCTCGTCGAGATCTATAATTTTCATATAATTTTTTTTTTCATTTAATTTCCCAAAAAAATGATTTTTCTAAGATATATTAATCATATCAAATCATATTTTTTTGCGGAATTAAATGAAAATAATTTTTATATGAAAATTATAGATCTTGACGAGATCTATAATTTTCTAGTTTTGAGTTTTTTCATTTGAAGTCGTTAAAATGCTAAAAAAATTAATAACATATTTGAACTTAAGGGCATTTTCGTCTTTTCACACCTACAGTTTGACGGCGTTAGAGTCCAAACTGACGGAAGTGGCATGAAGGACACGAAAAAGTTGAAGTAGTGGCGCTAAAGACCGCTGAATATTTCAGAGACATACAGAGGATTACGATATTTTATAATGGCACACAGAGAAAAGTCTCAAAATTCCACCGGTTGCCCAACTACTAGTTGGGCTAAGGCTGTCCGCAACGGATGAGACACCCAGACGCAAAATGGGTTCTCGAGCTCTATCAGCCTTCAACAATACCTACACGTGAGTACCTGTATGCGAGACTTATTTGAGATTGTAGCAGAGACGAAACTTATTTACAGAAAAGTTTTTTTAATCCTATTGTTGGAGAAGACAAGAAATAATTATTGAACACTTTGTGCTACCCCAAACTTAAAATAGATGTTGTATTTTGTGTGATATTGTTTGAGATAGTCGGGAAGGAGGGATCTACGATGGTGGGCTTTGATGGGCCTCTCACCCTGTGCTAAACAAAGTCAAGGAAAAAAGCCTATATCCCGTGGTTTCTTCTTCTTCGATGCTCTGTCGCTCTGCTCGGCTGCTCGCTACGTACTCCTCGTCGTCGGGGACCGGGGTTAGGGAAGAAGCGGGGGGTCTGGAGCGAGCTCGCCGGTAGATGGGGCGGCCGCCTCACCCCGCCCCTAGGGTGGCTCACTTGTAACTAGATCAGACGCGAGTGCAAAGAGTAAGTTAAGTTAGGGACTTAGGGTTTGGGGATCGGTTTCGCACAGCAGGAAAGGGAAGACGAAGGGGTGGGCGGACCTGGTGGTGGTCCTCGCCGGCGAAGGGCCCGAAGAAACCTGTGAGTAGGGCGGCAGCGACCTGGACACCTGGCGTAGTCATCGCCGAGAGGGAGAAGCAGAGAGACCGCGCAAGCTAGGGCCTGGGGGGAAGAACTGATCGGGCGGGGTCCTTGTAGTTGATGGAGGGCATTTAAGGGCATGAGCAACGTGGGTAGAGCCCTGTAGCTCTTGTTTAGTTCCACCCCAACTTTCAAAAAGTTACTATAGTATCTGTCACATCGAATGTTTGCGGCCCGTGCATGGAGCATTAAATGTAGACGAAAAGAAAAACTAATTGCACAGTTTGGTGGGAAATTACGAGACGAACGTTTTGAGCCTAATTAGTCCATGTTTGAACACTATTTGCCAAATAAAAACGAACGTGCTACAATAGCCCCAAAATCCAAATTCCTACAACTAAACACAGCCGTAGTCATTGTTTATTTTCGTTGTTGTACAAGGTTGAGCCTGGTTGGATTGGAAAATTAATGAGCGTGGCCCCACTTGCTAAATAAAAATACTCCCAACCAAACTTTCATGACGTTTTTTTCTCTTAGCTTGTTTAGTTTCCACCCAAAATTTAAAAAAGTGCTACAGTACCCATCACATCGAATCTTGCGATACATGCATGGAGCATTAAATGTAGACGAAAAAAAACTAATTGCACAGTTTGATTGGAAATTGCGAGACGAACGTTTTGAGCCTAATTAGTCCACGATTGAACACTATTTGTCAAATAAAAACAAAAATACTATAGTAATCCAAATTCCCAAATTTGAACAACTAAACACGCTTTGAGATTCCTCCCCTCCCTCCCCCTCTCTCTCTCTCTCTCTCGGCGGAAACCGACGGACGGAGTTGGGCCTGCCATGCCCTGACCTGATGCCCGCCATGCTAGCAGGCTATGGAGATGTCAGATGTGGCTGATCCCACGCACTGGCCTTGGACGATGCCTTTCTTCGTCTCCGTCTTGCTCAACCGTGATACACTGCCGCCGTTCCGGTGCGCCGTCGTACCTCGTACGTGACTCTTGTGTAACAGAAACCCAATGAACGCGACGGGTGTGTCGGACCAGCTGTGCTCGACGTGCCGGCAGCCGATCCCGTTGCGTCAGACGCGTGGACAGTGGCGTAGCCAGAATTTGTAGCTAGGTGGTCTATTGTCTAATTTTTTTTAACAGCTATAAATTTAACATGTCGGTACATAGGTATATGAATGACAAAACACAATTAATGAAAAAAAGACATACAAAGTTCATAAAATAGATGAGTATAACTTTGTTAACATAAAATTCAAATATTACATACCTGTAATAGTTGAAGAACAATATGTCACTACTTCTTGTCAGGCATGCGCCTTCTAATAGCCAAGAAAGTGTTGATGATCTCTTCTTCACTCAATTGTAAGAAGATGTCCTGCTGAATAAAAATTATTAGACAATCATCCAGCAGGCTATCACCCATATCATTTCTCAACTTATTCTTGATAAAGGTCGTTGCAGAAAATATTCTTTCAACACTATATGTCTGGGCTAGTCAATGGTAATTACCTGGAGTATTTTTCAAAACAATCATGTCCACCTCTTCATTATTTGCTGCAAGACACTTCAAAAGCTTAATAAAGTTCCCTCTATTGCTAGAGTCTTCACTTTCATCATACCCACGGAATTAGAGGCATCGGAGTTGAAATCACATTCTCTTGAATTACTCTGTCTTGATCAAGTCCACCTTTTTGTTCTTCAATTTGCTCTTCTAGAATAGCTGGAGCCACAAAAGGAGATGGAAAAGAGGCCTTCTTCTTTGCTTCATATTTTTGGAAAAAGAGAGGCAATATCACCGATCCTCTTCATCTTTCAACAATTCTGCAACAACATTATATAATGTTTTAATATATCAAACCATCAATCCAATACTACAAAAAAATCATATATTGAAATAAAATAATTCAGTGTTGCACTTGCACAAAAAAATCAATTTTGCATATCCTATGGCTTGTCAGCTTGTGCACTTCTCCAATCTGACTGACTGTCCATGCAAATTGCAGAACACCGATCATATATTGAAATTGAGGAAACTGAAAGGAAAAGAAGAAATGTGAGTATTATGTACTTGTGACTAAAGGAGAATTCAGAATAGGGATAGACAGGTAGAGCAGCAGCCAGCAGCAGGCTAATTAACGTTGGCAAAACAGTTCAGAGTGCCTGCCCCTGCTCGGCTGCTGCTTTGCGTTTGCCGACGTGGAGATGACGATGTCGGTTGTCGGAGTCCGATGGGCGATGGTCGTGCTCGCCACTGCCAACAGTTGCGTTGCGGCCGTCGACCGACCCCACGACTGCACCGCACGCCACACAAAATACGGAAACAATACGATGCGAGAGGAACAGACGGCGGAATCCGTAAGGTCACGAGCGACTGGGCGAGTACTGACTCTACCTATGGGCCTTGGTTGGGCCAAGCGCAGGGTGGTCCGCGGCCCATAGGGACCACCCTGTAGCTCTGCCCCTGCCATGAAACAAGACATGGAGAGCCACTGGAGCCGAGCCGAGCCGCACGCGACTGAGAACGATTAGCCGCTGAGAGTGAGAGGGTCCAAACCAGTGGCCATTGGATCAATCGCATGCGTCCAATGAATTTTAATCTAGTAGACGTCTTGCCTGGCTCCCAGCGCTGACGCCTTTTGCAACTCCACCTTCCTCTGGCAGTCGAGCTCTTGCTGACTTGCTCGGAGGCCGAGAGGTCCGTGTAGAATGGAGATGATCAACCGGATGATTTGCATTGATCGCATACGGCGTACATATATAGATTACAATGGCTTTTGGCCATGACTACACACACAACACACGCGTGAGTGGGCGAGCGCCCAGAACGGAGAGTGGGCGCCGTAAAGACCAGGCGCGCGTGTGTGCGCGGCAGAGTGCGCTCTACGGAGGCAGTTGGCGCGGCGAGTGCACGAGGAGCGCTCGGGAGCGCAGGGCGTGGGCGACGCAGGAGACCCGGATGAGCTCTAGCCGTTGGAGACGTTTATCCGCTGACACCCCCGCAGTCTGGACGTTGTTCATGGTGACGGAGAGGATGTCCCTGAAGTCGTTGAACAACGCCGATGGAAGGCCTTTGGTGAACACATCAGCGAGTTGTCGCGCACTGGGAACATGCGTGACACATAGCTCACCAATGGCGACCATCTCCCGGACGAAATGAATATCAAGCTCTATGTGCTTGGTTCGCCTGTGGTGCACTGGATTCCGGGCCATATACATGGAGGAGATGTTGTCGCAGAAGGCGATTATCGTGGAGGGGACCTTGCAGAGCAGCTCAGCGAGGAGGTGACGAAGCCAGGAGCACTCGGCGGCGGTGTTCACGATGGCTTGATACTCTGCCTCGACGCTCGACCTCAAGACCGTAGTCTAGCGCTTAGAAGACCACGAAATGAGGGAGTTGCCGAGGAAGACGCAGTAGCCCGATGTAGATCGACGCGTGTCGGGGCATCCAACCCAGTCCGCATCTGAGTAGGCGGTGATCGTCGGCGTCGTGGCGGTGCGCAGCTGAACCCCGAGTCCAATTGTCCCTTTGATGTACCTGAGGATGCGCTTCAGCATTGTCTGGTGCACGTCTCGCGGCGCGTGCATGTGCAGACATACTTGTTGCACGACGTATGCTAAGAATGGCAACGGGGCGGGTTCGGATCGGGTGGAGTGTCTGGGCAACCAAAACCGAAACCCGAACCTAAAACCTGAAACCGCCCCGAACACCAATTCGGATGAAAATCCATCCCCAAAACCGAAACCCACAGATCCCCGAACCACGTCGGATAATCCAAAACCCGCCGAGCGCTGATGGGGGCACTCCGTGTCCGCGACCGAGAGAGAGAGAGAGAGAGACTGAGAGAGGGCGAGCCGGATCCACCGTGGGAACGAGGGAGAGAGAGGAAGCCGGTGAGGTCGTAGACTGGCGAGGCACCGAGGTCGGCGAGGTCGCCCATCGGGGGCTCAGGGCATCAGGTGGGTGCGGGCGTGCAGCCACCATGCGATGCGGGACTACGCCTGGGTGTAGGCGGACGAGGCCACAGCTCCGCCCTCTGCTTCGCCGTGTCCTCGCCTCCCCCACAGGCCTTGTGCATCGGTGGGCCGCCCCTGCAGGGTACGCGCGCTTTGGGCCTAGCGGCGCTGGCGGCCGATGCCAGCAGCTGCTCCGGTTTGGACGGGGGCGGGGCTGAGGACTCGAGGAGGCCGCCCGCCGTCGAGCGCCGTGAGCCTATTGGGGTGAGGGCGTGAGGCGCTGGCCGCTGAGGCTGCCGTCGCCTGCCAGCCTGCCGGGGTCTCGGGGACTCGGGGTCAGGGTGAGGCGTTGAGCCGCTACCGCCGTCGGGTGGGAGGGTGGGAGGGGAATGGGTGAGGCCTGAGGAAGTGAGGATTCCAGCATTGTATACTAGGGTTTTAGTTGGGCCTCTGGTGGGCTGTTTGTTTCGGGCCCCGGATGGAGCTCCACGGGTAAAAATAAACATCCACCCCAAACCCGCTGGATTTTGGATATCCAAACCCGAAAATCCGTGGGTGAAAACCTAGAACCAAAACCGAAACCCGCGGACCCGAAATTCGCGGATATCTGCCCCGAACCCGACCCACTGCCATCTTTAGCGTATGCAATATCCGAATGAGTTATCGTCAGATACTGCAGGGCACCGGCGATGCTCTGGTAGGAGGTAGAATCATCGATGAGCTTGTCATCTTTCGCCGAAGCCTTTTGCCTTGTGTCTGCTGGTGTTGCGATAGGCTTGTAGTTCTTCATTCCGGTGCGCTCTAGAATTTCTTCAGCGTACTGGCCTTGGGACAGGAAGAAGCCCTCATGATTCCAGCGAATGTTGATGCCGAGAAAGTGATGGACTTGTCCCATGTCCTTCACGGCGAATGTGTTGTGAAGCCGCGCGATGACATGCTGAAGTAGGCATGTTGACGAGGCTGAGAGGATCATGTCGTCGACGTAGAGGAGGAGATATGCCGTCTCGCCGTTGCGGTGGTATACGAAGAGCGATGAATCAGCTTTCGATTGGGCGAAGCCCAGTGATGTCACATGGGTGACGAAGTGTCACACCCAATTTTAAGGATAAAATTGAATGCATAAAGCTCATGTGTGCCCAAGGATCAGTCACACACTTAAGTCGACAAATTGCATAAAGTATCATCACAGTGTTTCTTACATCACGATTAATACCATCATATAATCTTATACAACACAGCGGAAAATAAAAGATAACTCTCTCGTGGTAACTCCATCATAGGAACGGTCAACTGGTTGACCACAAGCCTAATAATCCTTAGGAAACTCCTCATACACGTTGTCATCTGTTACTCATCCGGGATTTTTATCCAAATATAGAAAGTAAACAAGCGTAAGTACTTTCCATACTTAACAAGATAATATGGGGTTATGAATCTCAAAAAGGATGACATAGGTTTACTGCAGTTAGCACTTTTAGTAAATCAAGATTTTATTATCAAGTATTATCAAGTTATGCTTAAGCTCCCATTTATACCCACATAATCAGATATCAGAATCATTTGCATCATATTATCATCGTATACCATCATAAATGAACCACAATGAGTAACCAATTATTCTGTGAGTTTTCTGGGCCGCTCGTGACCATGAGCACGACTATTATAACAGTTTGTAACCCTCTGCAGAGGTGGTGCACATTCACCGCGAGTCGTGATTCCCATATGCCCGGGTTAATTACTCCCATATCACTGCCAAGGTGAGCGGGCAGGGTACACTATGAATCCATTTCATAGGTTTCTCTAACAAGTTAGGGCCGCTAGGTTTCCTCGACAGACAGATGTAGGAACCCCCCCTTTCCTATGGCACATATCCATCGTGGTTATACACATAAGAACAGAGGTAGCCCCATACCCAACGTGGCAAGCCCCTTTTGTACCATAAAGGTAACCTCTAATAAGCTAGAAAAGGTCCTATTACTGAGCTAAAGTCAGAGCCATATGACACTCATGGTTGCACTGTCAGTCCCAGCTTTTGTCGATAGATAAGTCCTTATGGAGGGCCAAGAGCAACATGATCGAAAGTCATTTGCTCCTTCGCCCTATGGATCAGTTGTTATAAAGCATGTTTTACCTTTAGTTCCATAGAACCATTACCCATTGTGTAGACCATGTTCAGTTAGAGCGCTAGCAAATCTACCCATATGCAATTAACCCATAGGAGTCAAGGAAACATGTCATCAAATGACTAGGATGTCCTTATGGTTATCAAAGTTAGACACATGCACATGAGTGAATGATTAAAGTGAATAGGACATCAAGGTAGGCCCATGCTATACTTGCCTTGGTTAGCAAACTCCTGCTGATCTACGGGTCATCGAAGAACTCTTGGTCTCCAACGTTCTCCTCACCGTCTAAACGCGACCAACACGGCAACATACAACATTCCAAAGGCATTCATGCAAAGCAAACAATCCTACAGTTAGAATAGTACACCAGTAGTATAGAAAACAAGATAAAATGTTTATAAAAAGATTCTATATCTCGCTACGATCACATTAACACGAAGTTCACGGAAAACGGAGCTAAAACGTGAAAGTTATGATTTAAACGGGATTTCCTATAGCAATTTATTTAACTAAATCTAATCTCAAAATTTAAATGTTGCAAACAGGGTTAACAATGGTATTAACAAGTAGAGAACTTAATTGCGAACCTAACGCGATTTGAATGGGTCAAATCGGAGCTATAACGACGATTTTATAAGCAACACAGTGCAATGGCATTTCTGTAAATACTGAAAACATATTTTGGACTAAAATAGTATACTTTACGTTTTCAAAAGGAGAAAGCGTACTCTGGAAATGTGCTTTGGACTACGGGTTAGGACTTAGAAAAGCTCAGGGTCTCTTTAGCAAAACCGACACGCGAAGGGGTATCGAATGATCTAAGCCGTTGGATCAAGAACGGACGGCTCAGAATAGATGGGAGGGAGAGAGAGAGGGCAGTGGTGGCCGGAATAGTGCGGCCACGGCGGTGCAGCCATTACCGGAGGCGAGGAGGTCACCAGCGCACGGAACTCGGCCTACGGGCCACGGTTCGAAGAACCGAGGGCACCGGGAGATGGCGGGGGAGAAGGGGACCTCGGCCAGGCCGATACGGCGGCCGGAGGACGCGGCCGAGGCGGCGGTCGCCATGGCCGGCGGCATAGAGCTCTCGGGCGCATGCGAAACGGGGTCTACGGGCCATGAAACAAGCAAGTAACAGCATGGGGAGAAAGAGGGAAGCACGGCGAAGCTCATAGCGGGGAAAATCGACGTCGACGGTGGCTCGGGGACGGCGAACCACGTGGAGGGCGGACGGCGGATCACGGCGCTCTCTGATGCGGTGGTTGTTGCTTCTGCGGGCACGGTTGAACGTGAGAGGGAGAGAGGAACACAGCAGGGGGAGCAGCTCGGGTGGGGCTTCCTTTTTGTAGAGGCAGGGGCGTGGGGGAACGCTCCCACGATGCACGACGTGGGCGCGGCGGCGGTTACGCTAGGACTGGATGCGGGCGCGGGACGCACTGGAGGAGGGGGACGACGCCGACAGGTGGGCCCAAGCCGTCAGCGGCTGAGGCGTGGGAAAAAAACATGGCGGCAGTTGCTGGCGCATGGTGCTAGGCCGCGCGAAGCCGGGCTGGCTCGCTCGAGTGGGCTAGCCCAGGAAGGAAGGGGGAGGGGAAAGGAGGGCGCGCGCGGCTGGGCTGGCGGGCTGGGCCAGCAGGCCGAATTGAGAGAGGGGAGGGAGTGAGAAGGATTTTTCCTTTTCTTTTTCCAAATAGATTTCCAAAAGCACTTTCAAATAGATTTTGAATTCATTTGGACTTTGAATCAAGACCAATCATCACAAAAATAAATTGCAGCGGCATGTATGCATAAAAAGGTTACTATGATTTTAATTTCCCAAAAATTATTAATTTCCTATATTTGAATGCACACATAATAACATAATTAAATCAAATTTTCTTATTTCAAAAGACTGAAATTTTTGGGTGTTACGCGAAGTGCTCGAACCACGCCCGTGGTGCTTGTCAGAGCCCGTAGAGCGACCTGGAGAGGAGGCAGACGTCGTCGGGGCGTTGTGGGTCGACGAACCCGGTGGGCTACTGACTGTACACCTGTTCCTGTAAATTGCCGTGAAGAAAGGCGTTTGAAACATCAAGTTAGTGAGCCAGCCAGTTGTTCATGGCCACCAGCGTCAGTACTGTACGGATGGTGGCCGGCTTGACCACCGGGGAGAACGTCTCCCCAAAGTCGACGCCAGGTCGTTGATTGAACCCGCGAATGACCCATCGAGCTTTGTAGTGCTCGAGGGTGCAGTCAGGATTCATCTTGTGCTTGAAGACCCATTTGCCAGTGATGATCCGAGCACCTGGAGGTCGCGGCACAAGAGTCCATGTCCGGTTGGTCTACAACGCATCAAACTCCTATTTCATTGCAGTTCAAAAGTTTGGATCTGTTTACACCAGAATTTGGAAGGATTTTAGGAATTCGTAGGCTTCCAGAATTATGCCAATCAAGGAGTCGATGGAGTAAAGATTGGTATTTGCTGAATCAAATGACACTGGATCGACTCTTTCCGAATGACGTCAGTAGATAACGATGACAGGATATGATTGGCATCGAGAAGATACATGTCGGACTCTATAAAAGGGGAAAGATTAGAGTCTGAGTTATCTTAAGATAGGAATATTTACTTCATACCAAAGATTGTATTAAGTCGTACTCGAGTAGGGTTTGTTTTAGGCTCTGGGTATAAATACCAAACCCTGGCTATTGTAAACAACAACCAATCAATCAAATACAAGTCAATTACTTTTTTTGGCTCCAGCCACCCCTTAGGAGTAGGAGTAGAGTAGATCTCAGCAAGTTCTTCGGCAAGTATGGCTGCATCGATCCGGTCGACCTCCACTACTTGTTGTAAGTACCATCATGGTTTATACCTCTGTTCGTATGGCTGCATCGATCTGGTCGACCCCCACTGCAGCTCTAGTATAAGCTAGTTATCGACTCTTGCCTAATTCAAGTATGACATGTGTGATTCTGCCTCATACCCCACTGCTTGAATTGGATCAAGGTCAAGTTATCGGCTCTATCTTAGAATGGCAGTCTTTGGTAGATTCATTAAGTTACCGATATTGCTTATTGCTTTCATTGCTTATCTAATTACAGCAATATCACTCTGCCCGATTGAGATTGATTTGGATCGGCCTTATATCTTTACGGAAGACGTGACAACACAATTATTTAGAAATTTCTACTACCAAGAGTTCTACTACATGGGCAGACAGATATGGTCAAAGCTGAAGATAGACGTTTCTTTACGGAAGCCATAGACAAGTCTGTTCGTGATGCCATATCAAGCCGCAATGAAGTTTTCGTTGATGCATTTCACAACGCCATGAAAGTGGCGATTCATGGAATTCCAGTTGGTCAGGTTGGATCGACTTGTTATAATATTCCAGATTCGTTGACCCAAGGGACTAATCAAGTCGGTACCAGTCATCAAGAAGCAGCACCAACTGGTAATGGTGGCGTCCAGACACTTCAAGGTTCATCTGAACAAACTCTGGGTACTGCTATAAATCAGATATAGTACAATCCTGGACCGTCAGTACAACATGTACAGCAGCCGGCGGGGCAAAGTCAAAACCAGATGATCAATTTTGGCACATCAGGCCACATACCGTTGTCGGCTCAGAAGATAGCATCATCCGTTCAGAGGATCCGTAGAGGTATAGATCCTTATGTCTATAATCAGAGACTTTAAGCAGCAAGCCAGCAAAGGACCCAACAGATTGAGATTCCACAAGGCTATCATTATGGCACGAATTATAACACCCTCCACATGATGCCAAATCTAGGATATCAAGGCACGCAGGATTTCAATCCATAGATGGGTCAGCAAGTACCGAGAAACCCAAATCCGCAAGCTGACGAGTTGCTGCTCAAGGTGACCGAGATGATGAAGAATCAGTTCAGTCTGAAGCCAAAAGGAATGACCTTTTCATACAAACGTCCATATCCAGAATGGTATGATTTGGTCGCCCTTCCTACAAATTACAAGCTCCCAAAATTCGCCAAGTTCACTAGTCAAGACGGTACAAGCACAATAGAACATGTCAGTCGGTATCTTACATAATTGGGCGAAGCATCAGTTGAGGATGCCCATTGAGTTTGTTTCTTCTCCTTGTCCCTGTCAGGGCTAGCCTTCACTTGGTTCTCGTCACTACCAGTCAACTCCATTGCCAATTAGGCTGACCTAGAGAAGAAGTTGCATACATATTTTTACACTGGGATTGGAGAGAAGAAAATAACTGATTTGACAACCATGAGACAGAGGACTAATAAATCGGGCATTGAATTTCTTCAGAGATTCCGAGAGACTAAGAATCTGTGTTTCTCGTTGAGCTTGGCCGATGATCAACTAGCTGCTTTAGCCGTCCAAGGAATGCTGCCGATGTGGAAAGAGAAACTGATGGGACAGGAATTTGACAACTTGAGTCAATTGGCTCAACGAGTGGCAGCACTTAATAGCCAATTCCAGAGCATACGCAGAGATACCTGATTCCAGAAGAGTACCTTAGTGGCCGAAGTTTACGATCCATATTCAGTCGATGATGACTATGAAGATGAAGAAGAAGAGGTTGCTACAGCTGAATGGAATTGGGGCAAGAAGATAGTGATGGTGCCAAATCCTTGGGGAAGAGGAGTTGAGGAGAGTTATGACTTTGATGTTACCAAATCGGACAAGCTCTTCGATTTCTTGCTTGAGAAGGGGCAAATCAAGTTGCCCGATGGTCATGTCATGTTGCCCCCTGATCAGTTGAAGAACAAGAAGTTCTGCAAATTCCAAAACGCTACTTCTCATTCCACTAATGAATGCAGAATCTTCAGGCAGCACATATAGAGAGCTATTCAGCAAGGGAGGCTCAAATTCGATACACCTCAGAAGATGAATGTCGATGATAATTCTTTCCCAGGAGATCATAACATGGTTGATGCTGGGCTGTTCAAAGGAAAAACCAAGGTCCTAACATCGACCAAATCGAGAGAAGCTGGGACAGTCGATCCCGAAATGCAAATATCAGTTGATGAGTACAGAGAGATTAGAAGACGTCGTGTCTGAACAAAAGAGCCGATACGAGCAGAGGAAGACGTCGAAAGCAGAGACGTCAAAGCCGCGGGTCACATCTCGGATTCTATTGAATAAATGGCAGCGGTAGAAGGAAAAGGATCATCAACGTTGGTTAAAAGATCAAGCATACCAGCATCAATTCGAAGAAGAGAGGTATGAAAGGGAACAAGCTGAATTACATTGGAATTGTCCCTTCTTTAGGCATTGCTGGAATAAAGGTTTGAAGTTGCCTACCAGACACGACTATCTAGAATGTAGTAATCAATATCGGGAGTATAGGCAATCTTGAATCAACCGCCGGTCTATCCATGCTCAAGATGCATATCATCATAACAACATGGATCGGCGCTTAAAAAACAAAAGTGTTCATGATCGGTTGGGAAAAAGAGTCATTGGACTGGACTGGGTTGATCATGAAGAGGAAGGCACTGAAAGAAGATACACATGGCAGGAAGGCCAGTGGTGCCCAGGAGATTTAACTAGAAGCCAAAAGAGGAGGGTGTAGCGCCTAAGGAACAGAGAGATGGAATAGGCTCAGGCACCCGATAAAACTCAAGTATGGCGTACCAAGCAGATAGCTGATAAGAAGCAACCATCGGCTAATATCCAAATTGCTTTTTTGTTACCATCAGAATTCAGAGCTCCGGTAGATCAGGAAGTTTATTCAGACTTCGACGAGTCAGAGTATGAAGAGATGGTTGCCAAGTTAATGGTTGTGCAGCAAGCAATATTTGATAAGCCAGTCAAGCATCAGCACCTAAAGGCTTTATATATGAAAGGTTTTGTTGATGGGAAGCCGATGAACAAGATGTTGATGGATGGAGATGCTTCTGTTAATATTATGCCATACACCACTTTCTGTAAGCTTAGCAAGGGACCAGGAGATTTGCTTGAGACTGACATGATGCTTAGAGACTTCAGAGGAAATACATCCAAGACCCAGGGGGCAATAAACGTCGAACTAACAATCGGGAGTAAAACTCTGCTCACCACGTTCTTTATCATTGATGGGAAAGGATCATAGAGTTTACTCCTCGGTCGTGATTGGATTCATGCGAATTGCTGCATACCGTCGACCATGCATCAGTGTTTGATTCAATGGCATGGAGATGATGTCGAACTGGTTCGTGCTGATGAATCCATAAGCATCGCAACAGCCGATCTAGTCTTTTGGGAACTAGGAGATTTCGAGTGTTTTTCTGGCAAGTCATGGGAAGGAGGCTTCATTAAGATCAGCAATAAAAGCCAACAGCCGATGCAGGCAATCGGCTCTGAGAGTTTGTTTTAGTAGAAAAGTCACAGCTTCACGTCGGCCATTGGATCAAAGGAAAAATGAGTATTAAGTCTTGGAGATGGGTTTAGGCCGATGTATGTGAAGGCTGAGTTAAAGTGTGAGTGCGATTATGAGTTAATGGATTTGAGGAAGTCATGTTTCACTTAACACGATGTTCGACCTGGGTTGATTGCTCGTTCGACTTTTGATGTGAAAGTTTCTATGGTACGTTATCCTGACACCCGGGCAACATTCGATAGCCGATTCATTCTCGGCTCTAATAGCCGGTACCAGAAGGGTATCGCCTCTGGTTTAAAAAATAAAGATCTTTGAAGGCGTAAAAGCCGATACGATGCGTATCGCCTCAAGAGCAAAAAAACAAAAAGAGCAAGAGACATTCATAGTCATGCACGAATGCATCACATTGAAACATATTCATGAAAGAACAAGAATCGTTGTTCATCAGATTACCCTAAGCACAGACTAACCAAAGACCTTGTTCACCACATCCTGAGCCAATGTGATGTCTACTACGGCCTCTGCTGCCACGGTGAATTCTTCAAGTAGGTCCTCGTGCTCCTCAGGGCCGTCGCCCATTGGGAAACCTATTTCCATGGTGTGAAGCTCGTACCCTGTTTGGACTTGTGCTGCAGTCAGCGCCACCACCGCACCATGACGAACGCCATGTAGGGCGATCTCCCGAACGTGGACCGAGACGTCTTGGAGATGAGTGTCGATGGAGGAACCCCGAGCATTAACAGCGTCTATGGCTGTGTTCGCCGCTAGTTGGAGAGATTCCAACTATGCTGTCAGGGCTGACAATCACGAGAACAAGAAGACGGTCAACATGAAGATAATGGAAGTTAGAGTAAAAAGCCTTCATGGGATTCATCTTACCCGGCACCATGGCATCGGATTTGGCCAGCCACGCTCGGACGGTGCTGGCCTCCTCCTCAGCCGCGTGAAGGGCGACCTGAGAAACCCTGAGGTGAATCTCCAATTGGCCATTCTCCCAAGTCGCCTCAGAATAACGATTCTGGGCCATCCTCCACTCATGAAGGTAGTGCCGGGCGTCATCTCCATTATAGGAGTCGGAGGAATCCGACGACGAAGTCATGATGGAAGATGCAGCGTCAGAAGCCCCGCCGGCCCTTGAGAGAGGACGAAGACTGTCATTCACAATAAACCTGCAGGTGAGTCAGAACTATTCATCATCATGAACAAGAAATGTTGATCTCACCTCATGCGTCGGAGACGCTGGTTCATTAGCATACTCTCCTCTGGGATTTCCTCCGCCGCGCGCTTACCTCGGTTATCTTCGTCGGCCATGGAAGAATGATTGGATCTATTAAGGGGAGAAAGAGAACCGCTATAGGGTTTCGACAGGTGGAGAAGAGCAAAGAAACAGTTGCGAGTAAGGATGTATTTGAGGTCGAAACCACCAACCGGTATTTGAAGACCTAAAGCGAAGGGGCGGGCGCCTCGGGACGTGTAAAAGGCAATAGCAATTAATGGAAGGTGAAGCGTCACTTCACTAATGCCAATGGAAATACAGCACTGAGCAACTGAAAGGCAGGAAATCGAAGGATTCTCTTAATAAAAGCCGTGTTTTCAGACTTGGTTAAACCAAGGTCCTGGATCGGCTATATCAAATCAGCTCTTTAGCCAAAGAAGGAAGCATGGGTAAACAACGAAGAGTATGATCGGTTCTACACAAGATCCACGATGGCATGCAGATCTCGAGTCTAGGGCACCATGGGTCGCTCTCGGTATTTCTAGTCAAGTGACATTAGCCCCCGTAGGCTATTGACTTCTCCAGCTGATCTAGAAATGCTCTCAAAGACACACTTATGATGACCAAAAAGCGAGACAGCCGGTATGGTCGCCTAATCAGGGGAAACCTTATCGGCTCAGGCATTGCGCGCCTGGTACATTTTGGAGACGCTGGGAGGAGGAGAAGGATTTAGCGGATCAATAGGGAATATTTGAAGGAATATTACCCTAACGTTTGGATTAATACTCAATGACCAATTCGCTCGACTGACAGCTCTAATGGCCGATACCAAAAAGGTATCGCTGCTGGTGTGAAAATAGACTCAGAAGAGTAAAAGCCAGTACAATGCATATCATCCGTGGGGGAAAAGCAAGCATAAACAAAAGTAATGTGCATGGTGTCAAGACAGGAAAATTATCTACTAAATATCGCCTATTAAAAACTACGGGCCGAGGAAAACCTTGCCTACTATGTCATCGGCCAAGGTATTAAAAGCTACAGAATTGGCGGCACTCATGAAATCCTCGACCAAGTGCTCCTGCTCCCCAGGGTATGCCGCGTCTAGAAAACCATGGGGAAGAAGCTAAAGATTTTGGCCCGAACAGGCTTGGGTGGCAGCCAACGCCGTGGTAGCGCCATGACGAATGCCATGGAGAGCAACCTCCCTGACATGATTCAAGATGTCATGCAAATGAACCACTGGAATGGTGCCCCTGGCATTGACAAATCCCGCCGCATGATCCGCAGCTAATCGAAGGCTCTCCAGTTGGGTAGATAGATCTAAAAGATTCAAACGGGAGGTGATCAGAGTCTCAGAGACAAAATTGAAAAGAAGCAGAGGTTATGACAAGTATCTCACCTACAATTCTGGCCTCAGCCTTGGCCAACCTATCCTCCACCGAATCGACCGTAGGAGGTGATCGGCATCGAACCATGGCCAGGGCCGATTCTGTGAGGGATAAACACTCAGCGAGACTCTAGCCATGTCGATCAATGGAGGCAAGCAGATCGTCATTATCAATCTGCCTCATTTGATGGCAAGGGGGCTGGTGGCAAGCTATCGACGAGGAAGTCCCTGAAGGCCAAACAGAGTCAGCCCTGTTCCCCAAGGCAGCGGAGGCATCACGAGATATACCCTCCTGACGACGAAGGCGCTGACGCGATGATGTAGACCCAATGAAGACCTTTTCAGGAAACCTCTTGCTGTTCTCCATGATCTCTGACCTATGAAAAAGCAGGAACTATGCTAGGGGTGCAGAAGGTTTGAGGCAAAGTGAGTTATCCTTAGATCAACTACCGAGGCCCGTTTATATAGCCCAGGAAGGCGAGAAGATAGATTTCGCTAGGGGTGTGAGGTTGGAATCAGAAACGAAAATGGATCGGCACTCCAGGAATTCAGGGGACGAATAACGGAAGGGTAACAAATTCGAACTTATCGTTTCCCCAAATTATGAAGCATTGTGAGACAATACAAAGAATCTACATTGACTAGAGATCTACCCACCAAGGCTTCTTTGGATTGAAGGGAGTCTGGATCCCCATAAGGCCGAGGGTCATCATGAACCAAGTCACATCGGCCCATTGACAAGATTGTGCAAGAGAAAGGAAAGAGCTGCCTACCTAACAAATACCTAGCTAATTCCTTGGTGACTGGGAGACCGCTAGAAAGAAGCTTGTGGCTTTCCCGATAGGCATTTGATGGAAAAAACAAGGGGAAGGTGTCTGCATATTCTAGCCTTCACAAAACACTAAAACAGCTTTGTGAGCATGGAGAAAAGACTCAGATGATGTCACAAGAGTTCTTCTAACCACGATGGTTGGTCTTCTTGCTCAATGAAGCGCTAGAATAAGTGACACAATCACCCCATGCACAAGAATTTTTCTAACCGCTCGAGATTATCATAAAAAAAGGATAGGCCATCGAGGGTCCAGCGGAGTTGCGAGCACTCAAAAAGACGGATGGAAGGAAAACATGGCTGAAGGGCTGAGTTGCTCTCGCTAGGGTCGGATAAGCATTTTATAGCTGGCCCGGGAAGATGAATCCAAACGCCCGTGAAACAGTGATGCTCTTGTAAAAAGTTTTGAGGCATAGGCTCGTGAATGGACGCAAGTGGTGACAAACAGTGGACCCTAGATCGAGGTTCTCTACTCATGACTGTGGACCAATCAGGGATGCAGACATGATAATTTTGGAGTAAAATTACTTTTATCCCAAAATTAGGGGGGCATGTGTTTACACCAGAATTTCGAAGAAGGATTTCAGGAATTCATAGGCTTCCAGAATTATGCCAATCAAGGAGTCGATGGAGTAGAGATTGGTATTTGCTGAATCAAATGACACTGGATCGACTCTTTCTGAATGACGTCAGTAGATAACGATGTCAGGATATGATTGGCATCGAGAAGATACATGTCGGACTCTACAAAAGGGGAAAGATTAGAGTCCAAGTTATCTTAAGATAGGAATATTTACTTTATACCAAAGATTGTATTAAGTCGTACTCGAGTAGGGTTCGTTTTAGGCTCTGGGTATAAATACCAAACCCCGGCTATTGTAAACAGCAACCAATCAATCAAATACAAGTCAATTACTTTTTTTGGCTCTGGCCACCCCTTAGGAGTAGGAGTAGAGTAGATCTCAGTGAGTTCTTCGGCAAGTATGGCTGCATCGATCTGGTCGACCTCCATTACTTGTTGTAAGTACCGTCATGGTTTATACCACTGTTCGTTTGGCTGCATCGATCCGGTTGACCCCCACTACGGCTCTAGTATAAGCTAGTTATCGACTCTTGCCTAATTCAAGTATGGCCTGTGTGATTCTTCCTCACACCCCACTGCTTGAATTGGATCAAGGTCAAGTTATCGGCTCTATCTTAGAATGGCAGTCTTTGGTAGATTCATTAAGTTACCGATATTGGTTATTGCTTTCATTGCTTATCTAATTACAGCAATATCACTCTGCCCGATTGAGATTGATCTGGATCGGCCTTATATCTTGTTTAACTCATCGTTTGCTAATCTAAAACTGATCTAATCTACATCTTAAGCGATGAGTTATGTTTTTATCGGCTGTTTTGCGTCAATCTTAATCATGCATAGCGTGCAGTTAAGGCATGTTCGATCTTGAGTAGATCTATCGGTTAGCAAGAACCATTTCATGGCCCGTCATCATGGCTGTCGATGCGAGACCCACAAGATACCCCACAAGGAAGAGAGAAGATCTAGTCTAACTAGAATTCTTCCCATGTAATCCTAGTAGTAATACTACCCTATAATCCTACTAGGACTCTACATTGTAAACCGACTATGACTCTGGCCTCCTGACTATATAAAGGAGGGCAGGGCTCTTTGGATCGGGGGTTTAGAAAACAAATAATGTACGACACTTGATAATCAATCCAACGCAAAGGCTAAGGCCGACTGGACATAGGGCTATTACTCGATCACAATCGAGGGCCCGAACCAGGATAAATCAACTATCTCTTGCGTTAACCGTCGAGTTTCGCATACGCTGAAGCCCAAACATACTGCCCTGGGTACCCCCGTGGTAGGCTATCGGTGGTCAAACCATGTATCCGAGTTCTTTTTGAATAAAAGAACCTGGAAATGTGCTCGGGGGCTACAACAGGAAAGGTTTTCAATTCTTCAAACAACCTAGAATCAAGACCCTCCAACTTTTTATTCCAAATAGCAAGAGGCTCGGGGGCTACACTCAGTGAGTGCACTTTTTTCTTCCGAAAAGCGCACATCACTCAAATTCTCCAAGACAGCGGTTCAAGACCCTCCAACTTTTTGTTCCAAATAGCAAGAGGCTCAGGGGCTACACTCAGTGAGTGCACTTTTTCTTCAAAAAAGCGCAATACTGTGCAACTCATGAACAAACAGCATTTATACTCAACTACCACCATGCAACTACACCTGACAAACAGCAAACTACCAGAGAATATGCCAAGACCCTATATCCGAGTTCTTTTTGAATAAAAGAACCTAGAAATGTGCTCGGGGGCTGCAATAGGAAAGGTTTTCAATTCTTCAAACAATCCAGAATCAAGACCCTCCAACTTTTTGTTCCAAATAGCAAGAGGCTCCTTGGTGACGTCCAGATCAAGTCGGCAGGTAATACGGCTTCTGATCCGTAAACCAGGAAGAAAGGTGAATATCCGGTGGCTCTGCTTACTTGAGTTCGTAGCCCCCATACTACTTTGGGTAATTCTTCAATCCATTTGGATCCATAGTCCACTAGTTCTTCATACAATCTTGGTTTTAATCCGGCTAGTATGAGTCCATTAGCCCTTTCTATCTATCCGTTGGCTTATGGATGTGCGACTGATGCATAATCTATGCCGAAACCACAATCCTGTGCCCAACTTTGGAATTCTGTAGCTGTGAAGGGAGAACCCAAATCTGTGATGATTCGATTGGGCATGCTGAAGCGGTGCATAATGTGTTGGATGAACTCGACTGCTTTGGCTACGCTGTATTTTGCGAGTGATTTGTATTCAATCCACTTTGTGAACTTGTCAATTGCTATGAAATCGATGGAGGAGCCAGACTCAACATCATCTTTTTAGAAACGCTAAGGAAGATGGGGCTACAACTCACCGGGATGATTACACCAACGAGCACCCCTTTTATGGGATAGTACCCGGCAAAGCAGCCATGCCACTTGGACAAATCACTCTACCGGTTACTTTTGGCACTCCCTCAAACTATTGAATAGAGTTCATCAAGTTTGAAGTTGCAGACTTTGATTCATCATATCATGCAATCATCGGGCGCCCGGCACTAGCAAAATTCATGGCGATTCCGCATTACCCATACCTATTGCTTAAGATGCTAGGGCCTAACGGTGTTCTTTCCCTTCGAAGTGATTTGAAGCGCGCTTTTGACTGCGACGTTCAAGCAATCCAAATTACAGCAAAAGCACAAAACGCCAGTGGAAGAAAAGAGATAGCTACTATTGCCGCAGAAATAAACCTAGAAGAACTAGAGATACCGGCTAAAAAGCTCAGCATCCTCGCACCAGCAAAAGAAGCCGATGTCAAGCAAATTGACTTGGGCACTAGTGATCCCTCCAAAACAGCAACCATCAGCGCCCACCTCTCGGCGAAATAGGAACTCGCTCTCACTAACTTTCTTCGGGACAACAAAGATATCTTCGCCTGGAAGCCGGCGGACATGCCAGGTGTCCTAAGGGAGTTGGCTGAGCACGGAATCGATGTCAATGAAGGCTCCAAACCTGTGAAGCAACGGCTATGATGGTTTTCACCCGACAAGAAGGCAGCAATTAAAAAAGAAATCACAAAGCTAATGGCAGCAGGATTTATCAGGGAAATCCTTCATCCAGATTGGCTAGCAAACCCAGTTCTAGTACAAAAAAAGAACATGGACGAGTGGTGCATGTGCATTGACTACACAGATCTCAACAAGCACTGCCCGAAAGATCCATTCGGACTACCACGCATTGATCAGATAGTTGATTCAACAGCAGGATCTACCCTATTATCCTTTCTTGATTGCTATTTAGGATATCACCAGATCGCATTAAAGGAACAAGACCAGAGCAAGGCATCCTTCATCACTCCTTTCGGTGCCTACTGCTACAAGACCATGTTGTTTGGACTCAAGAACGCTGGTGCCATGTACCAAAGAGCTATCCAAACATGCCTTGGTGAACAGATCGGCGAAAACATAGAAGCATACGTGGATGACGTAGTAGTAAAAACAAAGAACCCGGATACACTAATTGAAGACTTAAAGCAAACCTTCGAAAACCTAAAAAGGTGGAGGTGGAAATTGAACCCAAACAAGTGTGTATTCGGAGTTCCATCAGGACAACTACTCGAATTCTTGGTCAGTCATCGGGGAATCGAAGCCAGCGCCAAGTAAATTCGAGCCATAACAGAGATGGGCCCTCCTCGAAGTATCAAAGATGTGCAGAAACTAACAGGCTGCATGGCAGCCCTCAATCGTTTCATATCAAGACTCAGCGATGCTCGCCTAGAGCTCTCCAATCAGCAAACTCCTTGCTCTGGAGTAGACCATCACTCACGAGCTCGCGCAACTGGTCCTCAGTCATAGTCGGAGCCGGCCAGATCTTCTGAGCATCCCTCATGGCCATGAATTCTTGATTTTCAATAATGGAGAGCGATGCTTTCTCATCGACAAAGGTCGCCTAGGACTTACTCGCCGACTTCTTCCTACCCATATACTAGCAAAAGCAATGGGGCACTAAGAATCGAGAAGGCTCAGATGGCAGTGCTCAGATGACGGCAACAATGGCGGCGGCGAAAGTTTGAAGACTAGGGTTTCAAGGGAAAATCAAGGCAGTAAAGAAGAAGAAGAGGAAAGGCCCTTAAATAGATTTTACACCAGTAAAAACGCGGCCCACCAGGCCCATTTTAACACGGCACGAGGACGCAACGGTCCATTTACTGACACAGCTAAAATGATAGACGACACAAATCCACACAATGGTATAGTTCAACGTGTAGATTTTAGACTTATCCATCCAGCACCACGGTGGAGTTATCATATTGCTACTAAAAGAACTCATCAACCATGAAGCGACGAAGGGTTACTTCACAAGGAACGCAACAACCCAGTCCTTATAGAAAGAACTTGGGAACCTCATAAACAACCGGGACATCAGCAGAATAAAGAAGGACAACTCAGAAGACAAGATTCTTTCCATTATAAATGGTTTCAAAAAATAGAAGATTACACATCTTACAAGACCCAACGAACTTGGTACTACGATAAGCAAGGTAGGAAAGAGGAACCCGGACATAGCTAGGCTCTGAAACAACTACATGTTCCTAATTGCTACTCAGTAGAACAAACCGCACTCGGCTACACTGTTTTCTTCAAAGGACGGACGCAGTGCATCCAAGGCGGAAATCAGCAGCACGACGGGAAAACATGGAGTAGAGAAGGCCGGCAGGCATCTGTCTACCCAAGTCCGATGTGATGCTGGATATGGTGTTGATCTGCACCGGACAGTCTAAGGACAGGCGATGAGGATCAACCTAGAACTGCCAGATAAAGGAACGTATCCCACATCACAAGACTTCCTCCAACTACCGCCACGTAACTCCTGGTACATTGCTACTGCGGGATTAGTCCACCTCTAATCTCTATCACAAGACTTCCTCTAGCTATGACAAGATATACAAGAACTACAAAATACGCTCGGGGGCTGCTCTACTTCACAAACTACCATGTTCATGACTACAAAGACTTCAGAACAAGCAACAAAATGCTCAATGAATCAAAACAGCACTCCAGGAGGGTATTTATAGACCGAAGGAGCGGTGCACATGGACCAGGAGCACCAACGAAATAAGCCTAACAAAGGACACAGTGAAAAGACAGAACTCAACAATGGAGGACTCAGAAGTGAAGGAACAGTACTCGAAAACGAGTATATTTGGAAGAATATACCAACACTGTGCAACTCGTGAACAAACAGCATTTATACTCAACTACCACCATGCAACTACACCTAACAAACAGCAAACTACCAAAGAATATGCCAAGACCCTGTATCCGAGTTCTTTTTGAAAAAAGAACCCAAAAATGTGCTCGGGGGCTACAACAGGAAATGTTTTCAATTCTTCAAACAACCTAGAATCAAGACCCTCCAACTTTTTGTTCCAAATAGCAAGAGGCTCAGGGGCTACACTCAGTGAGTGCACTTTTTTCTTCCAAAAAGCGTACATCACTCAAATTCTTCAAGACAGCGGTTCAAGACCCTCCAACTTTTTATTCCAAATAGCAAGAGGCTCGGGGGCTACACTTAGTGAGTGCACTTTTTCTTCAAAAAAGCGCACATCACTCAGAAGACTTCTTCAGAACAGGAATTTTCAAACAACATAAAGATTCAGAACCCTCCAACTTTTTGTTCCAAATAGCAAGAGGCTCGGGGGCTACACTCAGTGAGTGCACTTTTTCTTCAAAAAAGCGCACGTCACAGAAAAGACTTCTTCAAGGCAGACCACTTCAAGACCTTACGACAAAAAGAACCTGGACCGAGCCATATCTGAGTTCTTTTGACCTTCAACGAAGAAACATAGCAGTTTCAAGACAAGATCCTCTAGCTCCTTGTTCCAAATAGCAAAAGGCTCAGGGGCTACACCCAGATGGATGAACTTTTTTCAAAAAGCACACACCACTCGAAGATCTAAAGAAGCGCTACATGGTTTCACTCAAGAAAGCACTCGGACGACCCTTGTTCCTACTCGACAAGAGGAACAAGACGAGGCTTCTAGATTTCAACCATGAAGTGCTCGGGGCTTGTCGATGCAGGACCCACAGGATACCCCACAAGGAAGAGAGAAGATCTAGTCTAACTAGGATTCTTCCCATGTAATCCTAGTAGTAATACTACCCTATAATCCTACTAGGACTCTACATTGTAAACCGACTAGGACTCTGGCCTCCTGACTATATAAAGGAGGGCAGGGCTCTTTGGATCAGGGGTTCAGAGAACAAATACTGTATGACACTTGATAATCAATCCAACACAAAGGCTAAGGCTGACTGGACGTAGGGCTATTACTCGATCATAATCGAGGGCCCGAACCAGGATAAATCGACTGTCTCTTGCGTTAACCATCGAGTTCCGCATACGCTGAAGCCCGAACATACGGCCTCGGGTACCCCCGTGGCAGGCTATTGGTGGTCAAACATCGACATTGGCCTGTGGGATTCTGCCTCTCACCCCACTGTTGGCACCGTGGAGTGGGGATCGTTGGTTAATAGACCCGTTCCTGAGAAGACATGACCTTAACTGTGCGCTATGCCTGAATTGGCTATTTAGTCGATATCGAATGCTTTCACGGACAGTTCACATCACGACATCGTTGAAGTCGAGATAAGTTGAAAGATGTGCTAGCCCCATGATCTTGTTATTGTGTTATGACCTGCATGATTCTACCTCATGCCCCACTGATATTAGTAATGAGTTAGGGTCGTCGAGTCTATTGTTGTTTCTATGGCCTACATGATTCTGCCTCATGCCCCACTAGTCATGGCGATAGATGAGATATAACATGTTCATTAGATTTATCTTTATTAAATGATTAAGTGATATTGAATTGTTTCTTTATATAAAAGGAGTTTGGTTGCTCGTAATCATTGGCTCAGTATGGACCGATCATCATTGATATCTTATTGTCATTGATTAATATTCGTTTAAATGATGTTTATCCTGAATGATAACCGATTCTCCTCACACGACCCCATGAGCTCTAACTAACTTATTCTCATGAATATACTAGAATCGACTATTTAGCCGATTTCCTTTCATATCAGCTCTCACAGCCGTATATTCGGGACTGTCTAGGAACATCGGCAAGTTCCGTCCTTAACTACTAATGAACTTTCTCTCCTTGTCAATTGCAGGGTCAAATCGACTGGCATGCCTCGGGAGGATTGCGTAGGATCGACCACCCCTACGCTGAAGCTAGGCGGATCTGCTCCATCGAGTGGACCCTTCTGGCTTGCTGCGTGTGTCCTCGGCATGGGACAAAATTCTATGTCGACACACGTTTCTGGCACACCTGGTGGGACACCACAATCGTCATGGCGGCTCACAACAATGACAGCATCCTTATGATACATTATGAAGACCTGCCTGATGAAGATAAGGATACCATCAACAAAGCTACGGAAGAATTTCAGAAGAAGTGTTTGTTGTCCTACACCAAAACACGTGACAACACAATTATTCAGAAATTTCCACTACCAAGAGTTCTACTACATGGGCAGACAGATATGGTCAAAGCTGAAGATAGGCGTTTCTTTACGGAAGCCATAGACAAGTCTATTTGTGATGCCATATCAAGCCGCAATGAAGTTTTCGTTGATGCATTTCACAACGCCATGAAAGTGGCGATTCATGGAATTCCAGTTGGCCAGGTTGGATCGACTTGTTATAATATTCTAGATTCGTTGACCCAAGGGACTAATCAAGTCGGTACCAGTCATCAAGAAGCAACACCAACTGGTAATGGTGGCGTCCAGACACTTCAAGGTTCATCTGAACAAACTCTGGGTACTGCTATAAATCAGATATAGTACAATCCTAGACCGTCAGTACAACATGTGCAGCAGCTGGCGGGGCAAAGTCAAAACCAGATGATCAATTTTGGCACATCAGGCCACATACCGTTGTTGGCTCAGAAGATAGCACCATCCGTTCAGAGGATCCGTAGAGATATAGATCCTTATGTCTATAATCAGAGACTTTAAGCAGCAAGCCAGCAAAGGACCCAACAGATTGAGATTCCACAAGGCTATCATTATGGCATGGATTATAACACCCTCCACATGATGCCAAATCTAGGATATCAAGGCACGCGGGATTTCAATCCATACATGGGTCAGCAAGTACCGAGAAACCCAAATCCGCAAGCTGACGAGTTGCTGCTCAAGGTGACCGAGAAACCCTCTCACAGCTGTACATTCGGGACTGTCTGGCAACACCGACAAGTTTCGCCCTTAACTACTGATGAACTTTCTCTCCTTGTCAATTGCAGGGTCAAATTGACTGGCACGCCTCGGGAGGATTGTGCAGAATCGACCACCCCTACGCTGAAGCTAGGCAGATCTGCTCCATCGAGTGGACCCTTCCGGCTTGCTACATGTGTCCTCGGCATGGGACGAAATTCTATGTCGACCGGATCCTTCAAGGCGGTGCGGACGCTTCGAGGGATCGGTGAGATGATGGCCGTCGCCGCCAGTGCGTACTTTAGATTGGGCTTGTGGATCCCAGCGCGTGCCCGAGTCACCATTGGATGGCTAGTATGGTCGGCGTCGTTTGAGGGCGTGCTGGGCGATGCCACAGTAGGCGAGGATATAGATGATGTAGAGGGGCCCTCGATGCTGTGCGTAGCAGATGTTGATGATGTCACGGTAGTGTCGGGAGCTAAAGATGTGCGATGCCGATGCACGGTGCGTGCATGTGTCGGGTGAGGCGTGAGCTCAGTGACGAGGCGGGGCGGTGACTGCGTCAGCGAGACATGCATGATGCCATGAGTTGGTGAGGGGGCGAGCGGTTCTCATGGCGCGAAGCGCGGTACGTCAGCGTTGGCCGTGGCGTTGTCGCGAAATGGGAACACTACTTCATCGAAGACGACATGCCGTGACATGATGACACGACCGGTGGTGAGGTTGTAGCAGTGGTACCCATGATGATCCGCTAGGTACCCAATGAAGACGCATGTCGTGGAGCATTCGGCGAGCTTGTGGCTTGAGGTGGCGATCAGGTTGGGGAAGCATCGGCACCCGAACACGCAAAGCTTGGCATAGGAGGGCGCCACACCGAAGAGCAGGGCATACAGCGTCATGGAACCGGTGGCTCGACAGGGATGGTGGTTGATCAGGTACATCGCCGTAGCAAGCGCCTCAGCCCAGAACGTTAGGGGAGCTACACTGTGAATTAGCATGGTGCGCAAACAATCATTAATAGTGCAGAGAATTCTTTCAGCTTTCCTATTGTGATGTGACATATACAGGTAGGAGAGACGCAGCTGGGTGCCAAGAGAAGAAAGTAGGTGATGCATGGTGGTGGAGTCATATTCCCGTCCATTATCAGTCTAGAAAGCTAGGATGGGTAGGCAAAATTGAGTATGAACGTAAGCAATAAACGCTCGAATGGTAGGGAAAACATTAGATTTATTGCGAAGTGGAATTGTCCATAGGTAATGCGTGTAATCATCAAGAAAAACAACATAATATTTATAACCAGAATGACTAAGAATGGGCGATGTCCAAACATCTGAATGAACAAGTTGAAAGGGAAAAAATGTCTGTGAAGTAGATTCCGTAAATGGTAAACGAACATTCTTGCCCAACCGGCAAGAAGAGCATGAGTGAGCATCAGCTTTATTACACTGAAAAGAAAAGGTTTGCAAAACTTGAGAGGTGACTGGATCTCCAGGGTGTCCCAGTCACTGATGCCACAAGGATGTCACCGAGGAGGCCGTGAGAGCTTGATGATGAGGAAGACAGAGAGGGTAGAGATCGTCGCTGCTCTCACATCGAAGCATCTCCACCCTGGTGAAAGGTCCTTGTGTGGTTTTGGTAATTGAGTGACAACCTAGGTGGACTAATTGTGTTTATGTGAGATACACAGGTGATTTGTCCACAGGTACATATGTGTGAGCAACATATGCCATGAAGGTGAAAATGGCTTGGAGATGTTGCAAAGCTCACACATGTGATGATGAAGGAGCTCATTGCACATGAGACATGACATTGAGTCATGTGATCAAGTTGGAGAAGATCAAGACAAGACTTGGCTTGATGGACCAGTTGCAAGCGTGAAGGGCAAGTCGGAGGCTTTGGAGCGATGGACCGTGTAGCGGTGAAGCTTGACCAAGACTTGACGCCGATGGACGAAGGCAACAGTGAAAAGCAAGTGAAGTCAAGATCGATGAACCAATATGATCACATGATGATATGAAGTGGATCATATCATTGTTGATCATGTTGGTGCATGTGTTGCATCGACATTGGAGGAGATGGAATGGAATGCGCAAGGCAAAGGTATAATTTAGGGCATTTCATTTCACCGGTCATAGGTGTGTAGAGAAGTTGATGACCGGGTTTAGGATAGATGGCCGTACTATCAAGAGGGGCAAACTTGTTTGCATATCGGTCATCTAGTGCCACTCGAGTGATCTAACTTTGCATCGTTGCTAGGATTGAGTGGCGTGGCAAGTTGAGTGGCTAATCCTTTGAAAAATGATTGTGAAAATGCTAACACACATACACATAGTGGTGTACACTTAGTGGTGTTGGCACATTTACAAAGGAGATGAAGTTGGAGTTGATGTGGATCTCAGAGTGGGCACATTTACACCGAAAACCAAAGACCGAACCGAACCGCACCGAACCGAACCGAAATTTCGGTTTTTTAGGTTTTTGGTTTCGGTTTCGGTTCCAAGATCTGTGAACTTTGGTCTTTGGTTTATATTTCGGTTTCTAGCTTCAACTCAACCGAAACACCGAACAACCGAAACATTCAACGACAGCCACAAGCTAGCCACTCAGGCATTCAGCGAACGCAGTACGCAGCAGCAAGCGGCAGCCCAGCCCAGCGAGGCCCACCACACTCCAAGTCTCCAAATCACGTGAATATAGCCCAACACCGCAACAACAGGCACCTAGCACCAGGCACCACTCGTCCGTCCCAACCCTATCCAAATAAATCCCAATCCCAGGCTCCCAGCGGCATAGTGGCGGCGGGAGCTCGCGCAAGGCGCGACCGCGCGCACGACGGCGGTGGGCCGCGCACTTCCTAGCGGCAGCCTGCTTGCATCCTAGCTGCGGCGGCTACTGCGGCCGGTCGGTGAGCGCGCATCGGGGTGGCAGCGGCTGCGGGGGGAAACCGCGCATCGGCTCCGGCAGTAGCTGCGGGCGGCGCGCGCGCATTGGCGAGTGGCGGTGGCACGCGGCAGCGGTGGGCGGCTTCCGGTGAATCAGCAGTCGAGGCCGACGGCAGCGGCTCGCTAGGCTAGGCGAATCGGTGGCGGCGTGAGCAGCGGCTCGGAGCAGTGAGCGGCGCGGCGGGCGGCGGCACCTGGGAGGCGAATCGGAGAGCTCGGAGCTCAGAGCCGAGAGCGCCGAGCAGGATTTCGCCGATGCGGGCAGCGGAGCGCGTGGCATCTGCAACCTTTCCTTGTCGATTTGTTCTTCTCCCGTTCTCCGTTCTCTCTGTTGATTTGTTCCTCTGTGCTCGCCTCGGTTGGTTCGGTGGAACCAAAAAACCGAACCGACGAAACCGACACCGAACTCGTCGGTTTTTGATTCTATGGCAAACCGATCGGTTGTTGATCTGTGGAAACCGAAGTTTACAGCAACCGAACAAACCGAACCGATTCGTCGGTTTAAACCGAATGCCCACTCTGATGTGGATCAACTCGGCAATGGAACGGAGGTGAGAAGGGTTCGAAACTCCACCGGCGCCCTATACAGAAAAGATAGGGTCTCACATAGTGCATCGGACGCTGGTCACGTAGTGACCAAATGCTGGGGTCCTGCGTCCGATCAGTGGTAGCCAAGAGCATGCAGGCGTCGGTCTTTGATCGGATGCTGGCGCTAGAAGTGATCGGACGCTGGTAGGGTGCGTCCGGTCAGGCTGACGTACGGTGACGTAGGCGACACAGAAAAGTTGGAGAAGGACCGGACACTGACGCTGCGTCCGATCGTGACTGACCGGACACGTCCGGTCGCGACTGGTACCTTACTAGAAACGACCAGACGCTGGGGTTGCTGCGTCCGGTCAGTTTGTGCAGCTGTGTCCGGTCATCACTTGACTGTTGAGATAAAGTGACAGAGGTTGAATGTAGGCGACATGTGGCGAGCATCCGTTGATCAGACGCTGAGGTCATGCGTCCAGTCAATACGACCGGAGCGTCCGGTCGTCCCGAGTTTTGCCCAGTGAAGGGGTAATGGCTAGTTTAGCCCGTGGGGCTATAAATAGAAGGTGGCCTCAGCCATGGCTAGTGCTGAGCACCTCGGGGGACTTTGTGTCCATGCTTGAGAGTGCTTGGGAGCCCTCCATCTCACATATGCTTGATAGTGATCATTCGATTGTGTGAGAGATCTATTCTAGTGCAATTGTATCGTGAGGTTGCATCGAGTGGCACTAGGTGATCAAGTTACAAGCCAGTGGTGCTTGTTACTCTTGGAGGTTGCCACCTCCTAGATGGCTTGGTGGTGGTCTCCGACAAAGCCCGCAAGAAGCTTGTGCGGTGCTCCAGAGAAGAGCTTTGTGAGGGGCATTGTGCTCGCCCCGCGGGAGCCGCAAAGAGCAACTCTAGTAAAGCGTGTCATTGAGCTACCATCACTTTTGGCGTAGGTTCTTGCGGTGCCCGACATGTAGGCTTGGCGGGTGATGCCAATTAGCCGCCGAACCACCAAGTGAGCGGTCGACACAATAGGGACTAGCATGTTGGCAAGCATGTGAACCTCAGGAGAAAAATCGTGTCCACCTTGTTCTTCCCGTTGGTTTTAAATCCCCTTTCACAAGCTTGTATTTATATTTCATATACATTGTGCTTGTGTAGTTGCTCTTGTAATTAGTTAGCTTGTGTAGCTTACTAGTTACCTTCTTGCTTGTGTAGCATAGAAGTAGCTCCCTTGCGTGGCTAATTTGGTTTGTGTAACCTTGTTAGTCGCATCACTTAGTTTGTGTAGCTAAGTAATTATGCTCTCTAATTTGGCATTGGTTGCCTTGTTATTGAGCATTGCTAGTGAGCTTAGGTGGCTTTGTGCTTTTGCTTACTAGCTTGTGTAGGAGCTCCCTTGTTGCTTGAAGTACTAGTGGCATAGGTTTGTGTGATCTTGCTTCTAGAATTGGTTAGGTGAGCTCTAGCTAGCCCGACACCTTTTTTGCTTAATTAGTATCTTTGGAAGGTGCTAGAGAACATAAATAGAGGGGTGTAATCTTGGCTAGGCTGATAGTTTTAATTCCGTACTTGTTTCGGTTAGCCGACGCGATTAATTTTAGAAAGGTCTATTCACCCCCCTCTAGTCCGCCATCTCGCCCTTACACCTGGTAAGAAGATCCTTGATAGAGAAACCAGACGGATCAAATTCAATGGAAATGTTATTATCACGAATAAGACGACGAACGAAGATCAAATTCTTGACGAGTGAAGGTGAAATAAGAACATCATTGAGGTGAAGAGGGGAAGTGGCAGTAGGAATGAGTGTCTGTGCCTGGTGGGTGACGGGCATCCAAGCACCATTCCCTACTATGATGATGGAGTTAGAATGCCGAAGGGTGGAAGAGGGAAAGTTACCAGGAGAGGATGACATGTGCGACGTCGTGCCTGTGTCGAAGTACCAATCCGAGGCACTCGGTGGATGGTGCTGGACGCCGATGGATTGGAGCACTGTGTAGAGGGTACTATTGTCGAAGACGTTGGATGGACCGGCCAGTGAAGGCGGTGGAAGATGGGTGGCCGCCATTGCTTGCTGTGGCTGGAATGGAGGCCGGGGTCCCTGTCGACACAAAAAGTTTCATCTCTATGCCGAGGACACACGCAGCAAGTCGAAAGGGTCCGCTCGATGGAGCAGATCCACCTAGCTTCAGTGCAAGGGTGGTCGATCCTATGCAATCCTCCCGAGACGTGCTAGTCAATTTGACCCTATAATTGACAAGGAGAGAAAGCTCATCAGTAATTAAGGGCAGAACGTGCCAGTGTTGCCAGACAGTCCCGAATGTGCGGCTCTGAGAGCCGATATGAGAGGAGATCGACTAAATAGTCGATCCCAGCATATTTACAAGAATGAATCGGTTAAAACTCATGGGGTTGTATAAGAAGAACTGGTTATCATTCAAGATAAATGTTATTTAAGCAAATATTAATCAATGGCAATAAGGTATTAGCGGTGATCGGTTTGTACTGAGCCAATGATTATAAGTAACTGAACTCCTTTTTATATAAAGAAACAATTCAACATCACTTAACCATTTAATAAAGATAAATCTAATGAACATGTTAGATCTCATCTATCGTCATGACCAATGGGGCATGAGGCAGAATCATGCAGGCCATAGAAACAACAATAGACTCAACGACCCTAACTCATTACTAATATCAGTGGGGCATGAGGCAGAATCATGCAGGCCATAATACAATAACAAGATCATGGGGCTAACATATCTTTCAACTTATCTCTACTTCAACAATCTCGTAATGCGAACTGTTCATGAAAGCATTCGATATTGGCTAAACAGATGATTCAGGCATAGCGCATAGTTAAGGTCATGCCTTCTCAAGAATGGGTCTACCAACTAACGATCCCCGCTCAACGGTGCCAATAGTGGGGTGAGAGGTAGAATCCCACAGGCCATGATGACGGGCCATGGAATGGTTTTCATTAGCTAATAGATCTACTCAAGATCGGACATGCCTTAACCGCACGCTATGCACGATTAAGATTGACACAAAACAGCCAATAAAAACATAACTCATCGCTTAAGATGTAGATTAGATCAGTTTTAAATTAGCAAACGATGAGTTAAACAAGATGTAAGGCCAATCCAGATCAATCTCAATCGGGCATAATGATATTGCTGTAATTAGATAAACAATGAAAACAATAAGCAATATCAGTAACTTAATGAATCTACCAAAGACTGTCATGCTAAGGTAGAGCCGATGACTTGACCTTGATCTAATTCATGCAGTGGGGTGTGAGGCAGAATCACATAGTCCATACTTGAATTAGACAAGAGTCGATAACTAGCCTATACCAGAGTCGTAGTGGGGTCAACCGGATCGATGTAGCCATACGAACAGAGGTATAAATCATGACGGTACTTACAGACAAGCAGTGGAGGTCGACCGAATCGATGTAGCCATACTTGCTGAAGAACTCGCGGAGATCTACTCTACTCCTACTCCTAAGGGGTGGCTAGAGCCGAAAAAAGTAATTGACTTTGTATTTGATTGGTTGATGATCTATAATAGCCAGGGTTTGGTATTTATACCCGAAGCCTAAAACGAACCTTACTCGAGTACAACTCAATACAATCTTTGGTATAATGAAAACATTCCTAATTTAAGATAACTTGGACTCTAATCTTTTCCTTTTTGTAGAGTCCAGCATGTCTCGTCCCAGCGCCAATCATAGCTTCTATCGTTATCTGCTGGCGCTATCTGAAGAAAGCTGATTCTAGTGCTGCATCCGAATCAGCTGGTTTCGATCTACACGCAATTGGTCCCTTGCTGACATGATCTTGGGAGCGCTTGAGCTTCTGAGATTCTTCTTCCAAATTCTGGTGTAAACACATGCCCCCCAATTTTGGGATAAAAGTAATTTTATTTCAAAATTATCATGTCTGCATCCCTGATTGGTCCATAGTCACAGGTAGAGAACCTTGATCCGGGGCCCATTGTTTGCCGCTGCTTGCGTCCATTCACAAGCGTATGCCTCAAAACTTCTCACAAGAGCATCACTGTTTCACAGGTACTTGGATTCATTTTCCCGGGCCAGCTATAAAATACACATCCAACTTTGGTGAGAGCAACTCAACAATTCAGCCATGCTTTGTTTTCATCTAATTTCTCGAGTGCCTCTAGTTCCGCTAGACCCTCCATGGTCTGCCTTTTTGTTATGAAGATCTTTGAGCGACTAGAAGAATTCTTGTGCATATGGTGATTGTGTTACTTATCTTGGCACCTCGTTGAGCAAGAAGACCAGTTATTGCGGTTAGAAGAATTCTTGTGATATCACCTGAGTCTTCTCTCCATGCTCACAAAGCTATTCTTAGTGTGTGCGAGGGCTAGAATGTGTGATCACCTTCCTCTTGTTGCTCCTCCAAACACCCATCGGGAAAGCCTCAGGCTTCTTTCCTATAATTCCCCAATTTATTGAGAAATCTGTCGAGCATATGTTGAAAGCTCTAGTTTGGTTTTGGTTAATTGATGAAACCCTAAGTGCTAACCTAGTTTATCAAAGTGATTATGAGATAGGTAGCACTACTCCAAGTGATGAAGCAATGGTGAAGATCATGACGATGGTGATGTCATGGTTATGATCAAATGCTTGAACTTGGAAAAGAAGAAAGAGAAAAACAAAAGGCTCAAGGCAAATGTATAAATAGTAGGAGCCATTTTGTTTCGGTGATCAAGACACTTAGCCAGTGTGATCACATTTAGGTTAGATAGCCATACTATTAAGAGGGGGTGAAACTCATATTGAAATGTGGTTATCAAAGTGCCACTAGATGCTCTAACTCATTGCATATGCATTTAGGATCTAGTGGAGTGTTAACACCCTTGAAAGGCTTTGTGAAAATATGCTAACACATGTGCACAAGGTGATACACTTGGTGGTTGGCACATTTGAGCAAGGGTTAGAAACCTCACCGGCGCCCTAGACAGAAAAGACGAAGGTCACTATAAGTGATCGGACGCTAGTCTCAGTTGGACCGGTGCGTCCGGTCAGTGGCAGCAGAGGGCGGGTGTTTCGGTCTTCGATCGGACGCTGGTGCTAAAAGTGACCGGACGCTGGCAGGGTGCATTCGGTCAGTGCTGATGTACGCTGACGTGGGACGCACAGAAGAGACATTGAGTGACCGGACGCTGGGTGAGTCCGGTCGAGCATGATCGGACATGTCCGGTCATGAAATGTCGCATTTGGAACCTTACTGGAAACGACCGGACGCTGAGTTACAGCGTCCGGTCACTTTCTAACTGACGCATCCGGTCATCACTTGACCGTTGAAATCGGGCGATCGATGTTTGAAGCTGATGACACATGGCGCACATCGCATGACCTGATGCTGAGGTCCAGCGTCCGGTCAATATGACCGGAGCGTCCGGTCGACTCGTGTTCAGAGCAGTGAGGAGCCCAACGGCTCTATTTCATGGGGGCTTCTATTTAAGCCCCATGGCTGGCTCAAGCTCACTCTCTTGGCCATTTACATTGACATAGCAACCTTGTGAGCTTAGCCAAAGCCCTCCCACTCATCACCATCATTGTTTCATCATCTTTGTGAGATTGGGAGAGAATCCAAGTGCATTGCTTGAGTGATTGCATCTAGAGACACTTGGTTTTCGTGTTTTGCTATGGATTTTGCTTGTTGCTCTTGGTGGTTGCCACCACCTAGACGGCTTGATGCAGTGGTGGAGGATTGGTACGAGTTGGTGATTGTTCGTGGCCATCTCCGGTGATTGTGAGGGGATTTGTACCTTCCCCGGCGGAGCACCGAAAGGTAACTCTAGTGGATTGCTCGCGTCATTGAGTTACCTCACTTGTGGGTAGGTTCTTGCAGTGTCCAATTGTGTGGATGAGGTTTGTGCAACACCTCTTAGCCGCCGAACCACCAAGTGTTGGTCGACACAACGGGGACATAGCGTGTTGGCAAGCACGTGAACCTCGGGAGAAAATCGGTTGTCTCTTGCCCCTTGGTATTCTCCCGGTGATTGATTTCATCTTCATCTTGTGATTGGTTCATCCCTCTACACAGCGGTATAATCACTCTACTCACTCTTTTATATTCTTGCAAACTAGTTGTGGCAAGCTCTTTAGTGTAATTAGAATTGAGAGCTTGATTTGTTATTTAAGTTCATCTAGTGGAGCTCTTTAGTGTAGCAAGTTTGAGAGCTCTTAGTGAGTAGTATCATAGCAAGTTGTGTGTCTAGTAATCATTGCAACTAGAATTGTTGGATAGGTGGCTTGCAACCCTCGTAGAGCTAGAGCAAGTTTGCATTTCGCTATTTGTCTTACTAATCAAATTGCTCTAGTTGATTTGTAGAATTTTAAATAGGCTATTCACCCCCCTCTAGCCATATTAGGACCTTTCAAGTGGTATCAGAGCCATGATCACCGTTTGATTGAAGGCTTAACAACCTCGGTGTCAAATTATGGCTCAAGTTGTGTTCAACCATGTGGGGGGCAAACCACCGTTCTTTGATGGCACATGCTATGATTATTGGAAGAGAAAGATGAGGATGTATCTTGGTTCAATCAATGATCAAGTATGGGAAGTGACCGAGAATGATTATGCCATCATCGATCCCGATGATCCCACCAACCAAGATAAGATCAACAAGCAATGCAATACAATGGCTCTCAACACCATATACAATGCCATTGATTCCAAGGTGTTTGAGCAAATCAAGGATTGTGAAAGAGCAAATGAGGTGTGGAAAAGATTGGAAGAAACATATGGGGGCACACCGGTGGTGAAGAGTGCCAAGTTGTATATCCTCAAGGATAAGTTGACAAGTTTCAAGATGAAGGATGATGAGAGCATTCCGGAGATGTTTCATCGATTGCAAGTCATTGTCAATGATTTGAAGGCATTGGGAGAGAAGATCAAGGATGATGATGTCTCTCATTGATTCTTGATGTGCTTACCTTCAAGATTTGAGATGTTGAGATTGCTCATCATAAGAGGAGGATTGAAGGACCTTACCCCCAACCAAGTACTAGGTGATGTCATGACACAAGAGACATACCATGTGGAAAGGGAGGGGGATGACAAGGATGACAAGAAGGAAGAAGAAGACAAGAAGAAGAAGAGTATAGCATTCAAGGCTAGCTCATCATCATCCAAGAACAAGGGCAAGTCCAAGAAAGAATCAAGCAATGATGATGATCTTAGTGATATTGATGATGAAGCTATGGCCCTCTTTGTCCGCAAGATGGGAAAATTTATAAAGAAGAAGGGCTATGGTGCAAGAAAGAGAAGAGATCACACCAAGAGCAAAGAGTATGTGAGAAGATGCTACAATTGCAAGAGCCCCGGTCATGTTGTAGCAAATTGTCCCTACAATAGTGATAGTGATGAAGATGAGAAGAAGAAGCACAAGAAAGATAAGAATGAAAAGAAGGAGAAGAAGGAGAAGAGAATGACCTTCCAAAAGAAGAAGAAGGGTGGAGGCTATGTAGTCACTTGGAATAGTGATGGTTCCTCGGATGGTGATAGCTCTAGTGATGATGACAAGAAATCTATCAAGAGAGCACTAGCAAGCATTGCCATCAACAAGAAGCTCTCCATCTTCGACACTCCATCAACATGTCTCATGGCAAAGCCTACCAAGGTAAAATATGATGAGAGTGATGATGATGAATGTGAAAGTGACTCTTGTAGGAATGATAATGATGATGATGAGGATGAGGAGTACACCTGTAGGGTCAAGATGGCAGACTAGAGGGGGTGAATAGTCCTTTCTAAAATTAATCGTGTCGGCTAACCGAAACAAGTGCAGAATTAGAACTATCGGTCTAGCCAAGACTACACCCCTCTATCTATGTTCTCTAGCACCTTACAAGGATACTAATTAAGCAACAAAGGTGCCGGGCTAGCTAAAGCTCACCTAAACCAATTCTAGGAGCAAGGTCACACAAACCTATGCCACTAGTACTTTAAGCAACAATGGAGCTCCTACACAAGCTAGTAAGCAAAAGCACAAAGCCACCTAAGCTCACTAGCAATGCTCAATAACAAGGCAACCAATGCCAAATTAGAGAGCGCAATTACTTAGCTACACAAACTAAGTAATAGTGACTAACAAGGTTACACAAACCAAATTAGCCACGCAAGGGAGCTACTTCTATGCTACACAAGCAAGAAGATAACTAGTAAGCTACACAAGCTAACTAATTACAAGAGCAACTACACAAGCACAATGTATATGAAAGTAATTACAAGCTTGTGTAACAAGGATGCAAACCAACGGGAAGAACAAGGTTGACACGGTGATTTTTCTCCCGAGGTTCACGTGTTTGCCAACACGCTACGTCCCCATTGTGTCGACCGCTCACTTGGTGGTTCGGTGGCTAATTGGCATCACCCGCCAAGCCCGCACGTCGGGCACCGCAAGAACCTACCCCGAAAGTGAGGGTAGCTCAATGACATGCTCAACTAGAGTTGCTCTTCGCGGCTCCCACGGGGCGAGCACAATGCCCCTCACAAAGCTCTTCTCTGGAGCACCGCACAAGCTTCTTGCGGGCTTCAACGGAGACCACCACCAAGCCATCTAGGAGGTGGCAACCTCCAAGAGTAACAAGCACCACTGGCTTGCAACTCGATCACCTAGTGCCACTCGATGCAACCTCATGATGCAATCGCACTAGAATCGATCTCTCACACAATCGAATGATTACTATCAAGTATATGTGAGATGGAGGGCTCCCAAGCACTACTACACAAGCCACCAAGGCTCTAGTGTGCTCAGCTGTTGGCCCAAGGCCAACCATGGCTTCTATTTATAACCCAACGAACAAATAGAGCCGTTACCCCTTCACTGGGCAAAAGTCAGGACGACCGGACGCTCCGGTCCGATCGACCGGACGCTGGACCTCAGCGTATGGTCATGCGATGCACACCACATGTCCCCTTCTTCAAATGATGTTCATCCGATCTCAATGGTCATCTGACGACCGGACGCTCCAGCTTGAACTGACCGGACGCAGCAACCCCAGCGTCTGGTCATTTCTAGTAAGGTACCTAGACATGACCGGACTGCTGTCCGGTCGATTCGCGATCGGACACAGCACTCAGCGTCCAGTCACTACTAGCTACTCTGCTCTGCCTACGTCATCACACGTCACCCTGACCGGACGCACCCTGTCAGCGTCCGGTCACTTCCAGCGCCAGCGTCCGGTCGAAGACCGACGCCTGCCCGCTGACTGCCACTACTGACTCGGACGCTGGAAGCCCAGCGTCCGGTCACTACGTGACCAGTGTCTGGTCCACTTCTGTGAGACCCTATCTTTTAGGAACAGGGCGCCGGTGGCACCGTCGGACTGTCCGCACTCTACGGCGTGACACTCCGCCGGTGGAGTTCCGAACCCTTCTCACCATCCGTTTCCATCGCCAAGTTGATCCACATCAACTCCAACTTCATCTCCTTTAGTAAATGTGCCAACCACCACCAAGTGTACACCACTATGTGTATGTGTGTTAGCATTTTCACAATCATTTTTCAAAGGATTAGCCACTCAACTTGCCACGCCACTCGAATCCTAGCGATGATGCAAAGTTAGATCACTCGAGTGGCACTAGATGACCGATATGCAAACAAGTTTGCCCCTCTTGATAGTACGGCCATCTATCCTAAACCCGGTCACAAACTTCTCTACACACCTATGACCTGGTGAAATGAAATGCCCTAGGTTATACCTTTGCCTTGCGCATTCCATTCCATCTCCTCCAATGTTGATGCAACACATGCACCAACATGATCAACAATGATATGATCCACTTCATATCATCACGTGATCATATTGGTTCATCGATCTTGACTTCACTTGCTTTTCACCGTTGCCTTCGTCCATCGGCTGCCAAGTCTTGCTCAAGCTTCACCGCCACGCGGTCCATCGCTCCAAAGCCTCCAACTTGCCCTTCACGCTTGCAACCGGTCCATCAAGCCAAGTCTTGTCTTGATCTTCTCCACCTTGATCACATGACTCAATGTCATGTCTCATGTGCAATGAGCTCCTTCATCATCACATGTGTGAGCTTTGCAACATCTCCAAGCCATTTTCACCTTCATGGCATATGTTGCTCACACATATGTACCTGTGGACTAATCACCTGTGTATCTCACATAAACACAATTAGTCCACCTAGGTTGTCACTCAATTACCAAAACCACACAAGGACCTTTCAATCTCCCTCTTTTTGGTAATTGATGACAACTCTACAAAGATATGGAAATTAAGCTCTTTTGGATTCATGTTGCTTGCCCAAGCAATTTTACCATGTGAAAATGATTTTGGACAAGTACCACAAACCCGAGATGGTAGTATTAGCTCCCCCTACATATGTGCTAGAGTGTTTGATTTTAAGCTTGCACATATGCATAGATTAAAATTGTGGGAGAGTAATTACTACTAAATGATGCTAAGGTGTATAGAATAAACCTTTGAAGCGTGTACCAATCGGAGTTGCACCTTTAAGTTCATCCTTAGCACCATGGTTAGCTAGATATCACTTGGAAATAAAAGCACTAGATACCTTGTGAGATCAACATTAAAAGCAAGGTACTAGCATTACTTGAAAAGCATACCAAGTGTCTAGCTATCATCCTATGCATGCTAGTTATCAAGTCATCATTCAAGTTCTACAACTAGCATACACCACACAAGCATGCATATTGAATTTGAAAGCTTATGCAATGCAAGCAAGCACATGAATATGCACATATCAAATGCAATCAATCAAAGTTCATGAGCTTGCTCCCCCTACTTGTGTGCTTCTCTTGTCCAAGAATTTTGATCCATCTCTTTTCTTCAATGTTGCTCCCTCTTTGTCCATGTCCATGTCCAACCTCTACTTCTTTGAGCTTTTATATCTTATCTCTCCCCCTTGTACAATCTCAATCTCAAAGCTTTCATATCTTTGTACAATCTCTCCCCCCTTTGTCATCAATTTCCATAAAAGGTGTGCTTCTCATTGATGCAAAGGTATGCATTTGGGGTAGATGGTTGAGGCTTGAATCTTGCATTTTTATGGACATCACTTGATTGTTGGAATGACACCATTTGTAGATACCACTTGTAACTTGTACCACTTGTATCTTGTGTAGGGCTTCTTGAGATACCTTACACAAGATTTTTTTATCTTGATATCAATTTGTGGGACACCTCCCCCTACGTGATAGCATGGGTCATCCATTTGATACACTTGAGCTCTTGTAGGTGAAGGATGCATTCTTCATTTGATGATCACTTAAAGTTAAGGATCACTTGTGGAACCATCGTCTTTCATGGTTGATATCATATATAGATGTAATACCACTTGTATGAAGTAGATACCACTTGAAAGAATCTTCTAGTTTGGAACCACTTGTTGGATTTATCAATAAAGACCATTTCTTGAACATTTGCTATCTTTATGAGTACCACTTATAGGATATCACTTGTGAGTTGATCTAGACATCACTTATGAAATCTTGATGAAATACTTGAGTCTAGATACCACTTGAAACAAACAAACTAGATATCCATTTGTATTGTTGTCTTGTGCTTGTACTCTTATCACTATCATGAGCTTCTATGATTGACTTGAACTAAATTGATTTGCCTAAGCTTCCAAGTCCGGTTTGAACCAATGACAAGCTTCTTCACACCTCTTGCAAGGGTTATCTTGCCAATGTTGTACTTGTCACTTGTTAGCAATCCAAATTGAGTCAAGTACTTGGGTTCACTAGCTCATGAACAAATTCATGTACTAACCACTAGATCAAGTAATCATTCAAACAATAGTGGTAGGCTATGAATTTAAGCATTTCATTTGTTATGCATGATCCTATGAAGCATGTACTATATGCACTAACCGCATACTAGTAAGGGATGAAATGATCATGCATATTACAATGATACCTTTGCTATGTTGGAGTAGAGGATAGTCACATAGATTCCAATTCATTACTCCAATAGCAATGTGAAGTCCAAGTTATAAGCTTGGTGAAGACCAATAGATACCATATTGAATTTCATTCTTCACCCATATGAAATGAATACCACTTATGATCAAGTGCACTTTCTTGTTGTGGTTGGCTTGCTTTATCTTTTGATCTTTGCTTGCATTAGAGTATCAATTTGAGAATACCACTTGAAATATCATGACTAGCTCTCTTTTGGGTGTTGCTTGCTTTTCTTGATCAACCCTTTTGATTGCTTCAACTAAGCATCTCAAATGTTCCTCGGATCATCACTTCCTATGTTAGCCTTCCAAGTACCACACTTGGTTCACCTACACATAGGCGGCAAGCCCCTACACTAGGGAGAAGTGACCTCTCTCCAAGAATCATTCTTGATACTCACTTGAAATGACTTGATTGATTGATCCAAGTGATGGACTTAACTTGGTGAGTAACCTTGATTCCTTCTTTAAGTCCTTTTCTTTCTTCTTGTTTAAGTCATTTTCTTTCTACCAAATGATTTCCAATAGTCACTAGAACTTAAACTTCAACTTCATCTTGAGTTTGATCTTGATCTTTCAATTTGAGTACCGAATGTGTGCAAAGTACACTCCACAATCAAATAGCCTTGTACTCTTTGCTTGTCATGCTTCTAGATCATCTCAAAACCAAACTTAGGTACCTCAAACACTTGTAAACATGTTTCCAACTTGAGGACCTTTCAATCAAAGTGACTCTAGATCAATCCAACATTTGTCACTTTTCTGACAGATTTTGTACCCTTCAAAGAAATAAGCATATCTCCCAAAGTACAAATCCAAATACCACTAAATTTGGTGGAGGTGTGCATTACTAAGTTATCTAGCAGCTGTAAAAATTTGAGCTTCATTTGACTTCTAGATTGCTACCAGATTTCAATTCTTCCACCACTGCTATATGCTGAAAAACTGCTGCACTATAGCTGACAAGATCCTACTCCAAAACCGAAGCATCTCTTATCCAATTCTTCATGAAAATTGTACAGCATCTTATACCATAAGTCTAGAGCATGTACACCAATTTTTTATGCCAATCCAATAAGTGTTGATTACTCAAACATGGCTAAGATCACAGCTAGCTCAGATTCTCAATTATAGGACAGATTTCAACAATTGAGCTATACTTCATCATGTATGAATCAAACTTGAAACTAACTTGTTTGAATACTTCCATAAGACATATATCCATTCAAATCACTTACTAAAAGTCATCTCATGAATTAATCCAACACAAATCAATTCAAACTTGACTACTAATCAATTATCCATTCAATCATCTCATAGCAAGCAACATTGCATATTTATCCAATTCAATCAACTCATATGCACCCAAATGAAATGATCAACAAAGATATACCTTGGTTAGCTCATGATCATCAACTAGCAAGCTTCAACTCAATTATTTGCATGTCATCAAATATATCCAATGAATCACCAACAACTTGAATTATAGCACTTGTATGTTGATAGCGCTTGGACTTCACTCAATTTTCTCTTGGCATTGGGTTTGGATGTGCACTAAGCTTCATAACTTGATTCAACTATATGATGAACAATGTGAGATCAATTGAATCAAGTCTCAATGCCGATGGTACCTACAAACAATCATCCACTTTTTGATGGTACCCAAACTAATTTGGGTCCTCTCAAGTTAGGTGCAACATACTTAGGCATAGCCTTAGTATGAATAGCGGGATGTTTTGCAATAGCAACCATAGAGGTACCATTACCATCCTTTCTAAGCACATTATTATCAACAATTGAAATAGGCTTAGAAATGTCACCTAGGGGACATGAATGTGCCATGTGTCCCTTTCCCGGCATGAGTAGCACTTTCTCTTTGCTTGAGCCTTCTCTTCTTTGCTCATGTGGTGCTTCTCATTGCCTTGCCTCTCATGGATTGCTTGAGCCTTCTTCTCAAGCTTGGTAGGACACTTAGAGGCAAAGTGTCCCACACTTCCACACTTGAAGCACTTGATGTGAGCATGATCTTTCTTCTCATCTTCATTCTTGCTCATCATCTTGGCATCTTGAGTTTGCATTGGATGCCTTGCCTTTCCACCCCTTCTTGTTTTCTTCTTCTTTATCATCAAATCACCACCATCTTCATGGTTGATCTTGATTTGAACTTGGGGTGTCTTCTCTTGCTCAACTTGTGGCTTTGGTTGAGGCTTCACTTGTTGCTTCACCAATTGCTTGGTTGGGCACATTGAGGTAAGATGACCCCAAGTAAGGGCACTTGAAGCACTTGACATGCTTGAGCCTCTCATCTTCTTTTATCTTCTTGAGCTTCTCAATGTTAGGGCAACCATTTGCAAGGTGTCCTGCTTCATGACACCGGTAGCACATGATATGAGAAAGCTTTCTTTGTTGTAGCTTCTTCATCTTTCTTTCTCTCTTTCTTTCGCCCTTTGTCATCTTCTTCTTGAAGCCAATGCCACACTTGTCACCATAGTTTCTTTGAGTCTTCAACATGTGCTCAAAGGTGACTTTTGAGTTATAGCACCTCTCTAACTTGTTGCTCAATTTCTTCACTTCACTTTTAAGCTCATTGTTCTCCTTCAAAAGGTTAGTCTCACAAGACATAGAAGTAGAACAAGCATCTAATTGTGAAGAGCATGGCATATCTAATAAATCATCACAAGAGGTGGATACATGCTTCTTGCCTACATCACAAGGGTTAGCAACAATTTGTGATTTATCATTTGATCCATGTGATGAGCTCTCATTATTTTTAAGTTTCTTTGTAAACATTTTAATGAGAGAAGCATGTTGTTCTACTAATCATCATGAGATGCAAGTAGTGTCTCATGATTCAATTTTAGCTCATCATGTGAAGATTTATAAGCATCAAGTAATTTCTTATGTTCTTCACAAGAGTTCTTTAGAAATGAGTTTTCATTTTCTAATTTCAATGTTTTAGCTTTCTCATTTTCTAAAGACATGGTCATGCTAGCAAGTCTACTAACAATCTCATCATATGAATCAACATGATCAACCACATTATCATTTGTTACCTTGGTGTCACCTCGTGACATGAAGCAATGTGGGTGATGTAGTTGGAGAGCTTGTAGTAGCATCTTTATCAAGGCTTGAGCATGAACCATCATCACCATCAAGTGTGCATGGGGTAGCATCATCGCTTGCAACACTTATGGCATCATCATCAACCTTGTCAAGTGAACTTGTGGTAGATCGATCATCATCATCATCATCACTTGACCATGAGGTGGAGCAATCTTCCACAATCACCAAATTGTGGTTATGCTCAACACACTCATGTGCCTCTATCTTGGACTCATCATCATCATCGGAGACCATCCCATATTTCTCATTGAGATAACTCCAAATCTCATGGGCGGTCTTTATGTCAATGATCTCTCCAACTATACAATCATGCAAAGATCTATACATGATGTAGTAGCTTGGATGTCGAGATCTAGGCATTTCTCTTGTGCTTGAGTTAGATTATCTTCATCCAACACATGAGAAAAGCCTACATCTACCATCCACCACATTTGAGGGCAAATAAACTTAAAATTGCATATCATCCAATTTTTCCATCGTGTAAAGTGTGTGCCATCAAAATGTGTGGGACAATCAACATCTAGCCCATAAGCTGCCATCCTCTCGGGTCGGTGAAGACCACAAATGAGAGACCTAGCTTTGATACCACTTGTAGGGTCGAGATGGTGGACTAGAGGGGGGTGAATAGTCCTTTCTAAAATTAATCGCGTCGGCTAACCGAAACAAGTGCGGAATTAGAACTATCGGTCTAGCCAAGACTACACCCCTCTATCTATGTTCTATAGCACCTTGCAAGGATACTAATTAAGCAACAAAGGTGTCGGGCTAGCTAAAGCTCACCAAACCAATTCTAGGAGCAATGTCACACAAACCTATGCCACTAGTACTTTAAGCAACAAGGGAGCTCCTACACAAGCTAGTAAGCAAAAGCACAAAGCCACCTAAGCTCACTAGCAATGCTCAATAACAAGGCAACCAATGCCAAATTAGAGAGCGCAATTACTTAGCTACACAAACTAAGTAATATGACTAACAAGGTTACACAAACCAAATTAGCCACGCAAGGGAGCTACTTCTATGCTACACAAGCAAGAAGATAACTAGTAAGCTATACAAGCTAACAAATTACAAGAGCAACTACACAAGCACAATGTATATGAAAGTAATTACAAGCTTGTGTAACCAGGATGCAAACCAACAGAAAGAACAAGGTTGACACGGTGATTTTTCTCCTGAGGTTCACGTGTTTGCCAACACGCTACGTCCCCATTGTGTCGACCGCTCACTTGGTGGTTCGGCGGCTAATTGGCATCACCCGCCAAGCCCGCACGTCGGGCACCGCAAGAACCTACCCTAAAAGTGAGGGTAGCTCAATGACACACTCAACTAGAGTTGCTCTTCACGGCTCCCGCGGGGCGAGCATAATGCCCCTCACAAAGCTCTTCTCCGGAGCACCGCATAAGCTTCTTGCGGGCTTCAACAGAGACCACCACCAAGCCATCTAGCTTGTGTAACAAGGATGCAAACCAACGGGAAGAACAAGGTTGACACGGTGATTTTTCTCCCGAGGTTCACGTGTTTGCCAACACGCTACGTCCCCATTGTGTCGACCGCTCACTTGGTGGTTCGGTGGCTAATTGGCATCACCCGCCAAGCCCGCACGTCGGGCACCGCAAGAACCTACCCCGAAAGTGAGGGTAGCTCAATGACATGCTCAACTAGAGTTGTCTTCGCGGCTCCCACGGGGCGAGCACAATGCCCCTCACAAAGCTCTTCTCTGGAGTACCGCACAAGCTTCTTGCGGGCTTCAACGGAGACCACCACCAAGCCATCTAGGAGGTGGCAACCTCCAAGAGTAACAAGCACCACTGGCTTGCAACTCGATCACCTAGTGCCACTCGATGCAACCTCATGATGCAATCGCACTAGAATCGATCTCTCACACAATCGAATGATTACTATCAAGTATATGTGAGATGGAGGGCTCCCAAGCACTACTACACAAGCCACCAAGGCTCTAGTGTGCTCAGCTACTGGCCCAAGGCCGACCATGGCTTCTATTTATAACCCCACAAACAAATAGAGCCGTTACCCCTTCACTGGGCAAAAGTCAGGACGATCAGACGCTCTGGTCCGATCGACCGGACGCTGAACCTCAGCGTCTAGTCGTGCGATGCATGCCACGTGTCCCCTTCTTCAAACGCTGTTCATCCGATCTCAACGGTCATCTGACGACCGGACGCTCCAGCTTGAACTGATCAGACGCAGCAACCCCAGCGTCCAGTTGTTTCCAGTAAGGTACCGGACATGACTGAATGCGTCCGGTCGATCGCGATCGGACGCAGCATCAGCGTCTGGTCACTACCAGCTACTCTACTCTGCCTACGTCATCACACGTCACCTTGACCAGACGCACCCTGTCAGTGTCCGGTCACTTCCAGCGCCAGCGTCCGGTCGAAGACCGATGCCTGCCTGCTGACTGCCACTTCTGACCGGACGCTAGAACCCAGCGTCCGGTCACTACGTGACCAGTGTCTGGTCCACTCTATGAGACCCTATCTTTTCGGAACAAGGCGCCGGTGGAGTTCTGAACCCTTCTCGCCACTGTTTTATCGCCAAGTTGATCCATATCAACTCCAACTCCATCTCCTTTGTAAATGTGCCAACACCACCAAGTGTACACCATCATGTGTATGTGTGTTAGCATTTTCACAATCATTTTCCAAAGGATTAGCCACTCAACTTGCCACACCACTTGATCCTAGCGATGATGCAAAGTTAGATCACTCGAGTGGCACTAGATGACCGATATGCAAACAAGTTTGCCCCTCTTGATAGTACGGCCATCTATCCTAAACCCGGTCACAAACTTCTCTACACACCTATGACCGGTAAAATGAAATGCCCTAGGTTATACCTTTGCCTTGCGCATTCCATTCCATCTCCTCCAATGTTGATGCAACACATGCACCAACATGATCAATAATGGTATGATCCACTTCATATCATCACGTGATCATATTGGTTCATCGATCTTGACTTCACTTGCTTTTCACCGTTGCCTTCGTCCATCGGCGCCAAGTCTTGCTTAAGCTTCACCGCCACGCGGTCCATCGCTCCAAAGCCTTCAACTTGCCCTTCACGTTTGCAACCGGTCCATCAAGCCAAGTCTTGTCTTGATCTTCTCCACCTTGATCACATAACTCAATGTCATGTCTCATGTGCAATGAGCTCCTTCATCATCACATGTGTGAGCTTTGCAACATCTCCAAGCCATTTTCACCTTCATGGCATATGTTGCTCACACATATGTACCTGTGGACTAATCACCTGTGTATCTCACATAAACACAATTAGTCCACCTAGGTTGTCACTCAATTACCAAAACCACACAAGGACCTTTCAACACCAAGGAGGAGCTCTTGGACATGTGTGAGCAAGTGCACGCTTGCAATGAGATGAAGAGAAAGGAGTGCAAAGAATTGCGCAAGAAAGTAAAATTTCTTGAGCAATCCTTTGATGAGCTCAATGCTACTTATGAGAGGCTAATGGAAGCCCATGAGAAGCTTGGCAAAGCTCACTCTAAGCTTGAAAAGGCTCACTCATCTCTCATTGAGCAAGTCAAAGTGGAGGAAGCCAAGAAGGAGCAAGTGATCATATCATGTGATGTGGGACTAACATGTGATCTTATTGATGAGTCCATTTTAGTTGCTCCCACTAACCCCTCTTGTAGCACTACCACTTCTACTTCACCCTTGAGTGATGGAATCACTTGTTATGCCTCACTAAAAGTGGGAAATGAGACCCTCAAGGAGGTGAATGAGCTCACTCGTGCCTTAGGCAATGCCTATGGTGGTGATGCCCGCTTGCTAAAGTGCTTGGGTAGCCAAAGGTTCTCTCTCAACAAAGAGGGATTAGGCTATACCCCCAAGAAAGGCAAGGCAGCCTTTGTCACTCCCAAAGTTAGCTTTGTGAAGGGCAATAGTCGGTTTTGCAATAGATGCAAGCAAGTTGGGCATATAGAGCAATATTGCAAGATTAACAAGAACAAGCTACCTAATGTATCCTCAATTAAATTTGATTCTTGTTACATGCTTTTTAAGGGTGCCAATGGTGTGAAGGCTAAGTTTATTGGTACACCAATTGTGGGCCCAAAGAAGAAGTCCATTTGGGTACCAAAGACCTTGGTAACTAACCTTCAAGGACCCAAGCAAGTTTAGGTACCTAAAAAGAATTGATCTTCTTTTATAGGTCAATTATAAAGCCGAAGGAAGGCATTGGGTGCTTGATAGTGGGTGCACACAACACATGACCGGTGATCCAAGAATGTTCAATTCAATCAATGAAAACAAGAGCAATGAGATTGATAGTATCACATTTGGTGACAATGGCAAAGGCAAGAAGTCAAAGGGCTTGGTAAGATTGCAATATCCAATGACTTGAGCATTTCCAATGTGCTACTAGTAGAGAGCTTGAACTTCAACCTTTTGTCGGTAGCTCAATTGTGTGATCTTGGTTTCAAGTGCATATTTGGTGTGGATGATGTAGAGATTATAAGTGTAGATGGCTCTAACTTGATATTCAAAGGATTTAGATATGAAAATCTATACTTGGTTGATTTCAATGCTAGGTCATGTTGGAATGAAACAATTGAACAAATTGATTAAGCATGACTTAGTTAGAGGCTTGAAAGATGTCACATTTGAGAAGGATAAGCTATGTAGTGCATGTCAAGCCGGAAAGCAAGTTGGTAACACACATCCTAAGAAGAGCATGATGAGCATATCTAAGGCATTTGAGTTAATGCACATGGACTTATTTGGACCAACCACATACACTAGCATTGGAGGAAATAAATATGGATTTGTGATTGTGGATGATTTCACTAGATACACATGGGTATTCTTTCTTGTTGACAAGAGTGATGTGTTTGTAATATTCAAATCATTTGTCAAGGGCATTCACAATGAGTTTGAAACAACCATCAAGAAAGTTAGAAGTGACAATGGTAGTGAATTCAAGAACACTAGAATTGATGAGTTGTGTGATGAATTTGGAATTAGACATCAATTCTTGGCCAAGTACACTCCTCAATCAAATGGCTTAGTTGAAAGGAAGAATAGAACTTTGATTGACATGGCAAGATCAATGTTGAGTGAGTACAATGTGAGTCATTCATTTTGGGCCAAAGCAATCAACATGGCTTGCTACTATAGCAACCGACTCTATTGTCACCCCATGATGGAGAAGACACCTTATGAGCTATTGAATGGAAGAAAGCCAAACATAGCATACTTTCGGGTCTTTGGATGTAAATGCTACATATTGAAGAAAGGCACTAGATTGAGCAAATTTGAAAAGAAATGTGATGAAGGCTTCTTGCTTGGTTACTCCACAACTAGCAAGGCATATAGAGTTTGGAATTTAGCTAGTGGTACTCTTGAGGAGGTTCATGATGTGGAGTTTGATGAAACAAATGGTTCCCAAGAGGAAGATGAGAATCTAGATGATGTAAGAGGCACTTAATTGGTCAATGCAATGAAGAACATGGACATTGGTAATATAAGGCCTAGAGAGGTGATTAATGTTGAAGATGACAAGAATCAAGTGCTCTCTAACTCAAATGTGTAAGCTAGTGGTTCTCATGATCAAGTTCAAGCAAGTACTAGTCATGACAAAGTGCAAGATCAACAACAAGTGGCTAGTTCATCATCTCAACCAAGTAATCAATCTAATGCAAGCAATCAAGTTCAAGTGCTCCAACCAACCAATGTTGCAAGAGATCATCCATTGGACACTATCATTGGTGATATTTCAAGAGGTGTGCAAACTAGATCAAGATTGGCTTCATTTTGTGAGCATTTCTCATTTGTGTCATCCATTGAACCAAAGAAGATAGATGAAGCTTTGAAGGATGTTGATTGGGTAAATGCTATGCATGAAGAGCTAAACAACTTCACAAGAAACCAAGTATGGGAGTTAGTTGAGAGGCCTAAGGATCATAATGTGATAGGAACCAAGTGGGTCTTTCGGAATAAGCAAGATCAAGATGGGATAGTAATAAGGAACAAAGCAAGATTAGTGGCTCAAGGTTACACTCAAGTTGAAGGTCTTGACTTTAGAGAAACATATGCCCCAGTTGCAAGATTGGAAGCAATTAGGATCTTGCTAGCTTATGCTTGTGCCCACAACATCAAGTTGTACCAAATGGATGTGAAAAGTGCATTTCTAAATGGGTACATCAATGAGCTTGTGTATGTTGAGCAACCTCCTGGTTTTGAGGATGAAAAGAAACCCAACCATGTGTACAAGTTGAGAAAGGCTTTGTATGGATTGAAGCAAGCACCTAGAGCATGGTATGAGAGATTGAGGGACTTCCTACTTTCTAAGAGATTCAAGATGGGAAAGGTTGACACCACTCTCTTCACCAAGAAGCTTGGAAAGGACTTGTTTGTGATGCAAATCTATGTTGATGATATCATTTTTGGGTCAATAAATCAAGAATTTTGTGAGTTTGGCAAAATGATGTCTAATGAGTTTGAAATGTCCATGATTAGAGAGCTTAGCTACTTCCTTGGTCTTCAAATCAAGCAAATGAAGTATGGCACATTTGTGAGTCAAGGCAAGTATATCAAGGACATGCTCAAGAAGTTTGGAATGGATGATGCTAAAGCTATTAGTACACCAATGGGGACAAGTGGAAGCTTGGATAGTGATGCTAGTGGCAACATGGTGGATCAAAAGATGTATCGGTCTATGATTGGAAGCCTACTCTATGTGACCACATCAAGGCTGGATGTGACATTTAGTGTATGTATGTGTGCTAGATTTCAAGCCTCACCAAGAGAAAGTCATTTGAATGCAACAAAGAGAATATTGAGGTACTTGAAACATATACAAAATGTTGGATTGTGGTATCCCAAAGGAGCAAGATTTGAGTTGATTGGATATTCAGACTCCGATTATGCGGGATGCAAAGTTGAGAGAAAGAGCACATCGGGCACATGTCAACTATTGGGAAGATCACTTGTGTCTTGGTCATCAAAGAAGCAAAATAGTGTAGCACTTTCAACCGCCGAAGCGGAGTACATTTCGGCCGGTAGTTGTTGTGCACAATTACTTTGGATGAAGGCCACTTTGAGTGATTTTGGAATCAAGTTCAAGCAAGTGCCATTGCTATGTGACAAGTAAAGTGTCGTAAAGCTCACCAACAACCCAGTTCAACACTCAAGAACAAAGCATATTGATGTCCGCCATCATTTCATAAGAGATTACCAACAAAAGGGGACATTTGTATTGAGAGTGTGGGCACCGAAGATCAACTTGCCGATATCTTCACCAAGCCACTTGATGAAAAGAGGTTTTGCAAGCTAAGGAATGAATTGAACATACTTGACTTCTCCAATATGTGTTGATGCACCCCCACTGTATGACATGTCTCTCCTTCGAGCAAAGCAAGGTAAAATTGATTGACATGTCATCCATCCATCCATTGCTAAGGACTTGTTTAGTGCATCTAGTCATTCCTATCATGTCCTAGGCTCATTCATGAAAATCAAATGAATTTGATGCTTGTATGGTACAACTATTGCTTGTATGATTGAAATGATCTAGTGGTACCATATGACATGTTTGTGGGCTTGTAAACCTAGTGTTTGATCTATAAAATGAGCTATAAGTGTTTAACTCAACATGGTATAAGATAACCCTTATTTGGAGGTGTGAAGAAGCTTGTCCTTGGATCAAACCGAGTTAAATAACTTTTGCAAGTAATCTAGATTGAACCAATTTGGGAAAATAATCCTCACTTCACATGGTTTCACCCCAACCTATCTAAAATTTGAGCCCTCTTTTTGTGCTAATTGTTGACAAAGGGGGAGAGAAATGCACAAAGATAGTAAGATAGATAGGAGGAGCAAACAAATGAAATGACATTGTAAGGGGATCAATCAAAATTGCACACAAGTAGGGGAAGCAAGCTCATAAACTTGTATGATGCATTTGAATGTGCATTTCATATATTTGTTTGCATGGTACAAGTTCTCAATTTCAATATCCATGCTTGTGTGGTGTATGCTAGTTGTAAGTTTGAATGTTGAAATGAAAAACTAGCATGCATAGGCTAAAGTAACTAGACCTATGTTCATTCTATGGAAACTAGACCCTTGCTTGTAATATTGATCTCATGGAGTATTCTAGTTTTTTGTGTATGTCTAGTTACTAATGGTGCTAAGGATGGTATATTGGTGCACTCCGATTGGTATCACGCTTCAAAGGTTCATCTCTCATACCTTAGCATCATTTGGTAGAAATTGACTCCTATATTTCCTATCTAAGCATATGTGCAAGCTACAATTCAAACACTTAGCACATATGTAGGGGGAGCAATTACAACCATTTGGAGTTCATGAAACTTGTCCATATTCTTTTACACATGGTAAATATGCTTGGGCAAGCAACATGGATTCAATTAAATTACAATTCATATCTTTGTGAAAGGGTTGTCATCAATTACCAAAAAGGGGGAGATTGAAAGCTCTAGTTTGGTTTTGGTTAATTGATGAAACCCTAAGTGCTAACCTAGTTTATCAAAGTGATTATGAGATAGGTAGCACTACTCCAAGTGATGAAGCAATGGCGAAGATCATGACGATGGTGATGGCATGGTTATGATCAAATACTTGAACTTGGAAAAGAAGAAAGAGAAAAACAAAAGGCTCAAGGCAAAGGTATAAATAGTAGGAGCCATTTTGTTTCGGTGATCAAGACACTTAGCGAGTGTGATCACATTTAGGTTAAATAGCCGTACTATTAAGAGGGGTAAAACTCATATTGAAATGTGGTTATCAAAGTGCCACTAGATGCTCTAACTCATTGCATATGCATTTAGGATCTAGTGGAGTGTTAACACCCTTGAAATGCTTTGTGAAAATATGCTAACACATGTGCACAAGGTGATACACTTGGAGGTTGGCACATTTGAGCAAGGGTTAGAAACTTCACCGACGCCCTAGACAGAAAAGACGAAGGTCACTGTAAGTGACCGGACGCTGGTCTCGGTTGGACCGGCGCGTCTGGTCAGTGGCAGCAGAGGGCGGGTGTTTCGGTCTTCGATCGGACGCTGGCAGGGTGCGTCCAGTCAGTGCTGACGTACGCTGATGTGGGACGCATAGAAGAGACATTGAGTGACTGGACGTTGGGTGAGTCCGGTCGAGCATGACCGGACGCGTCCGGTCATGAAATGTTGCATTTGGAACCTTACTAGAAACGACCGGATGCTGAGTTACAGCGTCCGGTCACTTTCTAACTGGCGCGTCCGATCATCACTTGACCATTGAAATTGGGCGATCGGCGTTTGAAGCCGATGACACGTGGCGCACATCGCACGACCGGACGCTGAGGTCCAGCGTCCGGTCAATATGACCGGAGCGTCCGATCGGCTCGTGTTCAGTGCAGTGAGGAGCCCAATGGCTCTATTTCATGGGGGGCTTCTATTTAAGCCCCATGGCTGGCTCAAGCTCACTCTCTTGGCCATTGACATCGACATAGCAACCTTGTGAGCTTAGCCAAAGCCCTCCCACTCATCACCATCATTGTTTCATCATCTTTGTGAGATTGGGAGAGAATCCAAGTGCATTGCTTGAGTGATTGCATCTAGAGACACTTGGTTTTCGTGTTTTGCTGTGGATTTCGCTTGTTGCTCTTGGTGGTTGCCACCACCTAGATGGCTTGATGCAGTGGTGGAGGATTGGCATGAGTTGGTGATTGTTCGTGGCCATCTCCGGTGATTGTGAGGGGATTTGTACCTTCCCCAGCGGAGCGCCGAAAGGTAACTCTAGTGGATTGCTCATGTCATTGAGTTACCTCACTTGTGGGTAGGTTCTTGTGGTGTCCAATTGTGTGGATGAGGTTTGTGCAACACCTCTTAGCCGCCGAACCACCAAGTGTTGGTCGACACAACGGGGACGTAGCGTGTTGGCAAGCACGTGAACCTTGGGAGAAAATCGGTTGTCTCTTGCCCCTTGGTATTCTCCCGGTGATTGATTTCATCTTTATCTTGTGATTGGTTCATCCCTCTACACGGCGGTATAATCACTCTACTCACTCTTTTATATTCTTGCAAACTAGTTGTGGCAAGCTCTTTAGTGTAATTAGAATTGAGAGCTTGATTTGTTATTTAAGTTCATCTAGTGGAGCTCTTTAGTGTAGCAAGTTTGAGAGCTCTTAGTGAGTAGTATCATAGCAAGTTGTGTGTCTAGTAATCATTGCAACTAGAATTGTTGGATAGGTGGCTTGCAACCCTCGTAGAGCTAGAGCAAGTTTGCATTTCGCTATTTGTCTTACTAATCAAATTGCTCTAGTTGATTTGTAGAATTTTAAATAGGCTATTCACCCCCCTCTAGCCATATTAGGACCTTTCATATGTTAGGCGGGATACCTTTCTTTCTCTCGGATATAACTTTATTGATGGGCCGATGCAACTGGGTTCACAATGAGTTTCGGCCTTGTGGAAATTCGGACTCCCTTCAATCCAAAGAAGTTTTGGTGAGTTAATCTCTGGTCAATGCATCCACCCCACGATATCCTGTAATCTGGAGAAGTAATAAATTTGAGTCCATTATCTCTTTGTTATCCGTCCCTTGAATTTCTGGAGTGCTGATCTGTTTCCGTTTCCGATTTCAATTTCACATCTCCATTGAAACCTTTCTTCTCGCTCTCCCGAGCTATATATACGGGCTATGGCTATGAGTCGAAAAACAACCCTCTTCGCCTCAACCCTTCTTTGTCTTTAGCATATCTCCTGCCTCTCCATGGGTTCGAGGTCATGGAGAACAACAAGAGGTCTACAGAAGAAGCCCTCAACAGATCCACATCATCACATCAATGCCCTCATCGTCAAGAGGACACATCTTGGGGTGCTCCCATCGCTCCAGATCAAAGGGCGAGCTCCGCCCAGCCCTCGGGGTCATCTTTAGCATCATTCCGCCGCTAGCTTCCTCGTCATTTGAGGCGATAGATTAGCAATGATGATCTGCTAGCCTCTGTTGATCGGACCGACCAGCATCTAGCCAACTGCCTCTCCCTAGCGGAATTGGCTCTGGCCATGATTGAAGACCGATCACCCCCCAAGATCAGCCTTATGAGAGAAAGGTTGGCCACTACCAAAGCTAGAATCATGAGTGAGATGTCTGCCATTACTTCTCTATTCTCTTTCCTTTATTTCGTCCTCAAGACTTCTAATTACTCTTTTCTTGAATGTTTTAGATTTAACCGCTCAGTTGGAGAGTCTTCGATCAGCCATGGATCATGCAGCGGAATTCATCAATGTCAGGGGCGTCGTTCCGGTGGTTCACCTGCAAGACATCCCGAATCGTGTTAGGGAGATCGCCCTTCATGGAGTTCGTTATGGAGCCACCACGGCGTTGGCTGCTGCACAAGCCCGTTCGGGTCATAATCTTTGGCTTCTTCCCCATGGTTTTCCAGACGCAACGTACCCTGGGGAGCATGAGCGCTTGGTTGAGGATTTTATGAGCGCCACCAACTCTATAGCTTTCAATACCCTGGCCGATGATATAGTAGGCAGAGTATTTTCCAGCCCGTAGCTTGTAATAGTTGGCGTTTAGCAAACAACTTTCTTGCTTTGAGTGATTTCCCTTTGTTTCGCGCTTCATTTTGTATGCATCACTCTGTTGGCATAATTGATACGCATCATACTGGCTTTCACCCCTTCGGTTTTACCCTCTCGCTAGCAACGATACCCTTCCAATATCGGCTATTAAGACTGACGGCCGAGCAAATCAGTTGTTAAGTGTCAATCCAAATGATAGGGTAATATTCCTTTAAATATTTTCCATTTGATTGCTCTGCTGAATTTCCTTTCCCTTCTTAGTATCTTTGGAATACAAGTATTACCAGGCGCATAACATTTGATCCGATAAGGTCCTTCCCAGTTGGGTGACTTTTTCGTCGAATCTGCTACCCCCTGACTCGATCGGCGATTTTATTTTCCAGACTAAGTCTCCTTTAGAAAATTGCTTAATTCTGGCCTTCAATCCTTAGTTTATCGGCTTCAAAGTTTTTGAGAGCGCGCAACCGAAAGTAATTCAAATCTTCTGAGTTGTCCATTACAAAATTCTTGTAGTCTTCGGTTGGTAAATCGTTCGGCTCCTCTGCTCTTGGCTCTCAAACGTAGTCCATGCCAAGTCTTTTCTAGAATCTTACTGTCATTGATTGTCACAAGTCCAGTCTGGCTAAGATACCTGATGTCATCCAACAAGAGAAATGGGAACTACTGGTTAAGGTCAGAACAGGTTGAGCTATCTGAATCAGCCTCGAGATCATCAGCTTGTGTAGAATCGACCGTATTCCCTGTTGTTTAATTGCATTTTTGTTTTGGCCAAAGAGCCGATTCGATACAGCCAATCCCAGACTCTTGATCTTAATTTAATTAAGTCTAGAAACACGGCTTTCATTTAAAAGAGCCCTTCGATCTTCTATCCTCGGTCATCTGATGCTATATTCTCTTCGACATTGGTGAAGTGGTGCTTCGCCTCCTATTAATTGCGGTTGCCTTTTGCGCGTTTTGAGCCATCCGTCCCTTCGCTTCATGTCTTCAAATACTAGCCAATGGCTTCTGCCTCGAACACAACTCCATCCATAACTATTCCTTTACTCTTCTCCGCCCGCTGAAAACCCTATAGCGGTTCTTTCTTCTCCCTTTCTCTCTTCCTTTCGTAGATCCGATCACTCTTCATGGCTGGCGAAGACCATCGAGGCAAACGTGCGGTGGAGGAAATCCCGAAAGAGAATATGCCGATGAACCAGCGTCTCCGGCGCATGAGGTGAGATTGACATTTCTTGTTTATGATGATGAACAGTTCTGACTCGCCTACAGGTTTGTTGTGAATGACAGTCTTTGTCCCCTTCCTAGGGCCAGTGGGCCTTCTAACGCCGCATCTTCTATGCCGGCCTCGTCGTCGAACTCCTCTGATTCCTACGACGACGACGACGCCCGATGCTACCTTCATGAGTGGAGGATGGCCTAGAACCGTTACTCCAAGGCGACCTGGGAGACCGGCCAACTAGAGATCCACCTCGAGGTTTCCTAGGCCGCTCTTCATGCGGCCGAGGAAGAGGCTAACGTCACTCGAGTGCGGCTAACTGAATCGGATGCTGTGGTGGCAAGTACGATGAGCCTCAGGAACATCTTTATTCTGATCTTGACTGTTTTTTATCTTGATAGCTCTTGTTCTTCTGTGATCACTAGCCCTGATGGCGCAGTTGGAGTCTCTCCAACTGGTGGCGAGCGTGGCCGTGGACGCCATCAATGCTCGGGGTTCCTCTGTCGACGCTCGTCTTCAAGACATCTCGGCCCGTGTTCAGGAAATCGCCCTCCACGGCGTCCGCCACGGCGCATCAGTGGCGCTGACCGCGGTGCAGGTTCGGACGGGGTACGAGCTCCACACCATGGAGATTGGTTTCCCAGTAGGCGACGGCCCTGAGGAGCACGAGGACCTGCTTGAAGAATTCACCATGGCAGCGGAGGCCGTAGTGGACATCACATCCGCTCAGAATGTGGTGAACAAGGTCTTTGATTAGTTTGTACTTAGGGGAACCAATGAACAAAGACTTCTCTTTCATAAATGCTCCTCATTGCAATGTCCTCGTGCATGACTGTGAATGTTTCTTTTTGTTTTTGCTCTGTAGGTGATACATATCGTATTGGCTTTCGCTGTCTTTGAAGATTTTCACTTTTTTGAACTAGAGGCGATACTCCTGGTATCGACTATTGGAGCCGAGAACGAATCGGCTATCAGATCCAGATGTTAGGATAACATTTCTTCATGCATTTTTCATTCCAAAAGATCAAACGATCGATCAATCCAAGTCAAGCATCTTATTAAGCGAAACAAAACTTCTCTTAAGAAATCCATTAACTCTGAATCGCACTTACACTTTAACTCAGCATTCATGTGTGTCGGCCTAAACCCATCTCCAAGATTCAATGATTATTTTTTCTTAACTCAATGACCGACGCAACGCCACGACTATTGATAAAAACAAACTCTCAGAGCCGATTGCTTGAACCGGCTGTTGGCCTTCATTATTAATCCTGATGAAGTCTCCTTCCCATGTTTTGCCAGAAAGGCATTCGAAGTCTCCTAGCTCCCAAAACACTTGATCGGCTGTTGCGATATTCACAGACTCATCAGCGCGAACCACCTCGACATCATCCCCATGCCATTGGATCAAACATTGATGCATGGTTGATGGCACGTAGTAGTTGGCATGAATCTAGTCATGACCGAGGAGTAAACTGTATGAGCCTTTTCCATCGATGACAAAGAACGTGGTGAGCAGAGTTTTATTTCCGATTGTCAATTCGATGTTTATTGCCCCCTGGGTCTTGGATGTATTTCCTCTGAAGTCTCTAAGCATCATGTCGGTCTCAAGCAGATCTCCTGGTCCCTTGCCAAGTTTACAAAAAGTAGTGTAAGGCATAAGATTGACAGAAGCACCTCCGTCTGCCAACATCTTGTTCATCGGCTTCCCATCAACAAAACCTTTCATATATAAAGCCTTTAAGTGCCGATGCTTGACTGACTTATCAAATATTGCTTGCTACACAACCGTTAACTTGGCAACTATCTCTTCATACTCTGATTCATCTAAGTCTGAATAAACTTACTGATCTGCTGGAGCTCTGAATTCTGATGGCAACAGAAAAGCCATTTGGACATTAGCCGATGGTTGTTTTCTATCGGCTGTTTGCTTGGTATGCCACACTTGAGTTTTACCGGATGGCTGAGCATGTTCCGTCTCTTTATTCCTTAGGCGCTGCACCCTTCTTTTCTGGCTTCTTGTCAATCCTCCGGGGCACCATTGGCCCTCCTGCCAATCATGTTCCCTCTGGTTGCTTCCTTCTTCATGATCAGCCCAGTCTTGGTCAACAACTCTTTTTCCCAGCCGATCATGAATACTTTTATTTTTTAAGCGCTAATCCATGCTATTATGATGATATGCATCCTGGGTATGGATAGACCGGTGGTTGATTTGAGATTGACTAAACTCCTAATATTGATTGCTGCATTCTAGACAATCATGTCTGGTAGGTAATTTCAAACCTTTATTCTAGCAATATCTGAAGAAAGGACAATTCCAGTGCGATTTAGCTTGCTTCCTTTATACCTTTCTTCTTCCAATTGACGCTGGTATTCTTGATCCTCTAGCCATCGCTGATAATCTTTTTCTTTTTGTCGCCGCCACTTATTCAACAGGATCCGAGACGTGACTCACGGCTTCGCCGTTCCATCCTTTGATGTTTCCCCCTGCTCATATCGGCTCCTCTGCTAATCATGATGTTTTCTAATCTCTCTGTATTCATCAGCCAATACTTGCATCTTGGGATCAACTGTTCCAGCTTTTCTTGATTTGGCCGATGTTAGGACCTTAGTTTTTCCTTTGAATATCCCAACATCAACCATATTTTGATCTCCTGGGAAAGGATTATCATCAACCTTCATCTTCCGAGGCGTATCGAACTTGAGCCTCCCTTGCTGAATAGCCCTTTGTATATGCTGCCGGAAAATTCTACACTCATTAGTGGAATGAGAAGTAGCATTATGGAACTTGCAGAACTTCTTATTCTTCAACGGTTCAGGGGGTAACATAACATGATTGTCCGGCAATTTGATCTGGCCTTTCTCAAGTAAGAAGTCAAAGAGCTTGTCCGATTTTGTGACATCAAAGTCATAGCTCTCCTCGACTCCTCTTCCCCAAGGATTTGGCACCATTACTATTTTCTTGCCTCAATTCCATTCAGCTGTAGCAACCTCCTCTTCTTCATCTTCATAGCCGTCTTCAATTGAGTATGGATCATAAGCTTCGGCTACGGTGGTGCTCTTCTAGAATTGGGTATCTCTACGCATACTCTGGAATTGGCTATTGAGCGCTGCCACCTATTGAGCCAATTGTCCCAAGTTGTCAAACTCTTGTCCTAGCAGCTTTTCTTTCCACATTGGCAGCATTCCTTGGACGGCTAGAGCAGCTAGCTAATCATCAGCCAAGCTAAATGAGAAACACAAATTCTTAGTCTCTCGGAATCTCTGAAGAAACCCAGTGCCCGATTCATTAGTCCTCTGTCTCATGGTTGTCAAATCAGTTATTTTCTTCTCTCCGGTCCCAGTGTAAAAATATGTATGAAATTTCTTCTCCAGGTCAGCCTAATTGGCAATGGAGTTGACTAGTAGTGACGAGAACCAAGTGAAGGCCGGCCCTGATAGGGACAAAGAGAAGAAATGAACTCGATGGGCATCCTCAACTGATGCTTCGCCCAATTATGTAAGATACCGACCGACATGTTCTATTGTGCTTGTACCGTCTTGACTAGTGAACTTGGCGAATTCTGGGAGCCTGTAATTTATAGGAAGAGCGACCAAATCATACCATTCTGGATATGGGCGTTTGTACGAAAAAATCATTCCTTTTGGCTTTAGACCGAACTGATTCTTCATCATCTCGGTCACCTTGAGCAGCAACTCGTCAGCTTGTGGATTTGGATTTCTCGATACTTGCTAACCCATCTGTGGATTGAAATCCTGCGTGCCCTAATATCCTGGATTTGGTATCATGTGGAGGGTGTTATAATCCGTGCCATAGTGATAGCCTTATAGAATCTCAATATGTTGGGTCCTTTGCTGGCTTGCTGCTTAAAGTCTCTGATTATAGACATAAGGATCTATATCTCTACGGATCCTTTGAACTGATGGTGCTATCTTCTGAGCCGACGACGGTATGTGGCCTGATGTGCCAAAATTGATCATCTGGTTTTGACTTTGCCCAGCCGGCTGTTGCACATGCTGTATTGACGGTCTAGGATTGTACTGTATCTGATTTGTAGTAGTACCTGAAGTTTATTCAGATCAACCTTGAAGTGTTTGGACGTCACCATTACCAGCTGGTGTTGCCTCTTGATGGCTGGTACCGACTTGATTAGTCCCTTGAGTCGACGGATCTGGAATATTATACCAAGTCGATCCAACCTGACCAACTGGAATTCCATGAATCGCCTCTTTCATGGCGTTGTGAAATGCATCAACGAAAGCTTCATTGCGATTTGATATGGCATCACGAACAGACTTGTCTATGGCTTCCGTAAAGAAACGCATGTCTTCAGCTTCGACCGTATCTGTCTGCCCGTGTAGTAGAACTCTTGGTAGTGGAAATTTCTGAATAATTGTGCTATCACGCGTTTTGGTGTAGGACAGCAAACACTTCTTCTAAAATTCTTCTGTAGCTTTGTTGATGGTATCCTTATCTTTGTCAGGTAGGTCTTCATAATGTACCATAAGGATGTCGTCGTTGTTGTGAACCGCCATGACGATTGTGGGGTCCCACCGGGCGTGCCAAAAACGTGTGTCAACACAAAATTTTTGTCGTTGTGCCAAGGACACATGCAGCAAGCCAGAAGGGTCCGCTCGATGGAGCAGATCCGCCTAGCTTCAGCGCAAGGGTGGTCGATCATGTGCAATCCTCCCGAGATGTGCCAGTCAATTTGACCCTGCAATTGACAAGAAGAGAAAGCTCATCAGTAATTAAGGGCGGAACATGCCGGTGTTGCCAGACAGTCCCGAATGTGCGGATCTAAGAGCCGATATGAGAGGAGATCGACTAAATAGTCGATCCCAGCATATTTACAAGAATGAATCGGTTAAAACTCATAGGATTGTATAAGAAGAATCGGTTATCATTCAAGATAAATGTTATTTAAGCAAATATTAATCAATGGCAATAAGGTATCAGCGGTGATCGGTTTGTACTGAGCCAATGATTATAAGTAACCGAACTCCTTTTTATATAAAGAAACAATTCAACATCACTTAACCATTTAATAAAGATAAATCTAATGAACATGTTAGATCTCATCTATCGTCATGACCAGTGGGGCATGAGGCAGAATCATGCAGGCCATAGAAACAACAATAGACTCGACGACCCTAACTCATTACTAATATCAGTGGGGCATGAGGCAGAATCATGCAGGCCGTAATACAATAACAAGATCATGGGACTAACATATCTTTCAACTTATCTCTACTTCAACGATCTCGTAATGCGAGCTGTTCGTGAAAGCATTCGATATCGGCTAAACAGTCGATTCAGGCATAGCACATAGTTAAGGTCATGCCTTCTCAGGAACGGGTCTACCAACTAACGATCCCCGCTCCATGGTGCCAACAGTGGGGTGAGAGGCAAAATCCCACAGGCCGTGATGACGGGACATGGAACGGTTTTCATTAGCTAATAGATCTACTCAAGATCGGACATGCCTTAACCGCACGCTATGCACGATTAAGATTGACGCAAAACAGCCAATAAAAACATAACTCGTCGCTTAAGATGTATATTAGATCAGTTTTAAATTAGCAAACAATGAGTTAAACAAGATGTAAGGCCGATCCAGATCAATCTTAATCGGGCATAATGATATTGCTGTAATTAGATAAACAATGAAAGCAATAAGCAATATCAGTAACTTAATGAATCTACCAAAGACTGCCATGCTAAGGTAGAGCCAATAACTTGACCTTGATCTAATTCAAGCAGTGGGGTGTGAGGCAGAATCATACAGGCCATACTTGAATTAGACAAGAGTCGATAACTAGCCTATACCAGAGTCGCAGTGGGGGTCGACTGGATCGAAGCAGCCATACGAACAGAGGTATAAACCATGACGGTACTTACAGACAAGCAGTGGAGGTCGACCGGATCAATGCAACCGTACTTGCTGAAGAACTCACCGAGATCTACTCTACTCCTACCCCTAAGGGGTGGTCGGAGCCGAAAAAAGTAATTGACTTTGTATTTAATTGGTTGATGATCTACAATAGCCAGGGTTTGGTATTTATACCCGGAGCCTAAAACGAACCTTACTCGAGTACGACTCAATACAATCTTTGGTATAATGAAAACATTCCTAATTTAAGATAACTTGGACTCTAATCTTTCCCTTTTTGTAGAGTCCCGCATGTCTCGTCCCAGCGCCAATCATAGCTTCTGTCGTTATCTGCTGGCGCTATCTGAAGAAAGCCGATTCTAGTGCTGCATCCGAATCAGCTGGTTTTGATCTGCACGCAATTGGTCCCTTGCTGACATGATCTTGGGAGCGCTCTCTTCTTCCAAATTCTGGTGTAAACAGTCCCAGAACACCAGCACCAGGGCACGGAATGGCATGGGCCAGGCCTGCACCATGCCTTGCCATGGATTGTAGCCCGCGGCCCAAGGTGCGGACGGGTTGTTGGAGGAGTGCGAGGACCCGCCGCCATTGCCACGGCCGCATCGCCGATCGGAGTGGTTGTTGGATCGGTTGGCGCCGGCGTTATTGGAGCGGTTGTTGGAGCGCGACATGTTCGACGCTGGAGAGCCGTCATTGGTGTCGGCTGTGGCAGAGCTGGAGGAGCCATTGGATCGCTCGCCATGGGTCGCGGCGAGAGCTTGTCCAGCTTCGGCGTTAGTGTCATGCTGGAAACTGAGTTCCTCGAGGAGGAGGAAGGAGCGGGCACTCATGAAGTTGTGCGGCGGGGACTTGGAGGTGATCACTGGCTTGACGTAGCGGTACCGGGGATTGAGGCCGCGGAGAAGATTAAGCACCTGACTGGGCTCAGAGACGGGGGTGGCCGATGTCGCGCAGCTGATCGGCGAGTCGCTTCAACTTGGTGCAGTAGTCGGTGATCAACATGTCCCCCTGCTGCAGAGAGCGCAGCTCGGCTTCCAGGTACACTGCGCGCTGCAGCTCATTGTCCTAGAAGAGGCCCTCGATGGCGTGCCAGAGGGAGAAGGCGGTGTTCCGATCGCGGCGAACGATGTCGAAGACGCCCTTGGAGACGGTGGTGAGGATCCAGTTGGTGACGCATGATTCCACCATGCGCCATTCACCATTGCGCTCATCAGACGGGGTGGGCGAGCGAACGTGGCTCTCAAGGCCGAACTTGCCGAGAGTCGAGTCGAAGAAGAGACGCCACTAGCCGTAGTTCCCCTCGTCCATGTCGAGGGTGACTGGAACGTGGTGGCTGATGGAGATCGTCTGGATGACAGTGGCAGGGGTGGGGGCGACGAAGGAGCCGTCATCAGAGGAAGAGTCAGAGCGAATGGAGGAAGGCGCCATTGGTGCGGAAGGAGAGTTCGGCAAAGGAGTTCTGGATGATTGAAGAGGAGGCTGGTACCATGTAGAATGGAGATGATCAACTGGATGGTTTGCATTGATCGTATACGGCATACATATATAGATTACAATGGCCTTTGGCCATGACTACACACAACACACGCGAGTGGGCGAGCGCCCAGAACGGAGAGTGGGCGCCGTGAAGACCGGGCGCGCGGCAGAGCGCGCTCTCCGGAGGCAGTTGACACGGCGAGTGCACGAGGAGCGCAGGACATGGGCGACACAGGAGACCCGGATGAGCTCCAGCCGTTGGAGACGTTGATCCGCTGACAGTCCGAGCGGCAGCACAGGACCGGTAAGCGGAGGGCCGGTGCGCATCAATCTTCAATCTACGGGGAGCATAGACAGTTCCTGCCTGGAAACGGATTTCCTACGTCGAGCGAGGTTGCTACAGGAGAGTCCCCAACCAAAATCCTGTACCAGATATATTCGGTACCACCGAGGCACCGAGCCAGGGTGGTCTGGATCTGAGAAACCAAATCAAGCCTTCATCCAATGACGAGGAAATCATATGAACGACCATCATTTTTTCCAACATAAAGATGAATCCATTCTCTTGTCACGCACACGGTATTTAACACCCACAAGCAACGCTGATAGGAACTGTAAATTTAACACGGGTACAGGTACTACAAAACTGGCTCTGGTGCAAGCAGGGTAGGCTAATGAGGAGGGATTGCAAGGTCAGCAAATGACATTTTCAGTTCTTTCAGCGCTTGCCACCACCACCGCCCAGCTTGGGGCCCTTGGAACCCTTCTGGACCGCGCCCTTCGACTGCGCCTTCTGGGACTTGGTCACCTCCGCCTTCTTTGCCTTCTTCTCATCCTTGGTCTTCTTGATGCGCTCCTTGATCTCGCTGCAAGGTCAGTGACAGTTCAAATGAGTCCAGAGGTATTGAGCATCAGCATCTATCGCATTTCTGTTAAATATCACTTGAGACGATTTTATTGCTTATACCAACAAACAGTTACCACTGTCATAGGCATAAATGGTGGCTTTATTATATACAGCCGACAAACATACCGAAGAGCAGCTTCCCTAGCAGCATCGCGAACCTCAGGCTTCTCCGCTCTCTTCTTCTGGATCACTTCCAGGGAAGCACCCACAATTGACCTGGAGTAGGGCTTCTTGGTGGTGCGGCGCCTCTTCTTGACAGCTTCAGCATGGATATCCTACAGGCAGAAATGGCAAATTACATGCAAGAGGATCTTGACTTCTAGCAACATTATGAGCATGGCAGAAATAATTGTTGTTGCAAAAGTTAGTCCGATGTCGTGCATCAAATAGATTGATACAAAGACAATGATTAAGGATAATACTACAAAGGATGCAAAAATCACATGATTCAGAAGACAGCTAACTATATTACCTAACATTAACTGTACATTAACACTGGTAGGTAAGCTAGTTAATGTTATATATCAGTGCTGTGTATAAGTACAGAAGTTAACATATCAATCATAATCCAGAATGGCGAGAAATTGTACAAAGCCAAGGTTTATTGGAATCCTGGTCCTAGTTTAATAAGACTTGAAAAAATCACTAAAATCCTTTCATTCAAAAAAAAATTAAAATCAACAACTATCGAACTTTGAGCATATCATCCCGGCTCAACCTAGAAGGTTGAAATATTTAGCTAGTACAAGAAAGCTGTAACTAATCTATAACCAAAAATCATGGAATCATATGAGAAATAAATGACTGGGTAATATCACATACCTTCTTGTGCTGCTTCCTGTACATTGCTGTCCAGGTAAGCTTTGCAGGCTTCAGACGGTTGTGGAAGTACCGCTTGCATTTTGAGTTGGCAAACAGGAAAACCTGAACAGATGTAATCCCTTTCCATAAGAACATTTTATATAAGTTTAGAAATCTCTTACAAAAATATAACAGCTAGTAACCTGAGAATCAGCGCGAATAAATCGGATGCCCTTCCCAGGATAAATCTTCTGACCGCTGAAGCGGCAAAGTTCCGTCCTACAAGGAGATGATTGTACTTAGAATAATTTCAAGATCCGTAACTCTTACTAAAACATTAGTTCGACAGTCATTATTAATCAATCACAGAAAATATCCTAGTCATGCAGAAAAAAGGCATTGACTAACCAGACCTATTAACATATTTCAATTGCAATAAAAGTATAAGCTTACTTCAGCACCATCTTCTCAGCTTCAAGAAACCTTCACCAACAACTACATATTTTACACAAAACAAAGAAAGATAATCAGAATTAATGATATGTACAATGGACAAATCAGTAATGATGTATTAACTATTAAGCAACAAGATAAGTTTTCAGCCACACAAATAACAGGATTTGACAGGCAGCATAAACCAGGTAAGGTTACAGCCACACAATTTGACGGGCAGCAGAAACACAACCAAAAGTATGTTCCTAAAGGGTTCTATCCTGGTGCATCTCACACATCAGTGAAATAGGCAACTATGCAATGCCTAAGGCCATAGCAACTGAGTGCATGGGCTTTCAATTCGAAAGGGTGTCACAAACACCTAAAGGGCCAATGGAATTCAGAACACAAACAATTTAGCTGTCGGGTGACTACTGGCAGCAGAAACACAGAACAAATCACTGCTGCAAAGCGGGTTCCCTGGTCCATATAGCACACACAAAAAGTTTGGCAACTACGCTATTGGAACAGCTATATCGCCACAGTACATGTGCCCCGATCCTTCCAGGGGAAAGGAAACAATCTGCCACAAGTGCAATAGAAACCAGATGACGATGTAACTATGAAGTACAACACCTGAAAAGAGGCTACTACCATGGTGCATGTCGCACATCAATGAAACTATGAAATGCCAAAAACCATAACACCAGAGTGCTTGTGCTTTCGACTCAAAAGGATCTCCCAAACAGCTAAAGAACCAACAGCTTCAAATCTCTGCTGCAAAGAGGGTTCCCTGATCCATATAGCACGCATAAAAAAATAGATAACTACGCGATTGCAACAGCTATAGCGCCTCAGACCCTCAGTGCGGTGCTTCGATCCGTCCCTAGGAAGGGAAAGCTAAAATCTCGAACACAAACAACTCAAAACTCAACTGAACGTACACCTCCCGATGCTTATCTACCTGCACGACAGTGACTACACAGAATCACTTACACGTGCAACAAATAAAACCATCAAATGACCAAAACCAGATCACGGGAATGGAATTAGGGGCGGTTATAGCGACAACCACACGAGATAAGGCGAGCGCAAGAGCTAGTCTAAGGCAGGAACGAAGGAAGAAGGCTTCGATGGTTGCCACACCTACCGAGCGGAGGAGCGGAGCCGCAGGCGGCCGCGAGGCGACGGTGGCGGCGGCGGAGGAAGGAGGCGAGTGTGTTGGTGGCTCCACTAGGGTTTCTTATATGGCCATCTTATATTAGCTCATGCGTGGGCTGGCTGACTGGGTTCTGAGAAGTGGGCGCTTTTGGGCCCAAAATCTCATTGTGGGCTTTAGGCATAACAATCAACCCAGGCCCTTTAACAATGGTTTAAACTACCTTCCTACCGGTTTAGAAAGAGTTTTTTAGCTGTATAGCCCAAGAAAAAATGCCTATGGCATGGCCTTTATTTTACCCCAAAACGAAATTTCCGGCCTTTATTTTACCCCAAAACGAAATTTCCTTCCGTCAGTTTTGGGCACTCGACGGTGTTAAATCAAGGGTAAAATAACCATTTTACCCCTGCCAAAAAAAAATGCAGACTTTACCGTAATATTACAGCATTAAAATGAGCTTATCAAATCTTGACAACTGTAAATCATCACAATTTGTCTGATGTACATTTACAGTATTATTACAACAATAAAATGAGCTTATCAAAAGCATAAAAAATTGCACAAATGCATTGGTCTCACATGAATTTCAGTCTCACATAAATTGTTCACAAATTCAAACACATAAATTGTTCACAAATTTACCATAGTTTCAGTCTCACATAAATAAGGTCTCACATAAATAAGGTCAAACAAAAGCGCGATTTCAAACATACATTGGTCTCACATGCAACGAATTCAATATGCATATCATAAATCAAAGGTTGAGCCTTCTTTTGCTTCGCGTGCTCATGGCAGGGCTGCTAGGAAGTCATGTCTTGCTTCTTGTACCCATCGATGGGCTGTCAAGTGGCACCTTCGGAATATCTACGCCTTTTTTCTTTGGAAGGCCTAGCTTCTTCTTGATGGGTTTCGGCTTCCTTTTACCTTGAGCAGGTCGATCCATCAGAAGTGCGAAATAACCATGTCCGCACATGAAGGTGCCTGCAGTTCAAAGATAGGCCAACCATTATGTTGAAAACCTTGCTGATATCTTGCATAATGGCAATGCCAAAAATCAAGTTTGACCCAAATTGAATATCAAATGTCCTGAAAAATGCAAGCTTCACCTCTGGTTTCACTCACCTGATGTGGGGCTGCTGTTTCTTGAGGGGAGCTCTCATTAATCTTAGAACCTGGTAAAAGATATTAGGGGCTATATAGTGTTCTAGCTTTCCAGATACTCCTTCAGATCCAGCATCAATGCACTATTCCAGTATATCTGAGAGGTGCTGCACACAGGAAGTGTCAGAACACCTAGCTCAGATGAAACATCCTCGAGGACCTCCGCTAAATCTGAATCCCAAAGTCCTAACCTGCAGACCTTTCTGTACACTTCAAAACCTGCAGCTTTCAGACCTTCTGAGAAGAATCTATTTAGCGAGCGGCTAGTGAGGAAGCACTATGAATATATAGATAACATTTTGATGCTCGTGTTACTAATTACCAATAACATACTCTACATTCTATTTCGTAAAGTATGAGGGAGACCGTAAGGCATGGTTTACTAAGAAACAAGATGTATGAATAATGTTAGCTGGAATTATACCTTGCTGTGGTATTTCTATTTCAATTGGCACACAGTACTGTCTTTGTAAGTAACTGAGAGCGGCTTGTATATTCTTCGCTTTTCTCAAAGGGCCAATTTGCCTCCACAGGTGGCTGATATCAACAACATTAGAGAAGACCATTTTTAGAGAACACATAAATTCATGCATGTTTGGCGGAAGAGGTGCAATGAATTTGGTGTGCAGCATTGTCATATCTGAGAAAGAAGAAAAAAAATGACATGTGAACATATCAAGAGGTTAACAAGCCATATAATTGTGCGAGTTCGTTATGTGTCAACCTACCATTCAAGCAATTGTACGATATGATTGGCTTCTGTGAAGATGATAGTAGATCAATAACTTCTCGAAATCCACGGAATTTAAAGTTTTGTTCATCTTCTAATTTCTGGATATCCATCTGCAAGTGAGTCGGCGAAAATGGACTTTAAATAAGTTGTGGTTTTTTATATCTTATTGTTTTTATACATTGTACATAATGCTGTTGATTTCTAGAGAAGCAGAGATTCAAACCAGGACAAGATTCTTATCCTCTTTCGAATTAGTAAAGATCACATGCACAGACCTAGCCGCTGGAGGGGCCGCTCGCTGCTGACCGGCCGTGGGAGGGGCTGCCTGGTGGCTCGCCGGGCTTGCCGCTGGAGGGGCCGGCCGCTCCGGACATGACGCGGGAGGGGCCGCCTGATGGGGCGCCGGGCTGGCCGCGCCGGACCTGCCCCGGCCGCGCTCACGCTACCAGTCGGGCGGCGGCGCCTCCTCCACGCGGAGCTCGCCGGTCGACGATGGGAGGGGGACCGGGCGGCCCTGGATCCGGCAGATCTGGTGGCAGAAGGGCCGGCGGTGGCCCCTGGCCGGAGGTCCTTGCGGCGGCGGCGGCCATCTTCCCTAACCGAGCGGCGTCTTCGTTTCTTTCGAACCCGCTCGGTCCTGGTCGGGTGCGGCGGAACGGATACGAAGAAAAAAAAGCAGAAGGGCATTTCAGTCATTTCGCGTCTCAACCAGTGGAAACCTAACCGAACAGCCTTACATATATGACGGAAGACCATATTAGGAACGTAATTTCGTTTCGAAAAAAAAAAACAGACAATACAGGGAAGAGGTATTTTTTTTTCTAGGGCCATACAGTTAAAAAGCTCGTTTAGAAATGGTTTTCAAGGCGATTTTGTAAATAGCTGATATATTTTTTTAACCACGAAAAAATGTCTAAATGTTTATAAATTTTTTTAGAAAAGTTAAAGATATATATTAGGATAAGCTAAACCAAAATAAAATATTTAGAACTCATGGAAATATCCCTAGAAGCTTTCAAAAAGTAGACTTGTCTCTACAAAAATGGAAAATATCTAGACAGATTCACCAAACATTATCATTGATGTCAAAATGTGTTCTAAAACTTTTCACAACAAAAATATGAGATGAAACCATGAAAAAAATACAACATACATTTAATTTTGAATATAGTCATTATGATTGCATCTCAATTTTTATTGTGAATTTTTTTTAAATGTGTTTAGACATTGATTAAAATGTTTTGGGAATTTTCTAGATTTTGTATATATTTTCTGTTTTCTAGAGTTAAATATAATTTTTGGAATGTTTTAGAGATACTTTTATGAGAACTAAATACTTTTTAGCATTAGGATTTTTCTCATGATTTTTAGAATCTTAGAGACATTTTTTTGGTTTAAAAACTTGCCAAGTATTTACCAAAAAATTTAAACTAAAAAAGATCAAATTGTCTTGAAAACCACTTCTAACCGAGACATAAAGATAATATCAACTGATTTGAGAGTTGAGGGAATAAGATGTCTAATTTTAGAGTTCAAGGAGGAAAATTGTACCACATAAAATGGAGTTTTTTTCCCGCATAATTACCTAACTATGGGGTCGTGGTTGTTTACTGTTGATACACCCGAGTTATTTTGTTACAAAAATTAGCGTTGATTGCTGAGCATCTACTGCTACTACGAATCCTTACCATTTGATTCAATCAAGTTGTTGAAAAATATCAGATTGTCAATGTTTGCCTGTGGCCTGTGTTGTCCACGAAACTCTGTCTTGGACCAACCTATACAGCCCATACAGCGCTTGCATCCGTTCATCCATCGACATTCCAGCGTGATTTGACATGACATACTAGGCATTCCATCCTGCTCATCACAACAATCATGGAGCGTAGTGGTCAGCACTCTTTGCCAATTGCCAATATGTTTTGCATGCCAACAAATTTTGAAAAGGAATTCTGCATATTTGTTTGAGTATCCTATGATATTTGAATTTGCATGTTTCAGAAGGAAAACGAGTATGGGTATTTTTGAGAGACTACAGACCAGCCCTTGGAACCATGCCAGAACTTAAAGATAATTTGGAACAAAACTTGAATGCTATAAGTACTATATGGTATGTGATGGAGGGAGTAGACCACCCCTTGGAACCACGTCAGAACTTAAAGATAGTTTGTGGAGCTGCTCATCTGTTAGACCTCAAACTCAGAACTAAAAGGTTTGCAGTTCTTTTGCAGTGGATGATGGTTTGCCCCAGCCCAAATGTTGTAGCCTTGTATGCAGGGCCTCAAATGAGTGCATGGTGCGCCTAGCAAGGTGGTCTGAGTCTGGGCCTTGGATCAGAAATTGGATGGAAAGTCTTCAGAAAATCATACAGAGCTGAGCTCCAAAATTCATGCCTTACAGGCCCACTCATGTCTGAAATTGAACAAAAATAAAGTTGTTATGTCCGGCTCCCCTCAAAAAAAAAAAAGGATCATCGGCTGTTCTATCGCCATGATCAGACACCGACAACATACTCTATACAGTACATATCTAACCAAAAAGTGTCCAGCGTTGTCACCGGAGATGCTGCTGCCTGTCTCGGGGTCACGTGGCCGAGGCAGATCTCGCGTCGCCACGTGTCCACCACCGCCTATTGGCCATTGCAATGATCCAGCAAAACTTGAACCCCACATCAAGTGCATTGTACAGTAGCGAGCTGTTAGGCGACAGCTTGTGTGGCCTCATGATCCAGGCGACTAAGATAGTGCTCCTACTGTGACCGATGCGGCAGCAGCTCATGTGCTCGTTTCAGTCTCTTACAAGCGGCTGCTCGATGACGACGATGATGTGATCTCAACTCTCAACAACCAGAGAATCACACACAGACACACTTGTTTTCTGTAACACGTTTGCTTTGTTCTGAGTCTACTTGGTCTGGATGACTGGATGTTCCCTGCACTTTGAGTTTCATCTCGTCGTGGCTCTTCTTCTTCAACAGGTCGTGGTTTCACTGCGCTGAACGCAGGCTTCAGATCTGAACGCAAGAACACCACTCCCGCTGAAACCCTACATTCTACGGCGGCGCTAATTGCCAGGAAAGCATCGATTCTGATCTCCGTGGGCGTTCAGTTAAACCAACGAACTCGGTGAATTTCACCGGGTCGCTGTCAGCCGTCAAATTAAGTTTCCAGAGATCTGCCTGTCTGCACCGCACGGTCTGTTGGTTGCTGCCTGATGACTAAGCATGCAGTAGCAAGTTCCATGATACTTCCTTCCTCGTCACCAGGCAGCTGACAGGGCACTTCATTAGGTGGCAACGCTGCTTAAATTATACTAATGTGCTGCTTTCTGTAGCTGGGCCTGGGGGAAACTACACCGGCAGGCGTCTGAAACTTCTCTCTGTTTGCACCCAAGAAACCAACCAGCCATATGATATGTATGTATCATTGCTCGCAGGGTTGTTATACTGTCAACCAAGCAAGTATAAATACCTCAACGAGCTTCGGTCTCGGCAACTCAGGAGCAACCCGTCTCTATCATCGGACCAAAGCCTTCATCCCCCTCTAACCTGTAACAAACAGAGAGCATGGATCACATACTGCATGTACAAGTAGAACACCAGAGCAGCGCGAAGCACTGCAACCGAGGCATTGCGAGGTTCACGAGGAGCGCCGACGCCTCACTTGTCACCTTAGCGCTTGCGGCCATCGCTTTCCTCGCCTTGTTCTTGTCGTCCTTCTCCATGGCCAGCTCGCAAAACTCATCCACTCTACCTGCTCGGCTCCTCGCTGCTGGCAGCATTTTCACCAGCAAGACGGCGCTGTTCGTGCTCTCCAACGTCATCTTCGTCCTCCTGGCCGCCGACTGCCGCCGCTGCTTCGCTGCCACCGCATCCGCAGGCGATGCCGCTTCTTCCGGCGAACCTGGTGGAGTCGTCCTGGAGAAACAAGCACGGCATCATCAGGTGCAGGTGCAGGTGGAGCAATGTGCCGTGCTGTTAAGTGTCTCATGTTCAGAAAGTGTAGACCACGATGAACAAGAAGGTGAAGAAGACATGTCAACAATGTCAGCCAACACGTTACCAGATGATGAGGAGCAGCTATCGAAGCTGGAGCTGGTCAGGCTTGGTGAAGAAGAAGACAGCAGCAGCACCTTGGAGGAGACTGTTGATGTCGAGGAACCGACCTGCGAAACAGCTCAAGGGCTGGACAGGTTAGAGATCAGTGAGCTGAACAAGAAATTCGACGAATTCATAAGAAGCAGAAGGATTAAATGGGTAAAGGAGGAGGCTTACTTGCTCTTGTACGAGGTCTGATTTGTTGCAGATAGATGTCATGTAATTCACCCTGGCAACTAACGATTCAGTTCAACTGTGCACTTGGGCTCTCTGCCTTTTTGAAAAATAGAATAAAAACACTATCCAGATGTAACCCTACAATTACGTACCTCCCAGCAACTCTACAGCGCCGGTGTACTGTAATTTGTGGCGTCTACTGATTTTTTTTTTGGACTAATGCAAATCAGAAGCACGCATTGCAAAGACCGGGTCAGCATAATTGACAAACTTCAAATTTAAACCCTATGCTATGCAAACATCAACACTTTGCGATGCAACCACCACACCAGATTAGGCTGCAATATCACATCCGAGGAACAAAGAATTGTACTTCGCAGTGCAAGTGCAACCATCACAGCAGATCAGGCTGAGATATGCGCCTCCACTAACCACATAGATGACCCTCACTCAAAAAGTTGCAAATAAGTAGAATGCAAGGAACAAAGAACGGCAACCAACAGAATCCATTCAGAGAAGAACCAGGAGCTAATCGTCGCAGGCAACCACAGCGGTTTAAGTACCTCCATTGGTTAGATCAGAGGTGCAAAGCATCCTACATTCCCAAAATAGGGCAAGTTACTGAGCAAAGGCATCGGTTAACAACAGTTAACATGGTTACAGTCATTATAGCTAGTGGGCTCGAGCTTCTCAGCCCTCATCCTATAATATGCTTTGATGCTTTGACTTCATCTTGCCAGCATCTTCATTTCCAAATTAGTCCTCGTCTGCCTCCGCTAACTTGACCAGCTCATCAAGAATTATGGACTTCACAGTATCTTTCATTGAAGATACATCCATCTTGTAGCGCTTATCTGTAACATTTTGTTTGCTAGAATTTAGAACATTAAGCATTAGCTAATTAATTCAAATCCTGATGCATCATATTAAGAGGCTTACCGAGCACCTTAAGAATGTCACTGAAGGTAACCTGGAAAATGAATCAACGAACCAGTTAGATCTATGTGGATCACACTCTATATAAGAAAGATAGTACAAGGTTATGGCAACAAGCAACAAAAGTGGAACTAGTAAGAGGAATATGTCAGCAAAAGCAATGTAAATCTACATTCCAAATGGTGATCTAAGAAGACAAACCAGAAAAGAGAGTAAATCAAAGTTCCAGTCTAACACAGGCTGAAAATACATTTTATACATGCAACTCAGAGTTAAGTCAACTCACAGTAGCTTATAATTCTCTTATGAACCAAGGTTGATTTCATTTATAATAGATGTAGTCCATTATACTATTATAGCTGAATACACATTGCTACTCTGCCTAAACACTGTAACTCACATTGTCAAAGTCGACCTTCTTAAGAAGTTGAACAATAGTTTTTTGCAGTTCATCCTTGCTGGGAAGAGCTTGTTCTGCTTCTGCTGATTTCCCTTTACTTGTTGATCCTTTGCCTAGACAGAGCAGTAGAGCACACCATTAGGGGGGGTCATTCCACAATCTGAAACCTATGTTTTTTATATTATTCCAAACATGTTTTATGTATTTGAATGAATGACATGATACCAGCATAAAGTATTCACAAAACGCAATTTCCATGTTACACATGCCACGTAACAACAGGGAATGATATAGGAAAATATCCGTCCCACTTATGAATCTTCGAATGTCAAATCAACAAAGGATACAAACAGCACAAAAGATGAATGTCCAAAGTAACTGCAGGTTATAGATGTAAGAATAAAACCAGAAGGTAAATTTTAAACTATATTATAAAAAATCACTAGTCTCACCATCTTTCTGACAAAAATATCAATTAATCTACTGTGTATTCTCACAGATACAGAAAAACATATAGCTCTTGATCATAATTCATCATAACACAACAATTAGAAAGTTCAGAATAGCAAGCAGAAATATTGCATCTATAAGCAATGTATCAAAGGAAAGCACGATTTATGGTATCATGGATATTACCATACAGTGGACTAATCAGTGAAGTGATAATCGTACCTGATGATCTTCTTTCATTGGTCTCTTTTTCAGAATTTGTTGTGTGCTTTGGTGTAATGGGTTTACTCTTCCTAGAGACAACGCTTAAATCCACAGCAGACCTCTGCTTATCCTTAGAACTTTTCGGCGATGATGAAACTCTGCTCGAACACTTGCTCAATGTAGCTATAGGAGCTGTATTTGGAGAAATCCCTGTGATCGCCTTCCTTTTAGTTTTAGCTGTAGATCCTTTTCCATCTACAGACTTCTTACCTGCCTTTACTTTTCGCCGGCCATATCTATCTTCCTGCTCACTATCAACTTCTTCACCATCATCTTTGTTTTCCTCACTATCAGATTTCATGTGATCATCCTCTTCATGCCCTTCTTCAGCATCTTCATCAGATTCTGACTCGGAATATTTTTGCCACCTTTTACGTGATGTATGTTCATCATCAAGTTTCTGGTGTCACACAAAAAAGGCAAATAAGTGCGAGTCACAAAAAGGGTGATAGCTATGGTAACAGATATCAGTGATCATTACAATTTGGAATTATCAAGTATCTGGCTGTACAGCAGCAATTGCACATGTGAAACTTCCATGCAATATGAAACAAAATAGAAATTAAGTAATTAACAGAAGGTAAATATTAAAGCTTGTTTCAAGTTAATGGCAAAGAACTGTGATTAGATAGATTGTGTCAGACCAATACAAGATGTTACCTTCCTAGATCTCTTGTGTGTGCCTTCTGGATTCTTAGTTGCACTGCCCACCTCTCGTTTGCGCTTCCTAGAATTTGATCCCTGCACAGTACAGAAGTGTAAAACATGGAGATAAGTAAAGGAAGAAACACTGAAGCAAACTTTCTGTTCATTGTTGTTGTAATCCATAAACAAATCTCAGAAAGTGCATACCCATTGTATGCCACAGATTTTACCTGATCATCAGAAAGTGTAGAATCATCCTTAGCGCGGGGCTCAGCAATGAAATCCAGCAGCTTCGCCACAATGTCATCCTGCATGGGTAACTTAGTTACAGAAAAAACCGAAATTGCATCATGCTGCACTCGGATTCAAGTTAAGTAAGCAAGATAAAAGATATTCATCAACCTTTCTACTATTTACCCTTGAAACTGGAATAACAAGCAGATTGCAGAGATCCAATAACGTTTCTATCGAACATTTGTCAAGCTTCTCCTTGGCCTTGGCTCTATGCTTTTCCTACAAGAAAGAGAGCCGCCAAAGTTAAAATAATAATCTCAGATAAATAGTGCAACTACCAATCTTTGAAATTTTGGGGAAAAAACAATGATGCTTACATCACTCTCATGCCACAGAAATCCAGAGAACTCAAGTATATGGCTTTTGAAATCAACAGCCTGTAACAATTTGTCGGGATAAGTATATTTAAAAGAATCTTGGACTGAAGCTTTGGCATCAATGACAATTTGTGCAGAGTTCAACTGTGATAAAACAACAAACGAAAAACACAAGAATTCAACTTGAAGCAAGTAATCCCTCTGTATATAAATGTACACTGGTTTTTGGGACTCTAGTTTAAGTTCAGCTGGTTTTGGGGACTCTAGTTTCAGTTCAGCTGGTTCACATGCCTGGACCTTCTTTTTAACAAAATGTATACCAAGAGGCTACTAATTGCATCTAATTTATATCCCAGACTTCCAATTTTCAAAGGTAGCCTCAGAACTTGAAATTTTACAAGTGTTTCGGTCAAAAGCCAGAAGCAGTGAGCCAGTGACAAAACCAAACCCCAGAAAAAAGACTAATAAGGTGTATCTGCCAACATGTAAAGTAAAAAAAAACACGTTTAATCATTTTGTTCATCCTGAAAGTACTCCCTTTATTAGCAACAATGTTATCAAATCGTCTAATCGATCCTAGTCACCATGGCACCGATCAGCCCGGCTAATGGTGACTAATTGTGATTAATCGCGACTAATCATGACTAATCGTAGTGCATAGCTGATCATCATGTCACTGGTCAGCCTGACTAATCGTGAGTCGGACAACTTGATAACATTGATTAGCAAGACCAGTTTAGACAGGCTAGAACTTCTATTTGGTTTCATAACACCAAAGTTTAAAGCAGCTTAAACTAAGCTTATCAAAGGAAGTAAGATGCTAGTCTAAAACAGATTGTTACATAGGATTAAACCTATGGAAGCTTTAAGTTCAAGTGAAAGCCTACAAATAGGTGCAACGTAGCAAAGTTCCAGATTTCCTGCAGATATTTTCATTATGTGCGCCTTGGTCCTAAAGCATGAACTATACAAGTTACTGAGAATGTCACTTGGGCCAGGTGAATTATGTATTCATGGTCCACAGACATGGAATCGTTCAATATAAGAACATATTCTTTCCAAAGATCTACCATGACTTCGCCAGAGATTTTACTATGTTTTTAACTGTCCCAGATGAAATAATTAACTGAAGTCTAGAAAAATCCCACAACAGAAATCTGCATGAGTCATTTTAAAAGCGCAACATTTATATTTTAAATTACCTTTCCCAACCTCCCAAAAAGGATTTGATGGAGAAGCTTAAGCTCGGAAGGTTGTTTATCTGATATTCTCTTCGCAACTGCAAAATATTCAAATCTGAATCAGCAGAGTATATACTGATCAACACTTGTAGAAAGAATTGATGTTGCAAGTCATTGAACTGCAGAATCAGTACTGCAACATAGAGATAATGCAACACTGCAACATGCAAAAATTCTGCCAGGGCACTAACAATATAGAAACTTCAATTCTGAGAAAGCGCAAGGTGCAGTTTCAAAACAGGAAACTGATATAGAGTCAATCGAAGTCAAAGATACAAAAATATAAGAGTCACACCACACCAGTCTCGAATACTTTGAAATCAGGATATCAATAACTTCTATATTAGTTTGGAAACAAGAAAGTCACAAGTGTAGATTTGTCTTCAAAGATACTTTCATAATCTCATCCTGGGTTTTACGCATATATTCTGAAAAGATGGTGGCTGTCAAAGGCATACTTAGAGATTGTGTTAGGACAGGAGGGAGTATAGGTTACCATGCCATGTGAACAAAATCGTTTGTTTCCTAATCAGATTAAAGCCATGAAGTTGTAATTGTTAAGAAAATAGCAGGCACCAAAAAATATAGAAGATGGAAACCCCTGGAGATACACACTTTAACAGGGCTACTGGTTTCGCCAAGAATCATATTACTTCATAACATATTATACCACAATATATAGTTAAAAAAAGATAGCATTATGAGGTCATCTTAGGTTTAATGTACCAAAAACATATTTATATGCCTCAGGTGAGATTGTAAGGGTGCAAAATGCAGTGTTTACGAAACCAAAAATAGAAAGATATTGCGACAGAGTTCCGCACCGCCAGGTATATTCTTCAAAGGTGTGCCACGGCCCTGCATTGACATGTTTAAAAAGCATTATGAAAGGGCACAGTATGACAACGGAATCAAATAGGAAAAGATGTCTGTGAGGATATAACCTTCTCAACAATAAGCGGCTCCTTCTCAATCACTTCAACCAACCTCTCCACTGTTTTCCTGGCACGCACCGGACGATCAAGAGAATAAGGACTTGGGGTACTCAGCAAGTTCTTGGCTTCCCTAGACTTAGAACCATCTTGTTTCTTATCCTTTCCATGGTCCTTTTCTATAATAATCCTTGCCTTCTTGCTCTTTGGTTCTCCATTCTTATTCTCTTCCACGTTCTTGTCTGACTCGCCACCTTGTTCCACTGTCGCCTCGCCATCCTTCTCTTTTTTATTAGACACGCTTCCATTTTCTGCCTCTTCTATGTCAGCATTTGCTCGTTTGGTCCCTTTATTTTGTCCCTCGTGTTTACATATATCATCTATTTGATTATCTTTCTTTCCCTCTTGTTTATCAGCAGTAGTGTTTCCCTTTGTTTCCATTTCCTCATCCTTCTCAGAAACTCCCCTTTCGATCACACCCACTTCATTCTTCTCAGAAGTTACGTTTTCGTTCACTTCCTCTTCCTCTTCCTCTTCCTTCTCAGCAGCCACTTTTCCATCATGTGTTTTGTCCTTTTCCACAGCAGTCAGCTTGGCATCTTGTTTCTCTTCCTCTTTCTTCTCAGCAGCCACATTTCCGTCCCATTTCTCTCCCTCTTGCTCCTCAGCAGCTCCCTCTTGTTCATTTTTTGCTGCCTCATCCTTGCCAGAAAGAACTCTTTCTACCTCTTCCAATCCGTCCTGCTTCTCCTTGGTATTTTGTTCTCTATCATCCACTTCTTGCTTGCCCACATTACCTTTTGCCTCCCCTTTAAATTCCTGCTGACTCTCCTCAACACTTTCTTCTCTATCACTCACTTCATGCTTATCAAAACCACTTTTTTCTTCCTCTTTCAACCCATCCTGCATTTCCACGCCAATCTGTTCTCTATTGTCCAGTTCTAGTTTATCTACTTCTGCTGGCGCCATCTTATCTTCGTCTTGTTTCTCCATGCATATGATTTGTTTCTCTTCAGTCTCGTTCCCACCTTCTTCCTTCTGTCCATTTTCTTTAACCTCTGCATGTACAGCCGCAGACTTTGATTCAGCCATCATAGTTTCCCCGCCTTCTGCTGCCTTGGCGCCGTGACTATCCTCAGTCTTTCTTTCCTTGTCTTCCTTCCGACATGCATCTTCCTTGTCGGCAATTTTCACATCATCAGCTTGAACATTGACAACATTTTCCTTTTCTTCATTATGCTCCTCCTTTGTTTCCTTCCTCTCATTTTCCTTTACCGCTGCATTTCCAGCATCACTCTTTGCTTCAACCGTCTTGATGTCCTCACATTCTGCTGGGTTGGCATCCTGACTATCATCATTTTTTCTCACCTTATCTTCTGTCTGACATGCATTTCCCCTGTCAACCATAATCACATTCTCGGCTTCAATATTGGCATCATTTTTCTTCTGTTCAGCCTTGAACTCCACTTCTCCATTTTTCCTACTTTCTATTACCTCTGCAATTTCAGCATCAGTCTTTCCTTCAACACTCCTCATGTCCTCACCATCTGCTGCCTTGCCATCTTGAATACTCTCATTCTTTAAATTTTTATCTTCCTCTTCACATGTATATTCCTTGTCAGGCACTTTTAACTCCTCGGTTTCAATACCGGCATTATTTTTCTTCTCTTCAGTCTGGCCAGCTTTGTCTTCCTTCTTCTCATTTCCTTCTACCTCAGCATTTCCATCAGTCTTTGCTTCAACCATCTTGATTTCATCACCTTCTGATGCCCTGGCATCTTGCCTATCCTCATTATTTCCCTCCTTGACTCTCTTCTGGAATGCATCTTCGTTGCCAAAAGTTTTCACATCATCTTCAACATTGGCATTGTTTCCCTTCTCTTCCATCTTGTCCTCCATTTCTTCCTTCTTCCCATTTCCTTGAGCCTCTGCATTTCTAGCATCAACCTTTGCTTCGACCATGTTCATTTCATCAGCTTCAGCTACCTTGGCATCCTGACTGTCCTCATTCATTCCCTCCTTATCTTCCTTCTGACACACATCTTCCTTCTCAGCCATTTCAATGCCATTGGCATGATTTGTCTTCTCTTCTGCATTGCCTTCCTTTTCTGGCTTCCTATTTTCTTGTGCCTCGGAATTCCTAGTATCAGCCTTTGCTTCAATCATCTTGGTGTCCTCACCTTCTGATGCCTTGGCATACTGATTATCGCCATTCAGTCCCTCCTTAACTTGACACGCATCTTCCCCAGCATCAATATTGGCTTCATGCTGTGTGTCAACCATTTTCACATCCTTAGCTTCAATGTTGGCTTCGTGTTGCGTATCAACCATTTTCACAACCTCAACGTCAATAACGGCTTCATGTTTTGTGTCAACCATTTTCACATCCTCAGCTTCAATATTGGCTTCATGCTTTGTCTCGACCATTTTAACATCCACAACTTCAATATTTGCTTCATGCTGTGTCTCAACCATTTTAACATCCACAGCTTCAATACTGACTTCATGCTGTGTCTCGACAATTCTAACATCCACAGCTTCAAGACTGGCTTCATGCTGTGTCTCGATCATTTTAACATCCACAGCTTCAATATTGGCTTCACGCTGTGTCTCAACCATTTTAACATCCACAGCGCCAACCACATTAGCAGAACCTGAATTGGCTTCGTTGGTATCATCGGTCTCCACAATATTTGCGCCCTCATCTGCCGCGCGCTCTGTGCCAATTTCACAGCCACTCTTCACTTCATAGGCATCATTGCTAGTCACTGCCACTTCCCTCCTCTCTTCAGAGCCATACTTCTCAGCATCATTCTTATCTGAAGCAGCAGATTCTCCATTCGCCAATGGAGGTGGATCCTCTGCTGCTGTTGCTGGGTTTTCCCCGGACATCTTGATTGGTCACAATCCTCTATCTGCTCCAGGAAAATGCAGAAAAATGTCATCAAAAGTGTAAGCAATGGCACACATTGTCAAATGTTAAAAGGGGAAAGAAAAAGCTTTACAGAAAACAACTGTGTATGGGTTACAACTCCAATACAAAAAGGTATATACTGTAAAACATAATAAGGAGTGTAAAGCCATAAGAAAGGCCGTGCATTGTCTTGATTAACCGCAAAGAATGCTAAATGTTTCCAAAATCATCAAATGATTAACCAGACTCCCCGATAGGTAAGTATGAATGGCTAAAGTTTACAACTTGATTACTTTTTAATGCATGATACAGATCGGCTAAACCATTGAGCACGAACACCATCGTACGTGTAAGCATAATGAAATAATGAATGCATAAGCTTGTAAGTACTAGATCGGATCCGAACACAAGCATCCAGATAGCTTCAAGCTAGGGTTCGGGTGCTCGGTTTCGCACAGTAGAAAGGGAAGAGAAGGGGTGCCGTGCCGATACCTGGTGGCTGCTCGTCGCCGGCAAAGCGCCCGGACCAGGGCACCTGCCGTAGGGCTGCGGCGGCGGTCCCCCGGTTGTCGGCGACGAGAGAGCGAGCGCGCGCTCCTCCCGCGAGGTGAACGGGGAACGAAACGGCAGGGGTGAGCAGTCGGAGTTTTCTCGGGGCTCGGGGGTTCTTTGCCTTGGCCAGGAGCCGGCATGGGCGTGTTTTGGTTCATTGGTTGGTGCCAGCCAGGCACGTGAGACGTGACGCATCGCGCACGTCGATCCCGTCCAAAATCAGACGCGAGCCAGGTTTCGGTTTGGCTGTTGTCGTAAACGATCACAGTATTTTTCTTTCACGCCAACCAAACAATAATATTTCTTCATAAATCAGCAATAATACGAACCAACCAGGCTATTTATCTCAAAGCAAACAACAAACCCGAAGGGGCTGTTTGGTTGCCCCGAGCAAATTTAACAATCACGCACAGCAGCCAGGTATCACGTCTGATTAAAAAAAACTCACACACGTCTGATTTTAGACACCTGGATCCGAATTGATGTGGCTGACAGACACTGGCGGAGCCAAGGGGGCTGGCAGTTTTTTATTTATATTAAGAGGAAGATTATATAAAATTCTTGTCATATATACCTATTAATATCTTCTAGATAATATAATTATACAAAACACAACTAGATAATAAAATTATCGTAATAAAAAAGACCGAGCCGGCCCCCCTAAGTATAATTCCTGACGGCCGGCCCTCCCTGAGTATAAATCCTGGCTCCGCCACTGCTGACAGAGAGCTTATTTAGGAGGCCGTAAATCAAACAACCACTCGGGCTTTTAGTTTGCGCCTTTGCGACATGCCAAACGACTTGTCTCCCACGGAGAAATCTTAACAGTCAGACGACCAAAACTCAATGGCTTACGACATTTGCTTAGCAGGCAGTGACGGACCTAGGTTTTTACCTCTGGGTATGCGCAGCAAAAAAAATTCTAATGTAATTCGGTAAATCAAAAAAATTTCTTATGCAATTTTTTTTACATTGAAAATTTCTACCTATCTCTATGACTGGCGGACCCCAGGGTATGCGGTGGCCCACCCTACATACGCTGTAGGTCCGTCCCTATTAGCAGGTAAAGCTACATGGACGTAGAACCAAACACGCTTAAATGCTAACTAATCATTTGTTGTATTTCTTTTATTAATAAGGTCTAGACCTAATCCTAGGCCTCTCTTCCTCTCCCTAACCCAAACCCAGCGGCGAATTCAGGAAAATTTTTAGGGGGGCTGATCCTTCACATACCTCCGACTGTTGCTCGATTTTAAGTCTCAGCCCCACCTGCACCATAGAACTTTACATAAAAAATTTATAGGGCTCCAGAAAGACTCCACTGCTCCGGTATCTGTGGGGGGGCTCGAGCACCCCCGCCCCACCGTTGCATCCGCCCCTACCCAAACCCAAAACAAACAATCCATGTCGGATTTACATGTGGCATCAGGCTATATTTTTAGACCTATATGATATTTTTCAAGTTAGGTTTTTTGAGAAACATGTGGTCTTTTTGTTTCTACTAGCATAGCATCCCCACCGTTACCCCCAAGCCAAATGGACACGGATAACCCGTGACCGGGCGCGCACGGGGCGTAGCGTGCGACCTCCAAGCCACGCGCGCGCAACTCAGAGTTTCAGACACACGCCGTTGCCCCAGCGGCCCAGCCACACACACACACTCAGTCAGACGCAAAACAAAAAATCAAAATATTTTTTTGATGGCTATAATTTTTGAATGGCTTATCCGTTTTCAATTCCATTTGCACCGGTATGTTCTATGTGACGAGGCGAATAAAACTAGATCACACTTACCTATGTTTCGAAGAATATTATTTTAATAACAATTTATGTGTAAAAATATGCTAGGAGATTTATGAAATAAGTTGCTACTGTGTAATACTAAACTTGCTACTCTAAAAATAAACTAAAGTTTTTACGTGGTATGCACATCAATTGTTACTATCAAAATATAATAAATTTATTATATAGTATTTATATAAATGTACTAACCCATAAACAGAGTAGCGGACAAAAATAAGACAAGCTACAACATGATGGGACAAATTATTAAAATAAACATTGCATAAACTGCTAATTAGGGGGGGCAAATTATATATTATACAACACGTTAGAAAAAGTCAAGAAACATGACTTGCAGCCAACTGGAGGCATTTATTAAAAAAACAAGGATAGCCGCATAAAACAAGACAAGCTACAACCTAGAGGCACATTATAAGAACAAGCATTCATAACCTGCCAACTAGAGGGACAAGTTATTATAAAACTCATGAGTGGCTGATAAATTGGAGGTACATTTATTAAAAAGACAAGACTAGCGACCCAAAATAAGATAAGATGCACCATGAGGGGCAAATTATTAAAAGAAGCATTGCATAAGGTGCCAACTTAAAGGGTAAGTTATTATACAACTAATTTGCAAGATTTTGGAATGCGTTCGAACTTAAAAGGGTGACTCAAAACTAAAACTAAAAAAATTAGACTAAAAACTAAAACTAATAAAACTAAAAAAATGACTGAAAACTTAAAATATAAAAAACTCATTTAAAATGAGAAAGAAACTGAAGACTAAAGTAGACATAATGAAAAACAAAAAATAAAACATAAAACTGAAATTAACAACGAGGTATATAAACTGAACACTAAAGTTGACGCAATGAAAAAGAAATAACTGAAGCATAAAACTAAAAATGAAATTGACAACCAAAAAAATCAAAATGAAAAAATGAAAATAAAACTAAAGTAGAAAAAATGAAAAAAAAAACTAAAATTGATAAGCAATAAATAAAACTGAAATCGACAAATGGAAACTAAAAACAAAAGAAGACAAAACAAAAAAATTGCAAAATTTCGGAATGCATTCGAACTTAAAAGGGTGACTCAAAAGTAAAACTAAAAAAATTAGACTGAAAACTAAAACTAATAAAACTAAAAAAAAAATAACTGAATACTTAAAATATAAATGCCTCATTTAAAATGAGAAAGAAACTAAAGACTAAAGTAGACACGATGAAAAACAAAAAAACAAAACATAAAACTGAAACTGAAATTAACAATGAGGTAAATAAACTGAAAACCAAAGTAGACACAATGAAAAAGAAATAACTGAAGCATAAAACTAAAAATTAAATTGACAACCAGAAAATTAAATTAAAAATATAAAAATAAAACTAAAGTAGACAAAATGAAAAAAAACTAAAATTGATAAGCAATAAATAAAACTAAAATTGACAAATAAAAACTAAAAACAAAAGAAGACAAAACGAAAAAATAACACTGAAAGAAAAATTACCAGGATAAAAACTAAAATTGACAAAAAAAATGAAATTGATGAATAGACAATGAAAACTAAAGAAGACAATGAAAAAATCAAAGAAAACTAAAACCAAAGTACAATAAACTAGAACCGAAAGAGACAACAAATAATGAAAAATAAAATTGACAAATAAGTTGCTACACGCTGAATACATAAGTTGCTACATGTTTGCTAATATATATAATTTGTTGGAAGGTTAATATATAAGTTGCTACACGCTTAATACATAAATAGTTATTACATATATAACATAAGTTTCCGGTACATACAAACTATTTTGAAACATATGCATCATAGTCTTATTTCATAGATCTCATCACAAGTGGCTCAACGGTATGAACCAGTGAAAAAAATGTCGAGACATGGACAAGTGATCATGCATAATTATTAAAATAAAACTTAAAACCAACAACATCGATCACAACTATGTCAAATAGTTTAGCATGAAGATAAGTATAGCTTAGGCTCCGTTCGCGTGCCCTTAAACCTGATTTGATCCGCTTCTTTTTTCATCCGAAATAGTGTTTTCTCTCACAAATTTCTCTAGATTCCTCCAAAATTCCTCCAAGCGAATGGGACCTTAGTCCAAATAGCACAAAGACACTAACCAGGCACTCAAGTGTTGGTGCAACTCATAACTAGCTAACACATTCATATATTAGAGCAGAACAGATGCTAGTTGTCGGTGTTTCGAGTTACCACCGATGAATAAATTTGTATTATTGCGCGTCTAGCTCGGATGATGTGTTTAGAGGACACGAGGTTTATACTGGTTCGGACAGAAAGTCCATACGTCCAGTTCGTCGCTACTGCTCGTGTTACTAACACATAAAATTTATAGTAGGGGCTATAAACGGGCGAGAGAAGGAAATGATCCCAAGTCTCTGGTGAAAAGAGTGGGTGGGTGCTGAGAGCTCGATCGTTGCTCGGCTATGCGTTCGTGCTCTTGTGCGGATCTGTATCGGATCTTGATGGGTTGATCGGTTCGGCCTCTTCATGGGGTGTAACACCCTTGGTATTACGATCTTATTTAGCACCGCGATTTAGGCCTAAGTCAGATTTTCAAGATGAGTTCCTCGGAATTTTTAATTTAAACGTACTTGAGGCGATAAGCGAATCATGTGTGACTTAGTTTCGTGGACTCAAATCAACGCCAAGTTAAATTACTCAGTGTGTATATAACCTAAGGTTTAAATCGATAGAATAAAATAAAGAACATCTTAGGTTTATATAACTAAACACTTGTTGGAAAATAACGCCTTATCCGACAACGTGTATATATAACCTAAATACGGTCGTCGTTAGAACTAGCCCGTTAACTCGAGAGGTGTACGTCGTATTTTATGAGTCACGATTGCAGTTGATTAATTACATCTTTGCATTGCATCGCATGCATATCATATAGGTACGATGATGGATCAACGGATCGATCGAAGGATGATTGGGAATTCGAAGATGGTGTAATAGTATTCTCTCCAGGAGATGATGCGCTGGGCTTTCTATCTAGATGATTGTGGATGATCTGAAGATGCAGATACTAACTTTTTAATATATATCTTACCCAGGCAAGCCTCGGTGCATAACCCCTACTTTCTGCAGTTTAAATTATATTTGTGCATTAAGTTTCAAGGAGTTAAATGAAACCACTTGCATATATATCTTTATCCTATAAGTCTTACTAGTATGATAGGATCATGTAGATTGCTATGCTACAGGACTCCGGTAGAAGTCGAGTGATTGCCTGTCACTCGCGAGATATAGAAAATATGTTACTATATGATTACCACTTGGAATATACAAAATGGTGGAAAGGAAAATGGTGATCGGGCAGGGATATGGTTTGGATATTGGTGGGTGTAAGAAGTTGTGTCGCCGCGGAGGCGGGTCATAGCTTGGTTACACCGTTTTTCCCTGTCTGGTCGGTTAAGGACCAATCGTTGCATATGACTCTGGGTAGGTCACAGACTTATTATCCTGAGCACATACTTGTGTATGGGCGCTTGGAAGACTTGTTGCTCTCTTGTCGCGGATCCGGCTCTTTCCGGACCGACTGTTAGGGTTTGTTTTTGGTGGAGGAGGTCCTTGCACCGCACTGAGTCCGGGACTCAGGGGCGGGGGCTTGGAGTCCCAGTTTGGACGAGGACCTAGACACCCGGGACAGGAGAGTGATGGGTTGGTCCTGCTTGTGCCCGGGGTACAAGCAGGGCGTGTGTTTTCGAGGTACCCAGCTGGGGGCATTGATTCACGAATCGCCGGGCTATCCGGTACGGCTTGTCTACGATTTAGCATCGTAGTAAGAACTGAAGATGAAAGATGGAAGATGGAAAAGGAAATCTGATTGCTTACCACTTGCTTGAAAGTAGTACAGGTGCTTACATAGAATGGTTAGTTAATGAACCAATGCGGCTATTAATAAAAAAATCAAATATAAGGACGCACGCTTAGTAATACTTCCTGCAAATGCAACCCATAATCCAGATAGCCTTGCATATCCTTGTAGTCTTTTCTTTTCTCCTGTCAGGTAAGTCTTGCTGAGTACAATTGAGTACTCAGGGTTTTATTCCCCCTGTTGCAGGTGACAGGTGGACGCTTGAGCTGACCTTTGTGTGTGGATTACTCCTGGTGGGCTCAGAGAGGATTTTCTTTACGCTGCGATCGTAGTTGTTATTTATAACTCTCACCAAATGTTTTTATGAATGAAAGTACTACAACTGTGTCATAATTTACATATCAATAATTCATCATGCCATGATTAGATATTTATTTCCGCTGAAATTCTGATCACATGTTTATATTCTGCTGTTTAATTAAATTGTTCATAACTCTGATAATATGATTACATTCCGCTGTTATAATAATAAATGTTATACTCTGAGGTTGTATTAAAAGTGATATAAGAAATGGTTCAGAATGATGTAAGCGTTATTATCTCATTTATGATCCTGATGGCAAAAATGTGGATTTTTGGGTTCTCCCCTGGGGTGTGCCCGACGGAACCGAGTAATTTAGTGTTCTCCCTTGAGTGCTTAGTGTCTAATCAAAGACAAGCACTCCTGTGAGGCATTCGATTAGGCGGTTCTACCACATGGGGCGCCCTACTTTCCCTTTTATAAGCCAAGAGAAAGCATGGGTTATAGCAGACGAAAAGAGAACAACCAGAGAGGGAGAAGGTCTTTAGGATCGTTGGGTCCTTCTTCTCATTCATGCGGGTCCTGCCGACCCTGTAGATGTCAACAGGGATGGCTCCAAGTCACGGTCCTATCCGTCACTAGCGCCATGCGCAGGTGTCATCTGCCGGTCATGGCGCTCCACTCCGTTCTGGCGGACGTTGTGGTGAACTAACGCGCCTATCAGTGTTCGTATGAGGGTTAGGCATAACAGCACCAGTACGCTCGACGCTGTTCCTGATGTGAATCCTCAGGTATGGCCCGTCGTGGTCGCAGGTTATATCGGGACATGCCGGTCTCTTCCTTGGTGTTAGAGTTTTGACCCAGGCTCATACGCTTGGACCTGAAGTGGTTGACGCTGGTATCGGTCCTCGTCGAGCGAAACGGAGCCCGCACCTAAGGGGTCTGGCAAGGCGGAGCCCGTAGTCTTAGGGTCGGGCGAGGCGAAGCACAAACCCAAGGGTCGGGCGAGGCGAAGATCACGGCCTCAGGGTCAGGCAAGGTGGAGCCCGCCCCCGGAGGTCGGGCGAGGCGAAGATCGTGGCCTCGAGGTCGGGCTAGGTGGAGCCTGCCCCTAGAGGTTGGGCAAGGCGGAGTCGCGGAGATCACGGCCTCGGGGTCAGGCGAGGCGGAGCCCGCCCTGGAGGTCAGACGAGGCAGAGATCGCGGCCTCGTGTAAAGTCGAGATGACGACTAGAGTAGGGCAAATAGTTATTTCTAAATTTTGGCTAACAAAAATAAGTGTGAAATTAAAACACTTCGGTCTAGACAAGATTATACCCCTCTATCAATGTTCACAAGCACATTATAAAGATCCTAGTAAGGTGACAAAGGTGTCGGGCTAGCTAGAGAAACACCTATCTAATTCTAGGAGCAAGGTCACATAAACCTATGCCACTAGTATTTTAAGTAACGATGGAGCTCCTACACATGATAGTAAGCAAAAGCACAAAGCCAACTAAGCTCACTAGCAATGTCCAATAACAAAGCCTGAGACCCATTTCCGGCCTGCTATGCTGACGTCAGTCTGACGCAAAACAAAAAATCAAAATATTTTTTTGATGGCTATAATTTTTGAATGGCGTATCCGTTTTCAATTTCGTTTGCACCGGTATGTTCTACGTGATGAGGTGAATAAAACTAGACCACAGTTACATATGTTTCGAAGAATATTATTTTAATAGCAATTTATGTGTAAAAATATGCCAAAAGATTTATGAAATAAGTTACTACCGTGTAATACTAAACTTGCTACTCTAAAAATAAACTACAGTTTTTATGTGGTATGCACATCAATTGTTACTATCAAAATATAATAAATTTATTATATAGTATTTATATAAATGTACTAACCCCTAAACAGAGTAGCGGACTAAAATAAGATAAGCTGCAACATGATGGGACAAATTATTAAAGTAAATATTGCATAAGCTGCTAATTAGTGGAGCAAATTATATATTATACAACACGTTGGAAAGTCAGGAAACATGACTTGCAACCAACTGGAGGCATTTATTAAAAAACAAGGGTAGCCGTATAAAACAAGACAAGCTGCAACCTAGAGGCACGTTATAAGAATAAGCATTCATAAGGTGCCAAATAGAGGGGCAAGTTATTATAAAACCCATGAGTGGCCGACAAATTAGAGGTACATTTATTAAAAAGACAAGACTAGCGACCCAAAATAAGATAAGACGCACCCTGAGGGGCAAATTATTAAAAGAAGCATTGCATAAGGTGCCAACTTAGAGGGTAAATTATTATACAACTAATTTGCAAAATTTTGGAATGCATTCGAACTTAAAAGGGTGACTCAAAACTAAAACTAAAAAATTAGACTAAAAACTAAACTAATAAAACTAAAAAAATGACTGAAAACTTAAAATATAAAAAACTCTTTTAAAATGAGAAAGAAACTGAAGACTAAAGTAGACACAATGAAAAACAAAAAAACAAAACATAAAATTGAAACTAAAATTAACAACGAGGTATATAAACTCAAAACTAAAGTAGACACAATGAAAAAGAAATAACTGAAGCATAAAACTAAAAATGAAATTGACAACCAGAAAATTAAATTAAAAAATGAAAATAAAAACTAAAGTAGACAAAATGAAAAAAAAACTAAAATTGATAAGCAATAAATAAAACTGAAATCGACAAATGGAAACTAAAAACAAATAAGACAAAACAAAAAAAATTGTAAAATTTTGGAATCTATTCAAACTTAAAAGGGTGACTCAAAACTAAAACTAAAAAAATTAGGCTAAAAACTAAAACTAATAAAACTAAAAAAATGACTGAAAACTTAAAATATAAAAGAACTCATTTAAAATGAGAAAGAAACTGAAGACTAAAGCAGACACAATGAAAAACAAAAAAAACATAAAACTAAAACTAAAATTAACGAGGTATATAAACTAAAAACTAAGGTAGACACAATGAATAAGAAATAACTGAAGCATAAAACTAAAAATGAAATTGACAACTAGAAAATTAAATTAAAATATGAAAATAAAAACTAAAGTAGATAAAATGAAAAAAAAACTAAAATTGATAAGCAATAAATAAAACTGAAATCGACAAATGGAAACTAAAAACAAAAGAAGACAACCAAAAAATAACACAAAATAACACTAAAAGAAAAATTACCAGGATAAAAACTAAAATTGACAAAAAAATGAAATTGATTAACAGACAATGAAAACTAAAGAAGACAATGAAAAAAATCAAAGAAAACTAAAATGAAAGTACAATAAACTAGAACTGAAAGAGACAACAAATAATGAAAAATGAATTTGACAAATAAGTTGCTACACGTTTGCTAATATATATAATTTGTTGGAATGTTAATATATAAGTTGCTACACGCTTAATACATAAATAGTTATTACATATATAACATAAGTTTCTAGTACATACAAACTATTTTGAAACATATACATTATAGTCTTATTTCATATATCTCATCACAAGTGGCTCAACGGTATGAACCAGTGAAAAAAATGTTGAGACATGGACAAGTGATCATGCATAATTATTAAAATAAAACTTAAAACCAACAACATTGATCACAACTATGTCAAATAGTTTAGCATGAAGATAAGTATAGCTTAGTCCAAATAGCACAAAGATAATAACCAGGCACTCAAGTGTTGGTGCAACTCATAACTAGCTAACACATTCATATATTAGAGCAGAACATATGCTAGATGTCGGTGTTTCGAGTTACCACCGAAGAGTAAATTTGTATTATTGTGCATCTGGCTCGGATGATGTGCTCAGAGGACACGAGGTTTATACTAGTTTGGGCAGAAAGTCCATACGTCCAGTTTGTCACTGCTGCTTGTGTTACTAGCACACAAAGTTTGTAGTAGGGGTTACAAATGGGCGAGAGAGGGAAATGATCCCAAGTCTCTGGTGAAAGGAGTGAGTGGGTGCTGAGAGCTCGATCGTTGCTCGGCTATGCGTTTCGTGTCGTGCTCTTGTGCGGATCTATATCGGATCTTGATGGGTCGATCGGTTTGGCCTCTTTATGGGGCGCCCTACTTTTCCTTTTATAGACCAAGGAAAAGCGCAGGTTACAGCGGAGGAAAAGAGAACAACCAGAGAGGGAGAAGGTCTTTAGGATCATTGGGTCTTTCTTCTCCTTCATGCGGATCCTGCCGACCCTGTAGATGTCAATAGAGATGGCTCCACGTCGTGGTCCTGTCCATCACTGGCACCATGCGCAGGTGTCATCCACTGGTCATGGCGCTCCACTCCGTTCTCGCGGATGTTGTGGTGAACTAACGTGCCTATCAGTGTTCGTATGAGGGTTTGGCAGAACAGCACCAGTATGCTCGACGCTGTTTCTGATGTGAATCCTTAGGTATGGCCTGTCGTGGTCGCGGGTTACATCGGGGCATGTCGGTCTCTTCCCTGGTGTTAGAGTTTTGACCTAGACCCATACGCTTGGACCTGAAGTGGTTGGCGATGGTATGGGTCCCCGTCGAGCGAGACGGAGCCCGCACCCAAGGGGTCTGGCGAGGCACAACCCACGATCTTAGGGTCGGGCGAGGCGGAGCACAAACCCAAGGGTCGGATGAGGCAGAGATCACGGCCTCAGGGTCGAGCAAGGTGGAGCCCGCCCCAAAGGTCGAGCGAGGCGAAGATCGCGGCCTCGATGTTGGGCGAGGTGAAGCCTGCCCCCGGAGGTCGAGCAAGGCGGAGATCGTGGCCTCGAGATCAGGCGAGGCAGAGCTCGCCCTGTAGGTCAGGCGAGGTGGAGATCGCAGACTCGTGTAAAATCGAGATGGCGACTAGAGGGGGTGAATAGTCATTTCTAAATTTTGGCTAATCGAAACAAGTGCAGAATTAAAATAATTCGATCTAACCAAGACTACACCTCTCTATCAAAGTTTATAAGCACCTTATAAAGATCCGAGTAAGGTGATAAAGGTGCCGGGCTAGCTAGAGCTCACCTATCCAATTCTAGGAGCAAAGTCACATACACCTATTTCAAGTAACGAGGGAGCTCCTACACATGCTAGTAAGTAAAAGCACGAAGCCAACTAAGCTCACTAGCAATGCCTGATAACAAAGCAACCAATGCCAAATTAGAGAGCATAAGTACTTAGCTACACAAACTAAACAATGTGACTAACAAGGTTACACAAACCAAATTAGCCACGTAAGGGAGCTACTTCTATGCTACACAAGCTAACTAATTACAAAAGCAACTACAGAAGCACAATGTATATGAAAGTAATTACAAGCTTTGTGTAACAAGGATGCAAACTAATGGGAATACAAGGATGACACGATGATTTTTTCCTAAGGTTTAGTGCTTGCCAACACGCTAGTCCCCGTTGAGACAAGCTCTAAGGTTACCGCCGGTCCTCTTGCTAGTGGTGACCCGCAAGTCACACTCTCCCACGTGGAGTGCTTACCACAAACTCTAGCACTTGACCCGGCCGGACCACTTGTCGCCCTTCGTGTCTTGCTTTACTAGAGTTGCTCTTCGCGACTCCCATGAGGCAAGCACAATGCCCCTCACAAAACTCTTCTCCAGAGCACTGCACAAGCTTCTTGCGCGCTTCAATGGAGACCACCACCAAGCCATCTAGGAGGCGGCAACCTCCAAGAGTAACAAGCACCACCGGCTTGCAACTCGATCACCTAGTGCCACTCGATGCAACCTCACGATGCAATCGCACTAGAATCGCTATCTCACACAATCGGATGATCACTATCAAGCATATGTGAGATGGAGGGCTCCTAAGCACTCTCAAACATGGACACAAAGTCCTCCAAGGTGCTCGACACCTGCCATGGCTGAGGCCACCTTCTATTTATAGCCCCACGGGCTAAACTAGCCGTTACCCCTTCACTGGGCAAAACTCGGGGTGACCAGACGCACCGGTCAAATTGACCGGACGCACCCGGTCCAGCGTTTGGTCAATGGATGTATGCCATGTGTTGCCTCTGTTCAACCTCAGTCACTTGATCTCAATGGTCAAGTGATGACCGGACGCCGTACAGTGCCAAGACCGGACACACCTCTGCTGAGTTCGATCATTTCTAGAGAGGTTCCATTCATGACCGGACGTATCAGTTAGATCACAATCGGACACGGGACTCCAGCGTCCGGTCACTTCTAGTAAGCTCCCAAAGCTGCTCAACCATGACTGGACGCGTCTGATCGGTCATGATCGGATGTAGCATCAACGTCCGGTCCTTCTCCTCTTCTCTATGTTACCACGTCAGCGAGACCGGATGCACCCACCCAGTGTCTGGTCATGAAGTGACCCAGCATCCAGTCGAAGACTGATGCCTGCGCCTTCACTACTGCCACTGACCGGACATAGGACCCTAGTGTCCGATCATTGCGCGACCAGTGTCTGATGCACTCTGTGAAACCCTGTCTTTTCTATACACTCTGTCGGTGAAGTTTTGAACCCTTTTCTTTACCGAGTTGATCCACATCAACTCCAACTTCTTTTCCTTTGTAAATGTGCCAACACCACCAAGTGTACATCACCATTTGTATGTGTGTTAGCTTTTCACAAACATTTTCCAAATGATTAGCCACTCAACTTGCCACGCCACTCGATCCTAGTGACGATGCAAAGTAAAATCACTTGAGTGGCACTAGATGATCGATATGCAAACAAGTTTGCCCCTCTTAATAATACAACCATCTATCCTAAACCTAGTCATAAACTTCTCTACACACCTATGACCGATGAAATGAAATGCCCTAGGTTATACCTTTACCTTGTGCATTCAATTCCTTCTCCACCAATGTTGATGCAACACATGCACCAACATGATCAACAATGATATGATCCACTTCATATCATCATGTGATCATATTGGTTTATCGATCTTGACTTCACTTGCTCTTCACTGTTCCCTTCGTCCATCGGCGCTAAGTCTTGCTCAAGCTTCACCACCACACGGTCTATCGCTCCAAAGCCTCCGACTTACCCTTCATGCTTGCAACCGGTCCATCAAGCCAAGTTATGTCTTGATCTTCTCCACCCTGACTACATGACTCAATGTCATGTCTCATGTGCAATGAGCTCCTTCATTATCACATGTGTGAGTTTTGCAACATCTCCAAGCCACATTCACCTTCATGACTGATGTTGCTCATACACATGTACCTATGGACTAATCACACGTGTATCTCACATAAACACAATTAGTCCATCTAGGTTGTCACTCAATTACCAAAACCACACAAGAACCTTTCATCAGGGTCAGGTGAGGCGAAGCCCACCCTGAAGGTCGGGCGAGGCGGAGCCCACGCACCTAGGGGGTGAGCAGAGCTATAGGCGTGCTCTTGACTACTCAGTTGAATAAATATTGACGACCATTAGCTCTTCCTCTTTGGGTACCCTAGTATTGGTCCTCGATAGTAGCCCCTGAGCCCACAGAAGAGTAGAATACTCCTTTAGAGGCTTTTTTCCGAACGGGAGGACTCTAAGGGTCTTAGCCTTTTCTTGTCGCCCACGGTGTGTCTTAGGGACGACGATTCCCTTTTGTCGTGATCGGGCCTTTCGAGGGTATAGTCATGAGATTTGGTGGGTCAGAAAAGGTCTTTCCTAATTTCGACCCCTATGGGGGTATGTTGTTCCACGATCGTGCGTTCGGTCTCCTTGCAGGTCCAACTTTCCTCGAGCCCCCACATGTAGCAGGGTCCGATCGAGGGTCGGCTCTTTTTCGTGGTCGTCTTCCCTCAAACGTTTTTTCTAATAAAAATGGAGGGGCTGAGCCATGATTTTCCTCTATGGACAAGCCATGGTGCTCGGTGAGTTGTTAACGGACTAGTCCAAGTGGGCCCCAACATCCTGTTCATGGGGGTCTGGCCTAGGTCAGCTGGTGACCGACTCTAGATTCTCAGCGGTCAATCCATATAGTTTCAGGTCTGTTCAATCGGTCCTAAGGGCTCTCTGCCTTTCTTCGAGGAAAAACCAAGGATCGTATTCGTTCGAGGCTCAAACGTGGGTAGGACACCCGTGGCACTCGTTCACCCATCCCTTTCCACCCCTCACTCTAAAAGTGCCCAGAGCGGTTGTCGAACCCGTCGGTGGGCCAACTTTCGAACTCCCAAGCTTAGATGGGCCATAGGAGCGTTTTTAGCTCCGTATCCCTCTTACCTGTGATGAGTCGTGGCCCATTCAAGGAGGCAAAATGTTCAGTGCATTTTTCGAGGGGATGGCCATAGGTTGTGTGTGCACGCCCCACGATGAGACGTGGTGACAGGTCGTGGCAGGGGCGGAGATCTAGACGGGTGGTTGGTTTCCTGGCACCCGTCGCCCCTATAAAACCAAAGGGTTAGTCCTCTAGGTTGTATACGCATGCCTGCATCCTAGCCTCCGTAGCCACGCTGTCGTCGGCAATGCTTAGGTTTCCTGCCTCTGCACCTCCATCGCCATTGAGCTTGCATCCATCCGCTCCCACCTCTAATGGATTCATGGTGCTGTTCTGACATCACCTTCCAGCGCATGGAGGGCCTCATCTGTCGCGGTCTTCTCCGCACGTGGACCTCGCCCGAGGAGTGGTTGCTGCCTAGCAATGAGGGTTCATCATCATCACCCGATGGCTACGTGGTGTCGTTCGCCCACTTCCATGAGCGTGGGCTTGCAACCTTCGCCTATAAATTCCTCCAGGGGCTGCTACACTTTTACAAGATTGAGCTGTAGCATCTCAATCCCAATGGGATCCAGCACATGGTGGCGTTCATCGCGCTGTGCGAAGGATTCCTAGGGATCAGCCCTACTTCGACTTGTGGAGGTATTTCTTCACTGTCAACCTCTAGGGGAAGAGGGAGAAGGGCGGTAGGTAGGAGCTACACATGTCGATGGGGTGCACTAGCATCCAACTTTGGAACAATTGGGTCGGCGAGTACCCGTCCATGTGACTCTCGATGTTCAACAAGGGGGGCACTCTAGTGGTTCTACCTTAAGAATGACGCCGCTGCCCCTCTGACGGAGTTCACCAGGCGCCTAATCGAAGAGGCCCCAAAGTAGTGGAGGAAGTGGGGCGTGCTGGAGAAGGACAAGAAGAAGATCCAAGACCACATCGCCACCATCCACATCCTGAAGAAGAACGACCTAAAAGGGTTGGGCGTCATTGGGGCCTACCATGCGAGGAGGGTGGCGCCGTTGATGACGCGCGTGCTCCTGCTATACGCAATGGCACCCGAGGCATCGTTCAACGGAACGACGCTCACCGAGGGAATGCTCCTTAACTCTGAGATAGCGCAACACATCAAGGAGGTGATGGAGCCTTTGCGGGACAACATGAGTGCCTCCCTTGACTTCATCTACCCAGTGCCGGGGCATCCTCCGATGCAGCCAAAGCCAGGCTACATTGTCTTCATAAGTTTCCCTTTCTCTTGCCTTCACTTCAATTGAATTCCTAACCCCGTGGGACTAACTTTGAGAGGGGCAGGACCAGCCGAGGGACCTTATCCTCATGGATCACCTAGCTCCGCTGCCGAGGGATTTAGCCATGAGGGCGGTGAATCACACCAAGGGTGAGCGGCTGAGTAAGGCAAAGGAGGACAAGAAGAGGAAGAAGAAGCAGAAGTTGTGGGTTCAGGAACAAGAGGAAGACACCATAATGATGATGATGATGATGATGGGGACGACGATGAGGTGATGGAGGAAGAAGAAACGATAGCCGATGATATCGAGTGGGATAACCTAGAGAACAAGGATGTGCTGACAGGCGTTAGTTCATCCTTATAGGCATTAGGGCCCTTCCTGTTCCATGGAGGGGAGGGCACGTTAGTGGAGCTGACGAAGGCAGGATATACCGTCGGCCTCACCTAGGAGCCAACAGAGGTGGGTGGCTCTACCGTCGTGCCCAAGGTGCTAGTAGAGGCGGGTGGCTCTGCCATCGCGCCCCAAGAGCCAATGGGACTGAGGCATTCCGCTAGTGTGCCCTAGGAGCTACTAGGGGCGAGCCCCTCTGCCTAGGAGTAGGGGGAATGCTCGTAACTACCTTATTCTGATGAGGCAGAGCAAAGGTCAGGGATTCATCCCCCAAACGCATCTGCCGCCCGACGGTGTTGAGGTGAGTTATCAATTCCCCTATTTTTTGTTTTACTCAAATTTCATAGTGACTTATGTTTTTCGTCCCTTGCAGCATCGGTAGATAGCAGAATCCTTTGGTGCTGGCGCCGAAGAAGAGCATCGCCCTACAATTGAGGCGGCGGCCTTTGGCTGGTGTTGCACCCATTTTAGGTGGGAGCGATGCTAGTGTGACCACGTCGTCGGCCAGTCAAGCGCCGCCCACGGGGGCACCTATGCCCTTAGTAGGACAGGTAGATGTGGGCGTTCAAGGGGTGCCTTCAGAGGTAGTGGAGCAGTTGGTGACGGCCACGATACCGTTGCCAACGGCGGGACAGACAGGGCTGCCGACCACGCTCGTGGCGCCGACCATGGCGGGCACGGCATAGCTGGTCATGACCCCGCCAACATAGGTGGAGGTGGCGGTGGCGATGGCCATGATAGATGGGTCACAGCCGGGCGCAACCACAGCATCGCTTGAGGCATCGGCGCGACCCATGCCATTAGTGGCCCAAGTGACGGTGCCTGGCATGGTGCTAAGAGAGAGGTTCGTGTCCACACCGCTGACCCCTTCCATTGCCGGAGGGGGCATCCCGGTAGGGATGTCATGGCAAGAAGGGTCGGTGGCGCTTAGGGCCGGCGGGGAGTCGTCCCTAACCCTGACGTCAGTGGGCAATGGCTCACCCACCTGGGGTGATCCCCTGCTCTAGTGGACGTATCTGTAGGATCCGGTGTTGAAGCTTTTTACTCTTGATAACACCGAAGAGAGCATAGAGCGGGAGAGCCTCGACATAGGGATCATGTCCATGCTCGAGGCCCTGGATCACGCCACGGGCACATTGCGCGATGTCATCGTTCCCTCTGACCAGGTATTGCTTGATCCTACTTCTTGCTCTTTTCTTCCTCTATATACTTTTTGTATCCTGACCATCGTCTTTCTACAGTCCCTTATAGCTCATAGCTAGGGGAAATCTTGGTTCCTTTGTCAACAGAAGGAAGACTGGGACCGCCTCATCGAGGAGGCGTGGCTACATGGGGAGGTGATAGCTCCGCTCATTGCTACCTAGCAGAATGTGGTTGAGTTAACTCCCCTCGCCGAGGGGGTGGCCAGTCTTCGATCATGGGTGGTCGAGGACCATCAGGATGCTAATGAGGCCGAGAAGGCATTCGAGGCCCTATCGACAAGGTCACAGAAGGATGATGAAGATGCTGCCAAGGTCAGGAAGGAGCGGGATGAGTTGCTCTAGAAGGATGCCAAAACCCACCAGCAGATCCTTGACCTTCTTGGTGAGGTTGAGAAGGAAAGGGATCTGAAGCTGGGGGCGAGTAGAAGCTCATGACCCTAGAGAAGAGGGCAAGCCTAGATGTCACGGTGGTCGCTTGAATGTGTAAGGAGCAGGATGAACTGATCCAAACTGTGGAGAGGCTCCACTCGGAACCTGGCATGGCTCATGAGGAGCGTAACCAGGCTTTCCGAGAGCGTGACCAGCCCTGCCAAGAGCGTGATGATGCGCAACAGAAGGTCAGCTCCCTACAGATTGAGCTCGAAAGCACGATGACCCAGAAGCTAGAGGCCAAGAGCATTTCTACTGGGCTAGCTATGGATCTCACCAAGGTGAGGAGGAATCTTTAGGCAGAGAGTGACAAGCTTGGTATCCTGAGCGCTGCCCTCGGAGTGGTCTACGATGACCTTGAGGTGGTGCGGTCGGAGGAGACCAGCTCTCTCATGGCCTGTGTTGTCGAGATCACGACTCAGGTGTGCCAACTCGAGAGGAATGCTCTTCACACCAGGGTCAATCAGTCCTTCGTGAGTGCTCGTTCTCATTATGGGGACAGCATCGATCTAGATGCGATGAGCCACGGCTACGCACCCGGCATGAAGTCTACGAGCTGGAGGAGATGGAAACGGTGGTGGCTCCCCTTTCACATGACCTAGCGGACAAGATATAAGGCATAGTTCTCCCCCGGAGGGGCTAGTTAGTTAAATAGGTCGGGCAGTCATTCTTGTAATAAACGGACAAGTTCTGACCCTTATGTCTTGTTTAAACAAGCTTGTTATTTTGTTTCGTTCGAATAAATCTGTTCTTTCTCCCTTTTTATATGTAAAAATGGTTTAATGCATTCCGACCCTTCCTATTGTTAAGACCGTAGAGTTCAAGGTGTGAGTGAGAAAACTCTGGTCATGCTGGTAAGCAAGAGCATCATAGTCGCTGGGGCGTAGGTTCCTTGTAGCCCGACCAATTTTGCTCGGCGTTCGTTTTCGCAAACTCTAAGTTTTAATCATGAGAAAGGGTCGGGCATGGTGACTATTTCAGAAAGGGTATATATATACCCTTATCAACCCCTGAGTAAGGGCTGACCCCCTGCCTTTGCTGGGGTCGGGTGTCACTAAAGATCGAGGAGAGGATAGCACAACTAGTAGGAGAAAGTGTCTCTTGTTTTTGAAACATTATTCTTAGTTTTCGCACGTACCCCCTCCTTAGGATCTGAGTCATCATTCTACGATCACGCATTCGGTCTCCTTGCGAGTCCAACTTTCCCCGAGCCCCTGCGCATAGCGAGGGTCCGGTTGAGGGTCGGCTTGTCTTTGCGATTGTCACCCCATCCGCGGTTTCCACAACTAGAGGGATCAAGTGACGCGCTCAGTGAGGTTGCTAACAGGCATGTCTAAGTGGAATCCAGGTCTATCATTCATGATGGGGTCGACATAGCCCTCATGTGGCATTCCGCTGCTCCTTAACCTGCCTCTCGGTAGATGCCCAAGTCATTCCAAAGACTGACTCAGGTGGCCCGCTAGCCTCCCCTTGATGGAGATTCTGTGGGTATGGCTCAGGGTTAGGATCAAACAAGAAGGTCAAGATGACCCTGTCTGCTTCTAAGCGGGTTGGGCAAGGGTCACTAGGGCTTATCAGCATTTTCTCCCCTAGCTCTGTTCGACGCGAGGCAGCCTCGAGCCCTTCATGAGTCGGCCTTCAAACCTCGGTCAATCAGATTCCCAAGTTGGGGTCGGGCAGCTCGAGCCCCCAAGCCCCGTAGGGCTTGGTAGGGGTCAGCCGAGTTTTATGCATCACCTCATCCATGGTTTTTGCAATCGGAGGGGTTGAGCTAACGATGTTTGCATTGATGGCTTGAGTGTCGTGCTTGGCAAGCTCGCTAATGGGCTTGTCCGAGTGGAATCCAAGTCCGTCATTCGTGAAGAGATCAGCATAGCCCTCATGTGGCATTCCACTACTCCTTAACCCACCTTCCGATAGATGCTCGACTCATTCTGGAGACCGACTCAGGTGGCCCATTGGCCTCCCCTCGATGGAGATTCTGTGGCCTTAGCTCGAGGTTAGGATTGAATGAGAAGGTCAAGATGACCCTATCTGCTTCTGAGTGGGTTAGGCAAGGGCCGTGAGCGCTCATCTGCATTTTCTCCCCTGGCTCTATTCAACGCGAGGTGGCCTTGAGCCTTTCGCGGGCTGACCTTTGAACCTCGGTCGGTCACCGCTTAGATTGAATGAGACGACTACCGCTTTGTGACGCAACGCGAAGCATTGTGATGCAATAATTCCATATGCGATGCTTGGATGTATGAGAATGAATGAATGAATGCTCATGCACTAGAAAAACAAAGTGGGGGTGGTAAAGCTACCTCGATGGCTTGAGTGACAGGTTTAGGGAGCTCTTACCAGATATGTTTGAGTGAAATCCACATGGGGCATCCTACTGCTCCCTACCCGTCTCTTGGCAGCGACCCGAGCCGTCTGATCAACTTGGGCGACCTTCTGGCCTCTCCTCGATGGAGATTTCATAGGTGGGCCCCTTCAAACCCTTCCTAGGAAGGCAGAGGCTAAAGCTTGGGGTGCAGGTAATAGACTATGATCATGCTGGTGAGCAGTTTTACTCAGCATTTGTTTCAACAAACCTTGCCTCTAGGTTTTAGCGTGAGAAAGGGGTCAGGCATAGAGAATGTCTACCGAATAGACACTCTTGCCAACCTCCGAGTGAGGCCTAACCCCTGTTGTTGCTAGGGTCGGGTGTCACTTAAAAATGACCCGTCTCTTGACAGCGGCCCAAGCCATTCGATCGACTTGGGTGACCCGCTGGCATAGGACTTACCTTGATGGCTTGAGTGATGGGTTCAAAGAGCTCTTACCAGATATGTTCAAGTGAAATCTAGATCTATCATTCATGATGGAGTCAGCCTAACCTGTGTGGGGCATCCTACTACTCCCTAGCCATCTCTCGATAGTGGCTCGAGCCGTCCAACTAACTTGGGTGACCCGCTAAAAGGTCCTTGTTTGGTTTTGATAATTAAGTGACAACCCTAGGTGAACTAATTGTGTTTATGTGAGATAGACAGGTGAATAGTCATAGGTACATGTGTGTGAGCAACATATGCTATGGAGGTAGAAATAGCTCGAAGATGTTGTAAAGCTCAGACATGTGATGATGAAGGAGCTCATTGCACATGAGACATGACATCGAGTCATGTGATCAAGGTGGAGAAGATCAAGACAAGACTTGGCTTGATGGACCAGTTGCAAGCGTGAAGGGCAAGTTGGAGGCTTTGGAGAGATGGACCATGTGGCGGTGAAGCTTGAGCAAGACTTGGCTTCGATGGATGAAGGCAATGGTCAAAAGCAAGTGACATCAAGATCGATGAACCAATACGGTCATGTGATGATATGCAAGAGCCGCAACCACATTGGGCGGATGCTGAAAGGAGCAGTGGTTTATACGCGCAACAAATAGATGGGACACCTTCGACGACAATCGAAGCACCTCCTCCTCCATCATCGTCCGCCGTAACTGTGAAGGAGCCACGGATGGCAGCTGTAGGAGACCAAACATGTCAGGGCAGATGCAGAAGAAACAAGGTTTTAGACATGAGGCAGAGAGAGAAGACCTTCATAAAAATTGAAGCAGTTCCTCCATTGTTGCCCTGCTACAACCTGCCCCAACCACCGCTCGCCGGCTCAGCTCCAACAGCAACGTAGACTCATTGCCCCCTGGCTGTGATGTCGGAATAGAAGGGGAAGAAGGAGCGTTGGGTGCATGCTTGGGAAGGGAAGGCCGCAACATTGTATGGGAGAGGGGGTATGTGGCTAGCCCATCGAGGCCTAGTGTCACGCGCTCTAGTCGAAGCGTGACCGGTTGAGACTTTGCCGAGCCAAATAAGCTATTATATAGCGTCATAAATTAGTTGGGCTAGAGGTATATTTTTGGATGACCAAGAGTTCTTTTTGGGTTAACCTGCTAGTTGCTACCAAGCCATCACTTCGTTGGGTGGCCCAGTGTAACACCCTAAAATTTGCAATATTTTGAAATAGGAGAATTTGATTTATTATGCATTTTTCTCGACATTTGAATTTAGAAAAAATAATAATTTTGCTAAAATTAAAATCAAATATAGGTTTACAATCATGTATATGCATTCATGCTACTGCATAGTATTTTTGAATTGTGTGATTTGAAATCAAATTTTGACTTGATTTGAATTTTGCATTCAAAATTGGTTTGGAAAATGGTTTGAAAAATAGAAAAGAATTTCCTTCTCCCTTCTTTGCTTTTGGCCTACTGGCCCGCTACTCTGCGCTGGCCTAGCTCGGCCTCCCTCCCGTGCCCCACTCTCCTTCGCTTCTACGTGGCCCAGCTCCCTCTCCCATGCTCGCGGCCCGTTCTAGCTCCTCCGCTGCAGCCGGCCCAGCAGTACGTGCCCCCGGCCTAGCTAGACGCGCCACGCCTTCCCTCTCTCTCTCTTACACTGGCAATCGACCTCACCTATTAGGGCCTTCTTCAACCCTTGTCCATGCCAGACTCCATGGAGGAGTCCATTGTCGCCCCGCTCCTGGTCGCTTGCTGTGACCCCAAGCCCCCACGCCTCATAAGCACCGATGCCTCACCCGCTGCTCTCCCTATCGCATCTTGGAGCAAGCCTTTGGTTTGCCGAATCACCGAGGCGTCGCATACCTAGACCGCCGCCGATATCGTCCACCTCGCCATGCACCACACCATCTCCGTCCGCCCCACACCGAGGTAAACCGCCTAGCCAAGCTTGCCGGCATCTCCTTGTTCTGGTGCTCTCAGTTCGGTTAATCATGGATCATAGGCCACGCAGCGCTAGCGCCCCCCGCTCTGGCCATTGCGCCACCATGGGGGTCACCGTGGGTCTCGCCAGCATCCCTTATCTCATCCCGATCTGCTATGAGCCGTCTAATCTAAAATCAATGGCTGGGATTAGAAGATACCCTTTCGTTGGCATATTTGCACAAAAAACCATTACAATTACTTGAGTCTTAACCCGCAGTCCCCTGTGTTTTTTCTAAAGAGACCCTCGGCTTTTGAATAACTTAACCCATAGTCCATAGCACCTTTCCAGAATATGTTTCCTTCTTTAGAAAGCATAGTTTTCTTCGGAATAGATTTAAAATACGTTTTCACCTATTTATAGTTTTGCCACTAATCTTGTTTTAGCCATAAAATCTCCGTTTTAACTCCAATTTAATCCGTTCAACTTGCGTTAGGTTCATAATTCCATAATCTACATGTTCATACTACTGTTAAGTATGTTTTCAACTTATAAAATTTGAGGTTCGATTTAATATATTATTTTACTAAAGGAAATCTTGTTTAATTCATAACTTCTCCGTTTTAGCTCCGATTTCTGTGATCTTCGCGTATGTGTGTTCGTAGTGAGACGAAGATTCATTTTACAAACTTTTGATCTTGATTTTATGTTGATTGGTGTACTGTTCTAATCTATAGTTTTTGTTTGATATGCATGATTGCTTTTGGATGCTTGTATGTTGCTGTGATTATCGAGTATAGACGGTGAGCAATTCGTGGGAGACCTAGAGTATTATTTTGATGTGCCGGATCAGCAGGAGTACTTTGTTCAAGGCAAGTATAGCATGGGATCATCCTTGTTTCCTATCAACTTAAATACATTAAATTTATGTTGCATGTGTCACCTTGATAGGTATTCCCTAGAATTGAACTTATACCTTGTCACCTACGGGATATGCATTGGGTAGCTTTGCTAGTGCTCAATTAAACCATGATCTTATAACTTGACTAATGGTATATGCAATAAATATTAAAATATGACTTTTTAGCAACTTGGAAACAGGGGGCTGGAGTGTTAAGCTACTTTCTAAATGCTTCAGATTCCTCTCCCTAAGGACTTATCTGTAATTGATCATCTGAGACTTATAGTATAGCTATGAGGGCTATATGGCTCTGCCTTTAGCTCAGTATGAGGACCTTTTCTAGCTTATTAGTGGTTACCTTCATTGGCATAAGAATGTCTTGATAAATCGGGTATAGGACAACCTCTACTCTTATGTGTATAGTCACGATGGAATTATGCCATTCGATAGGGGGTTCCAATATCTGTTTGCCGAGTAAATCTAATGGCCCTAACTTGTTAGATGAACCTTTGAAAGATTTTATAGTGACCCCTGCCTGCTCATATTGGAAGTGTTTTGGGAGTAATTAACCCGGGCATATGGGTATCATGACTCATAGTGAAAGTGTACAACCTCTGCAGAGTATAAAACTGGTATATCAGCCGTGCTCACAGTCACGAGCGACCTTGGAACATTTACTGAATAGATGAACACTAAGAATTATCTGTTTATGCTATTCATTATTCTTATTTACATTTATCATGTGTTTTACTTTGGGATTGAAACCATTTGGTGCTACTCTTATGCTAAAATTATGACAACTAAAAGTTGAATGCTGTTAAACCTGTGTTAAGCCTTTTGAACCTCATGAACCCCATGTTACACTTGTTGAGTACGACATGTACTTACGTTTGTTTATTTTTATTATTTGGATAAAAATCCTGAATGGGTAACAGATGGTTATGGTAATGACGACTTTCCTGAGGATTACTAGACTTGTGGTCAACCAGTTGATGTTCCTGTGATATAGAGCTTCTGCGAGAGATCTATTCTTTGTACTTCTGCTACATATATGTGAAGACTATGTTCTATTATTCGTGATGTAATAAACACTTGTGATGATACTATTCATAATTTATCAGCTTATGTGTGTGACTGATCTCTGGGCATACATAAGATTTTGCATCCCATTTATCAGTAAAATCGGGGGTGAAGCCCAGCCCAACAAGATATCATAATGTTGTACATACCCCCACTTATATGTGTTTTGCAAGCTAAGGAATGAGTTGAACATATTGGATTTCTCAAATATGTATTGATGCACCCCCCACTTATATGACATGCCTCTCCTTCGAGCAATCCAAGGTAAAAGTTGATTGGCATGGCATACATCCTTACTAAGGACATGTTTAGTGCATCTAGACATCTTTCATATTTAATAGGCTCATTCATGAAAATCAAATGAATTTGATGATTATATGGTACCACTATTGCTTCTATGCTTATTTTGATCTAGTGGTAGCATATGACATGTTTGTGGGCTTGTAAACCTAGTGTTTAATCTAGAAAATGAACTCTAAGTGTTTAACTCAATATGGTACAAGATAACCCTTATTTGGAGGTGTGAAGAAGCTTGTCCTTGGATCAAACCGAGTTAAATATCTTTGGTAAATGATCTAGATTGGACCAAATTTGGGAAAATGATCCTCACCCCATTGATTGACATTGATAATCTCAACCTATCTACATTTTAAACCTTTGTGGTCATTGATGACAAAGGGGGAGAAATAGTGTACAAAGATAGTGAAAAGACAACAAAAGGGAGAATTTGACATAGGGGGAGAAATATGATAAAGGAAAGGGATCAATTAAAACTTTGAGCACACAAGTAGGGGTAGCAAGCTCATGAACTTGTATGGTGCATTTGAATGTGCATTTCATATGTTTGCTTGCATAGCACAAGTTTTAAATTTCAATATCCATGCTTGTGTGGTGTATGCTAGTTGTAGGCTTGAATGTTGAAATAAAAATCTAGCATGCATAGGTTATCTAGTGATTTCATTTCCAAGTGTTTCCAAGTGGTATCGAGCTAACCATGGTGCTAAGGATGGTATAATGGTGCACTCCAATTGGTATCACACTTCAAAGGTCCATCTTTTATACCTTAGCATCATTTGGTAGACATTGTCTCCTATATTTCCTATCTAAGCATATGTGCAAGCTGCAATCCAAACTCTTAGCACATATGTAGGGGGAGCAATTGCTACCATTTGGGGTTCATGAAACTTGTCCATATCCTTTTACACATGGTAAATATGCTTGGGCAAGCAACATGGATTCAATTGAATTTCAATTCATATCTTTGTGAAAGGGTTGTCATCAATTACCAAAAAGGGGGAGATTAAAAGCTCTAGTTTGGTTTTGGTGAATTGATGAAACCCTAAGTGCTAACCTAGTTTATCAAAGCGATTATGAGATAGGTGGCACTACTCCAAGTGATGAAGTAACTATGAAGATCATGATGATGGTGATTCCATGGTGATGATCAAGTGCTTGACAAAAGGCTCAAGGCAAAGGTATAAATGATAGGAGTAATTTTGTTTTGGTGATCAAGACACTTAGTGAGTATGATCACATTTAGGATCGATATTCGTACTATTAAGAGGGGTAAAACTCGTATCGAAATACGGTTATCAAAGTGTCACTAGATGCTCTAACTCATTGCATATGCATTTAGGATCTAGTGGAGTGCTAACACCCTTGAAAATGTTTGTGAAAATATGCTAACACACATATGCACAAAGTGATACACTTGGTGGTTGGCACATTTGAGCAAGGGTTAGGAACTTCACCGGTGCTCTATACAGAAAAGACGGAGGTCACTAGAAGTGTTCGGACGCTGGCCTCGGTTGGACCAGTGCGTCCGGTCAGTTGAAGCAGCAAAGTCACTGGCATCGGTCTCTAACCAGACGCTGGGTCACTTAGTGACCAGACGCTAGGTGTGTCCGGTCGAGCATGACTGGACACGTCCGGTCGTGAAAAATTGTTTTTGGATGCTTACTGAAAACGATCGAACGCTAAGGTCCAGCGTCCGGTCACTTCGCAGCAACACGTCCGGTCATCACTTGACCGTTGGGATCGGGCACTCAGTATTTGAAGAGAGGGGACACATGACGTGCATCGCATGACCGGACGTCGGGGTCCTGCGTCTGGTCGATATGACCGAAGCGTCTGGTCACCCTGTGTTGTGTCCAGTGAAGGAGTACAACGGCTCTATTTTGTGGGGGCTTCTATTTAAGCCCCATGGCCGACTCTAGCTCACTCTCTTGGCCATTTGCATTGACATAGCAATCTTATGAGCATAGCCAAAGCCCTCCCACTCATCTCCATCATTAATTTATCATCTTTGTGAGATTGGGAGAAAATCCAAGTGCATTGCTTGAGTGTTTGCATCTAGAGGCACCTGGTGTTCGTGTTTTGCTACAGGATTCGCTTGTTACTCTTGGTGGTTACCGCTACCTAGATGACTTAGAGCAGCGAGGATCGTCGAGTGGAGGGTGATGATTGTCTCTGGCTCTGATCGTGGTGATTGTGAGGGGTTCTTGACCTTTCCCCGGCGGAGAGCCAAAAAGTACTCTAGTGGATTGCTCGTGGCTTGTGTGATCCTCATCTTATGTTGGTTGTGCGGCACCCTATTGAGGGTTTGGCGTGTGATGCCAATCAGCGCGTGAACCTCTAAGTGAGTGAATCACCACAACAAGGAGTAGCTTGCCGACAAGCAAGTGAACCTCGGTAAAAAATCATTGTGTTCATCATTTATTTCTGAGGTGATTGGTTTTCATTGGTATTCATCATTGTGATTGATTGGTTCACTCCTCTACACGGTGGTATAACTATCTTGCTCTCTCTCTTTACAATACCGCAAACCAGTTGTCAAGCTCTTTAGTGTAGCTAGTTGTGAGAGCTTGTTAGTTTGGTTAGTGTGGCTCTTTAGTTAGCTTTTGAGGGTGCACTAACTTAGTGTAGAGACATAGCTATTGTGTGGATAGAAATCATATAAACTAGAATTGTGGTAGGTGGCTTGCAATTTTAGTAGACTAGCACAACACTTGCTTCGTCTCATAATTGTCTAACCGGTTTGTTAAGTGTTGTTGTAGAAATTTTTAATAGGCTATTCACCCCCCCTCTAGCCATTAGGACCTTTCAGCGCTCTAGTCGAAGCGTGACCGGTCACCTGATAGACTTTGCGAAGCCAAATAAGCTATTATATATAGAGTCATAATTTTGTTGGGCTAGAGGTGTATTTTTAGACGACCAAGAGTTCCTTTTGGGTCAGGTGTGGGCTTAAAAACCTGCTAGTTGCTACTAGGCCACCACTCCGTTGGATGGCCCGGCCCAACAAGATATCATAATGTCATACATACCCTTCCTCAATCCCTTCTAACCCTAAATAGACCTTAGCCAACCCTAGTCGCTCCCAACCGCCATGCCTCATCTCCTCCTCTTCTTAGCCCCAACCGATAGCCGCTCACTAACTATAGTAGCCAGTGGACAACATGTGACGATAAGCAACCATTGTAGGGCACGAGGACGAACAACCATATCGATTATCGAATCATGGAAGGTTGTAATCACTAAACCACCATTAAGATCAAGCAAGCAGTACAAGCTCTAGTTAGGAAGTCGCACACCAACTAGACCACAATCCCTAAACTGTATTGGTGATCCACTCAAGGGCCCACATGCAAAATGAAGCCAAGCGTGGGAACCTGAGCGATCAAGATGGGAAGCCACCAATTTCTTTTAGACAATAAAGCTTAATAAGTGATCTAGTATATGGCTAGTCAAACAAAGAGCAAGAAAGATTCAAACTCGATCCACGTAAAACAAAAGGGGGAGATCACATCTAAACTTAGAGCAAGGCTAATAATACAGCCATCTTGCTGGCTGTAAAGTTCTTTGCGGTCTTCTTTTAGCCCATCTATATAGTAGTGACCTCTTCACTGTTAATACATGGTCCACTTGTCTCTCTCACAGAGTTTCTTGCTTCTTGTGCCCAAGCCGCCTGTAAGATTACAGCTCGCTTCTCCTCTCTCTCCTCCCTTCTCTCCTCCACCTCAATATTTAGCCAGCATACAACGTGTTATTATACTTACTCTTATGACCATTACATATATTTGTACAAGCAAACTAAGTATCCTTACCGATGAAAGAAGAAACCAATCCAAGTCCTGATGGATCCCCACCCCACTTAACGTCTCCAGACCACCCCACAGAGGATGAGAGGAAGAGGATGACTGCGAGCAGAGTGTGTGCTTAGCTACACGACGAGGATTTTGTGGGTGACAAAGGAGGTTTTGGGTGTTATTGTTTGGTAGTTGGTGAGGTGCGGCTACCTGCCAAGGAGGCCCTGAGTGAAATTTGGTAGGGAAAACAGAGGAGGTGTTATGTGGGAGCTAGTATTTAAAGACTAAAAAATGTTTACTAAAATTTTGTTAAAACTTTTATGTGTTGGAATACAACTTTGTATTTCCATGAATGTTTTACACGTGGTTACATAGCAGAGTTTCCCTTTGCCACCTGTCATTATCCCTTTCATGAGCACTTGACTATTGTATATAAATTTATAGCTTTCTATCACCATTGAACTATACGTGACAATTCACATAGGAGTGTAGTGGATGATAGTTGTGAGTTGTCACTAGCCCTTTCGTGAGCATTTGCCACTTTATTTACATTACAACTCTTTGCCATTACCCATTAATGGCAATTTGGATGGAAAATTGTGGCAAAAATGGTTGCTAGTTGTTACTAACCTCTTCCATGAGCATTTGACAATTGTGTCAAAAGTATAACTATATATTGTTGTCAGACTCAATGTGGCAATTTGTATGGGAAACCTTGTGGTAGTATTGATAGATGTTTGTTGAACATTTGACACATGTGTATCTATAGTAGACCTCTTTGCCACTACTAAACTAAGTGTGGAGATCTACATGGAAAAAAGTTGTGAGTAGCCGTTGCCAGTTGTCACTAAGAGCATATGTGTGACTTTGGCTACCAGTAGTGATTGCTAGTTATGGCCAATCTCTTCCTTGACACTTGTATATCTATAATACAGTTGTGTATTGCTTAGACCCATAGTTAACTCTATATTGTTTAAACTATAATTTGAGGGTGATAGCTTGTCTATCCATGAGTATTTGTCACTTTCTATCTATAGTGCAACTATATATTGTTGTTAAACGCCATGGATTATTCACATGAAAAGGTTGCAGGCAATAATGGCTACCAGTTGCCGCTAGCCCTTCTGTAAGCATGTGACACTTATATCAACAACTCTTATTATTGTTAAACTAAGTGAAAATCTTCATCGGAAATTTGTGAGCATTGGTTACTAATTTTTGTTAGCCCTTTTGTTAGCATTTGACACTCTACAATGTACATATCTCTATGTTTTTAAATGCCATGAAGCAATCTTGTGAGTTTGTGAAAGGACTACGATCACACCTAGAGAGTGGTGAATAGACGATTTTAAAATTTAACAAAAACATAGCCACGAATTAGTTAGGTGCGGAACCTCTACGCAGTTTTGCATAACTTCCGCACAATATCACAGAATTTCCGTACAAACAAAATAACTTGACATTCACTACACCTAGAGTGTTCAAGCTCAAACTAAACATGCAGATATGTGTTTGTTCCACCTCCAGCTAGTTCCACACATGATAGTGATCCTTGTGTCGTTGAAGAGACTTTTGCTTGTTGGGCGAGTGAAAACCCTAAGTTTAGTTTTGGTAATTGAATGACAACTAGTGGACTAATGCTTTTAATTAAGTTGTGATTGATCTAGGGTCCATATCATGGCTTGTAGACGGATGAGAGGATGATCATGCCATATGGAGTAAGCTCACGCTTGGAGAGAAGAAGAGGAGATGAAAACAATCATAAAGGCATATGGTATATGCTAGGGGTTTTCATTTCACCGGCCAAGACACGATAGAGTGCATGGTCAGGTTTAAGATAGATAGTCATACTATTAAGAGGGGAACTCTAATGCAAAACAGTTATCTAGTGCATAGATTTGAACTAACTTTGCATAAGCACTGGACCTAGTGACATAGTGAGATGCAAGGGAAGGATGTTTTTGAAAAGCTAACTCAGTGCCTAAGGTGAAAGTGTTTGTTTTGGAACACATTGGAGTTCAAAATTTGAATTGCTTTGCAAAAAATGTGAACCAGTATTGTTTTTCGTCATCCATCAACAATGTCTAGTGCCTAGTGTGTGTGGGGGGAGGGGGCTCACTGGAGAATAGGGTGCCTTGTGCTGATTTAATTGTGGACTAGGGCACTCACTAGAAATGTCTAGTGGTACCCCATTGGAGAGCACTGAAGAATGCGTTAGAGTTAGCAGCGCGTGAGAGATTTAAATGAGGCCACTGAAAGTCTGGTGGATGATCATCGAAGATTTCTTGTGCCCCTTGGACCTCTTGGGTTGGCATACAACAAGGGTCTAGGTGTCATAGATATGTCTAGTGACCCTCACTGAAGAGGCACCAAAGAATCAAGAGTAGAGCCGTTTGAATTCCTAACGGCTAGTTGTATGTGGTCGAGCTGTTGGGCAGTCATCAGAAATGTCCCGTGGTAGCGCCACAGTGACCACCGGAGAGTGTCTGTGGATAGTTTTTTAGATTGATTTCTGGTCATCGGATCTACATAACATAAGTTTCAATGGGTGTTCTCTGGTGGTCACCAGAGATTTCTGATGTCCTCAAAAACAACACACCACCAAGCTTACAACGGCTAGTTTCTGATGGACTTATAAATAGGGGGTGTGTTCAGCCCTTGGGCACTCTCTTGGCCTTCCAAATGAACACAAAGATCCTTGAGCTCTTGAGAACGCCTCCCTACCACTCTCTTTCTCGATGGTTGATCCAAAGTGAGGTAAGGAGAGATCTAGTGCATTTGCTTAGCTGATTTGCATCTAGTGGCACTAGTTCATCGACTTGACATGGATTTCTTCTTACTCTAGGTAGTTTTCTCCACCTAGATGGATTGGAGGAGCAAGGACTGCGAGCACCGTGTCGTTGATTGTTCGGTGGCTCAGATCTGTTGGTTTGTGAGGGATTTTGTGCTCGCCTCATGGGAGATTGCGAAGGGCAACTCTAGTGGAATGCTCGAGGCTAGTTAGAGTGTTTTTTGTTGATTTGATTCTTGCGACACCTAAGTTGTGGGTCAAGCTTGAGAGCTTTGTTAGCACATACATTATTCACCTAGAGACCTGCCTCAATGAGGACGTAGGCTATCGGTAAGCAACCGAACCTCAGGGATAAATTTTGTCCCCCCCTTGCCTTCGGTGATTTGCAAATTCTACACTTGTGCTCTTATTTCACATGCATAGCTTGAGTTGTCGTTGTTTGCTTTGTGTTGCTCTCTAGTGCGGTAGTAGCTAGCTCTAATCGGTAGAGTAGCTAGTTTTAGTTGCTCTTCTTGTTTAGCTCACTAGGAGTAGCTTGTTTAGTTGATAGCCTCTTTGCGTGATTATGTGTGCTTTAGTGGTAGATCACCTCGCTACTAGATTCGTTGCAAAATGCATCGATAGAACCAGACTTTTCTTGACCTGGCCAATCCACCAACCAGGCCAGTAGCTATACTAGCATCCAATCACGTCCTAAATGGAGCCAAGACATCTTGGGTCTGCTTGGTTCATATTTTTAGGGCGATAAGGCGAGACATGGCGAGCCACTCATTTGAGTCGACTAGGCGATGCCTAGGCAACCATAAGATAAGGCAAGACAATGCCTTACCATTCTAAGAAATAGGAAAATACCAGCACGGAATAGGCAAGAAAAAGAGGAAAAAAGAAAAACTAGAAAAGGGCAAATGTAAAGAGAAGTGCTTGGCCTAGCCCAATAGGTAGCCCACGATAACATCCTTATCCCTTCTTAGGTCATATCTCATCTCACTTCTCATGGACGCAGATGCAGCGCCGCCGCATGCATCCTCCTTCACGCAGGCGCAACACTGGTGCGTCTCCCTGCTTGACGCATGCAAATGCAGTGCCACCACATCTCCCTCTCCTTCACGCAAGCGCAACCCATCTTATCTCCTCTCTTATGGCTCAAGCAGGTATAGCGCTGCCGTCCCTCCCTCGCGCTGCTCTTGGTAGCGTGCGCTCGGCCTGCCCTCCGTTCCTTTCACACCTCTTACTGTTGCTCTCTCAGATCCCCATCTCGATCAACCGCCGCCTCAGTCGCAGATGACCCAGGTAGCACCGAATTTGGTGGGGATGAGCGAGGAGGTAGCTGCATGGCCTCTCCCTTTTCTTTTCCTATGCTTTTGGCTAGGCATCAGGGACATCTTACTCCCTGCGAGCGCCTTGTCGATCAACCGCCGCCTCAGTCGCAGATGACCCAGGTAGCACCGAATTTGGTGGGGATGAGCGAGGAGGTAGCTGCATGGCCTCTCCCTTTTCTTTTCCTATGCTTTTGGCTAGGCATCAGGGACATCTTACTCCCTGCGAGCGCCTTGTCGTCTAGGCGACACCTTAAAAAACCTTGGTTTCCAGCAGCAAGAAGGTTGCCGAAGCTAGGAGAACCATTTTGGCTCCCTCACGAAAGCAAGGTAAAAGCTTACTTACACATATCTTAAGAAAATCTTGTTTGGTATCCAAACAACAACTTAGATCTATATCTTTGCTCGGCAAGGCTACACAGTAATGAGCAAGAAAACCAAACAGTCCCTTTAACTTTTACAGGTAGTTCATAAGATCCATGTTGGCATGATTTTCTTTGTTGTGGAATGTACTTAGAGGGTGTTTGGATCCAGTGACTAAAATTTAGGAGGTGTCATATAAGGGCGTGGGTGTTCGGATACTAATAAAAAACAAATTACAGAATCCGTCAGTACTCCACGAGATGATTTTATTAAGCCTAATTAATCCGTTATTAGCATATGTTTATTGTAGCACCACATTGTCAAATCATTGACTAATTATGCTTAAAAGATTCGTCTCGCAAATTAGTCGCAAACTATGTAATTAGTTTTATAATTAGTCTATATTTAATACTTTATGCATGTGTCAAACATTCGATGAAACCTCGACTAAAAGAAAAATCAAACACCCCTCGATTGTTTTGCTTTTTGTCGGTGCACGCAGAAAGCTGAAGGGTGAAGGCAGAAGGCGTACGTATATTACGCCTGCGTGGCTAACCTATTACTAGACTGTACACTCCTATACGGCGAAAATGTGAATGTGAATGGAATAGGAGTACACCGCCGGCGCCCCTGGCCCTGGGGATGGAAACGCAAACCACGGCGCGGCGCACGCAGGATTCGCCTCCGCGGCTCTTTCTCCCTTTCCCAGTTTCCCTCCACTCGCCGTCTCCCCCCAACCGCTTCAAAATTTGAAAACCAATGCCCATGTCACCGCACGGGACGGCTAGGATTTCGCCGCGGCGCCTCGGCCGCCGTGTCCGCGCCCAAACCGCCCGCCTCGCCCCCGCTCCAGCCTCCAGGACGGAGGAAAGAAATAAAAAGGACGGAGAAGGACGTCCTCCACGTTTCTCCATCGCCAATCGCCGGCCGACTCTCCCCTTTCCTCTCCAGTTCTCCAGCCGTTTCTTCCCCCCACGCGCGCTGGCCATGGCCATCTCGGAGGACCCAGAGGGAGCCGCGGGCGATGGTGGCGGGGTGACGGAGCGGGGGAGCAAAGCGCGGGGGAAAGGCGCCGCTAAGGGGCGCGGGAGGCCCAAGCGGCGGAGCGAAGACAGGTCCTTCGTGGCGCCGGTGATGGATGGGGTGGCGGTCGGGGACCGGGTGCTCAGGGAGAGGAGGCACGCGCCCAACGTCTTCTGCGAGCGCGACACGGATGACGACGATGAGGTGCTGGGATAGCTCTCTCTACTTTTTTTTTGGTTTCCTTGTGGGATTTGCAACGTGCTTTTCGCGCTCTCTCTTTGTGTGTTTCCAGTTTCCCCATTTTTCTCTAAAAAAAGTTTCCCATTTTTTCCTGGAGCAGGAAAATGAGAAAAAAATAGCCGTCCTATCATTTGATACGATTTACTGTTTCCTGGATGAACGATTTAGCGCATTAAATAAATACAGATAAAGAAAAATGCCTTTTCTTTAAACGAAAGAAATCCCCTTTACTTAGGGATTGAAAAAAAAAACTAGTATTGTTCAGTCACTCGAGGGACTTTTCTGATGATTCTTTGCTCTACTATGATTTATAGTAAAGGAAAGGAAAGGCTTCTAACTTTGACATACTGTCTGTTCCCTCCTACCCCCCTCCACATAGTAGCAGAAATTTCTCTTATTCCTTTTTTTTTTACTGCGTATGTATGTCTTGTGTCTCGTTCTCTGAAATACATTTACTTGCCATTGTATTGGATGTTGGTTAATTCTTGTCGGGTGTGTTCTCTTAATGTAGTGGGCTAATTTCTTGGCTGGTGTAATGTCAGGAGACTGCAACCAACCAATCCAAGCGTCAGAGAAAGAAGAGAAATGATGCTGGCAAGAAGAGGGGGCCTAGGAAAACCAAACCAGAACATGTGGACAGCAAGGCTCACTTCCCCAACAGCAAATGCCACGGTGACAGGAAGGGGGTATGTTACTTTCAATCTTCTGCAACAGTTGATCACTAGTTTTATACCCATGTTAGCATGTTGCCAATTTTACCATGTACTATATGGCAGTTCTTGACAACAAGAATCTTTAGTTTACAAGTTTTCTAAATGTTGTCTGAAACATACAAACACCCTGTCACAAGTTCCAGGTTCTACTAGGAATGGTTTTGTTGTTCTCTATTTGGCCTTGTATAAATCAAAACCTTAATGTCGATTAGTAAATATGTTTTTGAGCTTGTTTGTTGTAACTAGCAATAGTGCAGTGATTATCCAGTTGTGTGATGATTACTATACTTCCTCTCTTGTATGTTCCCTTTGTGTTTCTGTCATTTATTATATTAAAAAAATAAAGAACATCTTTTTCCTAGCGGCTAGTAGTTCTGTGGTACCTTTCTGTAACACCTTAGTTTTGGTGTTTTTGAGTTTATATTTCAATTTTCTTTGAATGTTGTAGCGTTTTGTTTCTTGGGCCATAGGATGCTAAAGGAAATTTCCTTGTAATTCGGTTGCCACATTTGCTGTAACACCTCAATTTTAATGCTTCTGGTGTATTGAAAGAATGCTGTAGGCTTTAAGTCCATTTACTTGCAGGGTGGTGTTGAGACAGTTAGGGGCAAGGACTCATGGATGGGTGAGGTTTTACAGACTGCAAAGAAGAGGAAGAAAGGAGATGCAGGGAAGGTTTCTGTTACAAAAAGGTTGAAAAGAGAGGATGAAGAACAAAGGAAGGCCTTATCCTCCAAGCATAAAGGTTGTGATGAAACTGATAGGGTAAGCAACTCATGAGCTGTTTATGGAATGATTTTCTGTCAGTATTTGATGAATGTAAGTGCTGTTTCAATTGTCTAGAAACGGAAGAAGATGTTGACTGGGGATAATGCCCTGATGTGCCACCAGTGCCAGAGGAATGATAAAGGGAGGGTGGTCTGGTGTAATTCATGCAGCAATAAGCGCTTCTGTGTGCCATGCATTGAAAGATGGTGTGTCAATTGCTCACGATCTTTGTGTCTACTAACATGATTGCACATCATAACTTTCTTTGTAATATGACATTTACATACATATATAAATTATATACACATGGTTTATTTTGTAATTGTATTATATACGCATCTGCTATTTTTTGTTTTATTTTGTGCAACTGCTTTTGTCTACTGTGCTTTAAAAATTATGTCTTTTCCTTCTAGTATTCATTTCATGTGGCTATGTTATTTGATCTAGTGTATTGTGAAATGCTAATTTGTCTTAAACTACTAAACAGGTATCCTAATTTGTCAGAAGACGAATTTGCTGCAAAATGCCCATATTGTCGCAAGAACTGTAATTGCAAGGGATGCCTACGAATGCGAGGGGTTGAAGAGGTTCATGCCTAGCATTCCATCTCCCTTTTTTGCCTTTAGATTTTCTCTTTCTTCTCAGTTCTGCTTATTAACTATTTTTCTTCAATTTTTTTTCCTTTCTAGTCTTAATTAATGACTTACCATTTCTCATGAAGCAGCCTCCAAAGAAGGAAATTTCTGAAGAAAACCAAATCTCTTATGCTTGTGATGTTGTGCGCTTGTTGCTTCCCTGGTTGAGAAAACTGCGACAGGAGCAGATGGAGGAGAAGAAATTGGAGGCTAAAATAAAAGGTAGTGTGTTCTGGACTTCTATTGTTGTGTGCCACAAGTTGGCAAGTGAGATTGCTGTTCATGCTAATTTGTTTCTACTGCAGGTGTTTTGGTTAATGATATGAAGTTGGAACAAGCTGAATGTAATCTAGATGAACGTGTCTATTGGTTCGTTCTTTCCTTCTTTCCTTTCTGCCACAATCTTACAGCAGCAAGCATCTGATCTCTTTTCTTGTTCTTTGAATGCAGCGATAATTGTAAAACTTCTATAGTTGATTTTCATAGAAGCTGCAAGTATTGCTTTTATGATCTGTGCCTTGAATGCTGCGGGGAGATCCGCAAAGGTGAGATTCCTGGAGGAGAAGAGATAAAGAAAGTAGAGCCTGAAAATAGAGGCCGGGATTATCTTTTTGGTACTACTAAGTCAAAGGATGGGAGTAAAGGGTTCTCCTTGAGGAGGCGCAGCTCAGAAAATGAGCCTTCCAATGGAATAGGTTCTAGTGAGGGGGCAAGTAACTCTCTGGCGCTGTGGAAAGCAGAAAGTGATGGTAGCATACCTTGCCCACCAAAGGAGCTAGGAGGCTGTGGTGGTTCGATGTTGGACCTCAAGTGTTTTTTTCCAGAAAAGATGCTTTCCAATTTAGAAGAACGAGCTGACAGAATTATGAGGAGTGAAGTATTTGCAAACGCAGTAGCCAAAAGAAGTGATAGGTGCCCTTGTTATGACCATTCAGGGAACATAAGAACTCAGGATGTGCGAGCGGCTGCAAATAGGAAAGGCTCAAGTGATAACCACCTGTACTCCCCAGTTGCCACTGCTATCAAGGAGGATGACTTGGTGCACTTTCAGATGCATTGGTCAAAGGGTGAACCAGTTATTGTTTCTGACGTTCTACATTTGACTTCTGGTCTCAGTTGGGAGCCATTAGTTATGTGGCGGGCGTTGCGAGAGAAAAAGACTAATGGTGACGTAGAAGATGAGCACTTTGCTGTCAGGGCAGTAGATTGCCTCGATTGGTGTGAGGTCAGTTCTATTTTATTGAATGTTTTAGTGCATTGGGTGATCTTTTTTTTGTATATGTTTAAATGTTTTCATTTGTATTCTGCTTAGATGTGCCGTTACTTTTCCTTTTGTAGACTTTCCTAGGTGCATTTAAGAGGGCTAGGTTCACTTCCTTGACTTGTTCATGTTTGTGCTCTGCTGCATGTCTGTTCATGGTCATTCAACTCTGCTAGAAGATTTCTTTATTACTATGACAAGAAACAAGACATGCTCTACAAGTAAAAAAAGTACAATGTTGAAATATCACTGAATTTGAATTCTATTTCATTTTTTATGGAATTGTGTTATCTGTTTGCATGCAGATAGACTGCTCACAGCTCTGTTGTTAACAGCTAATTCAAAAATATTAAGCACTGGCATGCACAATTTTGTGTTGCAGGTGGAAATTAATATACACATGTTTTTTGTGGGATATATGAAAGGCAGAACGCACACCGTGGCACACTGGCCTGAGATGCTTAAGCTAAAGGACTGGCCACCATCTAGTTCATTTGATCAGAGATTGCCTCGCCATGGTGCTGAGTTTATCAGTGCATTGCCATTTCCTGAGTACACTGATCCTCGATATGGTCCGCTAAATCTTGCAGTCAAGCTTCCTGATGGTGCATTGAAGCCAGATCTTGGACCAAAAACTTACATTGCTTATGGATTTTACCAGGAGTTGGGCAGGGGTGATTCTGTGACCAAGCTTCACTGTGACATGTCTGATGCGGTATGTGCTGTTAATGGTGATCCCTTTCTTTGCTCATTTTATAACATCTGTGGTCGTGTCTTATATAAAATTGACTTGCAATGCTATATCTTATTCTGGGCAACCTGCGTCTCACTTTCTTTATGTTGCTTTCTCTGACCTGACCTTTTTCAAGCCGTGGCTGTATCCTCAGTTGGTATCAACTGGTGTTACTTTCTATCTTGTTTGTCTTGCTTGGGGACTAGTTTATCATGGAAGTCATTAATTGTGGCAAGTCTGTTTTGTTCAGGTAAATATATTGACACACACAGCACAAGTGCCCTACGAGTGTTATCAACCTGTGAAGATAGAGAAAACCAGAAAGAAAATGAAAGAGCAAGATCTTCAGGAACTTTATGGTGTTTCAGAATCCAGGAATATAACTGTTGATGAAATGCCAAAGACCTCATGTAATGATGGTACCTGTAAAGAAATTTCTGATAGTGAGTTAGTTGTTTACTTTTAGTTATGAAAAGGGTCTTTCAGTTGATTATAACTTACTCAACATTCTTGTTTTCATTGTGCAGGTTTGGACATCAATGTTGTACCACCTGTTAATACTAAATCTAAGGTACAAAGTGAGGCAGACCAGTGTTCAGACTACATTGACAAGGATAAAAGTTATGCTGGGATGCATAACGGGGAGAGAACTGGTGGTGCTTTATGGGATATTTTCCGAAGAGAAGATTCTGACAAGCTACAAGATTATCTTAGGAAACGTGCCATGGAATTCCGGCACATCCATTGCGATCCTGTGAAGCAGGTATTGTTTTCCTTGCAATTATTTCCTCTGTTTTACCTATGTTGACTAATATTCAAGCAAATGATGCAGGTTATCCACCCAATTCATGATCAGACTTTCTACTTAACTGAGGAGCATAAGAGAAAGCTCAAGGAAGAATACGGTTAGTTAACTATTCAGACCTTAGAAATGCAGTGCCCCGTGCTATTGTGCCCTATCTCCAATGTGATGGCATGTCTGCTATAGGTGTTGAACCGTGGACTTTTGAGCAGAAGCTTGGTGAAGCAGTTTTTATTCCTGCTGGGTGTCCTCACCAAGTGAGGAATTTGAAGGTGTGGCTTAACTCAACAGACCTTAATTTGTGCTCCTTTTTATTTTACTTTAGCAACAAATGTATTTTGTTGGTTAAACTGAAGCTGTTTCTGTTTTTATGCAGTCTTGCATCAAGGTTGCAATGGACTTTGTTTCCCCAGAAAATGTTGATGAGTGCATAAAACTGACTGGAGAGTTTAGGCGACTTCCACCTGATCACAGGGCTAAAGAGGATAAACTGGAGGTGGGCATGCTATATTTTCAGTTATCCGGTTTCTGTTTATGATGTTGTGCTATCTGATACGACACGGTTTCAGATTAAGAAGATTGCTCTTCATGCTCTAAACCAAGTAATAAATTTCTTGGATCCTTCCTCTGAGGGGTAAGCAGCAGCTTGCAGTAGCCTAGTGTTGAAATTTTGCTATAGAAGATCTGAAGTTGCAATCGAGACACAGAAATTTTGAGGCATTCTGATCACTCTTGTCATGTGATTGATCCATCAGGTTGAAGAGTGGGGCTGCCCAACCTAAGAATAAAAAAGAAGCTGAAGCTGAAGGACAGAAGATGCCTAAAAGGGGTCGCCAACGTCGCAAGTCCAGTGATGAAGCTACTGAAGATAAGCCCAAAAAGAAGGCTGGTCGTCAAAGAGGTGAGAAGAGCAGAGACGGCAAGTCCAAAGATGACGCTGTTGATGAGAAGCCTCCTAAAAGGCAGAGCAATCACCTGAAAGGCTCTGGCAAGCCTAGGTGATTGATCGGTTCACTGCTGACTGGGAAGGTAGAAGGCATAGTGGCTGTACTGACCCAACTTGGACGTAGTTATTTTGGAAGCAGGTTGTAGTCTAGAAGACTCTAGAATTCTAGAATAGACCAGGCATTTTGTCACCCCTAGACGCCATTGTGGGCTGTGGCGTCCGGCTTTTGTTCATGTGGTGATTGCCGGCTGGCACCATTCTGGAAAAACCATGCTAGGTGCTCGCTGCACAAGACTCTTCATGTAGCGGGCTATGGTGATTGGCTGTTCAGCATGTCTGTTGCTGATATTGGTAGTAATTGACCTGAATAGATGTGGTCATTTGAACTCTGGATTCTGGTTTTATATATCCAATCCATTGTCTGAGGCTGAGCATTCTCAGCTGAAAAATGCAACAACTTATGTGGCAGTCCAAAGCATGTCAACCAGATAGACATTATATATAGGGCCTGTTTGGTTCACAGCGTGGCTTGGGGTGCTCGCCCAGGCAGCTCGATCCGGCCGCCAGGCGCTCAAAATCGACGGCCTGGGAAGCTGCCTGGCCCAGGCACCTTCACCAGGGTCAGAACCAAACAGGCCTAATTGCACCCGGCGGCCTGGTTTAGCCTGACAAGTGAGCCAAGAAAATGTGTAGTGTAAGCTTGTGATGAAACAATGCAGACGTTGAAGAGTGGTCCTGAGCATGCTATTGTTGATGTGCGCCTTGAACACGTCCATGTGCGCCGGGTCGAGCGCTAGCCGATACCGAGACCTGCACGGCGCTGTCGCGCTTGGACCACAGTTACGATGCAATGGAGCTAGCACTTAGCACGGGCAGGTTTGGGGCGGCCTGCTTGTTGAGCAGCTCCCGCGCGGCGAGAGGTCGTCGCCGCGGGGATGGGTGCGCCAGCGTGCGGACGAGGAGGGGGACGTGGAGCCACAGCGGGAAGCGGACGTCCACGTGTGGACGAACATCCTCATGGTGCAGGCGTCGGCGTGGTGAGCGGACAGGCCAAGCGCGAGCGGTCTGCACGGCCATCACGGGCGCCGGGAGCACCGCCCGGGCGTCGTGCGCCTCGTCGCCCGCGACCCGCTGCACGTCCACGCCGGGGGCCTCGTCCTCCACACGAATATCACCCCGGTGGTGTCACCGGAGCAGTCCACGTCTCCACGACGACGTCCCCGGTGCCTGCCACGTAGGCCAGACTCCCGGCGAGGAGCACGTTGTCTGCCGCTGCCGGTGGCCAGCTCGTACAAGTACACGCGCTGGACCGGTGCCGACCCATGGTGCGTCGAGGAAGGCGAGCTTCACCTGGGCTCACGGCCCATTCATCGGTTGGTCATGGTGAATGTGAGGTGCCAGGGTCACCGGTGCCCGTGCGGACGCCCAGCCAAATCATGACGCGTGGCATTTTTAATCAGCCGGCTCTGCCAGCGTTGGCTGCCACGATAGGAATCTCACGCCACACATTTTTCGTCACAAAAGCTGCTGCTGCTGCTTCTGCATTTCTCATCTCTTTCCATTAGTTCCATGCGAGCTTTGAATGGACTGCAACGGACATAGAGAGATAGAGTCAGAGAGAGGAAAAGAAACAAAACCAAACTGTGACCGGGACGAAGGCTACGTCTCTCCTTGCCGTTCCTGCTGCTGCTTCGTAGCTGCAATTTTTTTTTGAGAAACTCTTCGTAGCCGCATTTGGATGAATGGGCTGTGATTGGCTCAGGGAGCTCCACCAGCTCACACACACACACCAGGGTCGGCACATCAATTTTAAGGTCCCTTGGGCACATCGGCGAATCTAGGATATCGTGTCACTAGGGTCAAGGACTAAGCAATGGGGTCAAAGATGTGTTGATTTTCTATTTAAGAGCAATTTGCTGGTGGATGAAAGAATTTTTAAAGAGTTTTTGGCAAGTTATCGGGGTCAGCTGACCCCAATGGTTACACATAGATTCGCCCCTGCTTGGGCAACAAAAATGGCAAGGACCCATTAAACTATTTTTCTAATAATATATAGTACTACTAATATGACTTCACTTGCAATATATGTTTAATTTATAAAGGATAAAGCTTGTACAACAAAGAAATAAAAAACAATGAAATAACCATTACGATTACCTCAATAATGCTTTAATGCTTTGTTAAAAACTATCTTTGGGCGCTTCTTGAGGCAAAATCTTCAAGAACCGTTCAAGATCAACGTTGTCCAAAACATCCTTCTCAATGGTGCACATAGCCAGTCCACTCAATCTTTCTTCTAACATAGTTGACCTCAGACGATCTTTCAATAGTTTCAATTTGGAGAGCTTATAAGGGAGAACAAGAAGGCATTCCGCGTTCGGGACTTTAATCGAGACTATCTTCTTGTTGAACTATTGAGTTTATGGGCCTTTAGATTCTTATTTTAATAGAACAAATACATATACTAGGCACTATATATATGAGAAAATTATCCGTGTGGCCCTGAAAATGCTGTGTCTTACTTTCTTGGCCTTTTTTTCTTCTGAACTTAACTATAAGGCCAGAAAACGATTTCCGATTTTTTTTGTTTTTCGGCCCTTTTTTTGAAAGATTTTCACAAATAAGCCCCTGGCGGTATCCTTTCAAAAAAATAGACCCTCACCTCGACGCCGTTGTTATTGGCGCCGAGCTTACACGTTTCGGCACCAGCGAATTTGGTACTAAGGTCTTGGGCTGACGTAGGCGTCGATGTAGACGTGGCAGTGACATGGCAGCCACCTCGGCGCCAAGATCTATGTCACCGAGGTGGTATTTTAAACCAGTGCCCAACCTTCCTGGCCGAGGCTTCTTCCTTTTCTTCCTCCTCCCTCTCGGATTTTTGCTCTCCCCACTTCGCCCTACATCACGAATCGGCATATTGGACCTTGGAAACTTAGATTTGATCAGTACATCTTCGAGAGCAAGGTATCCTTGCTCCCCTCCTAGCTTTTTTCACATCGATTCGGTATATATTAGTCGTATTTTTCAACCTAAGAGTTGTCATTACTTAGGGTTTCATGTAATTTTAATATTTTAATTATACAACCGTACGATGCCAAGGCGTGGAAAAGCTAGCAAACCAAGGTAACCTCAGCGCATCTTGTTATATTATGGGTTCATTGTTGTGCATCAAATGGGAAACTCTAGGTTTAGGGTATAATGTTAATTGCTTTTGGTTCTTAGAATGAAATTCGCTGAATTGCAGTTATGGCCGGATAACCAAAAATGCCTTCGACCAATTGCCTTTGCCTAGTGGTGTTCCAGTGCCCATGTGCTTTTACGGTGATCCCTGCAAGGTAGCCAAGTCCGACGAAGAGGACACGTATAGGCAGAGGTATTGGATGTGTTCCAATTTTGCGTTTGAGCCTACACTTCGTCAACGCCGTATAAACAAGATGGTGCGGAATTGATGTTGTGTAATAATTATTTTGTGTCCTATGAAATCTTGCATTGTTTATTTATTTTGTAACAATTGCGTTTTTGCAGACCCCTCCGCCGCTCTGTGATTTTGAGCAGTGGATCAACACTGAGATCAAGCCTGAAGATAAGGAATGGATGTAGAAACTATTGCGGTGGGAGGCAGAGGACAAGGAGATGATGGAGAAGAGACGCAAAGAGGAGGCTACAGAAAAGGAGCACAAGGAATAGGAGGAAAGGAGGCGTGTTGCTGCGTACACGGAGGAGAGGGAGAAGAAGTTTGAGTGTACGTGCCGAGCGAAAGCAGCGATGGAGGAGAATCCCGATGCCACGAGGAAGAGAAAGTGGCCTCATTGCACTCAGTAGTCTCCATGACTTGCTTGTTCTATGGTTTATTCATGAACAATGTTGTGTAGTCTTGGACTTTTTATTATTTTGTCATATAATGCACTTTAAGTTTGGGCGTACTTAGGTCATGTACTGCGTTATTTAGTTTGTCGGCATGTACTTCTAGTATTATTGTGTTTTTTTAATGTGCCCTAGTATTGAACTTTTCATTGTGTTGTTGTTTTCATTATTTGTGCTTATAATATTCAGTTTAATATTGCAGACATAGTGAAATGAGTTCACGTAATGCAAATAAAACCTAACGATGTAGTGCATTATATAATTCAACACGTACAACACATGAAATGGCATGTGAGAACATATACCAAACTAGAGTACAGAGGTCCTAGACTAAACCTAACATGCCTTAGGCAATTGAAGCGAACAAGAAGCACACAAAATGACATGTGAGAACATGTACCAAACAAGGGTACATAGTTCCTTCGACTAAACCAAACATGCATTAGGTAATTAAACCAAACAACAAACATATGGATGTGGCATATGAATAAGATAGGTTCATCCTAGTAGTGTGGCCACATAGCAAATTGTGTTGCACCTTCTCCATAGTAGCCTCCCATTGTTGTTGTTGGTGGTGGCGGGGGTGGCGGCGGAGGCCCCTTGTTCTTGTGATTAGGGCAGGTGCAATATGGATCATTGCAGAGTGCCTCCTGTGAACCCGCACCATTGTTGTTGTCGTCGTCTTCGGCTTCCTTGTAACCGCTGCTAACTTCTCTTTCTAGATTGAAGATACGGTCCAGCATGTAGTAGATGTACTGCTGATACGGATAAATTAGTCGAGGATCGACCCACCTATTAAACCCATAGTTTTCTTCGGACTCGGAATACTGCAATAAGTATGTCCTGTGAGTTGTAAGGGTATTCGAGAAACATATTTAACAAACGAATAGTAATAGCAATTACCCATGCTCGTGGGTATTTGAAGAAGCGACGACCTCCATCGATCCCCTCGGTGAACATATGCACTAAGCAGTCCTCACCATGCATGCATTTTAGCCAATCTTCCTTCCGGTTATCGTATCCACTGAGAGGGCACTCTTTAGTGAAATCACTCTAGCTCTCGGGGGGAAACTGATACACTGGTTCCTCAAAGAAATTAGGACAAAGAGACCCCTCCCACACAATGGGAGTTCCTTTCGTCCCCCCTTTCCTCTCCCACTCCTGAAACCCTTGCCTCTAGACGACCCTCCAGACATTCCTACTCCAACGAAACAGAATAGTGGTTTGGTTTTGGTTTTTGTTAGCAATGCATCCTGGAACGCATATATATAGGCAGAGGCAGGTTTACTAGCCGTTGCATTGTGTTGTAAATGCTTCTGGAAAGTCTACTTAGAATAACTGAAAAGCCTACATCGAAGGACACTGGAAAACCTAGATTCCTTTAGTGAAAAGCCTATTCAAATTTAGACTTCAATCACTATTTCGAAGGACACTAAAAAACCTAGATTCCTTTATTGAAAATTACACCGATGCCGAGATGTCCACGCCAACTCCAGCGATCTAGGCGCAAATTACACCGGCGCCTAGACGTGTAAGCTAGGCGCCAATTACTCTGGCGCCGAGGTGAGGGTCTAGATTTTAAAAACATACCACCAAGGGTATATTTGTGAAAATCTTTCAAAAAAGGGCAAAAAAACAAAAAATTCGAAAAACAATTTTCACTTACCTATATGGCCCTTCCGTCAACTCTGTTAGGTTTCACAGTTAGTTCAAGGTATAAGAAATGTCTAAAGTACCCATCGGCCCTTCCTTTCATCCCCTACAAGTCATGCACGGGTCGCGGTTGTCGCCAAAAAGGGCACGCTTAAGGAGGATGACAACATGTCAGCACCAACGGGGCTGCCCGGCGTCGGATTCGCCCCGATGGTGGATCCTAGGACAACGCGTTAGCGCTAACGGAGCTGCCCGACGCACAGGCTTGATTGCGCCAGGTTGATGCATCTTCACATCGACCACCTTGCCAACCACCTCATGAGTCGTGAGGATAGCGCGGTGCATGATCAGCGGGCAGGCGGACCCAGCATCTCTCAGTGACCTCCTCACCACCGTGGCCGCTGATGTGCGCATCCTGACGAGCGCATACTACTTCATAATCGAGCAGGGCCTGTCACCGTGACTTGACATCCTAACGAGCACGAATGGATAGTGTTGGTCCTCCCTAACCTCGCCCAGCTCACGGCACTCACCGTTGAGGTGGACCGACTCACCGGTGAGCTCCTGCCCCGTGGTTGCTTTGATTTTGTTTTGATGTGTTCGTTCTGGAATCTTATTGCACATCAATTGTTCCTGTTCCTTTATAGATGGTTGATGTTGGTATATATACACTCATGACTGATGTGATCTGATGGATTCTCAATGAATGGAATCAATTCTATAACATCTAGGTTCAATTTGATAAGTTTTGTTGTCTACATTTTGTGGAGTACTACTAATACACTTTAATTTTATTCTTAAGTTTTATGCATTTGATAACCTAATTCTACTATAATGAATATGTGTATATTCATGTTCACAAATAGTTATTTTTAATTTTATGTAATTATGAAAATTTTAATCCATGTGCAATATTGCTCGAAATCTAAGACAAACGGAACTACACTTCAATCTTTTTTCACTAGGAGTAAAATGACCATATAGGTAAGTGAAAATAGTTTTCTGCTCTCATAGGTAAGTTCAGAAAAAGAGGCCAAGAAAGGAAGACATTTTTTTCTTTTAGTGCCACACAGGTAATTCTAATGCATCAGGGTCCCCAAAGGTTTTCTTGGGGTGTCATTTGGGTGCCTATACTTCTAACAGGTGCCATCATTGGTCCAAATGGGCATATGCCCGATGTTGGGATTGGTGAATCCCAAAGAGGTTAACAGGGAGTGTAGAGAGGAGAAGTGACGGCTAGGGTTTTTAGAGCAGATAAATGAGTGTGGGTGAGAGAGAGCCCCTTACCCTCATGCCCTTAGAGTACTATATATAAGTAATTGTTATTTATATGTGCCTCCTTGGTGAGGGTGGATTTCTCATGCCACTACACTAGCACCTATTGGGCCTAATTTCTCATGCCACTACACTAGCACTTATTAGGACTCTTTAAGGAGGATACTTGGCCCATTTGCTATATGAGCTCCCCCAATAGTAGCCCCTCAGCTACTAAGTTATGGCTGATACTATATGACCAAGTAGATGCTCATACAAGAAGAGGCACAAATACAACTGTAAACTTGATCGTGAGGATTGCCCTTCACAACCTACACCTTCGTGCCTCACTAAAAACTCTATCCCAAAAACCCTGTGGGAAAAAATGGGCATGGAGAAAAGAGCACGCACACGACTCTAGTCTATACATGTGCTAACTCCCGAAGCCTCTAGCTCCAAGTGCCTTGATGTTGATTTGCCCGATATCTTCATCTTTGGGCTTTGGCTCTTTCTGCCGCTTCTATGACATGTGTAACACCCTGGTGTTACGATTCTTTTTAGCGCCGCGATTTAGGCCTCAGTAAAAACTTTCGAAACGAGTTTCTCTAATTTTAAAGTTTTTTTTATCATGAAATGATAAACAAACCGTTTGTGACTTCACCCTTGTGGCTGAGAAAAATGAGCCGCGCATTTGAAATACCAGTACGTGCTTTGTTTGTGCTGTGGTAACTAAATTGTCCATTATCACAGGGTTACAAAATAGTCAGCCTTGACAGGGAAATCACGATGACTCCCTGAAAAGTTCACGCAGCATAGTAAATATATATGGACTAAGTCATAAATCAATTTTTCTTTAGTGCTTAAAAACTTTTAAATAAGCTCATGAACATCATTGGACGCTGCTGTGCTGCACTGTCCCGTGTCCTGGTGCCATGCCTCTGCTGTCCCGTCTGCGCCTGTGTCTGTGTCTGAATTCTAAAATTGCTCTTCGAGCTGAGCGATCGACGTGCTGCTTTTGGAGGGGCCTTGGCCACGACTTGCTGCTGTCCGGCACGTCGAGCAATCAAAGCTGCTGCTCTCGCTTGGCACCAGCGCCCTCTTATTTTTACTTCCCTGCTCTGGACCACAGCACCACGCCACTGTCGGCCGTGCTGCCTCTGTGCCTGCCTCGCTGTCTTGTCCGTCTGCCTCTGTCTCTACGGTTTTGCCAGCCGAGTGCTGCTTTTCCCCACCGGTGCCTCTCCTTTTCCCCCACGCGCGCAGGTGCAACCAAGCCAGCCATGGCTGCGTCTCCCACCATGCCGTGTTGCCCCGCTTGCCTCCATCGCCAGAGCACGCATACCTAGAGCCGCGTGTGGCTTCACCGCGACTCGCAGCGCCCCGTCCGAGCCGCGCTGGACCACTCCATTTTCGCTGCACCACCGCAACGCTCCAGCACCGGTGCTACCCACTGCCCCACACGCCGAACCACAGTAGTCGCGCTGCCCTTCCGCGCCGGCCGTACCGCACCAGCCGAGCCCCACGGAGCTCCTCGGCTGCTGCCGTCCACGCCCGAGCCCACGTTGCCGCTCCGTTCCCTACTCGGTTGTGCGCCACCTCCGTCGTGCGCAGTGACAACCACCACCGTCGATCTCCCATGTTCGGCCATTGCAGTCCGATTGGGTTGGCGGTGAGCACCTCCAGGCCCTCCTCCACCTTCTCCAAGCCACGCCTTTTCCTCTCCTTGCCGGTGTCGAGCCGCTTCCAAGCTCCAGTGGTCATCAATGGCGGCTCCTGTGGCCCTCAACGCCCTTTCCCTTTTTCCCCCCTCGCTCATGCCATGAAGCGTGGAAACCAAATCCCCTCACCACCCTCTGTCTTCCCCAACTCGCGTCTCTCTCTCTCTCTCTCTCTCTCTCTCTCTCTCTCTTCCAGAGCCGAGCTTCCCACGAGCTTCTGTAGCTGTCCATGGCGGACGAGCCTTGGGCATGGCCACCGTGCCTCGCTGCGGATCAAGCCGCTCTCCCACCATTGTCGCACCGCAGTGGCCACTTCGGCTGCCACCGCGTGGGCGCGAGCACGCAAGACCCGTGCTGGAGCCGGTCGTCGTCATGACATTTTTTTCCCTACCGAACCAGCCATCGGTGAGGCTCGACACTCATCCCTCTGCTCTGCTCATGGTATGGGTAGAAGAAGGGTGACACGCCCCTGTCCACGCTGGGCCAGCCGCCTTGGCCGCGTGGGCTGGCTGGTGGGCCGTTCGAGCACTGCGCCTGGGCTCACTGCGCCGCAGGCCATGGCTGAGGCCGTCGACCGCGTGCCCAGTCCGTTTCGGTCGGGTGATACTGGGCCGCGCGCTCGCTATACGCCTGCCTGGGCCGTCTGGTGCCATGCGCCTTGGCCACGTGTGTGCCTGTCCGCTAGGCTGCTGGCCGCGCACCGCGCCATGGGCCGCCTAGCCAGCCCGCTTCCACGCTGCTGGCCTGGCCGCGCGCTGGGCCACGGGCAACGTGTCCGCCTGGGCCTTTGGCCGGTCTGCCTTGCTGGGCCGGTTTAGGTCCAACGGCCCTTTTTCGTTTGAGGTAATTTCTAATATAGATTATAAAGTAAACTTGTAAAATCAATATAAAATGGTATAGGAATCCAAAAATTATAAAACCAGTTTTGTTAGTCTCCTAAAATCATGATCTACCTACTAGTATGATTTGTTCACATAGTGGATAATATTCTTAGGAAGCTATATAATTAATTAGAGATAATTAATATTACGGAAAGGTAAACTTGTAGGAATTGGTATGGTAAACTGGTAATATTGTTGAATCTGAAATTTGTATAGTAGACTCCTAGCAGTAGTAGTTACTCACCGTAATTTTTGTAGCTCCAGAATAATCAGTTGCTAAATAGATAATGATGTCTTATTTTGAATACTGATTAAATCGATAGAATAAAATAAAGAAACACCGTTGGTTTATATAACTAAAAGAATTGTTAAGAAATATCGTCTTATGCGACAACATGGATGTAGCCTAAGTATGGTCGTCATTAGGACTAGCTCGTTCACTTGAAAGACGTAGAGCGTAGTTATACGAGTCACGATTGCAGTCAGTTGATCATACCCTTGCAATTCATTACATTGCATATCATGATAGGGACGTCGATGGATCACGGAGTCATCGGGAATTGCTGAAGAAATGGTGCTTTTGGAGATCATGTCGCCATGATGGAAAGCTAACTTCTAATTATATTTTACCCAGGCAAGCCCCGGTGCATAACCCTTACCTTTCTGCAGTTTAAATTATATTTATGCATTAAGTTTTAAGGAGTTGAATGAAACCCACTTGCATATATATATTTATTCCTATGAGTCTCACTAGTATAACAGGATCGTGTAGAATGCTATGCTACAGGACTCCGGTAGAAGTTGAGTGATTGCCTGTCATTCGCGAGATATAGGAAACATGTTACTATATGATTATCACTTGGAATATATAAAATGGTGGAAAAGAAAATGGCGACCGAGCAGGGATGTGGTTTGGGTATTGGTGGGTGTAAGAAGTTGTGTCGCCGCGGAGGCGGGTCATAGCTTGGTTACACCGTTTTCCCTGTCTGGTCGATTAAGGACCGATCGTGCATATGACTCTAGGCAGGTCACAGACTTATTATCCCGAGCATATACTTGTGTATGGGCGCTTGGAAAGCTTGTTGCTCTCTTGTCACGGATCCGGCTCTTTCCGGACCGACTGTCAGGGTTTTGTTTTGGTGGAGGAGGTCCTTGCGCCGCACTGAGTCCAGGACTCAGGGGCGGGGGCTTGGAGTCCCAGTTTGGACAGGGACCTGGACACCCGGGATAGGAGAGTGATGGGTTGGTCCTGCTTGTGCCCGGGGTACAAGCAGGGCGTGTGTTTTCGAGGTACCCAGCTGGGGGCATTGATTCACGAATCGCCGGGCTATCCGGTACGGCTTGTCTACGATTTAGCATCGTAGTAAGAACTGAAGATGAAAGATGGAAGATGGAAAAGGAAATCTGATTGCTTACCACTTGCTTGAAAGTAGTACAGGTGCTTACATAGAATGGTTAGTTAATGAACCAATGCGGCTATTATTAAAAATCAAATGTAAGGATGCACGCTTAGTAATGCTTTCTGCAAATGCAACCCACAAGCCAGATAGCCTTGCATATCCTTGGAGTCTTTTCTTTTCTCATGTTGGGTAAGTCTTGCTGAGTACAATTGAGTACTCAGGGTTTTATTCCCCCTGTTGCAGGTAACAGGTGGAGGTTTGAGCTGACATTTGTGTGTGGATTCCTCCTGGTGGGCTCAGAGAGGATTTCCTTTACGCTGCGATCGTAGTTGCTATTTATAACTCTCACCAAATACTTTTATAAATGAAAGTTTCATAACTTGTTGCCGTAGTCTATATATATTAATACTTCATCATGTCAGTAATAGATGTTTATTTCCGCTGTAACTCTGTTCACATGTTTCCATTCCGCTGTTCAATTAAATTGTTTATAACTCTGATAATATGATTTCATTCCGCTATTATATTAATAAATATTATACTCTGATATTGTATTAAAAGTGATGTAAGAAATGGTTACGAATGATGTAAGCTTTATTCTCTCATTTGTGATCCTGATGGCAAAAATGTGGATTTTCGGGTTCTCCCCTGGGGTGTGCCCAATGGAACTGAGTAATTTAGTGTGCTCCCTCGAGTGCTTAGTGTCTGATGGAAGACAAGCACTCCTGTGAGGCATTAGATTAGGCGGTTCTGCCACAACATGGTTTGTCGGCTTCGCTCAGTGTGCAGGTCTTCACCTCCATGACCTTCTTGGTGCATAGATCTTCATCTCAAGGGCCTTCTCGGAGGAAGCTTTCTTGATGACGCGTCTTACATTTGGAAATGGATGTAGTTGTCACAGTTGAAGTAGTCTATGTAGTCGTAGTCGAAGGCTGTCGTGAATCCTCCAAATCTTCTCTCACGAGTGTCGAGCAAAATACTTTACCTCTAGAGTGGTCAGTCCTCCGGTGTGCTCCCCTAGCACCTATTGGCTGGTGCCTATGACTAAATCTTCAGTCGCGCTTGGTGTAGTCGATGGAGTCATAGTAGTGGAGGAGATGTTCGGACCGAAGTAGTTAGTGAGCCTCTTGAGCTGAAGTGGTTGACGAAGGTGTAGTAGTAGTAGACCTCATTGCCAAAGGAGTTAACATAGCCCATCGAGCTCGACAATGGTGGCAAGTCGTTGTAAGCATTGATGTAGTAGTTGTTGACGAAGGCTCTCGAGCCGTTGTAGTGGACAAAGATGATGGAGAAGCCCCTTCTACCTAAGTATATTGGCGAAGACCGGTTGTTGTAGTTCACCGAAGATGTTGGTGAAGCCCCTCATGCCGAAGTGCTTGGCTAAGGTGATGTTGATGTAAACACCAAAGATGTCGTCGAAGCTCCTCGTGCCATAGTGTTGGCGGAGGAGAGTTATTGTGGTTCACCGAGGCTATTGGCAAGGACCCTCCTACAAAGGGTGGAGTGGAGGCGATGTTGGTGTAGATGTCGAAGGTGTTGGCGAAGCCCCTTGCATGTTGGTGGAGGTGGTGAGTCATTTTGGTTTGCCAAAGGTGTTGGCATGGATAGCGTGATTTGCCGGTGATCGTGATTTGGTGGTTCATGGTTGCATGGGTAGGTCGATGTGGGATTGGGGTATTGGGCGATGAGAGCCTTATTTTTGGCGGAAGATCAGGACAACCCAAATTCAAACATTGGGAGGCAGACCATCACAGGCAGGACATTGGTTGATGTCAAGAGATTGAATGGGAAATTTTTCAGTTGCTAGGTGGCACATCAAGAGAACATGCAATAAAAGTGGCATACCTTCCGTTCCTGGATTGATCTAAGATTAGCTAGGTTATTATTATATCAATCACGGATAGCCACTAATAATGACCATACCTTCCGTTCCTGGCTGGTTGCAATGCATGCATGCAACAAAAGTGGTGGAACACCACTACTTGCTTGCATTGCTCCTCACTGGATCGATCTATATAAGGAGGGAACGAATGCGGATGTAGTGCCCCAGGGCATAGGTGTCCTCCTAAGCGAACGGCTGAGATCAAATATATTAGATGGGAGCAGATGCTAGTTAGAACTTGTATTAAGCTGTAATACTCTAGAACCTATAAATGTGCATGCAGCCCGAGACACGACGACATGGTACGAAGCCTGCTTTTTTAGCACGACACGAGCATGGTACGGCCTGATGACATGCGGGCCTGGGCTAGCCTGGCTCGAGGGTGCAGGCCTTGCCTGGGCCGCTGCTTAGGCCTGTGGGCAAGCATGGCCCAGCAGCAGCCCGGCCTCCCCCCTCCCCCTCCTCACTCCCTTCCTCCCCTCCCGGCCTCCCCACGGCCCAGCGTCTGTCCATCCCTGCCCCCCTCCTCATATATAAACACACGCCATGGCCATGGCGGCTCACAACCGAACCATAGCTCATTTCACTTGCCAAGCCTCACTCTCGTCTCGTGGCTCTCGCCTCACCTCGCTCACAGGTCTCACCCTCGCAGTCTCGCTCTTGGCTTCATCCTCCCCGACACTAGTGAGATGACCTCGATGATCAGCCTACCGCCAGTGAGCAGCTCCCTACTCCTCATACCTGATCCCCTCCCTACTCCCTCTCCACCTCTACCTTCTCCCTATCCCTATCTCCCCTCTAGATCTCGGTGACTATGTGAGTTCGTGTCCCCGTCTGCCCTTCCTCCGCCACTCGCCGTCCTTCTAACCGGTGTGTCGTCTTCTCTGGGTGGCCCTCATCTTCTCCGGCACCAGGCTCCGATTGCACAGGTACATCCCTAACCTAACCCTAACCCTAACCCCACCTGCCGCTGGTGAGCAGCTCCCTACTACTCCTACCTGATCCCCTCCATGCTCCCTCTTCACCTCTCCCTTCTCCCTATCCCTATCTCCCCTCTAGATCTGGGTGATTATGTGAGTTCGTGTCCCCGTGTGCCCCTCCTCTGCCGCTCACCATCCTTCTAACCTTACTGTCGTCTTCTCTAGGTGGCCCTCGTCTTCTCCAGCACCGGGCTCCGGTTGCGCAGGTACATCCCTAACCCTAACCCTAACCCTAACCCTCCTCTTCTTCCATTGATGAATGGTTTATGATCTATTCTAATATATTGTTTTCCTCCTCCTCCATGTCTTTACGCAGGTCAGTAGCCGATGTGTCGTCCTCTAGCTGTGGCATAGAGCGACCAAAGTGGCCCCATGCACCGTTGAGGAACAGTGCTAGAGAGCCCTCCATGGTCGAGGACGCCATGGCTGGTGCTGATGACGAGATCATCTAGCCGCTCATCGGCAACGACGATCTCATCGTGGCAGGCCTAGCACTTGAGGACAACGATAACACCCAAGAGGACGCTCCTGCCTTGTTCAGTCTGGTCAGCGGTGGTGGTGAAGGGGCGACAGCGACTGGGACCCCGGTCTGCTCCAATAGCTCAACTCCATCTGTTGTTGGTACTGGTACCTCTTCTAGAACTGCTGTTGGTAAGCGTAAATCTGCTGTGTGGGTTGATTTTGATGAGATATATGAGACTGTGAATGGTAGGAAAATCTACACTAAAGCTACCTGTAAAATGTGTAAGCATACTTTGTCTGCTAGATCTAATGCTGGCACTAGACACTTGAAGAGGCACCAGAAATCTTGTAGGCAGAAAACTGATCAAGCTGCTAGAGTTCAGTCTAGGCTTGCTTATAATGTTGATGGTTGTATGCATTACTAGGACTATAAACCTAATGTTGCTAGATCAGAATTGTATCGCTTGATTGCTAGGCTTGATTTGCTGTTAGATATTGGTGAGACATAGGCCTAGGAGGATTACATTGTCCGTGCTCATAACCCTAGATTTGTTAAAGTATCTAGACAGAGCATCACTAGAGATCTGAGTAAACTGTTTACTAAATGTCGTAATATGCTTAAGAATTCTGTGTTGTCTGCTGCTTCCTCTATTGCTCTAACATCAGACATTTGGTCTGGTAATGCTAAGGAGGATTACATTAATGTTGTTGCTCATTTTGTTAGTGCTGATTGGGAGTTACAGAAAAAGGTTATTAGGCTTAGGTTGATTGAGGTGAAACATACTGGTGAAAATATTGCTAAAAGAGTTGCTTGTGTGGTTGAGGAGTTTGGTCTCATTGATAAGGTTTTCTCTGTAACTCTAGACAATGCTTCTTCTAATGCTAAGGCTATGGAAACTTTGACACCTATGTTTGCTAGTTATTTGGGTCCTAATTCTACACCTGAGCCTATTGATCCTTCTAAGCGTAAGTACAGTCTTGTGCATCAACGTTGTGCTTATCATATCATTAATCTAATTGTAAAATCTGGTTTAAAGAGGTTCAAACCTTACACAAAAGATTTTAGAACGGCTATTAACTTCTTAAATTTCTCTAATCAAAGAATTGCTATGTTTAAGAACTACTGTACTGCCCAGGGTGTTAGACCTAGAAAGTTTGGCTTAGATATGGATGTTAGATGGAATGCTACATATCTTATGCTTAAACACTTGGTTCTATATAAGCATGCTTTTTCTGTGTTCATTAATTCCAATTATGGCTCTGAATTGTTGTCTGCAAGGCATTGGTATATAGCTAAAAAGATATTGGAGTTTCTGGAACTATTTTACGACTCCACTGTTATTCTTTCTAGTGTTTACTATCCAACTAATCCACTTATCTTGCACCATCTGCTAGAAATTGCTTCTCATTTACATGCAAGTGAAAAAGATCAAAATCTAATTGCTGTTGTATATCCTATGAAGATTAAATTCCTTAAATACTGGCAGCATATACCTCTATTATATTCATTTGCATTCATTTTTTATCCTAGAGCTAAGATGAGAGGTTTATTTAGAGTCCTAGAATTATTTAAAGAGAGCACTGCTTGTGATTATACTTCATATTATGCTGATGTGAAAATTAAAATTTACAAGTTATTTAACAAATATGAGAGAAAGTTTGGTGCAGCTAGGAGTCAAAGGGTTGCACAGCTTGCAAGCCATACAGGTAAGAGAAAACAGGCATGGGGAAGAATCTTTGGAGGCCCTGAATCTGTTGTTGGTCCTTTCCCTGCCTATGCCCCCACTTTATCTACTTGTACTGCTAATGAGCTCTCAGTTTATCTAGATAGTGACAATGTTACTACATATGAGGATGATTTTGATTTACTTCTCTGGTGGCGTGACCACAAACTAACCTATCCAATCCTATCTATAATGGCTAGAGATATTATGTCTGTTCCTATTTCTACTATCTCTTCGGAATCATATTTTAGCTTGACAGGAAGGATAATCGAAGAGCGGCGACACTGCTTGTTGCCTGAAATGGTGGAGATGCTGGCCTACATAAAGGATTGGGAGTTGGAAGAGATCAGATTATAACATACTATTGACAACTAAGAACTGGAGGACTCCATCAAGAATCTGTACCTAGATGATGATGCAGATGGGGCTGCTGGTACTGCTGGTTCATCTAGGGCTAGGGCTGGGGCTGGGGTTGATACATCTAGGACTCGGGCTCCTGGTAGTTAATCTGTTATCTCTATTTTGTATCTGTCATCTGTGACTGACAAGTGTGACTTGGGACCTTTGAACAATGATGGAAGAGTTATTAAGAGCTGTGCTGCACTCTTTTTCCTTTTCTATGGTTCCTCAAAAGGATGAGTTTTACCTAAAAAGATTTTTAATGAGACAGCATTGCACAAACAGCTCATTTATCTTATCTCCTTTGGTGCCTTTTATTTTGTTGGATTTAGTCATTTGGAGTTTGCTAAGTTCTTGACTTAGAAGTTAGAATCTGTGTGTGATCAGTATATGGTTGAGTGTTGGTTTGTTGGATGAGAATGTGAAGAATTTTGGAGTTTGCTTACTTCTTGACTTAGAAGTTAGAATCTGAGAAGAATTTGTGATCAGTTTGACAGTTTGTGACTTAGAAGTTCTTAACTTGTGAGTTGAGATTTTGAAATTTGAATGGATGAATGAATCTGTGCTAACTGTTGGATGAGAAAAATTTTAAGATGACTTACGATCACCGGGCTTTGGGCCGACCCAGCCCACAGTTCTGGCCGTGCTTCCCGGACCAGCACGACACGAATTTTAGCCCGTAGGGCTGTGCTTGGGCCGAAGGCCAGGCACGACGCCCGGAGGGGAACAGCACAGGAGGCACGACCACCTACGGGCCGTGCTTGGCCTGAGCCCGTGTCGAGCCGGGCCGGGCCGGCCCGTGGTTCCATCTGACAAGGGAATCAGGTTTTGGTTTCACACATGCGAAATGGTACACTAGAGTACTGGAGCTTGCGCCACTAGCAGTGCATGTGCAGGTGCCCACAGGATGACGTGTGTGATAATTTATTAATGTGCATCCCTTTTGTCATTACAAATATTCAAATCACCATATTTATTAAACAATACATCTGATTTATAATCCGATTGAACTGTTGTGTTCCTTACAATTAAGTCTATAAATCAAGACCAATTTTGATTATGTTTTGATGTAAAATAAAATAACAACATGTGGGTCCCACATAAAAATCTCAAGCACTCCATGGCTGTGATATTGTGTATCCTTTTGTCATCACAAATATTTAAATCAGTATATTTATGCATCTCATTTATAGTTCGATTGAACCATTGTGTTCCTTACAATTAAATCTACAAGTCAAGACCAATATTGATTATGTTTTGTTGTAAAATAAATAAAAATGTCTAGGCCAGACATGAAACTTTCATAGCTTTAATACATTAAGCATATTGCAAAAACAAATTACACAATAGCTCGTGGTTGCATGTTCAGTTACTTGCTATGTAATTAAGTTATGTTATTTATGTATTTTTTAACCATATATTGTTAATTATCAGCCGAGTTGTACTCATTCTAATAATCAACACTAAACCGTAAAACCCTAAAACGCTAAACCATAAACCCTAAAACCCTACACCCTAAACCCTAAACCCTAACCCCTAAACCCTAAAACCCTTAAACCCTAATCCCAAATTCTAAACCCTAAACCCTGTACTCATTTTAATAATCAACCCTAAACCCTAAAACACTAAACCATAAACCCTAAACCATAAAAACTAAAACCCTAAACCATAAACCCTAAAACCCTAACACCCAAAACTCCAAATCCCAACCCCTAAATCCTAACCCTAAACCCTAAAACATAAAACCCTAAACCCTAAACCCTAAACGTAAAAACCCTAAACCCTAAAACCCTAAACTCTAAAACCCTAAACCCTAACCCTAAAACTCTAAACCCGGCCAAACCTCAAAACCCTAACCCCAAACCCGAAAACATGAACCCTAAACCCCGGCGAGTCTTGACACATACGATTTTTCTAAGACAACAAACAATACATGATTAATATGCTGCTGAAACTTGTATTATTTTTTAGCATCTTAACGACCTTAAATAAAAAAACTAAAAACTAAAAAGTTATAGATCTCGTCGAGAGATACAATGTCATATAAAAATAGCTTCAAAATTTTATGTATGATTATTTATTATTGTAAATATGCTTAATGTATAAAAGCTATGAGCATTTTAACGTGGGGCCCACATGTTATTGTTTTATTTTACATCAGAACATAATCAATATTAGTCTTGATTTGTAGATTTAATTGTAAGAAGCACAAAGCTCCAATCAGATTATAAGTTGGATGTATGGTTTAATAAATATGATGATTTAAATATTCATAATATAAAAGGATTAAGCAACCGCGCAAGCAATAAATGAAAACACTGTGTCATCACTGTAGTGGCGCTGGGCACTCCCCAAACCACTGCAACGGCCCGTTCGGGAAAAAAGATAAAACACTGTTTCGGCTAATTTGTTGTGAGAGAAAAATATTGTTGCGGCTAAAAAATAAGCTGAAAAGTATGGATTATAAGACAAGCGAACAGGACCAACGTGTAGTTTTATGTGATAAAGGTGTCATAACTATTAAGAGATGATCCTTAGGCCTGGTTTAGATTCAGCATGTAAAGTTTTGTGATGTCATATCGGAGGTTATATGGAGATGTCGCATGGGGTGTTTGAATACTATTAAAAAACAAATTACAGAATCCGTCAGTAAACCACGAGACGAATTTATTAAGCCTAATTAATCTGTCATTAGCACATGTGTTATTATAATACTTTATTATCAAATTATGGATTAATTAGGTTTAAAAGATTCGTCTCATAAATTAGTCATAAACTATGCAATTAATTATTTTTATTCTATATTTAATATTTCATACTTGTGTGCAAATATTTAATGTGACAGAGCGTAAAGTTTTAAGGTGGAAACTAAACATGGACTTAATTCGAGGGTCTGTCAATTAATTTGAAACCTCGCACGAATCTTTAAAAGCATTAAATGGTAGAGCAGAGGGGGATACATATGCCCTGGCGCACCCAAACATTCGGCGGAGGGACGAGGAGTGAGTCTGTGTTTATTCCTAAAAAGTTTTTTAAAAAGTGCTACAGTAGTTATCACATCGAATCTTGTGATACGTGTATAGAGCATTAAATATAGATAAAAAAACTAATTATATAGTTTGGTTGGAAATCACGAGACGAATGTTTTGAGCCTAATTAGTCTATGATTGAACACTAAGTGCCAAATAAAAACGAAAGTACTATAGTAGCTAAATTCTTAAATTTCATAAACTAAACACAGCGTGAAATAAAGAAGCAGGAAATTAAACTAGCTAAAAAGCGATATGTGTCGACCATGCTGGCGATGAGTAGACAACAGAAGAAGTTACTTTGTCCTTGCTCCTGGTGCTGCCCGTCTGGCAGCCGGCGCCATGCATCATCACGCCAGCAGCAGCAGCAGGGATCGACGCGCTGCTAGCTGCCCAAGCCTGGGCAAGGAGGATGGCAAGCCCCTCGGCGCAGACGGCAGCAGGACCGAGACACTGTCGAGTCAGACTACTTCATTGCCGACGGCGTTGTGTTCTCGATGCTGCTTCCTGACAGGAGTCTTGGACTATCTACACATAGATCTAGCGGATAAAATATAACTTAGATAAAAAACTTAATGATGTATCTCATCACGGCGTGGCGCGACGCAGTTCTGGTGTTGAGTAGAGGTAGCATCAAAATGGTGGTGCGGTCCAGTGACGGCAGTGAAGGCGATGGAGTTTCTCGTTGCTTACATCACCCCTCTCAATCGATTTAGGGATAGGACATCGGTGAGGGGCTAGCGGCTATGGTGAAACTCATGTCTCGAGTCCCAGCCCTCACCTCCTATTTATTGCGCTGCGCGACAAGTGTCTATCGGCCAGTAGAAAGGCTGAGCACTCCGATCACGACGCGGATCAAGGGTCCAAGGCCAGTTGGTGGAGATCAACCTAACATTCTTGTGGTAGAACCGCCTAATCTAATGCCTTCCAGGAGTACTTGCCTTTCATTAGACACTAAGTACTCAGTTCCATCGAGCATACCCCAAGGGAAAATCCAAAAATCCATATTTTTTTATTAGGATCACAAATGAGATAATAAAGTTACAACATTTTAGTCATTTCGTACATCACTTTTCATGCAACATCATATTATAATATTTATTGTTTATAATAGCGGAATATGATCATGTTATCAGAGTTATGAACAATTTAATTTAACAGCAGAATATAAATATGTGATCAGAGTTTCAGCGAAAATAAATATCTATTCATGATATGATGAAGCATTGATATATAAACTATGACAACAGATTATAAAACTTATATTTATAAAATCATTTAGTAAGAGTTATAAATAAAAATTATGATCGCAGCGTAAAGGAAACCTCTCTGAGCCCACCAGGAGGGATTCACACATAGAGTCAGCTCTAGCATCCGCCTGTCACCTACAACAGAGAGAAATAAAACCCTGAGTACTCAATTGTACTCAGCAAGACTTACCCGACAGGAGAAAATAAAAGACTTCAAGAATATGCAAGGCTATCTGGCCTGTGGATTTATTGCATCTATAGGAGCATTACTAAGCGTGCGTTCTTATATTCAATTTTATTAGCAGTCAGCATTAGTTCATTAACTAACCATTCTATGTAAGCACCTGTGCTACTTTCAAGCATGTGGTAACCAATCAGAATCATTTTATCATCTTTTATCTTCTAGTTCTTACTATGATGCTAGACTGTAGATAAGTCGTACCGGATCGTCCGACGATTTATGAATCAATGTGTCCAGCTGGATACCCCGAAACACACGCCCCGCTTGTACCCCAGGCACAAGCAGGACCAACCCATCACTCTCCTATCAAGGGGTTCAGGTCCCCATCCAAACATGGAATCCAAGCCCCCGCACCTGAGTACGAGACTCATTGTGGTGCTTAGGCCTTCACCATCCCCGCCTCTAATCAGTCGGTCCGAAAAGAGCCGAAACCCATGACAAGATAGCAGCGAGCCTTACCTGTTCCCATAAATAAGTATGTGATCAAGATAAGAAGTCTGTGACCTACCTAGAACCCAATGCAACGATCGGTCCTTAACCGACACAGGCGGAACAAGTGCAACCCGAGCCTCACTCGAATGCCAAACCAAGTCCAGATCCAAAGTTCCATTCTGCCCGGTCTCCAATTATCATTCATATATATTTTTTCAGGTGATAATAATATAATAGCAATAATAATATTTTTCTCATCTCTCACGAGTGACAGGCAATCACTCGATTTCTATCGGAGTCTTGTAGCAAAGCAAACTTCACGATCCTATCATGCTAGTAAGACTCATAGGATAAGGATATATATATGCAAGTGGTTTTCATTCAACTCCTTAAAACTCAATGCACAAACATAATATAAAGTGCAGAAAAGTAGGGGTTATGCACCGGAGCTTGTCTGGGTAAAATATAACCGAAAGTTAGCATTCCATCTTCGTGACATGATCCATAGCACCATCTTTCCAGCTACCGAGTTGGTTCCACGACCCATCATCGTTCCTATTATGACATGTAAAGATGCAATGCATGCTTCGGTCAAACAAGCATACACACAGGCATTAACAACTGCTAAAAGACAAGCAACACGTGGTCGAGTAAGACTCGTTCCCGAAAAATGTTTTCGTTCTATAAACCCCCGATTATTTTTTTGACATTTGATTGATTAAATATATATTTTTGTATTAGGGCTCATTTAGTTACCTTAACAAAATAATTCCTATGGAGCTACAAAAATTACAGTGAGCACATAATATTGTTAGAAATCTACTATAAAAATTTTAGAGTCAACACTATCACCAATTTACCACAACAATTCATACAAGTTTATACTTTGACAATATTAAGTATCTCAAATTAATTATATAGCTTCTAAGAATATTATAAAACTATGTGAACAAAATATATTAGCAGATAGATCATGATTTTAGGCATCTAACAAAATTAGTTTCACTATTTCTTGGATATTTATGTGATTTTATAATATTTACCAAAGATCCGCTCAGAAATAAAATTAACAATCTATTTCTAATTCCTCCTAAAAAGGAAAAACCAAAACCGGCCCACCGCGGCCCAACCTAGGCGCGGCCCATGCGCGCGGCGCGTGGACGCGGCCCAGTGACGCGGCCAACGGCGGAACCCGCGCCCCCAGGGCGTTTAAGCAAAAACGCCCCCGGTCTTTTCCCGACCTACACCGCGACCCAAACCCTATTCCTCCCTCTCTCACCTCTCTTCACTTAACCCCCTGACATTTCCCAAATTTACTCGCGCACCTCCCCGAGTCAGGGCGTACGGAGGCGCGATGGCAGCGGCACTGGGCGGCTACGTCGGCGAGCAGGGCTTGCGTTGGCCCCATCTAATTGGCCGACCACCATCACTATGCTAAACTCAAGCGCTACGCGGCGGCGAGGGGGGGACAGCGGGGCTCGTGGGTGAGCGTGGCCACAGCGCGCGGCGGCCCACGATGGTGACGCAGTCGCTCCGGCTAGCTAGTGCCTCTAAAAGACCAATCGGCTGGCGCCAGAGCACCACAGACTTACCAGAACACTAGCCGAGGCGATGGTTGACGTGAAGGAAGGCTGGGGTGGGCTGGCCATGTGCGCGCAACGAGGTCGGCGGCGCTCTAGGTGTGGCACCATCACGTCATCGCACTAGTGGTGACCACCCTGGCCTAAATGGCACGAGCATCAGCGGTAGGGAGTCGAGACGAGCTCAGAGCCACGAGCAATTGAACTATTACCACTGCAATACTACCTTTCTTCCCTGTTCCCAGTCACGGTGGCGACATGGCCCGCGGTGAGCAAAACCTCAAATTTATGCGATGGAGGGCATCTAAGGTAACTGGCACGGTCGGAACGACTAACTGGTTATGAGTCCTTGCTACAATGGCATTGAATCGAGCTAGGATGCTACAGTCTGCGCATTATTTCGTGAAGCGGCGCAGCTGCTAGTGCCCGAACAGAGCCATTAAGGTGTGCCCATGTGTGGCCATGCACACATAGCAGCGCGATGTCGTGATGCAGCAGGCTACGTGACGACATCAAGCTTGGCTTGGTAGGTGATTCGAGCGGTGAGACGGGCGCCACGCCGGTCCAGCGGCTGAGCGGCCACAACTTGGCCCATGCGTGGCTTGGCTAGAAGCGCACACGCGACGACCATGTCACGGCAGCCTAGCAGCGCAGTCGGCCCGCAGTGGCGGCCGAGGCCACCCCATCCTGACGCACGGCCGACAGCCCGCAAGTCCAACCATGGCATGACGACGGCCAAGAAAGGGCCAGAACGGTAGTGCGCGCGGTGACCGCGGACACGGGCTGCGCCACAATGAGCGGTGATGTGCACGGTTTTTAAAGCGATACAAAAGCTGCTGATCAACTCAACCCGGGTTTAACCGGTTCCACTAACCTAAAGTTGGTACTAACACCTAGTTGGCGAAATAAACCTCATGTCCAGAGAGCGACTAGAGAGCAAGATAGGGAGGTGCCAACATGAGTCCGTCACGTGGGATGGTGGTTCACGAACCGGGCACCGAATCATAGTTCACAACACGTTCCAACGTAGTTCGGAGAATTTTTGCGCGAGCAATGCAACACCCAACACCACAACTACTTATACCATGCCCGTGCACTCACCTTGGTGCGACCAATGATGTCAAAATATGAAGCCATCGCTTAAGCATTTTTGTTAAAATTGAAATGACAACATAGCATCGTCCATTATCATTTCGGACTTAACGAATTCGATGTTCGATTAGAACTAACCTTCCCCAACACTTTTCGTTGAATTTTTAAACGGTCTAAGCCTCATCAATTTCAACTTGACAACATGTCATGACCTAGCTCATACTTCATGCTAACTCATAGAAGCAAAACATCTAAGAATTATTTAACCCGTTTGTTCAATACAATTCCCCAAAGAATGACACTTTTAACATAAACTCAAGTGTTAGTTAACAATGAAAATGACCCTCCTTAATTCCAAGTTTGATTTCTGAACTCCCAAAATACTAACTAATAGTATTTTCTCCCAAAATGAATGTTACATTTCCACCTACTTCACTTGCGCTTTAAACTTTATTTAAGCGCTACATACAAGTGATATTCTATTTTTGTTTATAAAAATAGTTTTTCATGCCCAACAATTAAAGCTACGTATCATATTTTTCTTATTGGGATTTTCACTAACAGTTTTACGCACTAAAAGAATTACTTAGGTTTTCATTTGATTCCTCTCAACTAGAAGGTAAATCACATAAGAGTTGTTCATCATTTCGTGTGAGTTTAAATCTTAAAAACCGAGGAACTTATTTCGGTAATTTTTCTTAGGCCCAAATCTTGGTGCTTAGCGAGCTCGTAACACCAGAGGTGTTACAATTCCTCCCTTGGTATCACCTCATGACTTAAGCTTAACTTCCTTTTCTTTTTTCCATTCCATCATAGATCAGTGCATAGAGCGTGCCTCATCGTCACGGTCAGTTGCCATTAGATTTAACAGCTATAATGCACCTCTCTGTTTTGAAACAAATATTCAACTAGGCCCTTAGTATCTAGAAATCATAGGCTTTCCCGTAAACCTATGTCGACTGTGTGTTCTTTGAACACACTAGGTAGTTAGCCTTTGGTAAGCGGATCCATAAGTACGTGCTTGGTACTCATATGCTCAATGCTTTCAAAATGATTCTGGATTTTCTCCTTTACAACATATAACTCAACGTCAATGTGTTTGGCAGCACACTTGACCTGTTGTCTTAGGAGTTAACTTACTTTAAATGGTTATTGCTATTGTCTACCATTGTTAAATTCGGATACAAATTCCCTTAACCTCCTTTTGCCTGTTCCTTAAGCCTCATGTCAAGCTATACTATGGTATGCATCACTGATGATACCACAACTGTTTCTTTAGAGCTTTTCCACAATAATACTCTAACTGTGGATTTCACTACACATCTCGCTAAGACTTAACTTTTGTACCCTCAACTATTTGAGAGTACTTGTTCTTTCTTACTCAGCATGAGGCCTATGATACTTTACAAAATTGCAAGACATTCTCAACTCCATTCCAGTGATCTATATTTGGACTAGACTTCTGCCAAAATATCCCAGATACGTAAACTACGTTAGGGTAAGTTCTTACTTGTACGTTAGGGTAAACTACGTAAAATATTTGGACTAGACTCAAGCCTCCAATAGCTGAAGCATATAAAACCATGTTCATTTGATCGATCTCATATCGGTTCCTAGAACACTTAAAGTTTCCAAATCTATTACCCTTGACTATAGGAGCAGGCATAGGTTTACTCGCATACATACTTTATTTCTTTAGAATTTTTACTAAGTATGCCTTTGTGTTAGTCCTAATACTCCATTTTCTTCTATCTCGGTGAATTTTGATTCCTAAAACCAATGACGCTTCACCAAGATCATTCACATTGAAACTTGAGGACAAAACTTCTTCTCCAATGACAGATTAACATCACTACTAGTGAGTAGAATGTCATCTATTCACAGAATGTGGAAAATGAATTTTCCATTCTTGAACTTCTCACAAACGCTATTGTCCTTCTCATTTCCTTTAAAACCTAAACTTTTTTATTGTTTTCATCAACTTCAAATACTACTGTCTAGACACTTACTTTTAACCCATAAATGGATTTCTATAGGCGACATCCCATATGTTCTTTTCTTCCATGACAAAATATTTAGGTTGTGCCATGTAAACGTTTTCATATAAATCTCCATTGAGTAATGTCGTCTTTACATCCATCTGATGTAACTCTAAATCGTAATGTATCAATAACACCATTATGATTCTAAAAGAATTCTTGCACGAGACTAGAGAGAAAACTCTCATCATAATCCATTCATTCTCTTTGCGTAAAGCATTTTGCTACAAGTTGGGCTTTATATCTTTCTACATTCTCTTTGGAGTCATATTTTGTCTTGTAGACCCATTTACAGCCTACTGTTTTGGCTTAATTAGGAATTTCTTCTAAGTCTCAAACATCGTTGGTATTCATCGAATTCATTTCAACTTCCATAGTTTCTAGCCATTTAGACAAGTAAACGCTTCTCATGGCTTCTTTAAATAAGATGGGATCATCCTCCATTTGAATTTCTTCATTAACATAGACTTCATAGTCATAAGAAAAACTAGTTTACTAATTCTTTGAGACATTCTGGGGCCACAGCTACTGGCACTTTCATATGGGGCTGTTGTTGCTCTTCATTGCTAAGAGGCAATTGATTCTACAGACTCCTGTATTATAAGATCCTTGTTTACATTATTCATCTTCTTCGAAGAGCTAACAACAGGTGTTGTATTAGTCATACAACATCAACATGTATTGAGAAACTTGTTGCTCCTGAGTCACTGGAGTGGGCACGCAGTCCCTCTTCTCTTCAAGTCTTAGGTCTCTACATACCTCTACATACCATGCTCTCCTAAATCTTTTCATCTTTTCTAAAGATAGTGTATCTTCAAATATCTTATTTTAGGTTTAATCTGTTAAAACCTCATATGGCGCTTTAAGCATCACCTTAACATCTTTGAGGCTGACTACGCTATCTTCCTGTCGGAACTTTAAAAGGTCCAGAAATTTAGCTATTTCTCTACTTAGGGGTATCATTGTTGTGACCGTTGTACTCCTTCAACGGTCACATTCATCTTAATTAATCTTTATCTCACTCTTAATGAAGAATATCTTTCTTAATTGATCTTTATCTCACTCTTAATGAAGAGTATTTTTCTTAATTAATCTTAACATTCTCCCCATCGAAATATGGCATGAACTTTACTGCCATAATTTCAAGAACTATTCAGAAAGCATGTGAACGAGGAGACACTTATAACTTACTTCATTCACATGATTATGTCATGTAAACAAAGTTATTTCTTGATCCGTTTAGAAATACATTTTCCTTGTTTCACTTTAAGAACTCAACAAGATCTTTCATTAGCAGTACTTTTGCAAGTCACGCTTGCATGTTTTCTTATCTTTTGGTTAGTATTGACCATGGATAGGAGTCGTGGACTATCTAAGCGTAGATCTAGTAGGTTTAACATAACTTAGATGAGAAACTTGATGATGTACCTCGCCATGGCATGGCGCGACGCGCCTCTAGTGTCAGAGTAGAGGTAGCATCGTAGTGGTAGCGTGGTCCAGTGACGGCGGTGAAGGCGATGGAGCTTCCCGTCGCTCACAGCGCCCCTCTCGATTGGTGTAGGGATAGGACATCGGTGAGAGGCTGGTGGCTACGGTGAACCTCGTGTCTTGAGCCTCAGCCCCTAGCTCCTATTTATTGCGCTGCGCGACAGGGGCCCATCAGTCAGTAGAAAGGTTGAGCGCCCCCGATCAGGACACGGATCAAGGGCCCAATTGGCCGGCCAATTGGTGGAGATCAACCTAACACTTCTGTCTGCGCCAAGGGGCTTGCCGGCTTGCCAGCGTCGCTGCCCAAGCCAAATGCGCAAGGCAAGATCGAAAGATGGGGTGGCGAGGCTAATGCACCTGCGCTGCGGGTGCTGGAATCTAAGGTAACAGTAACGATTGGCTACAAAACAAAATATTGCAGATATCACACTAAAAATAACATTTTTCTATAATAGCACAACATACATTTAAACATAAATTGTTGTGGTATATTTTATTCTAAAGAAAAAGAAAAAAAAGAAAAAAAAATAGGAGGGATACAACTCCAGTCTTGTTTGGAATCCAAAAGGGAACAAGACCGAAGTCGTGTCCCTTCTATTTTTTCTTTTCTTTTTTCTTTTCTTTGAAACAAAATAATACTATGACAAGTTAAGTTTAAAAGTGTGTTATACTATTACTAAAAAATATTATTTTGAATGTGATGTCCACAAAACAGTTTGGGTGCGTTTGGTTCCATGGATATCTATGAATGGGACATGGATATCTATGTATACATGGTGTTTGGTTGGATGGACAAGTTGAACCTGAATATCCACAACAGGGACTATTCTAGGTAGATGCTGGATACCCTGGCCCTAAAAAAATCTGACGGATGAAGATATCCACATATTGATTAGCGCATGTTTTGTGTGACAATTAGAGTAGTATAGTGCTAATTAACATATTTTATTTTTAATTAGTGATTGTAATGATAAGATTAGTTTCCGTGCATATTTATTAGGGTATAATTAGTTGTTATTATTTTTAAATAATAGATATAATTAGTCAAGTATTCTTATCCCATACAATCTCATCCATCCAACCAAACAAAAAAATGGCTCGTCTCATCCATCCAACCAAACAAACAACATGGATATCCATATCCCGAAATCCGTGGATGGTCATATCCTATCCATCCTTGACCACAAACCAAACACACCCTTTGTTTTGTAGCCAATTGTCACTATTACATGAGTCTTCATCGACTCTCTCTCAAGTACACTCGTGCTGTAGTATATCCAGTGCAAATGTGCAATACAAGTTTTGTGCTACTGGATCTGGGAAGACATCAACAAATAGGGCAAAATACATAATTACAAATTCCATGAGGAAGCACCGGAGAACAAACATGTACATGCAGTCTTGAGCACGTTGTTTTCCGTGTAGATACTAAATTCTCAAGAAGTTTGCAGGCATCTCCATGTTTCAACGATCATAGATGTGCTCGAATCTATCGAAAGAACAACGCATCATGGATAGTGTACAATAAACATGTAAATTGGTAGTACGATCGAATGTGGAAATGAAATGAAATTCCACAAACCCTCTTGCTGGTTAAATAAATCAGAAATGCTATACAACATGGTCTGTCGCGTGGTGCCAGTAGGCCTCTCCTCTTCCTCCTCTGTGATTTGTTTTTCCATAGAAAAAAATGTTTCTTATAATTTGTCCTTCCATAGAAAAAAAACATATGATTGTTCAAGACTCAAATAAATTGGCATCGACTGTTACGCTGTCATCACCAAACAGATCAGGCAAAATATTAGAGAGAACCCTATGAATTTTTAGGCAAAGTTCTATAGTGTAGGGGGCTGAGACTTAAGATCGAGCAGCAGTGTTGTTCAGTCCCCCTAAAATATTTCCTGGATCCGCCGCTGCTTTGATCGAGCTATCTTCTGGTGTCAAATTATTCTACAGAAGCAAGCAGGCAAGGGGAAGGATGGATACTCAGTGCACCGTCTGAAAATAGCAATTTCGCTGCTGTAAGCCTGTAACGCTGATATGTGCTATTGTCTCGTGAACCTCATCTCTTCACTGTCTGGACGACTCTGTGTGCTACCCCTCTTTGGCCTCTTGCATTGGTCTTTGTGTAGGCTAGCTGATCTTTCGCCGTCGTCTTTTCCTTAGCCCGACCTGATGGTGTACCGGACGGTAATTGACACGCAGTACGTAGTACACGCAGTATCGATCGGTCGATCGTATATAAATAGAAGTAGCAGCGCCGTACCCACCTACCTACCTCCTCCTTCTTCTTCCCTCCGGCCGGCCAGCCTCGCTCCGTCCAGAGCCATCATCAAGTCGTTTTGATCATCAAGTAAGGCCCCTCTCCTTCCCTCGGGCCGATCTGCATATATCATCACCTTTTTTTAATAAAGATAGTTTATATCTGGCTTCATCTACCATGAGATAGAATCAGGCCAATTATTACCCCAATGGTGAGCACACAACTTACATAGTTCATAAGCTTACAGCCAGACTTTGGAAACACAAAGCGTGAAGTAAAGTCTTGACTAAGAAGGACCGATAAATCTATTTGAGAACCACCCATTGGAACTAAAGAAATGCAAAGCTGATGTCTCCAAAAGCCGCCCAGCAGATGTCAGCTGGTCCCGTAGATCATCACGCCGCTGCAGTCTTGCCCATTGCCGCAGCCGATGGGTTCATCTGAAGAGTACCTGCAAAAAAAATTTCGGTCCGCATATATCATCACCTAGTAGCTAATATAATTAATAAGCATTGATCAACTATAATAATTAAAGCACCGTTAATAATTTGGATCAACATCATCTGCTGCAGGGCAGTTCCTTGGACGACGGCTGTCGTCATCACGTACGATCGATCGATCATCCACGGTCGACACGTGGATCGAGGCCGAGGACCATGCCCTGATTCGGGCGTACGCTGCCCACGCCCCAAACATGGGGTCGGTTCGTGCCGTGCGAGGGTCGAGGCTTGGAAGGTGGAACCGGCGATTTTGATTAAAAGGGTGAACAAATATGATCGTATTTTTTAGTGTGATAAAATATACATAATTATATGTTTCAATAACTTTTTAAATATTTTGACACTATTTATAACCAAAATCATAACATTTTAATAAAAATAGGTGAAAATTGACATTTTAATGCTGTAAATTCAAATATTTATATAGGTACTAAACAAAATTTACTATGTGGGGGGGGGGGGGGGGGGGGGGGGGTACACCCTGTTTGCTTCATTGTTTCTGTGGCTTATAAGTCGACTGATATTGTTTTGTTGTGAGAGAAAAACACTGTATCATGGCTGATACGATCAAGCGAATATGGTTAGCTGCTTAGCTAGAATTATTAATGATCCATATATACTCCGATCCTCTCTCCGCCGCGCGCATGCAGCTTAATAGTCGGAATAGCCTACGTACTTAAGATCAAAGAGCTTTTGTATTCACGACGAGTAGCAGAACAACCGGCTAATTACCATACAACATCATCGAGATAGGAGACGGGCGAAGGAAGTTCTTATTTTGGTCTGACAATTGGCTTAATGGGTGCTTACGGCTCAGTTTCTTCGTTTGGCTCAGCTGTTATCTTTTTTTTATTTATAATCTGGGAGAAGGCACCGGAATCCAGCGACCATCTTTTGCTCATTCACAGCCCAAGTGTGGTGTGCTGGACTGTGGCCCGAGACGCTGTGCTGCACCTGGTCAGCCATCGAACATTTTTAGCTCGTATATAAACATATTCAACCCGGCCCTTTTAGGGCCCGTTCCTTAAATCTTGTCGGCCTAATTTCGGGGCTATTTTTTTTTTATCATCAGGCCTATCTATATATCGCCCACCAATGGGAAAATTCAGTCGCAAATAAAAGTTGGGCGAGGTGTGCGTGCCTTGCTTCGGCCCTTTTGGATTTGGATTGATTTTGGACGTCCAGGATGGCGCAACAGCCAAAGTTGCGGTCGCTGTAGTAACTGCAGTACGCCCGCGAGTACTGCAACCCGACCCAGTTCCCGCTCGGGTACAGTACAGCAGCAGGAACAGGAGGAGCTACCAAGATAACCCAGGCAGGACGACATGAGAGCAACTGAGCAAGGCTACCAACAAAACACAACCATTCAAGATTGAACCACCCGTCCCACAGGCCCACGCACAATTCCAAGCACAAATGGCCTCTAGATCCACAGTCCACAGAAGAAACGGATCAAGTAAAAGCTCACAGCAACACAACTACAGCCTGATACCATCCATCCATGTGTTATTCAGACCTATCACGAACAATTAAGTACACGCTCTGCCGCAGCAAATGCAGAGTTTCGGACACCATTTTGCAAATCTAGAAAACACAAGTTGCCTAGGAGTAACTCTCCGATCAGTCAGCTAAAAGGTGTGGAGGCTGCCTACACATCATGTCTCATATCTTAACATACACAATCAGGGGGTGAGGTTCTCGAGCTGGTGGCGATAATAATCAACAAAGGATGCCTGTACAGGCGACTGCATAAGCATTAAGTACAGGATAATTAGCAGCGGCTACTACAGCTATGGGGTTCCGCGAATCATCATGCCTCGATCTCCTTCGCCTGAGGCTGCTGCTGCTTGTCTCCGTCTCCATCTCCCTCTCCTTCTTCATCCTCCTCTGATAACTTGGTTAACTCATCTTGGATCATAACTTTGATGGCTTCTTTCTTTGGAGTCAGATCCATTTTATAGTGATTGTCTAAAAGACGAAGTTTGTTAGTGCATCTAGTATCAACAACTGAAAATCAGTAAAACATGTCTGAAAATCTTACCGAGCTTCTTAAGAATGTCACTGAAAGTTGCCTGCAAAATCAGATTCAAGAAGAGGTCAGGTTACTATAAGAAACTTTGACAAGAAATTAAAAACAAATGACAGAAAGTTGGTAAAAAACCATGACAATTGACAACTAGTACAACTGAGAAAATACTTGTGGAATTCCAAAATAATTGACTATGCTACAATAATCATAGACACATAAGTATGATTTCTGTCATCAATTACCCATGTTTCCAAACATCTGTTCACATTTTCACATTTTGTAGCCAAACTTCAAATCTTGAATATCAACACACAGGTGTCCATAATAGATGACGAAAATATGGCACTATAAAAACACTCTTGAAAGCAACTAATGTGCCATTGTACTATCACCATTCTAGATACGTTTAACACTTGGCAAATTGATGGTTAATTGCAAATAGTCAATAGTGACACCATTTTCTGTACGCTACATTGAAAGTTGTAACTAACCGTGTTGAAGTCAACTTTCTTGAGGGTTTCAGTAATGGTCTTCCTCAGATCGTCCTTGCTGGGAAGAACTGCTTCAGCTGATTCTCCTTTACCCTTTGTCACCTTTTTGCCTAGATAAAATACAATATCTCCACTTTTAGGGCAAACTAATAAATTACCTATGCCTTTTCTTACAGAAAAGTACCTATGCCTTGTTGATTTTTATATTAAAGTGAGATATTTCTGTGGCCATGACACAAGCAGAACAATAATCATATGTAGCGCAATGCAATTACCTCATGATGGTCTACAACTACAACTAAAAAAAAAAGATTAGCAAAAATATCCACCAGAATAAGAGACAAGGATGATTTCTAGAAATGATGAACCACAGTGGGGTAAATATGAACTGAACTGGAAATTTCCAAACACCGACAAAAAGGGGGCATTTTGGGATACTTATTAGGGTCACTACTTTACCTGATGACTTTTTTCCTTTGATCTCCTTTTCTGCTGTGGGTTTCTTCTTCCTAGAAAAAACCTTTGCACTATCATTGGGGCTTTCTTTTTCCTCATGAATCTTGGATGATACTTTTTTTACCGGACTTTCGATAATTTTCTTTGGAGGACCTGATTTGTGGCCACTCCCTGTGTCTGCCTTCTTTTTCCCTGAAGATTCTTTTACCTTTGGTAACTTCTTCCCTGACTTTTCTTTCCCAGATCCATAGTCACCTTCCTGTTTGTCAGCAGCTTCATCTGAATCTTCATCTCTGTTTTCCTCACTGTCAGACTTCATGGATTCATCCTCATCCTCATTAGTATCATACTGGAGCGCTTTCTTCTGCCTTTTACTAGAAGTGCTGTCATCGACAAATTTCTGCAGCAAGAATAGGCAGTGAAAATGTTGGTAATACAAAGATAAAAAGCAGGATGACCAACCGACCATGACTGTGTTAAAATAATCAATGGAAGTACACAATAGACATAGGCAAGAAGAAAAGCTTCATTTGAGCTTAGGGTCAAATAGCCACTAAGGAAGGCTAAATCATAGCTTTAAGTCATGTTCAGAGCTTTCAGTTGTATACTTATATTCAACACACCATGTAAGACAATTTTGGCACTGTACCTTCCTTGACCTACTAGGTGTGCTGTCAGGAGTCTTACTTGCACTTTCACCTCCTCTCTTGCGTTTTTTAGAATTTGATCCCTGGCCAGTGGAAAAGGATAAAGCACGCAGAGAGAATAATCTTGTAAGTTAATTCTGATTCCAACCACAAAACATCAGCAACATCTAGCTGATAATAAAATAGAATCACAATGTACGAATACGTGTTGTAACCTGGTCATCAGAGCGCCCAGAATCAGCTGGAGAGTGAGGTTCAGCAATGAAGTCCAACAGCTTTGACACAACATCCTCCTATATGAGTTAACCAAACTATATTAGAATGTCATGTACTGAATTAACCAAAATATAATTCCAAGAACAAGGCAGGAAAAGAAAACCTTTCTAATGTTTGCTTTTGGAGTTGGAATACCAAGGGTCCAACAGAGGTCCAATAGCATGTCTTTTACACACTTGTCAAGCTTCTCTTTGCCTTGGCTCTCTGCTTTTCCTACAAACACAAACTGCCTAAATTAATCAATTTGAATAAGCTAGAGCAGACTAGTCAATTAAGCTTTTGAGAGAAGAAACTTACATCACTCTCATGCCAAACAAATCCAGAGAACTGGAGTATATGTCCTTTAAAATCGACAGCCTGAAACATAACATAAGAGATAGAACTTAGCGTTAATATCATTCAAGAGTAATGTCACACTTTAGGATTTGTTAAGGAATCAAATGCAAGAATACAAAAGCATACTTCACTTGAGAATCCAAGCGACAACTAGCCATCTTTTAAATAGCTGGGGCTAAAAGTATATAAAGTAGAGCAGACAATTGTACAAAATAAAAAAAAAACAAGTGACCATGAAACTAGCCAAACCTTACTCTTGCTACTTTATATACAATCTTGACATGCAATCAGCTAATATCTGTACACACTGAGCAAAATTCACTTTGACAAGCATTTGGAACTTTACACAGAATACCAATCACTTAGGGCGTTGCATTATTTGTTTTGGATTTTTTTATTTCTTTATGTATTTGGTTCCAGAACAGTATATGCAAAAGGATAACACAATTACACAATCCATGGTGCCAAATTACGCATGTTCATTCTTAATTGTGCTTCTTTCACTTCATGAAAAGTCTTAAATGTGCTTCCTCTGCTTAGACATATTGGAGGGACTAGCACTTATTAAGAAATAAAGTGCGGTAGTTTCCTTGCATATTTTACATGTAGTTGTACTTGATACAACAAAGCGCTTGGATGATAGATGAATTTGCATCAAGGTAGTTACAAAGGAGTCTATATGTGTATATGTCGAAGATTTACCTTGCCTTTCCTCCCAAAAAGAATACTGTGAAGAAATTTAAGATCAGAAGGTGTCTTCCTTGATATTCTGTGTGCCACTGTTCACAAGTTTCAAAAGAAAAAGGCAAATCAGTGAAAGAGAACATTATAAGATTAAAGAAATTTCACAAACTTTTTTTTTTGCGACTCGAAATTTCACAAACTTAAGCATTAGGTGGAAACCCTAAAAACAGAGAATGACAAATCTTTGTCCTAATGAAGAACACATTGCAAATATAAGAAGCAATGCATAAAGAGAGATTACAAGTGAAATCAAAGTAGCCAACTGGCTTGTAGTCATCACAGCAAATCATCATAAAGAAAAGACTAGAAGGTAAATTATTCATAAAACAGGGAACAAGGAAAGTATATAAAGTGGAAAATGGATGTACCAACATCAACAGAGAAGAAAGGACTGAATATTACTTATTGCATACCACTTCCATCTACTCAAAATAATGAAATATTCCACCTAGCAAGATGCAATGATATCAGCCATGTGATACTGTACAAACTATAGTCTGAATTGTTGCTTTCCACTTAAATTTCAACAGAAACGATCAGAAAAGACTGAAAGGAATCTATTGCTCATCTAAGCTGATGAGTGATGAAAAAAACACCGAAGTTGCTAAGTGATTTGCCTAAACTAATAGGATCATAAAATTTTTAGCCTCGTCTTGCTACTGGTAGACACACAATTAGAGCAGACACCAGAGAACAAAAAAAGATAAGCTACTAACATAGGCATATAGCACCTACGTTAGAGCTTCACCGATGGTTCTGTGCTGCTCCAAATATGGAGCACCTATATGGCTTATAGCGGAGCATCTTGTGGTTGAGGTAGGGTTCTAGTCCTCGTGCCCCTAAAACAGAAGATATACAGTAATACAGTTCCCCAGCATACTCTCTTTTTTAGATTCTGCATATCTTGCTATTGGGTTCTGCTCGGATCTATCATGTTTTTTTTTGCCTTATAGCTGCCATTTTAATTTAAAAGCTAACAATAGTCTACCACATAAACACCACCTACTTTGTTCATAGAACTTATTCAAGATAGGTACAAGTTGGTCGGGGTTGTATGTGCTGGGAGGGATTAACGCCCACTCCTCTATGTACTTTTTCTTCTTAATGAAATGACACACAGCTCTCCTGCGTTGTTCGAGGAAAAAAAAAGGCAAGTACAGGTATCTATTTAGTCATTCAAAATAAAGAATCATACGAGATGAAGATGATAAGAAACTGGTTCTATTAACAGAAGCCCTTAGTGAATATAAATTACAATAGCAAATAAGTTTAAATGCAGGCACATCATAAAAGAGAAACAAGCAAAAAGTTTCCTGAAGCGACTGACGATCACAAGGTTTCTTCTCTCCAGTTAGATAGCAAGGTTCTGTTTTTTTTTCATGGTGCATAATCAAAACAGAAGATGGAAAATGCACGGCACACAATTAAAGAGTTCCACTCAAACCTAGAAACCATCAGTTTCAAATTTCAGAACAGTTTCAATCAAGAACTCAAGAACCAGTAAAACATAACAAATCACGTGTATAACACAACAGAATCTCTTTGTCATCGTCAATGTTTTCAGGTCGTCTGGTCGAACCTGGTCGCCATGGGACCGACCAGGAGACTAATCGCGATTAGTCGTCGACCAGGCCGATTAGTCGACCCTGGTCGTCCATCTAGCCGTCCATGTATATTAGGACATATATATAGTATACACAATAAAGCAAGCATCAAGACTGCATTAGTGTTTAGCTGGTGACACTAATGCAGTCTTGATCTTGACGCACCTGAACAGCAGCACTGCTGCAGTAGCAAAATAACTAACATTTAGCAGACCATAGCAGCCACACAGCCAGCATATTACATAACCAAATTAGTTCAGTACAGATAAGCTAAAGTGTTCAACACAAAGTCACAAACATTGACATTCAATAGTCCCACATGTCCGCCCAGTTAAACAGGCCCAAAAACAGAGTAACCCAACTAGTCGTCCCTGTCCTAGTCGCGATTAGTCGTCAACTAATCGGACGACCAGCTTTCTGGTCGAGCTAATCGAGTCGGTCCTCCTAATCGAATACCAGGGACCGACCAGGACGACTAATCACGATTAATCGGACGACCTGAAAACATTGGTCATCGTTAAGGTTTAAGACAGAAGAGAGCGACTATGCTGCCTCAGAGACACAGAGAGAAGCACACAGTAAACAGAATGAAAAGAGGCACATACCACTCGGTATATCCTTCAGAGGAGTCCCTCGTCCCTGTGATAAAAAAGAATGTCAGACACACTATTACATGCCGAAATGAAAAAATGGAACAAAACGAAATGCAAGCAACAAACCTTCTCAACCACGAAATTCCTGTTTGGCTCTTTCTCAATCACCTCAACCAACCTCTCCACTGTTTTCCTCTCACGTTGAGGGCGATCTGTACCATATGGGCTTGGGGTGTTCAGCAAACTTTTTGCTTCCCTGGATTTGGATCCATCCTGTTTCTTATCCTTTCCCTGGCTTCTATCCCTGGCACTCCTTGCTTTCTTGTTCTTCGGAGTCTCCTCCTTATTCTCTTCCATCTTCTTGTCACCTTCACCTTCAGCTTCATCTTCATCTTTCTTATCAGCAGAACCCTTTTCTTCTGCTTCCTCTTCTTCTTGCTTCTCATCGGCATCCGTTTCTTTTCCTTTGTTTCCTCTTGCTCAGCCGAAACACCTTCCTCTTGCTCCTTCGATTCATCCTGCTTATCCGCATTTGTGTTCTCCACTTCATCTTCCTTCTCTTCTTTATCTTTGACCTCTGTACTTCCTGCGTCAGCCTCAGTCATCTTGACATCCTCACCTTCCCCTGTCTTGGCATTGGCATCTTCCTTTGTATCTGCATCCGTTTCGACATCTCCAGAATCCACCTGCTTTGACCACACCAGCATCACCATCGCCTTCCTCTGCGGTCTCAGCCTCTGCCATCTTGACATCTCCACCTGACTCGCCCTCAGCACCATTTTCTGAGCCTTTGTTCTGCTCTTCAGCATCCTGACTCGCTACTGCCTCCTTGCTCTCGCTAGCCTCTTCCTTGGCATTATCCTTGTTATCAGTATCAGGAGCAGCAACATCAGCAGCGGTTGCTACATTTGCGACAGCCTTCTCCTCCATCGCAGGCGCTGGGTCGGCCTCAGGGCAACCAAGCCGACCCTTATTTCTCTAATAACTGTGTTAAGATGGTAACCCTAGTGAGGAAACATGAGGTACAGGACCCGCTGGGGAATACAAATCTGACAAAAGGAAGGAAACAGTGGCATGCTGCGGCGCTTGCTATGTCGGTATTGTTCCGAAGATCTAAACTCTGCGGTACAATTCCTTTCAAATACAAAGCAAGAAGGCAAAATGGAGGAATAAAAGCACCACATCATGGTCCTAGCTAGAATAAAAGGAATGCTAAAAAGCCTAGGCTCACATGAAAACTACGGCGGAAGAAATCAAATTGCACGCATCACCGAAAGGGCTAACTGACAGGGTAAGCCCAATTCGTTGCAGGAACCCCAAATTTCAGCGAAGCCAGCAGGCAATTGCACACGGAACCACACAATCACAGGACACGGACCAAGGAACCGCAGCAGCACGATGCCAAGGACCCCGGCTTCCGCATCCAAACCCTAAGCAATTCGGGCCGAAAATTGCCGGATTTGGGCGGCACCCAGCTGTACCGCAGCCCAGAAGCCCTCCCCTGAACTCAGAGAACCACGCCTGGCAGCTGTACTCTACCCGAGCAGAGGAGAGACGGCTCCCATGCGCTCGTCACAAAAACCCTAGAAACCCCAAGCTGAGCTTCCTCTGCCCGCTCACACGCGGTGCACCCAGCTCGACGACGACAGCAACCCCGACCCGGAGCAGAAGCACGAACAGTCTCGAGCAGGCGAGGCGGGAGGGAGACGAGGGTTTTTTCGGCCCTCGAGCGTACCAGGAGCTGGGCGGCGAGCAGCAGCCGGGGCCGCCTGAGAACGAAACGAAGTGGGAGTCGCGTCGCCCTGCCTGCGTCGCCCTCCCACAGACACACAGAGAGCGAGCGAGAGAGACGGGGAGAATTTTGGGGTTTTTTTTTTTTTCTTCCGGCGGATTTTAATTTATTTTATTTTATTTCTGATGAGTTCTTATCAGGAGCAGGCGAGCAGCGGCTGCGTCGCTGGGTCGGGATCGGGACCGGACCCCAGCACGGAGTCCAATCCGCTTTATTCGTCCGCGCGCGGGAGGCGTGGGCCCGGCCGTCCCGTGGGACGCTGTTCGGTGGGCGCCCCGCGCCGGGACGCTGGCTGTGGACCCCGCCACGTCCTTTACCGTTCGCGGGCGCTTTGGGCGTGTGGCAGGCAGGACCGCGCTGTGCTGCTTGTACGGGCCCGTGGACCGTGGTGGCGTGTGTGGGCCGTGGCCAGTGCAGCGCTTTCGGGCTCCGAATTTCTGATCCGTACCAGGCTGCCGTTCAAACAGGCCGGAGGGGAAAGGTAATCGAGTCGAGGAGCTCAAATCTTCTTGTTTAGTGTCATGGTTGTTTTTTTTTTGGCTGTTTTGGGAACACATCGTTCCAAAAGCTTTTTTCCATAACGCTGACAAATCAAACGGGCGTCTAGTCTCCTCAGCCAACCGAGCAAGCTCAGTGTCTAGTTTTATGGCTACTTCTTTAGTCCTATAACTAACCCTATTACCAGTGGCGGATGTAGAATAGAATTGAAGGGGACTGGTCTTTTCTTTTTCCTCTCTCTCTATTTTTCTTCTTTCCTCCACCTCTTCTTCTTCCTCACCCCCCCAGCTGTAGAGGGTTGGAGCCCCCCAGCCCCCCTGTAGATCCGCCCTGCCTATTACTAAGGAAAAGACTAGCGCTCGGATGTCCGGACACATTGCCCGCCCACGCGTATGCATGTAGCTCCTGCCTTCCTTCCCACACGCTGTTGTTGCGTCTGGCCATGCGCTGCTGCTACCACACCTGCCTGCATGATGCTGCTACTGTTGTCACTGCGCGCTGTGAAACATGTTTAATACACGCCTGCAATATATGTGTATGACCACTACAACATATGCAACATCCAGATAAAACACTTGCAACATACGTTTGAAACAGCTAAAACATACACTTGCAACATACGTGTATAGCCCTTGCAACATATGCAACATCCATATAAAATAGTTGCTACATACATTTGAAACAGCTAAAACATTTGAAACATACATTTGTAACATATGTGTACAACTATTGCAACACCAGATCTACTTTTGCAACATCCAGACGAAACATATGCAACATACACCTGAAACACATGAAATATACAGCTGCAACATATGCTCATCTACTTGCTGCCCCAATAGAGGCTTGTTGACACGGAGCTCGACACCGGTGCGGGCCTTGAGGTCGTCCACGGTCGATAGGCAGATGGATCGCGACTACAGCGGGAGGCGCGATGCGTGAGGCATGGGGGTGCGCGACATGGGGCACGGGGGCAGGTGGGTCGGTCTCGTTCGAAAAAGGACAGACGCCCTAAGGGTATTGTCAGTGCAGAAAGTGACCAACTAGTGAATATTTATAGTTTTGCTGTATGTTGTGATCGGAGGTGGCCTAGCACTCAATGACACAGGATTTATACTGGTTCGGGCAACGTGCTCTACGTCCAGTCGGGATCGGTCGGTGACTTTATTCCTGAGCCTAGGTGCTCAAAGTTTGCAGTGGGGTTACAAACGAGAGGGAGAAAGATGGGGTGTACAAGAGGTCCGGTCGGCTCCGACCGGAAGGGCCGAGAGTGATAGGAACTTCGCTACGAGCTAGGTATTCGAGCGTGTGCTTGCGGTCGGAACTTGGTGGTTCCGCGGTTGTGAGGTGTCGATGTCGATCTAAGGAACTCTGGCCTCCTTGAATCGGTCCCCTTGTTGGAGGGAGTGCACCCCCTTTTATAGATGAAGGGGATGGCTTTATAGGTGAGAGGGAGATAGTACGGATGTTTCTAAGCCTTGTTGCCCACGCCGACGAGGATAGCGATGATGGTAGGCGCCCACAATACTGTTGATGTCACTGTAGAATATTAGGTACACATGGGAGGTTGCGTTGGCTTCTTCAGGAAGGGTGGATGTCTGTACCTACAAAATACTTTTGTTATGTGAGGATCCCTTACCACGTGTACCAGGTATAGTGATCCCTGGTGCCCATTATCGATGCCTAGAGGCATGGGGGGCTTTTTGCTGTATGGGAGCTCAATGACGCCTACAATACTGTAGACACAAATGTCGGCGCCTACAATACTATTTGTATTAGGGCGGTAGTGGAGCACTGTTCTCGCAGGCGTACAGGGTATGTGAAAGCTCTAGTTTGGTTTTGGTTAATTGATGAAACCCTAAGTGCTAACCTAGTTTATCAAAGTGATCATGAGATAGGTAACACTATTCCAAGTGATGAAGCAATGACGAAGATCATGACAATGGTGATGGCATGGTTATGATCAAAGGCTTGAACTTGGAAAAGAAGAAAGAGAAAAACAAAAGGCTCAAGGCAAAGGTATAAAATGAAAGAGCCATTTTATTTTAGTGATCAAGACACTTAGTGAGTGTGATCACATTTAGGATAGATAGCCATACTATTAAGAGGAGTGAAACTCGTATCGAAATGCGGTTATCAAAGTGCCACTAGATGCTCTAATTCATTGCATATGCATTTAGGATCTAGTGGAGTACTAACACCCTTGAAAATATTTGTGAAAATATGCTAACACCTGTGCACAAGGTGATACACTTGGTGGTTGGCACATTCGAGCAAGGGTGAAAGAGATAGAGATGATAAAGGGTCAGTCTCGCTGTTTTTCTACTGACTGGACGCTGGTCTCAGGGGGACCGGTGCGTCCGGTCAGGCGTGACAGTGATGACCCAGCGTCGGTCATGTGACCGGATGCTGGGCCTCTGACTGATCGGACGCTGGAAGGATATGTCTGGTCAGAGCTGACGTGGCTGCACTGATGTCAGGGTAACTGACCGGACGCTGGATGTGTTCGGTCAAGTACCACCGGACGCGTCCGATTTAGTTTTTCAGTCTTTGGGAGCTTACTAGAAATAACCGGACGCTGAGGGTTCAGCGTCCGGTCACTTTTAACAGAGCGTCTAGTCATGTCATGACCGTTGAGATCAAACGACTCCTATTGTACGCAGGATGACACATGGCCACCATCGGGCGACCGGACGCTGAGCCCTACGTCCGGTCAGTAGGACCGGAGCATCCGGTCACCCCGATCAGTACCCAGTGAAGGGGTACAACGACTCTATTTCGTGGGGGCTTCTATTTAAGCCCCATGGCCGGCTCTAGCTCATTCTCTTGCACATTTTCATTGACATAGCAATCTTGTGAGCTTAGCCAAAGCACTCCCACTCATCTCCATCATTGATCCATCATCTTTGTGAGATTGAGAGAGAATCCAAGTGCATTGCTTGAGTGATTGCATTTAGAGGCACTTGGTATTCGTGTTGCGCTGTGGATTTCGCTTGTTACTCTTGATGGTTGCCACCACTTAGACGGCTTGGTGCAGCGGTGGAGGATCGGCATGAGTTGGTGATTGTTCGTGGCCGCCTTTGGTGATTGTGAGGGGAGCTGTACCTTCCCCGGCGGAGTGCCGAAAGGTAACTCTAGTGAATTGCTCATGTCATTGAGTTACCTCACTTGTGAGTAGATTCTTGCGGTGTCCAATTGTGTGGATGAGGTTTGTGAAACACCTCTTAGCCGCGCGAACCACCAAGTGTTGGTCGACACAACGGGGATGTAGCGTGTTGGCAAGCACGTGAATCTTGGGAGAAAATCGGTTATCTCTTGTCATTTGCATTGGTTCATTCCTCTACACGGCGGTATAATCACCCTACTCACTCATTTATATTCTTGCAAACTAGTTGTGATAAGCTCTTTAATGTAATTAGAAATGAGAGCTTGTTTTGTTGTTTTAAGTTCATCTAGTGAAGCTCTTTAGAGTAGCAAGTTTAAGAGCTCTTAGTGAGTAGTAACTTTGTAAGTTGTGTGCCTAGTAATCATTGCAACTAGAATTGTTGGATAGGTGGCTTGCAACCCTTATAGAGCTAGAGCAAGTTTGCATTTCGCTATTTATCATACTAATCAAATTGCTCTAGTTGATTTGTAGATTTTTAAGTAGGCTATTCACCCCCCTCTAGCCATATTAGGACCTTTCAAGTGGTATCGGAGCCGTGGTCACCGTTTGATTGAAGGCTTAACAACCTCAGTGTTAAATTATGGCTCAAGTTGTGTTCAACCATGTGGGGGGCAAACCACCATTCTTTGATGGCACATCCTATGGTTATTGGAAGAGAAATATGAGAATGTATCTTGGTTCAATAAATGATCAAGTATGGGAAGTGACCAAGAATGACTATGCTATCATCGATCCCGATGATCCCACCAACCAAGACAAGATCAACAAGCAATGTAACACAATGGCTCTCAACACCATATACAATGCTATTGATTCCAAGGTGTTTGAGCAAATCAAAGATTATGAAAGAGCAAATGAGGCGTGGAGGAGATTAGAGGAAACATATGAGGGCACACCGGCGGTGAAGAGTGCCAAGTTGTACATCCTCAAGGACAAGTTGACAAGTTTCAAGATGAAGGATGATGAGAGCATTCTAGAGATGTTCCATTGATTGCAAGTCATTGTCAACGATTTGAAGGTATTGGGAGAGAAGATCAAGGATGACGATGTCTCTCATCGATTCTTGATGTGCTTATCTCCAAGATTTGAGATGTTAAGATTGCTCATCATAAGAGGAGGATTGAAGGACATTACCCCCAACCAAGTACTAGGCGATGTCATGACCTAAGAAACATACCGTGTGAAAAGGAAAGGGGGTGACAAGGATGACAAGAAGGAAGAAGAAGACAAGAAGAAGAAGAGTATAGCATTCAACGCTAGCTCATCATCATCCAAGAACAAGGGTAAGTCCAAGAAAGAATCAAGTGATGATGATGATCTTAGTGACATTGATGAAGCTATGGCTCTATTTGTGCGCAAGATGGGAAAATTCATGAAGAAGAAGGGCTATGGTGCAAGAAAGAGAAGAGATCACACCAAGAGCAAAGAGTATGTGAGAAGATGCTACAATTGTAAGAGCCCTGATCATGTTGTAGCAAATTGTCCCTACAATAGTGATAATGATGAAGATGAGAAGAAGAAGCACAAGAAAGATAAAAATAAAAAGAAAGAGAAGAAGGAGAAGAGAATGATCTTCCAAAAGAAGAAGAAGGGTGGAGGCTATGTAGTCACTTGGGATAGTGATGGTACCTCGGATGGTGATAGCTCTAGTGATGATGACAAGAAATCTATCAAGAGAGCTCTAGCAAGCATCACCATCAACAAGAAGCTCTCCATCTTCGACACTCCATCAACATGCCTCATAACAAAGCCTACCAAGATAAAATATGATGAGAGTGATGATAATGAATATGAAAGTGACTCTTGTAGGAATGATAATGATGATGAGGATGAGGAGTACACCAAGGAGGAGCTCTTGGACATGTGTGAGCAAGTGCACGCTTGCAATGAGATGAAGAGAAAGGAGTGCAAAGAATTGCGCAAGAAAGTAAAATTTCTTAAGCAATCCTTTGATGAGCTCAATGCTACTAATGAGAGGCTATTGGAAGCCCATGAGAAGCTTGGCAAAGCTCACTCTAAGCTTGAAAAGGCTCACTCCTCTCTCATTGAGCAAGTCAAAGTGGAGGAAACCAAGAAGGAGCAAATGATCATATCATGTGATGTGGGACTAACATGTGATCTTATTAATGAATCTATTTTTGTTGCTCCCATTAATACTTCTTGCAGCAATATCACTTCTACTTCACCTTTGAGTGATGGTCTCACTTGTGAAACCTCACTAATGATGGAAAATAAGACCCTCAAGAAGGAGGTGAATGAGCTCACTCGTGCCTTAGGCAATGCCTATGGTGGAGAAGCCCGCTTGCTAAAGTGCTTGGGTAGCTAAAGGTTTTCTCTCAACAAAGAGGGATTAGGCTATACCCCCAAAAAAGGCAAGGCGGCCCTTGTGAAAGGTCCTAGTATGGCTAGAGGGGGGTGAATAGCCTATTTAAAAATCTACAAATCAACTAGAGCAATTTGATTAGTATAACAAATAGCAAAATGCAAACTTGCTCTAGCTCTATGAGGGTTGCAAGCCACCTATCCAACAATTCTAGTTGCAATGATTACTAGGCACACAACTTACAAAGTTACTACTCACTAAGAGCTCTCAAACTTGCTACTCTAAAAAGCTCCACTAGATGAACTTAAAAACAACAAAGCAAGCTCTCAATTCTAATTACACTAAAGAGCTTGTCACAACTAGTTTGCAAGAATATAAATGAGTGAGTAGGGTGATTATACTGTCGTGTAGAGGAATGAACCAATCACAAGATAAAAATTACGCCAATCACTAGGAGAATGCAAATGACAAGAGACAACCGATTTTCTCCCGAGGTTCACATGCTTGCCAACACGCTACGTCCCCGTTGTGTCGACCAACACTTGGTGGTTCGCCGGCTAAGAGGTGTTTCACAAACCTCATCCACACAATTGGACACCATAAGAACCTACTCACAAGTGAGGTAACTCAATGACACGAGCAATTCACTAGAGTTACCTTTCGGCACTCCGTCGGGGAAGGTACAACTCTCCTCACAATCACCGAAGGTGGCCATGAACAATCACCAACTCGTGCTGATCCTCCACCGCTGCACCAAGCCATCTAGGTGGTGGCAACCACCAAGAGTAACAAGTGAAATCCATAGCGCAACACGAATACCAAGTGCCTCTAGATGCAATCACTCAAGCAATGCACTTGGATTCTCTCCCAATCTCACAAAGATGATGGATCAATGATGGAGATGAGTGGGAGTGCTTTGGCTAAGCTCACAAGATTGCTATGTCAATGAAAATGTGCAAGAGTGGTGAGCTAGAGCCATCCATGGGGCTTAAATAGAAGCCCCCACGAAATAGAGCCGTTGTACCCCTTCACTAGGAACTGATCGGGGTGACCGGACACTCTAGTCCTACTGACCGGACGTAGGGCTCAGCGTTCGGTCGCCCGATGGTAGCCACGTGTCGTCCTGTGTTCAACAGGAGTCATCTGATCTCAATGGTCATGACATGACTAGACGCTCTGTCCAAAGTGACCGGACGCTGAACCCTCAGTGTCCGGTCATTTCCAGTAAGCTCCCCAAGACTGAAAAACTTGATCGGACGCATCCGGTGGTACTTGACCGGACACATCCAGCGTCTGGTCAGTTACCCTGACATCTGTGCAGCCACGTTAGCTCTGACCAGACGCATCCTTCCAGCATCCGATCAGTCAGAGGCCCAGCGTCCGGTCACATGACCGACGCTGGATCATCACTGCCACGCTTGACTGGACACGCCGGTCCCCCTGAGACCAACGTCCGGTCAGTAGAAAAACAGTGAGACTGACCCTTTATCATCTCTATCTCCTTCACCCTTGATCGAATGTGCCAACCACCAAGTGTATCACTTTGTGCACATGTGTTAGCAAATTTTCACAAATATTTTCAAGGGTGTTAGTACTCCTCTAGATCCTAAATGCATATACAATGAATTAGAGCATCTAGTGGCACTTTGATAACCGCATTTCGATATGAGTTTCACTCCTCTTAATAGTACGGCTATCTATCCTAAATGTGATCACACTCACTAAGTGTCTTGATCATAAAAACAAAATGGCTCCTACATTTTATACCTTTGCCTTGAGTCTTTTGTTTTTCTCTTTCTTCTTTTCCAAGTTCAAGACTTTGATCATAACCATGCCATCACCATTGTCATGATCTTCGTCATTGCTTCATCACTTGGAATAGTGCTACCTATCTCATGATCACTTTGATAAACTAGGTTAGCACTTAGGGTTTCATCAATTAACCAAAACCAAACTAGAGCTTTCAATCTCCCCCTTTTTGGTAATTAATGACAACCCTTACACAAAGATATGAAATAAGATTTAATTGAATTCATGTTGCTTGCCCAAGCATGTTTACCATGTGTAAAGGATATGGACAAGTTTCATGAACTCCATATGGTAGCAATTACTCCCCCTACATATGTGCTAAGAGTTTGGATTGTAGCTTTGCACATATGCTTAGATAGGATATATAGGAGACAATTTCTACCAAATGATGCTAATGTATAAGAGATGGACCTTTGAAGCGTGATACCAATCGAAGTGCACCATTATACCATCCTTAGCACCATTAGTAACTACACATACATAAAAAACTAGAATACCCCATGAGATCAAAATTATAAGTAAGGGTCTAGTTTCCATATGATGAACATAAGTCTAGTTACTTTAGCTAGATACTACTTGATAGTTAGATGCCACTTGTAAATTTATGGGAATGAAATCATTAGATGACCTATGCATACTAGATTTTCATTTCATCATGCAAATTTACAATTAGCATACACCACACAAGCATGGATGTTGAAATTTAGAACTTGTGCCATGCAAGCAAACACATGAAATGTACATTCAAATGCACCATACAAGTTTATGAGCTTGCTCCCCCTACTTGTGTGCTCAAGATTTTAATTGATCCCCTTCCTTTGTCATATCTTATCTCTCTACACTATTTCTCCCCCTATCACTTATCTTTGTTTCTCTCCCCCTTTGTCATCAATGACCACAAAGGCTTAAAGTATAGATATGTTTAAATTATAGATAGGTTGGGGCGAAACCATATGAAATGAGGATCATTTTTCAATTTGGTTCAATCTAGTTTACTTGCAAAAGATATTTAACTCGGTTTGATCCAAGGACAAGCTTCTTCACACCTCCAAATAAGGGTTATCTTGTACTATGTTGAGTTAAACACTTATAGCTCATTTTATAGATCAAACACTAGGTTTACAAGCCCACAAACATGTCATATGCTACCACTAGATCTTTTCAAACATACAAACAATAGTGGTAACATACAAGCATTAAATTCATTTGATTTTCATGAATGAGCCTATTCAAATGTGGAATATGTCTAGATGAACTAATCATATCCTTAGCAAGGATGTATGTCATGCCAATCAATTTATACCTTGTATTGCTCGAAGGAGAGGCATGTCATATAATGGAGGTGCATCAACACATATTGGTGAAGTCAAGTATGTTTAATTCATTCCTTAGCTTGCAAAACCTCTTCTCATCAAGTGGCTTGGTGAATATGTCGGTAAGTTGATCTTCGGGGCCCACACTCTCAATGCAAATGTCCCCTTTTTGTTGGTGATCTCTTATGAAATGATGGCGGACATCAATATGCTTTGTTCTTGAGTGTTGAACTGGGTTGTTTGTGAGTTTGATGGCACTCTTATTGTCACATAGCAATGGCACTTGCTTGATCCTAATTCTAAAATCACTCAAAGTAGCCTTCATCCAAAGTAATTGAGCACAACAACTACCAGTCGAAATGTACTCTGCTTCGGCGGTTGAAAGTGCTACACTATTTTGCTTCTTTGATGACCAAGATACAAGTGATCTTCCCAATAGTTGACATGTGCCCAATGTGTTCTTTCTCTCAACTTTGCATCCCGCATAATCAGAGTCTGAATATCCAATCAACTCAAACCTTGCGCCTTTGGGATACCACAACCCAACATTTTGTGTATGCTTCAAGTACCTAAATATCCTTTTAGTTGCCTTTAAATGACTTTCTCTTGGTGAGGCTTGAAATCTAGCACACATGCAAACACTAAACATCACATCCGGTCTTGATGCGGTCACATAGAGTAGGCTCCCAATCATAGATCGATACATCTTTTTATCCACCATATTGCCACTTACATCACTATCGAAGCTTCCATTTGTCCCTATAGGTGTACTAATAGCTTTACTATCATCCATTTTAAACTTCTTGAGCATGTCCTTGATATACTTGCCTTGACTCATAAATATGCCATTCTTTATTTGTTTGATTTGAAGTCCAAGGAAGTAACTAAGTTCTCTAATCATGGACATCTCAAACTCACTTGCCATCATCTTACCAAACTCCTCACAAAAATCTTGATTTGTTGATCCGAATATGATATCATCAACATAGATTTGCATTACAAACAAGTCATTTCCAAGCTTCTTGGTGAAGAGAGTGGTGTCAACCTTTCCCATCTTGAATCCCTTAGAGAGTAGGAAATCCCTCAATCTCTCATACCATGCTCTTGGTGCTTGTTTCAATCCATACAAAGCCTTTCTCAACTTGTAAACATGGTTGGGTTTCTTTTTATCTTCAAAACCGAGAGGTTGCTCAACATACACAAGCTCATTGATGTACCCATTTAGAAATGCACTCTTCACATCCATTTGGTACAACTTAATGTTGTGGGCACAAGCATAGGCTAGCAAGATCCTAATTGCTTCCAATCTTACAACCGAGGCATATGTTTCTCCAAAGTCAAGACCTTCAACTTGAGTGTAACCTTGAGCTACCAATCTTGTTTTGTTCCTTATTACTATCCCATCTTGATCTTGCTTGTTCCGAAAGACCCACTTGGTTCCAATCACATTATGATTCTTAGGTCTCTCTACTAAATCCCATACTTAGTTTCTTGTGAAGTTGTTTAGCTCTTCATGCATAGCATTGACCCAATCAACATCCTTCAAAGCTTCATCTATCTTCTTAGGTTCAATGGATGACACAAATGAGAAATGCTCACAAAATGAAGCCAATCTTGATCTAGTTTGTACACCTCTTGAAATATCACCAATGATAGTGTCCAATGGATGATCTCTTGCAACATTGGTTGGTTGAAGCACTTGCACTTGATTGCTAGCTTTTGATTGATCACTTGGTTGAGATGATGAACTAGCCACTTGTTGATCTTGCCCATTGCCATCACTAGTGCTTGCTTAGATTTGATCATGAGAACCACTAGCTTGCACATTTGAGTTAGAGAGCACTTGATTCTTGTCATCTTCAATATCAATCACCTCTCTAGACCTTAACTCACCAATGTCCATGTTTCTCATTGCCTTGATCAATTGAGTGCCTTTCACATCATCTAGATTCTCATCTTTCTCTTGGGAACCATTTGTTTCATCAAACTCCACATCATGAACCTCCTCAAGAGTACCACTAGCCAAATTCCAAACTCTATAAGCCTTGCTAGTAGTGGAGTAACCAAGCAAGAAACCTTCATCACATTTCTTTTCAAACTTGCTCAATCTAGTGCATTTCTTCAATATATAGCATTTACAACCAAATACCCAAAAGTATGCTATGTTTGGTTTTCTTCCATTCAATAGCTCATAAGGTGTCTTCTCCATCATGGAGTGACAATAGAGTCAGTTGCTATAGTAGCAAGCCGTGTTGATTGCTTCGGCCCAAAATGAATGACTTGCATTATACTCACTCAACATTGATCTTGTCATATCAATTAAGGTTCTATTCTTTCTTTCAACTAGCCTATTTGATTGAGGAGTATACTTGGCCAAGAATTGATGTCTAATTCAAAATTCATCACATAACTCATCAATTCTAGTATTCTTTATTTCACTACCATTGTCACTTCTAACTTTCTTGATGGTTGTTTCAAACTCACTAAGTGTCTTGATCACAAAAACAAAATGGCTCCTACATTTTATACCTTTGCCTTGAGCCTTTTGTTTTTCTCTTTCTTCTTTTCCAAGTTCAAGCCTTTGATCATAACCATGTCATCACCATTGTCATGATCTTCATCATTGCTTCATCACTTGGAATAGTGCTACATATCTCATAATCACTTTGATAAACTAGGTTAGCACTTAAGGTTTCATCAATTAACCAAAACCAAACTAGAGCTTTCACCTTGTCACTCCCAAAGCTAGCTTTGTGAAGGGCAATGGTCAGTTTTGCAATAGATGCAAGCAAGTTGGGCATATAGAGCAAAATTGCAAGACTAACAAGAACAAGCTACCTAATGTATCCTCAATTAAATTTGATTCTTGTTACATGTTTTTTAAGGGTGCCAATGGTGTGAAGGCTAAGTTCATTGGTACACCAATTGTGGGCCCAAAGAAGAAGGCCATTTGGGTACCAAAGACCTTGGTGACTAACCTATAAGAACCCAAGCAAGTTTGGGTACCTAAAAGGAATTGATCTTCTTTTGTAGGTAAATTATAAAGCCAGAGGAAGGCATTGGGTGCTTGATAGTGGGTGCACACAACACATGACTGGTGATCCAAGAATGTTCAACTCAATCAATGAAAACAAGAGCAATGGGTTTGATAGTATCACATTTGGTGACAATGAAAAAGGCAAGATCAAAGGGCTTGGTAAGATTACAATATCCAATGACTTGAGCATTTCCAATGTGCTACTAGTAGAGAGCTTGAACTTCAACCTTTTGTCTGTAGCTCAATTATGTGATCTTAGTTTCAAGTGCATATTTGGTGTGGATGATGTAGAGATTATAAGTGTAGATGGATCTAACTTGATATTCAAAGGATTTAGATATAAGAATCTATACTTAGTTAATTTCAATGCTAGAGAAGCTCAATTGACAACATGTTTGATCACTAAGTCTAGCATGGGTTGGTTATGGCATAGAAGGCTTGGTCATGTTGGAATAAAACAATTGAACAAGTTAATCAATCATGACTTAGTTAGAGGCTTGAAAGATGTCACTTTTGAGAAAGATAAGCTATGTAGTGCATGTCAAGCCGGAAAGCAAGTTGGTAACACACATCCTAAGAAGAGTATGATGAGCACATCTAAGGCATTTGAGTTGATGCACATGGACTTGTTTGGACCAATCACATACACTAGCATTGGTGGAAACAAATATGGATTTGTGATTGTGGATGATTTCACTAGATATACATGGGTCTTCTTTCTTGTTGATAAGAGTGATGTGTCTGCAACATTCAAATCTTTTGTCAAGGGTATTCACAATGAATTTGAAACAACCATAAAGAAAGTAAGAAGTGACAATGGAAGTGAGTTCAAGAACACTAGAATTGATGAGTTATGTGATGAATTTGGAATTAGACATCAATTCTCGGCCAAGTATACTCCTCAATCAAATGGGCTAGTTGAAAGAAAGAATAGAACCTTAATTGATATGGCAAGATCAATGTTGAGTGCGTACAATATAAGTCATTCATTTTGGGCCGAAGCAATCAACACGGCTTGCTACTATAGCAACTGACTCTATTATCACCCCATGATGGAGAAGACACCTTATGAGCTATTGAATGGAAGAAAATCAAACATAGCATACTTTCGGGTATTTGGTTGTAAATGCTACATATTGAAGAAATACACTAGATTGAGCAAGTTTAAAAAGAAATGTGATGAAGGTTTCTTGCTTGGTTACTCCACTACTAGCAAGGCTTATAGAGTTTGGAATTTGGCTAGTGGTACTCTTGAGGAGGTTCATGATGTAGAGTTTGATGAAACTAATGGTTCCCAAGAGGAAGATGAGAATCTAGATGATGTGAAAGGCACTCAATTAATCAAGGCAATGAGAAATATGGACATTGGTGAGTTAAGGCCTAGAGAGGTGATTGATATTGAAGATGACAAGAATCAAGTGCTCTCTAACTCAAATGTGCAAGCTAGTGGTTCTCATGATCAAATCCAAGCAAGCACTAGTGATGGCAATGGGCAAGATCAACAAGTGGCTAGTTCATCATCTCAACCAAGTGATCAATCAAAAGCTAGCAATCAAGTGCAAGTGCTTCAACCAACCAATGTTGCAAGAGATCAATGCAAGCTAGTGTCCAATGGATGATCTCTTGCAACATTGGTTGGTTGAAGCACTTGCACTTGATTGCTAGCTTTTGATTGATCACTTGGTTGAGATGATGAACTAGCCACTTGTTGATCTTGCCCATTGCCATCACTAGTGCTTGCTTGGATTTGATCATGAGAACCACTAGCTTGCACATTTGAGTTAGAGAGCACTTGATTCTTGTCATCTTCAATATCAATCACCTCTCTAGGCCTTAACTCACCAATGTCCATGTTTCTCATTGCCTTGATTAATTGAGTGCCTTTCACATCATCTAGATTCTCATCTTCCTCTTGGGAACCATTAGTTTCATCAAACTCTACATCATGAACCTCCTCAAGAGTACCACTAGCCAAATTCCAAACTCTATAAGCCTTGCTAGTAGTGGAGTAACCAAGCAAGAAACCTTCATCACATTTCTTTTCAAACTTGCTCAATCTAGTGTATTTCTTCAATATGTAGCATTTACAACCAAATACCCGAAAGTATGCTATGTTTGGTTTTCTTCCATTCAATAGCTCATAAGGTGTCTTCTCCATCATGGGGTGATAATAGAGTCAGTTGCTATAGTAGCAAGCCGTGTTGATTGCTTCGGCCCAAAATGAATGACTTATATTGTACGCACTCAACATTGATCTTGCCATATCAATTAAGGTTCTATTCTTTCTTTCAACTAGCCCATTTGATTGAGGAGTATACTTGGCCGAGAATTGATGTCTAATTCCAAATTCATCACATAACTCATCAATTCTAGTGTTCTTGAACTCACTTCCATTGTCACTTCTTACTTTCTTTATGGTTGTTTCAAATTCATTGTGAATACCCTTGACAAAAGATTTGAATGTTGCAGACACATCACTCTTATCAACAAGAAAGAAGACCCATGTATATCTAGTGAAATCATCCACAATCACAAATCCATATTTGTTTCCACCAATGCTAGTGTATGTGATTGGTCCAAACAAGTCCATGTGCATCAACTCAAATGCCTTAGATGTGCTCATCATACTCTTCTTAGGATGGGTGTTACCAACTTGCTTTCCGGCTTGACATGCACTACATAGCTTATCTTTCTCAAAAGTGACATCTTTCAAGCCTCTAACTAAGTCATGATTGATTAACTTGTTCAATTGTTTTATTCCAACATGACCAAGCCTTCTATGCCATAACCAACCCATGCTAGACTTAGTGATCAAACATGTTGTCAATTGAGCTTCTCTAGCATTGAAATTAACTAAGTATAGATTCTTATATCTAAATCCTTTGAATATCAAGTTAGATCCATCTACACTTATGATCTCTACATCATCCACACCAAATATGCACTTGAAACTAAGATCACATAATTGAGCTACAGACAAAAGGTTGAAGTTCAAGCTCTCTACTAGTAGCACATTGGAAATGCTCAAGTCATTGGATATTGTAATCTTACCAAGCCCTTTGACCTTGCCTTTTTCATTGTCACCAAATGTGATACTATCAAATCCATTGCTCTTGTTTTCATTGATTGAGTTGAACATTCTTGGATCACCAGTCATGTGTTGTGTGCACCCACTATCAAGCACCCAATGCCTTCCTCTGGCTTTATAATTTACCTACAAAAGAAGATCAATTCCTTTTAGGTACCCAAACTTGCTTGGGTTCTTATAGGTTAGTCACCAAGGTCTTTGGTACCCAAATGGCCTTCTTCTTTGGGCCCACAATTGGTGTACCAATGAACTTAGCCTTCACACCATTGGCACCCTTAAAAACATGTAACAAGAATCAAATTTAATTGAGGATACATTAGGTAGCTTGTTCTTGTTAGTCTTGCAATTTTGCTCTATATGCCCAACTTGCTTGCATCTATTGCAAAACTGACCATTGCCCTTCACAAAGCTAGCTTTGGGAGTGACAAGGTGAAAGCTCTAGTTTGGTTTTGGTTAATTGATGAAACCTTAAGTGCTAACCTAGTTTATCAAAGTGATTATGAGATATGTAGCACTATTCCAAGTGATGAAGCAATGATGAAGATCATGACAATGGTGATGACATGGTTATGATCAAAGGCTTGAACTTGGAAAAGAAGAAAGAGAAAAACAAAAGGCTCAAGGCAAAGGTATAAAATGTAGGAGCCATTTTGTTTTTGTGATCAAGACACTTAGTGAGTTTGAAACAACCATCAAGAAAGTTAGAAGTGACAATGGTAGTGAAATAAAGAATACTAGAATTGATGAGTTATGTGATGAATTTTGAATTAGACATCAATTCTTGGCCAAGTATACTCCTCAATCAAATAGGCTAGTTGAAAGAAAGAATAGAACCTTAATTGATATGACAAGATCAATGTTGAGTGAGTATAATGCAAGTCATTCATTTTGGGCCGAAGCAATCAACACGGCTTGCTACTATAGCAACTGACTCTATTGTCACCCCATGATGGAGAAGACACCTTATGAGCTATTGAATGGAAGAAAACCAAACATAGCATACTTTTGGGTATTTGGTTGTAAATGCTATATATTGAAGAAATACACTAGATTGAGCAAGTTTGAAAAGAAATGTGATGAAGGTTTCTTGCTTGGTTACTCCACTACTAGCAAGGCTTATAGAGTTTGGAATTTGGCTAGTGGTACTCTTGAGGAGGTTCATGATGTGGAGTTTGATGAAACAAATGGTTCCCAAGAGAAAGATGAGAATCTAGATGATGTGAAAGGCACTCAATTGATCAAGGCAATGAGAAACATGGACATTGGTGAGTTAAGGTCTAGAGAGGTGATTGATATTAAAGATGACAAGAATCAAGTGCTCTCTAACTCAAATGTGCAAGCTAGTGGTTCTCATGATCAAATCCAAGCAAGCACTAGTGATGGCAATGGGCAAGATCAACAAGTGGCTAGTTCATCATCTCAACCAAGTGATCAATCAAAAGCTAGCAATCAAGTGCAAGTGCTTCAACCAACCAATGTTGCAAGAGATCATCCATTGGACACTATCATTGGTGATATTTCAAGAGGTGTACAAACTAGATCAAGATTGGCTTCATTTTGTGAGCATTTCTCATTTGTGTCATCCATTGAACCTAAGAAGATAGATGAAGCTTTGAAGGATGTTGATTGGGTCAATGCTATGCATGAAGAGCTAAACAACTTCACAAGAAACTAAGTATGAGATTTAGTAGAGAGGCCTAAGAATTATAATGTGATTAGAACCAAGTGGGTCTTTCAGAACAAGCAAGATCAAGATGGGATAGTAATAAGGAACAAAACAAGATTGGTAGCTCAAGGTTACACTCAAGTTGAAGGTCTTGACTTTGGAGAAACATATGCCCCGGTTGCAAGATTGGAAGCAGTTAGGATCTTGCTAGCCTATGCTTGTGCCCACAACATTAAGTTGTACCAAATAGATGTGAAGAGTGCATTTCTAAATGGGTACATCAATGAGCTTGTGTATGTTGAGCAACCTCTTGGTTTTGAAGATAAAAAGAAACCCAACCATATTTACAAGTTGAGAAAAGCTTTGTATGGATTGAAACAAGCACCAAGAGCATGGTATGAGAGATTGAGGGATTTCCTACTCTCTAAGGGATTCAAGATGGGAAAGGTTGACACCACTCTCTTCACCAAAAAGCTTAGAAATGACTTATTTGTAATGCAAATCTATATTGATGATATCATATTCGGATCAACAAATTAAGATTTTTGTGAGGAGTTTGGTAAGATGATGGCAAGTGAGTTTGAGATGTCCATGATTGGAGAACTTAGTTACTTCCTTAGACTTCAAATCAAACAAATGAAGAATGGCACATTTGTGAGTCAAGGCAAGTATATCAAGGACATGCTCAAGAAGTTTAGAATGGATGATAGTAAAGTTATTAGTACACCAATGGGGACAAGTGGAAGCTTAGATAGTGATGCAAGTGGCAACATGGTGGATCAAAAGATGTATCGGTCTATGATTGGGAGCCTACTCTATGTGACCGCATCAAGACCAGATATGATGTTTAATGTATGCATGTGTGCTAGATTTCAAGCCTCACCAAGAGAAAGTCATTTGAAGGCTACTAAAAGGATATTGAGGTACTTGAAGCATACACAAAATGTTGGGTTGTGGTATCCTAAAGGAGCAAGGTTTGAGTTGATTGGATATTCGGACTCTGATTATGCGGGATGCGAAGTTGAGAGAAAGAGCACATCGAGCACATGTCAACTATTGGGAAGATCAGTTGTATCTTGGTTATCAAAGAAGCAAAATAGTATAGCACTTTCAACCGCTGAAGCGGAGTATATTTCGGCCGGTAGTTGTTGTGCTCAATTACTTTGGATGAAGGCTACTTTGAGTGATTTTGGAATTAGGATCAAGCAAGTGCCATTGCTATGTGACAATGAGCGTGCCATCAAACTCACAAACAACCCGGTTCAACACTCAAGAACAAAGCATATAGATGTCCGTCATCACTTCATAAGAGATCACCAACAAAAAGGGGACATTTGCATAGAGAGTGTGGGCACCGAAGATCAACTTGCCGATATATTCACCAAGCCACTTGATGAGAAGAGGTTTTGCAAGCTAAGGAATGAATTGAACATACTTGACTTCACCAATATGTGTTGATGCACCCCCATTATATGACATGCCTCTCCTTTGAGAAACACAAGGTATAAATTGATTGGCATGACATTCATCCTTGCTAAGGACATGATTAGTGCATCTAGACATATTTCACATTTGAATAGGGTCATTCATGAAAATCAAATGAATTTGAAGCTTGTTTGTTACCACTATTGCTTGTATGTTTGAAATAATCTAGTGGTAGCATATGACATGTTTATGGGCTTGTAAACCTAGTGTTTAATCTATAAAATGAGCTATAAGTGTTTAACTCAACATGGTACAAGATAACCCTTATTTAGATGTGTGAAGAAGCTTGTCCTTGGATCAAACCGAGTTAAATATCTTTTGCAAGTAATCTAGATTGAACCAAATTGAAAAATGATCCTCATTTCATATGGTTTCACCCCAACCTATCTATAATTTGAACCTATCTATACTTTAAGCCTTTGTGGTCATTGATGACAAAGGGGGAGAGAAACAAAGATAAGTGATAGGGGGAGAAATAGTGTAGAGAGATAAGATATGACAAAGGAAGGGGATCAATTAAAATCTTGAGCACACAAGTAGAGGGAGCAAGCTCATGAACTTGTATGGTGCATTTGAATGTGCATTTCATGTGTTTGCTTGCATGGCACAAGTTCTAAATTTCAACATCCATGCTTGTGTGGTGTATGCTAAACGTAAATTTGCATGATAAAATAAAAATCTAGTATGCATAGGTCATCTAATGATTTCATTCCCATAAATTTACAAGTGGTATCTAGCTATCAAGTAGTATCTAGCTAAAGTAACTAGACTTATGTTCGTCATATGGAAACTAGACCCTTACTTATAATTTTGATCTCATGGGGTATTCTAGTTTTTTATGTATGTGTAGTTACTAATGGTGCTAAGGATGGTATAATGGTGCACTCCGATTGGTTTCACGCTTCAAATGTCCATCTCTTATACCTTAGCATCATTTGGTAGAAATTGTCTCCAATATTTCCTATCTAAGCATATCTACAAAGCTACAATCCAAACTCTTAGCACATATGTAGGGAGAGCAATTGCTACCACATGGAGTTCATGAAACTTGTCCATATCCTTTACACATGGTAAACATGCTTGGGCAAGCAACATGAATTCAATTGAATCTTATTTCATATCTTTGTGTAAGGGTTGTCATCAATTACCAAAAAGGGGGAGGTTGAAAGCTCTAGTTTGGTTTTGGTTAATTGATGAAACCCTAAGTGCTAACATAGTTTATCAAAGTGATCATGAGATAGGTAGCACTATTCCAAGTGATGAAGCAATGACGAAGATCATGACAATGGTGATGCCATGGTTATGATCAAAGGCTTGAACTTGGAAAAGAAGAAAGAAAAAAACAAAAGGCTCAAGGCAAAGGTATAAAATGAAAGAGCCATTTTATTTTAGTGATCAAGACACTTAGTGAGTGTGATCACATTTAGGATAGATAGTCGTACTATTAAGAGGAGTGAAACTCATATCGAAATGCGGTTATCAAAGTGCCACTAGATGCTCTAATTCATTGCATATGCATTTAGGATCTAGTGGAGTACTAACACCCTTGAAAATATTTGTAAAAATATGCTAACACCTGTGCACAAGGTGATACACTTGGTGGTTGGCACATTCGAGCAAGGGTAAAGGAGATAGAGATGATAAAGGGTCAGTCTCGCTGTTTTTCTACTGACCAACGCTGGTCTCAGGGGGACCGGTGCGTCCGGTCAGGCATGGCAGTGATGACCCAGCGTCGGTCATGTGACCGGACGCTGGGCCTCTGACTGACTGGACGCTGGAAGGATGTGTCCGGTTAGAGCTGACGTGGCTGCACTGATGTCGAGGTAACTGACCGGACGCTGGATGTGTCCGATCAAGTACCACCAGACGCATCTGGTTTAGTTTTTCAGTCTTTGGGAGCTTACTGAAAATGATTGGACGCTGAGGGTTCAGTGTCCGGTCACTTTTGACAGAGCGTCCGGCCATGTCGTGACCGTTGAGATCAAACGACTCCTGTTGTACGCAGGACAACACGTGGCTGCCATCGTGCGACCGGACGCTGAGACCTGCGTCCAGTGAAGGGGTACAATGGCTCTATTTCGTGGAGGCTTCTATTTAAGCCCTATGGCTGGCTCTAGCTCACTCTCTTGCACATTTTCATTGACATAGCAATCTTGTGAGCTTAGCCAAAGCACTCCCACTCATCTCCATCATTGATCCATCATCTTTGTGAGATTAGGAGAGAATCCAAGTGCATTGCTTGAGTGATTGCATTTAGAGGCACTTGGTATTCGTGTTGCACTGCGATTTCGCTTGTTACTCTTGGTGGTTGCCACCACCTAGACGGCTTGGTGCAGTGGAGAAGGATCGGCACGAGTTTGTGATTGTTCATGGCTGCCTTCGGTGATTGTGAGGGGAGTTGTACCTTCCCCGACGGAGTGCCGAAAGGTAACTCTAGTGAATTGCTCATGTCATTGAGTTATCTCACTTGTGAGTAGGTTCTTGCGGTGTCCAATTGTGTGGACGAGGTTTGTGAAACACCTCTTAGCCGCTGAACCACCAAGTGTTGGTCGACACAACGGGGACGTAGCGTGTTGGCAAGCATGTGAACCTCGGAAGAAAATCGGTTATCTCTTGTCATTTGCATTCTCCCGATGATTAGCGTAATCTTCATCTTGTGATTGGTTCATTCCTCTATACGGCGGTATAATCACCCTACTCACTCATTTATATTCTTGCAAACTAGTTGTGACAAGCTCTTTAGTGTAATTAGAATTGAGAGCTTGCTTTGTTGTTTTAAGTTCATCTAGTGGAGCTCTTTAGAGTAGCAAGTTTGAGAGCTCTTAGTGAGTAGTAACTTTGCAAGTTGTGTGCCTAGTAATCATTGCAACTAGAATTGTTGGATAGGTGGCTTACAACCCTTATAAAGCTAGAGCAAGTTTGCATTTCGCCATTTGTCATACTAATCAAATTGCTCTAGTTGATTTATAGATTTTTAAATAGGCTATTCACCCCCCTCTAGCCATATTAGGACCTTTCAGTATGGTCCTGGTATCATGGTTTGACTTGTGCGCTGCCTTCTCCGTTCGCCCTTGGTTCCTTCCGAGCGGGCGTCCCCGGTCGGATGGCCCCAGTCGGCTCTAGCCGCGCTAGTCGGAGAAGAGCGGTAAATAGGCTTCCTACGGGGTCCCCGATCGGAGACGCGGGGTCGAAGTAGAAAGTAGTGTTCTTACGTACCCCGGTCGGAGAGACACGGGGTTGGAGTTAGAAGTAGGGCTCAGGGCAGGCCTTCCGATTGGAGAGGCCGTTCGGAGACGGCTGGAGCCTAGAGCGTGTGCTCTGGTCGGATAGGTGGGCCGAAGAAGTTGATGAGCGGGTGTCGCTCTTCTTGGGCCAGACCTTCTGGTCGGCTGCTGGGCCATCCCTTTGCCCTGTTTGTTTTTTAGACTCTTGGGTTGAGCCTTGGCGTGGAAGCCGGTTCCCGAGGGACCTCGGGTTTATGAACCCGACAGGTATCAGTATCGTATTACTAAAGTTAATTGTTTGGTTTATGGTTAGGGTTGAGGTCTTTTTTGTATGGCTTTTGTTAGACTTATTCATAGGTTTGATCAAAAGTTCTACTAAATGAGCACATACAAGAATGACTTCTTAAACTAAAACCAAGGTAAAATGGTGAAGCCCACCAAAACATGGCTTCTCCTGGCTTCACCGTTTTTTGAGAAACCCAAACCGTGGTAAAGAGACTCTAAATTGTATAGGCAACTTTATCTAGACTTCCAGCTTGCCCGGCAGCACTGCTTGCAGCCTTACGGTTAGCATGAACTATTTCTAGTTCATGCTACAGTAATAAGCCACAGCCATAGGGCTGCAAGTGCAGCCGAGCAGCCTCTTCACTTGGAATTTTTATTTATTTTTAATATTTTTTGTAAACTAATTTTAAATCTAACACTATTTTTTTTCCAAAACTAACACTTTTGCCCGAGCCTATTTCCCTGGCGCGGCGAAACGCCTGTGCCGCGCCATGCATGGTGGCGCGGCAAGAGGGATGATGTGGCGACAACCGGGGCGCTGACCGGTGATGTGGCAGGTTCTGCCGTGCCATAGCCCACGGCGCGACACTGACGCGCCAAGGCCCACGGTAGATAGAAGCAGACTAGCCTCAATTGCAATTGAACAGGAACTACTGTCGGTACTGTAAACAACTACAAGTGCTGCCGTGACGCATTGAAACGAATATAAAGCAAATAAATGGAGTACGTACGCAAGTTAACAAGTTGCCACATAACATTTTCATTGGTTCATGAGTCTGCCAGTTTTGGACGATAATATTCGTTCGACATAAGTTAGACATAACCAACTAAGTCTCAGGAGTGTAAGGATCCCTCGGATGCCTCTGTCTCTTCCGATTTGTAGGCAACACATTGGGAGTGTAGCCAACGTTGGTGTGGTCGCATTGCCGGTGCTTACGGCTCGTACCCTACAAGTATATGATATGCATGATTACTTATAATCTTTATGATCGTTAGTTCATAGAGCCTATGTATTTAAAGAAACTACCTTTCGTTACTACCTATGAGGCTCCTTAGGTACCAAATGGGGCACCACCTAGCTGAGACATGTCGATCTCGTCCTGCTGCCAAGGGTCCCACTAGTGGTGCTGTATGCAGAAGCCCGGGGGGTCATCGTCGTCATCGTCATTGTTTGCAGGGTCCTTCCCAACACTATAATATGGTGGTGTACGCACAGCGGAAGTGGCACCTATCACCGGCTGAGAAGAGCCGGCTAGTGTCCTCAATGAGCCAGAAGACATGGCACCCGACCGCGCCGGGTAATCGGGTTCCACCCAAGGAGTGTCCATACAGCTCAACTTCTGAGCTAACTTTCTGCAGCTCCACTTCACCTTCTGCATGAATAGATGTTAAAGTTAGTGCATTTCCCAAACGCATATACACTAAAAAACATTTTTGAAACAAACATGTTTATGTTTACCTCCACAAAAGCCTCGAGAATGCCTGGCCCCTGCCCTCTAGACTCGTGAAGCCAAAACGCTGTTTCGTTGGACAGCCTTAACAGTTGTGTCGCCTGGGTACAAAAACGTGGTTGGACAGTTTTAGTACACATACTTAATACCAAATGGATAACAAATTATACCATTCAAGTATCTTACCATGTATCTTTGAAGCGGGGCTCTCTGTAGTTGTGTGTTGTCCCTAGTGACAATGTCGTACACATCTTCGATCGCGCGACGTCGTGTTCGACGAGGAGGCAGCTTAGGACTGGAGCAGTCCGAGCACGGGGGAAGCTAGCGGCTTCACCAGCACCTTCGTCGTCGAGCAATTGGTCATCCACGGAGGTGGAGACGCTAGGGAAGAGGTGTCGAGCACTCCGGGAGGAGTGTCGAGCACTTCTGGAGGGATGCCAAGCACGCCAGGAGTGGTGCCGAGAGGTTTATGCAGTGGTGGGGACCACTCTAGGACAGGTACCGAGCACTCCTGTGGCGGAGCCAAGACATCTTGTAGCGGTGCAAACCACTCTAAGACTGAGACTGGACACTCCTACAGTGTGGCCGAACACTGCAGGAGTTATGACGAGCTATCTAGATGCTGTGCCAAGCACTCCGACGGAACAGGGAACTCCATTGGCGCTGATCGAGTTTGCCTCACCTCCAAGTGACATCTCTGAGTTCGTGGATGCCTTCCACGAAGGTGAGGAGGTGCGGTTCTGCAGGCTGGACGACATTATCGGTGGCACAGGTCCCTCAGGTCTGGCGGGTAGGCTACTCAATGACGTAGAGCTGCTACTCGTTAGTGCTGAGAAACCACCCACGTTCGCACTAGCCGAGCACGACGGAAACTGGTGATGGGCGATGCTAGAGGAGATGAAGGCGATCGAGGAAAATGAGACTTGGCAGCTCATCGATCCACCTCCAGGATACCGTCCGATTAGCCTGAAGTGGGTGTACAAAGTCAAGCGGGACGAGCTCGACGCCATTGTCAAGCACAAAGCGTGCCTCATCACCCGAGGCTTTGTTCAGCACGAGGGCATCGACTTCGAGGAGGTCTTTACGCCAGTAGCGCGCATGGAGTCGGTCTGTTTGCAACTAGCTTTGGCAGCAGCAAAAGACTGACGCATCCATCACTTGGATGTTAAATCGGCCTTCCTCGATGGTGAGCTGGCGGAGACAGTCTTCGTCAGGCAACCTCCAGGTTTTGCCATCAAGGGAGAGGAGCACAGGGTGCTCCGACTACACAAGGCGCTCTACGGACTGCGGCAGGCCCCCCGAGCATGGAACGCCAAGCTTGACGCCACGCTGGACGAGCTTGGGTTTCAGAGGTGCGCAACCGAGCATGCGCTCTACACGCGGCGACGGGGGAAGGAGGAGCTCGTCGTCGGCGTGTATGTGGACGACCTGATCGTCACCGGTGCACGCATAGAGGACATCAACAACTTTAATCGTGAGATGGTGGCTCGTTTTCGAATGAGCGATCTCGGCGCACTCTCCTACTACCTCGGCATCGAGGTGAGACAGAGGAAGGAGGAACTCATGCTCGGTCAGAGCGCGTATGCCTCCAAGCTGTTGGAGAGGAGTGGCATGGCTGAGTGCAAGCCATGCGTGACTTCGATGGAGGAGCGGCTGAAGCTGACGAAGGCCAGCACCGTGGCGAAGGTGGATACGACACTCTACCGGAGCATCGTCGGTGGTCTACGCTACCTAGTCCACATGAGGCCGGACATTGCGTTCACCGTGGGCTATGTCAGTCGCTTCATGGAGAATCCCAGAGAGGGTCACTGGGCTACGGTGAAGCGGCTACTGCGCTACGTCAAGGGGATGGTGGATCATGGGATCATCTTCCCAAAGACCGGCAAGAGTAGGCTGCAGCTCACTGTGTTCAGCGATGCAGACATGGCAGGGGACATCGACGGACGACCGAGCACCTCTGGCGTGCTTGTCTTCCTCGGGTCGGCCCCAATTTCATGGTTGTCGCTGAAATAGAAGGTGGTGTGTGCTATCTACGTGCGAGGTAGAGTACGTAGCGGCGGCCACAGTGGCATGCCAAGTTGTATGGCTACGCCGACTGCTGGGCGAGCTGACCGACGTGGAAGCTCACCCACCAGCACTGATGGTGGACAACCAGCCCGCCATCGCCCTCGTGAAGAATCCGGTTCTGCACGACCGGATTAAACACATCGACGTAAAGTTCCACTTCCTCAGGAACTGTGTCGATGGAGGACAGATCGTCATCGAGTTCGTTAAAACTGGTCGGTAACTCGCGAATGTCCTTACCAAGCCGTTCGGACGTCTTCGACTCACGGAGCTGAAGGAGATGGTCGACATGGAGGGGGTACAAGGCTTAGCAGTAGGATTAGGGAAAGATTGTTAGATAATCTACTGCTACCTTGTGTGAACATAGTAAGGGGAAGACGACGCCGAAAAGGCCCCCTGCTGTGATACTGTAACTGTTGTAGGTGTAGGCGTCGAACTGCTCACCTGCAGCACTGTAGGCACATGCAGTGGCCGGCACAGAGTCAGCTATGTATGTTATCTAGTTACTGGTATTAGGACTTGATGGATAGTGTTGTATAAATAGACTACCACTGCAACTCAGTAAAGAGAGTTCAGATTTGCCATCTCACAGACAGGGCTTTGGCCAACGCTGGTGTCTTGTATTGTGTGTGCTTGCTCTGTTCTTCCTTCTTCTTCTAGCTCCAGCCATAGTGTGTGTGGGGATGAACAACGCTTGTTCGTGGTCGACACGGTTAGTGGGTGCTTGACAACACTAGCAGATACTCGATAAGACTGATGAGTGGTTCACTCACCTGAACCGATGATCCTGTGGGCCAATAGTTACGCCGGCCTACAGCCTCTGCCGAGACCCATCTACCAACTGGAGGCACAGCACGGGATGGCCACGAGTTTCACGGCCTCCTTGGGCGGCTCAAAGATCATGGTCGCGCATCCCCTGCACAACGAAGCTCAGACCTTCGACGCCCGCTCGAAGTCTCTCATCTACGGCCCTCGGCCGCATGGCGTTCCACACCGCAGGCCTACCTTTATCCTTCTCCCCGTCGGTGACAACAGCAGGCTCTACGCTCTGTGGGGTGGTTCCCTCCAGCTCCTGCTCCTGCAGGAGTCGTCGTCGTCTACTAATGACGACCTGATGTGGTCGTGGTGCAAGCTCCAGGACCTGCCCTTTGATGAAAGCTTTGTCACCTCCTATGCCGTGCACCCCGATGGGCGAACCATCTTCGTCAACGTCGAAGATGAGCGACAAGTGCTCATACCGGGCAGCACCTTCTGCTTTGACGTGGATGATGAGAGTAATGCACTGAAAGGTGTGTTTGACTGGACCTTGCCTTTCCGAGGCCGCTGTCACTTCGTCAATGAGCTCAATGCCTAGGTAGGGCTTTCGAAATCTTACGACAGCATTGGCCATCTCTGCGCCTGCCCTGTGGTGACCCCTTCTCCCAACTCTTCTAGGCCATGTTGGAAGATGAGCAAGGAGGACGTATTTAGCAACAACCTGGCCGAGTATCACGTCGGCGCCACCCTTGTCTACATCGGAGGAAGCAGAAGCCAGTTCTGCCTTGTGGAGTGCATCAGCGTCGGTTACAGCTATGTCTGTGAGGGGCCACTCGAGCCGGCATTTGACCTTCCGTGGCAGTTTGAGGATAAGAAATGAGTTAAATGCACCAGAGATCCATTAACTTATGAGAAAGTTTTAGTTGGGTCCATCAACTTCCAAAGTGGCTTTTTGGGTCCATAAACTTTTAAAATAGTTCACTGCAGTCCATACTTATTTATTTAACCTTAAATTCAAAACACATTTGCAGAAAACCCCTCCCCACACGCATGCAGGTGCATGCATGGCTCCGGCGCTGGCCTGGGCTCCAGCGCGTGCAGCTCGTGCGGGTCGTACTCGAGCACGGGCTTGCCGGCGAGGTTGGGCTCGCCGAGGCCGAGCGTGAAGGTGCAGCCCTGCATCTGGCCGCCGAGGCCGTCGACGTGCTGAAGCTCATGTCGTCGACGTTCCTGATCGCGCTGTGCCAGACCGTCGACCTACGCCACCTAGAGGAGAACCTGAAGAGCGCCGTGAAGAGCTGCGTGATGACGGTGGCCAAGAAGACCCTGAGCACCAGCGCCACGGAGGGCCTCCACAACGCGCGGTTCTGCGAGAAGGACCTGCTCACGGCGATCGACCGCGAGGCGGTGTTCGCGTAGACCCCTGCAGCGCCAACTACCCGCTGATGCAGAAGATGCGGTCGGTACTGGTCGAGCACGCTGCTGGTGTTGCCGGCGTGCACGCAGCTCTTCACGGCGCTCTCGGTTGTTGCCGAAGTACCAGTTGAGGGTGTAGTTTGCAAACCGAACCGAATAATCCCAAAGTCATGTAAACAAACTTGTAGATCGCTTCTAGCTCTACAATTTTTGTTACTACACCTTTCACTGGATCGGGCTGGTTTGATAGTTTGAGGGAGCCGAAGATTGAGTTTCAGCTTGTATATTTGAGGTGGTATTGATCAGTTCATTCAGTTCGCACCATCACCGCGTCGGGCGACCTGGTCCCGCTCTCCTACATCGTGGGACTTGTCACCGGCCGGGCCAACTCCAAGGCGGTGGCACCCGACGGTAGGAAGGTGGACGCCGCGGAGGCGTTCAAGATCGCCGGCATCCAGCACGGCTTCTTCGAGCTGTAGCCCATGGAAGGGCTCGCCATGGTGAACGGCACGGCCGTCGGCTCTGGGCTGGCGTCGATCGTGCTCTTCGAGGCGAACGTCCTCGCCGAGGTCATGTCCGCTGTGTTCTGCGAGGTGATGAACGGCAAGCTCATCGGCTCTGATGAAGCCGAAGCAGGACAGGTACGCGCTCATCGGCTTGTCGATGGACAACACCAGGCTTGCCATCGCGGCGATCGGCAAGCTCATGTTCGCGCAGTTCTCGGAGCTCGTGAACGACTTCTACAACAACGGCCTGCCGTCCAACCTATCCGGAGGGCGCAACCCGAGCCTGGACTACGGCTTCAAGGGCGTCGAGATCGCCATGGCGTCCTACTGCTCTGAGCTCCAGTTCCTGGCCGTGCTCTGCAGCTGGCACTCATCTCGGACCAGCGCACGCTCGAGCTCGGCAAGGCCTCCAGCGCTCTGCACAGCAAGGAGGGCATCATGCTGGAGCTCCCGGCGGAGGGACGGATGGAAATGGCGAGCTGGACATGGACGCGTCTTCGGGGTCCTGTCGGGCTACCAGTCCTACCCGGAGAGCAACGGCACCTGGTCCTTCCCTGGCATCGGCGAGTTCCAGTGCTATGATAGGGTACAGCATGCGTGCTCGTTCGTTTTTTTTGTACCCCTCTCAGAGCTTGTAACTGACTTGCTGCGATATCCATGTGCATTCATGCAGTACATGTTGAGTAGCTTGAAGGCGGCTGCCGAGGCCGTGGGCAAGCCGGAGTGGGGCAACGCGGGTCCTGGTGACTCCGGCGGCTACAAGGACTGGCCGGAGGACACGGGCTTCTTCCGTCGTGAGGGCGGGTGGAGCACGGAGTACGGGCAGTTCTTCATGAGCTGGTACTCGCAGATGCTGCTGGAGCACGGCGAGCGCATCCTGTCGGCGGCGACGGGCGTGTTCACGGGGTCCCCCGGCGTGAAGATCTCAGTGAAGGTGGCCGGGATCCACTGGCACTACGGCACCCGGTCCCACGCGGCGGAGCTGACGGCGGGGTACTACAACACCCGGCAGCACAACGGGTACGCGCCCATTGCGCGCATGCTGGCGCGCCACGGCGCCGTGCTCAACTTCACGTGCGTCGAGATGCGGGACCACGAGCAGCCACAGGACGCGTAGTGCCGCCCCGAGGTGCTGGTGCAGCAGGTGGCCGCCGCGGCGCGGGAGGCCGGTGTCGGGCTGGCCGAGGAGAACGCGCTGCCACGCTACGACGAGACGGCGCACGGCCAGGTGGTGGCCACGGCCGCCGACAGGGCTGCCGAGGACCGCATGGTGGCGTTCACGTACCTACGCATGGGGCCCGATCTGTTACAGCCCGACAACTGGCGCCGCTTCGCCGCCTTCGTCAAGCGCATGTCCCAGCCGGGCGCACGGGAGGCGTGCCGGGAGTAGGTGGAGCGCGAGGCCGAGGGCGTCGCGCACGCCACCCAGCCGCTCGTGCACGAGGCCGCCGTCGCGCTCACCGATTGATGTGCAGGTGGCCGGCGTTCCCACCCACTGCCGAGATGGTCGTACGTGGAGGAAGGCATGAGCAAGTAAAGCACTAAACCCGGCGACGCATGCACTGCATGCGTGTGGGAAGGGGTTTTCTACAAATGTGTTTTGAATTTAAGGTTAAATAAATAGGTATGTACTGCAGTGAACCATTTTAAAAGTTTATGGACCCAAAAAGCCACTTTGAAAGTTGATGGACTCAACTGAAACTTCCTCATAAGTTAATGGATCTATGGTGCATTTAACTCATAAGAAATTTCACCCTCTGTTGAAGTTGACGATGTTCTCTCTCACAGTTGATGACAATGGAGACCTAACGACCGGCGACACACGCCGTTTCCAGTACGTACTACGTCATGCCTGAATCAGTTAGTAGGTGTTCTATGGCGTGTCCTGTGGTGTTCTGGATGTAAAACCAGCAGTTAGTATAGTTTGCTTGCTTTGATTTATCTCATGTTTTAGCAAATGGAAACAATATCTCAGTATGTTTGGTCGGTGTTTTATCAGGTTTATTTACTTTTTTTGTAGCTGTGCTTGTATGGTAATGCACTTTTGGTTAAATAATGCTTCTCTTCTTTCGTTACTTAATGGGATCAATGAACTTTAGTTTGCTATATCTTGTTAAAAATCGATCAAGTTCGCATGTGCACAACAACAATACTGTTTTGGTCAGTTTAGATCAGCATGCTCGCCGCTGCTGAATTCTTGCTTCCATACACTGCGTAGCTCGTTTTGACTGCTGGTAATCTACTGCTTCATAGCCCGTTTTCACTGCTGATAATCTACCGCTTCCCATTATTATATACATATATACATGAACAGTTAACAAGTCTTGATCTAAACATGGTTAAATACACCGCACAATCTGCAGATCCTGCTATTTTTCCTACCAAGCTGCAGATACCGGTGGAACTGATCTAGAGTTTAATGATGGGGCGGATGTAGAAATTTACTCTCTCCGTTCTAAATTATAAGATATTTTGGCTTTCTAGATACATTGTTTTTATTATGTATCTAGACATAATGTATATCTAAGTGCATATAGCAAAAGCTATGAATCCATAAATGCCAAAATATCTTATAATTTAGAACGGATGGAGTATAAAAGAGAGGACTTAATTAAATTATTCTAGTATTTCTCTCTCCAATGCTTAGAAAAATGGAGAGGGGCTCTATTTCTGGAGAGGCGGTAGGGGCGGTGGCGCTAGCCTTAGAAGATGTAAATATGTTCATTTTTGTGTTATTGTATATATATAGAGATTTTTTTTAAAACGAATTTATATATTGAGATTTAGTGAGTTTGCTTTAGCAAATCACCATTACCTTCCGTATCCACTGTCCAGATGAGATCTTTCAGGCATAGGGCGGTGGTCTTTTCTGCCGTGAAGACGCGCGTCGTGCAGCCTGGATGGACAGGGGTCCTATTAGGGTCCTAGCGCCGGCAATTATTTTCGCGCCGCTGGAAACGCGCGTACGGACGATCTGATTTGGACTGTTTGTTTAGTGGGCCTTTGGACTATTTTTTCACTCGCTGTTTCACGTTTTGAACTATAAGTACTATGAACGTTTCTTTTATCCGATAACTACAAGAAGCAAATCAAAGGGCTACTATTCACGTGATTGGTTGATGACGTTATACAGAATAATAAGAAACAAAATTGCTTACGTCATCATATAATGAACGGTTTTGAAAACTTTAAAAAGTTGTGGTTACCAAATCGAGTATCTAAATTAAATTCCGATTGCACCATCATGTTTCTTATAATAATTCCTTCAAAACAAGATCTCACATGGATATACTTGATGAAATTTTATTAACGAACATTTTTTATATAAACATGGGACACTTTCTTTTATATTGACCAGATGCAATGTTCTAGGTTTAGAAAACAATGTCCCACATTCACAAGAAAAGTGTTCGTTCTCAGGTTAGGAGAATTGTATTCCAAATCTAAAAGAATAAATTATAGAATAATGCGATTTGTATTATAATATCTATAAAAAACTGAAAATAGAAAATGAATAACAAAAATATGAAATATATAGAAATAGATAAATAAAGAAATAACATAACATAACAAATATAGAAGACATATCGCAAATGCACATAGTTTTAAATAGCGGGCTATTGAAAATACTGGTAACTTTTTTTCAACAGCTACGAGGCTATAGCGGCGCTATGGCAGATATCGTTTTTATAAAGAAAACATGAAAAACACCAATAATTGATGAAAAAATATGGTAAATATAAAATTCGATGAACACAAATATATTTCTATGTTCCACAAGTCTAGGTAACATTACTAACATGACATTACAACATAGTTCATGAAAATCCAGTGTTTAATTATCCAAAATATCAAATTAGTAGCAAATGATAAGTAGGAGATAACAAATTAAATTATCAAAATCTATTAGTGATGGCAAAATCTGAAATAGCGCCGCTATTTAAACGCTAAAGCTATGCAGTTAGCGGGGCTATATCACACAATAGCGGTTAAAGTTGTCATAGCGGCACAAATAGAAATGGCTTAGCGTTGAGTCTCTCCGGTCGCGCGGCTATAGCCCGTAATTTTTTTCTGTGCAAATGCACAAAAATATATTTATAGTTGGGTAAAGACAACGATATATGGTACATGACGTGACTTAGATATGTAGAAGGTGCATGACAAATGTACAAATTATTTCTAGTTTAGCATTGCCAAATGTTCTAGGATGTTATGTAACCAAGATAAATACAAAAAGACACATCACAAATGCACAAATCATTTCTATAGTTAATGAAAGGCAAATATTTTGGTACGTGATGTAACCCAGACAAAAAAAATCACATGGAAAAAATGGCATAACAAATTGATAACAAAAGCATAGAACAAATCACAAGGGAAAAGAAAAAATTCACGTAATAGAGAAAAATTAAAAAGATCGTCACAGGGATATTACTTAAACAATCTAAAATATACCATAAAACATCTCATGGGAACTCAAAGATAATCATGGAACATGCATTTATAATATATGAACATCCTAAAATACGTGGAACATTACATATATAGTACACGAGCACCGTAAAAACATAGCGCCTATTTGGTTCATGTACCAGTAGAGCCTGGCTCGTATCTAAGAGCCTGGCTCACATGGGACAGGCTGAGCTCATGCAGCAATGTCATGTTTGGTTGATTGTACCTACCTAGCCTGGCTGAGAAGAGATGTTGTTTGGTTGTGTGTATAAAGATATGTTGCATGAGATAAAAACATTACAAGGTTACGATTAATTATACGAAAGTAAAAAGAAATAAATGGAATATAAAAAACAAAAGAGAAGTATAAGAAAACATAGAAAACAAAAATAATAATAAAAAATAGTATACCACAGAACATCACAAGTATACCACGTGAACATCACAAAAAACATGATAAAACATCACATGTTGCTACATGAGCATTACAAAATACATCATAGAACATCACGTGTATACCACGTGAGCATCATAAAATATATCATAGAACACCATATGTATACAAGTTGAACATCATAAAATACATAATAGAACATTATATGTATACTATGTGAATACACAATACGTCATAAAAACATCACATAGTACATCTAGAACATCACAAGCATACTACATAAACATCAGAGAATACATCATAGAACATCACATGTACTACGTGAATATCACATAATATATCATAGAACATATGTCGATAGAATATCGTCGGCAGTCCTCTGAGGGATATCCCATGAAGGTAGATTGATCGGCAGAGATGTGTGTAATCGAGAACAAGAAGGCAACAAAGACACACGAGTTAAACAGGTTCAGGCCGTCAGTATGACATAATACCCTACTCCTATGATCTGTTGGATTATATTGGATATCGTATGATATTGCGTAAGTTTGGAGAGGGGTACCTGCCCGCCTTATATAGTCCAAGGGTAGGGTTACAAGTTGGTTAGATCTTGGAGATAACCAAAAAGTAATAACAGATTACAGGAATTATGGGATCATACGTATCCTAATAGATCTCATAGTATCTCTAGGATATCTTCCCGGTGCCTTGCTAGAGGCGCCGAGCAGTGTCGTGCCCCACAAGGCTTCATCTTGTGGGCTGGACTGCCCCTGGGGGCGCAGCCCATGTGGTCTGTCGTGGGTATCCGGGGTCGTACCCCCACAACATATCTCATATAATATAGTAAGTAAAAAAGGTAAACTATACAAAAAAATAAAATGAATGAATATTTTAAATAAGAAAGAAAAAAAGAAAATTGAAATCACATGTGTACTATTGAACTTAACTTGTATCTCATATAACATAGAAATAGAAATATCACAATGACACGAGAGAAAAACAGAAATAATAATAATAAAAAGCATGTAATAGATAAAAATAAAAAAGTCACATGGATACTACTTCAATAACCTAAAATATACTTGTCGGGGACCTAATACCAGGGTACCCAATGAGGTGGGACTAATGACCATCGAATGTTGACGCTTCCAGTAAGACAAAGAGCACTACTACGCTTCTTGCCCGAACGACGGAAGACTGGTTCCGCCTCACCCGACGACTAAGGGCTAGCTCTGCCTCGCCCGACGTCCGAGAACAAGCTCCGCCTTGCCCGACCCCCGAGGGGTGGGCTCCGCCTCGCCCGACCTTCAAGGGCGGGCTCCGGCTCGCCCAACCCCTGAGGGTTAGCTCCTCCTCGCCCGACGTCCAAGGGCAGGCTCCGCCTCGCCCGACGGCTAAGGGCTGGCTCCACCTCACCCGACGATCGCACCCTACTCCTTCATGAGGACGAGCACATGATACAACAGGACATTCGAGTCAACCATGATATCGAGGGCCATGCCCTATGCGCCTACGGGAAGGTACCATCAGGATACGATGGGACGGGCGCTTTAGGTCCTTTCCAACGTAACAGTGCCCGAATAGTGTTGTAGGCACTGACTTTTGCCCCACAGTGTAGTAGGCGCCGCCTTCAGTCCTTGGGCGCGGATACTAACACAAACATACGATAGCCATTACGGTCCAAGATAGAAATCACATCATCTACAGTGACGGACGTATGGTCACTTCCCCTGTTACTCCCCGAGGGGTCACAGCGCGGCTCTCCGGCGCGCCGCACCGTCCGCCGACGTAGGATGGGACGCACCCACTTGCTAAATAAGGCCAGGACATGGCCTATGAAGATCAGTAAACACGCCACCTCTGACACGGTCTGCCATGTTAAGCAGGGCAGGCATAGGGAAAAAGGAAGACCCGACTCCCTCGAAGGACCTTCGATACCTTTGGTATTTTCCTCTTTCTCCGATCTGTAACCCCTGCTCCCCCCTTGGTCTATAAAAGGGAGGACAGGCCCCCCACCAAAGGGACCGAGGCTGGACGGATAGGTTCAACACACACGACACTTCACACACGGCTGAGCAGCGACCAAGCTCTCGGTGACCTTTTCGATTATTCTATCAGAGACTTGGGACTCGTCCCTCTCTCGACTGTTTGTACCCCCTACTACGAACCATTTTTGATACTAATAACACGAGCAGCAGCAGACTGAACGTAGGGATGTTCAGCCCGAACCAGTATAAACCTCGCGTCCTTTAGTGCATCATCCGGGCCTAACGCACAACAATCATAAATTTACTGACCGGTGTTTGTTCGAAACATCGATAGTTGGCGCGCCAGGTAGGGGCCTTTGCGCGTTCCAAATCAGGCCGCGGATGGCTAACCACGCAATTAGCTGGGTTCTGGGAGCACACGTGCATTTCGGTGACCTGGACTTCATTGTCACACTAGGAGGAGAGTTGGCGCTAGCCCACGCCGCCGTCTAGTCTCTCCCCTCCATCAACTTGAACTACGGGAGGCTTGAGCGCTAGCTTAGCTTCTCCATTGGACCATAGCCGTCTAGGGAGGACCCGTGCCGCCTCACCCTCTCTCCGGAGCACTCCGTATGAAGCACCCCGACCATGTTTCTGTTCGGTCTCCGCAACGCCATAGTGACCGTTAGCCACCTTGTGGCACAACGCATGATCCTGTCCCCCTCGAACAATGAGTTCGTAGGGATGATCGAAAGCATTACGGAATCCCTCCACGGCCTCCTCACGAAGGGGCCGGGGTCAGACTCTAGCTCTGACTCCGGTAGGGGGAGCCATCATCCCTCCCAGGAATGTTTCATGGCGGAAACCTCCGAGGGACACGTCGAAAGCATCTCCATGGAGGAGACTACCTCGGGAGGCAACCGCAGCGGCGCAACCGAGAGGGGGACAGCGGCCCCACCTCATGTTGGGGTGGAGCAGCTGAGAGTACGTGAAGGTCGATGAGGAGATAAGGCGCCACGGAGATGGAGGGCACGCACGCGCCGTGGCCCACGACATAAACCGAAGGATCATCGCCGACAATGAAACCCTTCCCCAATTTGCTCGAGCAAGCCAGAACATCGTCGCCGCAGTGGCCTTGCTCTGTGGCCTTCCAGAGGCCGCAACGTTCGAGGATCGCTGGGTCCACCGCGAAATCCGCATGCTACTTGAGCGTGCGGCAGCACAGCAGGCGAAGAGCTTGTTGTCTCGGCGATGTGAGCCCGACACCAGCCAGCGTACGCCCTCGGTACACCCTGCCAGGGACGCGTCGGTCCACCCAGCGCCGCAAGGCGATGGGTAGCGCGCTGCAATCCCGGTACATCAACGTCTCAGCCATAACCGCGATGCACGCAGCACCCTTGACGACCGCAGACGTGCCTACAGTGACCCAAGGGAAGGAGCCCGCCGCGGCTATCATCCTCGATGCGGCAGACGCTACGACAGCGGCGAGGACCGGAGCCCGAGCCCTGGCCTCCTAGGGCCTTAGGCCTTCAGCCGGCACATCCTCAACGCTGTGTTCCCGCCAAGGTATCGACCACCTACTAATATCCCTAAGTACTCTAGGGAGAAAAACCCTGGGCTATGGCTTGAAGACTATCGGCTTGCCTGTCAAACCGGTGGTGCGGATAATGACAACTTCATTATCCGCAACCTTCCACTGTTCTTGGCAGATTCGGCTCGGGCATGGTTGGAACACCTGCCGTCCAACGTAATCCAGAGTTGGGCGGATCTGAAGATCTTCGTGGGAAACTTCCAGGGCATGTACAAACGCCTTGGGAACCCATGGGACCTCAAGAACTGTCGCCAGAAGGCCAGTGAGACCCTTCGTGGGTACATCCGACGCTTCTCCCAGTAGTGCAATGAGCTCCCCAACGTCGCCAATGCCGACATGATAGGAGCCTTCCTGTCTGGGATGACTTGCGAGTCCTTGGTTCACAAGCTTGGACGCAAGGGCCCACGGACCACCAAGGAGCTCCTAGACATCGCCACCAGCCATGCCTCAGGAGAAGAGGCCGTCGGAGCGATCTTCGATCGCCTCGAGGGCAAGGCAAGGTGGGACGAGGGTGCCGGCAAAGGCACCTCCAATCGTTCCACCAAAAGGAAAAACAAGAAGCAACGACGCGTGAACCCACTCGTGGCTGCTGCTGACCGCAAGGGTGATGAGAAGCCCGCGGAGGGTGCTCTGTACCACTTCGAGAAAATCCTCGAGGGGCCGTGCCTGAACCATGCATTCCCCGTAAAGCATCCGCTCAAGGACTATAGCATCATGCGGAAGTTCTTGTCCGGAGGCTCCAACAAAGGGGAATAGGGGGAAGGAACCTGTCCCCGCTACGAACGACGCTGAGAAGAAGGACGGCGACTTTCCAACGCCAGATGGCTGCCTCATGATCTTTGGGGGATCAATAGCCTACGACTCCAAACGTCGTCAAAAGTTCGCACGCCGCTAGGTCTACACGGCCTAGCCGGCCACACCTCCTGTTCTCTGGTGGTCAGAGTCCACCATAACCTTCGATCGGACCGACCATCCGGATGCCGTCCCGCACCCAGGAAGGTATCCGCTTGTGGTCGACCCGATCGTCGGCCCAAAGCGCCTCACCAAAGTTTTGATGGACGGAGGCAGCGTCCTCAACATCATGTACGCAAAGACGCTCGACGTAATGGGCGTCGACCGGACACACCTCCGCCCAATCCGAGCGCCTTTCCACGGCGTCGTGCCCAGGAAGCAGGCCATGCCACTCAGATAGATCGATCTGCCCGTTACATTTAGGGATCAGTTCAATTACAGGACTAAGACCCTCACCTTCGAGGTAGTGTGGTTCCCTGGAACCTTCCACGCCATCCTAGGACGTCCATGCTACGCGAAGTTCATGGCCATCCCCAACTACACGTACCTCAAGCTGAAGATGACAGGCCCCCACGGAGTCATCACCGTCGGCACCTCCTTCCAGCACGCCTACGAGTGCGAGGTCGAGTGCTGTGGCCACGCCACGGCAATTGTCGCCTCTAGGGAGCTCGCCGCCCTCAAGGAGGAGGTCGCCGAAGGAGAGCCCGACGCAAAGAGGTCAACCGGGTCGTTCGAATCGGCCAAGGGCTCCAAGGAGGTCCTCATAGATCCCAGCAGCTCCGAGGGTAAAACGGTATGCATTGGTACCACGCTCTCCTCCGAATAGGAAAGCGCACTCATCGACTTCCTCCGTGACAACAGACATCTTTGCGTGGAAACCCTTGGATATGCCAGGCATTTCGAGGGAGGTCGCCGAGCATACCCTGAAAATCCATCCAGGCTCTAAGCCGGTGAAGCAACGCCTGCGCCGCTTCGACGAGGAAAAGCGCAGGGCCATTGGTGAGGAGATAGCAAAACTGTCGGCCGTCGGATTCATCAGGGAAGTACACCACCTAGAGTGGTTAGCCAATCCCGTCCTTGTACGAAAGAAGAACAGGAAATGGAGGATGTGTGTTGACTATATGGGCCTCAACAAGGCGTGCCCAAAGGACCCGTTTCCTTTGCCACGCATAGACCAAATAGTCGACTCTACCTCAGGGTGCGAAACCCTCTGCTTCCTTGATGCGTACTCCGGCTACCACCAAATCACGACGAGAGAGTCCGACCAGCTCGCGACGTCTTTTATCACCCCCATCGGATCGTTCTACTACATCTCAATGTCGTTTGGTCTGAAAAACGCTGGGGCCACTTACCAGCGCTGTATGCTCAACTGCTTCGGGGACCTCATCGGGTGGACCGTTGAGGCCTATGTCGATGACATCGTAGTTAAGTCCAAACGGGCTGGCCACCTTGTCGCCGATCTTGAGCAAACCTTTGCGAAACTCCAGGCAAATGGCATCAAACTCAATCCTAAGAAGTGTGTTTTCGGGGTCCCGAGGGGCATGCTGCTCGGCTTCATCGTCTCCGAGCGTGGCATCGAAGCCAACCCGGAGAAAATCTCAGCCATCACAAGGATGGGCCCGATCCAGAATATAAAGGGGGTTTAGCGGGTCATAGGGTGCCTCGCCGCCCTCAGCCGATTCATCTCGTGCCTCGGCAAATGAGGACTCCCCCTTTATCAACTCCTGAAGAAAGCCGACCGCTTCGAGTGGACAGCTAAGGCCTAGGAGGCGCTTGACATGGTCAAACTACTTCTGACAAAACCCCCGGTCCTAGTTCCTCCAAGCGACGGAGAATCCCTCCTGCTATACATAGCGGCCACCACACAAGTGGTCAGCGCCACCCTGGTAGTAGAGCGAGAAGAAGAGGGGCACGCCCTCAAGGTGCAGCGCCCTGTGTACTTCATCAGCGAGGTACTGTCCGACTCCAAAACTTGCTACTCCCAAATCCAGAAGCTCCTATACGCCGTCCTCATCACCAAGAGGAAGCTACGCCATTACTTTGAGTCATACCCTATGATAGTCGTGACGTCGTTCCCCCTCGGCAAAGTCATCCATAGCCAAGACACCATAGGAAGAACGACAAAGTGGGCACTCGAGCTGATGGATCAAGGCATCACGTATGCCCCTCGAACGGCGATCAAGTCCCAGGTGTTGGCTGACTTCATCGCAGAGTGGACCGAGGTCCAGATGCCACCGGCGGTCATCGATCAAGAGTACTGGACGATGTACTTTGACAGATCGCTAATAAAGAAGGGCGCCGACATGGGGCTGGTCTTCGTATCACCCCTCGGGGTCCGCATGAGGTACATGGTTCGGCTCCATTTCCCCTCATCAAATAATGTGGCCGAATACGAAGCACTCATCAACAGCCTGCGCATCGCCATCGAGTTGGGCAACCAACACCTCGACATTCGGGGCGACTCTCAGCTAGTCGTTAACCAAGTTATGAAGGAGTCAAGCTGCCACGACGCCAAGATGGCTACGTATTGCCAAGAAGTTCGATGGCTGGAGGACAAGTTCGACGGCCTCGAACTCAATCACATCCCGAGGCACCTCAATGAGGCGGTTGATGCACTCACAAAGGCGGCATCCGATCGAGAGCCGGTGCCAATGGGCGTCTTCGCCAGTGACCAACATAAACCCTCGGTGCGCTACGAAGGGTCAGAACGGACCGACGATGGCCCATCTGATCCAGCCCCGGGGGCTAACCAACCGACAGCTCTGCCCGGCCCTAGTGTCATGGAGCTTGAAGAAGATCCAATGATGGAGCTCGACCCTCTAGGCGACTGGAGAACACTCTACCTCGACTACTTCCTCTACGACGCGCTGCCAACAGACAAGACGGAGGCCCGACAGCTCACATGACGCGCCAAATCCTTTGTTCTTGTAGAGGGTGAACTCTATAAAAGGATCCACACCGAGATCCTATAGCTCTGTATTCCTGTCGAACAGGAGAAGCTTCTGCTGAGCGATATCCACGGTGGGGTCTACGGTCACCATGCCGCGCCTAGAACCTTAGTTGAGAACGCATTCCAACAGGGCTTCTACTGGCCCACTACAGTAGCTGACGCCGAGCAAATCGTACGCACCTACGATGGGTGTCAATACTACGCTCGGCAAACTCACCTCCCGGCCCAGGCACTCCAGATGATCCCCATCACGTGGCCCTTCACGGTCTAGGGGCTTGATCTGGTTGGGCCTCTCAAAAAGGCGCTCGGGGGCTACACCCACTTACTTGTCATTATAAACAAGTTCACAAAATGGATCGAAGCTCGGCCGATCTCCGCGATCAAGTCCGAGCAAGCTGTACTATTCTTCCTCGACATCATCCATTGCTTTGGAGTATCGAACTTCATCATCACAGATAACGGCACGCAGTTCACCGGAAAGAAATTCATTCGATTCTGTGATGAACACATCCAAATCAATTGGGCTACCGTCGCGCACCCCTGAACGAACGGGTAGGTCGAGCGCACGAACGGCATGCTCCTATAGGGCCTCAAACCCAGGATCTTCAACCGGTTGAACAAGTTCGGCGCACGCTGGGTCACTGAGCTCCCTGCGGTGCTCTGGAGCCTGAGGACAACTCCCAGTCGGGCCACCGACTACACACCTTTCTTCATGGTCTATGGTTCCAAGGCCATCCTCCTGACAGACCTCAACTACGGAGTGCTAAGGATAAGAGCATACGAGGAGTGGGGAGCCAAGGCATCCCATGAAGACACCATGGACCAACTAGACGAAGCTCACGACATTGCCCTCCTCTGTTCAGCCAAGTACCAATAGGCGTTGCGATGGTACCATGGCCGATGGGTGCGGAACCGAGCCTTCAACGTTGGGGACCTTGTCCTCCGCCCCATACAGAGTAACAAAGACCGCCACAAGCTCTCCCCACCCTGGGAGGGGCCGTACGCCATCGTGGAAGTACTCTAGCCAGGCACCTACAAGTTGAAAACCATCGACGGCAAGGTCTTCACCAATGCCTGGAACATTGAACAGCTACGTCGTTTTTACCCTTAATAAACGCATACTTTCCCTTATCAGTTTTTATCTTCAGAGATCCCCGACCTTTAGTGACATCCGACCCCTGCAAACTGCGAGGGCTTGGACCTCACTCGGGGCTGATATAAGTGATACAAGTACGTTTATCTTACAAACACTTCATGTGTTACCTTTGCAAACATTCTCTAAAAGTTTTCCATTCTTCTCGTAACAAGTTCTAAGGGCTAGGATTTTGGGAATCAATTCTGAGTACAACTGGTAGGACTGCGGGAAACCCACACCCCAGCGGCTATGATCTCCTTGCTCACCAGCGTGATCAGAATTGATTCACCCGCACTCCTAGTTTTTGCGACCTGGACTACGGGATGATCTGGAAGGCACCGAAACCTCTTATTCAAAAAAGAGAGGAAGCTGAAAAACTGTTTGCTGTAGTGAAAGTCGAAAACTTATGCATTTTTTCTGCACAAAACTAATTGCCTACAAAGTGATCCCATCACGAAAAAGATTAATGTATTTACAAATACAAAAGACTATTCACTCGGGGACTCCCCCACAAACTTATTCAATTAAAGTTTTTGACCAGCCCTACTATGAGTACTGCTACGATCGCCACACCATGCTCTTCATCGGCGACGCCCTATCGCTCCGCGGGATCCTCGAAGGCACTTTCATCTGCAAACGTCGTGCACCACGTCGATGACTGTGGAGCCCTCCCTGGGCCGTCCAGGGACTATGCCATCGTCATCAGCCACGACCCTAACAATGGCGCCCCCGCTAGGGCGTCCAGGGACTACGCCATCGTCATCAGCCACAACCCTGACAACGGCATCTGGGTGGGGGGCGTCTCCCGCTGAGGAAAGGCCACAATGAACGACGGCAAAGCCGACGACGCTTGGCACCCTCCAATGCTCCTCCTCCTTCGGCAGCAGTGGCCCCTTCTCAGCAAAGGTGGCCTGCACCATCTCATCTACGTTGGATGACCCCCAGCTCGACATCGCACTCCGGATTCATCGGTGGATCTATGAGTTTTTCTCTCCCTGACATTACCCACTCTCACTTAGGACCAGCCGCGACGCACGAACTCATTCGGTGGAAAGGAAGGAGAAGAGGTAGCGGCTCTGAAGCAGGCGAAGGAGTGGGGCGAGAACTCCCCTCCCCCTCCCTATTTAAGGAAGAGGCGTAGCAATTGGGGAAAGGTGAAAGGTTGGGACAAAAAACTCTCTGCCTTCCCATATTCATTACAGGTGGGAGATCAATGCTGATGGGAATCCGAGGGGACGCGCTTGGACCGACGGGACACGCTCTGGTCGACAAGACGTCGCCTGGTCAAATAGGACATTGCCTGGGAGTGGCCCACCACTAATGCACGCCGAGCGCGAGAACCAGGGCACACCCACATGCAGGCGACTCTCTGCTTCCCCAGGCAGGACCATGGAATGACCCGACGGGGGAAGTCCCGTCGGGCCTCTTGGGTCAATCGGACAGCCTAGGCGAAACGACGAACGAACGACCGTAGAAAGATAAGCACCTCTGTTTCCTTGCTTTGCGCGTTAATTTCATTACCGAGTTTCTGATCCCAGCAACGGCAGGGGCACGAACATCGCCCGGCGGCTGCCGAGAGTGTCTACTTGTTTAGACATCCTCCTCGCCCGACCCCTCCTTACGTTTAAAACCAAAAGCACGGCGTGTGGGTATAAAACTTTGAATACAACTGCATGAACCACCAGACCCTACGTGAAACATCCTCAATTTTCCTTGAAGGGAAAATCCACAGAATGAATTTTAATATGATAAAACCAAGAACTGATTCCATCATATTATCATATTTTAGTCGATGTCGCAGTCATACATCGTAGGATTACAAGAATACAAGATATTACATCACTGGGGAACACACCTATTACAGAGTTAATCTAGCGAAAGACTATCGAGTGAAGGCTCCTCCTTCACGGGCATCATCAGAGTTGGCGTAGTGCAGCGTAGATTCCATCTCCGAACCAAACTTGAGCATAGGCACGAGACCTTCTAATCCTTCTAAAGTCAGCATCTCTGAGAAGCAGGAAATCTGCACACCGCCAGATGTGTGTAGGCCATGGTCAGCACCGATAAGCTTTAGCGGAAAAGATAAACAAGGGATCTGGCGATCCTAATATTTGGCTGTGGTTTGCATCCTTAGCGCATGAGAAGTAAATAACATTAGTAATATAATAATAATAATATCCAATTTTTAACACATTCACCACCACACCATCCATATCCATCCGCCAACCATCCATCCCAAACCATCTCCACACCACCACACCACATCTCATCTCACACACTTAGGTCGACAGGCCAACTCCCTCTCGGCCTTGTCTCAACGGCCCGCAGCTCCCAAGGCTCACGACCGAAAAATACCCCAACCCTGGAGGGAGGAAAGAAGGACTCATCTCCTATCTAGTTTAAGCGAAACCCAGGAAAGGTCCATAGCCGACAAGTCGGCATATGTATCGATCGATCAACCAAACACTCTGCAGAGGTTTCACATACCCACAAGATTAGCCATCCTTGGAGCCATGTATCTCCTAGGTAGAATTCCGGTCGCTTGCTAGCCTAGAACGATGCCACCCTACCTCTCAGCCCTGGAACATCCCAAGTCTAGTCTGGGATGGCTGATACTGTGAGTCGTAGACAGAGCCGGGGCCCTCCGGATGTCAAGAGCCAGGTCCACAAGGCCGCCTGAAGTCTCGGAAGGGTGTGGGGGAAACCACGTGCCCCGTACCTCCTTGCACACGTTCGCCTAGCAGTAGTGGCATTGTTCTACCAAGTAGTCCGACCGTCCCGCACCATATAGGGCGAGTGGGATGTAAAGGATTCCCGGTGAGTCTGAGTACTAGTAAGTCCTTAGGGATTGACCAAGCCAGAATGTCTTCATCAGGGTTTCCATTTTACGTGCCACCACAGCACCTCTACCCCAGGCTATACCTCTCCGAGGTTCACACCCAAGGACACCTCCAATTACCATTTACCCGCCACAGGTATTCCATATCCAAGTGCCCAGGTAGCACCACATAGCAAGACTCGCCCCAGGCTCGTCGTTATTCTAGCTCGGTCGACACAACCCTCACTCTCCACGCACCCAAGACACATGCAGCACGCTCACACACCACCAAGTCTGGCACCCATAGCCAAACCCTTCCCAGGGGGTTCACCACCAGCATCACATCCCCGATATAATATGAAGTGGAGTTAATAATAAGTATAGTGGTGTAATATGCAAGCAAGCAGGCAAGTAAGCATATATAAGCGAGCGAATGTGCAAAGCAGGGTGACATGGTAGAGTGGGTTGCATCAGGGTAATAATGGCTCAGGTAGTAGCATGCATCAAAGTACTATCAAAGGAATAATTATAAAGCGCTAGCTGTTCTAGATATTATGCAATGTCTAATAGGATTCTCTAAAAGAGGGTGCTGCAATGACACCTGCGATGTAGAGGTAGTAGTGGTTCAATTATCCGATCAGCGGGGTCTCCTCCTCCTAGGTTGACTCTATCCACTGTCCTTGTCATCGTTCACGTTCTCTTGGTTCGATCGCCAGCTACTCCGCTAAGCGTCACGCAAGGCAAGAGAACACTCGACACTCGAAAAGACGACAAGGCGCAGGAAGATCCAATAACACCAACGAGACAATAAAAGATACACGGCTTAGCCCTCTCGGCGGTTATCCGATTTTCCTCGGGCCAAAGAAACACGAATGGTGGTATGCTGAGCACAAGCTTAAGTCATGGCCAAGCCAGTATGGCTTTACGATAAGCGGTTTAAGCCAGGGCTTATCCAGAGCAAACACCACGGCTCATGATCTTTCGATCCGGTGTCATTGAATTGACGGGGATTGGAAATCGGGCCCCAAGAAAGAAGAACGACAGGGTTCGGCTCTTATAGCCTTATCCCGCAAGTCACAATTGGACACGAGTAGCAAACAAGAACGATTAACACTATTGTGACTTGGCTCCAACGTACTTCGGCTCGCCCGCTATGGTAGAAAGCGGTGGCGCAAAGAGATTGGACACCAACGGTTCCCTTCGATCCACACGACATAATAACGTTGGGAGCCGAGAAGAGGGTTGCTCAACACGGCAAAAGATGCGGGGGTTAGCTAGGCACATCCATGTCATGTTCTCAGACACGTCTTCGGGAAAGATGGTTTTAGACGGTCGATTGGGTCGACACGCACGGGTCCGAGGTACAACATAGACCATAGCTTCGCTAACCCAAAGGGAATAGTCCGGTCTTTGATCCAATCGTCATGGGCAAGACGGAATCGAACAGAGCGGGCTAACGGTGCAACCAGAGCAAGAACAAGGGACAAGGTCTACTTCTTCCAACACTCGCGCCACGACGAAAGACGGGCCATTGGATGGAAGCGACAAACACCAAGTGCGCAAACCACTCGTAGGGTACCCAACTTAGGTGCACTAGCACTAAGACATCTCTCTAATTCATAGCGGTGCGGTTGTCACCGCGGGAATCAAAGAAATGCGATGGTCATACAAGGTACAAGCATACGGGGGTTTGAGCACGAAGAGGCAAGTAAAAGCAAAAGAGTGGCGTAGCTCCATGGTCATGGCGAGGCAAACTCGCGGCCACAAGCTACACCAACGAGTTGGCATCCATCGTTCCATGATTGTTATTTCCCAGGTCATCTCCCACAGGACTTGGTCATAGAGGGCTCAAAGCGTGTGGGTGATATCCGCATTGATGTTAGTATCGACATCGAATCCATCACGACCATGTTCTAGGGCCGAAGACAGGAGCTAACACTCGTGGTACTATGAAGTCAACTAAAAAGCGAGGGGTCGAGTTACACTTGGCATCATGGTCATGGCGAGACGGATCCTATGATCGTAACGTCCGAACGAGGTACGATCCCTCAGCCGGCTCGAAGGCTCGGCACACAGGCAACAACACCAACAACCAGCAATAAGAACCAAACACGACCAAAAGATGCAACAACTCGACACGACTACGGAGTAGCACATTCCATAGCTGGGTGGTAGATGAATTCCTGTATGGCAGACATATAGATGGGTTGTAAGGACGGAGCATAACGGAGATAACATATGTATACGGAAAGATAGAAGACGGGGGCTTTCTATGGTCACGGTAAGATATCGAGTATGGCTCGATTGTGTAGCGAGGGCATGGATGTCCAAGGGGTATCATGGCTTGTCCCTAAAGGTCACGACTTGCATTTGGCCAGTAATGGCCAACAATGGCTTACCATAGATTTGATTGCCCAGTCTTGCGCGGCTACGGTTGGCCATGGTTGGCCGGGCATGGCTAAGAGCGTCGAGTCAGTGGCTTGGTCATAGATCATGGCCGAGGGGTGCTTGGAACCATATGGTGGCATTCTAGGGCATCGTACGTGACTTGCGCGAACGGTGTGAGCGCAAGCAAGAGTGGGCTCTTCAATTTAGAGGGGTCAAAAGTACTTAAGGGTTGGTCCACAACGTAGGGCTCAATTTTAGAAAGATTACAAAACTGGTTTCACAATTTTCTGATGCCATTTGAATTTAATATGAATTTTCAAAGCTTGGATTGATTCCTAAAGAGAAAAGGGGCCGCCTGTTCCAATTGGGCTTGCTACTGTCCTGGCTCAGAGGCGCAGTGGGCCTGGTGTCTTGCTCGAGGCCGAATTGGGCTTGGTGCAGCCGGCCGGCCCATGAGCAAGAAGATGGAGGGGAGGCCACGGGCCAGTGCTGGGCTGGTGCTTTTATCCGGTTAGCAAGCCGTCCAGTTGGGCTTTTGCTTGGGCTGTTATTGCTGCCGTAACAGCCCAACAGCAAGAATGGGGAAGCCAGCGTTGGGCTTCTTGCCTTTGGAGGGGGCTACACCGGCCAGGCCAAATCGGCGGCGACTGGCGACGTCGTGCGTCTAGGCCGGTGTCTGTGCGCGTGCAGGCACCATGGTCCACGTGCGAGGGCGCGTGCGGGGCGGTCACGCCATTGTCGTGACGCGCTTGCAGGGCGACGGCAAGGCCAGGACAGCCCGGCGGTAGTCCAGAGCCGCTTGCCGGGGGCGTTTTGCTCTCGCGTGAGCACGGCGTTCATGTGTGGGAGCCGAGTGCAAGTGCGTGCGTGCATTCTATGCTATCCGTGCAGTGCGAGCTCAAGGCGAGGGCGTCGATCGGCAGGTCTGTGCAGGAGCTCGTGGGCGGTGCTCGCCGGCGTCGTGCACGCGACGACGATGAGACCGCGCGGCAGCGAGGCCGCGACGAGGTTTCGGTTGGGCTGCTCGCACTGCTGTGCTCCACGCGATCCAGGAAGAGGAGACACGGCCCAGCTGTGCTCCACGCGGCCTGCTGAGAGGCTGGCCCAGAAGTGAATGAATCAAGCCAACAGGGTTATCCCGACGGCCAGGAGCCCAACGCGGTCCACACCGGCGAGGCGTGCGCTAGGCAGGAAGGGCGTGACGGCGAGGCTAGTAGGTGAAGTCTACGGCTTCCTGGGACGCCAACGTGCGCACAGAGCATACTACAACGTGGCGTCTATGGTTCATTGGAGCGCATGGCATCGAGGGGCCCTCGCGACGTCGGGACGGCGGCTCGCCGCGGGCGGGCTCGGCCACGGCGGTGTCATGGCGACGTTCAGCGCCAGGGTCCGTGGTTCCGTTGGGATGGGGCCGGTCCGGTGCTTGTGCGGTGCGCGTGTCCGTGAGCCGGTGGTGGCTCAGGCCTCCGCGTTCCATGGTGCAGAACGCCATGGCCGGCAAGAACGGGCGGGGCTGGTAAAGAGGCATGGCGACGCTCATCTGTGGATGTGGTCGAGGATGTAGTCGTGGACGCGCTGTCGTCGCGGTGGAGCGGAGACATCGCGTGGTGAGGCCATGTTAGAGCGGCGACGTCGTGGAACAAGCTCGTGGTTCAAGGCTTCGAGCGTCGTGGCTCCGGTGGTGTGGTGCTAGGTGGAAGAAGGCATTGGCGTAGCTCTGCTGTTCCGGTAGACGAGGACGACGGCAAGGCGAAGGCTTGCTATTCTAGTTGCAGCCTCAGCAAGCGATGCGGCTCCTGCTCTCGGCCATGGTGACGTCGGTGCGGGTCGAAGTGGAGGGCACCGGTGCGGCCTCGATGGAGCACGACGACATCGGCGTGGAGAGGCTCGTCGTGGCCGAGACAGGGTCAGGGCTTGGCGTGGCCACGACCGAGGACGAGGCGCGGAGCAGAGGCTCAAGGTGGACATCGACAAGGTGGTGCAGCTGCATGGACGTCGCGGGGTCCTCGGGCTCGGCCTCAGGTCCAGGACGGCGCTCGTCGGGCGGCCGAGGAGCACGCCCGGGGAATCACGCTCCGACGGGGTGGCGTGATTCGGAGCAGCGTGGCAAAGGTGGTTCCGGGCGGTCATTCCGGCAGCGCGGTGGGCGATGTCGTGGCCCAGGACGTCGAGATGCGTTCGCGGGGTTGCTGCTTGATGCAGAGGAGGGGCAGAGCACGACGAGGCATGGCACGACGTCATGGCAAGGGCACGGTCTCCGGTGTCGCGAGCAGCACAACGTGTAGGGGCTCGCGAGCGTAGACCGGCCTAGAGCAGAGGACGATGGAGTGGCTTGGCATGGCACCGGCAGTTCTGTGAGCTCGAGGCGAGGTGGTCGTGGCTGCCGGCGTGGCGAGGCGCTACGGACTCCAGCTCATCGGGTAGTGTGGGCAGAGGTAGGCGAGGAGCAGCGGCGGCGGCTAAAGAGAGTGGGTGAGGGAGATGGTTGTGGCGCTATTTAAGGGCGTGGACGGCTAGGGCTCCTGAGGTGCCGTCCATCCTCGACGTCCGTGCCAGGGAGAGGGACACACGGCGCGAATCACGGGCACCTGAGCCAAGGGGCGTGGTCGGGATGCGGGTGCAGGGGCGCGTGCCTTGCCACCCGAGCGGCGGCGGTGCCTGGGAGCATCTGCTCACTAGGGCTTAGGGTTGGGGCAGCTTGCGGCTGGGCCAACAGGCTCGCGCTCGTGGGCTTGTGGGGTGCGAGACGAGCCGGGGTTGTTGGGCTGCTGCTGCTGCCCTCGTGGGCCGAAGGCAAGAGGCCAGGCTGGGGCTCGTGGCTTGTAGGCCTATGCGTGTGGTTGGGCCCAAAGAAGAAGAAGGGAACTGGGCCGACTGGATGAGAAGGTGGTGGGCTGGGCCAAAGGGAAGGAGACGGTGGGCTTGGAGGAATAAAAGGAAAAGGATTTTTCCTTTTATTGATTCAAGGATTTTGAAATGAATTTAAAAGGGTTTGAGAGGAATATCCACGGAGAATTGAAAAGGGAAATAAAAGCAAAAGGTTTTCCTTATTTAACACAAATGAATTTTTGGGAGAGATGCAAAAGAGATGGGAGTGATTCAAGTAGGCTTGGAGGGGAATGCTACAGATTTGTGCACTCTGAACAAAACACTAAACCAACTAAAGAACTCTAGCAAACACCTACAAGCAATTCTATATGAGTGCAACAATTTATTTATAAATTGTCCTTCGTTTGACCTAGCAACTACATGCTTCACACATTGGCTCAAAATTTTTAAAAAGTTCGTATTTTTGGCTTTTCCAAAAACCCGGTTTGTTACACTACGCCTCGACGGTACGGTGTTTTTGTTCACCAGCATAATCGAATTCACAGTTCCCCACACCACAAGCTTTGGCTCCTGCCTTCCCGAGAAGGGTTTGGAGGGGCCCTCCTGCAGAATCTCCTTCGAGGAAAAGCTATCAGGTCGCCTAAAATCAATCGAACGACTCGGATCGCCGCCGAGAGACAGAAATGAAAAATGGCAATGTTTATGCAGGTTACACTGACCTCGTCACAGACGTCGAACCCAAACCCCGCATTGACATATTGGGTAAAAGCTTCCCGTCGCTCACACCACCAGGGTAACGTTACCGACATCTCGCTTTCGTTTCAATTAAATTATATGCTAAATCCATACATCCAAACGTTGCATATGCAAATCCCTACATCTCAACGCTTCGTGTCGCGTCATGAAGTGGCAACCAAATCATTCAACATGAGCGGCGACCAACCAAGGTTCGAAGGCTGGCCCACGAAGGGCTCGAGGCCGCCTCACGTCAAACAGAGCTAGGGGAGAAAAACAGAGATGAGCCCCAGCGGCCTTGCCCAACCCCGCTCAGAAGCGGACAGGGACATCTCAACCTTTCTCGTTCAATTCTAACCCCGAGCTAAACCCATAGAATCTCCGTCGAGGAGAGGCCAACGGGCCACCTAAGCCTATCGAACGGCTCGGGCATCTGCCGAGAGGCGGGTTAAGAAGTAGTGAAATACCACATGAGGGCTCTACCGACCCCGTCAACGAATGATGGACCCGGATTTCACACGAACATACCCGTTAGCGAGCTCATTGAGCGCGACACTCGAGCCATCGAGGCAAGTATCGTCAACTCAGCCCCTTTGGTTGCGGAAATCGAGGACGGGGTAACGCGCGAAACATGACCGACCCCTATCAGACCCTAAGGGGCTCGGGGGCTCAAGCCGCTCGATCCAAGATCGAGAGACCAAGGTTCGAAGACTGACCCGCGAAGGGTCTGGGGCCGTCTCGCGTCGAACAAGAGCCAGGGGAGAAAACGCAGATGAGCCTCAGCGGTCTTTGCCCAGCCCGCATTGAGGCAGGTAGGGTCATCTCAACCTTCTAGTTCAATCCAGCCTCTAGCCGAGCCCATAGAATCCCCATTAAGGGGAATCCGTTGGAAGGCAGGCCAAGGAGCAACGGAACACCACCCGAGGGCTTTTGTCGACCCTGTCGCAAAGCAAACGGGATCGGATTCCGTCCGAACATCCTAGTTAGCGAGCTCATAAAGCACGTCACTCAAGCCATCGAGGCAAGTGACATCGCCTTAACCCCTCCAGTTGCGAAAAACAGCTGATGGGGCGATAGTCGCAAAATGAGTCAGCCCTTGACCGAATCCCCACCACGCGCGGGGGCTCGGGGAAGGCCGGACCAGCGATAAGACCAAATGCACGGTCACGCAGTGATCGCCAAACTCCTAAGTAAGGGTACGCGGGCGCGAATACAAACATAAGTTTGCTACCCTCGCTCCGGTCTCCAGTAACATCCGACCCCAGCGACCGTAAGGGGTCGGATCTCACTCGGGCGCTGATAAAGGTACGAATATCTCCTTTTTTTCAAAACAGTCATTACATCAAACCTTCTTCTCACGTCGAGACTGGCGGCAAGGTTCGGGGGAACAGATAGGTAAGACTGCAAAAAGTCCACGCCCAGACGGCTACAGTAATTTTGCTCACCAGCACAATCAAAATTTCCCCTAAACATCTCGGGCCCTATAGTCTTAACACTACGGTATTTTTGCTCACCAGCACAATCAAAATTTCCCCTAAACACCTCGGGCCCTACAGTCTTAACAAACGGAAGGGTCGGATCGCGTAAATCTTTGCAAAAAAGGAAGAAGGTAAGATCAAACAAACGAAACGAAATTGCAAAACAAAGTCGTGGATCTATTTTCAGACACAAAAGCACCGACACTTGTTCACATATTACGGATAAATGTTTATCAAACTTATTCAACTAACTACTTTCGCGGAGGGAGAACCATTTCTTTTAGCCTGTTCGTCAGGTTCCGCGCAAGGGGAGTCACCGCCCTCTCAATCTCGTCCAGCTCGGGGTCATCATAGACAGGCACGAAGCCTTGGCTCATTACCTCCAAGTTGATCTCCTAATCATAATGAGAATGGGCAACAGCGAAGGCTTGGGTGATCCCGGTGTGAAAGGCGTCCTCCTCAAGCTGGCCCACCCGCGCCGTGATACCAGTGGCACGAATCGGAAGGGAGCTGATCCCCTCTCCTTGCGCCACCAGTAGGTCATCGTAGACCACCATGACGGCAGCACGTAGAAGATCATGCTGATCGCTTTTGACCCAAAGGATCCCCCGCACCTCGGCGAGTTCCGTGCCTAGCCCGGCAGAAACTTCCTCGGCCTCTAGCCTTCGGGCCACCGCGTCTCCAAGGTCCGCCCGGAGGGCCACAGCCTCACGATGCGCCTCACCGCGCTCTCAGATGGCTCGGTCGCACTCCCTGCGGGCCGTGCAGTGCTCCGAGCGAAGTCTTTCTTCGGGCCGGCGCAGCTTGTCCCGCTCCCCGCACAGCCGGGAGATCACCTCGGCATCCTGGTTCGCCCTCTGCTGTAGGGCCGCGGACCTTTCCTCGACCTTCCGTCGAAGATCCCGCTCCGTCTCTAGCTCAGCTAGGACCTCGACGGCCCGCTGACTGGCCTCAGCATCCTTCTAGAGCAGCTCGTCCCGCTCCTTTTGGATCTTGGCGGCCGCCTCCTCGTCCAGCTTCACCCTCGCCGATAGGTCTTCAAACATCCCATGGATCTCCTCCACGTCCCGACCTGCCTTGGCCACCCGCTGCTGGGCGGCAGCGAGCTACGCGCCCACATCTCCTCGCAGCCGGGCCTCCTCGGTAAGGCGGTCCCTTTCCGCTTTTTGCTCACGGAGGAACCGGGATTTGTTCTGGCTACGAGCAACGATACACTAAAAAGAGGACCGATATCAAAAATACGAAAACACAAGAATACGTGAAGAAAGAAGAAAACGAGGGAGAAGATTAAGCGGATACCCGGCTAGTAGGAATGAGGATTTCACGTAGGACACCACTGGCCAGGCTCAAGGCATCCATCATAGCTAAGAACCCGATGTCAAGATTCTCCCGCTCCATGCTCTCGGCAGCATCGTCAAGCGAGAAAAGAGCCAACGTTGGGTCCTCAGCGGCCATCCACTGGAGCGACGGCTCGCCCCGCGCGGGGGAGCGGCTGCCCCCCGACAACAGGGCTGAGGGCGACCTCCTGCTGATCCTCTCCACCACCGCCACGACGCTCGAAGACCCTCCGGCCGTGTCCTCATCCATCCGGCCCGCCTCGGGCGCCGTAGCCTGGGCCACAGGTGGCGCGGATTGCGCCGCCCCCTCGGATGCCACCATGGCAACATCCAGCCCCACCAGGCTTGTCGCGGTCACGGTCACCTTCGCCTGGGCCTCCGGTGGCACAGACTGCGTCGCTCCCTCGGATGCCACTGCGGCTATGTCCGACTGCGTCTGGCTCGTCAGGGTTGGGGGCGATCCAGCCGCGTCCTCCTCCGTCCGGCCCGCGTCGAGCGCCGTCGCTTGGGCCACCGGAGGCACGAATTGAGCCACCCCCTCGGACACCACCATGGTGGTGTCTGGCTGCTCCTGCCTTAGTGCGGTTACGGCCACCTCCACCGACGATACCGGACCCTCAGCTGGCAGTGTCGCGCCCGCCACGGAAGACGCCGCCTGCTCGGCGACCACCGAGGGCATGGGCGCCACCGCGGGCGCCACCGGATCGACCAACAAGGCCGCAACATCAGCGCCGCTCCTGCCCGAAACAGGGGCGACGTCGGGCAGCGCCGTTCGTCCCACCTGAAGGGCAAGGCTCTTCTTGGGCGCCAGCCCCAGAGAGTGGCCCCGCCGCAAGAATCTGCAAGAGGGAAAAAGGCATAAGGTCAAAAGAGAAGAATAAAAAGGGGGAAAACAGGGGAATCAGTGGCCTACTCTAGCGCCTTGGGGCGGCATGAATGTTTCGGAGATGAACCCCCAGACCCCTGCCCCGACTCGTCTAGGCGGGACCGCTTCGAGCCTACCCCCTGCTCCTGGGCAGGGGGACTCACCTTCCTTATCTCTAAGGGCACGGCGACGGAGTCGCCCCTCTCTGTCGATGCCTCGGGCATGGTGGCAGATTCGCCCCGTCCCATCCACCGATCCTCTAGCGGCACCCCGGGTGGGGCGGCAGATTCTCTAGCTCCCATCGGCCCCGCGGATGGGCCGATGGTTCAGCCCACCTCCACCGATCTGATGGACTCGCTTCCCTCCTCATGGAATGGGAAGGGTCCCTACATGGGTCGGTGGGCGTCTGTCCGCATATCCTCGTCTGCCAGGACGTCCCAATCCACTCCGGTGGCTACCTCGTTGCCGTCATCGTCGTCGTCACTGCCTGTCTCCTCTCCTCGATCACGCATTTGCCGCTTCCATAACAGCTTCTTCCCAAGCTCCCTCGTCTTTTTGTCCCACTCGGCCGCGATACGGTTCACTTTTGCTAGGGTCCAATCCTTCTGCAATGGAGCCAGGCTATCCTTGAAGAATAGTCCCCCGGCAAGTCCCGCCATCCCCAGGGTCACCTTCAAGGGGTTGGAAATTCAAGTGAAAAAGGAGTACGGAGAAGGAAAACTTACGAAGTCAATAAACCACGATTCCAGTCGCATTGGGGGATGCCCTGACACTGGGAACACGAAATCAAGGACGACGCCAGTGGTGTCCTTTGAAGGCTCCATTGCCTCCTTGATGCGCTGCACCACCTCGAACGGAGGCAGCGCCTCGTCGACAAGCACCGTCCCTTCGGACGACGCTCCGGGCACCATCTGGTGCAGGGAAAGCACGCGCGCCATCAGCGGCGCCACCCTCCTCGCATGGTAGGCACCGATGATCCCCGAACCCTTCACGCCCCTGTTCTTCAAAGTTTGGAGGGCAGCGAGAAGGTCGTCGATGTTCTTCCTCTCCTTGATCGGGATGCCCCACCTCCACGACCCCGGGGCCTCCTTGATGATGCACCCGGAGAAGTCTGGCAAGGGGGCGGCGGCGTCATCCTTGACATAGAACAATTACGAATGCCACCCCTTATTGGAGGTGGATAGACGCATTAACAGGTACGCATCTGCCCGGTTGTTGTGGAGGTGAATGCCGGCGCATCCCACCGACGTGGGCAGCTCCTGCTTCCCAACCCGCCTCTTCAGAAGGTTGACGGTGAAGATATGCTGCCACAGGTCGAAGTGGGGATCAATCCCCAAGAACCCCTCACATAAGGCGACGAATGCCGCAATGTGCTGGATCCCATTGGGGGTAAGGTGCTACAGCTCCACCAGGTAGTAATCCAACAGCCCCCGAAGGAACGGGTGAGTAGGTATGGTGAATCCCCACTCATGGAAGTGAGCGAAGGACACGACATACCCTTCGGGCGGCAACGGCTTGTCCTCATCACCGGGCAGCCACCACTCCTCGGCGGCGGTCAGCGGGCGAAGGAGGCCACGACGAACGAGGCCCTCCAGACGCTGAGGGGTGATGCTAGATCTGCCCCACGGCTCCATTGAAACGATTGAGAGGGGGTGGACGCGAGTTCAACGGTGGCTGCGATGCAGATGCGAGCTTGACGATGGCCGTGATGCGAGTACGGAAGGCTCTGGCGTTTGGCGACGGAGGTTGACGATGCGAAGGCGAAAAGGCGAAGTACGGAACCCTGGGGGCGAACCCTGTGGTTTTATAGGGGCGACGGATGCGAGAAGGGCAACCATCCGCCTCGATCTCCGAGCCTGCCACGACACACCGCCGCGTCACACCGTGGGATACGCGCCAGCGATCCCTATCTCTTCCCACCAAAATCACGCCGGACGATTCGTCTTCCCGAGCGGATCGGACTCTTTTCCCACAGAAGGGACACGGGTCAGAAGATTTCCCCTTTGGCCTGTATGGGCCCAGAAAGCCCAAGGGTCCGCCCAACAGTCTCGATGGCCATCCCAACGAGGGACAGGACCGCGAGCGACTAAGACGCAGGTATGCAAGCATCAGTAGGGCCTCGTTCCACGGTCGAGCCCCAGCCAGGCAGACCCTGGATGAAATCCCCGCGAACTGGATACCAGGGTTCCCTTGAAACTTTTGAGTTGACAAAAACCAAATCTCACAGCCTTACCCACAAAGGGTCCGAAATTACCCCCCGAGCGATTCTATCCGAATCACCCGGGGGCTCAGGGGCTACTGTCGGGGTCCTAATACCAGGGTACCCAATGAGGTGGGACTAATGACCATCGAATGTTGACGCTTCCAGTCAGACAAAGAGCACTACTACGCTTCTTGCCCAAACGACGAAAGACTGGTTCCGCCTCGCCCGACGGCTAAGGGCTAGCTCCGCCTCGCCCGACCCCCGAGGGGTGGGCTCCGCCTCGCCCGACCTCCAAGGGCGGGCTTCGGCTCGCCCAATCCTTGAGGGTCGGCTCCTCCTCGCCCGACGTCCAAGGGCGGGCTCCGCCTCGCTCGACCCCTGAGGGCTAGACTCCGCCTCGCCCGACGGTTAAGGGCTGGCTCTGCCTCGCCCGACGATCGCACCCTACTCCTTCATGAGGACGAGCACAGGATACGACAGGACATTCGAGTCAACCATGATATCGAGGGCCATGCCCTGTGCGCCTGCGGGAAGGTACTGGCAGGATACGATGGGACCGGCGCTTTAGGTCCTTTCTGACGTAACAGTGCCCGAATAATATTGTACGCGCCGACTTTTGTCCCACTGTGTAGTAGGCACCGCCTTCAGTCCTTGGGCGCGGATACTAACACAAACATACAACAGCCATTACGGTCCAAGACAGAAATCACACCATCTACAGTGACGGACGTATGGTCACTTCCCCTGTTACTCCCCGAGGGGTCACAACGCGGCTCTCCGACGCGCCGCACCGTCCGCCGACGTAGGATGGGACGCACCCACTTGCTAAATAAGGTCAGGGCATGGCCTACGAAGATCAGCAAACACGCCACCTCTGACACAGTCTGCCATGTTAATCAGGGCAGGCATAAAGAAAAAAGAAGACCCAACTCCCTCGAAGGATCTTCGATACCTTTGGTATTTTTCTCTTTCTCCGATCTATAACCCCGGCTCCCCTCTTGGTCTATAAAAGGGAGGGCAGGCCCCCCCACCAAAGGGACCGAGGCTAGACGGATAGGTTCAACACACACGACACTTCACACACGGCTGAGCAGTGACCAAGCTCTCGGCGACCTTTTCGATCATTCAATCAGAGACTTGGGACTCGTACCTCTCTCGACTGTTTGTACCCCCTACTACGAACCATTTTGATACTAATAACACGAGCAGCAGTAGACTGAACGTAGGGACGTTCAGCCCGAACCAGTATAAACCTTGTGTCCTTTAGTGCACCATCTGGACCTAACGCGCAACAATCATAAATTTACTAGCCGGTGATGGTTCGAAACACCGACAATACTATAGAACACCTCATGAGTATTATATAAATACACAAAGATAGTAATCATATAACATCTCATTTATATCATGTGAACATCTAAGAACACATAATAAATATTACATGAATACTACGCGAACATTACATGTATCTCACAAAATAAAGAAAAAATAGAACATACAAAGAAAAAAAAATTAGAATAGCTAATAACAATAAACTAATGAGGAAGAAAAAGGAAACTGAAAAGGAAAAGGAAAAAGAAAAGAACAGAAAATCCAAAGAAAAAGAGAAGGAAAAAAAACAGAATAAAGGAAAGAAAAACAAAAACAAAAGAATATCTCACGTGAGTGTAGGATGGTAGCTCAAGTATTTAGTGCAACTAGCGTTTCTTCTATGGCTCGCAGCAACACATCAACAAATAAATAAAACAAGAAAAACATGAATGAAAAAATGTAATTAGAAAAACAAGAAATAAACAAAGATAAAAAATAAAAAAATAAAAAAGAGAAAGAAAAATCACAGGAAAAGAAAATGAAAAGGAAAAAATAAAAAGAAATATATAATAAGAACCACGTACCAACCTGCCTAAATAAGAACCTCGTACGAACCTGCCTGGGCGTGAGTTGCGTGACTTGACTAGAAACCACGCCATTTTTGAGATGGCCAATGGTGTTTTTACTATTGTGGATAAATAGAAGTGCAGAGATGCTGAAAAGTAATATTTATGTTATCCAGCTATAGTTCTTGTAGTTTGATAAATGCATTTTAGCAATAGGATATTTTATTGTATCTCAATGCTGGAAAAAAACTGGAGATGATGAAATCATATCTCAGAAATTTATCAATTGTAGATTTTGGACTTCAGTCTCTTTCTCATCAAGAATCAATCTGTGGGAAAAAGTATGCAGCACCCTGGAAAGATAGAAAACAAAAACAAAATTACAATATTTAAAACATTTGTGCTCTGCCCAGGAAATTAATTAAGTGGCTTATCAATGATTGTAACCTTAAAAAAATGGTAAATTCTAAAAAGGATGTATCCACTTAAATAACATCGGAGGAAAAAAAATCACACTTAAATAATTTCGCTTCTAACTGATTTGACATTCGAATTTCTGACGGTATGGGCCCAACTAATCTGTGACGTTTAAGAATCCTGAATGAAGGAGTAGTTGGTTGGTTTTGCTAATTTGATACGAAAAACGATGTTTAGCGGAAACAGTTAGCATGTCCATGTAATAAATCTGATACTGTTGAAAAATGGACATTAGATCGATGATGGATTGCCATGATTTTTTCTATCTCTGCAATAATCAGCATATGAGAAATGAGTATACTATAGAGAGTACTATGTAGAAGATGGATTTGAATTATCATATGATTCACAGAAAAGATAAGAGCTTTTGTGCAAGGCTAGGTGTTTAATTATGTAGATAGTCTGACCATCAGCTCTTGCCTGCAAAATCGAACGTTCAGGTAAATATACACAATATAAGTTAAAATATATAATAAAATATACATGTTCATGGGCTCAAATCAGGGAGTCAGTCCTTTGGATAAGTATAAATCAGAATAGAGAGTCATAGCTGATAATAATTTAACAAAAACTTTGGAACTAATGACAGTAGATATACTAAAATTAACTACAAAAGTAATTAGGGGAAGCACACGGTGTATATCTAATTAGTCCGTACATGGCAGTTAACTTAATGTGGAGGGTTCTTTGTCATGTCAGGAACATGGAATCCTTTGATCATGCAGTAGGAAAGCTGGAGAAGCTATTAGCAAGTTCAGAGAGGATGGGATGGTGAGCTACCACGACTTAGAAGAAATGGGGCAGATATTTGTCTTCAATTAATTCTAAGCATGAATTCTTTCTTAGGTGCAGATGCTTAAGACACAAATATTATGAACTGTAATGCCACACATTTTAGATGTGGGCACCAAGAAGAGCACCGACCGAAACCTAGCCTAGCCTATCTATGGTTAACAGGAAACAGGTGAACATGTACAATAAGATCAGGCCATACCACAGTACCACACCAAGCAGTCAAGCACTGCGATAAAATCATATCAGGATGTGGTTTAATGTTGCCTTCTTACTGTTGAATATCAAAATATCTGCTTGCGAAAGGTGAACAATTATTTTTGTCCCTTTCTTAATGTATTGACTCTTTGGTAAAATGGCAAGCATTGCTTGGGCCATTATTTCAACAGACTGAAAAAACTACAGAAGAAATCTAAACTGAAACCTTGCATTTTAAAAGTTTTTGGTTCAATTCCAGCCTGATCGGGTCTTATGCACTGATGTGATGAACGGTGCAGAGATAAGTCTCCTGTTCGAAATATTGCGCAGGGAATTCAATGGAGTCGAAATTGTTGAAACTTGACAAATTTGAGCACGGCTATGAACTATTCAAGAAACTCAACAATCCATAAGTCCATATTATCCAGACCTAAGGTGAGCCCGCATCATTTTAGGAGAGAAAGCTAGCAAGAAAAAGGTTTTACCTTTTGCAGAGACTGTACGCATCGGAAGCTGGCGGCGTAGGAGGCATTGCGGCAGCTCTTCTCCAGATCGTTCACCGCCGCGGTAGGCGTGGCGTTCTTGGCCGCGGCGCCAGCTCCGACGGAGAACGCGGCGGGGCAGCGGAGTGAGCCGATCTGGTGGAGCCGGATGCTGTCGCACGTCGCCTTGGGAAGGGGCAGCGGCACAAGCCCCTCCTCCCGGGCGAGCGCCGAGGGCACGGACAACGCGGTGTGTGCGTGTGCGGCGAAGAGCCAGATCGCGAGGACTGGGCAGCAGCGGTCGCGGTCGAGCGAGCCTGGGCCCCGCCGGCGCCGCACGTCGCGGCCACGCCATCGAACAGCTCGGCCGAGAGGTCGAGGTGGCAGGGCGAGGTGCCCTCGGCCACCGGCGCGGGTTTGGACCGGCTCCACGGCGCGTGCGCGGCTGGACCCGGGAGCATGCGACTCCAGCGGCCCAAGCTCGGTGGGCCCTCGGCGGGCGGCCATGGCGCGGCTGCTCCCGGCGCGGGCGCGGCCGTCCCCCGAGCACGTGACTCCGGCGGCGCGAGCTTGATGGGACCTTGGCGCAGCGCGGCTCCACGAGCAGCTGGTCCCCCGGCGCGGCGCCCATCAGCCATCAGCTCGTGGGGCTGCGCCGCTTGCGGCCCGCGAAGATTCGCGAACGACGACTAAGCGGGTAGCAGACCCGAACCAACCCGCATTGAACGGTCCAGCAGCCATTTAGGTTGGCTGGTTCGTATAGTTGTTGGTTTGTTTATGTGAGAGAAAAGTACTGCTGGTTGATTTGTATGAACAGTAGTCATGGGAGGGGGCTGGCCAGCCAGCCCAGCCCCAGCGATCAGGCTGCAGATCTTAGGCTCGCCCGATCCAACGGTTGACAGTTAACGGGCGACGTGGCCCTATCCGTTAGCTCGTTTTGGGTGCAGAATTCATATGGTAAGATAAGATGGCTGGGCCGCGCGTTCCTCAGTGGGCCGCTTGTACAATAGTTTATTGAAGACGTGCGGCTCCGAGACCGAGCTTCAGCTCGGATCGCAAAGGCTTGCGGTGGGCAGCTTGTCCACTATGGGTTCGAATCTGGTGCTCACCGGGATTTATTTCTAAAAATCTATAGCCTCTCTCGCGTGGAGTTATAAGGGGATTGAGACACGTTCGTTGCCTTAGTTTTAGGTTTGTTTATACATGAATAATATGAATAGTGTGTGTGTGTTAAGTGAACATACGTGTGTACGAATAGATACTATGGCTGTATGTAGACGAGAAAAAAAACCGCGCTGCTCCAACTGCTGGCAAAACCCACGCGCGGGAACTGGTGCGCGCGCCCGTCGGCACCGTTTGGCGCGAGCTTCGGTCCCGAAGATTTCCGGAATGGACCTCCTGGGTGGAGGTGGAGATCCGTGCGCGTGCCCCGAAGTCCGAATAGCATTGCCAGAACAGTCTTGCACAGAGTATCTCTAATATCAACTCCCTCTATTATCTTTTTATTAGGCGTCAGGATGGTTTCTCAGTTTTGACATTATATTATAGCAAGGTTAATAATATAGCCAGCTATCGGCTGTATGAAAACTTACTGTCAATCTATCAGCATACTCATATAATAGTTAGGCGGTTTATGGCCTACTTATCTGTCTCATAAAAATTATTAGCATAAGTTTACAAGCCACTTGTTTTCTCTCCTCCTCCTCCTCTCTTTCCGTATCAGCGTACAACTCATTAGCTTCTTATTATACTTGCTCTTAGGTGTGGGCACGGTATTGAGGTGGATTTAAAGCTGTGTCCAACTAGACCACCGGCAGTTATTATTAGTTTATTACTCATCGATACAGATTCCAAGAGTTTTTTCATGCATGCGTCCAACCACGAGTTCCCGCGCGTGGCGCATGGATGCACCTCTGACCTCGTTTCTGAAGTTTCTTGATATCTGTAAAACTCTCTCACGCCTAAAAAAAAAAGATAATGGAGTGAGTACTATACTAAACTAGAAGACTACCCCATGCGTTGCTGCAAGATTTTCTTAAAAACAAATATGTTATATACATAGCATTACAATATGATATTCTGTATACTGTGTATTTATATGAATTTGAGTTGCATGTTATTTTATTGTATCAGATTTGGTAAAAAATCAATAAGCTAATAGAAGAAAAACCAATAGAATATTTGATTAATTATAGAGGAATAGGTGATGAAATAAAGTATTGTACATGATAGAGATGACATGGACATTTTTTGTAATTAATAAGGAATGATATTGACTTAGTGGGGAATGATGTGGACACATTTCATGAAGAGCTATAACATCTAGGCCATGTTTGGTTCCAAGCTTCTAAAATTTTAGCTTCTAAAAGTTTTAGGCAGCCTTCTAAAAGCTCCTAAAAGACTGTTTGGTTTAACCTTATAAAACTGACTAAAGACAATAAATGCTATGTCAAAAGGACCATGATGCCCTCCCGCTTGCCCGTGCTCTTTCTCTGCATGCCCCTGCTCCTTCTTCTCTGCATGGCGCCACACCGTGCGCCTAGGTACTTCCAGGCGTCGAATTTTTTTTGTTACTGGCGCCAACACAATGAAGTGTCCATACAAATGTTCGTACACTCATACAATCAGAAAGAAGTGTCCATAAATCATCCATACAACAATTCAACACATCAATAAAATCACCATTACAAGTTGTCATCTATGATCTACTAAACAACCCATCGGCTATCCAATCACGGAACTCATTCATGTTTACATCTTCGTCTCCATGACGCACATTTGACACATTACCGACAGAAGAGGATCCTTCAGCAAATGGAACATAGTTCTCATCATTATCAACCAAATCAAAGTCCACATCTCTCAAAAAACTGTCCCTAATAAAATGCACCAGGTCCTCCTCCCAAATGTCCTACACCGCGATTGCCAATACTCCCTTGAAGCAAACCTTTGCCTCACCCACGTCCAAAACCAACTTTGCCTCCAAGCAAACCTCTGCCTGTACCACGACCTACGCCATCAGGTGCTCGGACTCTGCCTCTAGAGGCCCGAGGAGGTAGTGGATGCTCATCGCCCTGTAGAATGGCTTGATACAAGTCAATGCTGGGGAAGACGTCCGCCTGTGAATTGAGATCCAAATGCTCCATGTGGCGGCGGGGAGCGGACAGGGAGGGGGCCGACTGCGAAAGGAACGGGCCGAAGTCGTCTTCGTCCGAATCTTCCGGAGTTGAGCTGATACTGCCTTCAACGGAGGAAGAACCTTAGGATAGGAAGTCCCTGTAACCATACTTGTCCATGGGCACACACGTGGCCGGGTTGGGGGAGGGCATGGCTGGCGGTGGGGAATGGCATGGGGAAGGAACCTGCGCACAAAAATAGATCGATGGATACGGAGATGGGATCGGGCAGGCGGCAAACCAAGAGATCGGGAGGCGAAGGATCCGAAGCCTCACCTCTGGTGTTGCTGGCGTGCTGCCTTCCTAGGCGCCGCTGGTGTGAATCGTGCTAGGCGGCGGGGGAGGGCACGGGCGGCATCGATGTTGCGGCGGGGGAGCGTCCGTCCGCTAGTTCTTGGGCGCAGACGGCGCTGTGTGGCCTCAAACACCGGTGAGGAGGGTGGATCTAGCGGCGGCGGGGATGGGGGCGATGGGGGTGTGCCGGGTGCAAAGGGAAGGAGGGAGAGAGAGAGAGAGGATGGAGGCGCGGGAGGGTGGGACAGAGAGAGGGAGGGGGCAATAAATGAGGGGTACTGGGGTCCAGGAAGGACTTTAGAAGGTTTTAGGAGTGGGTGGAGCTCCTAAAGAAAAACCAGGCTCCTAAAACTTTTAGGAGGTTTTAGGAGGTAGTGTTTGGTTCTTTAGACAGATTCTATCCAGATTTTAGCTCCTAAAGTTTTTAGGAGGTGTAACCAAATAGGGCCCTAGTGGGTCACTTAGTCAAAAATAATGTGGACACCTTGCATAAAGAGAAAATCATATAGTGGGGTTTAGCTTTATTAATTAACTTGAAGGATACCCCGCGCATTGTTGTGAGAATTATGGATTAGTGGATTGCGTGGTATGATGACATGGACAACAAAATGCTTATTTGTCTTGTTGATGTGGATATTACAGTTGCATGTGCTAGTGGATTCTAATTGGACGTGAGAGTGCATTGCCTAGTCTTGCATGTTGAGATAAATAGCTAGTGGGGTTTTACTTAGTGGATTTTTAATTATATGTGATAGTGCATTGCGTAGTTGACATCTTTCATATTGAGATAAATAGCTAGTGGGATTTTGCTTTATAAGAGTATAAGATCTGAGCTAAGGTTTGGGTGATGGATAAGGTCCCGTCACCCGTTAACCTGCTAACCATTGGATCCAGTGAAGGTGCGATATTGATCACTCGATCTGGATTGTCATGGGTATTGGAACCGTTAAGGCTCGGACCTGGATGTTCGCGAATTGTTGCGAACCCGCACTTGTATTACTCCTTATGCTGCCACTCCTGCAGCTGGCAGCATTGCTCGTACCTCCCTCCTATCGTCTGCCACTATCTCACGCTCCTGATCCCTCCTCATGGATCTTGCGCTCGTGGCCAATCTCGATTCACAACTAGTTTTTGATTCACAATTCTCTAAGCGTCGGGTTCAAAATTGAATGGTTTTGATAGTTCAGGTGTCAAAGTTAGACAAAGTCAAGAGTTGAGGGGCCAAAATGGTTAAGCAAGTACTTTAGTTTTGTAGATATTTATGAAAAAATCGTGGACGCGGCTCGGGTTGTTTTGTCCAACGTGGAGCGGATTTGACCACGCCACGCTGGCATTGACCGCCACGTAGGACGTTGACCTCCATCTAGTGACATGTGGGGCACACGCGTCAACCACCCATCCCCTCCCTCTCCATCCTCACGGTAGCGCCCCCACGCCGCCTCTGGCTCGAGCATCACCGGCGCAGTCCCCCACAACAGCACCGCACCTACATCGCCACCAAGGCAGCGCCACAACCCATGGGCGAAATTCGAACGCTGCCTCCTAACTGCTGCAGCTGCTAGAGTTATGCCTTGCCGAAGAAATCTCGATGCCAACCCTTGCCTGCTATAGCTGCCGGAGCTACACCCTACATGGCCTCCGCGCCCGCAGCCGTAGGAGGAGGCCGACCGGCAACCAGCGCTGGCCCACGCAGCCCCAAGGCCGGCTACGGCTCGGTGGGAGGCGGGTCATGGCCTGCTGGCCATGTGTGCTGGTGGCCCGACGACCACAACCGTGACAGCGGAGAGGAGCCGAGGAGAGGTGCGCCAGGTGCGGGACAAAGAGGGCTCTGCAGGAAGTGGGCCGTGGCCTGCTGGCCATGTGCGCTGGCTACCTGGCGGCCATGGCCATGGCGGAGAGATGCCACAGTGGTGGGGAGGAGGCGAGGAGAGGCACGTCGGGTGCGTGAGGAAGAGGGCTCGGCAGGAGGCGGGTTGTGGTCTGCTACTTTGCTGGCCAAGTGCGATGGCGACCTAGCAGCCATGGTTGTGGCGGAGAGATGCCACAGCAGCGGGGAGGAGCCGACGAGAGGCGCGCTAGGTGTGGAAGGGAGGGGGCTCAGTGGGGAACGCGGTGGTGTCCCGGCCACTCGCGTAGGAGGCCGCGGTGGCAGCGATGCCATGGCCGTGGTGCTCGAGCACCACCGCCTTGCTCGCGCACCACCCTGCTCACGCACCGCCGTAGCCTGCTCGAGCGTCGTCGCCCTGCTCGCGTGCCGCCGCTGCAACTTGGCATCGTCGCCCTACTCGCATGCCCGCGCGTCCCAATCGCATGTGCTCGCCGGCCATGGCGTGGCCGCTTGCTCGTCCGGTGCCCCCCGTGCGTGAGCCCGACGGCGGCTTAGCTGGCCCGACACGGCAGCCCCCACACGCGCTCGCTCGGCGGCTGCAAACAAGTGCAAGGAGAGCAGCGGCCACAGTGGCGCAGCTGGTGGTGCTCGAGCTCGGCGGCCATGGCGTAGCCGCCTGCTCGTCCGGTGGCAGAGCAGCGCGCACGCGCGAGCCCGACGACGGCTCGACTGGAGTTGCGCCTCACTATCTCATCACCGTCAGGAGCTGCGCCTCACTGTCTCGATTGGAGCTGCGCCTCACTGCCTATCCAAATGCTGCTGGAGCTGGAGGAAGGAGAGGGAGGGAATGAGTGGGTGACGCGCGGGCCCCACATGTCGCTGAGATGCAGGCCAGCGTCCTACGTGACGCCAGCGTGGCGTGGTCAAAACCGCTCAACGTCGGTCAAAATAGTCTTGCCCCCGTCCAGGTGCTAAAAATGAACGGTTTTAATATTTGGGGTACCGGTACTAGACGGTTTTGTAGTTGATGGTTAAAATTAGACCAACACAATAGTTGAGAGACCAAAAGTGGACTTAATCCATTTAAATTTACTTATTTAAATATTTATATATATTAAAGTATTTATTTACACTGTATTGGATTTTTAACATAAAAAGAAGTTTTAAAATAATCATAAACTAAACCTTGGTACCAAAAAAACTCTAAAAGTATAATCTATCTCATCGAGATCTACAACTACAATTCGGGTTATTTCTCTAACTGGGTTCGTACGAAAAACTTAAAAATTTTGAATTTCAAAATATGATAACTTCAAACATAATTTTGTAATCATAAATGATTTGAAATGAAAAAGTCGTTAACTAGTTTTGATTATTTCTCTGTCCAAGCTTGTTTGAACAATTCAAAAAATTTAATTTTCAAAATAAGAAAAGTTCAAACGTATAGATTATATTTTTAAATAAATTAGATCGTATTTAGAACAAAACAAATTGAATACATAAAAATACAAAAAAGTGTAGAGAATTATTTTAATACAAATAAATAATTATCAATAAGTAAATTTAAATATATATATTTTTCATAAATATCTAGAAAACTAAAGTACTTGATTAAGCCTTTGAACCCTCAATTCACGGGCCTCCAATATGTTGCACTTGTCTTTTTCGTCTCTCCTGGAACCTTATTAGCAAGTACTTTTCAAATTATAAGATATTATGATTTTTTTAGATGCATAACTTTTACCATATATCTAGACATAATGTTTATTTTGGTGCATAGCAAAAACTATATATTTAGAAAAAAACAATAATGTCTTATAATTTGGAAGAGAGAAATACTCTAACGTTGCTGCCCTAAAATGACTTATAATTTATAATGGAAGGAGCAGTAAACACGAGTGTGTATTTTCGCACAAACATTCGGCACGAATGTTGGGTACATCGGTGGTACGGCCTTCTACCGGTGGCACAGCCAATCACACATGGAAATAGCCTACTTTTACTTGCCCTACTACACCGGTAGTAAAAAAAAATCACCCTCACTAAAAAAATCGATTTTGACCACAAATAAAAGTAATTTGAGTATTATCACGTGACTTCCAATCCAAAGAACATGATATTGTATGTTGAAGTCACAAACTAAGGTGGGCAAAGCTGCTTATCCAAACTAGTACAAGATTCACGTGCAAATTAATTAAATTAGCTGGCTCAAAAGCGCCGCCTTCTTCTTTTGCACTTTCTGACAGTATATAATTACAAATACTAATGCACAAAGAAAGGTTTACTTCATAGCAAAGCTAATAATACGGCTTATTGGCTATAAGGTTATTTGCAGTCTTCTCTCAGCCCACCCATATAGTAGTTAGCTTTTTACTGTTAATACGTGGTCCACTTGTTAATCTCATAGAGTTTCTTGGTTATTGTGTTCAAGCTGGCTGTACTGTTCGGCTGGTATTAAAGCTGGCTGATAAGCCGATCTTGGCTGATGTGTTGTGAGAGAAAAATACTGTAGATTCTAATAAATCGACTGATAAGTTCAAACGAACAAGCCCTAAAGAGATCGCTTCTCCTCTCTCTCATCCCAATCCCTCGTCCACCTCAACCTCTTATTATACTTGCTATGAGGAGGTCGCTAGCAACAAACATGTCGTCGCCGGCAAGCGGACTGCAACTCCGAGGCTCCGAACTGTGAGCACACCCCCAGCGCCAGCGGCGATGGCACATCTGCCAGTGCCAGGCATGCATAGCTGCCTCTGAAGTAGCATCTGAATCGACGCCCCCGCTTCTGGAGCTCGTTTTGTCCTTGGCTTTGCTGAAGGAGTGAAGGGGCACTGGAGGACGACGACGAAGATCGTAGCTATCAACGTTGGGATCCTCGTCAGAACCACCAGTGAGCAAACTCATACTGCAACGGTGCAACCTGACAAATTGACTCCCTCTCGCCTCTCGCCTCTCGCCTCTCACCTCTCGCTTGCCTCGGCATCACCAGCCACCAGTGAGCTGATTCCAGTCCCCAGGAAGCCAGACCCTCCCGAATCCCTATAAAAGACCTGCCTCGTGGTACTTGTACTTCAAGCTCCTGCTCACGGCCTTGTTTAGATTGAAGTTTTTTCACTCTCTCTTCGTCACATCAAATTTTTGGACACATGCACAGAGTATTAAATAGATAAAAAAATAACTAATTACACAGATTGATTATAAATTACGAGACGGATCTTTTGAGCCTAGTTAGGCCATAATTGGACAATAATTATTAAATACAAACAAATATGTTACAGTGCCAAATACTGATTCCTAACCTCAATCTAAACGAGACCCACGGCATGATCGATCAGTCTTCCATCCATATCTCACAACCGTACAGCAGGTCCGTCCAGGCCTGCTGATCCCATCAGGCGCCACCTGTCTTCTATAGTATGAGGAAGGGTTACGAGCCAATTTAGACCTAGATTTATTCAGTTATATAGTAAGTATTTACAAGGAATACGATATTTATTATGGCGTCGTTCGGCTGATAAAAAAATCAGCCGGAATGCACTGTAGCAAGCTAAAATTCACTGTTCACGCTCTCACAAATTCCTCCGGGTTCATCTAGATTTCTCCAAATTCCTCCAAACGAACAGGGCCCATATCTGAAAAGATCTTCCTTCATCACCAAGATGTCTTCTGATTGCCTTGCGGTGCACGCCGACTAAAGCCGAACACCGTAGGCCTTGATCTTATGGGCTGGACCTCCCCTGATGGTACGGTCCATATCCATTACCGTGGGTACCTAGGTTATACCCCCACATATATAGAGACTGATTCCCTGAAGTTGGCATCACTGTGGAAGAGCAGAGGGAATAATCGCTCGGAAATAACTGTGATCCTGGATGACGTTGGAGGGATGGTGGTGAGCTTCACTTCTTTTAGAGTTGTACACACCAAGAGATTGGCGAATTTTGCAGCACACCTTTGTGCTCAACATGCTTTGGGGACAAAGCAAAAATTTTAGTTGGCTTAGTCCTCCTAGCTTTCTGTAGCAATGTCTGCAAACTGATTGCAATGATCCCATTTAATTAATGAAGCGTCTTTTTTCCAAAAAGAAAACTATAAAAATCATTTAATTTATAACCCCATTGCCATCTCAAAACAACTCAAAGTTCAAAATAGAATGGTTTTTATAGTTGAGGTGCCAAAGTTAGACAAAATCAAAAGTTGAGGGTCCAAGATGGGCTTAAGCAAGTACTTTAGTTTTTTTAGATATTTATGACAAAATATGTATATTTAAACTTACTGATTTGAATATTTATATGTATTAAAATATTTAATTACACTTTATTGGATTTTTACAATGAAAAGAAGTTTTAAAATAATCACAAATTAAACCTTGATACAAAAATTCTTAACTTGATGCAAAAAAATCTCTAAAAATATAATCTATAAGATCTACGACTACAATTTGGGTTATTTTTCTATCCGAGTTCATTTGAATAACTTAAAAAAAAAAGGAATTTCAAAATATGAGAACTTCAAACATAATTTAGGGATTATAAATGATTTCAAATAAAAAATCATCAACTAGTTTTAGTTTTTATAAATATCTAGAAAACTAAAATATTTGATGCCTTTCACGGACCTCCGATATGTTGCAGCTGTCTTTTTCGTCTCTCATACTAGCACCGTATTAGCAAGTACTCAGGATGTTCAGATCTTTTTAGATGCATAACTTTTACTATATATATATAGAAATAATGTTTATTTTGGTGCATAGCAAAAACTATGTATTTAGAAAAACAATAATGTCTTATAATTTGGAAGAGAGGAAGTAATCTGAAGCTGCTGCCCTAGGGAAGGTACACACGAGAGGAGGGTTGTGGATTTAAATCCTACTCCGGTACTCCCTCTATTTCAAATTATAAATTATTCTAACTTTCTAGATACATAATTTTTCCTACACATCTAGATACACACTATATCGAGATTTGGGGCTATGTTCGTTTGAGCTTATCAGCCAGAATGAAAACAGTGTTTTTCTCTCACAACAAATCAGCCGAAAAACAAAATAAGTCCAGCCGAACAGACCCTGGAATGGAAGGAGTAGTAAACACGAGTGAGTGCGTATTTTCGCACAAAAATTTGGCACGGACATTGCGTACTTCGGTGGTACGGCCTTCTACTGGCGGCACACCCAACTTTTACTTTTCCTACTACACCGGTGGTAAAAAACCACCCTCACTAAAAATCATTTTTATTTAAAAAAATTACACAACGCAGACGTCCACGACACTACTTTTTACTTTGTTCATTGGATCCATAGGAATCCCTTTTGATAATGGAGTAAAAGATAATAGAATATTGGAGTTAACCATATTATCAAAGTGGCTAACTCCTTCAATAAACTTGTTCCAGGAAAATTCCAATTCTTCCATAAATTCATATGAATTTCTCACTAATGCAATTTCTTCTGTAAGTTTAGCAATTTTTGGTCTATTCATAGCATATATCTTTTATGGATCTGCTTATTCTTTTTTTCAGAATTTGAATTTTCAAAATTCCCTTGTAAAAAAGGGTCATAGGTTTTGTCGTTCCCACAGCTTCTCCTTTAATGGTTAGGTTTGAATCCTGCAATGGAGCTTCCAAAAAATTTATTTCCGAGTTAATTTTCTCAGTTTTATTAACCCGGCTGCTCTTTATTTATTGCTTTATATTTGTTGTTTCAAAAGTAAAGTTACGATTTCGAATTCTATGCACACTCACTCTTATGAACCGCTAATAAAAGTAATTTGTGTATTGTCGCGTGACTTCCAGTCCAAAGAACATGATACATGATATTGTACGTGTTGAAGTCACAAATTAAGGCGCGCAAAGCTGCTTATCTAAACTAGTACGTACAAGATTCGCGTGCAAATTAAATTAGCTGGCTCAAAAGCGCCACCTCCTTCTTTTGCACCAACCGACAGTACGTTGTATGTAATTACAAATACTGATGAGGTAGCTAGAAGCAAACATGTCGTCGCCGGCAAGCCGACTGCAACTCCGAGGCTCCAAACTGTGAGCACACCCCAGTGCCAGCGGCGATGGCACATGCCAGTTCCAGGCATAGCTGCCTTTGAGAAGCAGCATCTGCATCGACCCCTCCGTCCCTAGCTTTCCAGATGGGGCACTGGAGGACGACGACGAATTCAACTGTACTAGCTATCAACGTTGGGGAGCCTCGTCAGCTCCACCAGTGAGCAATCTCATACTGCAACCTGACAAATTGACTCGCTCTCGCTTGCCTCGGCGCCAGTGAGCTGAGCTAGCTGGTCGCAGGCCCCAGCCAGAAGCCAGACCCTCCCTATAAAAGACTTGCCTCGTGGTACTTGAATGAAGCTCCTCCCGCTCATGGCAGCAAGATCGATCAGTCTTCCATTCATATCTCACAACCGTGCAGCAGGTCCGTCGTCTCCACGTACGTCTGGAATTCAATTTCCAGGCCTGCTGAGTGCTGATCCCATCAGGCGCTATATATCCCTGCAGGGAAACAATGGTGGTAAGTATAATAAGGCCCTGTTATCTCCAAGCCATTTCTTGATCAAGTCCATGTTGTATTAATGCCATCTAGCATAATGGTTGTGTGCCAAATTGAATAAGTGATGAAAGAACCAGTGATTAAGATGGTTATCAGGGACTTTTTACTTTACTTTTCTTGACAAATATATGCTACTTTATTGTGAAGCACGATGAGTAGCATTAAAGTTGAAAGGTGTCATCTTAGCTGGTTACTGTCCTAAACTGTCAATTCAGTTTTCATAGGCAGGTCACCTGCGTAAATTTTCTCTTGCTGCTGTCCACCAGTGTTTCGGGCTGTGGAGTATGTTGTGCCGCTCTAGGTCTCCTGTCTTTGATGACACGGCTAGTGCTTGTATTTAACACACTCTTCTCTTTTCTATCTTAATTGAAAGCAGAGTTCCTGCCGCCTTCTTCCCAATTTTTTAAAAAGCTTTGCTTAATTTACTCCTTGAACTCAAAAGTTTGAAGATTGAACCCTTCTGAGAGGAAAAAAAAGGTTTAGCAAGCTCATTCTCTTCAACCTAATTTTTGTGCTTGGATTGAGCCTTTTATACTCCTAAAGAAGTCCTGAAAATCAAACTGCTCTGACTAGCTAGGAGATTGATACTCCATAGTCTACATGCATCATATATATATATATATATATATATATATATATATATATATATATATATATATATATATATATATATATATATATATATAAGTATGTAAATAATGTGATCCAGTGCATGTTTTCAGAATTTCTCTTCCTAGAGATTATTAAGGAATTATAGTAGTCACTACTGATAATTATATTTGACGTTAAAAAACTAGAGTACAAGGATATATGACATAGTTTGTTACCTGTTTCCATTTTACATATTAAGTTCATTATTTACAGGGGAGTTGACAGGGACCGTCTGACTTTTGGCAAGGATCAAGAACCCCATCAATGGAGTTCAACGACAAATCTAGTTCTAACTTTGAGGATTTCCAAAGCAACATGTCAGCTACTTCTGGGTTCTATGCCTTCGTTGATCCAGCCGATGAGTCAAATGATTTGGAGTTATTTTTGGACCAACCAAGATCCATGCATCATTGTCCTCCTGCATCACATACTTTTAACGACAGTAACCATATTACATTGAGCACCTCTTATTCGAGTACAATAGATGGTTCTCAATTCTGCGACCTCAGTAGCAATGTGGCACCAGATTGGTATGGAACCAGTGTGGCAGACTCTTCTAATAACAGTTGGATCAACTCAGATATAACCATCGACTACTTAAACAAGCTGTTGATGGACGAGGACAATGACGACAAGGTAAAATTACATCATGGAGAGGACGCCCTTAGAGCTATGGAAGAGCCTTTCTATAGAATTCTTGGACAAAATAATCCAGCTTACCCTGAGTCACCATCACTTTGTAGATGTGGTCATCTGAATAACCTCGATGACAGCATCAACAAGTCTTCCGGGCTGTCATGCAGTAGCTGCTCTGTTGCTATTGACTCAAGTAATAACCATTCTAATCACAACTTGCAAGCTTTTGAAGCTCCATGGAGTTTGTCTGACATAGTCAAACAGACAAAACTTTCCACTGAAGGTACACGAAACATGGAGCTTGGTGTGAAAATTGATGGCCTCTCAATTGCTGAAAAGCGTAGCCGAGATAATCAGTCACTTCAGGTAAATGCTGCAGATAGGAGCACGCATGCATCATCTGAGGTTCACAGTGGATATTACTCACGTACAGAAGATTCTTATTTGTTAGAAGCAAGGAGCAGCAAGCAGGTTGCCTTTTCATTCAATGGGCCAACCCGAGATGAGATGTTTGACAGGGTTCTACTCTTCTCTGAGCATAAACCTACGGATGAAGCTATTGTTTTGCAAGAAATGATGACAAATAAATCAACCGGACATTCACAGAATGGACAAGGAAGAACATCAGCTCGGCGGAAGACACGAGGTAAGAAGCAACAGAAGAAAGAGGTGGTGGATCTAAGAACCATTCTTATCCATTGTGCACAAGCAATTTCTGTGAATAACCATACCTTAGCAAACGACATGCTGAACATAATAAGGCAACATTCCTCAATAACTGGAGATGATACACAGAGGCTAGCATTTTGTCTAGTGGACTGCCTTGAGGTGCGATTAGCTGGAACTGGGAGTCAGCTGTATCGCAACTTGATCACTAAAAGCAGCAATGCTGTGGGCATTTTAAAGGTATTCCAGTTGTCTTTAGCGGTAAATCCTTTACTGAGGGCAGCACATTATTTCTCGAATAAGACAATCCTTGATGTCTCGAAGGGAAAACCTAAGGTGCACATTATCGATTTTGGCATTTGCTTTGGTTTTCAATGGCCATCACTGTTTGAGCAACTCGCAAAGAGGGAAGATGGACCGCCCAAGGTTCGGATCACAGGTATTGAGCTACCAAAGCAAGGATTTCGACCAAACCAGATGAATAAGCAGAGCACGGGACAGCGATTAACTGATTATGCTAGCATGTTCAATGTGCCTTTTGAATATCAAGCAATATCAACAAAGTGGGAAACCATATGTATAGAAGATCTCAACATTGAGAAAGATGATGTGCTGATAGTCAACTGCATAGACCGAATGAAGAATCTTGGTGATGAGGCACTATACATAAACAGTGCAAGGAATAGGGTTCTTAAAACCATTAGAATGATGAAACCAAAAGTTTTTGTGCATGGAGTAGTGAATGGATCATACGGTACACCCTTCTTTTTAACACGTTTTAAAGAAGTAATGTACCACTACTCTGCATTATTTGATATCCTTGATAAAACTGTTCCACGAGATAACGAGACAAGAATGCACATAGAGAGGGGCATGTTTCTGTGCCAACATCTCAATGTCATCGCATGTGAAGGATCCGAAAGGATTGAGAGGCCAGAGAATTATAAGAAATGGAAGTCACGAAGCCTGAATGCTGGCCTTGAGCACCTCCCACTGAATCCAGACATTGTGAAAGTAATAAGAGAAATGGTGGGAAAATATCACAAAGATTATGTTATCAACGAAGATGATCGGTGGCTACTACTGGCATGGAAGGGAAGGATACTGAATGCAATATCCACGTGGAAACCTAGTAGTCGTATGTTGGCAACTAAAACTTAAGAAGCTTTCTAGTACAAGCAGAGGTTTGACAATCCTATGTATCAATGTTCTGAACTTATGATATATTTTTAAGCTTTTTATTTACAGTGTGCTGGTAATGCATTGCAATTGGCTAACTAGTTCGACAGTGCCTCCAAAGTGCAACACTTTGCATAGTAGCAGTGCTGCTTTTAAACATTTGAATTTGTGTTGCCAATATATCCTTTCTTACCTACTGAACTAATATGTTTGATTTCTTTTCTGTCATATAATCTATGGTGTTTGCATTACGCCTCAAAATGTTGCCTGCTCGTGGGACAAATTCTTCTTAAGTTTAATTCTTTAATCTTTGTTCATACATGAGCAATACTTCAGAGGTCAGAGCATCTTAACATCCAAGCATGCTCAATTTGTTTGTGAGTTGAGGGAGAAAGAAAATAATGGAGGATGCTAAGGGCAATGCTGAATTTTGGATCCTCGTAACTAGATAAGATCACAATTGGTAATTACTAGCAGTATAATAACAAGGCACGGTCATGCTGAAAGGTCTTAATGGCTAGAGGGAGTGAATAACCTATTAAAAATTTCTACAACAACACTAAGACAAGTTATTAGTATATAAGACGGCGAAGCGAATTTTGCGCTAGCACTACACTTGTGTTGCAAGCCACCTACCCAATTCTAATCTCTATGATCTCTAGTATATCACACAAGGGCTAAGTCACTAATTTACACCTAGATGATCAAGCTAGCAAGAGAACTACAACTAAAGAGCTACACTAACTAGCTACAACTAACACAAGCTCTACACAAGTAAATACACAAAGTAAAGCAAAAGAGTGGTAGAGGTGATATACCGCCGTGAAAAGTGATCGATCACAATGAATACCAAGAATACCAAGGAGACAATGATGACACAATCAATTTTTCCTCCGAGGTTCACTTGCTTACCGACAAGCTAGTCCCCGTTGTGACGATTCACTCACTTAGAGGTTCACGCGCTAATAGGCATCACACGCCTAACCCGCAATCGGGTGCCGCACAACCAATACAAGATGAGGATCCACAAGCCACGCGCAATCCACTAGAGTTGCCTTTGGCGCTCCGCCGGGGAAGGCACAAGAACCCCTCACAATCACAATGATCGGAGCCAGAGACAATCACCTTCCTCCGCTCGACGATCCACCAATCACCGGGTCGTCTAGGTGTCGGCAAACACCAAGAGTAACAAGATCTCCACCAGCCCAAATCACCCAACTAGTGCCACAAGATGCTAGAATACTAAGCAATGCACTAGAGGCTCTCCAACCTCACTCAAGATGATGAAATCAAGTGTGCAAGTGAGTGGAGTTGTGTGCTCAGCTTCCAAAGGGTGTATGCAAGTGTGGGAAGTGCCAAGAGGGTGGCCAAGGCCGGCCACCACCTCTATTTATAAGCCCACAAGCAAATAGAGCCGTTACCCCTTGGAGCCAGCTTCTGCAAGGTCACCGGACACGGCGGTGGTGGCACCGCCCTATGGGTGGGGGTGCCCCCCAACGGTCGGCCCAACGGCTAGTTTGACTGGCCAGGCGGGCACCGAACAGGCGACAGCGGCACTGTCCCTGGGGTGGCGGTGACCATCCGGCCAGCTGCCCAAAAACACTAGCCTCTGGAAAATTATGACGGTGCACCAACCTCAAGGCGGCGGTGCCTGCGGCGGTGACCAACCACACTTCCCTTGCTCTCTGGGTAATTATGGTTGTGGCACTGTGTGGAGGTATGGCCTCCGGTACCCACAAGATAAGACATGGGCCGTACCACCAAAGGTGGCCCAGCTCATAAGATCAAGGCGTGCGGCACACGGCACTGGTCGACGTGCATCGCAAGACTACAAGAAAATATTGTAATACCAAATAGGATATTTACTTGTAACCCTATCTCACCAGAGTATATAAGAAGGGGTAGGAGTCCCCTAGACGATATATTGAATCTGATACACAATCAATACAAAATAACAGAGCACATGATGTAGGGTGTTATGTCAAGCTGACGGTCTGAACCTGTATAAATCTTGTGTCTTGTGTCTCTATTCCCATTTGGTTGGTATCACACGCACCTCCACCGATTCATCTACTACCGTGGGTATACCCCTCGGTAGACTGCCGATCAGATTCTGTCGACAGTTGGCGCGCCAGATAGAGTGTGCGTGCTGATTCCATAGCGAATCAGATGGCTTGCCTCACGATCAACTTGACGTTCTCAGCGGGGTCGACCTTCGATCTCGTACGGGGATTTCTTCGTCAACTTCGTCGACCAACAAGTCGCCGAGACGAGGCGAAGTCCTCAACGTGGTGTAGCGGCGTCCGTGATTCAATCCGGGAGCCTGGCTTCACGTCGGATGCAGCGGGAAGAGAAGGCTAGCTACCGGGATGTAGGGCGCCGCAACCTTCCTGACGACGTCAGCACAAGGCCCCGCCGCCACTCGTGCTAGATGAGGGTTCATCACCAAGCCCCGACCCAACGCGATCGTTCGCGTCGATTGACGACGACACGGGGTTGCGTGTGCAGCAACATGTCTAGGCAGATGATCAACGTATTGATTATCCTTGCATGTCGATCTAAGTGTATATGCATATATGCATTACGCATGCATGTTCGGGTGGGCTTCCTTATTTGCTGGTCTACGTTTCGGGATGTGACTCCAACCTCATCGATCTAAACAGGCTAAGTCATGCTTTTGATTCCAATTAAATATTTTTTATATAAAATATATGTTTTTGGATATATCTCTACCACTACGTCAAAAAGCATTTGTAGGGGCGGTTGTAGACCATTTGTAGGGACGGTTTGCCTAGCCGCCCCTACGCAAGGGTCTCTACAAATCATGCATTTGTAGGGGCGGTTCTCAGGCCGTCCCTACAAAACGATTTGTAGGGGCGGCTAGTGTTTCCAGCTGCCCCTATAAATATATTTGTAGGGGCGGCTCTTATTACCAGCCGCCCCTACAAACAGGTATTTGTAGGGGCGGTTCAATCTAGAACCGCCCCTACAGTACATTTTCCCGCAAAAAAAAAATCAAATTTTCAATTCAAAATCACTTTGCCGAACGTCCCACAACAACATTCCGAACAGCGTTCGCGTTGCCAAACACCCCACGACCAACGTTCCGAACCGCGTTCGCGTTGCCGAACGCCCCGTGACCAACATTCGCGTTGCCGAACACCCCACGACCGCGACTACAAGCATAAGAGTATTCTATAAACTACAATTACAAGTCCAATTCACATGAATATATACAATCCATCATTAAATATACAAATTCCATACACATTGTTATCAACATCCTAGAGCTAGCCTTTCAGTCTCACGAAGGTGTTGGTACTGAGGATTTGTACCTAAGTCAGACTCTTGGTCATGGTAGGCGCCTCTGACGTGTACAATCTGGTCCAATGTGAAGTTGCAAAGGTCGCCGACGAGCTCTAAGAGTTGGTCATCCTTGTATGGGTCTCTTTTCATTCCTTTCTCTTCTCTCCACTATAAGAAAACAAGTTTCAGTTTAGTATTTCATACCATTTACGAAGTTTTTATACTACGGGTGAAGATGTTCAAACTTACCCTTAAGGGGTGTCTCCTGTAGGCACCGGTGTTATCCATCATAGAACATATATAGTATCCACAATGTACACTCCCAGGCTTTTGCTTGGGGCACTGTGTGTTTTGCATATGAAAATGTTAAGTAATGCTTTTGACAGCCATGTAACGGAGTACTGAAGAAGTAAGTTACACTTACCGCACATAGTGTTTTTATAGCCAGCTTTTCCTTCCTTGCTGGATCATGCCTTCCATGATGATTAGTGACATAGAACCTAAATGCCATGTTCGAATTATTTTAGCAAATACAATTTGTTAGTATCCAAAAGTGAACGTTACAAGTATGTATACAAACATATAAGCTAATGAGGATTGTCGATATGTATACGTCTTGAGAATCGATATGAAGTCTTTGTATGTCACCATGTCCTTATCTAATGAATCAAAGACCCATGCCATGCTCCTCCCGACGTCGACGGCTATACAAATCCAGTGGTTGCTGCATGGATTTAATCATAGAACTAGATAAGCCCTTTTGCATCGAATGAAATATATCGAACAAAGCTTTAAGTATAGAGTTGAGCTTACTCAAAGTTGTATGGTAGCCATATAGTAGAGTGGTGTTGGAGATTTTTGAAAGCCAAGGCAATGTATGCCGCAACCTTAAGGGACTCTTCCCTTAGCTTCGCACTACGGATGCGCTCTTTCTCCCAAAGAGTCTTTGCTGCTGCTAGCTCTTTGGCATCTAGTGTCCACCGTTTAGGGTAATTAAAATTTGTTTGGGCTATAGCTTGAGGGTCTACATACCCGGCTTTCACACTTGACATTTGTTTGACAATGTGCACTTGTATTCTACAAATCACGGCATGGGTTAGTTACAATAAAATTCAAAGATTACATTCATATCATATCAGGAAGACAAGGACTTATAGGCACCACGTGCGAATTAGATTCATCTCCATTTCTCCCAGGTGAAAGCATGTGTGCATGTCATTGAAGTCAAAGACAATTTTCCCAGCTGGGCTTCCAAATGTGCCGGTGGGAAAGCATGCTTGTATGATATCTATGCTCGTTGGGAGAACACGCAAGTACCAATCATGGAACCTTCTCATTCCAAGTGGTAGGCGCTGGATGTCCCGGTTTGGTAGGAAGGACTTGCCTCTTTCATATTTTTTCGGGCAATCCTTTGATCATTCGATGCCATCAACATTTGGATACTGCTTTGCAATTTGATGAAGTTTGCTACTGACGGCCTCCTCAGAACCCCGTGATGGGACTTTTTTAACTTGGTTTTCAGGCTTGAACTGATCATGGGAATACCACTTGGACACCGACGAGACGTCTTTGATCGGAACATAAACTGGCCTTATGTGGATTGGAATCTTCTTTCGGAGTTCCCATTCAGGCACGTCCTCATCTTCTTGTGCATCACCTTCTTCAGGAGGCACTCGTTGTTCATGTATCGGTTGTGCTTATTGAGAAGACTGTGGCATCTCATGATGCACTTGCTCGGTACGAGCTGGAGAAGGTTGTGGCATCTCATCAGGCACATGCTCGATAGAAGGCGGGGAAGAATGTGGCATCTCAGGAATGTGGGGGTCATGAGACGGTGAAAATATCTCCCCGGCCTCAACAACTCGCTCCAAATTTGGGAGAGAGGGAGGCGGTGAAGAAGCAGTCAATATAATGTCCCGTTTGTGCCAGAGGATGAACTGCCCCATAACATCTCCGAGTAACACTAGCCCCTCGGGAGTTGCGTAGTCTATCCTCCACTACATGAACTCGGGCTTCACTGTATGCACCTTGACCCTAGTGTAGTCTGGCGGTATCTTATTATTGTGGTGTAAGCCACCGGGAGGATGTGCAACACCCGTTGCCACCTCTATCACATTGTTCTGCCGGCCGCTGAGAAACACCAAGGTGCAACTAGTAGGTTCCCGTATGAGATCGACTGAGGTTATGGCTGCAGTGGAACCTTGGCTGCTAGGAACTTTCGGAGGGCTGGTAACTAATGCCACTTCTCTCGGTGGCGTCACTAATATACGTGGCTCCGTAGACATTCCTTGCTCCTTCAGCGCCTTCGCAACTAGAGCCTTCACTTGGAGCTCAAGACTAGTCTCCCAGTCTCGGCCATGTTTCTTGTACATGTGTCTGTCCTCTTCGAATCCTTGCTTCCATGTCATCCTTTTCCCTATCCCCCTGGTGCGGCCTGTGTGCTCCTTGTTTCCCAAGCCAAGGCTAAGCTCGTCCCTCTCTCTAGAAGGATTGAATGAGCCCATCTCTTTGTCTTCAGCATATTTCAGTATCCTTGATACTGCCTCTTGGGTCTCCGGCTTATCAAACTTAAGATTACTGCCGGATGGTTCTGTACTCCTTGCATATATCCAGTTCCTTGAGCGTACCTTCAACTTCATCACATCGATATTCCCAGCAGCTGCGGCCTCTTCATCCATCTTCCTAAACTTCTCTTCCTTGGCATAGTAGCCACCGGGGCCTAGATGATGGTGGTGTTTTTTCCTCTTCGCTAGCTCGGTGTTACGAGCATTGAGCTCCAATGCCTCCGCTGAAGTCTTCTGAGCCACGAGCTCCTCCCATTGACTAGGAGTTATTTTGCCAAACTCGTTGAAGGGAGTTAACCCCTTTTGGATATACTTCGTATTAAGCTCTGACCTCCAACGTCGAAATGACTCTCCCATCATCCTGATAGCATTTTTTTTACCAATTCGTGCTTACCCTCCGGAAATCTAAAATTGACCTTCAGCTGCCTATCCCATAGTGCATTCTTTATGTTCTCTGGTACTTCTTTCCAGTTAGGGATTGCTAGGTTCAATTTATCTCTTACTAGGGCCCCGATCGCATTACGGAATCGTCCTCTTAATTCCTTTGGCTCAAGGATCTCCCCTGCTGGCCCAACCTCCGTTATCACATAGCAAGCCTTATCTGGATATAGATTTCCTTTTCTATCCCCTTGTTTCCTCTTAGGCTTGGTAGTCGTGGTTGTGTCTTGAGTTTGTGGAGCAGAGGCATCGTGATCCATCTCTATGGTTGTTGCCTCTGCTCTCCTTTCCTCTACTCCGTCTTGTCCAGCGAGATGTCGCAGACGTCGACGTCGTCTTTTCTGAGTTTTAGGAGGGACCTATATATAGGACAGGTCAAAGTGTTAGTAGAGGTAACATAGCCAAAGCTTTAGCAAAATTTACAAGCTAAGGCTTCTTCCCTACCTCCTCGTTCGAGTCAAAATCCTTGTCCAAATCTTCCTCTGTTGGCCTCCTTCTTGCTTCAGGTGGGAAAGGATCCTCAGGACTTTCATATCCCTCTTCTGACTCATCATCCTCTTTTTCTTCGCCTTCAGCAGCCTCTCCTTCGGGGCCTTCCTCCTCATCACACTCCTCCTGAGTAAGCATCACTTCTAGATCCTTTTCTACCTCGTTATCGAACTGTTCCTGAGTAAGCTGGTCCTCTAGGGCTTGCTCCTCAAGGGTTGGCTGCTCATCATGCTCGGGGCATCGAGCTACATGGTCTGTTGTCCACAACATTATTTCGCGTTTTGTTCTAAAAGATGCAAGAAAGTGTGCTTTAGGTACGCGAGAAGGTATAAGAAATCAAAAAGGTCTATAAACCAAAGTAGTCCTATAAAACAACAATATAAAAAACGAGAAGTAGCAGTGGTAGAGACCTCAGAAACATGTCAATCATCATCTGATCTTGAACTTGGAGCATCAAGGCATCATAACAGAGAAGAGAGGAGAAGGTAATGTAGGGGCGGCTGCTAATGATGCCAAGTTCCTCACAAGTTCTTGATCATCAGCTCATATTCCATATAATGTATGGACTTAGACAATTTCATCATCGGCAAAACAAAGGAGAGGAGAGGGGAGATTTGGCAAAAAAAAGCAATAGCTACTTAACAAACATAGAGAGGAAAAGGTGTAAAAACAAGCAGCTGCTGCTTCCCAAACATAGAGGATAGGAAAATTAGCTAAAAAACAGTTGACTGCTGCCACATGGTTGGAAGACCCCTGTAGATCAAAATCTGGTAATTTAGATGTGGTAAATAATGGATTAGAGTAGATGAGGAGTAATAGTAGATAGAGTAATAGTAGAGGAGTAGAGTAGAGGAGTAGAGAAGTGTAGCAGCCAGTAGTTAAGAGAAATAGCCACTTAGATACAGTAGTAGTCGTAGATAGAGTAGTAGAAGTGAGCCACTTAGTAGCAGCCACTTAGTAGTATAGGGAAGTGAGTAGAGTTGCAGCCAGCAGCTAGGGAAGAGAGTAGAGTAGCAGCTAGCTAGTAGGAGTAGGAGTAGCTAGGCACAGTGACAATGCATTTCCAAAAGGAACCAACAAGCACAATCAATGGCAATAAGCAGAAAGCAGGCAACCATTGTCACCAACATTGGCATATATGAAAGCAGAAAGCAAGAAAAATGTATGCACAGTGTAACTTGAATGAATGAGATAAGAGATACATTTTTAGATAAATGCTTCACAACTGTACCACTGATAATGATATATCTTTTATTGACATATAAATGGCAACTTCTTGCAACAGTAGTTCCATAAGACATAAAGGGTACAAACAGAATGAAAGAATTGAGTTGTACAAGGGGAAGAGATAAGTAGTAGTAGGAGTAGCTGCACAACACAGCAAGCAACAAAGAGGAATGGAGTATAGTAGTAGTATAGAGCAGCAGCAATTAAGTAGAGAATGAGGTAGAGACATAGTACAGAGTCAAAAAATGAGAGAGAAGAGTAAAAAAATCAGTAAGTAGCAGCAGTAGTTAAGTAGAGTCAACAGAGTGAGGTAGAGACATAGCAGCAACAGTAGTTAAGTAAAGTCAAAAAATTCAGTAAGTAGTGGGCAAGCAAGCACAGCAAGCAGCCACCACCTCAGGCATTTTAAATTTGCAGAGAGTAGAAAAAATGAGAGAAGAGCAGCAGGAACAGCACTTAGTAGTACAGAGTAGAGAGAAGAGTAATAGTAGTAGGACTAGCTAGTAGTAGTTCACAAGCTGCATAAGCCCACAATAGGAGAGGAGAGCATCACAGGCAGCAGTAGTATTTGCTCAATTCAAAATATTTGAGACAAGGAGTGCTAACATGTGCTCAATTCAGTAGAAGCCATCATGTGCTCAATTCAAATTAATTTGGCATCATAGGTAGCAAGCATCAGTAGTATGTGCTCAGGTAACAAACAACAATATATCAAAGACAGTGGGAACAAATCATTGACATCTGCTCAATGGGATCAAAATCGACAATGGGAACAAAATCAAAAGTGACATATATGCTCAGTTGAAATTATCAAATCATTAGCAGTGGCATCTGCTCAGTTTAAATTATCAAATCAATATCAAATCGAGCTAGGGTTGCATCATAAGCAGCATCAAGCTAGGGCTGCACCACAAGCAGCATCAAGCTAGGGTTGAAAGTTCATACTAGGCATGCTAAGTTAAAAGTCACTTAGAAAACATAGAATAGGGCATAATATGGGACGTAGCAAGCTACTGTAATATCTAAATAAAACAGTCTGAAATTGAATAAAAGATGTACTACGCCAAACTTATGTGCTATCCTAAAAGTCCTCTAGAATTTGTACTCATGCACTCAGGCAAACAGTGACGGATCCAGAAAAAATGTATAGAAGGGGCTGAAGAAAGAGCGCTAGACGCATAGAACAACACATAAGTTTGTTATGCTCCATACAAGGTCTGTGTACAAAGTAGTTCAAATCTATTTTATGTGCAACATACAATGATTTTGAGTGTGGAATGCTGTTTTTTTAGTTTTTGATTTGATATTTTAAGTTTATTAAAAATGACAATCTCGATTGGAAATTTTGGTATCAAAACAGTCAATCCAAGCTAACATGGACTAAATTAAGCATAATAAAAAAATTGCAAGCTAACATGGACTAATGTACGCACAATAAAAAAATTACATGGAAGCACTATCATCAGCTACGGACAAAGATGACTAGTCAATAACTCCATCTAAAAGCAATTGAGCTGAAGTAGGTTAACATGAGCACAGTGCACAAAAGAACATGTCCTTCTAGATTAAGGCTATAATAACGGGCTGAAGTCTAAACTACTCTAGATTCAGCCATTCAGGTGCCATCAAGAGAAAGAAAATATATTAAATAAACCTGCCTTGTGGGTTGAGCTGCTTATGTGCTATCCTAAAAGTCTGCACAACTGATAAATGAAACTATCTGTGGTGGACTTTGTTCAGTTTGCTTATGTGAAGCCAACCAAGGAGATGGGAAATAATGTCAGTTATCAATGGTTCTAGATCACAATGCCACTACCTAAAACTCCTAGAATTAGACTGCAAGAATCAGATGACTCAGTCTGCAACATCATCTCATATTACATTCTATCTAGGTCTGGTATGATCTAATTACCATTGGAATCACTAAAAAACAAGTGACCAGCCATCTGTCAAGCAATTTCACAATACTAATAATGGAGAATAAATGGACTATGTTGCCAATCAAGCAAATCCACTAGTCATTATCCTCCCTATGTAATCGAACCACCAGATCCGCCTCAATAAGGATGCAATCGAACCAGCAGTAGACTAATTTTATTTGGTCCTATAACACTTAGCAAGGGGGGACTCACCTCGGGGAGCCACCGGTCGTCCTCGGCATCAGCGAGCACGAAGCTGGCGGAACCACCGGCACCGTCCTCGAGCTCCCGCACGAGGCCCTGCAGCGAGGCGCACAGGCGGCAGCGCGGGGAGTAGAACTCCAGCACGGGGGTGGGCCGGCGTCGGGGGCCGGGCGCGGGACGCCGGGGGTTGGCCGGCGCGCGGGGGAGGGCACCGGGGGCCGGGCGCGGGACGCCGGGGGTCGGCGCGTGGGGGCGGGCACCGGGGGTCGGGTGCGGGACGCCGAGCGTCGGGCGCCGGGGGCGGGCACGGGCATGGGCGTGGGACCGGGGGTTGGTGTGGGCGGGCGCCGGGGGCCGGGTGCGGGACGCCGAGCGCCGGGGGCGGGCGAGGGCATGGGGGTAGGCACGGGACTGGCGACGGAAACCCTAGGTGCGCGGGCAGCCTAACGGCGTCGGTGGAAGAAGACAGCATCCAGACTGACTCCCGTGCGTCGGTTCTCCTATTTATACTCCCTCCTATTTGTAGGGGCAGTTCCTGATCTAGCCGCCCCTACAAATCCATTTGTAGGGGCGGTTCCTGATCTAGCCGCCCCTACAAATGCATTTTGAATACCAAGTTTGACTATAGTATTATGAACTCTAAATGACTTCAAATTGAAAAGTTTTGAATACCAAGTTTGTTAAACGAATCAATATCTACAATTGTTGTTTTGGTCAACTTTCCATTTGAGAAAGTTTGGACGGTTCAAATTTGTGATTTTTAAATTTCAACGCCTACAAACTAGTTTTCGGAACCCTAGGTTATCTCAAATTGAAAAGTTTTGAATACCAAGTTTGTTCAGCTCATCAAGATATACAATACTTATATAGTCCATTTTTTCATTTGAGAAAGTTTGAATAAAATGTAGTTCAAATTTCACAAGTGTGTGACATAGTTTCACAAAGTCTATATGAGATTCAAGAATTTGTGACTAGTGTTTGATAAAACTTTCTCAAATGGGAAAATGAGCTATGTAACAATTGTATATCTTGCTGAGATGATCAAACTTGGTATTCAGAGTTTTTTCATCTGAGGTCATGTAGTGTCTCATTTGAGCAAGTTTGACCAAGTCAAATTTGGTCAAATAAAAAAACAACACTTTGACTCTAGTATTATGAACTCTAAATGACTTCAAATTGAAAAGTTTTGAATACCAAGTTTGTTAAACGAATCAATATCTACAATTGTTGTTTTGGTCAACTTTCCATTTGAGAAAGTTTGGACGGTTCAAATTTGTGATTTTTAAATTTCAACGCCTACAAACTAGTTTTCGGAACCCTAGGTTATCTCAAATTGAAAAGTTTTGAATACCAAGTTTGTTCAGCTCATCAAGATCTACAATACTTATATAGTCCATTTTTTCATTTGAGAAAGTTTGAACAAAATGTAGTTCAAATTTCACAAGTGTGTGACATAGTTTCAGAAAGTCTATATGAGATTCAAGAATTTGTGACTAGTGTTTGATAAAACTTTCTCAAATGGGAAAATGAGCTATGTAACAATTGTATATCTTGCTGAGATGATCAAACTTGGTATTCAGAGTTTTTTCATCTGAGGTCATGTAGTGTCTTATTTGAGCAAGTTTGACCAAGTCAAATTTGGTCAAATAAAAAAACAACACTTTGACTCTAGTATTCTGAACTCTAAATGACTTCAAATTGAAAAGTTTTGAATACCAAGTTTGTTAAACGAATCAATATCTACAATTGTTGTTTTGGTCAACTTTCCATTTGAGAAAGTTTGGACGGTTCAAATTTGTGATTTTTAAATTTCAACGCCTACAAACTAGTTTTCGGAACCCTAGGTTATCTCAAATTGAAAAGTTTTGAATACCAAGTTTGTTCAGCTCATCAAGATATACAATACTTATATAGTCCATTTTTTCATTTGAGAAAGTTTGAACAAAATGTAGTTCAAATTTCACAAGTGTGTGACATAGTTTCGGAAAGTCTATATAAGATTCAAGAATTTGTGACTAGTGTTTGATAAAACTTTCTCAAATGGGAAAATGACCTATGTAACAATTGTATATCTTGCTGAGATGATCAAACTTGGTATTCAGAGTTTTTTCATCTGAGGTCATGTAGTGTCTCATTTGAGCAAGTTTGACCAAGTCAAATTTGGTCAAATGAAAAAACAACACTTTGACTCTAGTATTATAAACTCTAAATGACTTCAAATTGAAAAGTTTTGAATACCAAGTTTGTTAAACGAATCAATATCTACAATTGTTGTTTTGGTCAACTTTCCATTTGAGAAAGTTTGGACGGTTAAAATTTGTGATTTTTAAATTTCAACGCCTACAAACTAGTTTTCGGAACCCTAGGTTATCTCAAATTGAAAAGTTTTGAATACCAAGTTTGTTCAGCTCATCAAGATCTAAAATACTTATATAGTCCATTTTTTCATTTGATAAAGTTTGAATAAAATATAGTTCAAATTTCACAAGTGTGTGACATAGTTTCAGAAAGTCTATATGAGATTCAAGAATTTGTGACTAGTGTTTGATAAAACTTTCTCAAATGGGAAAATGAGCTATGTAACAATTGTAGATCTTGCTGAGATGATCAAACTTGGTATTCAGAGTTTTTTCATCTAAGGTCATGTAGTGTCTCATTTGAGCAAGTTTGACCAAGTCAAATTTGGTCAAATGAGACACTACATGACCTCAGATGAAAAAACTCTGAATACCAAGTTTGATCCTCTTAGCAAGATCTACAATTGTTACATATCTCATTTTCCCATTTGAGAAAGTTTTATCAAACACTAGTCACAAATTCTTGAATCTCATATAGACTTTCTGAAACTATGTCACACACTTGTGAAATTTGAACTACATTTTGTTCAAACTTTCTCAAATGAAAAAATAGACTATATAAGTATTGTAGATCTTGATGAGCTGAACAAACTTGGTATTCAAAACTTTTCAATTTGAGATAACCTAGGGTTCCAAAAACTAGTTTGTAGGCGTTGAAATTTAAAAATCACAAATTTGAACCATCCAAACTTTCTCAAATGGAAAGTTGACCAAAACAACAATTGTAGATATTGATTCGTTTAACAAACTTGGTATTCAAAACTTTTTAATTTGAAGTCATTTAGAGTTCATAATACTAGAGTCAAAGTGTTGTTTTGAGCAAGTTTGACCAAGTCAAATTTGGTCAAATAAAAAAACAACACTTTGACTCTAGTATTATGAACTCTAAATGACTTCTGGATGTTGCAATAGAGTGGATGTTCAAATAGAGTCATCTGGATGTTGCAAAGGGTAGTCTCACACACATGCATAAAATGTAGTCTCACACACATACAAAAATATGTAGTCTTATACACGTACATAAATATATAGTCTCACACGCATGCATAAATGAAGCCTTACAAACACACACTTACACAAACACTCCACGTTCAACAACTAGCTAGCCCACTGTAACGACTTTCCCCTTGACACCTTTTCGTTCCCATGGCATTATATCTTTGGGGATGTTCTTTTCCACAACACTGATCTTCTTAGGAAAGTCTGTGAATAGCGGCATCTCATCATAGTTATTGTAAGCTTCAACATCGTCCACGCCATCAACTCCAATAATGTGTTGTTTCCCGGAGGCAACCACGTGCTTTGTCTTCTTCTTCGGGGGGAGGTTACTTTGTGGGTCAGACATATAGAAAACTTGCGCGACACGTGAAGCGAGCACCCAAGGGTCATCTTGGTAGCCTAGATTCTCGAGGTCCAGGACTCTCAATCCGATCTTGTTCAGTTGGTGTTGTTTGATCCAGCGGCATCGAAACAGGGCCACCGTTATATCCCTTCTATAGTCAAGTTCCCATATCTCTTCAATGATGCCAAAGTATTGGATCTTTCGCCCTAATCCATCAAGAGCCTCTATTCGAACGCCGCTATTTTGGTTCACATATTTACTATCCTTTGCGTGGGTATAGTACGTGTACCCATTGATGTCATAAGCATTCCAAGATGTCACTTGTCTCGATGGCCCCTCCGCCAACCTACTGATGGTAATAGAGTCTATGGTTTCTTCAGGCGGTATGTTTTGGTCCTTCAACCATATAGTTAGTCGTTGCTTGTGCTGTTTCATGACCCAATCATCCGAACGGCCATTTCTCTCCGCCATAATGATAGCCAAGTGTTCATCAATATATGGTTGCATCAGTTGTGTACTCTGTAAGACACTGTAATGCGCCCGACTCACCTCTTTGTAATCATGGTCGATGAATACTTTTCTACCACTGGTGCCCTTCCCAGCTAGCCTACCCTTGTGACGAGAATCGGGTTTACCAATCCCTTTCTGTACTTTTAGGTACTCTTGACAGCACTCGACGACTTCTTCAGTACTGTAACCCTCTATCATGGAGCCCTCTGGGTATGCTCGATTATGCACGTATCGACTTAAAACCGACATGAACCGCTCATAGGACCACATTTCATGCAAGTAGCAAGGGCCAAGCGCCTGTATCTGATGAACCATGTGAATCATGAGATGTGGCATTATATCAAAAAAGCAGGAGGTAAACACATCTCCAGTTGGTTTTGTGTCTCCACCACAAATTCATGTAGGTCACTCAGCTCTTCCTTGCCAATCGTCTTCTATGAGATCTTCGAAAAGAAGTAGCACATGCGGGTGATGGCCATTTTCAAGAACTCTGGCTTTATAGCCCTGATTGCAATAGGTAGAAACACTGTCAGCATTACATGGCAATCGTGAGCCTTGCAGTGTGTTATTGACAAGTCCTTCATCGACACTAGCTTCTTCACATTTGCTAAAAACCCAGTCGGGACTTTGATCCCCCTCAGGAAAGTGCATATAGCTCTCTTCTCGTCTGGTGTTAGGTTGAAGCACGCCACGGGCAGAGTGTATTTTCCATTAGCCTCAGGTACCGGGTGAAGCTGTGGCATCATGTTTAGCTGCACCATGTCTTTCCATGCTTTCAGACCATCCTTTGACTTGCCTGTGTCCATCAAGGTAGCAATGAGACTCTCAAAGACATTCTTCTGCACGTGCATAGCATCAATGGCATGGGGGACCTCCAAGTCTGGCCAATAAGGCAGATACTGAAAGAAGATCGATTGTTTCTTGAAAGGTACGCCTTCGATAGGAGGTGTGCTTCTATCTCTGTTCGTCCCATCCGAATTCTTCTTTCCATAGACGACGCGTATGTTTTTCACCATTCTATACACATGTTCTCCGTTATGACGTCTCTCCGGAGGGGGTTCAATCTCTGGGGCGTTGTCATAAAATCTAAAGAACAATTTGCTGCGGTACTTGTGACTTGTCTTTAAGAAACATCGGTTCCTTAGGTAAACTATCTTCTTGGATGCATCCAGGTAAACCCATGTAGTACCATCCAAGCAAACCAAGCATCCCGTCTTCCCTTTGATCTGTCTAGACAAAGCAAACAGTGCGGGGTAATCATTGGTAGTAACAAATATTATTGCTCTACATATGAAGTCCTCCTTTCGGAACGCATCGTACATCTGCTCCCCATGCCTCCATAGTCTCTCCATTTCTTGCATCAAGGGCTCGAGGAACACATCTATATCAATGCCTGGTTGTTTAGGGCCAGAAATAAGAATAGCGAGGAGAAGGTACTTTCTCTTCTAACACAACCATGTTGGGATGTTGTACATGGTCAAGATCACTGGTTATGTGCTGTGGTTGCCCATCCTCTCATTGAAGGGATTCATTCCATCAGTGCTCAGGCCAAACCGTACATTCCTTGGGTCATCGCTGAATTCTTTGTGCTTCTCATCAAACCTTTGCCACTGACTACAATTAGCCGGGTGTGCAATCTTATCATCATCCACCTTGCGCTCATCATCCCACCATGTCATGAGTGCGGCTTCTTTAGGGTTTAGGAACATACGTCTCAAGCGGTCGGTCATTGGCAGGTACCACATTACCAGGGCAGGAATTCTTCTCTGCTTTGCATCGTTGCCTAATAGAGTGTCCTCTAGGGGTTGAGATTCTTGTACCACCTTTTTTATACCCTTCTTATTCCTCTTTTTCCCCATGGATGGTTCGTCCCCACCATAAAGGTCATTGTTCTTGTACCGGCTGGCCCCACACTAGGGACATTTATCCAATGACTTAACATTTCACCACGAAAAAGTATACAGTGGTTGGGGCATGCATGTATTTTTTCAACCCCCATTGTCAATGGACTTATGATCTTCTTCGCTTGGTATGTGTTGGCGGGAACTGAGTTTGGTTGTGGCAGCACCCATGACAGGAGATGCAATAGATCATTGAAACTACAGTCTGACCAGCCGTACTTAGCCTTCAGGATGAGCAGCTCAAGCACGAAACGTAGCAATGTCCAATGTGTCGGACAACCCTTTTCAACACCATACACAGTCTCCTTCAATGCTTTTGTCACTCTTTCTAAATTTTCTAGGCCTTTCGGGCTATTTAGTAAAATCTCTGGTCCAAGGGTTCGAATCATGTCATCTAAATCATCTTCAACTCCGACACGTGTTCCACCATCATTATTGGCACCACCTTTGTCGTTGCCATCCCAACCACCAGCATCACCACCTTGTTCATTGCCAAACTCGAAATCCATTTGTGCATCAAGCTCGGCTGAATATTGGGACAGGGATTCTATGGTTTCATCGTCGTATTCCTCCTCATCCTCGTCGTTAACAATAACCGTTTCACCATGATGAATCCACACTGTGTAGTCCTCAACAAATCCTCGTATAATCAAATGTGATTTGATGATAGTCATATCTGTCCATGCCATACGGTTCTTGCAATCTTTACAGGGGCAAATAATTGTATCCTTATTCTCTTTCAATGTCGTTGCATGCTTCGTTGCGGCTTCAATAAATTTATCCACCTCTTCACGGAAACCTGCCTTGAACCTTAACGAACCATACATCCAAGAGTTCCTGTACTCCATCTTTTACAACAACAACAAAACAAACATTAAAGGACTACTTATTCAGATATATATAAAAATTAATCAAAGTAATAATTATTTGAGAATAATTGTATATACCTCAGATATATATGAATATAAATCTAATATAATTACATGAAGCATACAAACACACCATGGTAGAGGAAAATTAATTAATGGCCTATTTATCCATAAATAATTAAAATACATATTTATTGATTACAATAAACAATTTCAAAGACAACAATTAGCAATAATTATACTTTACCCAATATCTTTCGTATAAACCCTAGTCCAATTTTATCAAACATAAATTTACAAAAACAAAATTAATAAAAAAACCAAACCCTAGATCTAGATCACATGCACATGAAACATCCATAAAACTAACTAATGGTTCACTAAAATCAAGAAACATGGACCAAATAAGGGTATGGTCTTGTTCCCCTCCCTAATTTACCCTAGTACATTTAAAAGTTGGGTCTAATTTGCTCATAAATAGCTCAAGCACCATAGAAGAGAGAGAAAAACAAAACTCTAATTATTCACTAATCAACCATTAAAACTTCAAAAAAAAGTGTGTAATAGCATTTTCTTACCTTCTACAACCTCTCCACCAAAGAATTTGAGACCAAAACCTTCCCCCCTTAGTAGAGTAATTTTTGGGAGGTGCCCAAGGCCTCCCCACCTTTTTTTCACGGGTTGGAGTGAGTGACCCGAGGAAGAAGGTGCTGCCTCAGTTTTATATGGGGCCCATTTGTAGGGGCGGCTGGTGATTGAGCCGCCCCTACAAATAGGAGCTATAAATATGGGGCCATTTTTAGGGGCGGCTCAATCACCAGCCACCCCTACAAATAGAATTTCTAGGGGCGCCTAGTGATTGAGCCGCCCCTACAAATCAGACCCTATTTGTAGGGGCGGCTCATAACACCAGCCGCCCCTGCTATTCCATTTGTAGGGGCGACTGGTGTCTGGGCACCCGAACACGCCACTGTAGGGGCGGCTCTATAACCAGCCGCCCCTACAAAAAAATCGATCCGTTGCTAAAAATCGTTTTCTACGTAGTGTACATCTCTACGTGACTAAAATGCAGGAGACAATCAATTGCGCCCTTCACCGGCAGCCTTCACAACAACGCCCTAGCAAGCTGTTGCCGGCGGCGTACGATCGCGACTCTGAGTCGGCAAGCAAGGCCACGTCTGAATCCTCAACCAACGAGCAAATAAGGAAGGAGGCGTCCACGTACGTCAGTCGGACATGCAAGCAAGCAAATTTTGCTTAGTCTACATCACCATGATGTGGAGACAACGCAAGCAAGCTAGCCAAAAGCGATTATGACGACCTACATCCTCCTGACCTGCTTTAAACGTGGGACCAGACTCTAGTGCGAGCCACCAAGTGAGCCGCTAAGCGAGCCGCCTGAGTCACCGACCACTAATATAAGAACAACGTTATCCGGACTACTTACTCTGACCACCTACCGCATCGCAATGATGATTGTTGCGAAGGATGGCGCCGTGACAACCGCGACTGCCGCCATGACGACAGTTCGGAAAGCTCGAGGGCTGGGCAATTTCGTCAACACCGACCAGATAACGCCATACGCCGCCGACCAAACGTTCTGTCTAAAGCTAAGTCACGCTTTAATATTCTTCTAAATATTCTCCAATCTTCATATATCGCCATGATATTTCTCTGAGCTGTTTTCTCCATGTTTGTTCTCCAAACGATTTTCTTTCATGTATACCATCTTAAAGACGACATATAGCTAAGCCTAAGGCAAATCTCCGAACAGTCATGTTTGTAAGGAAAATGGACCCTTGGCCCATTTACTTTGGATTTTGGTGTTTGATGACCAACATAACCAAATTAGACTAATAAATTTGCAAGTGTTTGTTTTGTAGTCCAACAGGGTGCAAGACATGACTTGGACGAAGGCGATGTGATGATCCGATGATCAACACCTTAAGCAAGACCTTAGGAGCACAAGAAAAGACCCAAGATATCAAGCAAAGTCCAAGCATGAAGATAGGAACCAAGCCGTACGCAAGATCACGAAGAAACGAGCTCGCAGACGCGACCGGACGCAAGGACTGGACGCTGGAAGCGTGACCGGACGCTGGACCGGTGGCTCGGCAGATAGGCAACTGGACGCGAGGACTGGACGCTGGCAGCAACCGACCGGATGTAGGAACGCAGCGTCCGATCGAGTACAGAAAGGTTCCAGAGCGGCATATCTACGACCGGACGCGTCCGGTGGCAGGCGACCGAACGCTAGCCAGCGTCCAATCAGTGTTTTGCTGGCTCAACGGTCGGGACGACCAGACATGTCCGGTCAGGATGATTCAGCGTCCGGTCAGTAGTAGTTTCGTGGGAATTCGACCCCAACGGCTACTTTCTTAGTGGGGCTTATAAATACAACACCCAACCAGCCATTTGAGCAGAGTGGAGCTAAGGAAACATACAAAGGGTGTTGATACACCATTTTAGTGATCTCCACATGCATAGTGCTTAGTGTTTTATTAGGTGATTAGCATAAGTGCTTTGCGAAGTGCTTAGGTTGATTAGACCACCGCTTATGCGCTTGCTCTAGGTTTATGCCTAGTGTTGAGTGAGGTTTGCATACCTCTTGCCACCCCGTGCTTGCGAGCACAAGTGTTGTACATCGGAGGGGCTTGAAGTCTTGCGAGATCACACCAACCGCGTTTGTGGTGTGGCCGCCATCGTGTACAGGAGGGAACAAGGCCCACAGCGTTTTGGCCGGAAGCTTGATAGTGAAGACGGCAGGGAGCATCTAGGAGAGGCTTGCCAAGAGGCACATTGGAGACCCACTTGCGCGTGGGGAAGGCCCAAGGCTATCCACGGAGTTACCCGACCGGGAGCTTGGCCCTTGGGAGGGATTCCTTATGAGGGGCTCCAACGAGGACTAGGGGGAAGCTTGCGCGCTTCTCGATACCTCGGTAAAAATAACGAAGTCATCGATGGGAGTTTGCATATCTCTACCTTGCTCTTTGGCTTCTGCATTTACTTTAATTGTATTACTCCTTTTTGCGGTAGAGATAGCAACACACTAGCAAAACCATAGTTGCACATTTAGATAGTTTATCTTGTGCATAGGTTTTGCTAAGGATAGAAAAAGAGGCCATAGTTTAGAGTTAGATTTTTAAGTTGCCTAATTCACCCTCCTCTCTTAGGCGTCACGGTCCTTTCAATTGGTATCAGAGCCGGTTGGCTCATATTTGGACCCTTGGCTTAAACGCCGTTGAGCCGACGCTATTGTAGAGTGGTTGGGATGGATACCGCTAGGCCTCCACAATTTGATGGCACTAACTTCCTCTACTATAAGGCTAGAATGGCTTGCCACCTTGAGGCGGTTGATTTAGGTGTATGGAGAGTCACTCGTGACAGGATGAAACCCATTAAGAATCCCAAAAAGCCCACAAAGAGTGATGAAAAAGAAATGCATTTTAATGATAGAGCTAAGAATTGCTTGTTTGAATCATTTAGCATGGATGTGTTTAACCAAGTGTTCACCTTAAATACAGCACATGAAATTTGGTTAAAACTCTAAGAGCTCCATGATGGCATAAGTAATGTCCATGAGCAAAAACATTGTCTAGCTAAGCAAAATTATGATTCCTTTGCTATGAATGATGATGAGCTTGTTCGTGATATGTATTCTCGATTGAATCTAATTATCAATGAGCTCCATTCAATAGGATTATTAAAGCTAGATGATGCGGACATCGTGAGGAAGATCATCTCTGTTCTACCACAAAAGAAATATGCAAGCATCATCACCATCCTTCACAACATGGAGAACTTGAGCACCATGACCCCGGGCATTGTCATTGGCAAGCTAGTGGCATTTGAAATGTCACGTAAGATGGGTCAAGGAGAAGCATCTTTATCAAGCAAAGGCAAAGCTCTCGCTTGTAGCGAGAAGAAAAAGATGAAGGGCAAGAAAGTTGAGTCAAGCTCAAGCTCAAGCTCCTCAAGTGAAGAAGAAGAAGATGAGGATGATGATGATGATGAACAAGAATCAAGTGATGATGATCAATCTTTCTCCTCCACCTCCGACCTTGATGAAGAATCAATCAAACTTATCAAAAAGGTGGAGAAGATGATTGTAAGGCTCAATGTCAAGGGTGTGCCCATCCAAATTCAAGACCTCGTTTTCACTAATCAAAGAAACGAGCAAAGAAAGAGAGGATGCTATGGATGCGGCGAGTTGGGGCACTTTGTGGAAGTTTGTCCAAATAAGCCCACACCCAAGGTAAAGAAGAAGGCGTGCAAGAACAAAGCCCTCACATCAATAAGGTCATGGGATGATTCTTCAAGTGAAGAAGATCATCACAAGAGGCAAGGGCGCAAGCACTCATCATCAAGCTCTTCTCGTGTGTGCCTTATGGCACGAGGTAATGAAAGCTCATCCTCTAGTAAGAGCGATAGTGATGATGATTTGCCTTCTTATAATACAATTGTGCAACAAAATCTTAAATATGCTAAAGTTTGCACTAGTCAACAAAAGAAGCTCAAAAATTTAAAAGAAGAGCTAGGTAGTTCACAAGAAGCATACAAAAATTTGCTTGAACAATATGAAAACTTTGCAAATCTCAATGTTGAACTATCCACTAAAATTGAGCAACTTGAGGCTAGTGTAACAACAAATGCATGCACAATCAATGATGAGCAACTTTTAAAGAAAATTGAAAAATTAAAAGAAAAGTTAGCTAGCTCACAAGAAGCATATAATAGTTTGCTTGCTAAAATGGAAACCATGTGCAAACATTGTGATGAGCTAACTAATAAAGTTGCTAATCTTGAAGTCGTTAGCACAAACCCCACCAAGGCATCTAAAAAGAAAAGTTCTATCTTTAACATGTCAAAAAGGGATACCTCTACTTCTTGTAATGATTTATGTTTAGACTCACCTTTGTGCAACCAAGTTTGTGTTGAGAAAGTTATTGTAGATACATGCACACAAGAGGTTGCAAAGGAGAATGAGCAACTCAAGCAAGAAGTAGCTTGCCTCACCAAGGACTTGACTCAAGTAAAAGGCAAGGCGAAGCAAACCCAACTTCATCAAGATAACACCGTCAAGGAAGTGAAGAAGCTTGATGAAGGACAAATCGTGGTTTGTTACGTGTGCCACAAGGAAGGTCACAAGTCCTATGAGTGCAAGGTGAAGAATGGGGGAAGAGCAAAGAAGAAGGAGAAAAAGCAAACAAGCAAGCTCTCCAACACCTACACCAACAAGGTGGATAAGAAGGCCTCCACACCTTATCTCTCTTGAAGAAGAAAAATGACAAGGTGGTGGCCATCAAGGTGAACAAGCAAGCCAACAATAGGGTCAAATGCTTTTGGGTGCCAAAGGAAATCATTTCCAACATGAAGAGCACCAAGAAGGTTTGGATCCCGAAAGGAAAGTGAGAAGTCCGTCAGACTTCGGGAAATTTGGAGACTTGGCAAAGTTTGGGAGCATTTCATGGGGTGCATCATGATGGTCAAAATCATTGCCAAGTGGGTTAGTGAATACTATGGACCCAAATTCCCCTTCCCATGTTAGGTAACTAGATGTTATTACTTTTTAATTGGTACATCTTGCAATTGGATTTTCCTACAATTGGTATCTTTAAGCATCTAGTTACTCTTCATGCCTAGGTTTGCATTTGCATGCTTATATCTTTTGTCATGCATACACTAGGTATTTCATATGGTAGGCTTGCTCGGTTACATTCTTAACCCTTGGAGCAAACCTACATGGTGTTAAAATTGCTTAGAAGCACGGCACATAGCTTGTCTTACTTTTGTTTATCTAATATGTGCCAAAGTCCAAAATTGTAGATAATCTCTCCCGAATATCTATTTTGAAAATGATTCTCACATTCATGAGATGTCATCTTTCAAGTGGTATTTTTTATTCTAAAATCAATGTGCATGATTTCTACAAAGTATTCTACTTTTGTGTGCACATATTTAGGGGGAGTAATTCTACAACTTGGATGCTTTGAGACTAACACTTTTTCAAATGGTATCAATTTTTTAAACATATGTGTAGTAGTCTCATTGTAAGGAAATTGGAGTCCCCGGAGTTAAGCATCATTCTTTAATTGGCATCATCATGTTGATTTCATTTCATATTTATATGCTTTCTCCATGCATTATATAGATTAAACTCTCTTGTGCAATAAATTGCTATTTATGCATATGCTTTGCTTTCTACCATATGTATGCATACATTTAGGGGGAGCTTAGTCTATATAATGTGAGAGTTAAATTTTGTGATCCATTTCACTCTATACACAAAGGATCACGAAATTTGACCCTCCCTTGTGCTACTAATGTCTTCCTTTTCGGTGTTTAATGCCAAAGGGGGAGAGTTTGAAGGACCAAAGGCAAGCATCAAGTTGATGTCTACAAGTGGTAATGGTTCGAGAAAGGGAGGAAAGTGAATTATGGATTAGTCTAAGTAATGGGAGATTTTTTTAGAACACTAGGCTTTAATCCATAATATCACATGGGGACATTTGCAAGGGCAAGACAAGCTTTTAAGTAAAGTTTCAATTAGTATCTATCAATTAGTATCATATAACCTTGCCCTTTGCATTGCAACCTAGCAAGTAGGTAGTTTTTAACTTCCAAATTCTAATTATTTGCTTGCTTTGGTCGTGTTGGCATCAATCACCAAAAAGGGGGAGATTGTAAGGAAAATGGACCCTTGGCCCATTTACTTTGGATTTTGGTGTTTGATGACCAACACAACCAAATTAGACTAATGAATTTGCAAGTGTTTGTTTTGTAGTCCAATAGGGTGCAAGACGTGACTTGGACGAAGGCGACGTGATGATCCGATGATCAACACCTTAAGCAAGACCTTAGGAGCACAAGAAAAGACCCAAGATATCAAGCAAAGTCCAAGCATGAAGATAGAAACCAAGCCGTACGCAAGATCATGAAGAAACGAGCTCGCAGACGTGACCGGACACAAAGACCGGACGCTGGAAGCGCGACCGGACGCTGGACCGGTGGCTCGGTAGACAGGCGACCGGACGCGAGGACCGGATGCTGGCGGCAACCGACCGGACATAGGAATGCAGCGGCCGATCGAGTACAGAAAGGTTTCAGAGCAGCATATCTGTGACCGGACGCGTCCGGTGGCAGGCGACCGGACGCTAGCAAGCGTCCGATCAGTGTTTTGCCGGCTCAACGGTCGGGATGACCAGACGCGTCCGGTAAGGACGATTCAGCGTCCGATCAGTAGCAGTTTCGCGGGAATTTGACCCCAATGGCTACTTTCTCAGCGGGGCTTATAAATACAACCCCCAACCGGCCATTTGAGCAGAGTGGAGCTAAGGAAACATACAAAGGGTGTTGATACACCATTTTAGTGATCTCCACATGCATAGTGCTTAGTGTTTTATTAGGTGATTAGCATAAGTGCTTTGCGAAGTGCTTAGGTTGATTAGACCACCGCTTATGCGCTTGCTCTAGGTTTATGCCTAGTGTTGAGTGAGGTTTGCATATCTATTGCCACCCCGTGCTTGCGAGCACAAGTGTTGTACATCGGAGGGGCTTGAAGTCTTGCGAGATCACACCAACCGTGTTTGTGGTGTGGCCGCCACCATGTACCGGAGGGAACAAGGCCCACGGCGTTTCGGCTGGAAGCTTGATAGTGAAGATGGCGGGGAGCATCCGGGAGAGGCTTGCCGAGAGGCACATCGGAGACCCACTTGCGCGTGGGGAAGGCCCGAGGCTATCCATGGAGTTACCCGACCGGGAGCTTAGCCCTTGTGAGGGATTCCTTGTGAGGGGCTCCAACGAGGACTAGGGGAAAGCTTGCGTGCTTCTCGATACCTCGGTAAAAATACCGAAGTCGTCGATGGGAGTTTGCATATATCTACCTTGCTCTTTAGCTTCCGCATTTACTTTAATTGTATTACTCCTTTTTGCGGTAGAGATAGCAACACACTAACAAAACTATAGTTGCACATTTAGATAGTTTATCTTGTGCAGAGGTTTTGCTAAGGCTAGAAAAAGAGGCCATAGTTTAGAGTTAGATTTTTAAGTTGCCTAATTCACCCCCCCTCTTAGGTGTCACGGTCCTTTCAATGTTGATGCTCGAATGTTCCTAGAGACAGCCCTGTATTCGGTTTCTCCCTACACGTGCACGAGAGCCTGCCCTCTGCGTTAGGGGTGGTCGACAGCGGCTCCTTAGCAACGCCCTACTCTTCCTACGCGCACATGGGCTCCGCGCTCCATGTTATGGTTAATAGGCTAGCTAGGGCTAGAGACTCAGCTATACACTAACTGGTCGGACGATTTATATTAAATATAAATACATCTTCAGAATAACACTAAGTGTTCACACCTGGAAGCATCTAGGCCCCTAGTTGGGTTTCGATGATTAATAATGACACCAGATTACTATGACTAATGTGTGTTTTATAGAGGCAATTTGAGTTAGGTCATGGTAATGGCAATTGATTGGGCAATCATGGTTGTCATGCCGCTGTCGATGGAAATCATTTCGATTTTCAAAGGATGGACGACAAGGTTAAGGACAAACTAGTTCTAAGTGTCATTTGGTGATGGAGAGACACTTAGAGTAGTTTAGAACTTTATTTTTCCTTTGGCCATACTATTAATGGGGATATGGACTAGTAGCTTGACCTAGATAAGTCTAGTGGGTTAGGTGTGGTGCATACTTATCAAACCTAGCACTAGGTAGCTCAGGAATAGCCCAAAGATCAATTGGAGTAAACTTCATTCACATAGGATTTCGAGTTGGAAGTGAATGGAGGGTCAAATGATTGACCGAACATTGGTCTGGTTGTGACCGGACGCTAGAGGGTGATTATAGTTAGTTCATTTGATCAACTACAGTCATCTGGTACTGACCAGATGTTGAGTGAAAGTGCACCGAATGCTAGGTACCTGCGTCCGGTCAACTCCAGAGAGGTTCCAGAGAGTCTGTTTCCTGACCAGACGTGTCCGGTTGGTGCTGACCAGACGCTGGTCAGGATCCGGTAACCGATCGGACGCTGAATAGTAAAGTGATCGGACTCTAGGTGCCAGCATCCGATCAACATCAGTAAGGTTCCAGAGAGCGTTTTTCTTGACCGGACGCATCCGGTCAGTGCTGACCGAACGCTGGTCAGAGTTCGGTCAAAACTTAACGGCTCTTTCTGACACAGTGGCGGGGATAACTGACCGGAGCGTCCGGTCACCATGACCAGAGCGTTCGGTCACCCTGTAGAGTGCTGACTCAACCTCCAAACGTTATGTTTTAAATGAGGGGGTATAAATACTTACTCCACTCATCTATGAGAGGTCTCTTGCCCATTTATTCAGCTGAGAAACACCTTGAGAGTGTAAGGGAGAGCAAGAGCCTAGTGAGGTGATTAAGATTTGAGAATTTAAAGATTAAGGTCCTCATTAGTGCAAGGAGAGTAGCAAGTGTTCATCCACCCTTCTCATTAGGCTTGTCCTAGTCAAGTGAGAGTTTGTGCTTGTTACTCTTGGTGATCGCCATCACCTAGATGGGTCGGTGGTGATTGGGAGTTTGATGATCATCCGGCGGAGCTTGTGGATGACCCAACTCAAGTTGTGAGTGGTTGTGGGCGATTCACCATGACGGAGTGTCAAAGAATCAGCTCGTAGAGAGCACTTGATCCTTGTGCGGATCAAGGGGGAGCTACATCCTTGCGCAGGTGCTCCAACGAGGACTAGTGGGGAGTGGCAACTCTCCGATACCTCAGGAAAACATCACCGTGTTCCTTTCCCTCTCTTTATTTTGAGCATTTACATTTGAGCAATTTATTTCTTGTCTTTACATTCCTAGAATTGCCATGCTAGAGTAGGATTGGAACCTAGGGTGCAAAACTTTTGTGCGGTAGAATAATAGAAACACATTCTAGGCAGAAGGAGTGAAGTGGGCTAAGTGTAGAGCTTAATTATTGTAAAGAATTTAGAATTAGCCCAATTCACCCCCCTCTTGGGTATCTTGATCTTTTCAATTGGTATCAGAGCCTCATGCTCGCTAAATTAGGCTTAACCGCCTATAGAAAGATGTCCCATGGGGATGAACCCCCTTCTATCTTTGAGGGAGATAATTTTCCTTATTAGAAAATTCGTATGGAGGCTTATCTAGAAGATTTAGATGTTGGAGTTCTTAGAGCTGCCTCACAAGGCTTTTCAAAACCTAAGGATCCCACAAACCTTCAAGGCAATGAGGTTAACTATGAGAAGTGGAATGCAAAGGCTAGAAACACCCTTTTTAGAGGCATTTACAAAGATATTTTTAACCGTGTGTGTAACCACAAAGACGCCCATGCACTATGGTCGGACATTTGTGTGCTCTATGAGGGAACAAAGAGTGAGCGTGAGGAATGCTACCACCTTGTATTGAAAAAGCTTAATTCATTTGAGATGCTTCCTAGAGAAAGTGCTAATGAGATGTATTCACGCTTAAATATTCTTGTAGAGGAAGTCAATGGGCTTGGACTCACACAAATGCAACCCTCCAATGTTGTAAGAAAGATCTTGAGTGTCTCCCCATTGATAAATATGGGCATATTGTGATGGTGCTTCATCAAGGTGATCTTTCCGCCACTACACCAACTCAAATTTTGGGGAAGATCAATGCACATGAGATGTACATGCACATCACACCATAAGATGGCTCTTCTTCCACCAAGAAGAAAGACTTGGCATTCAAGGCTAGCCAAGAGAAGAAGGGCAAAGCAAGAGTTGATCATGATAGCTCAAGTGATGATGAAATTGATGATGCAAATCTTGCTCTCATGGTGAGAAGAACCGCCAAGATGTTCAAGAAGCTCAACAAGAATGGTGTCAAGTTTGATGGCAAGAAGAAAAAATTCTTCACTAGCAATAGAAGGAAGCCCATCTCCGAAATGGATTGCTATAATTGTGGAGAACTTGGTCATCTAGCTCATCAATGCCCCAAACCTAAGAAAGACAAGTACAAGAAGAAATATAAGGCAAGAAAGATGACTCAAGTGATGAAGATGATGATGAGAAGAAAAAGAACAAGCCATATAAGAAGGATGACAAGAAGAAGGAATTCTACAAGAAGAAGAAGAATGGCAAGGCATATATTGTTGGTGATTGGCTCACGGATATTGATTCATCAAGTGGCTCATCCGATGATGAAAGTGAGAATGAGAACGAGAAGGTGGCCGCTATTATAATTGATTCTTCACTATCTTCACCAACACCGCTGCCATCATCCTCTACACACCTATGCCTTATGCCAAGGGTGAACGAAAGGTACAAAATGATGATGATAGTAGTAGTGATGATAATGCTAGCAATGATGATAGTGATAGTGATGAAGAATTTGAATCACCTTCTTATGATGACCTTGTCAAGTTGCTAAATCAATACACTAAGATCATTAGAAAGTAAAGAGCTAAAAATAAAAAGCTAGTACTTGAGAATGACTCACTCTTAGCAAAATATGACATAGCCGAAAAAGCTAGTGTTGAGCTTAGAGAAGAAAATAAAACTATGTCATCCAAACTCAAGGAGCTCAAATCCTCTAAAAAGGAGCTTAAAGAAAAACATGATAAACTTGAAGGGATACATAATGAGCTCACCACTAGCTACAATTTGCTAAAAGAAGAGTACACCAATCTCAAGGTTAATCATGATAATCTTGTTGTTTCTCATGAGTTATTATCCAATGAGCCACATGATGCTACTAACAATGTTGTTAAGATTGAGATAGCTACATCATGTGATGACTTGATTGTTGAGAGCATTGAGCAAGGTTCTAGTAGCAAAGGCAAGAAGGTGGTTGAGGCCGACAACTATGATGAGTATGTCATGCTCAAGAATGAGAATCAAAAGCTCAAGAAAGATCGTGAAAAGATCTCAACCACCAACACAATTGTGATAGGGAATCTTGACCATGATTGTGATATAGCTCTTGAAAATGAGAAGCTTAAAGAAGAGAACAAGAGGCTCAAGAAGGAGAAAAATTATGATGAACTTAGAGAGGAGAACAAGAAGCTCAAGTTGGAGAAAAAACATCTCAAGACCGGTTTGAGCAAGTTCACAAGAGGCCAATATCTCCAAAGTGAGCTACTCATGAATACCGTGATGAAGATGGATAGAAGTGGTATTGGGTACTTGACAAATCAAGAGAAGAAGGCTCAAGCTTAACATCAACAACAACACAAGTCAAAGCCTAAGCGAAAGAGATATATTGAGTGTAGACAAGAAGGTCACTTTGCCTATGAGTGTCAAACTCCACCACCACAACCCTTGTCCAAGCATGCTAGACCCTTTGCCTTCAATGCTCATTACATGCTTAGAAAGGATTCTAGTGGAAAAATGAAAGTCATGCTCTTAGGTCCTCCCAACAAGAATAGGCCTAAGAAAATTTGGATTGCAAAGTCTCTAGTTGAGAAAGTCAAGGGCCCCCATCAAGTTTGGGTCCCTAAACAACAAGCTTGATCTCTTGTGTGTAGGTGAACTACAAGACTGGTGGAAGTCATTAGGTTATTAATAGTGGTTGCACTCAACATATGACCGGTGATCCTCATATGTTCACCTCACTAGATGAAGAAGTAGATGGTCAAGAAAGAATTACATTTGGTGATAATTCAAAGGGCAAAGTTCAAGGGTTGGGCAAAGTTGCAATATCAAATGATCACTCAATATCAAATGTGCTATATGTTGCTTCATTGAGATTCAACTTGCTATCCGTTGGTCAATTGTGTGATCTTGACTTTCAATGCTTGTTTACCGAGAAGAAAGTGGTTGTATCAAAGAAAGATGATGATCATGTTATATTCAAGGGCTTTAGATACAACAACCTATATCTAGTGGATTTCACCCCCGAAGATGCAAACTTGAAGACATGCCTATTCACCAAAACATCACTTAGGTGGCTATGGCATAGAAGACTAGCACATGTTGGGATGAGCTCACTCAAGAAGCTAACGAAGAATGAATTGGTGAGAGGTTTGAAGGATGTGAAATTTGAGAAAGACAAGCTTTGTAGTGCATGTCAAGCCGGCAAGCAAGTTATAAACACTCATCCAACCAAAGCTTACATTCAACAACAAGAGTACTAGAGCTTCTCCACATGGATCTATTTGGACCTACAACTTACAAGAGTTTGGGAGGCAATCTCTATTGTCTTGTGATTGTTGATGACTACTCTAGATATACTTGAGTGTTCTTCCTTCATGACAAGACCGAAGTGGCCTCATGTTTCAAGAAGTTTGCCAAGAGAGCACAAAATGAATTTAAAGTGAAGCTCAAGAAGATATGAAGTGGCAATGGAAAATAATCTGACAACACAAACATTGAAGCATATTGTGATGAAGTTGGGATCAAGCATGAGGTCTCCACAACATATACTCCTCAATAAAATGGTGTAGTAGAGATAAAGAACCGGACACTTATCACACTTGCAAGAACAATGCTTGATGAGTACAATACACCCAAAGCTCTATGGGCGTAAGCTATCAACACCGTATGCTATGCATCCAACTGCCTATTTGTTCAAAAGTTTCTTGGCAATACCCCTTATGAGTTGCTCGATGGAAAGAAGCTAGACGTCTTATTCTTTCAGGTGTTTGGTTGCAAATGCTACATCTATAAGAAGCGACAACACCTAGGGAAATTTCAAAGATGTTGTGATATTGGTTTTCTTGTTGGTTACTCATCAAAGTCCAAAGCATATCGAGTATTTAATCATGCCACTGGCTTGGTTGAAGAAACATATGATGTGGAATTTGATTAATCTAATGGCTCCTAAAGAGCACATGAGAATCTTGATGATGTAGGTGATGAACCATTGAGGGAGGTCATGAAGAACATTCTGGAGATGATGTACAAGTGATTGATCCACCCTCTTCATCAAATGTGCCACAAGATGATGATAAAGATGGGAGAGTAGAAAATGAAGATAGTCATGTCTCCCATGATCAAATGGTGGCATAAGCTCAAGATGTTGATGCTCCACAACCTCCCCGTCAAGTGGTTGATAGAAGAAATTCACCCCTACTACAAGCACATCCACAAGATCTCATCATAGGGAGTCATTCAAAGGGTGTAATGACTCACTCTTAAAAACTTGCTTCATTTATTGAACATCACTCGTTTGTTTCTTGCATTGAGCCTACAAATGTAGAAGAAGCTCTTCAAGATCCAGATTTGATAAATGCCATGCATGAAGAGTTGAACAACTTCACCCGCAATAAAGTTTGGACACTTAAAGAGCGACCACAAGGTGCAAGAGTCATTGGAACAAAGTGGGTGTTCTGCAACAAGCAAGATGATCAAGGCATTGTTGTGAGGAACAAGGCAAGACTAGTTGTAAAGGTGTTTGTAAGGAAAATGGACCCAAGGCCCATTTACTTTAGATTTTGGTGTTTGATGACCAACACAACCAAGTTGGACTAATGAATTTGCAAGTGATTGTTTTGTAATTCAATAGGGTGCAAGACGTGACTTGGATGAAGGCAACATGATGATCTGATGATCAACACCATAAGCAAGACCCTAGGAGCACAAGAGAAGACCCAAGATATCAAGCAAAGTCCAAGCACGAAGATAGGAACCAAGACGTACGCAAGATCATGAAGAAACGAGCTCACAGAGATGACAGGACACTGGACTGGACGCTGGCGAAAAGTGACCGGACGCTCCGATCAAGAGGCTCAGCAACAGCAGGCGTCAGCAGCAGCGACCGGACGCTGGACTGGATGCTGGCGGCAAATCGACCGGACGTAGAACTGTAGAGTCTAATCGAGTACAGAAAGGTTCCAGAGCGGCAAAATTGCGACCGGACGCGTCTGGTGGCATGTGACCGAACGCTGGCAGCGTCCAATTAGTAGCAGAAAAGCAGAATTTTGTCCCCAACGGCTACATATCAAGGGTGTTGATACACCATTTTAGTGATCTCTACTTGCATAGTGCTTAGTGATTCATTAGGTGATTAGCGTAGGTGCTTTGCGAAGTGCTTAGGTTGATTAGACCACCGCTTATGCGCTTGCTCTAGGTTTCGGCCTAGTGTTTAGTGAGGTTTGCATACCTCTTTCCACTTGGTGCTTGTGCGCACCATTATTGTACATCGGAGGGGCCTGTAGTCTTGCGAGATCACACCAACCGCGGTTGTGGTGTGGCTGCCACCGTGTACTGGAGGGAACAAGGCCCGCGGTGTTTCAGCCGAAAGCTTGATAGTGAAGACAGCGGGGAGCATCCGGGAGAGGCTTGCCGGAAGGCACGTCGGAGACCCACTTGCGCATGGAGAAGGCCTGAGGCTATCCACGGAGTTACCCGACCGGGAGCTTGGCCCTTGTGAGAGATTTCTTGCAAGGGGCTCCAACGAGGACTAGGGGGAAGCTTGCGTGCTTCTCGATACCTCAGTAAAAATACCGGTGTCATCGATGGGAGTTTGCATATCTCTACCCTGCTCTTCAGCTTTCGTATTTACATTGATTGTATTACTCTTTTTATGGTAGAAATAGCAACACACTAGCAAAACCATAGTTGCACATTTAGATAGTTTATCTTTTGCATAGGTTTTGCTAAGGTTAGAAAAAGAGGCCATAGTTTAGAGTTAGAATTTTAAGTTGCCTAATTCACCCCCCTCTTAGGCGTCACAGTCCCCTACAAGTGGTATCAGAGCCTCGTGCTCACGTATTTAGGCTTAACCGCCTAGAGAAAGATATCTCACGGGGATGGTCCTCCTCCTATCTTTGAGGGAGATGATTTTCCTTATTGGAAAATCCGCATGGAGGCGTATTTAGAAGCTCTAGATGTTGGAATATTTAGAGCCGCCTCACAAGGATTCCCAAAACCTCGGGATCCCATGCACCTTCAAGGCAATGAAGTGAACTACGAAAAATGGAATGCAAAGGCTAGAAACACCATCTTTAGAGGCCTTTGCAAAGATGTGTTTAACCGGGTGAGGAACCACAAGGACGCCCATGCACTATGGTCGAACATTTTGGCGCTCCATAAGGGAACTAAGAGCAAGCGTGAGGAATGCTATCATCTTGTAATGAAAAAGCTTAATTCTTTTGAGATGCTTCCTAAAGAGAGTGCTAATGAAATGTACTCACGCTTGAATGTTCTTGTAGAGGAAGTTAATGGGCTTGGACTCACTCAAATTCAACCATCCGATGTTGTAAGAAAAATCTTGAGTGTCCTCTCCATTGACAAATATGGGCATATTGTGACCGTGCTTCATCAAGGTGATCTTTCCACCGCTACACCAACTCAAATCTTGGGAAAGATCAATGCTCATAAGATGTACATGCGCATCACACCATAAGATGGCTCATCCTCTACCAAGAAGAAAGACAAAGACTTAGCATTCAAGGCTAGCCAAGAGAAGGGCAAAGCAAGAATTGAGTATGAGAGCTCAAGTGATGATGAAGTTGATGATGCAAGTCTTGCTCTCTTGGTGAGAAGAACCACCAAGATGCTAAAGAAGCTCAACAAGAATGGCATCAAGTTTGATGGCAAGAAAAAGAAGTTCTTCACTAGCACTAGAAGGAAGCCAATCTCCGAGATGGATTGCTACAATTGTGGAGAACTTGGTCATCTAGCACATCAATGCACCAAGCCTAAGAAAGACAAGTACAAGAAGAAGTACAAGGGCAAGAAAGATGACTCAAGTGATGAAGATGAAGATGAGAAGAAGAAAAACAAGCCATACAAGAAGGATGGCAAGAAAAAGGACTTCCACAAGAAGAAAAATGGCAAGGCATACATCGTCGGTGATTGGCTCATGGACATTGGTTCATCAAGTTGCTCATCCGATGATGATAGTGACAACAAGAAGGTGGCCGCCATTGTGATTGACTCTTCATCATCTTCACCGATACCACCGCCATCATCCTCTACACACCTATGCCTTATGGCCAAGGGTGAACGAAAGGTATCAAATGATGATGATAGTAGTGGTGATGATCATGCTAACAATGATGATAGTGATAGTGATAGTGATGATGATGAATTTGAATCACCTTCATATGATGATCTTGTTAAATTGCTAAATCAATACACTAAGATCATTAGAAAGTCAAGAGCTAAGAATGAAAAGCTTGAGATTAAGAATGACTCTCTTTTAGCTAAATGTGACATAGCGGAAAAGGCTAGTGTTGAGCTTAGAGGAGCAAATGATGCTATGTCATCCAAACTCAAGGAGCTCAAATCTTCTAAGAAAGAGCTTAAAGATAAACATGATAAACTTGAGGGGATGCATAAAGAGCTCATCACTAGCTACAACATGCTAAAAGAAGAATATACAAACCTCAAGCTTAATCATGATAATCTTGTTATCTCTCATGAGTTTTTATCCAATGAGCCACATGATGCTACTAACAATGTTGTTAAGATTGATATAGCTACATCATGTGATGATTTAATCATTGAGAGCATTGAGCAAGGTTCTAGTAGCAGAGGTAAGCAAGTGGTTGAGTCCGATGATTATGATGAGTATGTCAAGATCAAGAATGAGAATGAGAAGCTAAAGAAAGATCTTGAGAAGCTATCAACCACCAACACCATTGTGTTAGAGAACCTTGATCATGATTATGATGTAGAGCTCAAGGAAGAGAGCGAGAAACTCAAAGAAGAGAACAAGAAACTAAAGATGGAGAAAAATCATGATGAGCTAAAAGAAGAGAACAAGAAGCTCAAGTTGGAGAAAGAACATCTCAAGATTGATTTGAGCAAGTTCACAAGAGGCAAGCATCTTCAAAGTGAGTTACTCATGAACACCATCATGAAGATGGATAGAAGTGGAATTGGATATTTGGCGAATCAAGAGAAGAAGGCTCAATCTCTCCAACACCTACACCAACAAGGTGGACAAGAAGGCCTCCACAACATACTTATTAAAGAAGAAGAAAAATGACAAGGTGGTGGCCATCAAGGTGAACAAGCAAGCCAGCAATGGGGTCAAACGCTTTTGGGTGCCAAAGGAAATCATTTCCAACATGAAGAGCACCAAGAAGGTTTGGATCCTAAAAGGGAAGTGAGAAGTCTGATGGACTTCGGGGAATTTGGAGACTTGGCAAAGTATGGATGCATTTCATGGGGTGCATCATGATGGACAAAATCATTACCAAGTGGGTTAGTGAATACTATGGACCTAAATTCCCCTTCCCATGTTAGGTAACTAGATTCAATTTTCTTCAAGTGGTACTAGATTTAATTTCCTACAAGTGATATCTTTTAGCATCTAGTTATTTTTCATGCCTAGGTTTGCAATTTGCATGCTTATATCTTTTGTCATGCATACACTAGGTATATCTTATGGTAGGCTTGCTCGATTTCATTCTTAACCCTTAGAGCAAACCTACATGGTTTAAATTATTTGGGAGCATAGCACATAGCTTGTCTTACAATTATTCATCAAATATGTGCCAAAGTCCAAATTGTAGATAATTTCTCCCGAATATTGCCTTCGAAAATGACTCTCACATTCATGGGATGTCATCTTTCAAGTAGTATTTTTTATTCTAAAAATCAATGTGCAAGTTTCCTACAAGTATTTCATACTTGTGTGCACAAATTTAGGGGGAGGTTACTCTACAAGTTGGATGCCTTGAAACTAACACCTTTTCAAGCTTATCATGTGTGTAGTAGTCTCATTGCAAGGAAAATGGAGTCCCCGGAGTTAAGCATCATACTTCAAATATCCACCACCTATTGCAAGTGGTAGAAATCAAATTGGTTTCCACATGTGGTATTTCTAAACCAATATCATCATGTTGATTTCATTTTGATATTTATATGCTTTCTCCATGCTTTATATAGATTAAATTCCCTTGAGCAAAAATTTGCCAATTATGCATATGCTTTGCCTTCTACCATATGTATGCATATATTTAGGGGGAGCTTAGTCTATATGATGTGAGAGTCAAATTTTGTGACCTATTCCACTCTACATATAAAGGATCACAAAGTTTGACCCTCTCTTGTGCTACTAATGTCTTCCTTTTCAGTGTTTGATTCCAAAGGGGGAGAATTTAGAGGACTAAAAGCAAGCATTAATTGGTAGGACCAAAAGCTAGATCATAATAATTTACAAGTGGTAATGGTCTACAAGTGGTAATGGTCCGAGAAAGGGAGAATAGTGGATTATGGATTAGTCTATGTAATGGGGAAAATTTGTAGAAAGCAAGGCTTAAATCCATAATGCCACATGGGGCATTTGCAAGGGCAAGATAAGTTTTTATGTGGTATCTTTTAGCCTTACAAGTAGTATCTTTTAGCATCATATATCCTTGCCCCTTGCATTGTATCCTAGCAAGTAGGTAGTTTTTAAATTTCAAAATTCTATTATTTGCTTGTTTTGGTCGTGTTGTCATCAATCACCAAAAAGGGGGAGATTGTAAGAAAAATGGACCCAAGGCCCATTTACTTTAGATTTTAGTGTTTGATGACCAACACAACCAAGTTGGACTAATGAATTTACAAGTGATTGTTTTGTAGTTCAATAGGGTGCAAGACATGACTTGGACGAAGGTGACGTGATGATCCGATGATCAACACCATAAGCAAGACCCTAGGAGCACAAGAGAAGACCCAAGATATCAAGCAAAGTCCAAGCACAAAGATAGAAACCAAGCCGTACGTAAGATCGTGAAGAAACGAGCTCACAGAGGTGACCGGACGCTGACGGAAATTGACTGGACGCTCCGATCAAGAGGCTTGGCAACAGCAGGTGTCAGCAGCAGTGACCGAACACTAGACCAGACGCTGGTGGAAAGTGACCAGATGCTTCAATCAAGAGGCTCAGCGACAGCAGGCGTCAACAGCAGCGACCGGACGCTGGCTGCAAATCGATCGGACGCAGAACTATAGAGTCCGATCGAGTACAGAAAGGTTCTAGAGCAGCAAAATTGCGACCGGACGCATCCGGTGGCTTGTGACCGGACACTGGCAGCGTCCGATCAGTAGCAGAAAAGCAGGATTTCGTCCCCAATGGCTACTTTCTCAGTGGGGCTTATAAATAGACCCCCCAACTGGCCATTTGAGGTGTGTGGAGCTGAGGAAACATATCAAGGGTGTTGATACACCATTTTAGTGATCTCTACTTGCATAGTGCTTAGTGATTCATTAGGTGATTAGCGTAGGTGCTTTGCGAAGTGCTTAGGTTGATTAGACCACCGCTTATGCGTTTGCTCTAGGTTTAGGCCTAGTGTTTAGTGAGGTTTGCATACCTCTTACCACTTGGTGCTTGCGCGCACCATTGTTGTACATCGGAGGGGCTTGTAGTCATGCGAGATCACACCAACCATGGTTGTGGTGTGGCCGCAACCGTGTACCGGAGGGAACAAGGCCCGCAGCGTTTCGGCCAGAAGCTTGATAGTGAAGACGGCGGGGAGCATCCGAGAGAGGCTTGCCGGAAGGCATGTCGGAGACCCACTTGCGCATGGGGAAGGCCTGAGGCTATCCACGGAGTTACCTGACTAGGAGCTTGGCCCTTGAGAGGGATTATTTGCGAGGGGCTCCAACGAGGACTAGGGGGAAGCTTGCGTGCTTCTCGATACCTCGGTAAAAATACCGGTGTCATCGACAAGAGTTTGCATATTTCTACCTTACTCTTTAGCTTTCATATTTACATTGATTGTATTACTCCTTTTGCGGTAGAGATAGCAACACACTAGCAAAACCACAGTTACACATTTAGATAGTTTATCTTTTACATAGGTTTTGCTAAGGTTAGAAAAAGAGGCCATAGTTTAGAGTTAGAATTTTAATTTGCCTAATTCACCCCCCCTCTTAGGCGTCATGGTCCCCTACAGAGTTCTGTCAAGTTGAAGGGTTAGATTTTGGAGAGACCTTTGCACCGGTTGCAAGACTTGAGGCCATTCGTATCCTCCTTGCATATGCATCGCATCATGAAATGAAATTATATCAAATGGATGTTAAAAGTGTATTTTTAAATGGCTTCATAAATGAACTAGTCTATACTGATCAACCTCCCAGATTTGAAGACCCTAGATATCCTAATCATGTTTATAGGTTGTCCAAGGCGCTATATGGGCTTAAGCAAGCCCCAAGAGCTTGGTGTGAACGCCTTCGAAATTTCCTCATTGACAAGGGCTTCACCATTAGGAAGGTCGACACCACACTATTCACCAAGAAGCTTGATGGAGAAATCTTCATTTGTCAAGTATATGTTGATGATATCATATTTGGTTCATCAAATGAAGATTATTGCAAAGAGTTTGGTGAATTGATGTCGAAGGAGTTCGAGATGTCGATGATTGGAGAGCTTACATTCTTTCTTGGTTTTCAAGTCAAGCAAATAAGAGAAGGTATTTTCATCTCTCAAGAAAAGTATACCAAGGACCTTCTCAAGAGGTTCAAAATGGATGAATGTAAGCCAATCAAAACACCTATGCCATCAAATGGACATCTCGACCTATATAAGGGAGGTAAAATGGTTGATCAAACTCTCTACAGCTCTATGATTGGTAGCTTGTTATATTTGACCGCATCTAGGCCCGACATCATGTTTAGTGTGTGTATGTGTGATAGATTTCAAGCTAATCCTAAGGAAGCTCATTTAGTTGCCGTTAAAAGAATCCTTAGGTACCTTAAGCACACACCAAGCATTGGTCTTTGGTATCGCAAAGGAGCTAGATTCCAACTAGTTGGCTATTTCAATTCGGATTATGCCGGTTGCAAAATTGATAGAAAAAGCACATCCAGAGGGTGCAATTTGCTTGGTAGATCACTAGTGTCTTGGTCCTCTAAGAAGCAAAATAGTGTGGCATTGTCCACTGCCGAGGCAGAATACATTGCCGTGGGTGCTTGGTGTGCATAAATTCTTTACATGAAGCAAACTTTGCTAGACTATGGTGTAGTTCTAGAAAAGGTACCTCTTTTGTGTGACAATGAGAGCACAGAAAAGCTTGCTAATAATCCGGTTCAACACTCTCGCACCAAGCACATAGATATTCGCCATCACTTTCTTAGAGATCATATTGCTAAAAATGATATATCACTAGAAGGTGTAAGGACCAAGGATCAATTGGCAGATATCTTCACTAAACCGCTTGATGAGGCTATATTTTTTCGGTTGAGGAATGAGCTCAATGTGCTTGATTTTAGTAACTTCACTAAAAAATGAGCTTGTGTTATCACTTGCATTGCATTATGATATAAAACATGTTTAATTTTTGGTAATGCACCTAGGGCTTGTCTAACATGGTTAAGATAACCGCCGAAAAGCGTGTGAAGAAGCTTAACCTTGGATCAAACTTGACAAGCATCTAGACTTACTTTCAAGTATTGCATGGCATGTGCATGTGTGTTGCTTTGTCGTTTCTTTTTTATTATTTTTTGAGCACCCGCTGTGTTTATCCATAAATAGGGAGAGCATTTGAAGCTCCTATTGGTCATAAAACCCTATTGTGTGACCACATGTTACTCCTCGCCCTTTTTATTGCATATTTTCTTAAAAAGAATCATAGCCTAAGGCAAAATACATTGAAAATTTTAAGGGTTTGAGAGAGGTCTCTCACATCAGTCACAATTGGTGTTTATTTGAGTCTTATTGAAGTTGGGACTTGATTGGAAAAAGGCAGCGCGAAGGAACTTTGAAGATTTGCTGAAAAATGGTGACAAGACGTTGCATCGGACTCAACTTCCAGCGTCCGCTCAGTTCATAGGAGGTGAACAGATGCAGCACAGAAGTGACCGGACGCTGCACAGTGTTCTTCCAGCGTCTGGTGTGAAGATGTCCCTACGTCCAGTCAAACGAAGAAGAAAATGTCAGGACCCGATCATGTGGGACCAGACACATCCGATCATGACTTGATGGGTTTTGGACCTCTCTGTTGTCGACCGGACTCTGGGTGGCAGCGTCCGGTCGTCGCCACCGGTGCGTTCGGTCAGTTGAATCTGGGTGGATCTAATTTCTTTCCTTGTCTGTCACACAGGGGCCACCTTAAATCGTTTTCCCTTGTGCATACCTAAGTCATATGTGCCTCCATCGCTGCACCTACCTCACGCCGCTGTGCCTGACCAAGCAAGGCCCGCGCCCTCACCTACCTCGCATCGACCGTGCCTGCACCCGTGCCTCGCACCGCCGCACCACCGCGCCTGCCTCAGCCATCATGCAACTGCGCCCACGCCTACACTGCCTCACCACACCACCGCCGCACCTTGCCCTTGTCGTGCCGCACTTACTCCTACACCTTCACCGCCATGCACTAGCACTGCCACCTATCTTGCTGTGCTAGTGCCTATGCCGCCACGTGCCCTCACAGTGACTCCGCCATCGCGCTCCATGCCACGCACCAGCGCTGCCACCTATCTTGCCATGACATCACTACGCCAGCGCCTAAGCATCCACTACCTCACTGCGACTGTGCTAGTCATGCCCATGCCTAGCTCGTGCTTGTGCTGCCACTTGCCCTAGCCACACCTGCATTGCACTCCCACGCCCTCTTGGTCGCCACACCACTTTGCGTCGCCAAACCCTAACCCTAGGCATATCCTTGTCGATTCCAGTGGTGCCCCATGATCCTCTCCTTTGTTTGTCGGTCGTCGGTTCATCGGATTCATCAGGTAGCAAGCCATCGCTTTCAATTTCTTATCTACTGCTTGCTTCTTAGGGTTTCGCACCTCTAGATGAATATAGTGATTATTTATATTCCCTATCTATTCAATCTGCAGTGAGTTAGTGCTCTTGTGGTTGATTGGGCAGTTGTCAATAAACCCGAGGCCAAGCCTGCTAGTACGAATTGAGGCCAAGCCTCACAAGTGTCAGTCGGCAGTGATTCTCATCAGTGGTAGTGATTCTCATCAGATTCAGCGATGGCATGTTGCAAGAATGCGGAAGATGGTCCCAGTGATGAGGATCCAAGGCCTCCGCCTCGCCTGACTGCTTAGGAAAAAGGAAAGGCAAAAAAGATGATTACAAAGAAGAAGCGCAAGATAGATGATGTTGAGGCAGAGAGGGTAGCAGCAGTGGTAGTCACCGCAAAGCATGCAGAGAGAGGTGGAGCTAGCAGTGGCATTCGCATAGGTGACTAGTTGTCACCCACTCGGAGGGCCGCCATCGAGATGATTGAGGCTAGTCTTGGTAGTCCACCTAGGACTGTCATGCTTGGAGGACGACGTGTCTCTTTAGAGGAGAGTAAAACTCAGGGGGAGACTGAGCTACAGACACAGTTGGTAGAGCATATAGAGGGCACTCAGTAGGGAGAGCATGTAGAGGAGATATAGTAGGTAGCACAACCATAGCCTCGACGCTCCGGTCTCACTCGCACTCAGGTGTCACCGAGGCCTGAGACATAGAGGAGGGGCTCTCCTCCACCTCCCAGACCACTGGGTCTGCCTCTAGTGGTTCACCTTGATCTGAGGGTAGCTATAGCTAGACATGTGTAGTAGCTACAATTTGTGTAGTTTGAGGACTGGTTTCCACTGAGGAGGGATGAGCGTGCCTCATAACACTTCTACACTCTGTTGTAGGAGAATTTCTATAATGCATATCTTAACAGTGGTGTCACTTTCAGATCTCAGAGGGTCTGCTCCATAGAGTCTTTAGTTATAGCTACAGGTGAGCAGATCTGTCCTCATCTCTCTTATCTACCAGGGTTGACAGATCTTCTTGGATGGATAGGTCGATATGTTCCATCTTGGATCCGTGAGTTCTACTCCTCTCTATGGATTGACCCAAGGCATAGATTCATTCACTTTGTATTTAGAAGCCATGACTATAGGCTTTAGAGCTCAAGAGTTAGAGAGATACTAAGGATTCTAGAGTCACCCATTCACCTTCATGAGGTATGCTATGGTCAGATAGAGCCTCCAAGACACCCTCACGACGGACTTGTGCCACCTATAGATATTGTCAGACCTTACTTCACAGAGCCATTTGGCGAGGGGTCGAGCAGGACACCACATGATCTTACACCTATAGCTTGGCTTCTTGATGCTATTATGAGGAGGACTCTGCTCTCGAGGATGGGTTACCATGAGGGCCTGACACATTTTCAGCTATGGCTAGTGTATCACTTGGTGTCTCAGACTGTCTATGATATTTAGGATGTGATACTTTCAGAGATGGAGGATATAGTAGTAGAGGGTTTCAGAGGTCACCATTAGCTGCCTTATGCTCATTGGATTACTTTCCTAATCTGAAAGGTAGTTACATAGAAGTCTCCTGAGACAATGGCAGAGTACATAGGTGCTACTACTGAGTTTTCACCATATGACTTGACCTAGATGCTACATCACAGTTGTGCGAGGACACCTCGTCAGCCGAGCCATCGCCTAGAGGTACCAGAGGCAGTAGCCCAGTAGGATGAGATCATCAGGGGCATTGTAGTGATAGAGGAGGAGGAGCTTGAGCACAACAGGAGGATGTGGTTGAGAGTGACCTAAGTGACAGCTCTGATGATGACTATCAACCGATTCCGCAGATGGCTCCTCGACCACATGATAGAGAGGCTAGTGGCTCTAGCTCTGCTCCACCATAGCCACCACAGACAGACCCAACTCTTCTAGCTATACTTGAGCGAATGAGGCAGGACTAGGCACGCTAGGCATATGAGATAGCAGCTGCACTTGCTCAGGTTCAGGCTTGATAGGATGAGTTCCAGAGGTAGCAGCAGGCCATGCAGCAGCAGTAGCTTGTGATTTAGCAGTAGTTACTTGGCTTCATGCAGCATGTATTCACTACTATTGGGGTAGCTCCTCAGCATTCTACACCTTAGAGAGGCTAGCCTGCCACGACCACTTCAGTGACTCCAGCTATATAGCCTAGTGGGCTTCAGAGTCAGGGACCACTAGCTACTCAGTTTGCTTCACCTATAGAGCAGTGTCCCAGTGGTTTGCTTCACTAGTGACAGCTTAGGGTCCTCACTTTACTCCTATTGTTACGGGCTTCACTCCACCTCAGAGTTCTTTAGTGTTAGTGATGGACACCGCAGTCTCCAAGAGTCTCGGTGCTACCTTTAGTGAGCTTACAGGGCAGCCTACACCTCCAGAGTTATGAGTCCCTATCCCTACCATAGTTGCTCCTATTACCAGGACTACCGAGACTATTCCATTGTCTGTTACATCATCCAAGCCACCTTAGACTATCACTCCTACACTTGAGGTTTCAGCGACAACGACAACAGCAGATGTGGCTCCACTTCCTACAGTGATACTTCTAGAGTCATAGGCCATGCCAGTTATTGAGCAGACCCCGATCACTTCAACTTCACTTCTAGCTATAGAGGGTCCGACCACTCAGAGTTCAGGGTCAGAGGATGATGCCGCTCAATTCCAGATCTCTCACCGCACCTCAGCGCCTGACTCGTCTGCTCCTGTCCCGCCATTCGACCCTTAGGTTTTGGTGCTTGACGCCAAAGGGGGAAAGTGAGTGAGTATGTTAGATCTAGGGGAGCGTTAGATCTAGGGGGGAGCATGTGATTCGTTTCTTTTGTGTGAGACTTCATGCATTCACGTTTACTTTCATGCATTATCTTATTTACATGTGATGGTGAGACTTATGTGACATGTGTGCTCTCTACATTGATTTATATATATGTCATGTTTTCTTGGTTATGCTCATTTGCTTTGCTTCCATATTTTACTCTGATTCAAATGAGCTTTACTTCATGTACTCATGCTTAATTCATATCTATTGAGCACACCATGTCGGCTTGGGTCATATAAGCATGTCTAACCTCTTTGTTCTTATTGTCAAAAGCTTATATGAGCCAAGCATGTTGAAAACCTCACTCATCTCTTCTACATACTCGAGGTTGTGTTGTCATTAATCACCAAAAAGAGGGAGATTGAAAGCATCTAGGCCCCTAGTTGGGTTTTGGTGATTAATGACAATAAGAGATTACTATGACTAACATGTGTTTTGCAGAGGCAATTTGAGTTAGGTCATGGTAATGGCAATTGATTGGACAATCATGGTTGTCATGCCCCTATCGATGGAAATCATTTTGGTTTTCAAAGGATGGACGACAAGGTTAAGGACGGACTAGTTCTAAGTGTTATTTGGTGATGGAGAGACACTTAGAGTAGTTTAGGACTTTTTTTCCTTTGGCCATACTATTAATGGGGGTATGGACTAGTAGTTTGACCTAGGTAAGTCTAATGGGTTAGGTGTGGTGCACACTTGTCAAACCTAGCACTAGGTAGCTTAGGAATAGCCCTAAGATCAATTGGAGTAAACTTCATTCACATAGGATTTCGAGTTGGAAGTGAATGGAGGGTCAAATGATTGACCGGACGCTGGTCTGGTTGTGACCGGATGCTAGAGGGTGAGTCTAGTCAGTTCAGAGACCAGACACTTGAGCGGATGAGGCAGGACTAGGCATGCCAGGCATAGGAGACAGAAGCTGCACTTGCTCAGGTTTAGGCTCAACATGATGAGTTCTAGAGGCAACAGCAGGCCGTGCAGCAGCAGTAGTTTGTGATTTTGTAGCAGTTACTTGGCTTCATGCAGCATGTATTCACTGCTATTGGAGTTGCTCCTCAATAGTCTACACCTCAGATAGGCCAGCCTGCCACCACCACTTTAGTGACTCTAGCTATACAGCCTAGTGGGCTTCAGAGTCAGGGACCACCAGCTACTTAGTTTGCTTCACCTACAGAGCAGGTGTCCCAGTGGTTTGCTTCACCAGTGATAGCTCAGGGTCCTCACTTTACTCCTATTATTATAGGCTTCACTTCACCTCAGAGTTCTTCAGTGTTAGTGACGGACATCCTAGTCTCCAGGAGTCTTGGTGCTACCTTCAGTGAGCTTACAGGGTAGCCTACACCTCTAGAGTTATGAGTCCCTGTCCCTACAATAGTTGCTCGTGTTACTAGGACTACCGAGATGATTCCATCATCTGTTGCATCATCCGAGCCACCTCAGACTATCACTCTTACACTTGAGGTTTCAGCGACAACAACAGCAGCAGATGTGGCTCCACTTCCTATAGTGATACTTCTAGAGTCATAGGTTGCGCCAGTTACTGAGCAGACCTCGATCGCTTCACCTTCACTTCTAGCTACAGAGGGTTAGGCCACTCAGATTTTAGGGTTAGAGGATGATGCCGCTTAGTTCTAGATCTCTCACCGCACCTCAGCGTCTGACTCGTCTGCTCCTGTCCTGCCGTTTGACCCTTAGGTTTTGGTGCTTGATGCCATAGGGGGAGAGGGAGCCAGTATGTTAGATCTAGGGGGAGCGTTAGATCTAGGGGGAGTGTGTGATTCGTTTCTTTTGTGTGAGACTTCATGCTTTCACATTTACTTTCAGGCATTGTCTTATTTACATATGATGGTGAGACTTATGTGACATGTGTGCTCTCTACATTGATTTATATATATGTCATGTTTACTTGGTTATACTCTTTTGCTTTGCTTCCGTGTTTTACTCTGATTCAAATGAGCTTTACTTCATGTACTCATGCTTAATTTATATCTGTTGAGTACACCATGTTGGCTTGGGTCATATAAGCATGTCTAACCCCTTTATTCTTATTGTCAAAAGCTTATATGAGCCAAGCATGTTGAAAACCTCACTCATCTCTTCTACATACTTGAGGTTGTGTTGTCATCAATCATCAAAAAGGGGGAGATTGAAAGCATCTAGGCCCCTAGTTGGGTTTTGGTGATTAATGACGACACGAGATTACTATGGCTAACATGTGTTTTGTAGAGGCAATTTGAGTTAGGTCATGGTAATGGCAATTGATTGGGCAATCATGATTGTCATGTCCCTATCGATGAAAATCATTTTGATTTTCAAAGGATGGATGACAAGGTTAAGGACGGACTAGTTCTAAGTGTCGTTTGGTGTTGGAGAGACACTTAGAGTAGTTTAGGACTTTATTTTTCCTTTGGCCATACTATTAATGGGGGTATGGACTAGTAGCTTGACCTAGGTAAGTCTAGTGGGTTAGGTGTGGTTCACACTTGTCAAACCTAGCACTAGGTAGCTCAGGAGTAGCCCTAAGATCAATTGAAGTAAACTTCATTCACATAGGATTTTGAGTTGGAAGTGGATGGAGGGTCAAATGACTGACCGAACGCTGGTCTGGTTATGACCGGACACTGGAGGGTGAGTCCGGTCAGCTCATTTGATCAACTATAGTCGTCTGGTACTGACCGAACGCTGAGTGAAAGTGCATCGAACATTGGGTACCTGCGTTCGATCAACTTCAGAGAGGTTCCAGAGAGTCTGTTTCCTGACCGGACATGTTCGGTTGGTGCGGACCGGATGTTGGTTAGGATCCGGTAACTGACCAGACGCTGAACAGTGAAGTGACCGAACTCTGGGTGCCAGCATCCGATCAACATCAGTAAGGTTCCAGAGAGCGTTTTTCTTGACTGGATGGGTCTGGTCAGTGCTGATCGGATGCTGGTCAGAGTCCGATCAGAACTTAATGGCTCTTTCTGACACAGTGGCGGGGATAACTGACCGGAGCATTCGGTCACCATGACCGGAGCGTCCGATCACACTACAGAGTGCTAACTCAACCTCCAAATGTTATGTTTTGAATGAGGGGGTATAAATACTTTCTCCACTCATCCATGGGAGGTCTCTTGCCCATTTGTTTAGCTGAGAAACACCTTGAGAGTGCAAGGGAGAGCAAGTGTCTAGTGAGGTGATTGGGATTTGAGAATCCAAGATTAAGGTCCTCATTAGTGCAAGGAGAGTAGCAAGTGTGCATCCACCCTTCTCATTAGGCTTGTCCTAGTCAAGTGAGAGTTTTTGCTTGTTACTCTTGGCGACCGCCATCATCTAGACGGCTCAGTGGTGATTGGGAGTTTGGTGATCATCCGACGGAGCTTGTGGATGACCCAACTCAAGTTGTGAGCGGTTGTGGGTGATTCACCATGATGGAGTGTCGAAGAATCAGCCCATAGAGAGCACTTGATCCTTGCGCGGATCAAGGAGGAGCTACATCCTTGCATGGGTGCTCCAACGAGGACTAGTGGGGAGCGGTGACTCTTCGATACCTTAGGAAAACATCGTCGCGTTCCTTTCCCTCTCTTTGCATTGAGCATTTACATTTGAGCAATTCATTTCTTGTCTTTACATTCTTAGAATTGCCATGCTAGAGCAAAACTTTTGTGTGGTAGAATAATAAAAACACATTTTAGGCACAAGGAGTGAAGTGGGCTAAGTGTAGAGCTTAATTATTACAAATAATTTAGAATTAGTCGAATTCACCCCCCTCTTGGGCATCTTGATCCTTTCAACACCAATTGATCACCGAGCTACATACGCTACTTCATCACCATTGCTGATTCTTCTTTGGAGTTCATATTTTTTATTTTTACATCATGTAATACCCATTCTACACATTAGTTTCGTAGGGGCATGGCTCGGTCAATGAGCTTACGCTCAAGGACTAGACAAGATGATCATCATCTGGGTGGTCGAACCACCTTTTGGACGGACTTCACCGCCAACCAACTGGTCAGACTGCTCGGCACTCACTCCTGCTCAGTGTTCACTTCACCGCCGACTAGTTGGTTGGACTACTCATTGCATGTGCTTCATTGTCAGCTACACTGGGCTCACCAGCTATGTTGGGGACTCCTTGGTTTTCGGATTCTTCGTGTAAGCGTCGCCAGCTATGCTAGGGACTCCTCGGTGTTTGAATTCTTCGTGCAAGCATCACCAGCTAAGCCAGAGACTCCTCGACGTTCGGATTCTTCATGCAAGAGTCACTAGCTAAGCTGGGGACTCCCTTGGTGGTCAGATCTTGCTATGTCTCATCGGTGTGCTATCAAGCTGCTCTATGCTGTTCGAATTAGGGTGCTGATCTTGGGTAGCAAGTCTGGGGTCTTGATACACGCATGTTAGATGGCATTGGCAAGCTTTTAGACTTCTTTTCTTTGACCCTGCTACAAGATTCATTCTTCATCTTCTAGCAGGCTCAGGGACTAAGTGGCTACACTTCACCTGGCGGTGAATGTAGTGCTTATTTCCTGATTTACCCTCCTTATTGGCGGAGTCTAAGTAGCTACACTTCTCCTAAGTGGAAGAATTTTCAAATTTTATCTTAAGCCCCTTACATCCTTCTAGCAAGCCTTACTTGGCTAAGTCTGAGGTCTCCTAACCAGTTAAAGTGGTCGGCATTGACTTTCACCACCTAGGTCACCAGTTAAACTGGTCGGCTTTGATTTTCACTGCCTAGGTCACCAGTTAAACTGGTTGGCTTCGACTTCCACTGCTCAGATCACCAGTTAAACTGGTTGGCTTCATGTCAAACTGCTCAGACTTGTTCAAGACAACGTTGCTCAAAGGATACAAGGTGCTCAGGGACTAGCTGTGGGGGTATGGCCCTTGGTACCCACAAGATAAGACCTAGGCCGTACCACCAAAGGTGGCCCAGCCCATAAGATCAAGGCGTGCGGCGCACGGCACTGGTCGGCGTGCACCGCAAGACTACAAGAAGATATTATAATACCAAATAGGATATTTTCCTTGTAACCCTGGCCCACTAGATATATAAGGAGGGGCAGGGGTCCCCTAGACGATATATCGAATCTGATACACAATCAATACAAAATAATAGAGCACAAGATGTAGGGTGTTACATCAAGCTAATGGCCTAAACCTGTATAAATCTTGTGTCTTGTGTCTCTGTTCCCATCTGGTTCGTATCACGCACACCTCCACTGATTCATCTACTACCATGGGTATACTCCTCGGTAGACTACCGACCAGATTCTATCGACACACCGCCCACCAGCAGCGGTGACCAGGCGATGCACCGCCCCCACGATGGCGGTGTACACCGGACGCACCGGTGCCTGTGCTCACTCAACTGCTGCTTGGCCCTAGGGGTGGCAGTGCCCCACTAGAACACCTCCCTCTTGGCCTCCTCAGCCAATCACCGCCATAGGGGTGGTAGTGCACCGGACAGGGCATGGCGATGCCTTCGGGGCAGCACACCGTGCCCGACAATGCCTCCTTTTTCTTCACCTTTTTCACCACGTTTGCAAATGTGCTAACACTCCAAGTGTTTCACCATCACATGCAAGTGTGTTAGCATTTTCACAATCATTTTTCAAATGTTAATCACTTTCTCATGGATTGTGCACGAGGTCTAAAATGCATATGCATGTTTTCCAACACCTAGTGGCACTAGATGATCGAGTTGTCTGATAAGAGCTCCTCTCTTAATAGTACGGCCATCTATCCTAAATGTGATCACACTCTCTATAGTGTCTTGATCACCGAAAACAAAATGGCCCTATAGATATCACCTTTGCCTTGAGCCCATTTTATTTTTCTCTTTCTTCTTTTCCAAGTCCCGAAGCTTGATCATCATCACATGTCCACACCACCACCATGGACTTCATTTCATGTGGCCATCCCCATCCATGAGTGCCACCTAGCTCCTTCACTTGGGTTGGACCAACCTATCTCAATTCCACAATTAGAGAATAGGGTTAGTCCAAATAGGTTTTATCAATTAACCAAAACCAAACTAGGGCATTCACATGCCCGCCTAGCAAGAAAAAAATGAAGGAGGCATGGAATGGACAAGTACCTTGTTGGAGTCTGGAATAGCTGCATCTTATCCTTGGCTCTTGGCATGTGCTGTAGCCGTCTTCTTCGTCAGCATCCTGAAGTGGCTGGTGCTGGTCCGGTCAGGCATTCTATCAAACAGCTCCCAAGCATCCACCCATCATTGATGTCAGACACCCCCAAGCGTTACCTCGACCTACCACCCCATCTCCATAGCAGGCCTGTGTAGTCAAGACGAACCCACCACTTCTCCAAGCGTCGAGTCCAGCATAGCTGCGATCTTGACGGCGACCGCGGACCATGAGTGCATGGGATCGGCAGAGGAGAGGAGGTGACTTGGCGGGCTTGTAGGTGGGTCCTACCACATGGCTTGTAGACCAGTCATCGAACACTAGCACACCAAATAATAAGTAGTTGCAAGGCGCAAGGTGATAGTGTGACACGTTGGCATGTCGCACTCGCACCTCCATTAATTTTACTTTCTAGACTAAATGATTCTTTCTGGCAAGACTAGTTGTTTACACCAAAATTTGGAAGGAGAGTCATAGGGACCCAGAAGCTCCTAGGATCATATCATCAAGGGATCAGTTGCGGGTGGATCAGAAATAGCTGATATAGATGCAAAATCTAGGAATCAGCTTTCTTCGGACAGCGCCAGCAGATAACAATAGAGGCTATGCTCGACGCCAGGAAGAAAATGTGTTGGACTCTACAAAAAAGGGGAAGATTAGAGTCCAAGTTATCTTAAATTAGGAATGTTTTCATTTTATGCCAAAGTTTGTAACAAATCGTGCTCGAGTAGGATTCATGTTGAGGCTCTAGGTATAAATACCAAACCCCGACTATTGTATCAATCAATCAATCAAATACAAGTCAATTACTTTTTTCGGCTCCGGCCACCCCTTAGGAGTAGGAGTAGAGTAGATCTCGGCGAGTTCTTCGGCAAGTACGGCTGCATCGATCCGGTCGACCTCCACTGCTTGTTGTAAGTACCATCATGGTTTATACCTCTGTTCGTATGGCTGCATCGATCCGGTCGACCCCCATTGCAGCTCTGGTATAAGCTAGTTATCGACTCTTGCCTAATTCAAGTATGGCCTGTGTGATTCTGCCTCACACCCCACTACTTGAATTGGATCAAGGTCAAGTTATCGGCTCTATCTTAGAGTGGTAGTCTTTGGTAGATTCATTAAGTTACCGATATTGCTTATTGCTTTTATTATTTATCTAATTACAACAATATCACTCTGCTCGATTGAGATTGATCTGGATCGGCCTTATATCTTGTTTAACTCATCGTTTGCTAATCTAAAACTGATCTAATCTACATCTTAAGCGATGAGTTATGTTTTTATCGGTTGTTTTGCATCAATCTTAATCGTGCATAGCGTGTGGTTAAGGCATGTTCGATCTTGAGTAGATCTATCAGTTAGCGAGAACCGTTTCATGGCCCATCATCATGGCCTATGGGATTCTGCCACTCACCCCACTATTGGAACCATGGAGTGGGGATCGTTGGTTGATAGACCCGTTCCTGAGAAGACATGACCTTAACTGTGCGTTATGCCTGAATCAGCTATTTAGCCAATATCGAATGCTTTCACGAATAGTTCACATCACAAGATCGTTGAAGTAGAGATAAGTTGAAAGATGTGTTAGCCCCATGATCTTGTTATTGTATTACGGCCTGCATGATTCTGCCTCATGCCCCACTGATATTAGTAATGAGTTAGGGTCGTCGAGTCTATTGTTGTTTCTACGGCCTACATGATTCTGCCTCATGCCCCACTGGTCATGGCGATAGATGAGATCTAACATGTTCATTAGATTTATCTTTATTAAATGATTAAGTGATGTTGAATTGTTTCTTTATATAAAAAGGAGTTTGGTTACTCGTAATCATTGTCTCAGTATGGACCGATCATCATTGATATCTTATTGCCATTGATTAATATTCGTTTAAATGATGTTTATCCAGAATGATAACCAATTCTCCTCACACGACCCCATGAGCTCTAACTGACTTATTCTCATGAATATACTGGAATCGGCTATTTAGCCGATTTCCTTTCATATCGGCTCTCGCAGCCGTACATTCGAGACTGTCTAGCAACACCAGCAAGTTCCACCCTTAATTACTGATGAACTTTCTCTCCTTGTTAATTGTAGGGTCAAATTGATTGGCACGCCTTGGGAGGATTGCGCAGGATCGACCACCCCTACGTTGAAGCTAGGCGGATCTGCTCCATCGAGCGGACCCTTCCGGCTTGCTACGTGTGTCCTCAGCACGGGATGAAATTCTGTGTCGACACTAGTTATGGAGGAGTACAACTATAAACTGTTATATTTCTCCCCTAGAAAACCTATAGGGCTCCTCCAAAGAACCATTGTCCATGTCACTCCCATTTCCGTCCTTCGTCTGATCTTCCAATCGATGGCCAAGATCTCATGAAGCCGGTTCCACTGGGAGTGGCTTCTCAAACTTCTCGTGTGATTCTCCAGCTACTCCGCTACATCTCTAGCTTCTCATCTGAATCCAGAGAAAGAAATATATATGCCGGCTTCTGCTTCTCTTGCCAACCTTCTGCTTCTGGATCCTCATCCTCTTCTCTCTCCCTCTCCCTCTCTCCCACGATGCAAACGGCCACGATGGTGCCGCCACTCACGCCGCATAGCCCCTCCCCCCTGCACAGCGCACAGCATGGTGGCCACCCTCATTCTCCTCCACGCCCTTTCCTCCTCACGCCGCAAGGGTGGGGTGACGGTGGCCCTCCTTAGGTGTTGCGCCGGTGCAGCGGCTCACCGTCCCCGGTCGCGACGAGCCCCCACGGCGGCGGTCCCCGGGCACGACGCCGCCGAGCGGGCCCTGCCGGTGCTCCCCAGCGTGGCTCCCCCCTGATGCGGCATCGTCTCACCAGGCGCCGCGTCTTCTTCTGTGCTCCATGAAACCCTAGGTGCCTATCTCTTCCTCTCTCTCCCTCTCCCTCGCCCTGCAGTGATTTTGGCTAATAGTTTCACTGAGTTACTGTCCGAATCCATCAATTGCATGCTATTCTGATCATCTGCAATTTAGACCCTATTCTAAGTTATAGGCGACACTGAATTTCTATTAGTAAATACTAACCATGTACCAATTGGCACTGACTGTGTGTTTGCTTCATTGATTTGCGATATTGAGGTGCCTGGTGTAGGGCGATAGTTGAAGTGTTAATGGATCCAGAGATCAGGCTCTACACGTAATCACATTTACAAGGAATTGCAATATGTTAATCGGCTTGCTCCAACGAGTTACAAATTACACGTCATGTGCTGCTGCTTGCTTCCTTACTATGAAAAGTAAAATAGGAAGTGTTCGTAGCATTCTTAATTTCTTGCTCCACAAACCTGGTGTTACTACTTCACACTCTATTTATTGTGCCTTCAATTGAGCACTTATGGTACTGATTCTAAAATTTCCAACCAACTTTGAGCTTGTATGTCTCTGAAACATTGTTTTATTAATTGCCAACTGTTGCCATAGCTGCAAACACAGATATTTTTTACATCCATAGTAGTTCAAATGAATTCTCTAGAAGCCTAGAGAGAAAATAATCATTATTTTGTGGTTGTTTATCATCTCTTAACACTCCCTTTGCAATCACAGATTTCAGCAGTTCGGTTTAGCTGCCCCTCTTGGTTTTCAGCTGGAGCCAAAAACCTGATTAGAAGAATTCTTAATCCCAATCGTACAGTTGTAGGTCTTTTAATCTATTTCCCTAATACTTTCTTTGTCTAGTCACTTCACCTAACAACAAGTGTACATGAAAGATAAGCTGCAGATTTGTTGAGATAATCTATGGCGTAAGAGGAACCCACAATTCCTGATAGTATTTTAAAAAAATCAAACATAGATAATGGCTGTATGAATCTTACATCTTTTACTGTTACTTTTTCTGCTATTTCAGATCGTGTGCTGTTCTTAATTATTTTTCAACCTATAAATTAAACATGCGTTCTCTAAGGACGAAACCTATATTATGTTTAATTTATATATATTTGCCTATCGTTCTTTGTTTTAATTTTGCAAGGTGGGAGCTAATAACTAGATGGATTTTCTTCCTCTATTAAACTGAAGGTATGGATCTACAGGCTATAAAGATAAATTTACAAATTATTATTGAACTCAAGGTATTGGCACCATTCCTTTCTTGCATCTCTTGTTTCTTTGTCTTTGCCTAATTTTCAAATATATATCAATACCACAACTGCTTCTTAGTGTGTTAGTGCTTGCAGTTATAAGCTTCTGAAGAAAACTAGGAGTACCCTGCCATGGTGAGCTACTGCCTTCACAACTCTTCCATTGATAGTCAAAAAATATAGTCCTTTCACATGGGTGCAGGCTAGGAAGACACGAATACACAAAAAAAGGTAAATGCCATTTCCTTACTTCTTTCAGTTTCTAATTCGTATACGACTTTAGAGAAAAAACATTAATACTCAGGGTCGACGGTCTGGTTCGCATGAAGAAAAAAAAGAAACTTTACAGCATTGCTCATGTACTGTCCAAACCTGAAATAGTTTTTTACATTGGATATTTGCCTTCTTTGTTTTTTGCTAAGAAATCTGATATATCACATTAAGCAGTACGTTGGTGAAAGAGCTACAAGCCTTGGGGTTCGGCCAAAAGGTCGACACTTGCGTGAAAAAAATACTTACACCATCCGATCTAAGTTTATGATCAGTGTTCACCAACATTTCATCCAGTCATTACGACTATGATGTTTCTGGGTCTAACTACTCTGAAATGATCGGTGTTGACCAACATTTCATCTAGACATTATGACTCTACGATGTTTCTGGGTATGACTACTCTGATTTTTCAATGAACCGAGCTCTCTTTCTATTTCTTAATGGAGTTGGCCATGTTGTTCCTTCTATTTCTATCTGATCATATTTGGTCTTAACACTAATTTTGAATAGTTATGCCACTATTTTGAATAAGATGCCCATTGTTAGTTATTGGCTTCCTAATTAGTCTAATCAGCATCAGCATAGACCCGGAAGCATGGGTTCTGATTATTTTGATAGTTCCTCCTTTTTCTGTAAGATTTGTTGTTTCATAGTTCTCTCATATAATCCGTTTCATAGTCCTCATCATTACTAAGAATATGTTGCTCTTTGATATAAGTAGTAAGACCTAATGGTGAAAAATATCTTAAATGTACATATGCTGTAATCCAATGTTTCTTGACCTATGAAATTAATTCCCCAGCCATGTTGCTTTAGCACAGTTGTTGCATAGTATAATGCTTCGGATCTATGGCTACTTCCTACTGAAAGCACACTGATGATAGCTTTAGTGTTTGAATTCCACGAGGGCATCTAGGCTTGGTCTGTGACTTGATTGCCAGTAGCCCCGGCACCTGCGCCGCCCGGCCACGGTAGCTCTAGCGTAGCGGCACCTGCACGAGCGTACCCCGGCACGGCTGCCTAGGCAGGTCCCGGCGGTCACATCGGTTCCGCTGCTGCCCGCTGGCGGCTATCCCCTCCCCCTCCGTGAAATAATGGAGACAGACACGCGTGCACGCAGGGGATACATGCAACCAAGGACCAGCGACCCAAATGCAGACCGACAGCAAGGTATGGGAGCAACGCTCTGATCCAGGTCGACAGCGTGGTATGGGGTTTTCCCCTTTGGACTATTTGTCATAGGTATTGTTTGTCGACGAAGTAATCTAGCTACAAAATCTAATCTATCACATTAGTAGCAGTTCCTATCTTTCACAGTGCGCTAGGTGTGTTAAGACATGTGCTGCTACTTTGTTGGTTTTTGTAATACTAAATTCTGCAACATTGTCTTACAGTCCATCAAGTGATATCTTCTAGCACAAAAGTTTTACAACCATGAACATTCCTCGCATTTAAATATCTTTTTCCTTTTGCTTTATAGGTACGTAGATTTATTGCGGTCATCAAGGAATTGTTGAGGGACGACAACCAGCTACGCCCAAAAGGATAAATGGTGAGACCGTACTGAACTCTAGCACTTCCATTGTGTGATTCAATTGTGCCCCTAATGCTCAAACGCGGTGTGGCAGGTTCTAATATTTTTGTAATTCAGTGTGCCATGCCGGAACAAAATTGTGCGATAAGTTCTCGGATTTGTTCTAAAACTAGAGACAAATTGTAGTGCACAGTGTCATGCCAAGGCTAGGTTTAGTTCTTCTCTAAGGAATACTCAGCCTCCAGCAATCGACCTGTAGCTTTTTGTGATATCGTTGCCATCACACTCACTTTCCAAAGCGCTAATCATTTTTTTTTGCAAAATCACAGCTAACCTTTGTCTATTTGTCTCCTTATAATATAAATTGATAATCACATAGACAGGAACACGAACTATGCCACTTTCTACTATTTTGTTCACTAGCTATGCACTTATATTACTGTCACTTCTGTTTATTACAGGCCATTGTCGCTATGATTCAGAACACAATGGACTAACAACCTATTTATGAGGCACAGACATTTGGCTCTTATGTTAATACTTCATATTCTTACTAAAATATTGATTCATGGAAAGCTTACCATTATCGTCGTCACAGGTCTGCCTATTCCTACATCATCAAGGCCATGTCCGGGCACAAATTTTATCAATGAAGATCAATGCTACATTATTTGACGCACATCCATCAAAGGAAAAAAACCAAAGGAGGGTGACAATATTGTTCAGGATGCTACTGCAGATATCCCTCCCCTCCTACAACTAAAGTGCATCTACTATGAACTGATGATTCGGTATGTGATGTTTCTCAATCTCAAATAGATTAATGCACTGCTGGGTTGGGATGATGTCTCTTGCTGTTTTTTTTTCTAACTTTTGCTTTAGCGACCTCTTCTTTCCATTACTAACAACCAGGTTATATTCCTTTGAAATAGAGCTTGCATGAGCTGATACAGGTGACAGCCACTCAAGAGCAAGATGTACACATTATACACTCCATACTTATAGTCTTTACCTATAATGTATATTGCGTTAGCAGCCACATCTATATAAGACATGTAATCTACTCATAGTTCATCTTGTGCTTGTGAAATGTGTAAGTTTTTTTTGCTATGTACCTAGACTGTCTCTTAAATTAAACCATTGCGAGCTTAACAACGACACACTTGCGTATGCGTGCGAGGGCGCGCGCTTTCTAATAGTAGGATTAATAGGGCGTGTGTGTTTCGGCTTAAAATCAAAATCAAGGCGAAAATAAGCGAGAATCCTACCCAAACACCTTCAATTATCTTAGATTCTCTAACAATCGGGGAGGTGAAAACAGTCGCAAATGAATTATGCCCGGCGTTTTCTGGACCACGAGGAGAGGACCACATTTCCCCCCACCAAGAAATTTTGATATTTAACCCTGAATTCGCATTCCCCTCAACATTTAACCCCCACTTCGCAAACCTTTTGAAATATAACCCTGGACATGCAAATTGTTTTGATATTTAGGATTTTTTAGGTTTTATCTCTTTTAGTAATTCCAGGTGCGTTGTTTCACTGTTTGGGATAGGGAAAAGATGAAAATACCCCTCTTTAATTTCACAAGTAGCGACTCCCTTCCTCCTGAGCCTATCATGACTCGCACGAGTCGGGAGTCACTGTGACCGCCGGCCCGAGCAAAATCCGCGGCCTCCGTCGCCCGCCGCCGGCCGGCCTGCTGTCCTCCTCCACCCACCCCAGCTAGCCCATCCAACCCGGTAGGCAGAGGCGCTAGGGTTGGAAGCCCCTGTGTCGTCCAGCAACGAGCTCTGTGCACCGCCCAGGCCGTGAGCTCCCCACCGCCGGCCACGTGCGCCCCACCACCGGCCGCTCACCCGCGTGATGCTGCTGCTACTTGCCATCGACAACGGCGGATGCTGCTCAGAATGGAAGATGGCAACAAGAAGAAGAAGAAGATGACATTGGGGCACACGCGTTGGTGATAAGGGAGGGGGCCACCATATTAGAGGGAGGGGTATTCTGGTCATTTCCGGTGCCCCAAATAGTGAAAAGAGGCCCTAGAAACTAAAAGAGATAAGACCTCAAAAATCCTAAATATCAAAACAATTCGCGTGTCCAGGTTATATTTCAAAAGGCATGCGAATTGGGGGGTTAAAGGTTGAGGGTCGTGCGAATTCGAGGTTAAATATCAAAATTTCTCACCCCCACCGCGGCTTGATTTCCACATGCTGCCCCTCTGCTCACTCGTTCGCGCTCGCGGATCCACGCTAGGGTTGGCGCCACCACCGCCTCGAGTTGCGCCGCCCCTCCCTCCGCTCGGTGGCCTGCGCTGCTCCCACTCCCTGTACTCCCCTTCATCTTCCCCGGTGGTGCTCCCTCGCTCGACGCCCACCTCCTCTAGCACTCGACCTCATAGGTGGGCCTCCAGTGCTTCCTGGGGCTCCATCCCTATAGGTGGCATCGCTCGACCCCCATGGTAGGCAGCGCTCCCTGGTGCTTAGCCTCGCTCGAACCCCGCCGGGACCGGTGCCGCTCTGCGCTCCTATAGGCAATCGAGGGAGGGGCACATATGTCCTTTCACACCTCCCATGGTTAGACAATCAGGATTGCCAAACATGCTTGATTCTTTCTACCAGAGATCTTTTAAACCAAAGCTTATAGCAAAATCATGATAAGATTATAATCAATTCTTATATAAGTGTTCCCAAACACAGCCATAATTGATAATGCTCACGCTCAGGCGTGCGTCCGTCCAGACCCAAAAACATCAAATCTCCCCACTCTGCGCTCATCTCCCCACTCCACGCTCATCCGTCGTGCAGCCGTCCACCTGCCCCGCTCCGCCGTGCCACCGCCGCGATCTCCCGTGGCGCTTCCATCTCACATCATGGCCCACGCCTCTGTCCCCCACCATGCCCATGCCCGTCCTCCGTTGCGTCCAGGGTAGCAGCCAGGAGAGGGGCCATCACTGACCGGGCCCAAGCCAGGCGCAGGCATAGCTAGCCACTGCCAGGCCGCGCCACCATCCTCGGCTATCGGCTGGCTAGAACCAGCCGTTCTCCCGCTCGGCCATGCCTCGTGCAGAAGAAGGGTGAAAAACGTATGTTGCAAGCCTTATGTTTCAGATGTTTCATATGTATGTTGTAAATGTTTCATATGGATGTTGCAAAAGTAAATCAGTATGTTGCATATGTTGCAATGGTTGTACACGTATGTTGCAAGCTTGTGTTGCCAATGTTTCATCTGTTTTCCAGACGTATGTTGTAAGTGTGTTTATTTGGATGTTGCATGTATTTCACACGTATGTTGCAAGTGTTTTATCTAGATGTTGCGTATATTTTACAATGGCTTTTCATGTGTTTTTGGATTTTTTGCTAGTGTTTCAGATGCATATTTCAAATGTTTCATCTTCTTCAGACGTATGTTGCAAGTGTTGTATCTGGATGTTTCAAAAATAGATCGGGTGTTGCACATGTTACAATGGCGCCGGTACTTGGCGGACAGTTGCCTGCCGCAGGGCTTCGGCTCCTACCTCACGTGGTGCACCTCACCCTCTCCTCTCCCTCCCCTTCCTTCCCTTCCCTCCATCTCGCCTTGGTGTTGGTGTTGGAATGGGGGTCATCGAGTTTGTTGCATTCGGAGCAGGGGCTGGCGTGGGATGGGATGCGGAGCGCGGGGGGCGTGGGATGGGATGTGGGCACAGGTGTAGGAGCAGTGATGTAGACTAGGCCCGATCTTCCGATAGGTATGATAGCGTCGATTGGTGGAGACTCAACATTCATGATCTAGGCTTCGAACCAAGACTGATTCGGACCCCCGCAACCGTTACACCACTGCTTCGTTGGTTATCAACCACGCGAACGCGATTGACCTCGCCAATAAGGCTTTTCTGCAAGCGAATCAAGAACACAAGCAAGAACGGGATGAACACAATCTGAAATTGCAAATAAATATGAGGCTTATGATAACGAAAAGGAGTTCAAGTCTTTATTCGAAAGGACTAATCGCCACAGGCGAACAAGATTAAGAACTAGGGCCCTGGTTCACAGCAAGCAGCCTTTGCGGCACAGTTGCAGCAAAACGATGTCTGTTTCACAAGGAAATCAAGAACTAAACAAAACCCAAACCCTAAGGAGAGCGATGGCCGCTAATTAGAGAGTCTTAGGCATCACCCCCTGGACACGCCCCCTAATAGACCCAAACACGATACACGGTCCAATGGACCAAAAGACGGTGTCACAGTACCCTGACAGATTCTGGATGCTGACTTGTTTCGACGATTCCCATTGATTCTGAAGGTCTTTTGACATGAGATCAATTGGATTGGCTTCCTTATCAAATTAGCTTTCGAACCATATGTGGATCGTCGAAAACTGAGTCCGGATATGTCCTAGGTGACCAGTTTAATGTAGACTGCTCCTAGAGGCCGAGGCAGACTCGAACTTGAGTTGCTTTGGGCCTCCACCTCGAGGACTCGAACCGAATTAGCCTCGGGCATCCTTCTTGACTTGGACACCCTTGCTGGCCTCTTACCGCTCCATACCATGCGCCAAACATGGTCATATGCATGGGTGTCATGTCCTCATCATCCTCCCCTTCTTGACAAAAAGCCGTCCTCGGCGCCGATTGTGCTTGAAACTGATCCTGCACAACACAAAGGAGAACAGGGTTGCAAAGACAAAGGAAACTAAAATAATTATGAGAAGGAACATGACCATGTTTCCAAGTTTCTAGCATGTCATCTCGCATAAAAATTTTAGCAAGCATGTAGACTCCATGATCCAAATGCACACGATGTATGTCAACACTATCCTACAAAAGATTAGAACTAACCAAAGACAATGCAGGAATAGACGGTCTAGCAGACATAGGTAGCAACCAACAATGCTCCCCTTCTTGAAAGTGAACTTGTTTCTTTGAGGAACATGAGAAAATATTTGTATTATTATTGCTGCCCTCTAAACGTTCATAATCTTGTACAACAAAAGAAAAATTCATATTACTATGAATATATACTCGATGTATCATATATTGTCCCTTGTTGTTATATTTGCCAATAACATGATATGTGTGTTTAGAAAACCAAGGCAAATCAGCATATTTAAAAAGGCTCTCCTCCAAACAATCTAGGTTACACAAAACATCAAATTTAATGTAGCCCAAAGTATGTAAAGAAGACAACAGTTTGAACTCATCAGTTTTAGTAGCAATATGAATAACATGTTTATTTTCAACACAAGTGATTGGTTCCAAAACATGTAAAACTGAAGCATCATCAACCAATTCATCTTTATCACAGGGAACATCAAGCAAATTATCATGGGACAAAGATAAATCAAGAGAGGGTTCCACTAACAATTGCTCTATGATAGCATGATTTGTGGAAAAATTTAGTACATTAAAACAATTCTCACCTTCCGTGATTGTAGCACCATGGGCATTACCTGTGTTCTCAGTAGGAGTAATAGGTGCATTGTGAAGTGATGGTTCTGAATTTGCATATGAGGTTATGAGCTCCTCATTTTTTTCCATGTCATCCTCTCGCTTATGTACATTATCCTGCAGAAGATTAGTCATAGCAAGAGGAATAACAACAGACTCTTTCTCTAAATGGTGCACCTCAGCATATGAGGTCAAAGCAGGAGGTGGATTAACAAAGGTTTCTCGCATAAGGAGTTTCATATCATTCCAAATTTGAGGTTTATCAGAAGGATCTAAAGATTCCCACCAAGATAAAGCAGAACATCGCAAAACACTAGCTGCATTTTTTACCTTCCTCCTTGGACACATAAAGCGAGTAGCAAATATGTTATCTATGGCAATTTCCCACTCCATGTACTCATCAGCACATATACCATCATAAGTCAGTGGATACGAACAACCTGTCATTGTTAGAAGACAGCAAAAGACAACACAAAAGTATTATCCCTATCAACTACTTAGGTTGTGGACATGGAAAAACAAAACACTCAACTCTCAGATGTCTTACCACGATCTTACAAGTGTTCTTACCAAAGCAACAGGCGGTGCAATCGGTCGGTGACTATGATACCGTTGTAGCTTGAGTGTAACAGTTGCAAGGCGAACCTGTACTTGATTAGAAGAAGGTGGAGCTTGGACAGGCATAATATAGTAGCAAGGAATAGCAATATTCGCAATTGAATAGTAAAGCTAAATAAATATCCCGAGTACTTATCTTAGTTGCTGGCCTACTCACGTTCCAAGTACCAGATGTATCAAGTGATTTGAACAGCAGAAATATGATTAGGAACAAGGCAGAAATCAGCACACGCAAACACAGCTCAAATGGTGCTCTCTATGTGCTCCTCTAGATACTGTTTCAAGTACCCTCTCTTTTTTCTCTATTTTTGGGTTGTCGTTGTTTTTTTTGGAATTCTTTGACTTTTTCTTTTTATTTTTTTGATATTTTTTCTTCACTTAGGAGCACAAAATAAGTAACCACAAAAAATATGAGCTTAAACAAGTGAAAGATGTGGCCTGTGGAAATTTCAGAAGATGTGCTCAAAATCGACAAAAAGCCTATGACCACGAAAAGATAGTCTTGTGACCAGTTTTTGGCAAAATAAAAATTTCCGAACCCGACAACGCAAGGGATGAACGGATCCGAAATTTTTTTTCTGATCGGTTTTGATATATGGAACGTCGAAATCTGAGTTCGTATGCGAAAACTAGACCAATTTTACGAACTGACTCTGAATTAGAGGACAAAACGGGAACAATACGCGTAAAATTGGTCACGGCAGCAAGGATTTAATGGAAACAGTAAAGACAAGTGTAACAAATTAGATGACGTGGACTAGGGTTTGATGGATATAAAGAAAACACAGTAAGACTTGAAGGTATTCACGGATTATGATGAAAAACAAAGAGAAAAACACAAACTAGACTAAAAACGATATAAAACCAGCAACCAGAACTTGCCTTAGGACACGAACTCAACAACGCGAAACAGAGATGACATTGCATGGCACAACGAGGCTATAGGACAGAAAATATGTGGCGGTGTATATTTTTTTGGCTTTTTGTGGACTATAGGTAATACAAAAACAGTAACAATCTAAAGGGGAAAACAAAGTTATAACTAACGGACAACAAGGTCTCTGATACCACTTGATATAGACTAGGCCCGATCTTCCGATAGGTATGATAGCGTCGATTGGTGGAGACTCGACGTTCACGATCTAGGCTTCGAACCAAGACTGATTCGGACCTCCGCAACCGTTACACCACTGCTCCGTTGGTTATCAACCACGTGAACGCGATTGATCTCGCAGAGAAGACTTTCCTGCAAGCGAATCGAGAACACAAGTAAGAACGGGATGAACGCAATCTGAAATTACAAATAAATATGAGGCTTATGATAACGAAAAGGAGTTCAAGTCTTTATTCGAAAGGACTAATCGCCATAGACGAACAAGATCAAGAACTGGGGCCGTGGTTCACAGCGAGCAATCTTGGCGGCACAGTTGCAGCAAAACGATGTCTGTTTCACAAGAAAATCAAGAACTAAACAAAACACAAACCCTAAGGAGAGCGACGGCTGCTAATTATAGAGTCTTGGGCGTCACCCCCCTGGACACGCCCCCTAATGGGCCCAAACACGATACACGGTCCAATGGACCAAAAGACGGTGTCGCAGCACCCTGACAGATTCTGGATGTTGACTTGTTTCGACGATTCCCGTTGATTCTGAAGGTCTTTTGACGTGAGACCAATTGGATTGGCTTCCTTATCAAATTAACTTTCCAACCATACGTGGATTGTCGAAAACTGAATCCGAATACGTCCTGGGTGACCAGTTTAATGCAAACTAGTCCTGGAGGCCGAGGCAGACTCGAACTTGAGTTGCTTTGGGCCTCCACCTCGGGGAGTCGAACCAAATTAGCCTCGGGCCTCCTTCTTGACTTGGACACCCTTACTGGCCTCCTACCCCTCCATACCATGCGCCAAACATGGTCATATGCATGGGTGTTATGTCCTCATCAAGTAGCGTCTGAACGAGTCCTGCGGCCTGACGTCTGAGCGCTAGCCCTTCCGATTAAAAATATAATAAAAATAAGTACCGTACTATATTCCAAAAAAAGTAAGTACTGTACTATCTCTGGCCATTAATATACGGTGTTTTAGACGAAAATTAGAGAGGTAAAATAAGTTGTTTCCAATTTTCATGGCCTAAAGCGACAACTCTGCTCTTGAGCTCGTTTTGTCCCTAGCTTTCGTCCATTATGAATTGATTGGAGGTAAGTACCACCATTATGAATTGATACCGTGTATTGCTAGTATCCTCAGTAGTTACAAATACTTCAACTTTGGCCAACAATATCTCTTTTATTTTCTTTTAAATTTATAGGTTTGACTACTGTTTTCATTAAAATATATATATTTACAAGAAACAGTAAATTCAAGATAACTTGAAAGTGCATGATGTCAAGTCCAAACCACTTATATTGAGTTTATTAGTTTCATTATGTACATCAAGTCAAAGTTTTAAAATTTGGAACAAGTGTTTCCCTAGAAAGTAATGCATATATGGCTCCCAGGCCAGAGGAACAAAATTTAGATCTTAAAGGCTATGGAAAATGAATAGCGATGTATTATTTTAGTGCAGACGTGAAGGGAACGAGAACTTTGCAATTAAAGAGCATGTTTGTTTCATCCTTGGCTTCTGCCAACCAGAAGTCAGAAGCTGAAATAAACAGCCTAGCTGTTGTGCTGGCTTTTTAAAAGCTAGAAAACTGATTTCTAAAAAGATAAACTAAAAGCTGGAAAATATGTTCCGAAGAGCTTTTCAAGTTTTGGTGTGTTGAGAAGCTAAAATTTTTTTTGAATAAGAAGCTAAAAATTTATTATAAAAACCTACAGCAAAAAACCAACAGCTAGATGCCAAAAGGCAAAAACCAACTTTTAAGCCAAAAGAACAAAAGCTAAACTCAAACAAACAAATCCTAATGCCATTTCACCCATGGGTGTGCAATTTTATGATTTGGCAACATACACCTATCACCTAGGTGCGTCAACTGCTACACATTGGTACATGCACAAGATATGCTGATGTGAGGTTTTGGCATTGTTTTAGCTTACTGAACCTGAAAATCTGAAATGTTGGGTCAAGGCACTGACAGGAAAGTAATTACTGAGAATAAAGACAAATTCTAGAAACAGTCGAGATCGTTAACCTGCAGATCATTTTCCTAAAGACTAAAGAGACCTCAAAGTTGTTGGAGAAAGCCAGTGTCACGCTACCACCTCATCATTCTGTGGTGCTGATCGAAACATGCATGAACGGCCAGTATCAGGCACTCTGCTTTCATGCTGGATGCCCAGATCACGTAGATCTTCTGAACTGAACGTACTCACCTGCTTGCACAGTTGTGATGACGGTCTGGTAAGCTTTTATACATCGTGGCAGTCTGAAAAGTTCAGGTAAATGTTGAGGTTATTTGTGACCATATTCGAGATGGCACTAAATTATGGTGATGAATATGGAGAGATTTTCATATTTGACACCCAATTTGTGAGCCTTTCAAGATTTGAGGCAGAGACCAACTCAACTTGCCAACACATTGGTGCCTCGGCCCTCCTCTGGTCTTGGAATCCAATCATCGCACCATTTGATGCCTTGAAGGGGCACGTATCAATAACAGGAAGTAGGGAAAACAATCTAAACATCCAACAAGAAATAGATCATCCTTTTTGAACGCAAAGAAATAGATCATCCTAGTATTGCATTATCATTGCAAAGCTTATCTAAACTAGTGGGAGTATAAGATTGTTGCAAATAAAGTAGCTGGCTCAAAGCGGCGCCTTCTCTTATTCCAAGCTCACCACCAACGGACATAAACAATGTGCAGAGCAAGATTTACCTGAAGTCAGCAGCAGAAGATAGGGACTAGGAATATGTCGCCGGCAAGGCAACCCAACTGCAACTCCGAGGCTCAAAACTTATGAGCACACCAGCCGGCAATGGCAACATCTGAAACGACAACTCTGCTCTTGAGCTCGTTTTGTCCCTAGCTTTCGTCCAGGCCCTAGCTATCAACATTGGAGCCTCGTCAGACTCGCCAGTGAGCGGCTCATACTGCCAGCGTCAGCCATATGACATTGGCTTGTTCTCGCTTGCCTTGGAATAGCTGTTTGCACGCACCATATATATAACAGAGATTGGCTCCTACTAGTTGCCCTGCTGTGACGGCTCAGTTTGCCATTTAATCTTTGCCAGTCTTGGGGCCTTTGCAGATCCCGTGATATGGTACCAGCCTGCAGGAAAAAAAGGTAACATAACAGTCACCCTCTTCTCTTCTGCTGTGCTGTTCATTGTAAAGCAAATATAACATATAGCATCTTCCAGAGACTAATATGCATGTGCGCTCAAAATTGAACAATCTAACAGAGCCATAACATGAAAGGTGATTCAAGCTTAAGCTCAACAGCTGAGTTCTAATGCCAAATATCAGAAACTATTCTCTGTGGTAGTTTCTGCTACTTTATTTGGTCTTCTCATGTTACTTACTGAGAAGATAATTCTTTTACCATGTAGACTATGCCTAATTAACTGTACCACCACAAGGTAAGGAGGTTTTCACCTAAAAATATCACCTCGGAAAAGTTTAAAAGGTTCTCATTTTCATGACAAATTTTGTTTTAACTTCTAAAAGATTATTTTACAAGTTGCTCCATGCTACAAATTTATTCAATTGACTCCTTAAACTCCTGATTTGATGATCAAGACATTTTGTCCCATGAAAAAGTTTTCCCATGCTGTTCACGACATTAACAAAAAGGAACTGCGACACAGTGCGCATTCTCTTCAGCCTATTTGTCGTTGTTAGATTGGACCTTTCATCTTACATGGACAATATGAATAAATAGATAGTATGATTGCTTAGACTAATAACTATACATGAAACATCGATAACTTCTGCTATCAATTTCATGTTTCAGAACTTCACGTACAAGAAATATATTATGGAAAGATGAATTGGCTATTATATTTAGGTTGGAAAAAGGAACTCCAGATTCATATAACATTCTGTTTTGGTTTTACATAGTACGAAGTAATTTCATTGTTGACAATGCAGTTCAGGATAATCTTGCACGTCTGACTTTCTTCAATGATCAAACAGACAAACACCCAATCCATGGAGTCCAAAGACAAATCTAATTCAAGTTTTGAGGACTCCCCAAGCACCATGGTGAATAATCCTGGGTGCTATGCCACTTCCCAGATATTCATCGATGATCCAACTAACAGGCATAATGATTTGGAGCTATGTTTCCACACACCAAACTCCAACTATCCTCCAGTATCAAGTAGTTCTAACAGTAATGTCCATGTTGCATCGGGCACTTCCTCTTCAACTAAAATATATGGTCCCCATCCATGTGAGGTCAGTAGCAATGTAGAATCAGATTGGTATGGAACCAATGCGACAGACTATTCTGCGAACAGTTGGATCACCTCAGATATAACACTCGACTACATAAACAAGCTATTGATGCAGGAGGACAGCGATGACAGGGTCAAATTACATCATAGAGAATATGCACTTAGAGCCATGGAAGAGCCATTCTACAAACTCTTCGGACAGAATAATCCAGTTTATCCTCAGCAACTACCACTTTGTAACTGTGATCATCTGAAAAATATCGATGACAGCATCAGCAAATCATGCAGCATTTGCTCTGTTGCTATTGACTCAAGTACTAGTCATTCTAATCACAACTTGCAAGTTTTTGAAGCTCCATGGAGTCTATCTGACATTGTCAAAGAGAAAAAACAGTCCACTCGGTTTGAACGCTGATAGCCTTTCCATTGCTGAGAAGCGTAGCCGAGATAATCAATCACTTCAAGTGCATGTTGCAGACAAAAGAAAGCATACATTATCTGAGGTTCATAGTGGAAATTATTCACGTACAGAAGATTTTCAATTGTTAGAAGGAAGGAGTAGCAAGCAGTTTGCCGTTTCATTCAACGGGGCAACCCGAGATGAGATGTTTGACATGGTCCTACTCTTCTCTGAGCATAAGCTTACAGATGAAGGCATTGTTTTGCGAGAAATGATGACAAAAAAAAAGGTCGTACCCAGTATAGAGAGCTCTCGCTCTGTGCGGGGTCTGGGGAGTGGCAAGCCTTACCCTCGCCTATGCAATACGAGGAGACTGCGACTCGAACCCGGGACCTTCCGGTCATAGGCGGTAAGACTCTACCGCTTGCACCAGGCCCGCCCTTCAAATGATGACAAATAAATCAACCAGAAATTCAAAGAATGTTCATGGAAGAACATCAGCTTGTCAAAAGACATGAGTTGAGAAGCAACATAAGAAAGAGGTGGTGGATCTAAGAACCCTTCTTATCCATTGTGCAGAAGCAGTATCTGTGAATAACTATACCTTAGCAAGTGATAAACTGAACATCATAAGACAGCATTCCTCAGTAAGTGGAGATGATACCCAGAGGCTAGCATCTTGCTTAGTTGACTGCCTTCAAGTACGATTAGCTGGAACTGGGGGCAGCTGTATCACAAGTTGATGACTGAAAGCTGCAATGCTGTGGACATTTTAAAGGTATATCAATTGGGTTTAGCAGTAATTCCTTTCATGCGGGCACCATACTATTTTTCAAATAAGACAATCCTTGATGTCTCAAAGGGAAAACCAAAGGTGCACATTATCGACTTTGGCATTTGCCTTGGCTTTCAATGGCCAACACTGTTTGAGCAACTCACAAGGCGGGAAGATGGGCCTCCTAAGGTTCGGATCACAGGTATTGAGCTACCCCAGCCAGGATTTCGACCAAATCAGATGAATAATAACGCAGGGCAGCTATTAGCTGATTATGCTAGCATGTTCAATGTGCCTTTTGAATGCAAAGGAATATCATCGAAATGGGAAATCATCCATATAGAGGATCTCAACATCGAGGAAGATGACGTGTTGATAGTCAACTGCCTATTCTGAATGAAGAACCTTGTTGATGAGACAGTATACCTTAACAGTGCCAGGAACAGGGTGCTCAAGACCATCAGAATGATGAAGCCAAAAGTTTTTGTGCATGGTGTAGTGAATGAATCATTTTTTTTTTGAAACAAAGGCAGGAGCTCTGCCGCTCAATTAAGACAGAGAGAATTTATGTACAAGAGGGCTAGCCAACGGGATGCCAAAAAGCGCACCCGATAGGCTAACCAACCCACACGACGCAGCTGAGCACTAACACGGCACACTACCATGGGTCATCGTTGCCGAGCATGGCCGAAGACGCCAGCAGCTCCGACTTCTCATGGCAGCCCACACACAAGCCACCCACCAACGAGCCTGAAGCAAGCGGCCGCCACCGTCATCGTTGCCAAGCTCAAGCACCCTGCAAAGAGAGCAGCTCCGACTTCCAATCACGGCCACACGCCATGCCTCTAGCGCTTGCCGAGCCCTAGCAGACCCCAGCCTACGATGAAGGTGGGGGCTCGCCGCGTGTCATCGTTGCCGAGCCACGTCCCTGACGCAGCAGCTTCGACTTCTCGCAGCAAGACCCACCTCCACGCGTCATCGAGGCGCCAAGAAGCGAAGAACAATCACCGAGGAGACATCGAGGCCACGACGAAATCCAAACGCGACGCCTTCAGGAAGGTAGCAACGCCGATGGCGCCACCGTCGCACGTCCAAAGTGGACCGGGCTTTCACCCTTGGATGATAGTGCTAGAGGGGGTACACGACGCCCCCAACAGGGAAAGCGGCACCCACAGGTGAATGAATCATATAGTAACCCCTTCTTTTTACCACGTTTTAGAGAAGTCATGCACCACTACTCTGCATTATTTGATATCCTTGATACAACTGTTCCACGAGACAATGAGGCAAGAATCAACTTAGAGAGGCATTTCTATTTGTGTGCAATTCTCAATGCCGTTGCATGTGAAGGGCCTTGAGCAGCTCCCACTGAATCCGGACATTGTGAAAGTAATAAGAGATATGGTGGGGCAATATCACAAAGATTATATAATCAACGAAGATGATCAGTGGCTACTGCTGGGATGGAAGGGAAGGATACTGAAAGCAATATCCACATGGAAACCTTCTGAGTCATATGACGGCAACTAAGACCTAAGAAGTTTGCTAGTATAAGCAGAGGTTTGAAAATTTTATGTATCAATGCTCTGAACTAATTATGTACTTATTATTTTTACCTTAAGCTGGTAATAAATTGCAATTGGCTAATACTTTGACAGAAACGGTCTTCCAAAGTCCAAGGGATTGCATAGTGGGAATGCTGCCCTGTTAAACATTTGGATATGCATTGCGAATATGTCCTTTCTTACCTACGGAACCATTTGTTCGTTTGCCTTTCTGTCATATAATCATTTATGGTATTTGTACACCTCAGAGCGTTTACTGCTGACATGGATTCTTCATGAGTTGAAACCTTTGTTCATACCATGCATGGGCAATACTCGAGCACCTTTACATCCAAAGCACGTTGGCTTTAGAGCGTAGAGCCAAAAAAACAAGGGAGTGGAGAATAGTATGACAAGTTAGTACTGAATTGTTGATCCTTGGAACTAGGAGTAGATACGATCATGACCGGTAAAACGTCATTAGCAGTATAACAGCGATGAAGGAGGCACGGGGTGGAATGGACAGGCACAATGGTACATACCTGGCGGAGTCCTGAAGGGCTGCATCTTCTCCTTGGTTCTTGCCTTCTTGGCATGCGCATGCGCTTTGGTCTTCTCCTCCGACAGCAGCCTGAAGTGGGGGCCGGTCCGTCAGTGAGTCGTAGTATTTGGTGCCGGTCGGGCATTCCATCGAACAGCTCCCGAGCATCCACCCTCGTCGTTGAAGTTTGACGCCCCGAGCGCGCCCTCATCTTGACGGCAAGTCGATAGCCGTTTGGATAGCCAGTTCGCCACAGGTGACTTCATTTTCTCTTTCACCTCTCCGACAGACGTCAGACGTGGCTATATTATGACCAGCAGTAAGCCAAGACCAGCACAACCGCACAAGTAGCTACAAAGTGAAACACTTCCGCCGCCGTTCAACTTCAGTTTGCTCTCTCTAGAAATGGCAATCTCTACAACAGCTAAACGTTTTCTTTTCTGATGAAAGGGAAGCGAAACGTTTTGTTGTGCGTCGCGCAAACCTTCGGGCTTAAGGTTAAAAAAAAAAACTTCGGGCTTCGGTGACGTTACCTGATCGACACGTGGATTACGGGTTGTAATCTTAGCAGATGTATCTGTTCATGTATAAATGGCCACAACTAATACAAATTTCCATATGTTGACACAAAGATCAGTCACAGGTGATAAAAAGTTAGAACGCTCGGATCATAAATGAATTGAGATGGCACGATTCTGCCAAAACCAGCCTAACTGGTTTGAGAATCGGCCCAGTGGTAAATATCACTAGAATATGAAGCGCGCTTCGCGCGCCCTATCGAGCATATTTGTACACCTTTTTATGTTGAGCTGAGATTTCCTATGCTTATATTGAAAGCAATTAAGGTTTAACCTGTAGTGTTACCAGATTATAAAACAAATTCCTCTGGGGATACCAGAACACCACACAAGTCGTGGGAGTAGCTAACGAACATAACAAGATTAAGCACGACTACCAAACTCATCAGATTGGGGGTTTTTTTTTTTGGAAAAAAAACAGGAGGTGGATCCCCTACTGGATTTTTTTATTGCAAACAAAAGAGTCTTACAACAGGCTTATGAAACAAAGAAAGTTACAAAGATCAGGAGGATTATACATAAACTTCTAGCCATAGACTAATTTGTGGTTCATATAAATATTCTTTGCTCTAAGAATAACTTGAGCAAAATCCACCCCTATGCCACTTGCCATGCTGTAGGGATGGTTGGATTTGCCTGAAAATTGCATCATTTCGTACAGGCCAAATGGAGTTGGTGTCGTTGCATTGAAATCATGCAACCAACTCAGCACTTTCTCCGTGAACACCTCCAGCTTCACTTGGTGTTTTGTGTGCAGTAAGGGGCACTATTTCTACAAGAGATGCACACCAGCATAGATTACATCAGTTAGATTGGGGAAGGTATGCTCTATCGCCATCTTATTATGATTAATCCATTGAGCCCAAGCAAGACCTGCAAGAACAAAAGGGCATTTGAGTACCTCATCACAAAGGCAATGCCACTGCCGTCCTTCATAAAGTTTCGCCGACATAGGACACTCACTTCTTTGAGGAACCAAAACCAATTTCTAGTTCAGAAGAAAAAGCAGATAACGGTAGGAGGTAATAAATGTAAAAACCTGGTAACATGCACTCATGCAATTCTAGAATAAGACATAGTAGTATGATGCAGAAGTTATACTCATAAGAAAAAATAAGTTGTGCTCATATGTAAGGTTCAATTGCTGTCATTCAATCTTAAATAAACGGTGACAGAAAGATAACAACAATATTTCAATCGAAGTAACAACTAAAATAATGAATCTTTACTGTGTTCCAGCAACAAAAAACCTATTCACCAATTATCGTGTTACCCAGCTGGGCTCATCTCCACGTATATATTCAGGTATCTAGGATAATCCTTGCACGCAACGCAACAGGCACAATTCAGTTTTCTACGCATCATTGTATCCCTTAGATATAAATATGTGTGTGACATATAGTTGCATGAGCAGTGAAACTTAAAAATTTCAAAATGGATGTATTTTTTAAATAATGAAGAAATGTCTTACCTGAACATCCCCATAGGATCACCAAATGCCTGGATGCATTTAACAGAATCAGATCTCCCAAACTCCATAGCAAGTTAAAGTTGTTTTTGGAACAGTTTAGACCTATGATAAGATTGTTTTGTTTATCTTATGGACTTATGGATAAAAAATTTAGAAGGGTACATTTGTGTACGAATAATTAAAAGCAAGGCAGTAATGGTATTAGCTGAAATAGCAATATTCACCGTGCAACTGAAATTTCCGACAAAACTATACATAAGCTTGTAACATAATCTGCAGGGTCATGCTATTGCCAAATACAGACCTGTTTTCCAAAGTCAATGTTTTTTCCATGTGAACCTTTATCTAGACCAACCTGCATTAGTAGTCAACAGAGAAGCAAGCCTAGAGGTGCCAGAAGTATCCAATTCCTGAACCTGACAAATCACCTGGGCATAATAAACATAACCAAATTCTCAATCATTTTCTCGCATTTGGGTCAAAATAGCAGTAAAAACAAATAGTTTAGCATCTAGCAACTTTGAGTCAGACAATGAACAGATTCTACAGCTGTACCCAGAGTAGAGGCTCAAAAAAAAAAAAAAAACTTTGAGTCAGACAGATTTGAAAACGTGAAAAAACACAGAAGTATTAGAGACAAAACAATAGACACCAAAAAGACAATGGCAGCATAGCATGGTAGATCCAATAGTCAGTATCATCATACTGCCCCTTTTGCTTTGATAAAAAATTCCCAGATAACCCAAATACATTTAATATAGTACAATTTGCTTGATCAACAATTCTCAATCTCAAATAACCCCAATCACACAGCAAAAGAAATTCCCTTATACCTCAGTTCAGTAATAAAGTCAGGATGCTTGATCTTGAGCTCCATACCCTTGGTGCTTGCCAGCCAAATCTTCATGGTGGTGATGTGGAGCACCTTGGTAGGCATCTCTCATCTCTCACCAGGTCAATCCAATCCAATGCAAGACATGATGGAATGCCACAGGAACAAAATGACATGATGGAATGCATCATCACATAACAGATCACAAATGGTAAGTGATGCAGATCGTACCTTTTTCTAGGCTCTTGACGCTACTGGAAGAGATCAGATGCAGATCCTGTGCCGTAGGAACAAAAACCCGCCTCGCGCGTACGCCATATCCACCGCTGCCATCGCTTCCAGGAGGAGAGGAGATCGGGCGCTAGGGTACCTTGGTCAGCAGAACCACTCCAACGGCCGTCAACGCGCTCGAGGCCGTTGCCACATGGCTGAGATCCGCCGCCACGTGGACGCCGCCTCCGCCCTCACTCATAGTGGAGCCTTCGAGTACCCGTGTGTCATTATAAAAGATCGTAATCATCTATGTGTCTCTGGAAAATTCAGCGGTCTTCAGCGTCACTACTTCAACTTTTTCGTGTCCTCCATACCACTTCCGTCAGTTTGGACTCTAACGCCGTCAAACTTCAGGTGTGAAAAGACGAAAATACCCTTAAGTCTAAATATGTTATTAATTTTTTTTGAGCATCTTAACGACTTCAAATGAAAAAACTCAAAACTAGAAAGTTGTAGATCTCGTCGAGATCTATAATTTTCATATAAATTTTATTTTTATTTAATTCCGCAAAAAAATATGATTAAATATGATTAATATATCTTAGAAAAATCATCAATTTTTTTGCGGAATTAAATAAAAATAAATTTTATATGAAAATTATAAATCTCGACGAGATCTACAACTTTCTAGTTTTGAGTTTTTTCATTTGAAGTCGTTAAGATACTTAAAAAAATTAATAACATATTTAGACTTAAGGGTATTTTCGTCTTTTCACACCTGTAGTTTGACGGCGTTAGAGCCCAAACTGACGGAAGTGGCATGGAGGACACGAAAAAGTTGGAGTAGTGACGCTGAAGACCGCTGAATTTTTCAGGAGCACACAGAGGATTATGATCTTTTATAATGGCACACATGGAAAAATCTCTTCGAGTAAAGGACGTCACAACGGGCCGCACACGGAGGAGGCCAGCACACGGATCTGAGAACGGGAGGGGAGAGAAAGAAGAGGCTTTTACGTGTCTCCCATTACAAAAGTTGGTAATTAACTACGAGCCATTAAAAAATTTGAGCGGTCACATATACCACTAATCTAAACTTATTTGTCGTCCACGTCATTCCGTCCACATTCCGTTAGATCTTTGTCGTTCGCTAGCCCAGACACGTGGGTCCAACCGGTCAACATGTCCAAAATAACCCCCTCCCTCTCTCCCAATCCCTCTTCCGCTCGCTGTGGTCCTTGCGTCGCGGCTCCGCGCCGCCGCCCTCGTTGCCGCCCTTCCTCGTGTTGAGCTCGCCCGCGTCGCCCGCGGTGGACGGGCGTGACGCGATGAATCTCACGCCGCTTGGATGGAGGTCGAGCGTCGTCTCTTGGCCCTCGCCCCGTCGGTGTCCTGGCGCCTGTCCACCTCTGCGAGATGCGGTCGCCGATTTCATGCTCGAGGCTCTCAATCTCTTCGCTGTAGGTCGCCGGATCGTTGATGCCCACCTCCTCCAGGATCTCCGGCACAATCTCCCGCTCAAATTCCTGATTGCGCAGGCACAGCGACGCGGACCGCAGCGTGTCCCCGGTCGCGGCGAACAGGATCAGGTCGTCGAACACGACGACCAGGAGCTTGGACCACCTGGTGATGGACACGAGTGCGTCGCATAGGAATAGGGTTGGCGTCTCGCCGACCGCAGACATGTCCCGCGCGAGGCGGTGTAGCGAGCGCAACAGCTCCCCGTTCGTGGATTGGGCATGGCCATTTGAACACCTACAGAACCCGCTACGGTCGTGATGCACCTCCTTAGGCCTCGCCACCACCTATTGCGCCTACGTGTGGGTGACGTTTGTGTCCAGCCACATGCTGGCCGCGGTGCTCCCAAAGCAAGCTGCTCCCGGAGCCCCGGTGTACTCAGTGTGCACCAGCTAGGCCGCGAGCATAGGTCAGCCTAAAGACGGGTGACGATTGCGTCTCCATCGGCTAGGGCAACGACGACGTGGATGTTGCCCGCGTGCGGTGCGGCCCCAAGCCCCGGCCATGGCATGAGCGTCGGCGGCCCCGGTCGGTACGCCAGCGAGGGAGGTCACCTTCACCGGCACCATGTACGACATCCACATCAAGGGCACGACGACGACGCGTCGACGCGGTGGCAGTGATGCTCAGGTGTGGCATGTCGTGCCAGGGCATGTCACCCAAGTGCGATTGTGCGAGAACACCACGGTCATGTATGTTGGCTACCAGCTCCCCAAGTCCTGCACCTAGGTGGCCGTGCTTCGTGTTCACGTCCCAAAGCCCTTTCTTACATGATGCCCTTTCTACTATACTTCTCCGTTATCGCACAATCACCGATATGGATGGCGTCACTTGGAGCTACAGGAACATGCCGAGGATGCCAGCTGAGCACGTCATGCCAAAAGCGATCACCATGTTGGAGGTTAGTGACACCAGAGGAAAGAAGCTCTTTTACATGTCTTTCAGACTTGGTAGGCATTTTGGACTTTTCTCATCACAATTTGACACCGTTAGAGGCATAAACGGATGGAATGGCATGGACGACAAAAAAAATCCAGCCAGTGGCACCTAGGTGCGCTCAAACTTTTAGTGGCTTATGTGTAATTACCAACTTTTATAATGGCACACGGGTAAAACCCTCAAGAAAGAAATGCTAGGGTTCAGGCTAGGGATGGGGGTTCTCTACAAAACTGCATGGGGGGTTTTTGTAAAACGACAACGATCCCAAATTTTCTCTCCTTCGCACTAAAATAAACTATATAATTTTGTCTCCTTCGCACTAGACCTGTTTGCAAACTGCACAGACATCCTCCGACTGAATTGAGAACCAAAGAACCTCTTCAACCTGCAGATCCTCAGCCAGGGTAGAATCATCAGCTGCCATGGCGACCAGATCCAGCATTGTTGTTGTTATAGTGTTGCACAGTTGCTCTCTCGGTTGAAGTGACAATTCAATTAGGTATCTGTAAATGGACGACCCTGACCCCCCTGACCCGTCCCTCTCCTCTGTCTTCCCCAAGTCGCCAGAACCCAATCCGGCCAGATCCGCTCCTTCCCCAGCCGCTCCTCCCCATCAGCGCTCAGATTCGTCACCACCATCGCTCGATCTATCCTTTGGTAGGTCACTCTCCAGCCCTCTCCCAGGTTTCGGCGAGTTCAAAGCCTCCGATGCTCCTATCCTTTCTCCGTTCGGTTCACCAACGCCTTCGTCCGAGCATGGCTCGCATGTGGCAGCAGCTGCGCCGACGCTTGCTCCGGGTCTGGCGACCACCGCCCTGCGCCAGTGCCCGCTCTAGGACTGGCACCCACCCTCTCCCAATGTAGCAGAACCTCCTAAATTATAGGGCCCACATGCATCTGTCACTGTCCAAAGACCTCTGATGACTATGCATATGTTCCCAGTAACTTAAGAAGACTGTCGGGTGTCTGCGGGGAACCCCAAATCATCCACGATTTCTGAGCAGGATCCCATTACAGAGTCATTGCAGTATTACAACATTTATTCAAATATCTACATCAGAGTAAAATAGCGGAAGTCTTACAATAACTTAGTTTACAAACCAGTTGTTTCAAACCTTACAAACTAAGTTCGATAAATATTACAAACCATAGTAGTGGAGTGGCATTAGTAACATAATACAAACACACAATATAAGTACCCTGCCCAAGGGTCACACATTTACTCGGCATCATCGATCTGAACAACAGCCATACAACACGGTCCAAGACAGACCTGTGCATGAGGCTCACCTGCAACAAGGGTCAACGAACCCTGAGTACAAAAGTACTCAACAAGACTTAACCAAAATAAAATTGATCAGACTCAGGAATGTAGGCTCAGGGATTCAAGGTATGGCTTTAGTAATAAACAAAGTTCTTTTGCGTAAAAAGCTTTCTAACAAGATTCTTTTATTCAACATGTAAATCTGTCTCAAAATCATATATGAATCTGCCATGATCCGTAATGAGATCATGAACTTCATATCAAACCCTTAAAACTTCCTCAAGTTTCAGATATTAACTACGATGATGAATAGTGAGTTGAGTCTCCATAACCGAGGAGCAACGATGATTCAAACCGATTATAACCCAGCTGGAGATTCCCAACCACACGACATATGCATGTCCCCGACCTACATATACCAACCTACCCTTAGATCCTCTAAAACAAGAACGGGTCTGTGCCACCTGAGAATACAGTACTACACCAATCTAGCCCATTGCCACGTGGGTACACGCTACTCTCGCCATCTCTCCACTCCCAGTGCACGAGTAGCCATTCTCGTAATAGAATAGCCAAGTTAAGGCTTACCAGAGTATGTGATCAGTACTACAAAGTCTCACCTCATGCAATTCAACAACGGACGTGTCTTAATCGACACAGGCGGAAAGAACCCGCTCACAAGACCTCCATGTCTTGTGGCTCTCATACACCGAGTCCGCCCGATCTAGATTTATTACTCCACATGCTCATATCTTATGATAACATAAATAACTAGTCGTAACCAAGAAACCATTTATATCTCGTAGGTGACCGATGATCACCCGACTTATATCGTTCTAAGCATGGCTAAGCATAAATAAGCATTCTCGAATCGAAACGGGTAACAAGGTTGATATGGGAAAGCAAGGTTGGTAATGCACCAATTAGGTTTCCACTCAACTTCTAATCACTTAATGCAGTATATAAAAGCAAAAGCAATATAATTTGTAAAACACAAGGTAGGTTTAAATGCATCTGGGGCTTGCCTTGGTTAACGGAAAAGTCTGGTTCCGAAGACGTTCCACAATTTTCAAATCCGACCTCAACAGACGGATTAACCTCCTCCTCAACTTGATTAACTACCACGTGCTCACTTTCGTTCACTACACGTAGTAACAATGCCATGTTTAATATGATGCGAGATATAAGACATGATGCTTGATGATGGATACAAAAATTAATAACTGGAATACAACTTTCCTTCGCGGTACAGTTACAAGCCAACAACTACTTAAACCATTACGTAAATTCACACACATACTTTAAGTACCAAGGATCATCTTATACTAATGACCCAAGGTCATCACTCAATCCAAAAATTCAAACAAAAACCTAAATTATTAAGGTTTACTATTTGCTATACTATACAGAAGTTTGATACCCAACGAAGCATGTAATTGTTTCCAAAAGTTGGAGACAAACTGTGTTCCCCTATCTAACACTATGGTCTTTGGTACTCCACATAGGCTCACGATTCTTGCTAAATACATCTTGGCATATTGGATAGTAGGATATATACTCTTGACTGGAAGAAAATGCGTTGACTTAGTTGATTTACAATAACGCATATTGAGTCAAAACCTTTAGATGTCTTGGGTAGACCAACTATAAAATCCATACTAATATCCTCCCACTTCCAAGCTGGAATATGCAATGGCTGTAACTCTCCAGCAGACCTCAAATGTATAGCTTTTACCTTTTGACAAGTATCACACTTTGCTATATATCGAGCAATCTCTATCTTCATCTTGGTCCACCAAAATCTCTGTTTCAAGTCATGGTACATTTTATTACTTCCTGGATGAATAGATAACTTGGTTGTATGTGCCTCTTCTAGAATTGGCTGCCGTAACTTAGGAACCTTTGGTACCACAAGGTGATCCTTGAACCATAGCACATCTGCATCATCTATCCTAAAGCATACTGCTTTTCCCTTCCTGACTCTTTCTTTGATATAGGCTATACCCTTGTTTTCTTTTTGAGCGGCAATAATCTGGTCTCAAATAGTTGATTCAATAGTTATATTTGTCAAACTATCTTGTTGAATTATCTCTACATCCATCTCTTGACTTAAAGTCGGATCCATTGTTTTTATGCCAGACAATTGCAATGACTCTTACGACTGAGGGCATCTGCAACCATATTTGCCTTACCAGGATGGTAATGCACCTCCAAGTCATAATCTTTAATCAATTCTAACCATCTTCTTTGTCGCATGTTCAACTCTGATCGAGTAAAGATATATTTTAAACTTTTGTGATCTGTATAAATATGGCATGTATTACCAAGCAGGTAATGCCGCCAAATTTTCAAAGCATGGACAACTGCTACTAACTCCAGATCATGAGTTGGATAATGTTCTTCATGTTGCTTCAGTTGTCTAGAAGCATAGGCAATGACTCAGCCTTCTTGCATCAATACACACCCAATACTAATACCAGAAGCATCACAATAAACGTCAAAAGACTTCTCGATATCTGGCTGTGCTAATACTGGTGTAGTGGTTAACAATCTCTTCAAAGTCTAGAAAGCTTCTTCACAATCAGATGACCAGACAAACTTGACTTGGTTCTTCAACAACCCCATGATGGACTTGGATATTCTAGAGAAATCTGGAATAAACCGACGGTAATAACCCACCATTCCTAGAAAACTCTGAACCTGATGAACAGTAGTTGGTGGTTTCCAATCTGGTACATCCTTAACTTTGCTTGGATCCACAGCAACTCCTTCAGCTGACAACACATGTCCTAAAAACTATACTTCCTTTAGCCAAAAGTCACACTTACTGAATTTGGCATACAACTGATATTCTCTTAGGCATGTCAGAACAATTCTGAGATGTCCTGCATGTTCTTTCTTGTTCTTAGAATATACTAAGATGTCATCAATAAACACCACCACAAACTTATCTAGCTCAGGCATGAATACTAAATTCATCAGATACATGAAATGAGCTAGGGCATTCGTCAAACCAAAAGACATTACCAGGTATTCATATAATCCATATCTGGTGGTAAATGCCGTTTTGGGAATATGTTTAGGCTTAATTTTGATTTGGTGGTAACCTGACCTCAAATCAATCTTGGAGAAAACTTTGGCTCCAGCCAACTGATCAAAAAGTAAATCTATCCGAGGTAAGGGATATTTATTCTTAATGGTTACTTCATTCAATGGGCAATAGTCGGCACATAACCTTAGAGTCTCATCTTTCTTATTCACAAAAATTGCAGGACATCCCCAAGATGATGAACTAGGTTGGATAAATCCTTTATCAATCAACTCTTGCAACTGAGTCTTCAATTCAGCTAATTCCTTGGGAGGCATCCTATAAGCTCTTCGAGAGATCGGAGCTGTTCCAGGCTTTAGATCTATGTTGAACTGAACATCCCTATCAGGTGGTAGACCGGGTAAATCTTTAGGAAAAACATCAGGGAATTTACAAACTACCAGGATATCTCTAATCTCCTTGATAGAAGTTACACAAACTTTTTCCACTGATCTCCTTAAGGTTGGAAGTTGGATAAGAAGCTAAGAATTACTATCTGGCAAACTCAACCTTATAGTCCTATTCAAAACATCTATAACAGCCTTATGCCGATACATCCAATTCATTCCCAAGATCACATCTATATCCTAATCCTTGAGAATAATCATGGTAGTGGGAAAAATATGCCTACCCAGGTTTATGGGTACCTGGTATACCATTTCCTTAGTACACAGACGTCCCTCGGGGGACTGTATAAAGAAATTTTCCTTTGTTGCCCCAATTGGAATTTTATGCTTTATGACAAAGGTTCTATTGATGAATGTATGAGATGCACCAGAATCAAAAAGCATAATTGCAGGATGATCAGCGACAGGAAACATACCCAGCATCACAGGCTCCCCTTCTGGAATCTCCCCGACCTGAATATAGAAAACCCACCCCGTCTTCTTTTCATCTTTGCCCTTCTGAGCATTTTGGTTGTTGTTCTTGTTCTGGGCTGGACCTTGTTGTTGATTTCCAGGAGCCTTTTGAAAATTTGGATTATATTGCTTAGGATACGGACATTCCCTAGAAAAATGACCTGACTTCCCATAATTGAAACATGGATAATGATGGCCTTGGGGTGTTGGAGCACGAACACCAGGAACATTTGACTATTGAGAGTTCTGGTTAGTTGTAGCAGGACTGACATTTTACCATTGACCGGCTTGGAACTGCGGTGGGCAATAAGGAGGACGATAGTGATTCACTGGATAAAAGATTATTTTCTGTCTCTTTTGATTACCACTGAAAGATCCAGATGGCACACTCTTTTTCTTTTTAATCTCCTTATGCTACCGATATTTCTCCTCAGATGCAATAGCAATGTTGACTGCCTCATGATATGTGACATTGGTGCAGGTAGTCATCATTGTCTGAAGTTTGGTATTTAGACCCCGCATGAACCACTTCTTTTTCTTGGCATCTGTGTTAACATGTTCAGGTGTGTACTGTGAAAGGTGATTGAACTTGCCCACATACTGCACGACTGTTTGATCACCTTGCTTCAAAGCAAGAAACTCATCAAGCTTCATGGGCATAACTCCCTTCGGAATATAATGGGCATGGAAAGCAGTACGGAACTCTACCCAAGTTAACTGAACACTGGCTAGTTGCATAGCCACAAGATTTGCCCACCAAGCACCTGCTGCACCTCTAAGCTGTTGAGCAGCAAAAACAGGCTTCTAGAACTCTGTGCATGGAATGAGGTCAAACTTCTGCTCCATGGTACGAAGCCAATCATCAGCTTCTAGTGGTTCGTTAGCCTTGGTGAACACTGGTGGTCTTGTATCGGTGAAATCAACATATGTAACTTCTTGCCTGTGATGATTGCGACCACGGTTCCCTTGCATCATGTTCTGATTACTTTGAGCTAACTCCCGAAGCAATCGAGCATTCTCCACAGTCACATTGACTAGTGCTGTGATAGCATATGCCAAATTTGGTGGAACTGGTGGCGGATCAGGAATACCATCCTCATCTTGTGAAGAACCAGGATTAGTCGAACCCCGAGTACGACGTATCTGTTCATGACAAACCAAACTTTACTCACAAGTCTTTATTGAACTTATTAAAAGAGCTGACTACAAACACATTACACTGGTAACACTTACTTAAACACAAGTTCGAACTTAAGCTAGACTACCCAACTAAACTAGAACTCAATATATTACAACTCTACTCTTCTCCTCGATCACCTCAAATCTCATGATCGGTATCCATTCCAGAAACATCTCCGCCTTCATTATCACTTTCATCGACCATCACTAATTCTTCTGGATCCTCTTCTTCCTCCTCTTCAAGTTCATCATCATCTGCAATGATGACACCTGGGCCATTGCATCTGCTTGAGGCTCATGATTTGGATCCAAAAGATTGTTCAACCTGTGGACTTCTTCATGCAGATTGGTAGAATATTCTTCTAAGTCTTCTACGTAGAACTCTAACTCATGAGCTCGGGCTCTAGCTACATCTTCTCTATGCCAAGCCTCATTTCTTCCTTCCACCATACGAACTAACATACGCTCACAGTTCTTATGAGCGGTGGTGTGGCACTTCAGTTGATCCTTTAACTTGCCTACCTGTATGGCATCTAAGGCCCTATCTCTAGTAGCCTATGCTAACTCTGCTAAAAGCCTTTGTATCTCTGCCTGGGGATCAGGCCTAAAGCTGCTACTGCTAGCACCATCACTCCTAGGGGCAAGCTGGTGACGAGGGACTCCTTTGGGTCCAATGGACTTACGGGGTGTTACCTTGGTACGAGACATACTGTAGAAAGCAAGATTTCCAAAACAGTAAGATGATCTCATAATAGTCTCAAGAGCAGCAAGAATGGATTACACAACTCACCCAGACTCACTACCCAACCCAGACTCAGAGGTAAATGAAGTAACAAGTGGATTAATCATGATGCATGAATCGTTCTTACAAACAAAAACATCAAAGCTCATAAACAATAGTTGTTATTATATAGGGCATAATAAGATTACTACTCCACCACACAAAGCCTTTTTAATCAAATAAGGAATGGTGAGAATGAAATAAGATAAGCCAGAAGCAATTTGGACCAAATTATCAGTTTAAATTTATTTGTCCCAAATCGTTTTGAAGTTTTTGTAAAACAATACTACAAAAACCTTGTAATGATCGCTCTGATACCACTCTATAGCAGAACCTCCTAAATTATAGGGCCCACATGCACCTGTCACTGTCCAAAGACCTCTGACGACTATGCATATGTTCCTAGTAACTTAAGAAGACTGTCGGGTGTCTGCGGGGAACCTCAAATCATTCATGATTTCCGAGCAGGATCCCATTACAGAGTCATTGCAGTATTACAACATTTATTCAAATATCTATATCAGAGTAAAATAGCGGAAGTCTTACAATAACTTAGTTTACAAACCAGTTGTTTCAAACCTTACAAACTAAGTTCAATAAATATTACAAACCATAGTAGTGGAGTGGCATTAGTAATATAATACAAACACACAATATAAGTACCCTGCCCAAGGGTCACACATTTACTCGGCATCATCGATATGAACAATAGTCATGCAACACGGTCCAAGACAGACATGTGCATGAGGCTCACCTGCAACAAGGGTCAACGAACCCTGAGTACAAAAGTACTCAATAAGACTTAACCGAAATAAAACTGATCAGACTCAGGAATGTAGGCTCAGGGATTCAAGGTATGGCTTTAGTAATAAACAAAGTTTTTTGCGTAAAAAGCTTTCTAACAAGATTCTTTTATTCAACATGTAAATCTGTCTCAAAATCATATATGAATCTGCCATGATCCGTAATGAGATCATGAACTTCATATCAAACCCTTTCTCAAAACTTCCTCAAGTTTCAGTTATTAACTACGATGATGAACAGTGAGTTGAGTTTCTATAACCGAGGAGCAACGACGATTCAAACCGATTATAACCCAGCTGGGGATTCCCAACCACACGACATATGTAGGTCTTCGACCTACATATACCAACCTACCCTTAGATCCTCTAAAACAAGAACGGGTCCACGCCACCTGAGAATACAGTACTCCACCAATCCAGCCCATTGTCACGTGGGTACACGCTACTCTCGCCATCTCTCCACTCCCAGTGCGCGAGTAGCCATTCTCGTAATATAATAGCCAAGTTAAGGCTTACCAGAGTATGTGATCAGTACTACAAAGTCTCACCTCATGTAATTCAACAATGGACGTGTCTTAATCGACACAGGCGGAAAGAACCCGCTCACAAGACCTCCATGTCTTGTGGCTCTCATACACCGAGTCCGCCCGGTCTAGATTTATTACTCCACATGCTCATATCTCATGATAACATAAATAACCAGTCATAACCAAGAAACCATTTATATCTCGTAGGTGACCGGTGATCACCCGACTTGTATCGTTCTAAGCATGGCTAAGCATAAATAAGCATTCTCGAATCGAAACGGGTAACAAGGTTGATATGGGAAAGCAAGGTTGGTAATGCACCAATTAGGTTTCCACTCAACTCCTAATCACTTAATGCAGTATATAAAAGCAAAAGCGATATAATTTGTAAAACACAAGGTAGGTTTAAATGCATCCGGGGCTTGCCTTGGTTAACGGAAAAGTCCGGTTCCGAAGACGTTCCACAATTTTCAAATCCGACCTCAACAGACGGATTAACCTCCTCCTCAACTTGATTAACTACCACGTGCTCACTTTCGTTCACTACACATAGTAACAATGCCATGTTTAATATGATGCGAGATATAAGACATGATGCTTGATGATGGATACAAAAATTAATAACTGGAATACAACTTTCCTTCGCGGTACAGTTACAAGCCAACAACTACTTAAACCATTACGTAAATTCACACACATACTTTAAGTACCAAGGATCATCTTATACTAATGACCCAAGGTCATCACTCAATCCAAAAATTCAAACAAAAACCTAAATTATTAAGGTTTACTATTTACTTTTATGAATTAATTATTTAATTAAAAGATATGAAATAAATCAACTTTCTCCAAATTAGCTCAAAATTTTTATGAAGGCTTATCACACGATAACTAAGTGGCAAAACAATTTTCATAATTTTTTGATAAATAATAAAGCCTAGAAAAATCATGGAAGCTCATTTATTAATTAATTATAGCAATTTTTATCACTTTCAAAATGTACTGAAAATCAATATTTAATATTTTTCCTAAATAGTTCACATCACAGAGAGGTCACATAAAAATTGTCATAATTTTTGGAGCTCTAATTAATTTTATACAAAAATAACAAATCACAACACTATTCATTCAATTCAGCAAAATAGAAAAATCCATTTTCAAACACAGAGTCACTGACACGGTGACCCCACCTGTCAGCGTCTTCCTCCCACGCTCATCAGCAATGACCATGCTTTGACCGGCGATTTCTCACCGTCGGTGAGGTCTCCGACCACGGCCAATGCACTACTACGTTCCCCACATCACAGCGCGTCGATTGGTGGCACTAACGAGACTAATCACGGCGAGGTTCGAGCTTGACGCCGGCCATGGCGGCCATGACGGTGCGGCTACACTACGCCAGCAAAACAAGGCTGGTAGAGGTTATTTGAAAGGTCCAAGAAGCACCAGGAGCTCACCCCAAACGCGTTGGAGTCGATGGCTGAGCCGGAGGAGCAACAGAAATGCGAGTCGGCGAGCAGAGCAGACACGGCGGAGCAGGCTGTCGTTGACGGCGATGTTCCAGTGGCTGCGGTGGACGAAATGATCAAGCAATGAGGTACAAAGCACCACGGCAACATGGAGAAAATGGAACAACACTACACAAGGACAGAGGCTCACCACGGAGCTCCGGCCACGGTGGAGCGGGATCACCAGTGACGCTGCCGGCCGCGAGGAAGAAAGGCATTGAGCGATGTTTCTCGGCGAAGTCAAGCTACAAGGGTGGGTCAGCTGGGTGCGCGAGGAGCAAGTGGAGCTATGATGGCTTTGCTACGACTAGAACGGCGCTACGGCGATGGTGCGAGCTCGATGGAGCTATGGCGGCGGCGTCGGGAAAAACAGAGGAGAGGAAAAGAGAAGAACGGCGACGGCACAAGCTTTGTAGAGCGGCCAGGAAGCAAGGAGATGACACGCAACAACTTGCTTGTGCCATCGCAAAGCCGGAGAAGGCCACGGGCGCGCTTGGAACGCCGAAGAAGGTCGCCGACGGTGACAGCTGCCCGCTGGTATTGTTCCAACTAATTACCTAATTGCCACTCGTCTAATTTCTTCAAATTACTCCCAAATTTGTAAAGCAACCCAAAAATCTCCAAAAATAAAAGTTGTTCGAAATTCAAAGTTCTACAACTTTGCTTTAATAACCACACTCTAATTCGGTCTACATTTTGAAATGCAAGTTTAAAATCAAAAGGGGACACTTAAAGTACATTTCGCCTTTTCAAATTACTTCAAATTTTATATAACAACTTTGAAAACTCCAAAACCGAACTTTGTACAACATAACAAGCTCTACATTTTTGCTTTTAGGCTCAACCCCAAAATGTGCTTAGATTTTGAATTAGGTTTTCAGGGTAGAATTTAAATACTGAAAATCAGGGTTTTTCGAAAATTCCAAAGCAATACAAAGATTTTTAACTTGATTCAAACCATACAAGTCAACACATATACATAAAGGTAAACTTGTTTTAGTGTATGCATATCAAAATTTTACTAACACCAAAATGATGTGCAATGCATATGATGACATGGTAGGTTTTAGTATTTAAACACCCGAGGTGTTACACCCAACCTTCCCCCGATCAGAAGGACATCTAGCTCAGCCGGCCGGTGCCCTCCTCATCGTCTCCACGCATGGCTAGCGGCCTTTCTCCCTTTGCCCTTCCTTTCCATTCAGGAGGCGGCTCGATGGGGAGGTCAAAGCTCCGCCGATGGGCTGACGAGGATGAGGATCTCCTCTCCGACGACTCAGACGGTGATTGCTCTCCTTTGTCGTACCTCGAGGCCGCTCGCCGGGCACTAGCTGCTACCCCAACTGCTCTGGTCAGTCCATGGGATGTCGCGGTGCCGGGCGTGGTCGTCGCTGCAGCTATTGCTATGGCCCCAATGGACGACGATGGAGGAGCGCCGAGGGTACCCTACTCGTGGCGTCATCGAACGTGGCGCAATGCCCTTATTCAATCAGGTGGCCGAGGAGCCCATGCGACATTGGATCAGACGGACCCAGTGCGCCTACGTGTGCCTACCCACTAATGGCTGGGGCCGCGCCACCGTGTCTTAGCCCTAGATGTTGAGGGATGGTAGCTACAGCGCCGAGGTGTCGTAGGTGGGGAGACTTCACCGGTGGACGTCGCCCCTTACCTGTCATGCTCTAGGGGAAGTGCCTCAACTGCCTGTCCTGGTCGCACTATGTCGCCACCTATAGGCTGCCATGCCACTATCTTTGGTGCTATGGTTTCTGGAACTTGGCACAGGACTGTAATCGGCATTGGCCAGCTTACGACAGTGGAACCTGGACGGTGGGCAGGGATGGACGCGGCGTAGCTACTGCCATTGATGGCCGGCGACGACCACTTGCTCGAGACCGTGCCTTGAGCACCCAACCTCCCACCCACATCTGTCCCTCGGAGTTGGGTAGGGATGTGCATGTGCCGACTGCCGGTGTCAGCCATGGTCGTCAGCGCTGACACACGAGGTGCCAAAGATAGCCCGAGGAAGGCACCAATGACCCTTCCACCAACACTGTAGCCAACCTCGACCTCGATGTGTCGAGTAGCGGACATGCCTTCATGGTGTCGACCCGTTGACGCTGTCTGTGTGGCCTCACGACATGCTCCCTAGTCGTGATGCGACGGATGACCCGATGTTGAAGGAGTTTGCAGCTTCTCTCGCCGCCAATCGGATCGACACGCACCCTCCACTTGACCACCTGGCTTCATCTCCAGTGGCCACCTAGCTTGAGGTTGCGGCCAAGGCGGCTGTAACAACCCAAAAATCCACATGCTAAAAATCCCAACTACAAAATTTCTCTTCAAAACCCCATGTGATGATGAGTGACATTTGTAGGAGCTAACCCTAAGTGTTGCATTAGTCATAATCTAACTAAACCTACATGACTTGCACAAGTATCTCACCTCATCACCTTGAATTTATTTTACCACATAGCATACATCAAGTTGCATTATATTCAACATGGTGATTTGGATTTTAATTGGGGTTTATGTGTTGATTAAGAAAAGCTAACAAATATTTGTTTATAAATAAATGTACTAACAGGGGATTAATATCCCAAAATATACTATGACCAATGTTTATCACCATGGGACATTATACCAAAGGAGAAATATGCCACTTTGATTTATATGCATGAAAGAAGTGTAACATAATACAAAAAGAAATAGAAAAAGAAAAGGAAATAGGAAAGAAGAGGGAACAGTAGCAGCCTAGGCCTGCTCGGCCTTGCGAGCCAGCCCGCATGCCCTCCCACTCGTGCACGCGGCCCATAAAGCTAGCCCAGCTTCGCCTCGCCACCCGCGCACGTGCAGACGTCGACCGCCGGGTCCCATCGGCCAGCCCATACCGCTTCACCGCATCGCGACGCGCCTATGCTGCACCCGCTGCCAACCGGACCCCACGCGTCAGCCACCCCAGCAATAGGGTCTTCTTCATCCCCACGCCAGCCTATCCTCTTGACCGAACCCCGACCACAGAGCAGGCATGGGCCCGGGGTCATGCACATCACATGACCCTGTTTCCCCCTTGCGCTGCGCTTACGCTACCGTACGCGGGCCATCGGATGCGCCGCACGCATCACCACCACCCGATCATTGTCCGCCATTGGAGCCCTTGGAGCTCGGCTATAAAAGCCAACATCCGTGAGCCCTAACCCTCAGCCCGTTCGCCGTCGTCGCTGGTGGCACAGCACCACACAGCGTCAAGCCGAGAGAGAGGGAGGAGGGAGAAGCAAGGTGGAGAAGGAAGCCTCTGCGGGGAGGACCTCGCCGAAGCCAGGAGTGCCGCCCCAATCAGCTACAGTGACGTAGCTGCTCGGCATAGCACTGCATCACCTCATCACGACCTCGCCTCGCCACTGCACCGCCATCCTACCACCACGAACCCTACGATGAGCCACGTCGTTCGTCGCTCGCCACGCTAGTCGTACTCGCCATGAATGCCACCGCGTTCCCGCACCTAGGGGACGCAGAGACGGAGCATTCCCGCTCCTGGACACGCACCGCACGTGCACAAGCCCAAGGCCTGGCCTCACCGACCCCTAGCAGCTCAGGAACACCGACACGACCACCCTACACGCCATGGCCGAAAGCACAACCATGGCGAGACCACCGCATCTTCTATGTCATGGTAAAGATGACGTTGACACCCCGACTGGCTCCACCATGACGAGAGACACACCGCGCCCATCTTAGACAAGGAAGAAGCCCACCGGAGCCCTACGTTGCCACACCGCACCTCATCGGAGCGCCACCGCCTCTGTTTTGCCCCCACCACCGTGGCCGGAGCCACTGGGAGCACCAGGAGCTCCTTCAACACACCCACCATGGCTGTAGAAGCACCGTGGAGCTCACACGCTCCTCCAACTGGACTCTCGCTACCACTGCAGCCCTGTCCATGCACGCCGACGAACCCACGCCGCTGTTCACCATGGTCGGGACCCTAAGAAACCCCAGCCGCCACCTTGACCCCACCGCTGCACTCGCCGAGGCTTGGCGACGCTTTTGCCTACCTTAATTGAACACCAGCGCCGCTGGTAAGGCTCGCCGGTGACCTCACCGCTGGCGGGGGCCCCGTCGGGGAAGAGAAGGGGATTTTCCTGTCGTCGACCACGTCCCGAGCAGCTCCGCCGAGCACCAACCATGACCACATCGACCATGTTCTGAGCAGCTCCATTGAGCATCGACCACGACCACGCCGACCATGTCCCGAGCAGCTCCGCCGAGCACCGACCACGACCACGTCGACCACGTCCCAAGCAGCTCCGCCGAGCTCCGACCATGACCACGTTGTGCACGTGAACCAAACCCTGGGAAGGAGTAAGTGGACCAAGTCTTCATAGACCGGCTCTACGATCTATGGACCAACGCAGGCGGGTTCACCATGAGCCACGCCTTACCTGTGCCCATGGACCACGGCCCGTTAGTGGCCCAGTAAGATGACGTGGCCGCACCAGCGCGCGCCACGTGGCGGGCCAAGCCTAGCCCAAATCTAGGCCCAACCAGCCTAGTCGAGGCCCGGCCTGTATTGACCATTGACCGGTCAACGTTGATCGTTGATAGGGCCACATGTTAGTGATCCAAGAGCCCTGGTCTCACCTGTCAGTAGCTGATGATGTAGATGACGTCATGCTGGCGACATGATGACATCAGCAGGACCCCACCTGTCAGTACAGAACCGAGATGATGACGTCATGCTGACATCAGCATACCACGTGGACCAACAGGAGCGTGACACATGTCAGCACGATATTAATTCAGCCTTTTCCCATTTTCAGAAATGATTGAAACTTTGAAAAATTCATAACTAATTCATACAAACTCAGAAAAATACAAGACTAGGACCAAAATTCATCTAAAATCGAGTTCTACGCAATGAACCCATGATTGAGTGCATTTGGCTCTTTTGAATCTTCATTGCTTTTTGTGCTATTCTATAGACGTCGCTAACGCGACTATAATGCGATCGTTTGTAGACTCGAAGGAGAACCAGACGAACGAGGACCGAGAGTACCATGAGCAGTATGGAGATGACCTCACTGAAGGTGCCACATCCCACCCAATCTCGTAGCACCTATTACGCATGGCTGATACAGAGCTGCTATTGCTTTACTTTATTGTTATAATCACACTATGATAGGACTTGCATGGTAGAATGCTTTCTTGATGGCCTTCATCTTGATGCAACCTTACCCCTGCTTACCCTACTATTAGGCTAGGCACACGCTTGCTGCTATATTTCACTGCTTATTACTTCTACTACGCTTATATATACCATAATGATGCGTGGTGGAAACTGGTGTTATCTGGACTATGGGGAGAGTGCTGCGTGTGTGACTTGGGTGTGTGGAGGGTAAGGGTTGTGTCGACCAAGTTGGAGTATACGATGAGCCTAGGGCAAGTCTTGCCATGTGGTGCTACCTGGGCACCCCTGGAAATGGATACCTATGGTGGGTAAATGGTATATGAGGTGGTCCTGGGTGTGAACCTGTGATGGGAGGAGCCCGGGGTGGAGGTGCTGTGGTGGCACGGTAAATGAAAACCCTGATGAAGACATTCTAGCTTGGTCATCCCTAAGGACTTGCTAGTACTCAGATTCGTCGGGAAGCCTTACGTACCACTTGCCCTATATGGTGCGGGACGACCGGACTACTTGGTAGGATATTGCCACTACTGCTAGGTTGATAGCGGATAGTGTAAGGAGGTATGGGGCACGGAGGATTTCCCCCACACCCTTTCGAGACTTCATGGAGACCTTGTGGACTCGACTCATGACTCACAGTTTCAGCCACCCTAGACTAGACTTGGGGTGTACCAGGGCTAAATGGTAGAGTGGCATTATCCTAGGCTAGCAAGCGGCTAGAATTAGCCCAGTTGACGACGGTCAGCGAAGAAGGTAGATCTTGTGGTTATGTAAAACCTCTACAGAGTGTATGGTTGATCGATTGATACATATGCCGACTAGTCGGCTATGGACCTTTCCTGGGTTTCGCTTAAACTAGATAGCGAGATGAGTCCTTCTCTTCTTCCCCAGTGAGAGAGTGTCGGTCATAGCCAGTGGCTACATGCCATGAGACAGTGCCGAGAGGGAGTTGGCCTGTCGACTGAGCGATGGTATGGTGGTGGTACAGTGATGATATGGAGATGGTGGTATATCGATCCTAGGATCGAAACCTTGCTTTGGACAGAAATGGGGTGGAATGGGTATGGAAATGGTGTTAAAACTTGACCAACTATTATTATATACTTGATATGCTAATACATAGGAAACCCCAGCCTTATAGGTTCCTTTTGATTATATCCAACTTGCATCTAATTTCCACAAAGCAATGCTCATAGGGTGAGAGTGGCCAGCACAAATCGTACTGATAAATTTTGGCACATAGGTTCTGCTGAGGAGTATAGCTCTAAGGAGTTTGACGGTTGAGGGGTTTGTTCCTATGCTCAAGTTTGGTGATCTTATCTTCAAGCTATTCTTAATGAATGCTACTTTTGATTCCGCCAATGCGGCGATGTAATAATTTATGTAATTCCGCACTATTTTTACTCTGATATTATCGTTGTATGGATGTGGTATTCAACTACAATTTGGGTAATATAATCTACAACGGTCATAATACACTTCGACTCTGTAGATTTCCCTTCGTGGAAATCAGGTCATTTCAGTTGGTATCAGAGCCATACTTGACCCTAGGACGAAACCCTCATAAATGGATGATAGAATAGGACATGAACATCCCTTCTTTCGGTTATATACCGACCCTACATTCACTTTTATGAAAGGCTTATCTATTTATTGACTGCTAACACCTATTTCCTTAAAACATGTAGATGGCAATGAACGTCGAATGGCTGCCTCTAGGACCGTTACCTCTGGACCACGCCAAGCTTACCTTCGACCTACGTGAGCTCAGGGGTTTTGCACAGACCCTCTACCGAGTTCTCGTCACGTTAGGAGTCCCTGACGAGCTTGTCAAGGTCACCTGCACCGGAAAGTCAGCTCAGGAAGGAGGAATCGAAGGACCGGTTGTCACCTTAGTTGAGTTCCCAGCTAGCACTACCTTACCTTCTGTCCTAGCTTTCAACGAGTTGACTATAGGGGACACAATTGAGGAGGGACTGTGAGCTGTCTCACACAAGGCACTTCGCAGAGTGATGAGGGACCACTATGAGCACCTGAAGATGATAGAGTTCTGTCTACTTCCCCAGGCCCTCAACCTCAGCCTTACCCCTAGTGAGCAGAGTTTCACAGCTGACAGAGTGATCTTTGCTGAGGAGGACAGATGCCTTCGCATCTCGGCTATCCACCTACTAGAACAGGATAGGTACGTGACCCAGCTTGAGCAGAGGAGACGATAGGACCAGGCCCTTCTGTGGGAGTACCAGGAGTGAGACTCGCAGGGAGCATAGGAGCGACCTAGTCTACTTGAGACAGTTGCCAAGCTACAGGACGAGCTCAACCATAGTGAAGAAGTCCACAGAACCGAGGTCGCTGACTTATAGGACAAAGTCGCCGACCTAGGCAATAGGAATTGCTACCTCGATAGCAAGGTCTTGGAGTTGCAGAGAGAGTTGAACGATAAGAAGGTCAAGTTCAACCGCAGAGGAGACAGAGAGAGGTCTAAGGGGATTGATATGCTAAAAATCCAATCTCAGAACAAGACCATGACTCAGGAGCTAGAGGAGTTTAGGAAGAAGGCCGTTCGCAACTAGGGTCACCTAATCAAGGCACTTAGGCAGAACGAGTACCTACAGGACAAGTGTGAGAGGACTTGGTAGGCTTGGCAGAAGTCTGACAAGAAGCACCTCAGGGAGATGAAGGGTATATGGGATCAGCTACCCAAGGAGATTCGCAGCAAGACGAAGCCTAGGATAGAGGAGTTTGAGTTAGCCCCGACTCGCCTCAACCTAGACACCTGCCCTACCATACCTAGAGCCAAGCCTACTGAGGAACTCACCAAGGCCTTGAAGTACGTGTCCTGACTTCACAAGTCTGATGAGGAGATCGAGATCGAGAACGGTCGTATCCCAGCTGCGGTGTACGAGTTAGAGTAGATGACCCTGCATGGTCATGAGTCATGTTAGTGGCTTCCATAAGTTGTACCCCATGATGTACCCCTTATGAGATGTAATATGAGACACTATGCATAGTACGATTCTCACGAGTCTCCAAGTGTAGCTACTGGAGATGATGCTATGTAATAAAACCCATGTAATGAATGTTTTGGATCTTATTGCATCTTATGGATCTTATTGCTTCTTTGTAATGAGTGTTGGATAGTATAAATGTTTTTCTCTAAATCATCAAATCATGTAATCATACTGAATTATAAGCACTTATGGCACAACACTAAAATTCCTATGATCCGTGTTGCAGATGCCGAACAGCCGATCTGCTCGCCTAATGAACCATGGACGTGCGCCCACCCCTAAACCAGTCAAACCAAATGGGGGGCGTGATGGCAACAACCGTGGCCGTGGCCATGGCCGTGGATGTGGAGGGATACCCTTCTACCTGGAGAATACCCGCCGCTTGATGAGGAGAACATTCCACCACCACCACCACCGAACCTAGCAGAGGTGATGGCGCAACAGACCTAGCTTCTTGCAGCTCTTGTTGATAGAGCGAACCGTCACCAGGGAGGTTAGCATAATGACTTCCAAAGGAAGCTAGAGGGATTTTTGAAGCTGAGGCCACCTACCTATGATGGCACCGACCCTAACCCGCTTGTAGCCGATGACTGGCTCAAGGAGATGGAGAAGAAGCTCGACCTCACCACCTTCACCGACGATGAGTGTGTTGGAGCTACCACACACCAGCTCACAGGTGCAGCACGCGCTTGGTGAGATAGTTTCAGTGATTCCCATGAGGACCCTGCCAACATCTCGTGGGATGAGTTCGCCGAAGCATTCACTGAGTATCACATTCCCAAGGGTATCATGGAGGCCAAAGCCAAGGAGTTCCACAACATCAAGATGGGAAAGGACAGGGTGACTGAGTACACTACTCATTTCACCAACCTTCTATGCTATGCACCTTCCTATGTTGTGAACTCTGAGAAGGAGAAGTTGTACTATTACCGCAAGGGACTTAACCCGCACATCAAGCTGAAGTTTGGCGGTATTGAGAGTAGCACGCTGCGTGCTCTGGTGGATCGCTGCATCCAGATCAAGAAGGACCATGCTGAAGCTGGAGAGGAGTACAGGGAGAGGAAGCGTAAGCCTGAGGAGTCCTTCCGTGGCCATGATCGCAAGAGGTTCCGTAGAGATGCACCAACCAGGGAATGCTCTCGCCACAATAGGGATGACAACCCTGGATCGAGTAGGGGTGGTGAGGCTACACCACCAAATACTCCCGCCTACTCAGGATCGTTACACCCGGGACCGTTATGCTCAGGACCGCAACACTGAGGACCGTTTCAACCGTTCCCGCTCAGCGAATGAACGCCCAGCATAGAACCGCTCTGCACCAAGCACTGGAAACTAGAAGGCACCTGCGCCAACCCCTACAGGCGATGTGCCTTTCACCTGCTTCGCTTGTGGCCAACCGGGTCACAAAGTTGCTGAGTGCCCTCAGAACTCAGCCGCTCAGAAGTCTCAGTTCAAGGGATCTGCTACTCATGGATGTCTCAACCATCCGGACGCCGATGAAGCATAGGCTGCCCCTGACGTTGTGTATAGTATGTTTTTAGTTAATGGCAATACTGCATCAGTTCTATTTGACTCTAGAGCAACTTGTTCTTACATATCATCCAAGTTTACACGAGAGCATGACCTGCCTATAACCCCACGTGGAAAGCCTATCATCACCAGCTCACCTTTAGGAGACCTAAAGTGCACCCACATCTATAAGGGAGTGAGTCTTACCATTGAGGGTCTTATCTTTGAAGCCGACCTAACCCTGTTACCTTCCATGAGCCTAGATGTCATCTTAGGTATGGATTGGCTAACCATTCACTGAGATATCATATCATGTTCACCTAGATACGTCTAAGTGACCCACCCATCAGGCCAAGTTATTAGGTGTGAACCTTAGTCTAGAAAGTCCACTTCTATCCTATGTGCCCTTAAAGCCAGTTCAGAATCACAAAAGGAGGAGAAGACAGTTCATGATGTGCCTGTGGTCAGAGACTATCCCGATGTATTCCCTGAAGAATTACCAGGTATGCCACCAGACCATGATGTAGAGTTTATCATTGATCTTTTGCCAGGAACAGGACCCATTGCCAAGAGACCCTATCGCATGTCAGTTGATGAACTGGCCGAGCTCAAGAAATAGCTTGATGAGCTCATCTCGAAGGGGTATATCAGACCCAGTGCTTCACCCTGGGGATCCCCTATTCTGTTTGTTAAGAAGAAGGATGGCTCGATGAGAATGTGCATTGATTACCAGAACTTGAACGCAGTCACCATCAAGAACAAGTACCCCCTGCTAAGGATCAATGATTTGCTTGATCAGCTTCGAGGTGCCAAGTATTTCTCCAAGATTGATCTCATATCTGGCTATCATCAGATGAAGATTTGAGATGATGACATCCTGAAGACAGCTTTTGTGACTAGGTATGGGCAGTTTGAGTTCACTGTGGTGTCCTTTGGACTCACGAATGCTCCCGCATACTTCATGAACATGATGAATAAGGTTTTCATGGATGAACTGGATAAGTTCGTGGTAGTATTCATTGATGACATCCTTGTCTATTCACCCACCGCTGAAGAACATGAACATCATCTGAGAACTGTGCTTGAGAGACTAGCCCAACATTAGCTCTATGCAAAGTTCAGCAAATGCGAGTTTTGGCTACAGAAAGTTGCCTTTCTAGGCCATGTACTATCAGCCGAAGGTGTCATAGTTAACCCAGCCAAGATTGAAGCTGTGAAAGAGTGGGATCAACCTCATAACGTGACAGAAGTCAGAAGTTTCTTGGGATTGGCCAGATATTATCGCCGATTCATCGAAATTTCTCCAAGATAGCCAGTCCGATGACCAACCTTCTAAAGAAGACTAAGGAGTTTGAATGGATGCCCAAGTGCAAGCAAAGCTTTCAAGAGTTGAAATAGAAGCTTACCACAACTCTTATGCTAGCATTGCCTGATATCAGCAAAGATTTCATGGTCTATTGTGATGCATCCCGTCAAGGACTTGGCTGTGTATTGATGCAAGGTGGAAGAGTGATAGCTTATGCTTCTCGATAGTTGAAAGAACATGAGAACTGTTACCCTACTCATGATCTTGAGTTAGCAGCAATTGTGCATGCTTTGAAGATCTGGAGGCACTACTTGATAGGCAACAAGTGTGATATCTACACCGATCACAAGAGCTTGAAGTACTTTTTCACTCAGGAAGATCTGAATATGAGACAACACCGATGGCTAGAGTTGATCAAGGACTATGACCTGGAAATTCACTATCATCCGGGAAAAGCTAATGTAGTTGCAGATGCTCTTAGTCGCAAGAGTTACTGTCACACTTTGATCATTGAATCCGTACCACCTGAACTCAAGGAAGAGTTGATGATTTCCAACTTGAGATACTACCACATGGCTTGTTGAATTAGCTCCGCATACAATATGATCTCACAGATCGCATCCGTCAAGCTCAGAAAAATTGTGAAGAAATTGGGTATCTCCGTGGTCTGATGAAACTAGGCTACAAGACCAACCACCATGAAGATGAACAAGGAACCATTTGGTTCAAGGATAGAATCTATGTACCTTCTGATCTAGCACTACGAGAGGAAATTCTGTCAGAAGCTCATAATTCTAAGTATTGTATTCACCCTGGAGGTTCAAAGATGTATCAAGACTTGAAGAAACATTTTTGGTGGAAAGGCATGAAGACAGACATTGTGGGACATGTGGCATGATGTGACACCTATAATAGAGTCAAGGCTGAACATCAAAGGCCTACAGGATTGCTGAAGCCTCTTGACGTTCCCGAGTGGAAATGGGAGAGCATATCCATGGATTTCATAGTTGGATTGCCCCGTTCACAGAAAGGCAATGATTCCATTTGGGTGATTGTTGATCGTTTGACCAAGGTTGCTCACTTTGTACCAGTTAAGACCAAGACCAATGCTGAAAAGTTAGCAGATCTATATGTTGAGCATATTCTCAGACTGCGTGGAGCTCCCTCTAGTATTGTATCTGATCGTGGTCCTTAGTTTATGTCCTGATTCTGGGAAGCCCTACACAAGTCCATTGGAACCAAACTTGATTTTAGTACCGCTTATCACCCACAGACAGATGGATAGACTGAATGAGTGAATCAGATCTTAGAAGACATGCTTCGCGCTAGTGTACTGAATTATGGCTCTAATTGGGAGAAATGCCTACCCTATGCAGAGTTCTCTTACAACAACAGCTACCAAGGCAGCATCAAGATGTCGCCGTTCAAAGCTCTGTATGGCAGACCTTGTAAGACACCTTTGATGTGGTCCCAACTAGGAGAAAGATTGTTCTTTGACTCTGCTAAGATTCAAGATGCTGAAGAAGGAATTGCCCAAGTGAAGGAGAATTTGAAAATTGCTCAAAGTCGATACAAGAGCTATGCTGCCAAAAGAAGAAGAGAACTTGAGTTCAATGTGGGAGATTTTGTCTATCTCAAGGTATCCCCGCTACGTGGAACTGTTAGATTCTATGTGAAAGGAAAGCTTGCCCCTAGATTTGTTGGCCCATACAAGATACGTAAGAGGATTGGAAAACTCGCTTACAAACTTGAGCTACCTGAGGAATTGGCGGGTGTGCATCCCGTATTCCATGTATCCTAGCTACGCAAGTGTTTGAGAGTGCCCGATGAAGTGATCCCGATTGATTCACTTGACATTCAGAACACTCTCGAGTATAAAGAGCATCCTATCCGAATTCTGGATAGAGATACCAAAGAAACCTAAAGCAAAACTATTCCTATGTGCAAGATCTAATGGAGCAATCACACTGAGAGAGAAGCAACATGGAAGAAAGAGTCTGACCTCCGGCTACAATATCCTTATCTCTTCGAATAGTACATTACGCTTTAATCTCGGGGATGAGATTCTGTTAAGGGGGTAGGACTGTAACAACCCAAAAATCCACATGCCAAAAATCCCAACTACAAAATTTCTCTTCAAAACCCCATGTGATGATGAGTGACATTTGTAGGAGCTAACCCTAAGTGTTGCATTAGTCATAATCTAACTAAACCTACATGACTTGCACAAGTATCTCACCTCATCACCTTGAATTTATTTTACCACATAGCATACATCAAGTTGCATTATATTCAATATGGTGATTTGGATTTTATTTGGGGTTTATGTGTTGATTAAGAAAAGCTAACAAATATTTGTTTATAAATAAATGTACTAACAGGGGATTAATACCCCAACATATACTATGACCAATGTTTATCACCATGGGAAATTATACCAAAGGAGAAATATGCCACTTTGATTTATATGCATGAAAGAAGTGTAACATAATAAAAAAAGAAATAGAAAAAGAAAAGGAAATAGGAAAGAAGAGGGAACAGTAGCAGCCCAGGCCTGCTCGGCCTTGTGAGCCAGCCCGTATGCCCTCCCACTCGCGCACACGGCCCACAAAGCCAGCCCAGCTTCGCCTCGCCACCTGCGCGCATGTAGACGCCGACTGCCGGGTCCCACCGGCCAGCCCGTACCGCTTCACCGTGTCGCGATGCGCCTGAGCCGCACCCGCTGCCAACCGGACCCCACGCGTTGGCCACCCTAGCAACAGGGTCTTCTTCATCCCCACACCAGCCTCTCCTCCCGACTGAGCCCCAACCGTAGAGCAGGCGTAGGCCTGGGGTCACGCACATCGCATGACCCTGTTTCCCCCTTGCGCCGCGCTTACGCTACCACACGCGGGCCGTCGGATGCACCGCACGCATCACCACCGCCTGATCACCGTCCGCCATTGGAGCCCTTGGAGCTCGGCTATAAAAGCCAACGTCCGTGAGCCCTAACCCTCAGCCCGTTCGCCGTTGCCGCTGGTGGCACAGCACCACATAGCGTCAAGCCGAGAGAGAGGGAGGAGGGAGAAGCAAGGTGGAGAAGGAAGCCGCTACGGGGAGGACCTTGTTGGAGCTAGGAGCGCCGCCTCGATCAGCTACAGCGACGTAGCTGCTCAGCACGGCACTGCATCACCTCATCATGGCCTCGCCTCGCCACCGCACCGCCATCCTACCGCCACGAACCCTACGGTGAGCCACGTCATTCGCCGCTCGCCACGCTAGCCGTACTCGCCATGAACGCCACCTCTTTCCCACACCTAGGGGACGCAGAGGCGGAGCATTCCCCCTCTTGGACACGCACCGCACGCGCATAAGCCCAAGGCCTGGCCTCACCGACCCCTAGCAGCTCGGGAACACCGACACGACCACCCTGCATGCCATGGCCAAAAGCACAACCATGGGAAGACCACCGCGTCTTCTACGTCATGGTAAAGGCGATGTTGACACCCCGACTAGCTCTGCCATGGCGAGAGACACACCGTGCCAATCTTAGCCGAGGAAGAAGCCCACCGGAGCCCTGTGTTGCCGCACCGCACCTCGTCGGAGCGCCACCGCCTCTGTTTTGCCCCCACCACCATGGCCGGAGCCACTAGGAGCACCAGGAGCTCCTTCAACACACCCACCATGGTCGTAGAAGCACCGTGGAGCTCACACGCTCCTCCAACTAGACTCTCGCTACCACTACAGCCCTGTCCATGCATGCCGACGAACCCACGCTGCCGTTCACCATGGCTGGGACCCTAGGAAGCCCCAGCCACCACCTTGACCCCATCGCTGCACTCGTCGAGGCTTGGCGATGCTTTTGCCTACCTTAATTGAACACCAATGCCGCGGGTAAGGCTCGCCGGTGACCTCACCGCCGGTGGGGGTCCCGTCGGGGAAGAGAAGGGGATTTTCCCCTCGTCGACCATGTCCCGAGCAGCTCCGCCGAGCACCGACCACGACCACATTCTGAGCAGCTCCACCGAGCATCGACCACGACCACGCTGACCACGTCCCCAGCAGCTCCGCCGAGCACCGACCACGTCCCGAGCAGCTCTGCCGAGCTCCGACCACGACCACGTCGTGCACGTGAACCAAACCCTAGGAAGGAGTAAGTGGACCAAGTCCTTCATAGACCGGCTCTATGGTCTATGGACCAACGCAGGCAGGTTCACCATGAGCCACGCCTCGCCTACGCCCGTGGACCATGGCCCGTTAGTGGCCCAGTAAGACGACGTGGCCGCACCAGCGTGCGCCACGTGGTGGGCCAAGCCCGGCCCAAATCTAGGCCCAACCAGCCTAGTCGAGGCCCGACCTGTATTGACCATTGACCGGTCAACGTTGATCGTTGACCGGGGCCACATGTCAGTGATCCAAGAGCCCTGGTCCCACCTGTTAGTAGCTGATGACGTAGATGACGTCATGCTGGCGACATGATGACGTCAGCAGGACCCCACCTGTCAGTATAGAACCAAGACGATGACGTCATGCTGATGTCATGCTGACATCAGCATACCACGTGGAGCAACAGGAGTGTGACACGTGTCAGCACGATATTAATTCAGCCTTTTCCCATTTTCAGAAATGATTGAAACTTCAGAAAATTCATAACTAATTCATATGAACTCAGAAAAATACAAGACCAGGACCAAAATTCATCTAAAATCGAGTTCTACGCAATGAACCCATGATTGAGTGCATTTGGCTCTTTTAAATCTTCATTGCTTTTTGTGCTATTCTATAGACGTCGCTAACGCGACTATAATGCGATCGTTTGTAGACTCGGAGGAGAACCAGACAGACGAGGACCGAGAGTACCGTGAGGAGTACGGAGACGACCTCACTGAAGGTGCAACATCCCACCCAATCTCGTAGCACCTATTATGCATGGCTAATATAGAGCGGCTATTTCTTTACTTTATTGTTATAATCACACTATGATAGGACTTGCATGGTAGAATGCTTTCTTGATGGCCTTCACCTTGACGCAACCTTACCCCTGCTTACCCTGCTATTAGGCTAGGCACACACTTGCTGCTATATTTCACTGCTTATTACTTCTACTACGCTTATATATACCATATTGATGCGTGGTGGAAACTGGTGTTATCTGGACTATGGGGAGAGTGCTGCGTGTGTGACTTGGGTGTGTGGAGGGTAAGGGTTGTGTCGACCAAGTTGGAGTATACGACGAGCCTGGGGCAAGTCTTGCCATGTGGTGCTACATGGGCACCCCTGGAAATGGATACCTATGGTGGGTAAATGGTATATGAGGTGGCCCTGGGTGTGAACCTGTGATGGGAGGAGCCTGGGGTGGAGGTGATGTGGTGGCACGGTAAATGGAAACCCTGATGAAGACATTCTGGCTTGGTCATCCCTAAGGACTTACTAGTACTCAGATTCACCGGGAAGCCTTATGTACCACTCGCCCTATATGGTGCGGGACGGCCGGACTACTTGGTAGGATATTGCCACTACTGCTAGGTTGATAGCGGACAGTGTAAGGAGGTATGGGGCGCGGAGGATTTCCCCCACACCCTTCCGAGACTTCATGGAGACCTTATGGACCCGGCTCATGACTCACAGTTTCAGCCACCCTAGACTAGACTTGGGGTGTACCAGGGATGAATGGTAGAGTGGCATTATCCTAGGCTAGCAAGCGGCCGGAATCAGCCTAGTTGACGATGGTCAGTGAAGAAGGCAGATCTTGTGGTTATATAAAACCTCTGTAGAGTGTATGGTTGATCAATCGATACATATGCCGACTAGTCGGCTATGGACCTTTCTTGGGTTTCGCTTAAACTAGATAGCGAGATGAGTCCTTCTCTTCTTCCCCAGTGAGAGAGTGTCGGTCGTAGCCAGGGGCTATAGGCCATGAGACAGTGTCGAGAGGGAGTTGGCCTGTTGACTGAGCGATGGTATGGTGGTGGTACGGTGATGATATGGAGATGGTGGTATATCGATCCTAGGATTGAAACCTGGCTCTGGACAGAAATGGGGTGGAATGGGTATGGGAATGGTGTTAAAACTTGACCAACTATTATTATATACTTGATATGCTAATACATAGGAAACCCCAGCCTTATAGGTTCCTTTTGATTATATCCAACTTGCATCCAATTTCCACAAAGGAATGCTCATAGGGTGGGAGTGGCCAGTACAAATCGTACTGATAAATTTTGGCACACAGGTTCTACTAAGGAATATAGCTCTGAGGAGTTTGATGGTTAAGGGGTTCGTTCCTACGCTCGAGTTTGGCGATCTTATCTTCAAGCTATTCTGAATGAATGCTACTTTTGATTCCGCCAATGCGGCGATGTAATAATTTATGTAATTCCGCACTATTTGTACTCTGATATTATTGTTGTATGGATGTGGTATTCGACTAGAATTTGGGTAATATGATCTACAACGGTCATAATACACTTCGACTCTGTGGATTTCCCTTCACGGAAATCAGGTCGTTTCAGCGGTGGTCATCTGTGTCTGCACCTGTGGGCAGCAGACGCTGTCCTAGCCTCCAACTTAGAGTTGCGGATGCCACCTCCACAACCTACACAGTGGGCTATGGATTCGCCACCAGTGTCACCTCAGCCTTGCCGCACGCCATCATCGCCTGACTTGGCCCTGCGTCACTCCCTCAGGGTAGGAAGTGGTCGTGGAAGCCTGTGCCGGATTCGTAGGCTATGGAGCTTGAGTTGTTGAGACCCAGCCGCAGGCCATTGACTGATGACGAAGGACACAACGCTCAACCTCCACTGGCTGATGTGTATGCATCCTTGTTGACACAATTGGAGACGCGGGTATGCATCCTGCTCGAGACCCCGTTGATCCACAAGCCGAGGCTGAGGAGGTCTAGGACACCTTCAACAGTGATGTCGGTGCGTCAGAGTCGGAGACTTGCTACTCAGACCAAGGCCTCCAACCTGACTGTCCAGACACAAAATGTGCTGAAGCAAGAGCTTGGGATCGCAAACAAGGCGCAGAATCCAGAGCCTGTGGCTTTGGATAGTATCAAGGCATTCTTCGTTGCACCGTTGTCGCCTTCCAAATAGGAGGCCCTTCAGGCGCTCTTCGCTCTAGATTTCGATCCGGTAGCCTAGGAGCTGAACCTCGCTGGCTTCGAGCACGATGCTTTTTAGCTGCTGAGTTCAGGGCCTACTGTGTTTGTCCCTATGCTTGTCGCTTCGTAGTTCTATTCTCTTTTCTTTAATCACAACTATGAGCTCTGTCGGTTTGTTGATTTTTTGGTTCGGTAACCTCAAATTACCGTCCCTATTTTAATTTTTAAAACTCTTCTTCTACTTAATGAATGTCATGCCGATGGCATGTTTGAGAAAAAAAATATATGTAAAGGGTCTAGCTGTAAATTGTTTTAACGTACGCACCATACATTTGCTGCCGTATGTACTGCGGGTTTATTTTTAACAAATTGCGGGGGTTTTATGCAACATGACCCAGGCGCATTTGCTGCCGTATGCGCTACGGGTTTATTTTTAATAAATTGCAGGGGTTTTATGCAACACGACCCAGGCCACGCGTCAGTACGTGGAATCGCCATGGATGTGCCGAATTTGGGCAAGCAATTCCTAGTAGTCTTTAAGAACCTGATACCTACATGGCGAAGGATGACAATTTTTAGCAGCAAATCAACGAAGGGTAACCAACGGCCCTGCATGGTGATGCACGTCTAGCAAGGTACTAAAGAGCGTATAGCGGGTTGGTAGCGGATTGATGTCGAGATAGCGAACCCGTCAGGTTTCTACATAAACTTGTAAAGGAGACGTCGAAGCTCTCGTTTCGGAAGGGACCCATCAAGGTAACAAGATCGGTGGATTGTCTTAGGTTGGGTAGCAAGTCTAGGACGCTATCCTTGGTTGTCGTCGTCTTTGATCATCAGATCAAGCAATGAGTATCAACATGGAGACTGAAAGAGATTAGGACAAAAGGAAGATAGAGAATGGATTGTTTTTTTTGTTTAATTGTGTGTGATTGTGTATTGAATACCTTAATGGGCTATGGTCCTCTAGTATATAGAGACAGGGTGATTTATATACAAATACAAACTAAAGTGATTGCTTTTTATTATTTTCATATTGGCAGGTGTGGGCAATATAGAGGCAATCTTAGGGTTACTTTGCATTATCATTCTTAATTATAGGGGTTGACAATTTTAAAAAATAGATAAGGTTTAATTTAGTAAATACATGTAATTTAGAGGTTTAATTTAAATTATTTTTTATAATGGTAGAGGTGGGTAATCTAATGTAAATTTATGTATTTTTTATAATGACAGAAGCGATGATTTTTTCATAAAGTAGAATAGATCCTTCGATTATTATTGATAATGATGATTAGAGGCTATATGTTTCTTATTATAATAATAATTTATGTAATTTATCTTTTTCTCTTAGCGTGTGTCATGATAATTAATGTGGAACCTCCTTTTAAGACCTCTAATTAGTAATACTAGGATAACAGAGGCCTTGCCATTTTACTTTAAAAAGTTTAGCATGTGACTTTTGTACTTAAGATTAAGAAAGAAGTAAAGCAAGGTGTTTTCATGTGGCATGAATAGTTGGCAGGAGGTAGGACTATTATAAATTTGGTTTGGCTAATATCATCTTCAAATATAGGTAGGACTACTATTTTTATTGAAATATATTTACAGAACCCAATAGACTATGGATACCTTGAAAATGTATTATGTTAAACCAAATCCACCTATATAAAGTTGGTGTTTTCATGATTAACGTAGTCAAAAGTTTTAATGGTAACGCTTGGTTGAGGGCATCCGGACGAACGGACTGGCCGACCTCGCACGCGTGCGCCCAAGAAAAAAATGAGGGGGCATGCAGTTTACAGTCAGGTGGGCCCGCACTCGTCCTTTTCTATGGGGCAGCGCATGGAAGTGTGCGCAACCACTCGTTTGGGGTGTAGTTCAGGGTGCATGTGGCGCATGGGGAACCGTGCATATGCGTCACCATGGAGAGAGCCTCCCTGTTGCGCCCACTGCTGCCTAGATCAGCCGGTTAGGCCCCTAGCCGCACACGTCCAGGGCCGTAGGCCTCCCTATAATGCCTACCCTCTGCTGCCTAGAGCCTAGACCTGCTGCTGCTTGCCGTCCTGGCATCCTGCTCTTTTCTCTCTCTGTGTTGTTTGTGCCTAGGCCAAGCTTCCCCTGCCGCATGCTGCTTGGGCTAGCCAAGCTGCTTGCCTGTTTGTGAGAGGAGCGCAAGCCCACATCTGCATGCGTCGTTTGCTACTTCTGTGACAATTGACCATTGAAAGGTCCTTGTGTGGTTTTGGTAATTGAGTGACAACCTTGGTGGACTAATTGTGTTTATGTGAGATATATAGGTGATTAGTCCACAGGTACATGTGTGTGAGCAACATATGCCATGAAGGTGGAAATGACTAAGAGATGTTGCAAAGCTCACACATGTGATGATGAATGAACTCATTGCACATGAGACATGACATTAAGTCATGTGATCAAGGTGGAGAAGATCAATACATGACTTGGCTTGATGGACCGGTTGAAAGCGTGAAGGACAAGTTAAAGACTTTAGAGCGATGGATCGCGTGGTGGTGAAGCTTGAGCAAGACTTGGCGCCGATGGATGAAGGCAATGGTGAAAAGCAAGTGAAGTCAAGATCGATGAACCAATACGATCAAGTGATGATATGAAGTGGATCATATCTTTGGTGATTGGTTGGTGCATATGTTGCATCTACAATGGAGGAGTTGGAATGGAATACGCAAGGCAAAGGTTTAACCTAGGGCATTTCATTTCACTGGTCATAGGTGTGTAGAGAAGTTGATGACCGGGTTTAGGATAGATGGCCGTACTATCGAGAGGGGCAAACTTATTTGCATATCGGTCATCTAGTTCCACTTGAGTGATCTAACTTTGCATCATCGCTAGGATGGAGTGGCGTGGCAAGTTGAGTGGCTAATCCTTTGGAAAATATTTCTGAAAAGCTAACACACATACACATGGTGGTGTACACTTGGTGGTGTTGGCACATTTGCAAAGGAGAAGGAGTTGGAGTTGAAATGGATCAACTCGGTGAAGAAACGGAGGCAAAAGGAGGTCACTGTGAGTGACCGGTGTAACAGAACCACCCAATTTATACAAGATCAAGTACGGCTGTCCCCGCTAACACGTTGACACACACATACTTTCACTCATATAAACCCAGTAGTCCGCCGAGTGTCCTAAAAGACCTCGGTAAATCAACATCACAACCAAGATCGTGTGATTAAGCAAATACACATCACATACACAGGGTTGTAGCGGAAATAATATTACAAATGGTTTCACAAATAAAAGTGCGAGTTTGGGTTTCCAAAACCGCTTAGTGAAAGCAACATAGCTTTCAAATGATTACATTAATATAAGTTCCAAATATATTGCTAGCATAAGTGACATCATCCGACAAAAGCATATAGATGAGAAGTAACTATAGAATCATCGAGCCACCAGCGGTTAGCCACCATCTTCACAGGCCGAGAACTCCACCTGCAACATGGTGGGATAAACCCTAAGTACGAGAATGTACTCAGCTAGACTTACCCATCAAAACCAGAAATAAAGGACACCAAGGGTCATGCAAGGCTTATGAGGTGGGCTAGCTTGACACAGTTGCATAAAAGAGCTTATGAATATAGTGACCAATATAAACTTAGCATCAAGTTTATCATCATTTACCTGTCCACTAGATTAGCACCTGTACTAGAGCACTCACTTATTAGGAGCAATCAATATTAACCATAGCAGGTATAATAAGGCTATCATCATCATATCATCATTTCTGAACCATTATGTTATTTAGTGTATCTACTTTGGAGATAAGCCCGTCAAGTTCTCACTAACCAGGAGAGACGGCGACTCGAATCGAATTACAACTCAGCTGAGGGGGTATTCCTAACTCTCACCCTAGCATACTTTGCAAGGGTAGCCGTGGGTCACCTTTGGTACAACTCAAGAACCAAATTCGTGGGTTCGATCAGCGCCAGCACTCTCAGGGATTACCCTTCTGCCAGGACGATCAGGACTTTTAAATCACCTACCCTTAGACTCACACCTACAGCTCCCTTCCGAGGCGCACTTTATACTTATCGACTCCCGGCCTGAGGTGAGCTACTCGGCTTCGTGGTCGGTCTCTAGACCCGGCCAACTAAGAGAGAGGCATGCGTTCAACATGAACAGGAAAGGCTCCAAGATTCAGTCCTTAATCGACACAGATGGAGTCACTGCAAGCCGGCAAGCCTCCATCCGGTCTTTATTTCAAATTAAGACTCGTTCTTTTCCACGATAGCAAATATAGCCAACCGTGCCATATGTATCTTCCTATCTCTCGCAGGTGACAGGAAATCACCTGACTTCTACCGTGTTTAAGCAGGGCTAAGCACTACACGAGCCTGAGCTACATAGGATTCAGGGTATCAATATCTGGACAAGGATTGGATAACCAATGCAGCAAGTGTTTGCATCCAACACCTAAACTTAATGCAACAATATATATATGTAACAATAATACTGTAACTGCATTTCAAAAATTAGGAGGCTTAATATGCTCCGGGGCTTGCCTGGGATCCGACACAAGTCAGTTCAGTTAGGTTGCACCGTCCTAGTGACATCTCAGGTGCTAGTACTTGCTTAGTCCTTCCATCTTCGGGATAGATCCATCAAACGAGGTCTTCGGGTTTGGCTCCAACATCGCATCCTTCACATGGTGCATCTAGCGTACCTAGATGAGATGCAATATGTAAGTGTATGAATACATGGAAGTACAATAGACAATGCATCGCATGCAGTAAGTAAGACAAGCACAAGGTTACATTAATCATGCACAAGCACTTCGCATTGCCTACTTTAAATATCGCACAATTTATCATCCCACGATAGCAAAGAAGATGACAACCCAAGCATGACACAAATTTCCCAAGATCTCAGGTACTCTAACTCAACCATCATCCAAGGTATGAGCCACACTTAACAATATACAAGCAAACAATTATAATTGGAATCTGTCAATTTCTGGACATGCAAACAGCAGCTACAAGATTTAGCTATAACTGGAGTTACACAAATCCAAATGACTTACAAGAAGACATTTTGGAAAGCTTATGAAATTTTCTACAATTAATTTGTAATCTTCTTAGCATGATTCTCAAGTTAACTAAGTCAAATATACCATTTACAGAAACTGGTCCACAATTGACAGAGAGCAATCAATTCGTAACCCAACTTTAAATAGGCATAACTCACAAACCACAAAACCAAATGCCACCAAATTTTAACAGCTGCTAGATACATGAATTATCTCCAACTTTGTTAATATCACCAAAAGCTCATTCAAACCCTAACTAGATCAAACACTAGCATCTTCCAGATCTGCTCAGAATACAATCAAAACCTGACAGAAGACTTAAAAGTCATGTAACTCCTACACTATCTGGCCTATGACCTTACAATTTGAACACAAGCAAGATCATGAAATTTGCTACAACTTTTGTATTCACTACAACCATAGCAAACATCATTTACACCACGAATATAATTGCACAAGCAAAACTGCAATTGCAACCCAATAGCAGTGGTACAGAAAACTGATAAGAACTTCAGAGAAGCACAACTGGAGTTCTAGACCTCCAACAAACATGAACCATAACTTTTTGAAAAGCCTAGGAAGTTACCTACAACTTTATTATTCTCATATTAAGATGATTCTATAGTTAGAAGGGTCAATTAATCTAATAATTGCATCTCTATCCAAAACATAGATAGAAACTGACATGCCATTTTAAACAGCTATAATTGGAGTTATACATGTCCAATAAATGTGGTTCTAGACTTTTTAGAAAGCTGATCAAATTCTAAACAACTTTGTTGTAAACACCTAAAGCTACTTCTACTATTAAGGAGGCTCCACAATACCAACAAGGTAACTCTGTCAGAGTTTGGGCAGAAACAACCACTGATATTTAAGCAAGTATAACTCAAGATCTACTTAACCAAAAATCATGATATTTAGCTTTTTGAAAATCTTAATAAAGGTGCTACAACTCATGTATTATCATAAAGTCATGATTCATAACCTAACTAAGCCAATTAATTTAATCTTGCAGACCTATTCAGAATAGTGGTAAGGCAATACAGGTAATTTGTTATTTTTATAGATCTTAAACTATCAAGCCTAAAATACTGAAATTTTTACCAGACATCACTAATCACATCATTAACACTCCATAAAAATTTCACATTTAATTGAGTAAAATAACTGCAGTTATAAAAAGAACAAGACATGACTAGCATTAAGAACCTAACTGCCTAAATCTATTTTTACAGCTAAACCTTTAAACTAAAACATGTAATATTATTGATCTAGTACATAGAGAATTTCACAAGGATTCCAAAAAGTCCACATTCACTATTTTACGAATTTTCTACGATTTACTATGAATTTCCAAAGTTCCTGCAAAATAATTACAAACCAGTCCTTACGACACTATTCACATGAGTCACTGACTTCGCAGTTAGGCCCCTTTACTTTGTCGAATTCAAGCACGGGGTCCCTGACGCGAATCACAGTAGGGAGGTCGTCGGGGATTCGACTGGTGGCGGCCGGAGAAGGCTCGCCGGCGGCGGCGAGTGGCGGGGAAGCGTCGAGGGACCCGCGCACACCCGCAGGTGCCAACGGCTTGCCCCACAGCGGCCCGAGGCTCGCTGGTCACGTGAGCAGGTGCACGGCGGCCATGGCTGTCGCATGGCCATGCTCTACAGCGGCGAAGGAAAGTCGAGGAGGGGCGCGCGAGGACCAGGAGAGGACGACGGAGCCGGTGACAGTGGATGCAGGGCTGCCAGGCGCTCGGAGGTGGAAGAACGACGGCGGCCAGCTCGAGCTCGCGGCGGCATCAATGGCGACCGCAACTGGAGTGTGTGCTCGACGCCAGAGAGCGAGGAAGGGAGAGTGGAGAGGTGAGTGGGTGATAGAGCAGCTCGGGCGCTTGGTTTGAGGGGTAGGGGCGCTCGGCAGCGCGTGGCACGGCGCTTGAACGGGCGTCAGCCATGGAGGACGCGTTCTGGTGCATGGCTGCCACGACGCCATTTCGTCGAACACGTGGCGCGCGCGATGGAGCCCGACTTGGAGTCTGTTTTCAGCATATTCCGTGCACATTCAGACCTAGGTGCCATTAGCAAAGTTGCTCTACTCAGGATACTCTACAAACTTGATTAAGGCTGTATGGTCGTTAGAGCTCTTCATCAGCAGGTAATTAAGCCACAAAATGACAGTGTTAGTGCCTTGATAGCGGTTAAGAAAACACAAAATTGAGGACCAAAACGGAGTCAAACTTAGCCCAACTTTTTATATGCTCTTCTCCATAATATAACCTTCAACTTTTATTTTCGGACCAACTCAAGTTGCTTAACGAATTTTGGAGAACGCGGAATGTCAACGTCGTTGCTTAGCGAAACTGACTTAGAATAATTCTAAGTGTTGAAAACCACAGCAAATTCGATCTTGTGACCTCGATTTGACTTATTTCCAAGCTGATCTAGCTCTTAGTCCAAAAACCAAGTTTGTTCTACAAGATATGGACTACAACTTTCATTTAAGGTCCAACCTCAAAACTGATATAGAACCTACTGTTCTACTTTGACCAAAATAGGATCACGATGAAGCTTATATTATCCTTTTTGATCCATTGGTGCATTTTCTGGCCACCTGCTCAACATGAACCCTTCATAACATTTGTTCATGAGTGCAAGTAGAGTTGTTTGAGCAAGGTACCAAGGTTTGGTTGACTTCATAGGTTTCCATCCACTTGATAAAGCAATTCATGCAAAGATATGACTTATCATTTCATGTGACTTTTTGATTCCAAACTTCATGAAACTTTTCCACGGGTCTAGATGGATGCATGTGGATGTAATGTACATGGAAGAAGCATGTTTAGCATTACTCTTGCATAATCTTAACAAGGGTCCATATGTAAGCAATTGTGCGTGGCCCAAGTTTAAGTTGGAGCTCCATCATGTAGATTTGATCTTGACACCTTGATTACCACTTGACATGTCATGTTTGAGCTCAAACCCATTGCTTAACTGGTGATAAACACCTGGGGTGTTACAGCCCTCCCCCCTTAAAGGAATCGCGTCCTGAGATTCGGTGCGAAAGACTTTTTAAGGGAAGAGAAACTTGTCATCCAGTTTCCAACATCAATGATAGCATTAGGCTACTTAACTTTGGAGTATCAGAGAGGCTAATTTGGTCACGACACTTTCTGATACTTGCTCTTCGTCGTAAGTTGTTGGCTGAAGAATTTCCTTCGTTGGCGTCCATAAAGCATTATTATATTGGAAGGAATCCAAGATAGCATTGTCCTACGTACTTCGTCCTTGAGGTATGAAGAGTGATACAAGCGTAGACTAAATACTTGTAATATCTACTTCCTTAGTGGATAAAGCACAGAACTTATGGACTTTGCACTAGATCATAGTCGGTTGACGGATATTCCTTGCAACGGTGCTATATTTGCTCCCAAGATTTGAAAAGTAGTTCTCTACTAAAGTGGCTTGAGCACAACTTCTCGTAAAGGATGTGATCATAGACGGGGTAATCATCCTCTGAGGGCATGAGAAGCTAGTTAACCAATATCCAAGCTGGTTGTAGCGGTGCACTCACTCATATGTCAACTGATGGAAAGCTACATAATGTTCCATGTGTGCAGTGCTCTTTCTCTTATAACAATACTGTATTACCTGAGTCAGTTGAGTGAGCGGTGAATGTGATAGCTGACTCTGTTGACTCAGCGTTTTTGACGACCATTATTTAAGGGAATTCTCGTATCCAAACGGCAACAGTTATCTAAGTTGTATCTGAGGCAACCCCTTGGGTAAAACACATGGAAGACACCTTAGGCATGTCAGCATTGGAGAACCATTGATGCAGAAGGATGTTAGCGAGGCTTGGAGGGCAACATAAGTTGCAAGTAATCACAAAACTAGGGACTAGTTCACTACCAAGTAGGTTAAGTACAATTTGCCTTCGTGGTGCAGTTGCACAGCAAGTTGGGTTTACTTGCATCGTAGCAAAACCAGCTTTCTTAAACTATATTTGCCGTTGAGGCTTCCATTCTTAGGCCAATCAATATCTCAAAAACCATAATCCAAAAATCTATGGTTTGACACCTTTCCAATTACTTTCGAATTGCAAGGGCACAATTTGACTTCTAGAACACCTTGACTACTCACGCATTGCTGATCTAAGCGGGCAAAAGCAAGGCACATAGGGGTGCAATTAGTCTCCTCAAGGGTATGGAGGGTTGCCTAACAGCAATACACCTACAAGTTATAATTTCTTGGCATTAATTACAAACACAACCATCTAATGCAAAAGATGATCGTAGTCACAGCGAAATTGTAGATTCTATACCCTTTTGTTTTCTATTCATATCTCACAAACTACTGCTCCAATATGCACAAATTTTGGTGGTCATGTAGATCCATGGGTCTTCTAACTACTCACCAAAATTCAACTCAACCGGACACCGTTTGATCATCCAAACAATTTATCTACCAAAACTGCTCTGTTCTGAAATGGCAGCAAACCGAGCCGACAAGATATCTCTCAAATCTGATGTTTTACTCAACCAATACTCAAACCAACTTAAGACATTGAAGGGTCCTAAGCAAGGAATGAGATCACCAAGTTTGGGGTCAATCCAACTTCGTTTGAGTCACTAATCGTCGGCTTGAAGATAACCGGTTTAGTACCACAAAATCTGGACAGATTTCGTGTTCTCCCTTTTCTTTGCTTCACTCGTTGAGGTGTGTGTTCTGCACTCTCTAACCTTTCTCATAGCAGCAGCAGCCTTTCTCTAGCTGAAGATGGAGGCTATAGTCTTCCTAACATGTTTCTTAGGTAACAATTTCCACCGTTGATCTAGACATCAACTTGACGATGCACAAGCATTGGACTTGTGGGCTGTTTTCGCAGGGCACAAAGCATTATTCCACATGTAGGGCATTCCTATAGGGACAAGGAACCGTTTATGAATATTCTCTGGCACTTGGTCCAATAGAACCTTGAACAAATCCGTTTGTGGTACCTAGGGCACAATGATGCTGATCAAAACTAGGGATGTGCTTTCGCTAGCTCCTACATAGCCGATACAACGTCTTGTACTATCTGTGTGATTGTCCAAGATGGAATTGACTTGATAGCATAGGTTTTGGAAAACAAAGCAGTAGCTGCATTGCTAAACGGCTTGCTGTTATATTGCTTAACATTGCTCTACGAGACATAGTCTTCGTAATTAGCAAAAAGTTATCACCTAGTTGGAGGTTAAGCTTCCGACTAGTAACTAATCAGTTGTCTCTCAACACTCAAAGTTCCAAATCCTTACTCTTGACCACCACAATAATTGTAATCGAGGCACAAACAGATGGTCGCCATCGAAGTCTACAGATAAGGAGTCACACTAGAGATGGTTGATTTCAGCTGTATGACCATCATGCACCTACAGATCAAGAACTTGAACGGGAGGTTCATGAGCACCCAGTGACCTATTACACCACATGATATCACCATCCATTATCATTAGATTGATAACTTGTCCAACATTAAGTGTTGGATACCTTTCTGATCCAACATGGATGATATAAGTTGCTCATCAGACGATCGACGTCATTACAGGGACAACCAAGTGGAGTCACTTGTCTACCACTTCTTGTAGTCTGTTAATGTTTATGTCGGTGACCAGTTCTTCAAAGGTTATACTTTTTGTGACTTCAACAGGAAGCTCTACTACTTTCAGTCTGATATAGGGATCTTCAATAAGATATGGAGAGATAACCAAGGAAGAGCTCACGTGAAAATAACACATCGGTACAGTTCGGCAATGGATCATGACTAGAAACCTCAATACCAGCGCGCACCCAGCAGCACAACCATGCGTCGACCGCCCACAAGGAGGCCCTAGGTTCTATCGCGGCATCGTAGATCGCTAATCGTGGCACCATTACTGATCATACAACCAAAGCGAAACTTCTAGTGGCACCAATTAGATTGTAAGAACAAGCATTGTGCAAAAGAGGGATAGCAAACAAGGATAGTCACAAGGTTAGGAATCAACAAGGAGGCGATCAGAAGATCAAAACACAATGCAAAAGAACATAGCCTAATTGCCGAAGGCAACTAAGCAGGAGACTCTTGCTTAATTTCCATATACGCCTCGTGTCCACCAAAGTGATTACCAGTTAAAGATTAACATGAGATTTGGTCTTATCGAGCAGCAACATGAGGTCAAGACTGATAAACATCCAGGGACTTGAATGGGTTGGAGACAAAATACACGAGATTCGAGGGACAGAGCCATTGCACTGACTAGAGATTCAGTTGATAAAGCAAAGACATGATCTACGAGTAGAAGGTTCCAAAGCCAAGGTAGATAGCGATTAGTTCACTAGCTCACCAGTAGGAGAAATAACAATAAGGTCCAACAAGGATTTTTGAGCAGGGTCCTCCCACACAGGAGTGGGACAACCACGAAACATGCAAGCATTCAAGGGAACTAAGCTTGGACCTAAGGTTAAGCAAAGGCATAGATAAAGTCTTCGTAGCGCAATGTTCAAGGCTAATAACCACGTGTACAAGCTTAGGTTCCTAAGAGAGAACTTAATTGGAGACGACAACCCTGAGATTATCAAAACTTGGACGCTGCTCCAGGATAGCGCTCTTCCACACTCATCTGCTTACTGAGGACAAAAGGGTGACAACTACAGCACTACCTAGATAATGAGCATCCAAGCCTACATCATGGTCTTAAGCGAGCATTTCGAAACACTCAATCCAATTAGCTTAAATGGCTATTACGAAGCACAAAGCTCGTACATAACAAGCAGTCACCTACAACAACACCACTACACATATCAGGCAAAACACGGTGGTAAGGCACTGTTATCTTTTATTTCCCTTTTTACTGAGTAGGTGGATATCTCTACAAAACAAGTTTTACTTACATTTAGCAATTTAGTTTTCAAAGGGGTGAAGTTTTTGCTAATTAATAACTTGTCATCTATTTCCTTTGGAAGCCAACATACGAGGCAAAGCTAATCACACACTAACTTCAAGCATAGCTATTCAAGCAGCATGGGACAAGGCATTTTGGCTAGCTTCACACAGAGAAAATAGTGACATCACATTGATCGCAAGTTACTTAGCATTAGAACAAGGTGAGGGAAGCATATTTATGCACAAGCACAATCATGATGCATGCTCGTCCTATTCGTCCTCACGAAATTGCCAGCCTAAGGTGGCAATCACGTTCTATGTCGGTGGCATAACATGTACTCTCTTGATATATAGCTAGTCGTCAGCTACATTCAATCTATGCATTCGTGGTTAGCGTACCTGTAGGCAAATTCATTGTAGCCCATCCCCACAAGAGATAATAAGCACACAATGAAAATAGTAAACTAAGATACCCTGCATATATACATCCCCAAATGTATATACTTCGATATCCATAGCTACCCGATAAATATACCCACAATTAAGTACCTTCATATATACATGGGTGTAACATGTAAATATTCCAGTAACCAAAGCTAACTCTCCCCTAGATCGACAGTTGGACGGTCATGCTCTCACAACTCCCACTTACCTGGGCGTATAGGCAATTGATCCATACATTACCATTCAAGTGAATGGCATCCATACAATAGCACGCCGTATGGACGACGAAAGTAAAAACCCCCATGTTAGTACTTAGATAGCCACCTAATAGTCCTTAACTGGGCATAAAGGAGGATGTCGCTAGCATAGTTTTGCAAATTAGTTTTTGACAAATTTGCTTGTAGCTAAAGTTTTAGTTAAAATAGGTTTTTTAAAACCAAAACTTTGTTTTTAAAACAATGTACATGACAGTATTATGCTTAATCTTGCTCTGATGCCAGCTGTAACAGAACCGCCCAATTTATACAAGATCAAGTACGGCTGTCCCCGCTAACACGTTGACACACATATACTTTCACTCATATAAACCCGGTAGTCCGCCGAGTGTCCCGAAAGACCTCGGTAAATCAACATCACAATCAAGATCGTGTGATTAAGCAAATACACATCACATACACAGGGTTGCAGCGGAAATAATATTACAAATGGTTTCACAAATAAAAGTGCGAGTTTGGGTTTCCAAAACCGCTTAGTGAAAGCAACATAGCTTTCAAATGATTACATTAATATAAGTTCCAAATATATTGCTAGCATAAGTGACATCATCCGACAAAAGCATATAGATGAGAAGTAACTATAGAATCACCGAGCCACCGGCGGTTAGCCACCATCTTCACAGGCCGAGAACTCCACCTGCAACATGGTGGGATAAACCCTGAGTACGAGAATGTACTCAGCTAGACTTACCCGTCAAAACCAGAAATAAAGGACACCAAGGGTCATGCAAGGCTTATGAGGTGGGCTAGCTTGACACAGTTGCATAAAAGAGCTTATGAATATAGTGACCAATATAAACTTAGCATCAAGTTTATCATCATTTACCTGTCCACTAGATTAGCACCTGTACTAGAGCACTCACTTATTAGGAGCAATCAATATTAACCATAGCAGGTATAATAAGGCTGTCATCATCATATCATCATTTCTGAACCATTATGTTATTTAGTGTATCTACTTTGGAGATAAGCCCATCAAGTTCTCACTAACCAGGAGAGACGGCGACTCGAATCGAATTACAACTCAGCTGAGGGGGTATTCCTAACTCTCACCCTAGCATACTTTGCAAGGGTAGCCATGGGTCACCTTTGGTACAACTCAAGAACCAAATTCGCGGGTTCGATCAGCGCTAGCACTCTCAGGGATTACCCTTCTGCCAGGACTATCAGGACTTTTAAATCACCTGCCCTTGGACTCACGCCTATAGCTCCCTTCCGAGGCGCACTTTATACTTATCGACTCCCAGCCTGAGGTGAGCTACTCGGCTTCGTGGTCGATCTCCAGACCCGGCCAACTAAGAGAGAGGCATGCGTTCAACATGAACAGGAAAGGCTCCAAGATTCAGTCCTTAATCGACACAGACGGAGTCACTGCAAGCCGGCAAGCCTCCGTCCGGTCTTCATTTCAAATTAAGACTGGTTCTTTTCCACGATAGCAAATATAGCCAACCATGCCATATGTATCTTCCTATCTCTCGCAGGTGACAGGAAATCACCTGACTTCTACCGTGTTTAAGCAGGGCTAAGCACTACACAGGCCTGAGCTACATAGGATTCAGGGTATCAATATCTGGACAAGGATTGGATAACCAATGCAGCAAGTGTTTGCATCCAACACCTAAACTTAATGCAACAATATATATATGTAACAATAATACTGTAACTGCATTTTGAAAATTAGGAGGCTTAATATGCTCCGGGGCTTGCCTGGGATCCGACACAAGTCAGTTCAGTTATGTTGCACCGTCCTGGTGACATCTCAGGTCCTAGCACTTGCTTAGTCCTTCCATCTTCGGGATAGATCCATCAAACGAGGTCTTCGGGTTTGGCTCCAACATCGCATCCTTCACGTGGTGCATCTAGCGTACCTAGATGAGATGCAATATGCAAGTGTATGAATACATGGAAGTGCAATAGACAATGCATCGCATGCAGTAAGTAAGACAAGCACAAGGTTACATTAATCATGCACAAGCACTTCGCATTGCCTACTTAAAATATCGCACAATTTATCATCACACGATAGCAAAGAAGATGACAACCCAAGCATGACATAAATTTCCCAAGATCTCAGGTACTCTAACTCAACCATCATCCAAGGTATGAGCCACACTTAGCAATATACAAGCAAACAACTATAATTGGAATCTGTCAATTTCTGGACATGCAAACAGCAGCTACAAGATTTAGCTATAACTGGAGTTACACAAATCCAAACGACTTACAAGAAGATATTTTGGAAATCTTATGAAATTTTCTACAATTCATTTTTAATCATCTTAGCATGATTCTCAAGTTAACTAAGTCAAATATACCCATTTACAGAAACTGGTCCACAATTGATAGAGAGCAATCAATTCGTAACCCAACTTTAAACAGGCATAACTCACAAACCACAAAACCAAATGCCACCAAATTTTAACAGCAGCTAGATACATGAATTATCTCCAACTTTGTTATTATCACCAAAAGCTCATTCAAACCCTAACTAGATCAAACACTAGCATCTTCCAGATCTGCTCAGAATACAATCAAAACCTGATAGAAGACTTAAAAGTCATGTAACTCCTACACTATCTGGCCTATGACCTTACAATTTTAACACAAGCAAGATCATGAAATTTGCTACAATTTTTGTATTCACTACAACCATAGCAAACATCATTTACACCACAAATATAATTGCACAAGCAAAACTGCAATTGCAACCCAACAGCAGTGGTACAGAAAACTGATAAGAACTTCAGAGAAGCACAACTGGAGTTCTAGACCTCCAACAAACATGAACCATAACTTTTTGAAAAGCCTAGGAAGTTACCTACAACTTTCTTATTCTCATATTAAGATGATTCTATAGTTAGAAGGGTCAATTAATCTAATAATTGCATCTCTGTCCCAAACATAGACAGAAACTGACATGCCATTTTAAACAGCTATAATTGGAGTTATACATGTCCAATAAATGTGGTCCTAGACTTTTTAGAAAGCTTATCAAATTCTAAACAACTTTGTTGTAAACACCTAAAGCTAATTCTACTATTAAGGAGGCTCCACAATACCAACAAGGTAACTCTGTCAGAGTTTGGGCAGAAACAGCCACTGATATTTACGCAAGTATAACTCAAGATCTACTTAACCAAAAATCATGATATTTAGCTTTTTGAAAATCTTAATAAAGGTACTACAACTCATGTATTATCATAAAGTCATGATTCATAACCTAACTAAGCCAATTAATTTAATCTTGCAGACCTATTCAGAATAGTGGTAAGGCAATACAGGTAATTTGTTATTTTTATAGATCTTAAACTATCAAGCCTAAAATACTGAAATTTTTACCAGACATCACTAATCACATCATTAACACTCCATAAAAATTTCACATTAATTGAGTAAAATAACTGCAGTTATAAAAAGAACAAGACATGACTAGCATTAAGAACCTAACTGCCTAAATCTATTTTTACAGCTAAACCTTTAAACTAAAACATGTAATATTATTGATCTAGTACATAGAGAATTTCACAAGGATTCCAAAAAGTCCACATTTACTATTTTACGAATTTTCTATGATTTACTATGAATTTCCAAAGTTCCTGCAAAATAATTACAAACCAGTCCTTATGGCACTATTCACATGAGTCACTGACTTCGCAGTTAGGCCCCTTTACTTTGTCGAATTCAAGCACGGGGTCCCTGACGCGAATCACAGCAGGGAGGTCGTCGGGGATTCGGCCGGTGGCGGCCGGAGAAGGCTCGCCGGCGGCGGCGAGTGGCGGGGAAGCGTCGAGGGACCCGCGCACACCCGCAGGTGCCAACGGCTTGCCCCACAGCGGCCCGAGGCTCGCTGGCCACGTGAGCAGGCGCACGGTGGCCATGGTTGTCTCGTGGCCATGCTCTACAGCGGCGAAGGAAAGCCGAGGAGGGGCGCGCGAGGACCAGGAGAGGACGGCGGAGCCGGTGACGGTGGATGCAGGGCTGCCAGGCGCTCGGAGGTGGAAGAACGACGGCGGCCAGCTCGAGCTCGCGGCGGCATCAATGGCGGCCGCGACTAGAGTGCGCGCTCGACGCCAGAGAGCGAGGAAGGGAGAGTGGAGAGGTGAGTGGGTGATAGAGCAGCTCGGGCGCTTGGTTTGAGGGGCAGGGGCGCTCGGCAGCGCGTGGCACAGCGCTTGAACGCGCGTCGCCCATGGAGGACGCGTTCTGGTGCATGGCTGCCACGACGCCATTTCGTCAAACATGTGGCGCGCGCGATGGAGCCCGACTTGGAGTCTATTTTCAGCATATTCCGTGCACATTCAGACCTAGGTGCCATTAGCAAAGTTGCCCTACTTAGGATACTCTACAAACTTGATTAAGGCTATATGGTCGTTAGAGCTCTTCATCAGCAGGTAATTAAGCCACAAAATGATAGTGTCAGTGCCTTGATAGCGGTTAAGAAAACACAAAATTGAGGACCAAAACGGAGTCAAACTTAGCCCAACTTTTTATATGCTCTTCTCCATAATATAACCTTCAACTTTTATTTTCGGACCAACTCAAGTTGCTTAATGAATTTCGGAGAACGCGGAATGTCAACGTCGTTGCTTAGCGAAACTGACTTAGAATAATTCTAAGTGTTGAAAACCACAGCAAATTCGATCTTGTGACCTCGATTTGACTTATTTCCAAGCTGATCTAGCTCTTAGTCCAAAAACCAAGTTTGTTCTACATGATATGGACTACAACTTTCATTTAAGGTCCAACCTCAAAACTGGTATAGAACCTACTGTTCTACTTTGACCAAAATAGGATCACGATGAAGCTTATATTATCCTTTTTGATCCATTGGTGCATTTTCTGGCCACCTGCTCAACATGAACCCTTCATAACATTTGTTCATGAGTGCAAGTAGAGTTGTTTGAGCAAGGTACCAAGGTTTGGTTGACTTCATAGGTTTCCATCCACTTGATAAAGCAATTCATGCAAAGATATGACTTATCATTTCATGTGACTTTTTGATTCCAAACTTCATGAAACTTTTCTATGGGTCTAGATGGATGCATGTGGATGTAATGTACATGGAAGAAGCATGTTTAGCATTACTCTTGCATAATCTTAACAAGGGTCCATATGTAAGCAATTGTGCGTGGCCCAAGTTTAAGTTGGAGCTCCATCATGTAGATTTGATCTTGACACCTTGATTACCACTTGACATGTCATGTTTGAGCTCAAACCCATTACTTAACTGGTGATAAACACCTGGGGTGTTACAACCGGACGCTGGCCTCGACAGGACCGGCGCATCCGGTCAATGACAATAGTTGGGCATGGTCTTGGTCAAGTGACTGGACGCTACACACTAAAGGTGATAGGACGCGCAGGGCCTACGTCTGGTCATGTGTGACGTATGGTGACGTAGGCGATGCTGAAGTTGGCACGCGGGCGCAGAGCTGATCGGACGCTGGTCTGCGTCCGGTCACAAATCAGAGGCTCGAGGAGCTCTCTAGAAATGACTAGACTCTAGCTAGTCTGCGTCCGATCGTGCAGGAGCGGACGTGTCCGGTCGCAAAATAGAGGCTCAGGGAGCTCTCTAGAAATGACCAGACTCAGGCGTAGCAGCGTCCGATCATCCTCGCAGTGCATTCTGTCGCAACTTAACCATTGAGATCGGGTGCTCAGTATTTGAAGCCAGGAATGATGTGGCAGCCATCCGTTGACCGAACGCTGGTAGGGTGTGTCCGGTCAATTCGACCGACATGTCTGGTCGCTACAATTTTTACCTAGTGAAGGGGTAACAGCTATTTTAGTCCGTGTGGCTATAAATAGAAAGGGGGGCTTGAAAGCTCTAGTTTGGTTTTGGTGAATTGATGAAACCCGAAGTGCTAACCTAGTTTATCAAGTGATCATGAGATAGGTAGCACATTCCAAGTGGTGAAGCAAATGAAGATCATGACACGATGATGGTGATGCCATGGTGATGATCAAGTGCTTGGACTTGAAAAGAAGAAAGAGAAAAACAAAAGGCTCAAGGCAAAGGTATAAATAGTAGGAGCTATTTTGTTTTGGTGATCAAGACACTTAGAGAGTGTGATCACATTTAGGTTCGATAGCCGTACTATTAAGAGGGGTGAAACTCATATCGGAATGCGGTTATCAAAGTGTCACTAGATGCTCTAACTCATTGCATATGCATTTAGGAACTAGTGGAGTGCTAACACCCTTGAAATTTTTTTGTGAAAATATGCTAACACATGTGCACAAGGTGATACACTTGGTGGTTGGCACATTTGAGCAAGGGTTAGGAACTTCACCGGTGGAGTGTTCGTCCGTAGAGTGCGGACAGTCCGACGGTGCCACCGGTACCCTAAACTCAGGTGAACGTGGTCACTGTAAGTGACCGGATGCTGGTCTCTAAAGAACTGGCACGTCTGGTCAGAAGCAACAGAAGAAGCGCAGCGTCGGTCGTCGACTGGGCGCTGGCGCTGAAACGATTGGACGTTGGCTGGCTGCGTCCAGTCACACTAACATGGTCATGCATAGGGGAAACGCCTAGTGATTGGACGTAGGTGAGTCCGGTCGAGCATGACCGGACGCGTCCGGTCGTGAAAAGTTGTCTCTGGATGCTTACCGGAAACGACCGGACGCTGGGGTTCAGCGTCCGGTCACTTTGAGCTGCTGCGTCCGGTCATCACTTGACCGTTAAGATCGGGCGATCAACATTTGAAGAGAGGGGACACGTGGCACGCATCGCGTGACCGGACACTGAGGTCTAGCGTCCGGTCGATATGACCGGAGCGTCCGGTCACCCCGTGTTGTGCCCAGTGAAGGGATATAACGGCTCTATTTCATGGGGGCTTCTATTTAAGCCCCATGGCTAGCTCAAGCTCACTCTCTTGGCCATTTACATTGACATAGCAACCTTGTGAGCTTAGCCAAAGCCCTCCCACTCATCTCCATCATAGATTCAACATCTTTGTGAGATTGGGAGAGAATCCAAGTGCATTGCTTGAGTGTTTGCATCTAGAGGCACTTGGTGTTCGTGTTTCGCTGTAGGATTCGCTTGTTACTCTTGGTGGTTGCCGCCACCTAGATGGCTTGGAGTAGCAAAGATCGTCGAGCGAAGGGTGGTGATTGTCTCCGGCTCCGATCGTGGTGATTATGAGGGGTTCTTGACCTTTCCCCGACGGAGAGCCAAAAGGTACTCTAGTGGATTGCTCATGGCTTATGTGATCCTCATCTTGTGTAGGTTGTGAGGCACCCTATTGAGGGTTTGGCGTGTGAAGCCAATTAGCGCGTGAACCTCCAAGTGAGTGAATTGCCACAACGAGGAGTAGCTTGCCGGCTAGCAAGTGAACCTCGGTAAAAAATTATTGTGTTCATCATTTGATTCCGAGGTGATTGGTCTTCATTGGTATTCATTTTTGTGATTGATTGGCTCCTTCCTCGACACGGCGGTATAAACAAATTGCTCACTCCCTTTACTTTACCGCAAACTAGTTGTCAAGCTCTTTAGTGTAGCTAGTTGTGAGAGCTTGTTAGTTTGGTTAGTGTGGCTCTTTAGTTAGCCTTTGAGAGCACATTAACTTAGTGTAGTGTCATAGCTTTTGTGTGGATAGAAACTATATAAACTAGAATTATGGTAGGTGGCTTGCTATTTTAGTAGACTAGCACAACACTTGCTTCGTCTTATAATTATCTAACCGGTTTGTTAAGTGTTGTTGTAGAAATTTTTAATAGGCTATTCACCCCCCCTCTAGCCATTAGGACCTTTTAGGGCTCGGCCATCGCTGAGTCAGAGCACCTTGGGGGACTTTGTGTCTATGCTTGAGAGTGCTTAGGAGCCCTCCATTTCACATATGCTTGATAGTGATCATCCGATTGTGTGAGAGAGCGATTCTAGTGCGATTGCATCATGAGGTTGCATCTAGTGGCACTAGGTGATCGAGTTGTAAGCTAGTGATGCTTGTTACTCTTGGAGGTTGCCACCTCCTAGACGCCTTGGTGGTGGTCTCCATCGAAGCCTGCAAGAAGCTTGTGCGGTGCTTCAGAGAAGAGCTTTGTGAGGGGCATTATGCTCGCCCCGCGGGAGCCGCGAAGAGCAACTCTAGTTGAGCGTGTCATTGAGCTACCCTCACTTTCGGGGTAATTTCTTGCGGTGCCCGATGTGTGGGCTTGGCGGGTGATGCCAATTAGCCACCGAACCACTAAGTGAGCGGTCGACACAACGGGGACATAGCGTGTTGGCAAGCACGTGAACCTCAGGAGAAAATCACTGTGTCAACATTGTTCTTCCCGTTGGTTTGCAATCCCCTTACACAAGCTTGTAATTACTTTCAAATACATTGTGCTTGTGTAGTTGCTCTTATAATCAGTTAGCCTGTGTAGCTCACCAGTTACCTTCTTACTTGTGTCGCATAGAAGTAGCTCCCTTGCGTGGCTAATTTAGTTTGTGTAACCTTATTAGTAACTTTGCTTAGTTTGTGTAGCTAAGTATTTGCACTATCTAATTTGACATTGGTTGCCTTGTTATTGAGCATTGCTAGTGAGCTTAGGAGCTTTTGTGCTTTTGCTTACTAGCATGTATAGGAGCTCCCTCATTGCTTAAAGTACTAGTGGCATAGGTTTGTGTGATATTGCTCCTGGAATTGGATAGGTGAGCTCTAGCTAGCCCAACACCTTTGTTAGCTAATTAGGATCTTTACAAGGTGCTTGTGAACTTCGATAGATGGGTGTAGTCTTGGCTAGACCGATTGTTTTAATTCTATATTTGTTTTGGTTAGCCGGCGCGATTAAATTTAGAAAGAACTATTCACCCCCCTCTAGTTCGCCATCTCGACCCTACAACCGTTGGCAGCTGAGTGTTGGCCCAAATTTTTTCATCACTCCATGGCATCGAGCTCCGTATGTTTTCATGCGTTTCAGATGTATGTTTCATCTGGTGTTGCATGCATTTCATCTGGATATTGTATATGTTGCATGACTATACACGTATGTTGCAAGTGTATATTTCAAATGTTTCATCTATTTATGTTTTATATGTTGCGATGGCTATACACGTATGCGACATGTTTGTTTCAAATGTTTTAACTGTTTCAAACGTATGTTGCAAGTGTTTTATCAGGATGTTCCATATGTTGCAGTGGCTATACATATATGTTGCAACCGTATGTTTCAAATGTTTCACCTATTTCAGATGTATGTTGCATCAAGTGCTTCATGTTGCAAGTGTTTTCATTAGCAGGCGTAGTATATTTCATGCGTTTCAGATGTATGTTTCATCTAAAAGTTGCATGTGTTTCATCTAGATGTTGCATATGTTGCATTGATTATACATGTATGTTGCAAGTGTATGTTTCAAGTGTTTTATCTGATTCAGATGTATGTTGCAAGTATTTTATCTATATGTTTCGTATGTTGCAATGGCTATACACGTATGTTGTAAGTGTATGTTTCAAATGTTTCATCTGTTTCAAACGTATGTTGCAAGTGTTTTATCTGGATGTTGCATATGTTGCAGTGGCTACACATGTATGTTGCAAATGTATGTTTCAAATGTTTCATCTGTTGCAATGGCTACACACGTATGTTGCAAGTGTATGTTTGAAACGTTTCATCTGTTTTAAATGTTTATTGCAAGTGTTTTTATCTGGATGATGTATATGTTGCAGTGGCTACACATATGTTGCACCATATGCTTCAAATGTTTCACCTATTTTCAGACGTATGTTGCAACAAGTGCTTTTATGTTGCAAGTGTTTTCATTAGCAGGCGCAGTATGTTTCATACATTTCATATGCATGTTTCATTTGTTTCATCTGATGTTCCTTGTGTTTCACATGGATTTTGCAAAAGTAGATATGGTGTTGCAAATGTAGATCTGGTCCCCACCTGCATGCGCGTCCACGGGCCCACAGCACAGAAGCGAAGCAAGGGGCGTAGCATCATGTAGGGGCACGGGCGTGGGTGGTCCCCACCTGTATGCACGGGCACGCAACACGGAACAAAGTGAAACATGCAGCAGGAGGCACGGGCTTGCGTGCGTACGTGCAACACCATGTGGGGGCAGGCGGGCAGGCGCACAGTTGCAGCCGCATGCGAGACAAGTGAGGCAGGCAGCAACAGGCGCATGACTCACCAGGCATGTGGGGTGGGCACAACAAGCGGGGGCAGGCGCGGGCGTCCGGACGGGCGCTAAAATGTAGTGGAACTTTACCATTTGGGTTAGTGTCCAACTCAACACGGATGCTCAAATTGTTGGTAATTATTATGTGACATGCTTATCGATAGAAAGACATATTTGTTAATCTTAAGGTCTTCCGGCTAAGTTTCTCATATGTGTACAAAACAACAGAATTGAATATGCGCTTTTATGGTGGTGAGTGTGCAAGCGCGTACATAACCATTTGTGCCTATATTTTGCTAAAAGTTACAAAAATTGAAAAAAAAAGTTCTGCTACAAAATAATGCATCTAAAATTGATTCCTAACTTTGAAACAACTAAATTTAGGCAAAGTGTGATAATAAGAAAGTGTGTCAAACAAACCAGATGCCACACTTATAATAAAATTTGACATGAAAGTGACTGTGATATGTGAAGCATAACGCTAAGAAAGTCTAAAGTGTCATAGCTATGTTGTGAAGTAAACACATGCCTAAAAATCAGTAGCCATGAATTTTACTGCAGATTCGGAGTGAACGAAAACGACCTTGCGATTAAATTACATTCCATCCACATCCATGGGTAGTAATTCGATGATTATTTGGCGATATATCGCTTAGGTGCCATTCGTAAGATACGCTGATGTGAGCTTTTCACACTGTTTTAGCTTACTGAATATGAAATGTTGGGTGGAGACGGTGACAGAAGAATAATCACTGGAATAAAGACAAATTGCTGGAAGCAGTTGAGGTCGTTAACTTGCACATCACAACGTTGTTGGAGAAAACCGGTGTCGTCACACTCGCCACTCCTTGATGCTGATCGAAACAGGAGCACGCACACTCTGCTTTCTTGCCGGATCGCGTAGATCTTCTCGGGAACATATGTCCCGTTCGCTGGTCTTAAACTTGGCTGAAACTGACTAAAAACATTGTTTCGGCTGAATTATTATGAGAGAAAAAACACTGTTCCGGCTGAAAAAAAAAGAAGCCGAATAAGTCGAATATGGAATAAGCCGAACGAGGCCATATTCTACTGCTTGCACAGTAGTTGTGATAGATGATGTTCCGGTGAACTTTTACACGTACTACATTGTGCCATTTTTTTAAAAAAAAGTTCAAGTAAAGGTTGTTGGTGATAAAATTCGAGATGGCAACAGATTTAAAGGCGAAGAATATGCATCAAATGCGCAGAGACGGGGGCGAATTCAACTTTGCCACCAGCTTTGGTCCTAGATGAAAGTATCATTTTAGGTTTAGTCTAAATAAAACTATCTTACCTCTAACTAAACTAGTAGAAAATAGTATTAGAGATGTTTTACGGTGCTTGGGAGGAACCATAGGTTCCTCTCTATGAAAATTATCTCAACTGTGATCTTAAAACAGACTAATTAAATTGTAGTTAAGACTAGTCTAGTAATTGCAACATTAATACATCCGCCCAGCGCTCGGCTCCCGGGGCATCATCGGCGTTGGGCCTGCCTCGCGCTCCTCCCCCCGTCCTGGTCCATCGCCGCCTCCCTCATGCACTTCCTCGGGCTCCGCACTTCGCTGGCCTCGTCAGATGCCCTGGGCTGGAGTCTGGAGGAACATGTCATGCAGGAGCCTGACCACGCACCCTAGCTTAGCCGCTGATCGGCGCTCGCGTGCGTTTGCGTCCACCAGCTGCGGGAGACGATAAGAGAGAGAGAGAGAGAGAGAGAGAGCAGAGAGGGAAGGAGCTGCAGGCCTGCCCAATGGACGCCGCGTGTGCCAGGGAGCCCCGCGCGCGCCAGAGCTTGTGCCCGGCAGGTGCCACCGCGCCGCCGTGATAGAGGGAGCTGCATGAGAGGATAAGAAAGAGAGGGAGCTGCGGACATAGAGGACGCCCAGGAGACAAGGAGCATAAAGTACTATTGTACCCTTTAAATTTATTTTGAAAACAATTCCTGATCTATATATTTTTGGTTCCAGGCCCACACATTACTGCACAAAAATATTTTGCAAGGCGTTTTGAAATGGGCCTCGGAGGCGGGCAGGCTTTTAAACCGCCTCGGTTAATGCCTGGGATTAACCGATCATTTTTTATTAACCGAGGCGATCACCGTCAACCGCCTCGCAAAATCGATTTACTGAGGCCCTAAAATCTATTAGAGGCCTGCCTCAGAAATTCAGGCCATTTTTGGAGGAGGGCCTCTTAAAATGGCCCGCCTTGGTTAATATGGCCGAGCCCACTAACTGTTGGCAAAGCCCATATGAGCCCGGTTTTAACTAGGAGTATATATACTGAGGAAACCCTAGGCCACTCTTCTAGCCCCCGTCCCTCTCCTAGCCGCGCCCCTTTTCCCCACGCGCAGTCGCGTCTCCCTCCCATCTCCTCTCCCCCACCCGCTCTCCTCCAGCAGACCAGCATGCTCTCCCTCACGTCAACGGGCTCCTGCGGCGGCGGGGCTCAATGGCGCAACCCCGTCGTGCTCGGTGGCGGGGCTTGGTGGCGCGGCCGCCCATCGGAGCTCGTTGGCGCGGTGGTGGACCTCCCGTCGGGCTCCGGCAGCTTAGTGGCGCGGTGGCAGGGTGCGGTGGCACGGCCTCCCGTCGGGCTCCAGCGGCGGCGGACTCGGTGGCTCCAGCGGTGGGTTTCCCTTACCCTCTCTTCTCCCGTCGGGCTCGAGCGACGGGTCTCTCTCACCCTTTCTCCGAGCGGCCACCACCAGATCCGCCGAGGAGAAGCCCGATGTGGCGAGGAGGAGCCCGGATCTGGCGAGCGGGTGTAGCGTCGGGGATCGGTGGCGGCACAGATCCGACGAGCGCATCGGCGGCGCGTGGATGGGCTCAGTGGGCCCGTGGATGGGCTCGCCGGGCTTATCCATGTGTTTTCCTTTTTGGGGGGCTTTTTATTCGATTTACCGAGGCGGCCATCGAACCGCCTCGGAAAAGATCCCATTTACCGTGACCTTTTGATCGAGGCGGTTGGGATGCCCGCCTAGGTTAAGCATTTATGCTCGCCTCGGTAAAGTTTCCTGTAGTAGTGACATATTTCAGGTTCCAGCCCACAACTTAAGTTTCTCTACAATGATTCTTCTTTATTTTATAGTCATTCGATCTATCCAATTGTATGGCTCTAGTTTTTTTCAAGCACCGTAAAATATCACATAGTATTAATATATTTATAACTTCAAATAGTTATATTATGAAAGTTTATTTCCGGACGAATCTAATAGTGTTTATTTAATATGTTAAATAGTAGTATCTTTTTATATAATTTGGTCAAACTTATTTTGAGTGAATACTATTTTAGATATTAAATTGTTCTTGTGACAGTTGACATGGTGGATGAGGCCATGCATGATAAGACATGGCATCGATAATGCTCAGCGGATCCTTGGCATCCACCGCCCACTTGATGTACTGTGATGGCTGATGCACCACTTGCCAAATCATTGTCTTCTGCTCGCCAAAGAAATTTCTAACACACAATGACAATGCGCAGCTCTTATACAAGTAGAAACACACGCACAATGCAACTTGATCCATGGAAGATTCTCAAACCTATAAATTAAGAAGCTGGTAACCATTTTGATTGCCTAAACTTAGCATCAAAACTAAAGAGAATATTTTTGTGTGTTGGAAACCATTTTCATATGTCCATTTGCTGCGTTGGTTCAAGTCTTTAAAAGATCCTTTTGCCACCGATGAGCTTTTAGTTAGATATAATTTCTCGATCGTGTACCACTGGAAAACTTTGAAATTCTCGATCTACATACCATTAGAAAACTTATTGTGGCTTCCACCACTTCGGTCGGCCTTTGATAAAAAATGGCCAAAGTGAGTTGTGAACTTTGATGATCTGAAGTATGTCACACACTAACACGTTCACTGGTGCAAGGCTTTTTACTCCTGGTTGGAAAACCCCTTTAGTCCCGGTTTCTTAACCGGGAGCACCAATCTGGGACTAAAGGTATCATCTTTTAGTCCTGGCTTGACGCCCGGGACTAAAGGGGGGCCTTTAGTCCCGGTTGGAAACACCAATCGAAAGTAAATGGGGCCTCCAGGTCTGGTCAGGGACCGCCACGGGGCAGGACCTTTAGTTCCGGTTGGAAACACCAACCGGGACTAAATGTCCCTCTCTCTTTTTTTTTCCTTTTTCTGATTTCTATTTTTGGTTTCTTTTTCATTTAATGATTAGTTTTGATATTAAAATACATTTTCGAATACGCTGCTAATAGTAATATATATGTGTACTTCGCACGCGTAAGTTTTCGTTCAAACTTTGTACATAAATAACAAACGAATATACGCGTACATGCAAATATATATGATGATCATATATATACACACGTTATTTTATGTACATATAATATGTGCATACATATATATAAGGCTGGACGAAAAACTCGAAGCTCGTTAACTCGCTCGGCTCGTGGCTGGCTCGACTCGGCTCGGCTCGGCTCGTTATGATAACGAGCCGAGCCGAGCCAGGATTTTAGCTCGTTAGCTATAACGAGCCAACTCGAGCCAGCTCGTGAGCCGCTCACGAGCTAAACGAGCCAAGCTTCCAGGAAAAAAAGTATCAAAACTTGTATTAGTTTTTGTATTACTTCATGTCTTGCACTTTACAATTGACTGGTAACTGGTCTAGACCCTATAAATTGACTGGTAACTGGTCTAGATGCATTTCTTTTGTATTATTATTATTCTCAAATTTTAGATAAATACAAATATTATATTTTGTGTATTTTTTATACCTGGCTCGCGAGCTTAACGAGCCAGCTCGAGCTTTTAACGAGCCGAGCCGAGCTGGCTTTCTGGCTCGTTAGGATAACGAGCCGAGCCGAGCTAGCTCATTATCTTAACGAGCCAGAACGAGCCGAGCCCAAACGAGCCGAGCCGGCTCGTTATCTAGCCTTACATATATATATATATTACAAAGGTTTGATATATAAATTGTTTATGTCCTTAGCAATTCACTCCTCCAGATTTGGCATCCACGTTTCGTTCGGGTCATTGTAGAACTCGCCGTTGGGGTTGATGACCTGGTCATTTAGAAATCCTGCTATAGTCTCTCGAATTGCTTTAAGTTGGTCAAGTCGTATGACTCTTTTCCTCAACCATTCAGTCTTCAATAAAAGTTAAAGGAAAAAAGTATTAATATATATATATATGTATTGCTTATGTAATTACTTATACGTACAAATGAGAGCAATAAAGAAATTGTAAATATACGATCGAAATAATATAAAGGAAAAAGTATTTATATACGTACTTTGAGTTGCTCTTCAGGAGTTCTTTTTTAGTACGCCATGATGAACTCGCAAACATAGTATCCGCAGTAGTTGTTACACTGCTCCTGCCTTAGAACCCACTTTTACGACAAAAAAATCATTTAGAGTGAATTGAAATCATCATATGGTGTTAATTGAATATAAATGTGTAGTTATAGTACTTACTTTGTGTGCGATTACATCCAGTGGCGCTTTGCAATGTTTTATTTTTTGTTCCTCAATGAACCTTTTCCGAACCCTGCTCCCAATAAAATAAAAAAATAATTTAACCTTTAATAATTGTTGAGAGATCGGCGCCATTATATATATATGTTGTTATAGAGAAACTAAATTAATTACCCTTGTATAATATCTATCATGTCTTGATACTCCGTTTGCGGTTTTCTCAACGAGTCTAAGATTTTCAATCTACTATTGGCCATATCGATGACCATCAATATCCAGTGATTGCTGTTGTCGATGGGGAACCCTACGGGCCCCCCATAGACCATACTGCAGGGAGGTAGGCTTTGGTAACAAGGCCTACAGCCCAATCGCCAAGAAGAACGCGAAGCAAAGCCACGTGCAAAACCAAAACTCCAACTCAAACTATACAAGGAAAGACGCTTGAAGCGTAGCTTAGGACTCTGACCTTGTATCCGAATAGGACACAAACAACGCCTCTCAGCGCCTGGACTATAAAGGGCTGGTGAGGGTACCCATTGTAAGGGAAGAACGCATACCCGATACTCAAAGCAATACAACGCAAACAGGCTAACGCCAAAACTGGACGTAAGGTTATTACTCGACTAAGTCGAGGGCCTGAACCAGTATAAATCGTGAGTCTCTTTGCGTAACCGCCGAATTCCGCTATTCGCCGAAGCCCGAACAACTGTCCCGGGTACCCCCGTGGCAGGCTATCGGTGGTAAAACATCGACAGCTGGCGCGCCAGGTAGGGGCTTTCGACAAATTTTTTCTCGAGAGTTCGGCGGACCTCAACCTTAAGATGACCTTTTTGGCGGGAACAACCTTTGTCTTCGGATCCTGGATCTGCAAGGCTGACGGCGACGGCAAGCTTCGTACCTGTCTCCGAGAAGAAAAAGAATTCGATGACGAAGTTCAATACAAACTCGCCGAGAAGATGATGAAACTCTCAACTTCGGATACAACTCGGAATAAGGAAGAAAGTGGATACGAAACTGACTCTAAAAAAGAGATACAACCCGATTCCAAGACAATCTTCACGGCACAAGAGCCAAGCCTAATTGGACTCAGAGACACAACAACGATCGCGAAGGGATACGACCCGTACAACTCAAAGAAGAACTTGGGAACTTACGGACTGCGCAACACGGCATCAATCTATCAACACTTTACCCAAAACAAGATGAACTCAGCAAGAAGAATACTCCTGGAGGGCGCACAAGAAGGGATGATCATGACAATGACCCCACAAGATTGTGTGGTGCATTGGCCAGGTTCTTTCACCTCAAGCAAAGTCCAGACTGGCACGCACGTTAAAGAACTACCTTATCAAGAAGGAAAAGAACTCGGATCCAGCTCAGAAGCTACAGATAGCTCAACCAAACGAAGGATGGAATATCATATAAGAAGAGCTCGGAAGAGGTATACTGTATACATGGCAGAGCAGTTAGAACAACCTTTGGAACCACCACAGATACCAGATATAAAATCTTCAGACGAATCAGAAGGTAACATCTCGCCAGATAAGAAAAGCAACAGCAACGAAAATGATGAGCAAAGACTAGCAAGGCTAAAGAAGAACAAATTGAAAGCTGAAAGGAGGAACCGGGCTAAACAAAGGAAGCAAGTCTGGAATAAATACAAAGCGGAGCTAATGGAATACAATAGAAAGAAGGCGGAAAAAGAAGCCACAAAAATACAAAAAGGGAAAGAATTGAAGAATTAACAAAGGAGTTGTACACCCTCACAAATAACGGGAAAGCAAAGGAAGACCAGAAGAAAGAAGTCAGGGGATCAGAAAAACAACCCGGCGAAGAAGTTCCACAGGAGCCACAAAGAGAGCAGCCACCCAAAAAAATTGAATTTTCAAAGGATAGGACCAGTAGAAAGTGCTGATATCAATGGAAGGAAGGAACACTACTCAAAGCAACAAGAAAGAGACAAACCAGAATTGAGCCAACGCTACCAAGAAATATCAAGAAGATTTGACAAAGAAGATGACTACTGAGAGTCTGAGTTAAAAGAAGACAGGTCTTATTACAGAAGGGCAAGATCGCCAGATTACGGAAGAATGGAACCATACGACAGATTCCCTTGTTTCGCAGGAAGACTACAAACTTTAAAGCTACCGCACAAGTTTAAACCAGCAAATCATTCCAAGTATGATGGCAAAGTCGAACCAAGACAATGGCTAAGGGTTTACTCCCAATCTATTGAATTAGCTGGAGGAGACGACGACATCAAGGCTCTATTCTTCCCAATGGCCCTCGAAGCAATGCCGCTACAATGGTTTGACAAATTGAGGCCAAGATCAATCAGGTATTGGGAAGACTTGCAAGAAGCTTTCTGCAACAACTTCACAGGCATTATTACCCATCCAATGACTGTAGCCGAATTGAAAGGAGTAAAGCAAAGGAGAGGAGAAAGTCTAAGGGAATACTATAGAAGATTTGGAGAATTCAGGGCTCAAGTCCATGACATTACTGATAGGGAGGTGATAGAGGCCTTTGTAGAAGGAATCTGGGCAAACTGGCAATACAAGGACTATTTCAATGAGAATCCAAGAACAAATGAAGACTTCAAGAAGGTTGTTGAGAAGCTAATTTCGTCAGAAGAAAGAACTCGGCATAGATTTGCTAGGGACAACCAAGAGAATAGAAGACCCGATTACAGACAGCAAGACAAAAGACCAAGGCAAGACAATATGGTGGCAACCACAGACACCAAAAGAAGATACAATGGCAACGGCAATGATAACAATGGTAGCAATCACAATGGCAACTACAACAATAGCAACAACCATAACAACAGCGGTTACAACAGTAATAGCAACTATCAGAGTAACAACTACCGAGGAAGAGCGTCGGAAAACATAGAAAACATGCCGTGTCACATACACCTAGGGGCCAGACACAAGTTAGTTGAATGCAGCACTTTTCAGCGGCAATTCATGAAGAGAGAAAACAGGAATCAAAACAACTCGGAGCCAAAGCAAGAAGAATCCAAGAAGAAGGAAAAGAGAGCTGAAGGAGATTATCAAGAACCCCAACGCCAATTAGCGGTGATATTTTCAGGTGTTCCTAACACACGAAGCAAAAGACAAGAGAAACTAGCTCACAGAGCCATCATGGCAGCTGAACCAGCCATCCCAAGATATCTAGATTGGTCAGAGTACCCCATCCACTTCACAAGAGAAGACCAATGGACCAGTGCAGCAAACGCAGGATGCTACCCGCTGGTACTAGGTCCGACTATCGTAGGAGTAGCAGTAACTAAAGTACTCATCGATGGATGAGCCGGGCTTAACATAATTTTCGTAGATACTCTCAAAAGGATGAATCTAGATTGTGAAGATCTAATGACACCCACAAGCACACCATTCTACGGAATAGTACCCAGCAGAGCAGTTATGCCCCTCGGACAGATAACCCTACCCATCACCTTTGGCACACCAGACAAATACCGGACAGAATTCATCAAATTCGAAGTTGCAGACTTTGAATCATGCTACCACGCAATACTTGGGAGACCAGCTTTAACAAAATACATGGCAGTACCACATTATCCATACCTACTGCTCAAGATGCCAACAACAAAGGGCGTATTATCATTGAAAGGAGATCTAAAGAAAGCACATGATTGCGATGTACAAGCAGTACAAATATCCAAAAGATTACAAGATATAAAGGAAGGAAAGGAGATTGCAATGCTGGCCAACGAAATGAACCCAGATGAGATTAAGATACCGGCTAAGAAGCCAAGCAACTTCGCACCACCAAAAGAAGCCGCTACCAAGACTATTGACCTATTGACTGGTGATCCAGAGAAGACGGCAATCATCAGTGCAAATCTCGACCCCAAATAGGAACTCGCGCTCACCAACTTTCTTCGGGACAACAAAGATATTTTCACTTGGAAGCCAGCAGACATGCCAGGGGTCCCAAGGGAGTTGGCTGAGCACATAATTGATGTGAACAAAGGGTCCAAACCCGTTAAGCAGAAGTTATGAAGATTCGCTCTAGATAGAAAAACAGCAATCAAAAAAGAGATCACCAAGCTCATGGCAGCAGGATTCATCAGAGAAATAATCAACCAGGATTGGCTTGCCAACCCGGTCCTAGTAGAGAAGAAAAATTCAAAAGAATGGCGCATGTGCATCGACTACACAGACCTCAACAAACATTGCTCAAAAGATCCATATGTCCCACCAAGAATTGATCAAATCATCGACTCGACAGTAGGATCAGCTCTGTTATCCTTTCTAGATTGCTATTCAGGCTATCATCAAATATCCTTAAGAGAAGAAGACCAAAGCAAGACATCGTTCATTACACCCTTTGGGGCATATTGCTATAAATCAATGCCTTTTGGGCTAAAAAATGCAGGGGCAACATATCAAAGAGCAATTCAAACTTGCTTGGGGAGTCAAGTCAGAAGAAATGGAGAAGCATACATTGATGATGTAGTAATCAAGACAAAAGAACTTAGATCATTGATAGAAGACCTTGAGGAGACTTTCAAGAATCTAAAAGCATGGCAGTGGAAGCTAAACCCCACAAAGTGTGCTTTTGGGGTACCATTAGGACAACTACTCGGGTTTCTAGTCAGTAACCGAGGAATTGAAGCAAGTACAAAGCAGGTTAAAGCCATTATGGATATGAAACCTTCAAAGAAAGTTAAAGACATACAAAAGCTTACAGGATGCATGGTAGCACTCAACAGATTCATCTCCCGACTAGGAGAAAAAGGGCTACCTTTCTTCAAATTATTGAAAAAGGCAGGAAATTTTGAATGGACAGAAGAGGCAGAAGAAGCATTCCAAAAGTTAAAAGAATACTTGGCATCATCACCAGTAATGACACCACCAAAAAACAAAGAGGACATGATGCTATACATTATAGCAACCAAGAACATTGTCAGCACAACAATTGTGGTTGAGAGAGAAGAACCTGGACACGCATACAAAATGCAAAGACCAGTCTATTACATAAGCGAAGTACTAACAGAATCAAAAGTGAGATACCCACACGTGCAAAAACTACTTTATGCAGTGTTGATATCATCAAGAAAGCTGAGACATTATTTCCATGAACACAAGATTACAGTGGTAACCAATTTTCCACTTCAAGACATTCTACGCAACAAAGATGCAACAGGCCAGATATCAAAATGGGCAGTAGAACTCGGTGCTCTCAACCTTGACTTCAAACCAAGAACAGCAATCAAATCTCAAGCATTATCCGACTTCATTGCTAAATGGATAGAAATCAGTCAAAAAGAACCCGAACCAATACTTGATCATTGGAAAATATATTTTGACGGTTCCCTAAAGTTAGGAGGAGCTAGAGCAGGAGTACTATTCATATCACCAGAAGGGAGACAGTTAAAATATGTGCTACAAATACTTTGGCAGGCAACTAACAATGAGGTAGAATACGAAGCATTAATACACGGTCTAAGAGTTGCAAGCTTGCTTGGGATCAAAAGACTACTTGTCTACGGTGATTCAGCTATAGTAATCAATCAAGTCAACAAGGATTGGGATTGTACAAAAGATAATATGGATGCGTACTGTGCAGAAGTCAGAAAATTGGAGAAAATTTTCCAAGGGCTCGAAATCCATCATATACTAAGAGATTCCAACATTGCAGCAGATATGCTAGCCAAATTAGGATCAGATAGAGCAAAAGTACCACCCGGTATATTTGTGGAAGAACTCACAGCCCCACCATCAAACAACTCGGAAACACAGAAAAAGAGAAGGAGACAACAGATCCAATGGAAATAGGTCAAGCAGAAGAACCAGACCAGTCAAGACAAATCATGGTCATACAAAGTGATTGGAGACAAACATATATTGATTTTATCAAAGAGAAGAAACTCCCCGAAGACAAAGCAGAAGCAACCCGGGTTGTACGAAGAAGCAAAAACTACGTTCTGGTGGGGGATAAACTATACAAAAGAGCAACATCATCAGGAGTACTGCTTAAATGTGTTTCGATAGATAAAGGAAAGGAAATCTTGGATGAAATCCACTCAGGATGCTGTGGAAATCATGCAGCCTCTAGGACACTAGTCGACAAAGCATCCAGAACCGGTTTCTATTGGCCAACAACACTCAAAGATGCAGAAGAGCTCGTCAGAACATGCAAGAATTGCCAAATGTTTGCTAGAAAATCACATGTGCCGGCTCACAACTTAATATGCATACCGCCGGCTTGGTCGTTCTCATGCTGGGGGCTGGATCAAGTCGGACCACTCAAAAAAGCAAAAGGAGGCTTAGAATACATATTTGTGGCAATCGACAAATTTACAAAGTGGATTGAATACAAACCTTTGGTCAAATACAGTGCAGAAAAGGCAGTGGAATTCATACAAGACATCATGCATAGGTTCGGCATGCCCAATAGAACAATCACAGATCTTGGTTCACCATTTACAGCAAGAGAATTCCAATACTGGGCAAGAGATTGTGGGATAGAAATCGACTTTGCATCAGTAGCACACCCGTAGGCCAATGGACAAGTCAAAAGAGCAAATGGACTCATATTACAAGGTTTAAAACCAAGATTATATGAAGATTTGAAAGATTATGGTGGAAAATGGACCAACGAATTACCAAAAGTAGTATGGGGTCTAAGAACCCAGATCAGCAGAGCAACTGGATATTCACCGTTCTTTCTGGTCTATGGATCAGAGGCAGTACTACTAGCCGACTTAATATGGCTATCTCCAAGAATAGAACAATATGAAGAAGGCAAAGCAGAAGAAACAAGGCGGTTAGAAATTGATTCAATAGAAGAAATAAGAGACAATGCAATCATACAAAATGCAAGATATCAGCAAGGGTTACGAAGACATTATGACAAAAGTACTCAACCGCGATCACTAAAGCCAGGGGACTCAGTACGACGACTAATCTAGAAGAAAGATGGATGACACAAACTACTTAGTCCATGGGAAGGACCCTTCATCGTAAAGACAGCAACAGGACCCGGCACATACGAGTTGATGACTCTAGATGAAATACCTGTAAAGAACACTTGGCATATCAGCCAGCTCAAAAGATTCTACAATTAAGTACAACAGATTGTACTCAAGTTTCAAGAGAAATAAAACAGAGATTATTCAAGAAGAACAGCTTCAAATATGAGCCCTGTCCAACGGACAGAACCAACCCGTAATCAGGTTGGGGAAAAAGGGGCTTCCCTGTTAATAGCCAACTCGGAAACGGTTGCGCTACATGGGCAATCTTGTCACTCAACCATATGGAGATGGTCTGACTGACGGCCAATGGCCAAATAGCTTCTTGGGTAAGGAGACCCAAGCTAGCATTTGTCACTCTACCATAAAGAGATGGTACGACTGACAGCCCTATCCAACGGACAGAACCAACCCGTGATTAGGTTGGGGAAAAAGGGGCAGCCCTACAAATAGCTCAACTCGGAAATGGTTGTTGCTATACGGGTGCAATCGGTTATCCCAAGAGCTGGTACGATTGCTTACTTACCCTGCAAACAGCCAACCCGGAAATGGTTGTGCTATACGGGTCCGGTCGCCTACCCCAAGAGTGGTACGATCGAATACTTCGCCCAAGAAGCGGCACAAGCACTCCAACAACTCGGTCGCCTACCCCAAGAGTGGTACGATCGAATACTTCGCCCAAGAAGTGGCACAAGCACTCCAACAACTTGGTCGCCTACCCCAAGAGTGGTACGATCGACTACTTCGTCCAAGAAGCGGCACAAGCACTCCAACAACTCGGTCGCCTACCCCAAGAGTGGTACGATCGACTACTTCGCCCAAAAAAGCGGCACAAGCACTCCAACAACTCGGTCGCCTACCCCAAGAGTGGTATGATCGAATACTTCACCCAAGAAGCAGCACAAGCACTCCAACAACTCGGTCGCCTACCCCAAGAGTGGTACGATCGACTACTTCACCCAAGAAGCGGCACAAGCACTCCAACAGCTCGGTCGCCTACCCCAAGAGTGGTACGATCGACTACTTCGCCCAAAAAGCGGCACAAGCACTCCAACAGCTCGGTCGCCTACCCCAAGAGTGGTACGATCAACTACTTCACCCAGAGAGGGACACAAGCACTCCAACAACTCGGTCGCCTACCCCAAGAGCGGCACGATCAACTACGTTGCCCAAGGAGGGGCACAAACACTCCAACAACTTGATCATCTACTCCAAGAGTGGTATAATCGACTACTTCGCCCAAAGAGCGGCACAAACACTCCAAACAACTCGGTCACCGACCCAAAGAGCGGTTCGATCAACTACTTCGCCCAAGGAGCGATCTATAGTACAAATTGGTTGATTACCCCAAGAAAAGTATAATCAACTCCATCAACTCTACTACATCACAAGAAGAAACAAGCTATGGCAAAGCAGAAAAAGCCACAAGGAAAAATAGGGCAAAACTTTTCCATATTATTCAAAGACATCTCAGAAGAAAAAGAAAGATAGGTCGGAGCCTGCTCATTTCAGTCAAAGACAAATTCAAAAGCAGGGCAAAGCCTGATCATATTTTCAGAGATAAGTATATATTACAAGAAACCACAAGTTCATTACATAAAACATCTAAGGAGCTAGAGGCACAGCAGGAAGCACATCCATCTGTTCCAAGATTTGGTCTATAAGACCACCAAGCTCCACCTTCGCCTCATCCCATCGCTGCGCAAACTCTGCAGTCACGGAAGGATCTACAATCTGCTGAAGCGAAGCATCAGGAGTGGCAACCCGGATGAAGGATATAACATTGTTTACACAACGGTAAAAACCACCCTTGACAAACTCAAAAAATCGAGTTGACAACACTGAGATAATGCCTCTCAACCCTTGAGCAAAGTCCTCCTGGCGACAAACAGCAGTAATAATAGGCTTAACAGCTTCATAAAGAGCCCAGAATTGATCTTGGGCACCTGTCAGCTTAGTTTGGAGAGCTCGGAATTGATCATGGGCAACTGCTAACTTCTCCTGCAAATTTTGCACTGACTTCAAAGCCTGAACAAGGTCACGGTCAGCTCCAGATCTAATCAGCTTGGCTTGAGCAAATAAATCTTGGGCCCCTTTCAATTTGATATCAGAAGAAGAACTTACAGACTCGGCTTGATTTTGAGAAGTACGGAGGGTATTGACCATCTCCTCTTGTTCTTTCTGCCAACTCTCCTTATCCTTAACAAGAGCTAAAAAGAAAGCAGACAAAGAACTCAAAGAAAGAAAGAAAAAAACAAGGCAAAAAAAGCAAGTAGGCAAATAAAGGAGAACCCACCAGTTTTTTCTTTCTTCAACGCGGAGACCTCATTCTGAGCAGCAGTAACAGCCTGCAAAGATGAGTCGCGCACCTTCTCAGCCTCAAGCACCTTAGCATTGAGGGCGGACTCCATCAGAGCACGCTATGCCTTCTCATAAGTCTGGACAACTTCAGTTCGAGCTAGCTCATCTTCCTTTCTTTTCAAATTGGCTTCAGCAATGGCAGTAAATTGCGCCTCATGAGGACCAAACAAGACATCCTGATCTTGAAATAAAGACTACAAAGCAAAAATATGTGAGATAGCAACAGAAAAAACCAATATCAAAAGTTAAAAAGAACTCGAATACCTTGAGTTTGGCGCCATATGCGCCCGAGAAATTCTCCCACAAAGAAACCAACTCAGACAGCCGCTCAACACGACCGAGTTGGACCAACTCCTCCCCACCCTGAGTTAACAGGAGAGTACTTGGAGTAGAAGTCAAAGGCTGGCCAGCACTAGAAGTACCAGCAGCATCCATAGCAGCAACAGACGAAGGATTATTATTAGTCGACTCCCCATTCACTGCATCCTCCCAAGCAGCTGCTTCGAGGTTGTCCAACAGGGACAACCCGGTCGGCAGAATAGGAGCAGCAAAAGGGCTGCCTAAGTTCACTTCAACTCGGTGCTCCATTGGAGGAGACACCGGAGTTCCAATAGCCCCCTCCTCAACATGCGGAGCAGGAGAGGCAATACGTGGAAGAGAAGCTACAAAGAAAACAACCCGTTAGACAGAAAAGAAAAAACCAAGAAAGCAAGCATAAATGGGAAAATAACTTACCAGCAGTAAAATCTTGTAGAGGTCCACCAGCATCAAGAGCCAGGGAAGAAGAAGTATCCTCCGAAGGCCTACATTCAAAAAAGAGCTCAGGCCAGTCAGAGATAAAAGCAAAAATGGCGAATCAGAAGACAAGATAAATATACTTACTTGATAACCTTCTTAAAGTTTCCAGCCACCCCTGAGAAGCCAAGATTCGGGAGAGGCACATCGAACAAATCATCCTCAACCACCTCAAAGGAGGGGATTGGGAGGGCCTCCAGGACAGAAGCAAATACAACTGTCACAGAAGGGGCACAAGGTGCCGGTTTCCGACTATAATGAAAAAAGCAATTCAGTTATTTAGGAAAAGAGCAAAAAGACAAGCACAAGAAAATTTACAGCGGAAGACTTATGGTCGAGTGATCAAGGGGACCTCATCCTCAGTCTCCACCTCGCTCAAGACAACAGACCGGCCTTCTATCAAGACAACAAAAGCTAGGATCAGTAAAACAAAGCAAACCAAAAGACAGAGGCAAAAACAACACAGGAGAAAGCACAAGCTCACCTACGAGAACATTACCTGTTGAGGCAATCTGACGAATTGAATGTTGCCTCTTAGGTAAAATATGCTTAGCAGCAACCTCTGACTTCCGCTTCCTGGATGACAAGATATATTGAGCAATTCGAGGATCAGGAACATACTCAACGTAGGAGTGGTGACCTTCAAACAAGCCAGTAATCAACCTGGCAGAAGAAGAACAGGGCCCGGTAGCAGCAACTACCATAGGACCGGCAACAACATCATCATCTTCATCTCCTTCTTCGGCGGGCTCTTCAACAACAGCCCCATCACCACCAGCAACAGCTATCTCAAGCTTAAAAGCCTGACCAAAACCCTACAAGAGAAGAAGAAAGAAGTCAAAAACAGAATACGAATTACAAAAACTCAAAAGAACTCGGAGGAGATTACCACTTACCTCAGGAGGAGGATGAGCAGCATCATATTCTTCAACACGAGCAGGCATCACAGAGACCCCACCCAGAATATGCCCCAGGCATTCAAGAATGACCTCCTCAGGCAACTCGACATCAGGAACAAGTCGGGAAGGATCTAAGGGCCTAGTATATTCAAAGCCATAATGCACCCTCTGCATAAGCGGTTGCACCCGGCGACGCAAGAAACTGGCAACTATACAATTGCCACTTAAGCTTGCCTGTTTAAGCACTGCAACTCGAGCGAGTACAGGCTTAAGAGCAGCACGCTCAGCAGAAGAGATTTTATCTTTCCAAATAGAGAGGGGAACGGGAAGAACAGAAAGATCATGAAAAAAAAGGAAAGAGCAGGTTTTGAAATATAAAACCACTTCTCCACCCAATTCTTGATAGAATCAGAAAGGGTAAGAGAAGGGAAAGAAACTCCCTAACAGGATTGGATAAGGCAGTAGCCGAGAAAAGGAGTATTATTTCTGTCTGACAAACGCACATGGAAAAAATGACGAAAAAGAAGAAGATTTGGAGGAATTCCAACGAAAACTTCACAAAAATGCATGAAGGTAGAAAGAAAAAGAACCCCGTTAGGGGTAAGATGATGGATTTGAATCCCATAGGATCCAAGAAACTCAAGCAAGAAATCAGACGGGGGATAACAGAGCCCCGCCCGCACAAAAGGAACAAAAAGAACAGATTGATTCGGAGTGGGAGAAGGGACATCGTGCTCACCAGGACCAGAGAAATTAGAGAGACATTTCTCCTGAAGAAGGCCATGAGCAACAAGCAGATCCAACTCCGCCTCCGAAGTCGATGGCTTGGGGAGTTGCCTCTGCATTTTCCGCATCACAACAAATTCGGTGTTCTCGATCACCTTGAGCGACGCCTCCTTGTCGACAGATTTGCCCTTATTCTTGCTCTTGTTCTTCACCACCATCTTAGAAAAACAAAGACAAGATTTGGACGGAAATAGCAGGAGATCGAAGGCACAATGGAGCTAGGGTTTTGGCTGAGATTGGGGAATTTTTTACTACAAAGGCAAGTTAAGCCAACAGTAACAGAGCAGTTATCTTTATACAAGAAAAATACACGACCCACGAGGCCCAAAATCATGCGGATTGTCCAAAGAGGCCCTTCAAAGTTACCGTTCCACAATTACCGTGCACACAAAACGAAAAGGTAACGGTCCGTTCAGACTATAACGGATACATGACGAATTAACACATTCACAAGGAAGCAACCAGGAAAGAAGGATGCAACAAGTCAGTCATGACAATACAATATAGTACAAACATACAAAAGAGCTCGACCACATCAATAAACAACTCAGTCACAGAGCAGAAAGGAATATTTTTTCATTTCATCAAAGGTACATTGAGATTACAACAGAATACAAGATCTGATGAATTCGACGAAGAAAGCAAAGGAAATCATTCAGCATGAGGTTGCAACCCTCGAACCAAGATTCGATATTACCAGGCAGGATAAAACAACTTGAACGTACTTTTCTCCAAAGGAAGGGCGCACATCCAAAATTGCTATAGGTGATAGAGAAGGCACCCACAAGTCATCCAAGATTGACAACGACAACCATGTCAATATGGAAGAACCCGACACCATCTCTCAACACGTGCTGATCTGTATTGGACTGAACCTAAATGGCACAACAGAAGACTGAATAATGGCTGATCTACAATGGACTGTCGAAGAACAAGCCGGAACACGCGCCAATCATCACTGTAAGAAGAACAAAAAAGAAAGGGCAGGCACTGGAAGATGAGGCAATGCAACATGCATCACTCACATCACAAGTCCTACACCATTTGCCTCAATATCCCTTACAGCTAAATATCACCTCGAGACTAGCCTGCTACTAGTCTCTATCACAAGACCTACACCTTTTACTAGCAGAAGAAAACAGAAGAAAGAGAACAGGCCCGGGGGCTCGTCGAGCTCCCAAACTATAATATCCATGACTACAAAAAGAAGAAGAAGAAACTGCACAGCAGGGTATCAGCAACATGTCATATTTATAGCACAACTCAGATGCACATATGCCAGACTCATGGAAGAAAAAAAGAACTCCAAAAGGACAACCATGTGAACCACTGCAGAGCTAGGACTTCAGTAAAAAATCAGATGTGACTAGACCATCATGAAGGAACAGTACATACCTAGAACAACCATAGTACAAGATAAAGCATATCCAAGAGAATATTCCATAGCAGCAATACAACCCGTGAAGACACATTGAATTCTCCAACAACCAGAATGACAACAGCAATAAGCAGCCGAACAAACAACTCGGAGACGTGTGAAGGATCACATACAAAATTATAGTGTCAAAGGATTACAGTTGAAAAAGAACTCGGACGGAGAAAAATTATAAATCTCATTGATCGAAGACAAATACAAAGGTTACAGACGGCCAAACAGGACCGGATAAACTCAGACATAAGATAGAGACAAGATTCTTAAATATTGCAACAAGGAACCTAGTGGCGGCAGCAGCGGTAGCTCGGACGTAGAAGAACAAATAGAGCAGCATGATCATCACCAACCAAGCATAAGCCCGGGGGCTGCTCAACCTCACACACCAGCATATCTATGAATGAAGAAAGAATTGAAGAAGAATTTTCCTACTCAAGGCAGAACCACAACCAACAAAGAAGGTATTTATAGCAAACCAGAGATAAACAAGGCTAAAGATCACAAGAAAGAGAGAGGAAAAGAACAAAAGAGCAAAGCTACAAAGGCGAATAGTACCCAAAAGCAAGATTCCTGACAAAAAGTAAAAGAAGACGCTCACTCATGGCTATACAAGACCCATCCGTGACCAGCAAAAGACAAAGATCAAAGGAGTACAAATCAAGACCCTTCTTTCGGCTTCTTTTCAATAGAAAAGAACCCAGAGAAGGCTCGGGGGCTGCAAGCACCTACCACAGAAAAACATATTTTCAAATTTTTTGACCCTCCAGCTTTTTGTACAAAAAAACAGAAGGCTCGGGGGCTACACTCAATGAGTGCAATTTTTGCAAAATTGCACTCGCTGCACTCAAAGGAAAAAGAACCCAGAGGACATCAAGCAAAAGTGCACATCAGCCAAAAGAAGAATCAAAGAAGACCATCTCAAGATTTCACTTCAAGAAGAACCCGGATCAAGACTACAACAACTCGGCCCTTGAAGCTCAATCATGAAATGCTCAGGGGCTTGTCGATGGGGAACCCTACGGGCCCCTCATAGACCATACTATAGGGAGGTAGGCCTTGGTAACAAGGCCTACAGCCTAATCGCCAAGAAGAACATGGAGCAAAGCCACGTGCAAAACCGAAACTCCAACTCAAACTATACAAGAAAAGGCGCCCGAAGCGTAGCTTAGGACTCTAACCTTGTATCCGAATAGGACACAAACAACGCCTCTCAGCGCCTGGACTATAAAGGGCTGGTGAGGGTACCCATTGTAAGGGAAGAACGCATACCCGATACTCAAAGCAATACAACGCAAACAGGCTAACGCCAAAACTGGACGTAAGGTTATTACTCGACTAAGTCGAGGGCCTGAACCAGTATAAATCATGAGTCTCTTTGCGTAACCACTGAATTCTGCTATTCACCGAAGCCCGAACAACTGTCTCGGGTACCCCCGTGGCAGGCTATCGGTGGTAAAACATTGACAGCTGCATAAACACACACACACACACACACACACACACACATATATATATATATATATATATGATGTTGGATAATGATGTTGGATTCATTGATCCGTATGTCGTATACAAACACCCTAACCCCCCGATGGATTATAAGCCTCAACCTGAGAGAAATCTTATGAATTTCTTAGTGAACCAACGCGACAAGAAGGAGATACTCTTCCCCTACAACTTCAAGTGAGTGTTATTATAAGTAATTAATGTCGATCAAATATATGGGACACTTGAAGTTGTAGGGGAAGAGTATCTCCTTCTTGTTGCGTTGGTTCACTAAGAAATTCATAAGATTTCTCTCAGGTTGAGGCTTATAATCATCGGGGGGTTAGGGTGTTTGTATACGACATACGGATCAATGAATCCAACATCATTATCCTTTCTCTTTCTAAGTTCTGTCATCTCATATCTGCATACATGAAAATTGTGAATATATATATTATGAATATATAATAAAGAAATTGTGAATATAGTAGAAAATAATCACACTTACAGACAATAGCAGCTAATGAGACTTTTGTCGAGAGAGTCCAGGTGGCATAGTTGGTGTAATTCTGCAAGCTCGACATAGATAATGTCATTGCCATGGAAGTAATGGTGGTTTCTAATTCCGACAGAAAGATAGATTTGTCCCACATCAGATGCCGACATGTACCACCCGTTTAGCAGGTACATTTGCGTACCCAGTTCACCTAATTTCTCTGGGTTGTATAGACTCTAGCATGGTACAAATTTCTTGTAAGGATCCACTTCCGGAGCAGATGGTCCTTCAGCGAGTACTTCGGCAAGGTTCAAACCAGATTTCTCATAAAACCGAAGAAACGACTCATAGCCGCCTACCTCCGCCACTAAGTTTAAGTTTGAACCATATTCGTTAGGAACGACAAGGGGGGGATTGATTGTTGCGTTTGTTGTCCGAGTTGTGCAACACCTTTCCCTACTCTCTTCTTTTTTTTGCGCCGCCTCATATGACTTGGTGAGAGAGCGGTCATAGTCCGATATCAGTTGTTTCGCGGCGCTCTTAAGAGAATCCCATTTTTTTGTTCCAACTTCTTTCTTAGCTGATCTGGAGGTAGGAAGAAGTATGATGGCTCTGGGTTCTCCCTCGCTTGTCGTGCCTGTTTTGCACCTTCAAAGAAATCTGTCACTTCTTTTTGTACTGCATCCTTTAATTCCTGATCACTTTTCTCATACGATAGTTTTTGGGGAATAACTGGATGAGTATTTGCTTTCTGCTTCTTTGCCGACAAGCAGGGCAACGGCTTCATTTGTGGGGTGGACCTCTTAGGGGTTGGCTTCCTTGGAGGCGGGGGAGGCGTTGGAGACCGCCTTGGAGGCAGTGTAGACTTTGGAGGCGGCAGAGGCGTTGGAGACCTCGGTGGAGGAGTTGTGGACTTCCTTGGAGGCGTCGGAGGAGTTGGAGATGGTGGGGATGCAGCAGTGCCTTCGAAGGCGTCATCATTGCCCTGAGCACTATGATGGTCGGGAGAAGCAACAACTGGACTTTGGTTGGCGAAGGCCCTGCTTTGTGAGTACAAAAAATAATGAGATATAAGTAAATGCTTATTATTAGTCATGCCCATAGAAAATTATCCAAAAATTGTTTTGTTAACTTTTTTCCGTACCTAATGTCTGCTGGCGGTGGAGCAGACGCCCCAGGGATAATGATGTAGCGCTTGCGCCATAGTATATATGCCTTCTCTGCTTCTCCTAGAGTCTTCTCTCCATCACCTCCAGCAATGTCAAGAGCTAGATCCTCATAACCTTTGCTCACTTTATCCACTGCGACCCTAGCATATCCAAGTTGTATTGGTACCCCATGGATTCTTGGTGTCTTGGTAGGGTCTGGAGGAGTAAAAACACCGACAACGACCTTGATTGTGTCATTCCCCCTTAGAACATGTAGCTCAATTGATGTCATTGGAGTAGTGACATCATCCACGGGGAAGCGCAGTGCTGCGTCATCTTGCTTTGGCAGCTCAGTGGAAGGGCAGCTGCTTTTCAACTGACCAGGGGGGCTAATATTAACATTTATTTCTGGCTCTGATGCCTGCCTCTGGGCACTCATTGCTATCTGCACTTGCTTTCTGATTTCTTCCTGCATTCTTGCTTCCATTGCTTTTTCTCGCTCCTTTGCTTCAAGCACCATTTCCTCCAACATTGTCACCCACGCTGCTTGCTCCTCCTTGCTTCTCTGGCAGCTTCGGTAGGTTTCCCTATCATTAGGGAAACCAAGAACCCATGGAGTGTTGCGTCCTAAGACTCTGGTTCGGCCAGTGTGTTCAGCAGTCCCGATGGCATACGTCAACTCATCCTTCTCTCTATTGGGCTTGAACACACCAATCTCTTTAGCTTCTATAGCAAAAGCCAATCGGCGTGCTGCTGTTTCGAGTTTTTGCCCATACACTGCCAGGCCGGTCTGTGGGTCGAGTCTTCCCCCATGACCGAAAAACCAATTCTTCGAGCGTGGGGGCCACTTGGCTGATTCTAGTTCGATCCCCTTGGCAATAATGTACGCTTCCATTTTTTGCCACTTTGGAATGGCACTATCATAGCCACCTGATCCCATGTCATGGCGGTATACCTTTTTTCGGGCATTCTCTTGGTTCCTTCTCACCCGTGCCTCAGCCTCTGCTGATGTCTTGTACTCTACAAAATCATTCCAATAGGGCCTCTGTTTCGAGATCGGGCCCGTAGCAGTATTGAAATTCGATGTTTCATTCTTCTTGATGTATGTGTTGTATAGGTGTTTCTTCCAAGTCTGGAATTGTGTGGCCATCTTCTTCATAGCCCATGATCGAACTAGCTCCTTCAATTCATCATCGTCGATATCATCATAATCATCCGCTTACAACGTGAAATGGGCAAGGATATCATTCCAGAGCAAATTCTTGTCAACATCAGAGACAAAACTAACATCAGGCTCGTTGATCTTTTTCTTCCATTCACGGATATTGATTGGAATTCTGTCCCTTACAAGGTACCCACAATGTTCCACGAATTTCCTTTTATGTGGACCAAGTGGTTCGCCTATCTCGATGTTGAATTCCGATATTATGTACCGGCCCTCCAGTGGTTTCTTCGGTCCTCAAAAATTTTTGCTTTTTGCCTTTGTGGTCGCCGATCCAGAGGGCTGCATATAAAAAAATAAATAAATATCTTTTGTACACAGAAATATATACAATATTCACATATAATATATATTTAGTATATATACCTCGCCTGTATTTTCTTGCAAAACATTTTCTTGCTCATTTTCAAGAGCTAGGTATTGACTTCCGTCATCAACATCCTGCTCACCAGCATTGGCAATAATATTCATCATTTCTTCCTCCATGTTGTCTCCCGGGGTAGCCATATCTAACAAATTTAACAAAATTTAAGTCACATATATAAACAAGTCATATATATACAATAAGTCATATACAAATTTATCTAAGTCACATATATATAAACCAGTCATATATGTAAACAAGTCATATATGTACAATAAGTCATAAACAAAATAAATCTAAGTCACATATATAAACAAGTCATATAAACAAGTCATATAAACAAGTCATATATATAAACAATTCATATATGTAAACAATCATATATGTCAACAAGTCATATATGTAAACAAGTCATATATGTAAACAAGTCATATAAACAAGTCATATATATAAACAAGTCATATATGTAAACAAGTCATATAAACAACGAATTCGCCCTAGCGAGAATGGCGAATTCATCATTCTCGCTAGGGCGAATCGTCGTTCTCGCTAGGGCGAATCGTCGTTCTCGCTAGGGTATACAACAACGGGGCGGCGTTGCTCCGCATATACAACAACAGGGCGGCGTTGCTCCGCATATACAACAACAGGGCGACATTGCTCCGCATACAACACAACGAGGCGGCATTGCTCCTCATACAACACAACAAGGCGGCGTTGCTCCGCATACAACACAACAAGGCGGCGTTGCTCCGCATACAACACAACGAAGCGGCATTGCTCCGCATACAACACAACGACGGCGTTGCTCTGCATACAACACAATGAGGTGGCGTTGCTCCGCATATACAACAACGGAAGATGATGAGGCGGCGAGGGGTGTGGCCGGCGGTGACGATCGACGTACGTAGGGGTCGGCGGTGACGATCGACGTACTTAGGGGTCAGCGGTGATGGGCGTCCGGAGGCGGTGATGACAAGGCGGCGAGGGGCGTGGCCGGCGGCCGAGGCTCCTCCTCCTCCCTTCTCCTTCCTCCTCCCTTCTCCTTCTTCCTTCTCCCTTCTCCTTCTCCTCCCTTCTCCTTCTTCCTTCTTCCTTCTCTCCTCCACCTCCCTTCTCTCCTCTACTACCCTACGGCGGAGTGGGCCGGGGCTAGGACGGCCATGGTGGAGCGGGGTCGGCCGCGGCGGAGCGGGGCCAGGGCGGGGATGGCCGCGGCAGAGTGGGGCCGGGGCGGAGACGGCCCGCGGCGGAGCGGGGACAGGCCGGGGTGGTCGGGGGGCGGCGCGTCGATGAGCGCACGACGTCGGGGCGGTAGGGCGCCGGTGCGTGTGCGGGGGCTCGCGAGGTGCGGCGTCGGCGGCGGATCGGACAAGCGACGGCGGTCTGTTAGGGCTTGGCTCGGCAGTGGGGAGGAGGAAGAAGAGGGGCCAGGGCGGGCGCAGGCTATATAAGGGAGAGGACCTTTAGTCCCGGGCGCCACCACCAGCCGGGACTAAAGGCCCTTTAGTCCCGGGCCCTGTTAACGCCCGGGACTAAAGGTCACACCTTTAGTCCCGGCTGGTGGTGGCGCCCGGGACTAAAGGTTTTTGGCGGGCAGCCAAACTGTAGTTTCGCTGCCCGCCAATTCATTAGGATTTTAATATATTTCTTTTTACACAAATGATAAAAGGATAGTTAATTGCACAGAAAATTAAATAAAAGACATAAAAATATTTTTTTTAAAATATAGATTCTATTTTGCTTTATTGCACACAGGAAAATTATGTGACCTAAAGTTTTAATTTTTTTAACAAGTTTTAAAACACAATATAGTGTTTAAATTACTATTTTGATAATGCAAAAATATAGTGTTTAATTAAATTCAGAAAAACACTTGTGTTTCGACTGGAAATTTGTTTTCACATCATTTGAATGTGACATAATCCCACCATCAAACATAAATTTGTTTTCACATCATTTCAACGTGACATAATCCCAACATCAAACATAAATTTGTTTTCACATCATTTCAACGTGACATAATTCAACATCAAACATAAATTCATAATTATTACATAATATCTCTAATACACACTATTGAACATCAATATATATCAAGTGGGCACAGTAATGAACTTCTTGACGTATGTCCCTTGGTTATGATCGCGCCGTAACCATGGAGTGTCCTCATCGTTTAGCTGGATGCTAGGGTCTTTGTTCACTATGAAGGGTGAAATTCGGTCATCCTTTTCATAATCTTCTGATATGTCTGACTTGTCTTCGATTCCAATGATGTTTCTTTTTCCTAAAAGAACTATGTGGTGCTTTGGCTCATCATTGATTGGGTGGTTGTCGTTTTTCCCTCTCTTCGGTTTTGTAGACATGTCCTTGACATAGAACACCTGAGTCACATCCTTCGCAAGGACAAACGGTTCACCTTTGTACCCAATATTGTTGAGGTCCACTGTTGTCATTCCATACTGGTTGTCGACTGTTACGCCGCCTCCAGTCGTCTTTACCCACTGGCACTTGAACAAAGGTACCTTAAAATGAGATGCATAGTCTAGTTCCCATATCTCCTCTATGCAGCCATAGTATGTTTGCTTGTTACCACTAGGGTCGGTGGTATCTATGCGGACACCACTATTCTGGTTGGTGCTCCTTTTATCTTGTGCTACTGTGTAAAATGTATTCCCATTTATCTCGTACCCTTTGTATGTGAGGATATACCACGATGGCTGCCTAGCCAACAAATACAGCTCCTCATCAATACTCTCATCACCCTAACATTCTTTTCACAACCAGTCGCTGAAAGTTTCCATGTGCTGACGCATAATCCATGCTTCAGACTTCCCTAAGAACTTAGATCGGAAGAGGTTCTTGTGTGTCTCGATATACGGATCTACCAAGGAGGAGTTCTATAGAACTGTGTAGTGTGCTTTATTAAAATAATCATCACCCTTACCAATATATGTTTTCTTCCCTAGTGCCCCCTTTCCACTTAGTCTCCCCTCGTGTCGCGATTCAGAAACACCAATCGGGTTAATATCGGGAATGAAGTCAACACAGAACTCAATGACCTCCTCTATTTCGTAGCCCTTGGTGATGCTTCCTTCTGGCCGAGCACGGTTGTGAACATATTTCTTCAGGATTCCCATAAACCTCTCAAAGGGGAACATATTGTGTAGGAACATAGGACCGAGAATAGTAATCTCCTTGACCAGATGAACTAGGAGGTGTATCATGTTATCAAAGAAGGAAGGAGGGAACACCAACTCAAAGCTGACAAGACATTGAACCACATCATTCTGTAGTTTCGCTAGATCCGTTGGATCGATTGCCTTCTGAGAAATTGCATTAAGGAATGCATATAGCTTCACGGTGGCTAGACGTACATTTGGCGGTAGAATTTCTCTTAATGCAACTAGAAGCAGTTGAGTCATAAGCACGTGGCAGTCATAGGACTTTAAGTGTCCAAATTTCTTCTCTGGCACATTTATTATACCCTTTATATTCGAGGAGAATCCAGACGGTACCTTAATGCTATCTAGGCATTCAAACAAGCTGTCCTTCTCTTCTTTGCTAAGAGTGTAGCTGACAGGACTTAAGTACTGGCGTCCATCATCTGTCTTCTCTGGATGCAGGTTGTCTCGTTCTTTCAAACACCGCAGGTCCTGTCATGCTTCAATTGTGTCCTTAGGCTTCCCATACACGCCCATGAAGCCTAGCAGGTTCACACAAAGATTCTTCGTCAGGTGCATCACGTCGATCGTGCTGCGGACCTCTAGGACTTGTCAATAGGGTAGCTCCCAAAATATGGACTTCTTCTTCCACATGGGTGCGTGGCCGTTGGCGTCCTTCGAAACAAGTTGGCTGCTAGGTCCCTTTCCAAATATTACTTTCACATCATTGACCATATCGAGGACGTCCTCACCAGTTCGGTTGAGAGGCTTGGTCTGGTGGTCTGCCTTACCTTTAAAATGCTTGCCTTTCTTTCTTACGGGGTGATTTGCAGGAAGAAATCGTTGATGCCCAAGGTACACGACCTTGCGACACTTTTTCAAGAATATACCTTTCATGTCACCAAAACAGTGCGTGCATGCATTATATCCCTTGTTTGATTGTCCTGAAAGATTACTTAGAGCTAGCCAATCATTGATTGTTACGAACATGCTCTCTCTCGTAGAATCAAAGCTCCTCCTTGATGTTCGTTACCGCTCGGCAGAGAACATGCTCGCCGAGCTGAACACGGTCCACAAGTTCAACTAGTATAGATTTTCTATAAATTTCTAACTATTTTCTAAGTTTTTCATTTCATAAAAAGTTAAAATAAAATGTTTAGTCGCGGAGTCCATAGAAATGACCATATTTTGACCTAGCAACGCATTGTCAATTGTCATTGCGTTGCATTGCACCCCGGACCGGACTCCGGACAATAAAATACTATGGTCGATCGATGCCGTTCTTTGTCGTACAGTCGCACGGCGACGGCCGACAGACCCATTCAACCACCAAATCTGTCAGGCCCGGCTGTTCGGGCGTATCATCAAAAGAGAACGGATTTGCTTCCTATTACACGGCCTTGCATTGCATCTGTCATACCAGTCGGAGGCACTAGTCCCTATACTCATTTTTTAATACACTATAAATTTCTCATTTTATAAACAAATAAAATTAAAAACTCTAAAATTCTCTATATCTCTAAACAATGAAGTGTGCTATGCATGCTACAAATGAACGGTGAATACTAATTTTTAATAGCTACTTTAACCTTCCTTCATGTAAATATGCAAGCTTGAAGTGATTTTGAGCTCAAATTGCTTACAAATGAAAAAAAACCATAATAAAGAACCATATATATATAGTGAACAAAATGAGATAAGACAATGGTGAAACATGAGAGTATGAAGTTGGTAACCTTTAGAACCAAAGAATCGATGGAGGAATCGAAGAAATCGATAGAGGAATCGAAGAATAGATGGAGAAAGAGCAAGAACACTGCTTAAATTTGAACTGAAGCTCTCGGGCAGGCTCGGGGAGGAAGAAGACGGCCAGCAGGATTTATAGGAGGGACCTTTAGTCCCGGTTGATGGATTCAACCAGGACTAAAGGTCACTTTCCAGTCCTGGGCCACGCCACTAGCCGGGACAAGAGATTTACTCCCGGTTGGAGCCACCAACCGGGAGTAAAGGTCGACCTTTAGTCCCGGTTGGTGGCTCCAACCGGGACTAAAGGTCCCCTGCCACAACGGCCTGGCGCAAAAGCCGTTGGGCAGGGACCTTTAGTCCTGGTTGGAGCCACCAACTGGGACTAAAGGTCTCTCTAGTCCCGGGCGCAATATTTCCTGAGACTAGAGTCTGGTTTGACCCTTGGATCAAAAGTCTGTTCTCTACTAGTGGTTACATAGTCGAGTGGGTACATTATGCTAACACAGTTAAAACTATATTATATAGGCCCTGTTTGGTTCCCCCTCCTAAAAGTTTTCGGAGCTAAAATCTGGATAGAATCTGTCTAAAGAACCAAACACTCCCTCCTAAAACCTCCTAAAAGTTTTAGGAGGCTGGTTTTTCTTTAGGAGCTCCACCCCCTCCTAAAACCTCCTAAAGTCCTTCCTGGACCCCCACTACCCCTCATTTATTGTCCCCTCCCCCTCTCTCTCTTTCCTAAAGAAGGGTAAAAGTGTCTTTGTTTAACAACATTTACTGCTTTAGTCAATTTTAGGAGATGCAACCAAACACTATTTTAGGAAGTTTTAGAACGCTGTCTAAAACTTTTAGGAACTAAAGTTTTAGGAGGTCGGAACCAAACAGGGCCATAGTTAAGAGGATCTTCTAAAACATGTTACACATTAGTTGTCACATACATTGGGAAACACGTTTTACTTTAGCTTGTCACGTACGGACGTACGGTGGGAACAAAAAAGTACACACTAACCAAAATGTGTCACATATGGTAGAATCGTGGAAACAAGAAGGTTACATGCTAATATACGTACATGCCAAATCCAAATTGTGCTAATCAAATTATGTTATATCATGGTATATCCTAATTATACTAATCACATTAGCTATCACGTTACATGCTACTCAAATTATTCTCATCAAATTATATCATATCCAATGTTGCAAAATAAAAAAGATTTACCATATCCCATAGATCAGCATGTATCAATTAGATCTAGAAAAAATATTTTTATATCTAAAATTTTCCTTATTTATCCTATTTAACAAAATAAATAATTAAATAAATGTATTTTCACCTATTACCTCCTATAAAATAATAGATGATCCTAAGGCATCTGATCTAATCAAATGGATGGCTCACAGTCATTTGGGTATACCACAGCAAAGCATATTCTTTGAACAACACATTTTTAAATCTTATATTGTATATTTGACACTCAAAATAATTTTAAATGAAAAAGTTGTTAATTACAAAGCTGTAGATATCGTCGATTACTACAACTTTGATGTTGACTTCGTCTCAATTTGACATTGTTAATCGTATCAAATCTGATCTGAGAACTTATATTGAATATTTGAAGAACATGTAAACCATCTCAAATTAGAAATTGTCAGCTACAAAGTTTTAGATCTCTTTAAACTCTATAATTTTCATATAAAGTTTATCTTAATCTGATCTCATATGAAAAAAAATTATGAATTTTTTTTATGTAAAACAACTATCATTGTTGGTTCAAGCCATGAACTGATAGTGATAGGTGGACTATCACTGTCGATTGAAGCCACGAACCAATACTGAGCCAATGGCAGTCTACCTATCACTGCTGGTTTAAGCCTTGAACCGACAGTGATACTCTGTTATTGCCGGTTCCAAAACGACCAGCAGTGGATTGCCCGACAGTAATTGCTAGTTCTGTAGTAGTGTTATAGATTCTAGGTCAACATGCCTTGATTATCAAAGTGCGGGTGATGGATATTTTGACAGCCCTCTTCAAGTTAAAACTCAAGCTGTTCAGCTAGCAACTCGTGTGTTATAAGCCTTGCAGCAGCAATAATACAAACTTCTCAATGTGAGTACTAAAATCAGGCCTATCATGAAAATACTTATACTCCGGAACGCTGAGCGTGGTAAATTATGTCCCATTTTGTGTTTAAAAAAAAAGAGAAACGAACAAAAGCTCACGCGCCGCGCGCGCACACACATCTGAATTTTCATTGCAAAGCACTTGAGTGGCTAATGACATTATTATCTGCACAAATCAATGGGTTTGGTCATGACTCATAGCATCCACTTGTCTACTACTACTGCTTTTTGGCCCGTGGCCTAACTGATTCAATGCTCATTATGCTCGAGATGACACGCTTATATAATCCATCTTATATCAGCTTTTTTCGTCCAGTTTATATAAGCTGAAATGGTTAACTAACATACATCTCAACTTTTAAGCCAACTTACATATTTATAAGCTATCCTGGACCAGTTTGTCTTATTTCGAGTTTTGTCTTCTGAACCTATAAACTAAGGGTAAAAACAGATAAGACATTTCTCGATATTTGTCCTTCCAAAAGGGTTTCAAATACTAATAAGGCCTTGTTTAGATTACCTCAAAGTTCCAAGTTTTTTCACTCACTCTCCATCACATCAATTTTTAGACGCATGCATGGAGCATTAAATGTAGGTAAAAAAAATAACTAATTACACAGTTTGGTTGTAAATCACGAGACGAATCTTTTGAGCCTAGTTAGTCCATGATCGGACAAAGTTTGTCAAATACAAATGAAACGTGCTACAGTGTCCAAATTGTAAAAATTTACAATCTAAACAAGGCCTAAATGGATAAGTTCATGTCTGAATCCCTCTGTCCGTTATCTGTCAGCGAGTTGTGTCCTTTCCACTATTGATGCAGCTTGTCACATTCAAAAGTAGTACTCCCTCGTTTAAAAAAAAATACAATTCTAGTGTAATATGACATTTTAGTATCTTAAGTTTAATTAATTATAGATAAAAAAATATATATATTTATGATACTAAATAAATATTATCAGATTAATTATGAAATATATTTTTATAATAAATTAACTTAAAGATATAACGATGAATATTATTTATTAAAAATTTAGTTAAACATGAATCACTTTTGTTATATGTAACATATAGTTGCATTTTTATGGGGACGGTACAAAAGTCAGGTGTCCCTTTTTCTGGCTAGTCTTTCCAGGCTTTCAGTTCGATCGACCGTGGTAACATGTCACTGTCAACCGTATCATCATGTGGTAGGGCTAATAAATAAAGTATCTATATCTATAGAATACTAGTTTGCCTTCTCCCTTGTTACTTGGGCTTTATTTAGATTAAGGTTAGAAATCAGTATTTGACACCGTAGCATTTTCATTTGTATTTGATAATTATTGTCTAATCATGGCTTAACTAGGCTTAAAAAATTCGTCTTGTAATTTACAATCAAACTACGTAATTAGTTATTTTTTTATCTACATTTAATACTTCATACATGTATCAAAGATTTAATATGATGAAGAAAGAGTGAAAAAACTTACGATCTAAACAAGGCCTTGATACCACTTGTCTTGTTCAGCAGCACTCTCAGGTCTCAGCATACAAGAATCTTCTTCATTATTCTATAAAAAAATAGGTGAAGAGCTGACCCGATTGTGACTCATCATCAGGAGAAGAGTTGCTCCACCAAAGGTGATGATATTTTATTGCTAATTCAGCACGCACGAAATCTTCAACAAAGGTGATGACATTTTATTGCTTTCTTTTCACGAAGTGGAGGGGCCTCGACATAGACAATGAATTCAAACGTGTCAGTGTTTTGATGTGTTGATTGTTGTCGTCTAATGCATGCTTTCCTGAAAACTAAACATACGGCCAAAATATAGTAAACCCTCTTATTTTCTGTCCAGGAATGTTGGGAAATTTTAGGGTTACGGGTCAGTTTATTACCCTTGAATCAGGGAAAATGATACTATGTTCCTAACCATTACTGTATTTATGACATATATTTCCTTCCACTTCTTAAAGTTGAGCTAGATGCACCGAAAGAAAATCCACAAGTGCTACTTTAATTTCATGACCAAAATAACAGTATGGACCGTTGTCCAGTATACAACAATTGAGCATTATTGAGGTAATGTTGTGTGTGATTCTTTCCTAATCCCACTAAGACTCTACTTTAGAAAAGCATGTCACCAAATGATTACTCTCTCCGATTTCCTAAAGGATATCGTTTTGAGGTTGTCTTAAGTCAAACATTTTAAACTTTAGCTACAAATAAATTCTTTTGGGTTGAGTTTAAAAATATATAAGTGATATAAGTAGATTCATCTCGAAATGTAGTTTCATAACAGTGTATATTAACTATATTTTATAGAAAAAGTAACGGTCAAAATTGTTTTTTTAAAGACCATGTCCCTACCCAAAACGACATCCTATAGGAAATTGAAGGGAGTAATAAACAAATAAAATAATGGCTCAGAATAATGTTCTGGTAAGATTGGCTCCAAGGATATAGTGATTTTCCGAGTCTGCTTCGTGTCATCGAGCAACGTTCAGGCCCCTTTCAGTGCTGATGCTAGCTACTCGGACTTGTCATACAAAAAAGTCTATCAGAATATCCTAGCAAGTACAAAGCTGGTAGGTGTTGCTTTTCATTTCTAATAGTATAGCACTAGCTAATAGTGCAACCAATCACTCCTCATCACCCCGTGGCCTACTTAGACTTAGTCATATCCTGATATATGAATTTTTATTACTACCATTGTAAAAAAAGCAATTCTAAATTTAGTCCAAGTCAAATAACAGTGCTATGAAAAACATATTAACTTTTATGACTGAATAAATATATGTTACGAAAAATCTAGCGATGATTATATTTAATATGAAAATATTGATATATTTTATATAAATCTAATCAATTCAAGATTGTTTGACTTGGCACTACGGAAGATCCTAGATGGAGAGAGTGCTATCTCCTTTTTTAGATTAAGAGACAGTACTACCCAAAAGAATGCAATTCTAGATATATTTTTGGTTAAAGTGTCTAAAATTTGACTAAATAAATAAACAAAAATATTAATGTTTTGGATACCAAATAAGCATTCTATGGAAATAGATCTCATGACAAACCTAACTATATTTATGTGATGTTATACCTATTTATGTTTGTATATATAATTAGCCAAATTTGATATACTTTAACTCGATATTGTGTTAGAGAGTTGTATTCTTTTAGGAACCGAGGGATTATCCTTTTGCATGCTTTCTCCCCATGGTAAGGGCGCGTTTAGATGCAAAATTTTTTGGGTTTTGGCTACTGTAGCATTTTCGTTTGTATTTGGCAATTAGTGTCTAATTATGGACTAATTAGGTTCGAAAGTTTCGTCTCGCGATTTCTCACCCAACTGTGCAATTAGTTTTTTTTCGTCTACATTTAGTACTCCATACATATGCTGCAAGATTCGATGTGATGGGTACTGCGCAAAAAAATTTGGGAACTAAACAGGCCCTAACATGTCGTTGTCGACCCCTGTCACACAGAGAATAGTGAAAGTATCCGAGGCCATGTTTAGTTCACCAAAATCCAAACTTTAACACTATGCAAAAAGAAGATTTCCCGTCACATCAAACTTGCGGTACATGCATGGAGTACTAAATGTTGACGAAATCAAAAACTAATTGTACAGTTTGGTTGTACTTTGCGAGACGAACGTTTTGAGCCTAATTAGTCAACGATTAGATAATTATTATCAAATACAAACAAAATGCTACAGTACCTACAGTGCCACGTGATTTTCGGCGGCGCCGAATCGGCGGGCAACTAATCGTGGCCCGAATCATTTTTAATTTGTTCTCCTTTTCATACTTGTCTTGTCAAGTACAACTCAGGTTGTTGTTACTGGAACAATTTTAGGCCTTGTTTAGATTGGGGTTAGGAATTAGTATTTGACACTGTAGCACTTTTGTTTGTATTTGACAATTATTGTTCAACCATGGTCTAACTAGGCTCAAAAGATTTGTCTCGTAATTTACAATCAAACTGTGTAATTAATTATTTTTTTTATCTATATTTAATATTTCATGCATGTGTCCAAAGATTTGATGTGATGAAGAAAGAGTAAAAAAACTTGCAATATAAACAAGGCCTTACATACTGGGTGAAGAGCTGACCCTGCGGTGAGTGACTCGGCACAGGAGCTACTCAACAGGATGTTATAACAATTTTTATACATAAACCCTGTTTCACAGTTTTAAACGGATCCGGCTCTAGCACTTTGCTACAGTGAGCAGGAGAGTCTGAGTCGGTGAGGGGGGCTGTTCGGCTGGCCGAAACCTAGCTGAAAAACACGGTTTTTGCTAAAATACTGTGAGAGAAAAACACTGTTCCGATAAAAAAAAGCCGAACAAACCAGATATAAGGTAAGCTGAATGGGGTATATAATACCTAAATGTTTGTATATATATAGTGACACATTTTGAGAGAGAATTTAAATGTTATAGTGTCTGGGCCACATAGAGTACTACTTTTCTTGACAAGTACAAGGGCATTGTGTTAGTACATCGACTTGGTACCTGTATGGCTGTATGTATTGTACATGGAATCTTTTTTAAATGTAACAACCCAAAATTTGCCACTTTTGAAAATAGATATAAAATAATTTATTTCTGAATTTTGTGCTCATAAAATATAGGAAAAATAAAATTTTTCATTAAATTAAAATTCATCATAAGGTTTAGCAACATGTTTGTGCATACATGTCCTTGCATTTGATGTATTTGATTGAGTGGTTTTGATTGAAAATTTAAAATGGTTCAAATTGCTTTTGCAAATGAAATTAAAAATGGTCTTGAAGTAAAAGAAAAGAAAGAGAAGAGAATTAGAAAACAAAAGACTTTAAGAAGTTGTAAAAATTTATTTTGAAAACTTATCAAAATTTCTCACTTTTATTTGAGTTAAAAAGTATACTTGAAACTACGTCGGAATTCGATTTGGATCATGTTTTAAAATTTGGTTTGAATTAAGAAAAGAAAATAGAAAGATATTTGGAAAAAGAAAACTCCAATCTCTCCTTTTCTCTCATTTGGCCCAGCCCGGCTCTCTCCCTGTCTACTTCTCCCTCTCATCCGCGTGGGCTGGCAGCCCAGCAGCCGGCCGCAGCCCGCTCCCGCCTCCAGCTTCCTTGTTCCGTTGCGCGGCCCAGCATAGCAATCGGCCTAGCCAAAGCCCAGGCCCAGCCAGTCGCCCACGCCCTCTTCTCCTTTCTTCCGATGACAAGTAGGGCCGCCTTGTCAGCAACCCGTCTCCTTCCTCCAGTCGTCCCCAAGCCGGACTCTGCGCCGTCGCCCGGGAGTCCGTGTCCGCGCCGCTCCTGCCTCGCTCGGTTGCGTGCCTCCCAAGCCGCGCCAGCGCCATAAATAGCGAGCTCGTGCCCGCCGCCTCCACCCCAATCTCCTACGTTGCAGCCACCTTCGCCGAGCCACCGCCTATGCCCGCAGCCGCGCTGCCGCGAGCTCCTCTCCGCCCAACCGCGCCCGAGGCCACCACCGTGCCGTCCCAGATTCCCCTGAACCCTCCATCGAGCTCGCCTCGAGCTCCTCTCGCTCCCCGTAGTCCTCCCGTGCCCTGTGGTGACCGGGAGCGTCGAAGCCGACGTCGTCGGCAAGGTCCGGCCATGGCGCCGCCGTCTGGATGCAGCCGTCGGCGACCTCATATGCCCCAACCAATCACAGCCGTCCGATTCGCGATCAACATCCCATATTAGAAGGTAACGGTTCGCAGGCACAATTGCTAAAGAGTCGCTATGCTTTTTAATAATTGAACCCGCAGTCCAAAATGTTTTCCCTGAGTCCGTTTTCTTCTTTGGAAAGCGTACTTTATTTCGGTTAGATTGAAAATATGTTTTCACTTATTTACAGATTTGCCACTGATTTTGTTTTAGCTGTAACTTCTCCGTTTTAACTCTGATTTGATACGTTCAACTTGTGTTAGGTTCGTAATTTCATAATCTACGTGTTCATACTACTGTTTAGTATGTTTTTAACTTTTAAAACTCATGATTAGATTTAATCTATTATTCGATTAAAAGAAATCTTGTTTAAATCATATCTTCTATGTCTTAGATCCGTTGTAGTCCATTCAAGTTGCGTTGAATTCATAGCGTCAAGATCTACGCAATAGTAACAGTGTTTATCATGTCACTAATACTGAAATTTCATGGTTTGAATCATATCTTAAATAACAATTATGTAACTGGATTTTATAAATAGAATATGATTTGTTTCACTTTAGTTTTATAAATCAAATCTAAATTTGACTTAAATTATAATCTCTATGAAATATCTTATATATGTTTTTTATATATTTAAAACACATGAAGCTAATAGTTTTATATTTTCTCCTATGAGCGAATCTTTCGGTAGATGTATCTTTTTCACTGTAGCTTCGATTAGCGTGTTTTTCGCGTCTGTGTGTTCGTAGCGAGACGTAGATTCGTTTTCCAAACTTTTCATCTTGATTTTATGTTTGGTGTACTGTTCTAATTTAGATCTATTGTTGCTTCATGTATGATTGTATGGATGTTTGTGTGGTGCTTTATGATTACGTCCAGTCGGTGAGATATACGTGGTGATCAAGAAGAAGAAGAAGAGCATTGAAGATTAAAGCTTATCGAAGGATCGGTGTTTTAAGGCAAGTATAGCATGGGATCTTCCTTGTTGTCCTATACACCTTTAATCCTTTAATTCATATTGCATGTATCTACCTTAACTGCCACTAAGGATATCCTAGTCTTTTGTACTTGTACCTTGACTCCTTTGGGATATGCATTGGGTAGCTTCGCTAGTGCTCGACTACAACCATGATCTTGTAACTTGACTAATGGTATATGCAATAAACACTAAAAGATGCTTTTTAGCAACATGGAACAAGGGGGCTAGAGCATTGGGCTATTTTATGGTGCTCTAGATTCCTCTCCCTAAGGACTTATCTGTAAGTGATCATCCAAGACTTACAGTACATCTGTGAGGGCTACATGGCTCTGGCTTTAGCTCAGTATGAGGACCTTTTCTAGCTTGTTAGTGGTTACCTTTATGACGCAAGAGGGGTGTGTTCTGGGTTGGATATAGTGCGGCCTCTGTCCGTCAGTGTATAGGCTACGCGTCATTGTGCCTGTCGAAAGGGGAGCCCTACATTCGTAGGCCACAGAAACCTAGCGGCCCTAACTTGTTAGACGAACCTTTGAAAGGCTTCATAGTGAACCCTGCCGACCTTCCTTAGTAGTGGGTCAAGAGGCTGATCACCTCGGGCGAAAGGGTAAATCATGACTCACAATGAAAGTGTACAACCTCTGCAGAGTGTAAAACTGGTATATCGACCGTGCTCACGGTCATGAGCGGCCTTAGAACCCTTACGGAATAGATGATGAACACTAATGATATGGATGATGAAGATGCCTATTAATGGTTAATTGTTTATGCTATTCATTATTCATGTTTACCTGATCATGTGTTTATATGGGCTTGTGAATAAACTTGTTGCTACTCAATTGCTAAAAGATGACTCATTAAAAGCTAATCGCAGTTAAACCAGTGTCAGCCTTTTGAGCCTCATGAACCCCATGTTACATTTGTTGAGTACGACATGTACTTACGCTTGTTTTATTTTTCAATTATTTGGATAAAAATCCCGGATGGGTACCAGATTGCTAGAGTTTGGAGGAATTAGGCCTGTGATCAACCAGTCAGTTGTCCCTGTGGATTTGGAGTCTTCGCCTGAAGATCGGAGTTGTCTTTACGCTGTCTATACTCTAAGGTTATAATATTTATACTATTATGCTATGTTTTTAAGCATTATCTTTTGATATTACCTTTATTTGTAGCTATATGTGAGATTTGACTTCCTGGGCTCACATATGGTGTGTATCTGGTTTTGTTCTTAAAACCCGATGCTACAAAGTGGTATCAGAGCAATGCTGACTGTAGAACACAAGCCTAGTTAAAAATTAGCCGTCTTAAGGTTTTGAAATTGCTATAAAATCCTTGTTCTATAAATCTTGATATTTTCTTCTCTACTATATATCTATCCTTGATATTTATCTCCTCCTTGATGCATGTTTTAAGCCTTTGTTCTTATCTTCACCCCTTGATTTGATATGCTTTTAGAACTATTCCTCACCACCTTCTTGCGTAATCTGAAGATGAGTCTTAGGATTGTTACCCCTAATACAACAAGGACGATAGTAACGCAAGTCAAGTCAATGATTGAGTTGTGTATCCTTATTGCTTGTTGAATTATCATTATGCTTATGATTGTTTTACATCTTTGTAATGATTGCAATGATCTTGTTGGGTGTTCCCACAATTTCATTTAGTTTATAGGCCTAAGGTATAAGGATCAGTGCAATAAATAGTCGGGTTTTGGTTTTCTTCTGTTTTTCCTATCCTGTCCTTTCGAAGCAGTATCACTCTTCGGCTTATATCTCTATTCTTGGACAACCAAAAATCATGAGACAATTCTGGACAATAGTAGACTTCAATATCTTTCTCTGAGCGCAAGAATTAGCCTGATAGCTATTTTGGTTGTGGAGATATGAAAATCACAAGGCGATGCATCTGCGCTGTTTGGATTCTGAAGTAGTTTCTATTGTGCACTATTTTCGACCAAGTTAACTGCAGAATTTGGAAAAGTGTTCTATAAGGAAGTTGTGGAGAATTTTATAAGCTTTCCAACGGTATAAGCTGTATCTTCATCGGATTAACAGAATGTGAGTTACAACTATTTTACTGCACTGCTATTTTTCATCTCGCGAGGAATTTCAGGTTTCTTGTTTTTGCCCATACACAAGAGTATCGTTGGGATGTCAGAACATCTTGATATTAGTTAACTGATCTAGAAGGAGATGCAAGCTATACTTTGGTGTCCCCTAGTTTACCTTTTCTTAAGAGGGGTAGCCAAGTCGAAGAATTTGGAAGGTGAAGTATCCTACGTTCTAGTTTGCGCAGCGGAAGCGTGGTGGCACCCAAAGATGTGAAAGAAGTTTAGAGTCTCAATAAGGTTTGATTAAAGGTTCAAGGAAAGTTTATCTAAGGTCATCAAGATTTTGGTAGAGCTACTAAAGAAGCTTTTAAGTTAGTTTGGATAAAGAGACCTCAGCTAAGTGACTGAAGGAATCCAAGAAGAGGTTGGAGTAAAACCTAAGTATTAGCTTTGTCAGATCCATTCGAGAGTTTCATATCTACAATGATGGACCTTGTCAAGGTGTGGAATGTGTCCTTATACAAGAAGAAAAGAAGTGGCTTGTTCACTAACTCAACTAAGGAAGCGTGAGTTGAACTAACCGACATGTTATTTGGAGTTATCCATTGTGGAGCATGGAAGTACTGTCTTTTTGGAAGTAAACGTGACATATAGGAGGATCACAAGAATCTACAGGGCATCTTCACTAAGTTGGTCTTGAGCTTGTGATATCCTCGTTGGAATGAAATGGATTATGACTTGGAAAAGTGCTATCATTTGGAGAAGCAAAAGTCATGGCCGATGCTCTTAGCAATGGAAAATTGTGCTAAGAAGGTTCGGGTGACACCAAGGATTAAGAATTGTATTCCAAGTTCAAGCGACTTGACCAGAATCATTAATGTTTGAAGATTGGTAGTAGAGTTTCCTTCTGATCAAGAGATTTGTCAGGCTTGGTTGGAAGGTGGATATTTTAAGACAATGGAACTACACGATGAAGTAAAGAAGAATCTAAAGACGGAGTATCCCTATCTCTTAGTCGACGTCTTCCGAATCTCGGGGACGAGATTCATCTTAAGGGGGGTAGAATTGTAACACCCCAAAATTTGCCACTTTTAAAAATAGGTATAAAATGATTTATCTCTGAATTTTGTGCTCATAAAATATAGGAAAATAAAATTTTTCATTAAATTAAAATTCATCATAAGGTTTAGCAACATGTTTGTGCATACATGTCCTTGCATTTGATGTATTTGATTGAGTGGTTTTGATTGAAAATTTAAAATGGTTAAAATTGCTTTTGCAAATGAAATAAAAATGGTCTTGAAGTAAAAGAAAAGAAAGAGAAGAGAATTAGAAAACAAAAGACTTTAAGAAGTTGTAAAAATTTATTTTAAAAACTTATCAAAATTTCTCACTTTTATTTGAGTTAAAAAGTATACTTGAAACTACGTCGGAATTCGATTTGGATCATGTTTTAAAATTTGGTTTGAATTAAGAAAAGAAAATAGAAAGATATTTGGAAAAAGAAAACTCCAATCTCTCCTTTTCTCTCTTTTGGCCTAGCCCGGCTCTCTCCCTGTCTCCTCCTCCCTCTCATCCGCGTGGGCTGGCAGCCCAGCAGCCGGCCGCAGCCCGCTCCCCCCTCCAGCTTCCTTGTTCCGTTGCGCGGCCCAGCATAGCAATCGGCCCAGCCAAAGGCCAGGCCCAGCCAGTCGCCCACGCCCTCTTCTCCTTTCTTCCGATGACAAGTAGGGCCGCCTTGTCAGCAACCCGTCTCCTTCCTCCAGTCGTCCCCAAGCCGGAGTCTGCGCCGTCGCCCAGGAGTCCGTGTCCGCGCCGCTCCTGCCTCGCTCGGTTGCGTGCCTCCCAAGCCGCGCCAGCGCCATAAATAGCGAGCCCGTGCCCGCCGCCTCCACCCCAATCTCCTGCGTTGCAGCCACCTTCGCCGAGCCACCGCCTATGCCCACAGCCGCGCCACCGCGAGCTCCTCTCCGCCCAACCGCGCCCGAGGCCACCACCGTGCCGTCCCAGATTCCCCCGAACCCTCCATCGAGCTCGCCTCGAGCTCCTCTCGCTCCCCGTAGTCCTCCCGTGCCCTATGGTGACTGGAAGCGTCGAAGCCGACGTCGCCGGCAAGGTCCGGCCATGGCGCCGCCGTCTGGATGCAGCCGCTGGCGACCTCATATGCCCCAACCAATCACAACCGTCTGATTCGCGATCAACATCCCAGATTAGAAGGTAACAGTTCGCAGGCACAATTGCTAAAGAGTCGCTATGCTTTTTAATAATTGAACCCGTAGTCCAAAATGTTTTCCCTGAGTCCGTTTTCTTCTTTGGAAAGCGTACTTTGTTTCGGTTAAATTGAAAATACGTTTTTACTTATTTACAGATTTGCCACTGATTTTGTTTTAGCCATAACTTCTCCATTTTAACTCCGATTTGATCCATTCAACTTGCGTTAGGTTCGTAATTTCATAATCTATGTGTTCATGCTACTGTTCAGTATGTTTTTAACTTTTAAAACTCATGATTAGATTTAATCTATTATTCAATTAAAAGAAATCTTGTTTAAATCATATCTTCTGCGTCTTAGATCCGTTGTAGTCCATTCAAGTTGCGTTGGATTCATAGCGTCAAGATCTACATGTTAGTAACAGTGTTTATCATGTCACTAATACTGAAATTTCATGGTTTGAATCATATCTTAAATAACAATTATGCAACTGGATTTTATAAATAGAATATGATTTATTTCACTTTAGTTTTATAAATCAAATCTAAATTTGACTTAAATTATAATCTCTATGAAATATCTTATATATGTTTTTATATATTTAAAACACATGAAGCTAATAGTTTTATATTTTCTCCTATGAGCGAATCTTTCGGTAGATGTATCTTTTTCACCGTAGCTTCGATTAGCGTGTTTTTCGCGTCTGTGTGTTCGTAGCGAGACGTAGATTCGTTTTCCAAACTTTTCATCTTGATTTTATGTTTGGTGTACTGTTCTAATTTAGATCTATTGTTGCTTTGTGTATAATTGTATGGATGTTTGTGTGGTGCTTTATGATTACGTCCAGTCGGTGAGATATACGTGGTGATCAAGAAGAAGAAGAAGAGTGTTGAAGATTAAAGCTTACCGAAGGATCGGTGTTTTAAGGCAAGTATAGCATGGTGTCAGATACCATAAAAAGGTGTACCCTAAGCAAGAACCGAAAAAATTGCTTAGACCTTGTAAATAACAAATATCTAGGCTCACCCGAAGCGGGCTCGGCCCAAAACCATACCATGAGGCCTCGGACGAGGTACCGATTCTCCGACTCGCCTAAGGCCCCACACCGCAAGGCCTCGGACGAGGTACCGATTCTCTGCCTCGCCCGAGGCCCCGCTGAAGGGTTGAGATGGCGGACTAGAGGGGGGTGAATAGTCTTTTCTAAAATTAATCGCGTCGGCTAACCGAAACAAGTGCGGAATTATAACTATCGGTCTAGCCAAGACTACACCCCTCTATCAATGTTCTCTAGCACCTTCTAAAGATACTAATCAAGCAACAAAGGTGCCGGGCTAGCTAGAGCTCACCTAACCAATGCTAGGAGCAAGGTCACACTAACCTATGCATCTAGTACTTTAAGCAATAAGAGAGCTCCTACACATGCTAGTAAGCAAAAGCACAAAGCCACCTAAGCTCACTAGCAATGCTCAATAACAAGGCAACCAATGCCAAATTAGAGAGCGCAATTACTTAGCTACACAAACTAAGCAATGTGACTAACAAGGTTAGACAAACCAAATTAGCCACGCAAGGGAGCTACTTCTATGCTACACAAGCAAGAATGTAACTAGTAAGCTACACAAGCTAACTAATTACAAGAGCAACTACACAAGCTTAATATATATAAAAGTAATTGCAAGCTTGTGTAATAGGGATGCAAACCAACGGGAAGAACAAGGTTGACACGATGATTTTTCTCCCGAGGTTCACGTGTTTGCCAACACGCTAGTCCCCGTTGTGTCGACCGCTCACTTGGTGGTTCGGTGGCTAATTAGCATCACCCGCTAAGCCCACACGTCGAGTGCCGCAAGAACCTACCCCTTGAGTGAGGGTAGCTCAATGACACGCTTTACTAAAGTTGCTCTTCATGACTCCCGCGGGGCGAGCACAATGCCCCTCACAAGCTCTTCTCCAGAGCGCCGCACAAACTTCTTGCGGGCTTCGATGGAGACCACCACCAAGCCGTCTAGGAGGTGGCAACCTCCAAGAGTAACAAGCACCACCAGCTTGCAACTCGATCACCTAGTGCCACTCGATGCAACCTCATGATGCAATCGCACTAGAATCGCTCACTCACATAATCGGATGATCACTATCAAGTATGTGTGAGATGGATGGCTCCTAAGCACTCTCAAGCATGGACACAAAGTCCCCCAAGGTGCTCAGCCCAGCCATGGCCAAAGGCCACTTCTATTTATAGCCCCAAGGGCTAAACTAGCCATTACCCCTTCACTGGGCAAAAATCGGGTCGACCGGACGCTCCGGTCGTGTTGACTGGACGCTGGACCTCAGCGTCCGGTTGCCCGATGACAGCCACGTGTCACCTGCGTTCAACGGCTTTCTTCCGATCTCAACGGTCATCTTCTGACCGGACGCACCGGTAAAACTGACCGGACACAGAAGCCTCAGCGTCCGGTCGTTTCCAGTAAGCTCCCCGAGGCGTATTTCTTCGACCGAACGCGTCCGGTCCACCATGACTGGACACAGACTAGCGTCCGGTGCAATACCCTCGGTACTGTGCAGACCCGTCAGTTTGACCGGACGCACGCTGCCAGGGTCCGGTGCTTTCAGACCCAGCGTCCGGTCAGTTGACCGACGCCAGTGTCTTCGTGATCAACTTGTTTTCACTTCTAACTTCTTCACCCTTGCTCCAATGTGCCAACCACAAGAATTTGCATCCGGCACAATAGAAAATAGGCATTCCATTTTCCCGAAAGCGTCGAATCCATCTCAACCCTGCAAACACCACCTCCTTTGTAAATGTGCCAACACCACCAAGTGTACACCACCATGTGTATGTGTGTTAGCTTTTCACAATCATTTCCCAAAGGATGTTAGCCACTCAACTTGCCACGCCACTCGATCCTAGCACGATGCAAAGTTAGATCACTCGAGTGGCACTAGATGACCGATATGCAAACAAGTTTGCTCCTTTTGATAGTACGGCCATCTATCCTAAACCCGGTCATAAACTTCTCTACACACCTATGACCGGTGAAATGAAATGCCCTAGGTTATACCTTTGTCTTGCGCATTCCATTCCATCTCCTCCAACGTCGATGCAACACATGCACCAACATGATCAACAATGATATGATCCACTTCATATCATCACGTGATCTTATTGGTTCATCGATCTTGACTTTACTTGCTCTTCACCGTTGCCATTGTCCATCGGCGTCAAGTCTTGCTCAAGCTTCACCGCCACGTGGTCCATCACTCCAAAGCCTTCGACTTGCCCTTCACGCTTGCAACCGGTCTATCAAGCCAAGTCTTGTCTTGATCTTCTCCACCTTGATCACATGACTCAATGTCATGTCTCATGTGCAATAAGCTCCTTCATCATCACATGTGTGAGCTTTGCAACATCTCCAAGCCATTTTTACCTCCATGGCATATGTTGCTCACACACATATACCTGTGGACTAATCACCTGTGTATCTCACATAAACACAATTAGTCCACCTAAGTTGTCACTCAATTACCAAAACCAAACAAGGACCTTTCACCCGCGCATAAGGCCTCGGACGAGGTACCGATTCCCCGACTCGCCCGAGGCCCTGCCCGTAAGGCCTCGGACGAGGTACCGATTCTCCGCCTCGCCCGAGGCCCCATGCGTAGGGCCTCGGATGAGGTACCGATTCTCCAACTCGCCTAAGGCCCCGCCCGTAAGGCCTCGGACGAGGTATCGATTCTCTGATTCGTCCGAGGCCCCACGCGTAAGGCCTCGGACGAGGTACCGATTCCCCGACTCGCCCGAGGCCCCGCCCGTAAGGCCTCGGATGAGGTACCGATTCTCCGCCTCGCCCGAGGCCCACGCGTAGGGCCTCGAACGAGGTATCGATTCTCCGACTCGCCCAAGGCCCTGCCCATAAGGCCTCGGACTAGGACATCACATCCAACCAATGCGTCCAACCACTCTCGCGACGTTAGCCAAATGACGGCTTGATATAGTGGAGTGGCCAACGAGATGGGAGTCACATCGACGCCATGCCGTCTGGGACAGGACGGGGCAGGGGTTATCGGCCGCTGTGCTCGGCACTGTGCCCACGACTGATACCCGTGCTGCACTGTGCTGCCTAACCCCTGCTCCAAAGACAGCGCGGCGTGGAGAGTCAAGTCTGGGTCCCTGTAGCCTCGGAATCGATGTACAAAACCAACTGCTCCCTCTGAGCCTCGGCTACCCGCCTCCGGGCTCCTATAGCCTCGGGACTCGCGCCCGCTGAGCCCCCCACGATGGTTCAGCCTCTACACCGACTGGGCCTCGGCTCTCTACGTTATCAGCACTCTAGGACCGGCACGTCGCCTGCAGTACGCACCATACCCTGCGTTAAGCTGCAGGGGCTCCCACGTCGCGCACAAGGCCAAGCTCCTGTATCCTCGGAGTCAGCACACCCACGCCATCACATCAACCTGGCCTCGGCACTCCGCGCCGGTCAAACATACAGCAACCAGCATGCCTCCAACAGAAGAAGGCGCCCTACCACCACAGGAGCTCCCACGTCGCACAGGACCAGGCATGACCGGCGCGTCGCTCTAGTGCACCGAGGACAAGGCCGCTCCACCGACCATGCCGCCACAGTGATGAGCTACAGGGCTCAGACATGCCGCCTCTTCTCACAAAACGCCACGTAGCAAATCCATGTACGGCCCCCGTGCCTCCCTTCGACTATAAAAGGGGGTGACCGGGGGCGCTTCTAGAGAAAAAAAAATGGACACATGAGCAAGAAACGCACAACGCTCTGTAACACACACTCTTCATCACTGCACGAGATCAACATCTCAAGCAACCCACGCCACTCTACGCGGAGATCTAGGACAAGCTCCCTCTCTCGTCCAGCTTGTAAACCCCTTGTAAACCCCTACTATAAGCACCTCGGTGCAAGGAATACAAGATCACTCTCTCAGACTGGACGTAGGGCACCTATTGCCTGAACCAGTATAAACCTTATGTCTCTCTGCATCACCATCCGGGATTAGGGGCACGCAGTACACTTTCACTAGTCGGTTGAGGGCCTGCTGGTCCAAAACATCGACACATGGGATCTTCCTTGTTGTCCTATACACCTTTAATCCTTTAATTCATACTGCATGTGTCTACCTTAACTGCCACTAAGGATATCCTAGTCTTTTGTACTTGTACCTTGACTCCTTTGGGATATGCATTGGGTAGCTTTGCTAGTGCTCGACTACAACCATGATTTTGTAACTTGACTAATGGTATATGCAATAAACACTAAAAGATGCTTTTTAGCAACATGAAACAAGGGGCTAGAGCATTGGGCTATTTTATGGTGCTCTAGATTCCTCTTCCTAAGGACTTATCTGTAAGTGATCATCCAGGACTTACAGTACAGCTGTGAGGGCTACATGACTCTGTCTTTAGCTCAGTATGAGGACCTTTTCTAGCTTGTTAGTGGTTACCTTTGTGGCGCAAAAGGGGTGTGTTCCGGGTTGAATATAGTACGGCATCTGTCCATCAGTGTATAGGCTGCGCGTCATTGTGCCTGTCAGAAGGGGAGCCCTACATTCGCAGGGCACAGAAACCTAGCGGCCCTAACTTGTTAGACGAACCTTTGAAAGGCTTCATAGTGAACCCTGCCGACCTTCCTTGGTACTCTGAGGTTATAATCTTTATACTATTACGCTATGTATTTAAGCATTATCTTTTGATATTACCTTTATTTATAGCTATACGTGAGATTTGACTTCCTGAGCTCACATATGGTGTGTATCTGATTTTGTTCTTAAAACCGGATGCTACATAAAATAGTTGTACTTTTGTTTATTTTATTCATTACTAATTCCAAAATTGAACAAGATTTATTGTTTTTTAGTGTCCGGCTAATATATGAAGATAGTACTCCATCTGTGTCTGAATAAATAGATTTCTAGAGTTGTCTTAACTCTTAAGTTAGACTTTTTAAATTTGACTAAATTTCTAGAAAAAAATGTTAAGATTTATGGTATCAAATTAGTTTTATTAGATTTATCATAGAATATGTTTTCATAAGGTGCTCATTTTATTTCATATATGTTGTTACTCTTTTCTATAAAGTTAATCAAACTTAAAAATAATTGACCGGCACGGATTGAATTGATTTATTTGGGGACGGAGAGATCCTCGCATGATTTAATGGCTCGATGATCATCAAAATCTGGCTACATGTCTTATTTCTTTTTGTCCCAATGTCTTTTTCTCTTTCTTTTGTAGGCAGGATTGTCTTTGATTTTTCGTATCACTAGTTTTGCTGATTCATCTATCCCATAGTGCCTGAGAATCCCACGATCCACTTCTCCAAGGACCTAAATTTTTTCTCGTCTTCTAATAATAATCTAGCAGTTTTTTTTATCAATCCATAATATATGAGTCTTGATTATATTAATCGTTTCGTTATCCAAACGTACAGGCGTACTCATAAACAACGATCCGTGCGCGATCGAGTAGAAAGAAAAGAGAAAGCAGAAACCAAAACCAAAACCAAAACTAAAACCGCACCGTCAAGGACGATGAACACGCGGCACAAGGGCAGAGACGGCATGCGCTAGTAGTAGCAGGTGCCGTGCGTGGAGGCGCGGAGTGAGCAGGGACCAACAAGTGCCGCCTCCGGCCTCCGTCCCGCCTTCTGGCGCCTGGCGGTGGCGGTTGCGGCCCGTTCGCCGGTTGAATTTGGCTGAAAAAACAAGCTATTGTTCCGATTAAATTATTACGAAAGAAAAACATTATTTTAGTAAAAAAAAAAGTCGAAAGAGTCGGATTATAAGACGAACGGAGCCGCTCAAGGGGGCGCGCGAGCAGAAATCCTGAGAAGTCGAGGGGCCGTGCGTGCAAATCCCAGCCAAGACCTAGGCACGTGGACGAAACCGTGGTCCAATCCCAGCCAAGATTTCAGGGGAGGCGGAGAGAGCAGAGGACGAGGGAGGGGCAAAGAAAGCGCACACCACAACAACTGCCTCCTCGGCTCCGCCTCCCCTTCTTCCCCTCACCGCCACACCCACACCCCCACACCCACACCCGGGCACCCGGCTCGCAGTGCCAAACTGCCAGGAGAGAAGGGCCAGGGGCCGGGCCACCCCTCTCTTCTCCGCCACCTACTCTTCTCCCTCTTCTTGTTTCTCTCTCTCTCCAGGACTAGGACTAGGGTCGCCTCGCCGCCAGCCAACCACGCGCGCACACGCCCCGTTCGGCCGTCCCCGCACTTCTTCAATCCACCACTGCAGAGGGGAAGGCATTCGTGTGCGTTCCTTCCTAGCAGGAGCAGGAGTACAGGACTGCCTCTCCTGCTGCTGCAGGCTTCGCGGCCTCTTCGCCCCCCTGCCATGTCCACCATGGGTATCTGTCACTCCTTCCCTCCCTCACTCTCTGTCGATGAATGTCCCCAGTAATCTTTTTTTTCTCTTCCTGTGTGTGGTGCCATGCCTGTGCCGGCTGCTAGCTGTTTCATCTTCCCTGCCGCTCCTGGACGGATTGCGGCGCCACTCCTCGTCTTCTCCTCTGCGCTGCTGCTGTAGGGTTCGGTTAGGTTCTGTTCTGTTCTGTTCTGTATCTTGCCGTCTTCTTGGTTCTTGCCTTCTTGGAACTGACGGCTGCTTACAAAACCCATGATGATTCCATTCCATGCGTCTTTGATTCCTTAGGGCTCGTTCGGTTACGGCTCTAGGAGGCCAGGAATCAATCCGCTAGTGAAAGCTTATATAAATTAAAGTAACAATCCGGTCAGGATTTCTTCTCAGAGCTCATTCCTGGTGAAACGAACGTGGCCTTAATCGAATCGTCATCCGGCTCTCCGTTCACACCTTCCTCCTCTTTATTATATTTTTTTGTTAGTTAAAAAAAATAAAATTTTGATTAATCCCCGCACATGTTTTTTTTCATCTCTGCTTCTTGCCGTTCTGTACCGTACTTGGAGAGGATTGCTCTGCGCCGGAGCTGATGAATGGTTATTAACATGTGGCTGTACTGGCTGTGGCCGCAGATGAAGGCTACGGCCCTACTTGGGACAGCGACGACGAATACGACAACTTCATACGTAAGATGAACCCGCCAAGGTGCACTCTCAATTATTCACCACATCCCGCTAAATCTCCTAGTACAGCAATAACCAATCTCCTAGTACAGCACTGCCTGTTGAAAAAAAAGAAAAGAAAAGAAAGATGGCAAGTGCATGTGTCAAGCCCCCTAACCCTGGTCAGTTTTGGCGATTGACCGCAGGATCGTCGTCGACAATGAGTCCTCAGCAGAGGCCACAATTGTAAGGGTATGTATGTTCCTTCCTCCGGTTAATTTGCTGAATTGAATTCCACAGTCAATTTTGGAATTTACCATTTTGCTGTTTTTTCCACGGTATTACATTACAATTTGTAGGTAGATAGCGCAAACGAATATGGGATACTGCTGGAAGTGATCCAGGTCATCATTGATCTCAACCTTGTCATAAGCAAGGCCTACATAACCTCGGATGGTGGATGGTTCATGGATGGTAATCTGATTGCACCTGTCTATTCTTGTTCCATTTTGTGATTTTTATCTCAACCAATCAGAGCTAAACAAGCTCGATAATCTGCTTTCCTGCTGCGGCGTTCAGTCTTCAATGTGACCGATAAGGAAGGGAAGAAGATCAAAGATGAGGCAACCCTTTCACAGATCGAAGACTACATCAGAAAGGTATGCATGGTCATACAACCATATCAACCAATCAATTATGCCTCCCTCCTCTGTACTCTAGTGTGTCCTCCTAAGTAAAGATTAACAGATGTTCTTGGAACATGCGCAGTCCTTGGGTGCAGATTCAAGATACATTCCTTCCCGCCGGAGATCAGTAGACGTCGCCGCTACAGCTGACCACAATGTCATCGAACTAACAGGGACGGACAGGCCAGGCCTGCTCTCTGAAGTCAGTGCGGTGCTTGCCAGCCTCAAGTGCAATGTGGTCAGCGCTGAGATCTGGACCCACAACACCCGAGCTGCGGCCGTGATGCGGGTCACCGACGAGGACACCGGGCTGGCGGTCATGGACGCTGAGAGGCTGGAGAGGATCAGGGAGAAGCTGTCGTACCTGCTCCGTGGAGGCAATCTCTCCCGGGGCGCCGCCATGGCGTTGTCGTCAGGGACCGCCACCACACACACAGAGAGAAGGCTGCACCAGATGATGCTTGACGACTGTGACTATGAGCAGCTCCAGCGGCAAGCTCCAGGGCAGTCTCAGAGGCCTAATGTCACCGTGAGGAACTGGAACGACAAGGACTACTCGGTGGTGACCATCAGATGCAAGGATAGGTCCAAGCTTCTGTTCGACACGGTTTGCACTCTGACGGACCTGCAATATGTTGTTTTCCATGCCAACATTGATGCCAAGGACAATCAGGCATACCAGGTGAGTATACTGATCTGGATGTCTCTCACTAGTAATTGACATTATTGATCTACTCCATTAAAATTCTGGTTCAAAGAAAACTGTTTGATATTTATATGGATGATGCCCTCTCTGTTGTAGGAATTCTATGTAAGGCATGTGAATGGATCCCCAATGAACACTGAAACTGAGAGATTGCGAGTCATCCAATGCCTTGAAGCAGCCATTGAACGGAGGGTATCCGAGGTAAAAATTCCGTGCACTTATCTGGAATCACATAACCAAAAAACCTGCGAAACTACTAATCATGCAGCTTCAAATTGAAAACCACCTTGTTTCCTTGTTCTGGTTGTCCCAGGGTGTGAAGCTTGAGCTGTGCACTAATGACAAGGTCGGGCTACTATCTGAGGTTACCCGCATCTTCCGCGAGAACAGCCTGACCGTCACAAGAGCAGAGGTGACCACGAAGGGCAGGATGGCTGTGAACACGTTCTACGTCCGCGGTTCCACAGGAGAGGATGTTGATCAGAAGGCAATAGACTCCATCAGGCAAGCCATAGGCCACAGCCTTCAGGTGAAAGGCCAGCCTGACCCACAGGAGGCGCAGAAGAAAGAGTCCCCCACATGGTTCCTCTTTGCCAACTTGTTTCGGCCAAGGTCTCTCTACAGTTTCGGGTTCATGCGCTGACCGCATCGTCCCGATTGTTTCCAAGAATCGCCGTGTAACAAGTTCGTCCATGAAGCAATCCAGGAAACGGAGGATCTTCAGAAGGTGGAAGCCTTCATTCTGTCCCAGTAGTGCACGCTTGGTCAATATAGGTAGAGCATGGGTGGGTGTTCATATATCACCATCTGTAAATATATGCTGATTTTCACTTTATGACTGCATTTGTACATGTAACATGTAAATTAAGCGACGTAAATATAAGCTGTACAGAATATGATTAGATCCCAGATTTGTTGCAACGTCATAAAAAGCCCCGTGCCTTTTCTCGCAACTATTTTCAGTCTTTCCCGTGGGAGGAGAAGGAATCCGTTAACTTCTTTTTACCTTTTCCCTAAAAAAACTTCTTTTTATCTTGTTCCGAATGAGAGGCCGAGTCGGCTTGCTTTGCTTTCAAATTATTGCAGCTGTCCTGGGCCACTGGAATATGCATGACAGCAATGGCTGCTGCAAGTTATGTGGTTGGAGGCTAGATGCAAGTCAGTAGTCAAAAGCAACAGCGGTAATTGCCGTACCTGAAGCTTTGGTGATGTAGACACATTGCACCAAGTTGTTGTCTAATGTAGACAAAACTGCATCAACATGAGATCCAGCTTCTGTGGCTAGTCTATCATCCTGTCATCTAACATAATCTCCGATATGCGAACTACAATCGCCGATGATGAGGTGGTGACGTCGCGCCCGCCCTGCTCAACGTTGCCTAGCTAGAGGTTTGGCGGCCTGACATGTGCCTGAAAGTCCAGTGGTGAGCCATAAGGGTAGGGTAGCTGAAATAAGAATCTAAAAATAGGCAGCACAAGAGTTGGTTCAGAATGTTTTGTCACAATCTAGGACCTCTCAATGCCCATCAATAGTGCTGCTTTTGGCACCTGTGATGATTGGCCGATAGCACAAACTTGTGCTTTCGATCGGTGACATCTGATTCACGAGGGCATCAGAACACCAATAATGAGCCATCGGGGTCAGAACTTGGTCAGAAGTGGAGCCTGTCAGTTTCCGCACTCAGCAGCATGACATTGTTGAACAGCAAAGCAGCATTGGAGCCGGCGCAAATGCGCCATTGGAAGCACGCCATACTCACAAGGGATCCAGTGGATTCGTCTCAACGACGGCGAAGTGGCATGTCCTGTAAAGCAGTTAGGCAGAAGTAGGCGTCAAGAGCCATGCGGCATGAGCACGATTGTAACCTTTGTTGCTCTCCACATGTAAGAAACCCTGCATTTGAGCAGCACTAAGTACCAACAAATTTTAACCTTTCATGCACAAGAACACAAGTGCAGAAGCAGTCGTGCTTTGGATACTGGTAATCTATTGTTCCCTCCGTTCCAAATGGTACTCCCTCTAACGCTGTCCCGACAATCTCACAAGGAGAGTTTCGTGGTATTAAATAAGCTGATAACATAAAATAAAAAGAGATGATAAAAGTTTCATACGATAAAATAAGTTTCAGAGATCTACACTGTTACTAACACATGAAAGTTTTGTAAACTGAGATGAAACCTGCCTAGCAGTTATCATTCTAGTCTTTTACATTTGTCTCAAATTGGTTGTTATTCTCACTTTCTAAAGTATATTTCTTTTTCTAATACTCTATCTACTGGTTGTTATTCTCACTTCCTAAAGTACTTTTTTTCCCCAATACATCTCTATCTACGTCTCACTTCTTCTAGACCACACGTTTTTCACTCGTTAATCCCTGTGCCCAAAGAGAAAATATGGGATAGAGTAAATTTAGTTTCATCTTTAAGTTACACTTCTTTAGTTTTGACAAAGTTCATTAAAAACTAATCAAACATCTACAAGCGCAAATAAGATTCATCAAAAATATATTTTGATAGTGCATTTATTTAATATGGTAGATGTTAATACATTTTTCTATAACTTGGTCAAAGTTAGATAAGTTCGGCTTGGAACAAAACTAAAGCGATAATTTTGAGGTAGTAGTATAGAACAGTAATAGTAATTATTTTTCTAGTATAAAACTGTGTCCAAAATTGCCATGACCATAGGGCTAACAATTCATAGAGTACAAGAAAAATGGAAATAACAAAAACTCTTCACTGTGCTTAGGAAAATTACTATGGCACCAGTATAACACAGAGGAGAGCAACTCCACAGTACACGAGAAATAAAGCCTTTGCCAAGTGTGGTAGTTTACCAAGGAGGAGCCTTGTAAAGTGTTTGTGGCATTGCAGTGTTCTAGGCAAAGCTTTAAGCAAGTGGGAATGCTCCATAAGACTAAGAGGGGGATATCTTGACCCTCTGCTTTTGTAGTCAGGACAAACTTAAGTTGGACTGCGCAGCTCACAATACAGTAATCATCTAGATCCACCTCCAGTACTGCGGGAAGAGGATGAACAAACTAAGTGGCAAGGGGCAACATAAGCTGTATATTTACACTGGCCGAACTGCTCCTGAAATATAGAGTATCACCGCCTCCTTTTCCTGCCCTTTCCTTTCCCCAGCTGTCCAGATTTGAAAGCACTTTCCTGTTCTTGAAGGAAAGCCATGGCTTTTCCATACATCTCAGCTCTCTCTTCATCTCGCTTCCTCCTCTCCTTCTCCTTCACAGCAGCCAGGAAATAATTATCTTTTTGCAGCTCACGCTTTGCCCCCTTCATCTCACTCTTGACACGCTTCCTCATCTTTTTCATTTGTGCCCTTTCTCGGTCAGGATCATAATCAAGACCCTTGATGTAGCTGCAGAAAATAAAAGTAAATTGATCAAAAGAAGTTAAACATTTTTCTAAATTAGACCAACAATTAGACCCATGAGAAGTTGAGAACAAAACAGGACAGAATGGTGTATACTGAAAACATAAAATACCAAAAAAAAATACATACTTTTCTTCAAATTTTGGATTCAATTGCTTGATTGGTTCAGGCTTCTTCTTCCGCATTCGGAGGGGCTCTCTTGAAGCATGGTGTTCATCACTTCTCTTTTTAACCAAGTCAATGATTTCATGGAAAATGTCTTGTAACGTGCCTGGCAACTCAGATCTGTCCAAAATTTCTTGCAGCAAAGAGGATATTGGAAGGAAGATTTCTGGGAAAGAGCATAGCCCTTCATGTATAATAACAAAACCTCTTAAACATTCTGCCACAGATAAAAGTACACCAGCCCTGCCAGAAAATATAATGACTGTAAGACAACAAAAAAAGAGAACCACTACGAACAATCATGAAGTCATTACAACCATATACTTACTTAAAGTTATCAGATGAGAAATAAGGGGCGTCAGGATCCATGCCAACTATTTCTAGGACATTCACTGGATTCACCTCATGCACTTGATCATGGATACTGAGCCATGGTTTTGAAGTCTTGAGCTCCATAAATTGATCATTAAACTATAACCAAGATGATATTTTGCTTAATATCAATCAACTAGCAAAAAATATGAACAACATCTGAATTAGTAATCACCTGATTGTGCAGATGAGTTCCCACTTTTCCTTTAAGAGATGTCACCAAAAGAGATTGCAGAAAACCAATTGCTTCAGGGCAGAACTTTTTAGATTCTTTAGTAACCTACAGATGTAAAATTTGGAAAGAAACAAGTTTTGCTACTGTCAGAAAAAGATATGGAAAAACTAGTATATGTACACATGTCAATATAAGAAAGGAGGCATTGGAAAGTGATTAATCACTTCTGGACTAGTCTAAGGTCCTCCTTGGTACTGTATGAAAGTTGAAAAGGAGATTCATAGGGCTGGACAAAATACTCGCGGCTCGCCAACTCGCTCGACTCGTGGTCGGCTCAGCTCGGCTCGACTTGGCTCGTTTTAACCTTTTCACGAGTTGAGCTGGAAGTCTAGCTTGCTATTTTAACGAGCCAGCTCGAGCCAACGCGCGAGCTGCTCACGAGCTGAAGCCTATCAGCCCACGACCATGAATCCAGAAGATGATGATGCTGACCTAGAAGTGTACACCTATTCTATTGGTATGTAATCCTTATTTTTAGCTGTTTCATATGAATTTTAATTTTATAATTGTTGTGGTATTTAAATGTTGATTTTATGGATTGTTTTCCAGGGAGATGATGATGATGCTGACATTGAATCTGTGGACTTTCCTAAGTTTGTGGTGGCAAGCAACTAGTTAGTATGCTGGAACTGCATGATCATGGATGGACCAACTATGTTGCATGGTTGATACTTTTGATGAACCGGATATGTATTAATCATGTATGATTGCATAATGATGGACGTCACCTTCTGGAATTAATGTAGCATAAACATTATAAACATGTGTGTCCTATTTTTTTGTAGTAGCTCGCGAGCTAAACGAGCCAGCTCGAGCTCGGTAACGAGCCGAGCCGAGCTGCCCCTCTAGCTCGTAATATTAACGAGCCGAGCCAAGCTGGCTCGATATCCAGCCCTAGAGATTCAGCTCCAGTTTCTAAGTTCTAAATATCCATTCATCAATTGGGTAAAAATCTTGAAGAACTTATAACAATCATTACACATTCTGAAAAGAAACTAAAACGCAGGATAAGTTCAAAAGCATACCACAAGCACCATTGAACACAAGAAAGAACCAACAGCAACATCTCGACCAGATTGTATAGGGCACCGCATCAGATATTCGCACATAAGTAGAAGCAATGGAGTTGCAACGACATGGCGGAAGTCGGAGCAGGGAAAAATAAGAGACCATAATCTCAGCAGAAGTAACGTCTTCAAATTTGGCCAGCTGCTCTTTCCTGGAAATAATATTTAAAGGAGGCGGCATGGTAAAAAAGCACATCAATCATAACAAAATAAATTTCCAATAAACCATGTCATTATCTCACAAACCTGGAACCTTAATATCTTCGCATAGACGCGTACGTGTATGAATAAGTCGCTCTCTTGCACAGATGGCAGCAAAATATGGAGTTTCTCCACTCATCTCAATTAAAGGCTTAACAAGTGTGTCAATTATTCTGAACTTCACTGGACTTTCGGTAGCTAAAATTGCAAAGTACTGCAGAAGAACACCATAGAAAACCTACCAAAGGGATCTGAATATTAGAGAACAAGTTGTGAAAAGGATAAGTTAGTCAGAAGTAAATGTGATATCATAAGGAGTTCAATTTTTACTTACTTGCATTTTCCTTCGGTTTTCAGCTGCAAGCCTTATTGAATTGCAAGTACGTATTCGACTAATAATCTCAATTATTTCGGCTTCTGAACGACCATCTAGCAAAGAGGATAGATCTTTCAGGTCATTTGGTGCATCAATAACAAAAGGAATACTGCCATCCTTGACTCGTGGTTTCACATTAGATTCTCCTTTCAAATTGTGTGCATCCTTGTCCACCACTTTGCCATTGATCTCTTGCTCCTTCTCTTTGAAATCCTCCATTTCATCATCTCCTACATCAACCTCATCATCATCACTTTGCTCCCAATCTCTAGCAGACATATTACCAAAGTCATTGTCACTGGAGTCCTCTTCAGAATCTTCTTCATCATCAGCCCCATCATCACCAGCATTTTCATCATCGCTTTCTCCATCATCAGATGCTGCTGCATCATCACCAATCTTTCTACATTCCCTTTCATAAATTTCATCAACCCAGCCCTTTTTCTTTCCTATTGACTCATACACAGAGAAGGAATCACCAAGATCATCTCCAGATATAGGTTTTGAGTTACCTAGCTTCATGTGCTTATCGTCCTCGTTGTCATCATCCTCATCAGATGAATCAGCAGTTCCAAGCATTCTTTTTTGGCGCTCCTCCTACAAGGAAGACCAGTATCAAGACAATTCAGTATCAGTATTTCATAGCTCCAGAAAGGAAAAAATAGACATGTAGGGATTACAAGCTTAAACATAATAATCATATCAAATTTTGGATCATCATAAGGTACTCGCACTAGAACAATTCAGATAAGAAACTTAACTAAAACTGTATGCAACATATGGGAAGAGAGAAGCTTTAAATAAGAGCAACAATGCTTAAGTCCAGTGCTAAATTAATATCGAACAAACCTCCAACTTCTCAAGACGTTCTTTCTCTTCTTGTGCTATTTCCTCTGGGGTTTTAGTTCTATCAGAAGGCCGAGCACGTTGATCCATCACCATTTCTTTCACCAGTTTTTCATATGTATCTGGCTTTGCCTGACATGTATTAAGATAACAAAATAGATACAGATTTAGTATCATGAACTAGAAGTGTGCAACTCCATCATGTAAAACATGAAGCTTGTCCATGACTAACAACTAAAATTTGTAAAAAAAGAGAACAGCAAAGTGGGCATACACATCCTGCAAAGCCACTGATTAACCATACCCCATGCATCACCTTGTTAATATATAGCTCCTGATACTATATGTTCTGATAGAAATCTCTGAAAGAAATGGACAGTATTTTGGTTACTGATGATAAAAAAAAGGATCACCTTGTTAAAAATCTCCTTCCCCGTCAAGCCAGCACTTGAATCATTTTTGTTCACCTTGACCTTAGCTGACTCAGTTAAGGACAATAATGCCTGTGTCTGGGCCAATGATGCAAAATCATTGTCTAACTTTTCCACAAGATGTTCATCCTCTTCCCTCTCCTTGGCTCTTTGGGCCTGCATCAATAGAGCAAATTGTGTTGAAGTTATATGGCATCACTAAGAATTTCCAAATTCCAAGACATATGTAATAAAAAAGATTGAAGACAGAACAAGCATTATAGGTGAAAAATCAGGTAGTGCTGAGCATTAAGCCCCGAGAGCTTGGTACTCCAGACTAAGCTGTAAGTTGCAAGATTTGGGTTTTGTTCAATCCAAGTCAGATACATCCTTATTTATCTTTAACAAGTCAGGCATAATTATATTTGTCCTCATATATGTTGACGATATTATTGTGACAAGCTCTTCAGAATCTGCTACCTCAACTTTACTTCAAAAGTTAAGTAGTGAATATGCACTCACAGACTTACGAGATTTACACTTCTTGCGTATTGAAGTAAAGAGAACAGATGGTGGAATCTTGTTAACACAAGATAAATCATAAATATGCTCTAGAACTACTTGGAAGAGCTGGTATGAAGAACATCGGAGAAGCTGTCAGTTTATAGTGGAGATCCACTCCAATGTTTTCAAGTCGTCTAGTCGAACCTAGTCGCCATGGGACCGACTAGGACGATTAATCACGATTAATCGCGATTAATAATCGGACGACTTGTACAAGTCGACGGTACCCCTAATCAGTCAGCAGGGACCGATTAGGGCAATTAATCGGACGACTTGAAAACATTGATCCACTCAGTTCAGAAGAAAGCTCAAAGTATAGAAGTGTTGTTGGAGCTTTACAATATTTAACGCTCACTAGACCTGACATTGCTTTTGCTGTAAATAAGGTATGCCAATTTTGACACAATCCAACAACCCTGTATTAGTCTGCTGCTAAGCATATTTTGAGATATGTAAAGAATACTTTGGGAGTTGGTCAAGAAATTCGTAAGTCACCTTCGATACTATTCAGTGCCTTCTCGGATGCTGATTGGGCAGGATGCATAGATGATAGAAAATCCACTGGAGGGTTTGCTGTGTTTTTTGGTTCTAACCTTATATCTTGGAGTGCTAGAAAACAGCCCACTGTATCTCATTCAAGTACTGAAGCTGAGTGTAAAGCTTTAGCCAATGCTACAGCAGAATTGGTTTGGATGCAGTCTTTGCTTGTTGAATTGGGAATTGTTTTGAAACAACCACCATGTCTATGGTGTGATAACATGGGAGCCAAATATTTATCATCCAATCCAGTGTTTCATGCAAGGACAAAACACATTGAGATTGATTATCATTTTGTTAGAGAAAGGGTCTCTAAAGCCGATGGCTTCATCAAAGCGTTGTCCTCACAGTCTAGAAAGATTTCGAAGCAAATGAGGAAGCTAAGATTGAGGAGGTTGTTAGATAGAGTCCTGATTCATATAAATCTAGAGATATTTCAGTTTAGTTTCTTATACAAGTTGGCTATGACTAGAGTCCAAATATGTCATGAGATAGTTCTCGTATGTAATCCAACTCTGTAATCTTCCATATATATTGAGAGCTCTGGCAAAAAAAAGGTTAAGCCGTTCCATACAAAGATATTATTTTACACACTGGATTGCAGAAAATGTGATCAGACGCAGCATAAATATATCACATAATTTGTTAAAATAAGTATGTTATCACTTATTAGCATAGTATATAAGTGGAACCATTGATGGGTGCATGGTCAGCATTGTCAGTGTCAGGAAAGACAAGACATACAAAGCTAGATTCAGCTTTCTTTGGTATAGGAAGAAGTCAGAAATGTTGGGATACATCCCAAAAGGTTTGTGAAAAAGCAAAAGTACCAAGAATTCAACTCATTGAGATGGAAGTACCAAGAGTTGAACACAATGAAGTAAGCAGCTATTGACAGTTTGGAACTCAATATGTTCTAAACCAATTACCTAGGTATTTTCATTGAGGCTTCAGACCAATAGTTGATGTCAGCGGAAGCCGAAAGGACAAACCAAGAATGAACCCTTAGGTTATACTAAAGGGAAAGATGTTGTTCTAGGTAACACTACCAGGCCATGACATACTTGCCAAAAAAGGGCTTATTGAGAGAAGAGTCAGGTCACACACGATACCCACCTTATAAAATTTACTCTTTGAAATGATCTCCGTCATAACTTCCTTCTTGCTCTTCTGCCCCTGCTAACACAAAATAACTAGAATGAGGTCACCTCATATGGATCACATTCACATGATTGCATTTACATCTCAGTTTCTCACTGTGGCTATGAAACTCACATGTGTTTCTTGTGGCAGATCAGTCACTGAAGGATGGTCGTCACTTTGGAGAGATAAGCACTTCTTTGAGAGGACCATTTTACCTGGAAGTATAAAGATTGAAAGCACAATGAACAACACAGAAACAATAACATGAACTGATATGTATTACAATTCTTTATAATGCTGTAATATTATCACCATTCTTATTCTCGACATTGAGGTAAAAAGCTCAAAATGGCATAATTAAATCCAGCAAATGCTTTTCACAATGCAAAAGGATAACTACAATAACTAGTTATTGAAGCGTCACGAGTACTAACGCCAGATTTATACATCCACATCAAAGTGAGCCCAACAAGAATATGGAGAACAATGTGAAATCAGAAGATCACAGTGCAGTCTGGCATCCAGTTAACAGTGATGTTATAAGTGCGTAACAGAAAAGACGTGCTCATACCGCACATAATGTGGATGCACATATACAGTAGACAATCTCACATGATCTAGAGGGGTAAAACGATAACAAAAACTGGAGAGGATTGTATTCCAACCAGAGAGACAATAATAATCATACCTTCATCATCGCTCCCATCATCGAGAGGCACCTCCTCATCAAAATCATCCTTTTCCGAGATCATGTTATGAACATTGGCTTCGTCTTCATCGGCATCAGATAGATTGTACTTGCTTTCTCGTTTCAACTTGGCCTAGAAACCAATAGAAGAATGGGTCGATAAAGGATACCGGTTTATGCTAGGTCTCTTTTGCACCCAAGCATGTCAATGTCGGGAGAAATGCTAGAAATGTTGGCGTGGCTCTTCAATTAATGAACTATCTCTTGGCGCAACATACCAAGCGCTCGCGTTGCTGGCGAAGGATGGCCTTGTCGAACTCGGGCAGAGTGTCGTCCCTCTCGCCGATACGCCGGTCGTGGAACACGGACGACTTTCCGCTCTCCACGAACTCCTTGAGCAGCGTGTTCTCCCTCTGCAGCAAGGCAAGAGGAATCAGCCACCAAATCAACCGGACGAAAAACCGCTAAACTGAGTAATTAGCAGCTGCTTACCTTGCGGATGGCCTCGGAGCGGGAGCGCGATACGCGTCGCTCCTCGCCCTTGCGCTTCTTGCCGAGCACGTCGAACTTGCGGCGCGACCAGATGGCCTCGAACGGGTTGCTCCGCTCCTCCGCCGCCGCGCCACGAGCCTTCATGGCCACCTTGGCCGGGCCGTTCTTGCCCTTCTTCTTTCCTTTGCTCTTCTTCTTCTCGCCAGCCCCCGCCCCCGCCGCCGCCGCCATGGGCTTCGTCTTCGCCGTGGCCGGGACAGGAGGGGACTGGGGAGAGGTCCCGCTACCGCTAGGGTTTAGAGGTTTCTCTGAGATTGAATGTTGGGCTGGTTCATAATATGGGCCACAAATCACAATGCACCGAGGGCCAAGGCCCAATAAGGCAATAAGCAATAAACAACTTTCTCCAAAACCAAAAAGGGGTCCTTCCTCTAAAAGATAAAGTAAGATAAAAAAATAATATCATTTCTTTCCATGTAAAGTGCCATTATAAAACTAAAACATAATAAAAGACATTCTCTTCTAGAGAGAAAATATTAACAATAGCTCCTTCCACCTTACATTGCTTTTTTGTGCAACTTTTAAAAAGGTGTTAGAAATGGTTTAGCACACAAGAGAGGAACTGGCCACTTTGAACCCGAGGACCGAAGATGAAAAAGAACGAATACGAGTTAGCAGTATATTTGAGTTTGATCCATGTTTTATTATAGTTTGGAGTACAATTTAGGGACCGGCCATTTGACCTTCAAAACCTCAATAGACCAAATAACTCGAATATAACTCCAACAGCTAATAGAATGATATGCTCATCTTTGTGACTGTTGCTCTTAATACAAGGTGTAAACTTTCGAACTACTACACTGAGATTGTTACTTTGTTTGGTGAGGTTAAAGTGGAAAATGTTTGGAAAGAAACGACTAAAATCAGGGGTGGAACTAGCCTTTGCCATTGAGGTCAAGCGAACTACTATATTCACCTCTGCTTTGACTCCTATTGTGTACTACGAAAGGGGGGAAAACGGTAGGGATGGTCCTCACTAAAACACGGTGCGGACGTGTGGACCATAGGGCATCTAATTTACCATGCGTGCAATTAAAATGATACGGTGGCCCACATATCAGCCAAACAGTCCACACCACGCCTGGGTAGGGACGGTCCTCACCTAATTTTTTTTCCTACGAAAGAACCTAGTAGTCATGGTAGCTAGCATATTAGTGTTCTTTTAATTCAATGGGATGAATAGTTCGTGCTATATTACCTTGGATTTTTGGATTAAATCCTATAACCTTTTGTAGGATTTTGCATTGGTTGTCGAATTTTCAACCTTTTTTTTTCAGGAGATCGAACATGCCAAACCAAAAGAACCGAAGGGACTGAACGCCCACCCCTACGTGGCATAGCAAACCAGTAGAGGTGAAAAAGTACACTAATTAGGAACAAGATTCATGATCATGGCTAAATGTAGTTTTTTTTTGTAACCCGTTTAGGATGATTGTGCCAACCGGTTTAAACAAGCATGTTATGCACGCCCACGGGTTCATGTCCATTTGATCCAATATGAGCTTCTGCCATACCAAAGATAGAATAATTCTCCCTCTACATAAAAATCATTCTTCGGTTGTCTCTCTTGTCCCGTCTTAGACCCCTCCAAGGCTTGGTTAGATAGGCCCAATGCTGCTATCATACCCTTTGTCACCCTCATAATAATCAACCCAAGCTACATAGTGTGTGCATGTACTCCCTCCATCCCAAATTGTAAGTCATTCCAAGAATCTTGGAGAGTCAAAGCTTCTCAAGTTTGACCAAAATTATAAAAAAAATTACAAAGATTTATGATATCAAATAGGTATACTATAAAAATATAATTAACAAAGAATCTATTGGTACTTAGTTGGTATCATAAATGTTATTATCTTATTATATAAACTTGGTCAAACTTGAGATGCTTTGACTCTCCAAGATTCTTGGAATGACTTACAATTTGGGATGGAGGGAGTAGCTTTGTATTCCTATATTGAACAAAGGCACACCTACTCCTTGTTGTACTCCTCTCCCCTTTTCCCCCTTTCTCCTCCCTTCCTTCTTTCTGATTCATTTCTCCGCCATTTGTTGGTGTCTCCCTTGCGATCAGGCCTAGCTACCTACTGCTTGACACCTTGTTGATCTAACCTAATTATGGATCCTCTTTTAAGCTTGGCAGGATCTTGGCACCTCTTCAATCCTAACCCTAACCCCTAACATGTTGCTTCCTGTCCTTATCTAGTTCCAAGCTTGTATCCGCCCTCACCTCCGATAGCATCGCGACTAGTGCATATTAATATGATGTGTTAACTAGGGATTTCATACTCTTTTTTGTTCCCAGCACTTGAGACTAAGGGGAATTTTGAGTGAAATGGTTAAGTTTGTCTTGTACAAATTTCAGCAAGGAGTAGTTTGTGTGAATAACGTTGTGATTCATTATCTAAATCATTCAGGTCTTCTGTTTAGTCAATTACCAAATGATTAGCTTCGTCATGACCATGATTTGGGTAGTTCAATACTGAAATCGCTTTACACAGTTCATAATAAACTGTGAGTAAACTTTACAAAAGCACTCTTAAGATTGAAAAACTGTCATAAAATAGCCCTGTTAGTAATAATTAATTCGACAAAGCTGTTTCATAGTACCTCTTTTTTCATATTAGTTGCCATTCTAATTTTGTGCAAAGTCAAAACATTCCATCATTGAACATTTTCCACACCGAACAGTTTTCTGGAACAAGCTGAAGTTTTGATTGTTCGCCGTTCGGATAGCTAGCTTTACATCATCATTGGGCAGATCAGAGGCAAACTCGCTCTGATCAAGTTACCAGCAGGCCGGCAACAGTTTTGAACTGAAGGGACAAGAAAACAAAAGGAGGTGATAGTGATCGGTAGATAATCAGTGTGCTGGGACAACTAGGCGAGGAGCCAGAAGTCCCTGTGGTGCTTGCTGGAGACGAGGTAGCCGCCGGAGCTCCTCCGGCGCACGGCCAGCGCCACGCACGGCGCCTGCTCGATGCAGTATTCCACCATGCTGCCGCCGCCGCCGGCGGCGGAGGAGGATCCTCTGCTGCGCCGGCGCCGCCACAGCACCTGCTGCAGCCACCGCGCCACCGCGTGCCGCCGCGGGCGCTGGCCCAGCACGAGCAGCGACGCGCCGTGCCGCCTGGCCGCGTCCACCACCGCCGGCGCGCGCTCCTCCGCCTCCACGGCGCACGTCTCCACCTTCACCTGCATTGTGAATTGTGATCGTCTGGTGAGCGTGAGCCTCGGATCCCCAACTCCTCCAACATTATTGCCGCGCGAGTCTCTTTTCTTTTCTTTTGGCGCCAGCGCCACGCCCCCCACAAAATCCGCTAAGTGGCTGTTGCTTTTGGTGGTGGTGGACGGCAAGAAATCATTGCGCATCCCACGAATCATTGGCTGACCTTCGTTTCGAATTTCACACGGAAACAATTTAGCCTTATTTAATTTATATTATAGACAGTGGGATGACTGATTTGGCAAGATTTATATTCCATCCTATCCTAGTAATAATTTACTGGGAGATTAATTAAATTAATTACATTGTTCACGTAGCATTTGCGTGCGTGAGTACCTCTGGCCTTGTTGATTCACAGACGGTCCTCAAGGCGGCGAGGTGTTGCTGGCTCTGGGTCCCCAGCATCTTGACACAAGAATCACTGGCGGCTGCAGAAACATTACATTTAGACGAAAAAATAGTCAGTGAAATTCTAGTGAGCGTGGTGAAACCAACAATTTTATGGCCGACGCGACGACGGCACATGAGAGAGCGACACCGACCGTCTCGGGCGACCGGCGGTTTGGCGACGGCGAGGAGGACGACGGTGTCGTTGCTGCGGACGGCCTGCGACAGCGCCCACTGGAGCGCGCCGGCGGCCTCGGCGCGGCCGTCGGCCAGCACCATGACCCGCCGCCCGCCGCCGTCGTCCTTGTTGCTGCTGCCCACTTGCACCATCAGCGCGCCGTTGCCATTGACGTAGCACCCTCCCCCTGCTCCTCCGGCTGCTGCTGCTGCGCTGCCGGCCTTCTTGCCACCGCTGCTGCTGGGCAGTGCCGCGGCGGGGAGCTTGGAGGAGGGCGAGGAGTAGGTCGCCCGCTGCACCCGCTTCCTCCTCACCCGCGTCGCCGCCCGGCCACGGCACAACGCCGCCGCCGGCAGCCTCCTGCCCATTGTTATTGTTGTCCTGGTGTCCAAGGACACCAACTCTAGTTCTTCTACTACGCCAATGCTGCTGCAAATAGGAATGTGGAGGACTTATATATATTCGTACGGGGGAGTAGTGGCTATCTAGCGCCCTACCAGTAGCTGAGTGGTACGCAGTAGTCAGACGACGTGCAGGGCATGAATTGAAACCAAGGCCTTGTTTAGATTGAGAAAAATTTCAACCCGATGAATAGTAGCACTTTCGTCTTATTTGGTAAATATTGTCCAATCGTGGACCAACTAAGCTCAAAAGATTCATCTCGTGATTTTGAACTAAACTGTGCAATTAGTTTTTTTTTTTACCTACATTTAATGCTCCATGCAAACGGCTAAAAATTGATGTGATGGAGAGAGAGTGAAAAAACTTGGAATTTTGTGGGTATCTAAACAAGGCCCAAGGAAGAAACTAGCGAGCTACGGAAAGGAGTGGTTAGGCAAGTAGCAATTGTTGCATTGGAAATTTGGAACCTATCATTCCATTCCATTCCTAGCCTGCACTGCACACATGCACGCACGTACGCCAATCAAATCCTAAGTATACATCTGATATCCCTATCCCATGCATGATTGACGCGTTCATCGATATGATCCTGCCGTCGTCCTGCGCGATAAGCCTGGGCGTTCGGTTAATCGATTTTTTTTGGTCGGGTAATTCGGGTAATTCAAAATTCGGGTAATGAAAATTGCTACCCGATATTATCCCCGAAAAAACACTACCCGCAAATTCGGGTACCCGATAATTCGGGTTCGGGTTTGGGTTCGGGTATTACCCGATATACCCAAATTTACAGAAAACAACAAACTACACTAAATTTCAGTAGCGATCTATACATAATTTCAGCAGCAATTTGTATAGAATTTCAATAGCAATTTGTAGAGAATAATATATTACAGTCACTCATTCAAATAGAGAGAATTATATTCTAATAAAGTGATAAGTTAAATGGTTCAGCTAACAACACATGATAAATACAAAGACAAAAACAAATCTTTGGGTAGTTCGGGTAGTTTGGGTACCGGGGGATATTACCCGAATTACCCAAACTAATTTCGGGTAATCAAAATCGCTATCCGAATTTGGGATCGGGTACCTCGGGTTCGGGTAATTCGGGTCCGGGTTCGGATAATTCGGGTACGGGTAATGGGTATCGGGTATTTTGCCCAGGCTTACTGCGCGACCTCACAGAGCTAGTTTTCCAACCTATACGCATACTATGTTAGATTTAATGTGGCCAAGCCTAATATTTTATCTAAATAAATCGAATAATTCTAAGACCCTATTAAATATTGTGTGCTATATGATTTAGTCATATACGAGATTTTTGATTGAATATTGACTTGACTTATATGTGCGGACCATGTCTATCTACATTGAGAAGTTGAGAAAAGAATGAGCCACATGAGCATACGGTGCATGAATTGGTTTTGTCATTCAAGCTAATTATGGGCAGGAGTTTCTATTCCTAAATGAGAGAGTTACAGGAGTTTCTGCTCCTAATGGCATGGCAGGAGTTACTGGAGTTTCTACTCATAATGGCTAGAGTTACGGGAGTTTTCGCTCATGATGACGGGAGTTCCTTCTGTGAGCGTCTTTTCCGTTTCTGACTCTTGATCTCCTGCGGATGGAATAGGGAGAGTAGGCCTCCAAAACCGGCGCCGTTCGTGAGTTCATCTGCTCGGGTGAAGACCGACAATCAAGTTTTTGAGGAGCGACTATGCGACTGCTCGATCGTACAACAACCTCATCTTCTTCCCGGCGTTCGTGGCGGCAGCGGCAGATCGACACTGCAACCTCTCTGCACTGCATCGAGCAGGACGACTACTCCAACAGGCGCTATGTCGACTAGCGCAACCGGCTCTGATGCCGCGGGGTATGTTGTAGTTCATCCCTATTTTCAGCGATTAAAATCATGATAATTAGTATCGTCTACATGTTCTTGACACTTAGATCAAACGTCCACATGTCTGATGTCACCAACATTTTGATAATATTTTTCTGGTTTAAACTGGTACTGAAATTGCCTCAATTTATAACAATCTAAAAACCTGATAGGCATTTTTCAGTAGTCGGCTTTGTGGGTATGCTGAAACCAAATGTTTTTAGGGCACACATTACAAGAGGTGACGTTAGAGATGCATTTTATGGTTGAATGCTATGCACTGCTACTTTGTTGCCGAATCTAGATCAGTTGGACCACATACTCCTGAGGAGTGTGCGTTCCAAGACGCTGATACTACGTTCAAGAGGGCAATAATCAGCGTGCTAGGAGACTCCATAGTAGATGCATATGTGACTCTGCAAACTGGTAAAGAGATGTAGGATGCACTTGAGGCCAAATATGGAGTATCTGATGCTGGTAGTAAGTTGTATGTCATGGGGCAGTTTCATGACTACAGGATGGTTGATGACCGTTCTGTGGTTGAACAAGCTTATGAGATACAAACACTGGCAAAAGAACTCGAGAATTTTGGTACGGTGCTGCTGGATAAGTTTATGGTGAGCTGCATTATTGCTAAGCTGCCACAGGCTTGGACAGACTTTGCTACTTCTCTGAAACATAAGAGACAAGAGTTTGGCATTGCCGACCTCATTGGCTCTTTAGATGTTGAAGAGACAGCGAGAGCTAAGGATGTCCGCGGCAAGAAAATTATTAAGGAAAGTTCTAGTGCCCATATGATGCAGAAAAATCCTTAAAATTCTCACAAGAAGAAATTCAAGTAAGAGCTCAAACAAAAGATAACTACACCTTTTAAGAAACAGAAGAAGAAGAAGAAGAAGGAAAAGAAAAATTGCTTCACTTGTGGCAAGGCCGGGCATTATGCTAGGGACTGCGAGGAGAGTAAGTGGAAGCCCAAAAAGAAATCTGCAAACATGGTTGAGGCTGATGGAGGAACATTGGGGTATGGTAATTTATTACCTACAGTTCTTTTAGTTTGTCATTCACCTGATTGGTGGGTTGACACAGGAGCTAATATCCATATGTGTGCTGATATTTCTTTATTTTCTTCTAATCAGGTCGAGAGAAGTTCCTCCTTGTTGATGGGGAATGGAGCACGTGCGGCTATTCGTGGTGTTGGTACAATCGATCTAAAGCTTACTTCGGGGAAGATCGTGCAACTGAAGAACGTGCAGCATGTCCCCTCAATAAGGAAGAATTTAATTAGTGGTTCTATGTTATATCGAGATGGCTATAAACTTGTGTTCGAATCTAATAAGTACATACTATCTAAGTATGAAACCTTTGTGGATAAAGGCTATGAGAGTGGAGGTTTGTTTCGCTTGTCCTTAAATGATGCATGTGTTAAGTCCGTGAATAATGTGAGCTGTGATGTTGAATCTAATGTTTGGCATTCACGTTTTTGTCATATAAATTTTGGTTGCATGACTCACTTAGCTGGTTTGAATTTAATCCCGAAATTTGATTTAGTCAAAGGTTCTAAGTGCCATGTATGTGTGCAATCAAAGCAACCTCGCAAGCCTCACAAGGCTGCTGAGGCGAGGGACTTTGCACCATTAGAACTAATCCATTCTGATTTGTGTGAAATAAATGATGAATTGACCAAAGGTGGCAAAAGATATTTTATGACATTTATAGATGATTGCACTAGATTTTGCTACGTGTATCTGTTAAAATCAAAAGATAAAGCATTGGATTATTTTAAGATCTATAAAGCTGAGGTAGAAAACCAACTTGAGAAGAAAATTAAATGGTTGCGGTCTGATCGTGGGGGAGAATATTTCTCAAATGATTTTTCTAAGTTTTGCGTGGAGCATGGTATTATTTATGAGAGGACACCGCCATACTCACCACAATCCAATGGGATTGCCGAGAGAAAGAACCGCACTCTAACTGAGTTGGTTAACGCGATGTTAGAGATTGCAGGACTATCTAAGGAATGGTAGGGTGAGGCAATATTGGCAGCATGTCATGTCGTGAATAGAGTGTGAAAGGTCCTTGTTTGGTTTTGGTAATTGAGTGACAACCTTAGGTGGACTAATTATGTTTATGTGAGATACACAGGTGATTAGTCTACAGGTATATGTGTGTGAGCAACATAAGCCATGAAGGTGAAAATAGCTCGGAGATATTGCAAAGCTCACACATGTGATGATGAAGGAGCTCATTGCACATGAGACATGACATTGAGTCATGTAATCAAGGTGGAGAAGATCAAGACAAGACTTGGCTTGATAGACCGGTTGCAAGAGTGAAGGGCAAGTCGAAGGCTTTGCAGCGATGGACCGCGTGGCGGTGAAGCTTAAGCAAGACTTGGCGCTGATGGACGAAGGCAACGGTGAAAAGCGAGTAAAGTCAAGATCGACGAACCGATATGATCACGTGATGATATGAAGTGGATCATATCATTGTTGATCGTGTTGGTGCATGTGTTGCATCAACAATGGAGATGGAATGGAATGCTCAAGGCAAAGGTATAACCTAGGGCATTTCATTTCACCGGTCATAGGTGAGTAGAGAAGTTTATGACCGGGTTTATGATAGATGGTCATACTATCAAGAGGGGCAAACTTGTTTGTATATCGGTCATCTAGTACCACTCGAGTGATCTAATTTTGCATCATCGTTAGGATCAAGTGGCGTGGCAAGTTGAGTGGCTACCCCTTGAAAATGTTTGTGAAAATATGCTAGCACATATGCACAAAGGTGATACACATTGTGTTTAGCACTTGGGAGCAAAGGTTCGAAACTTCACCGGCTAAGTGTCTGCCCATAGAGTGCGAACAGTCTGACGGTGCCACCGGTGCCCTGTACAGAAAAGACAGGGTTCCATAGAGTGCGCCAGACGTTGGTCATGTGGTGACCGGACTCTGGGGAGCAACGTCCGATCAATTATAAAAGGCGATGGTACTCTCGGCATGTGATCGGACACAGGCGACCAGACTCTGGCTGAACATTGTTCATTGTCCGGTCATGCTGATGTGGCGGTGCATAGAGAAGAGGGAGAGTGATTGGACACAGGGCGAGTCCAGTCGGGCATGATCGGATGCTTCCGGTCGCGACTAGAACCTTACTGGAAGTGACCGGACGCTGGGGTCCTATGTCTGATCTTGGCACTGTGATGCGTCCGATCGCAACTTAACCGTTGAGATCGAGCGCTCAGTATTTAAAGTCAGGGATGACATGGCAGTCATCCATTGACCGGACACTGGCAGGGTGCGTCCGGTCGTCCCGAGTTTTGCCAGTGAAGAGGTAACGGCTAGTTTAGCCGGTGGGGCTATAAATAGAAGGGGGTCTCAGCCATGGCTGTCATTGAGCACTTTGGGGGACTTTGTGTCCATGCTTGAGAGTGCTTGGGAGCCCTCCATCTCACATATGCTTGATAGTGACCATTTGATTATGTGAGAGAGCGATTCTAGTGCGATTTCATCATGAGGTTATATCGAGTGGCACTAGGTGGTCGTCTTGCAAGCCGGTGGTGGTTGTTACTCTTGCACATTGCCACCTCCTAGACGGTTTGGTGGTGGTATCCGTTTAAGCCCGTAAGAAGCTTGTGCGGTGCTCCGAAAAAGAGCTTTGTGAGGGGCATTGTGCTCGTCCTGCGGGAGCCACGGAGAGCAACTCTAGTTGAGTGTGTCATTGAGCTACCTTTACTTTTGGGGTAGGTTCTTGCGGTGCCCGACGTGCGGGCTTGGCGGGTGATGCCAATTAGCTGTCGAACCACCAAGTGAGCGATCGACACAACGGGGACGTAGCGTGTTGGCAATCACGTGAACCTCGGGAGAAAATCACCGTGTCAACTTTGTTCTTCCCATTGGTTTGCAATCCCCTTACACAAGCTTGTGATTACTTTCATATACATTGTACTTGTGTAGTTGCTCTTGTAATTAGTTAGCTTGTGTAGCTCACTAGTTATCTTCTTGCTTGTGTAGCATAGAAGTAGCTCCCTTGCGTGGCTAATTTGGTTTATGTAACCTTGTTAGTCACATTGCTTAGTTTGTGTAGCTAAGTATTTGTGCTTTCTAATTTGGCATTGGTTGACTTATTATTGAGCATTGCTAGTGAGCTTAGGTGGCTTTGTGCTTTTCCTTACTAGCATGTGTAGGAGCTCCCTCGTTGCTTGAAGTACTAGTGGCATAGGTTTGTGTGACCTTGCTTCTAGAATTGGTAAGGTGAGCTCTAGCTAGCTTGGCACCTTAGTTGCTTAATTAGGATCTTTGCAAGGTGCTAGAGAACATCGATAGAGGGGTGTAGTCTTGGCTAGACCGATTGTTTTAATTCCGCACTTGTTTCGGTTAGCCGACACGATTAAGTTTAGAAAGGACTATTAACCCCCCTCTAGTCCGCCATCTCGACCCTACAGAGTGCCCACAAAGAACAAATAAATTACACCATTCGAGAAACGGGAAGAAGAAGAGATTAAATCTTTCTTACCTCCGAACATGGGGTTATTTGGCAAAGGTGAATGTGTCAATTAATAAGAAGCGAAAGCTTGGAACAAAAACTATTGACTGTGTCTTTGTCGGTTATGCTATTCACAGTGTGGGTTATAGATTTTTAATAAATTATGGAGTGCCTAATGTGAATATTGGTACTATCCTGGAATCTAGATATGCTACATTTTTTAGAGTGAATTTCCTATGAAAAATACACCTAGCACTTCTAGTCATGATTCTATAACACTTCCATAGTTGCATGAATCGATAGAACACGCTAATGTTGAAACCCATGTGGAAAATCTTGAGGATAATAATATAGTCACTCGAAAGAGTAAGAGACGGAGAACTGCAAAGTCTTTTGGTGAAGACTATATTATATATCTTGTGGATGACACTCCTAGATCCATAGAAGAGGCATACTCCTCTCTTGACGCTGACTTATGGAAGGAAGCTGTTCAGAGTGAGATGGACTCTATTATGTCTAATAGAACTTGGGAGGTTATTGAGCATCCTTACAGGTGTAAACCTGTGGGATGTAAATGGGTGTTCAAGAAAAAGCTTAGGCATGTTGGTACTATTGAGAAGTACAAGGCGAGGCTCGTGGCTAAGGGTTATACCCAGAAAGAAGAGCAAAGATTATTTCGATACTTATTCACTAGTTGCCCGTCTTACGACTATACGAGTGTTACTTTCCTTGGCTGCCTCACATGGTCTTCTCGTTCATCAGATGGACGTTAAGACAACTTTTTTTGAATGGAGAGCTTGAGGAAGAGATCTATATAGATTAGCCGGATGGATTTATAGCAAATGGTCAAGAGGGAAAATTGTGTAAATTATTGAAATCTTTGTATGGCCTAAAGCAAGCACCCAAGCAATGGCACGAGAAGTTCAACAGAACTTTAACATCAACCGGCTTTGCTATGAACGAAGCTGGTAAATGTGTTTATTATCGGTATGGTGGGGGAGATGGTGTGATCTTGTGCTTATATGTGGATGATATACTAATTTTTGGAAACAATATTAATGTGATTGAGGAAGTGAAAGGATTTTTGCCGAGAAACTTTGAAATAAAAGATTTGGGAGAAGCTAATGTTATTCTTAACATAAAGCTACCCAGAGAAGAAAATGGTAGGGTAACTCTTTTGTAATCTCACTATGTAAAAAAGTTGCTGAGTCGTTGAAAGCTCTAGTTTGGTTTTGGTGAATTGATGAAGCCCTAGGTGGTAACCTAGTTTATCAAAGTGATTATGAGATAGGTGACACTACTCCAAGTGATGAAGCAATTGTGAAGATCATGATGATAGTGATGCCATGGTGATGATCAAGCGCTTAGACTTCAAAAGAAGAAAGAGAAAAACAAAAGGCTCAAGGCAAAGGTATAAATTGTAGGAGCCATTTTGTTTTGGTGATCGAGACACTTAGTGAGTGTGATCACATTTAGGATCGATAGACATACTATTAGGAGGGGTGAAACTCGTATCGAAATGCAGTTATCAAAGTGCCACTAGATGCTCTAACTCATTGCATATGCATTTACGATCTAGTGGAGTGCTAACACCCTTGAAAATGTTTACGAAAATATGCTAACACATGTGCACAAGGTGATACACTTGATGGTTGGCACATTTGAGCAAGGGATAGGAACTTCACCGGTGGAGTGTCCGCCCGTAGAGTGCGGATAGTCCGATGGTGCCACCGGTGCCCTATACAGAAAAGACGGAGGTCACTGTAAGTGGTCGGACGCTGGTCTCGAAAGGACCGGCATGTCCGGTCAGTAGAAGCAGTGAAGACGCTGGCGTCGGTCTCTGACCGAACGCTGGGTCACTTAGTGACCGGACGCTAGAGGGCTACATCCGGTCCCGCTGACGTGGCAGTGCACAGAGGAGACGCCGAGTGACCGGACGCTGGGAGAGTCCGGTCGAGCATGACCGGACGCGTCCGGTCGTGAAAAGTCATCTCTGGATGCTTACTGGAAACGACCGGACGCTGAGGTCCAATGTCCGGTCACTTTGAGCTACTGTGTCCGGTGTTCACTTGACCGTTGAGATCGGGCGATCAACATTTGAAGAGATGGGACACGTGGCGTGCATCGCGTGACCAGACGCTGAGGTCCAGCGTCTGGTCAATATGACGGAAGCGTTCGGTCACCCCGTGTTGTGCCCAGTGAAGGGGTACACTGGCTCTATTTCGTGGGGGCTTCTATTTAAGCCTCATGGTCGACTCAAGCTCATTTCCTCGGCCATTTGCATTGACATAGCAACCTTGTGAGCTTAGCCAAAACCCTCCCACTCATCTCCATCATTGATTCATCATCTTTGTGAGATTGGGAGAGAATCTAAGTGCATTGCTTGAGTGTTTGCATCTAGAGGCACTTGGTGTTTGTGTTTCACTACGGGATTCGCTTGTTACTCTTGGTGGTTGCCGCCACCTAGACGGCTTGGAGCAGCGAGGATCATCGAGCGGAGGTTGGTGATTGTCTCCGGCTCCGATCATAGTGATTGTGAGGGGTTCTTGACCTTTCCCCGGCGGAGAGCCAAAAGATACTCTAGTGGATTGCTCGTGGCTTGTGTGATCCTCATCTTGTGTTGGTTGTGCGACACCCTATTGAGGGTTTGGCGTATGATGCCAATTAGCGCGTGAACCACCAAGTGAGTAAATCGCCACAACGAGGAGTTGCTTGCCGGCAAGCAAGTGAACCTCGATAAAAAATCATTGTGTTCATCATTTGATTCTGAGGTGATCGGTCTTCATTGGTATTCATTCTTGTGATTGATTGGCTCCTTTCTCGACACGGTGGTATAAACAAATTGCTCACTCTCTTTACATTACCGCAAACTAGTTGTCAAGCTCTTTAGTGTAGCTAGTTGTGAGAGCTTGTTAGTTTGGTTAGTGTGGCTCTTTAGTTAGCCTTTGAGAGCACACTAACTTAGTGTAGTGACATAACTATTGTGTGGATAGAAACTATATAAACTAGAATCGTGGTAGGTGGCTTGCAATTTTAGTAGGCTAGCGCAACACTTGCTTCGCCTCAAAATTGTCTAACCGGTTTGTTAAGTGTTGTTGTAGAAATTTTTAATAGGCTATTCACCCCCCTCTAGCCATTAGGACCTTTCAGTCGTTTTGGGTATAGTGACTCCACACATATTTCAACTCCTTATGACCCAAGTATGCTATTAAGGGAAAATCATAGAATAGCACATGATCAATTGAGATATTATCAAATTATCGGCTCACTTATGTATTTAGCTAGTGCAACGAGGCCTGATATCTCGTTTGCTGTGAGCAAACTTAGCCGATTTATTTTAAATCTAGGAGATGATCATTGGTGTGCTCTTGAGAGGGTATTGTGCTATCTAAAAGGGACTGTGAGCTATGGCACTCACTGTATCAGGTATCCAAGGGTACTAGAGGGTTATTGTGATGCAAATTGAATATCTGATGCTGATGAGATTTATGCCACAAGTGGATATGTGTTCTCACTTGGAGATGGCGCTATTTCCTGAAAGTCTTGCAAGCAAACCGTCTTAACGAGGTCAACAATAGAAGCATAACTCACAGCATTAGATACCGCCACTGTTGATGCCGAGTGGCTTCGTAAACTTCTTATGGATTTACTGGTGGTTGAAAAACCCATACCGGCTATTTCCATGAACTGTGATAATCAGACAGTGATAATCAAAGTGAACAGTTCTAGGGATAACATGAAGTCTACAAGGCATGTGAAAAGACAGTTCAAATCTGTCAGAAAACTGAGAAACTCCAGATTAATAGCATTGGACTATGTCCATACATCTAAGAATCTGATTGATTAGTTTACAAAGGGACTGTCACGTAATGTGATAGATGGTGCATCGTGGGAGATAGGATTGAGACCCACATGAAGTCATTCCATAGTGGTAACCTGTCCTATGTGATCGGAGATCCCGTGAAGTAGGATGGCGAAACAAGCTAGTGGTTGACTGTAATGGAGAGACCCCTATAATAAGGTCCATATCGTTTGAGATACATGTTTCTCCTATGCTGTAAGGCAGGTTGGTTTATACCTTAATGTGATCCGAGTGGCTTATTTAAGCAGGGATGTTGTCCTACAGAATATCCTAGAAGGAACACATCTATATGAGTTTGACTGCTAGTCACAGTCTATGAGATGTGGGTAGTCTCTAGATACTCATGAAAGGCCTCGAAGTGTGACTTATATGCTTCAACCAGAGGGATGCTTGTAGCAGCCTAGTACCAGAAAAGAACTTGGGTGAAACTCACTTCACACAAAACTGTCAATTCAAGGCATAGTCTATTGTTCAGTTGTGATTGAGTGTAACGTCTATTGTAGACAGATGTTTAACTTAACAGTCTCTGTTGAAACTCTGCTATATCAAAGAACCGTGGATTGGAGATTATTTAACACGTGTCTTAGAATTTGGTGGGGATTGTTAGATTTAATGTGGACCAAGCCTAATATTTTATCTAATTAAATCGAATAATTCTAAGGCCTATATTAAATATTGTGCGCTATATGATTTAGCAATATTCGAGATTTTGATTTAATGTTGACTCGACTTATATGTGCGGACCATGTCTGTCTACATGAGCATGCGGTGCATGAATTGGTTTTGTTATTCAAGCCAATTATGGGCAGGAGTTTCTATTCCTAAATGAGGGAGTTACAGGAGGTTCTGCTCCTAATGGCATGGTAAGAGTTACAGGAGTTTCTACTCCTAATGGCGAGAGTTACGGGAGTTTCTGCTCATGATGATGGAAATTTCTTCTGTGAGCGTCTCTTTCGTTTCTGACTCTTGATTTGCTATGGATGGTTGTGCCTGCTCTGCTCCTTGGCTACAAGATAAAAGAAAGACAACATTTAGTCTCGTCTCTCTTACGTGCGCTAGACATCCACGCTTCCGCTACAGCCAAGTCTTCCATCCCGGTTCCTGCGAGCACAGAAATAGGAAGAGCAGGCCTCTAAAACCGGCGCCGTTCGTGAATTCATCTGCTCGTGTGAAGACCGGCGATTAGGTTTTTGGGGAACGACTACGCGACTGCTTGATCGTACAACAACCTCATCTTCTTCCCGGCGTTCATGGCGGAAGCGGGAGATCGGCACTGCAACCTCTCTGCACTGTATCGAGCGGAACGACTACTCCAACAGGCGCTATGTCGACTAGCGCAACCAACTCTGGTGCCGCGGGGTATGTTGTAGTTCATCCCCTATTTTCAGCGATTAAAATCATGATAATTAGTATCATCTACATGTTCTTGACACTTAGATCACACGTGCACATGTCTGATGGCACCAACATTTTGATAATATTTTTCTGGTTTAAACTGGTACTGAAATTGCCTAAATTTATAACATACTAGCTAGTATTATATATGTAACTGTAGCTGCGTTAGACGATCAATATATGTTGCAGTTGTTGCCGGGACAAAGAAGTTTTATTTTGGCGTCAACAGCTGCCAACTACACATACGTACTCCAGTCCAGTCTATATCCTACCAGCTGTACAAAGCGTACGTGTACGATCGATCTAACTATATATACATATACACACACATGATGATCAGTCTGTTTGCTGGTTGATTTCTGAACTGATAAGTCCGATTGGTACTGGTTTATTGTGAGAGAAAAACAATATTAACTGACTGATAAACTCTGACTGAAAACAACAAGCGAACAGACTGGATGACTTGATGCTCTTCTTGCTAGTTGCACGATCGTAAATTACGTCAACGCAGAAGTCGTCTAGTTATTAACGGGCGTGAATGTCAACGTACCACAGGCACGGAAACTGGCAAGGACACACGTATATTGTTGCACGGAGATCTCACTGCATATATGGATCGATTTTGTATATATCACGCACGACCGAATGATCGATGCGCACGCGTTCAACTTACCGGCGGAAACCCCTCGTCACCGCCGGTGGTGATCTGTTGTCGCCGCTAGTTTGGCGTTTGATCAGGTGTTGACGATGATGTTGTATTCGCAGTCGGTTCAAAGTTTAATCTGGCGTTTTGATGAATAATTTGTCACCACCGTTTTATTGTTTCAACCAGCGATGACAATCTACTACTGTTTTATTGTTGCAACCAGCAGCTCGTTGTTTGATCCGACGATGATGCCAGTTTCATCAGCATGGTACCGTTCCTAAGAACCGGTGGTGATCAGTTTCTTATAACCACCGGCCCGTTACTTTATCCGGCGATGAACCTATTTATATGAACAGTGGTTCTTAGCTTAAACCGCAATGATAAGTTAATATGATCAACAACGGTTCATTGCTTCATCCTATGGTGATTAATTTTTTATATATACTCCGGTCCATTGTTTCAATCGGTGCTGATGGGACATGTGATACCGCCGGTTCACAGTTTTATCCGTCGCTGATAAGGCTTGTATCACCGCTGCACAATATTTTGGTCACCAACGGCGGTAGTAGTTATCACTGATGGTTTTCGTACATAGATTTGTGATAATGGAAAAATTAATCACCATGGGATGAAGCAATTCTATTCATGATTCGATGCGCTGTCTTTTCCTCAAGCCTGAGTCATATACGGCGAGAAATGAGAATGCATTCACTCACTTGTACACAGCAACAAGAACAGTATGGTCACTACAATTATGAAGAACCGATGCAAATTAATCTTAAACTAGAGAGATGCAAATTAATCTTAAACTAGCGAAATGCTGCATGGAGAAAGCTGCTGCTAGCAATTCAAGTTTTTTTTTGTACCCGTGAGTTTCCTCTCAGAAAAGAAAAGGATACTATATATTGCTGCATGGAGAAAGATGATGCTAGCAATTCAAGACTTCATCACCCTGTAATCACGGAGGGACGGCCTGATGTTTTATATCTCCCGGGTGCATGCTGGCCTTTTGTTTTCTCTAGTGCCCTCCCCTTTTAAACTTTGTGAAACGTGTACAATTCCTCTATGATATCCCCAATCATGAAAAATTGAAAAGGATGCACAACAGGGAAGAGCAGATAATAATTTTATCTTTTATAACAAACAGCATAAATAACTGAAACTGTATATATTGCCTACCTTGATCTTTGCGCCTCATATCAGTTACCTCTCTACTAAGGCCCCTTTGGATCAAAGGATAAACAGAGGAATTTTAGAGGATTGAAATCCAATGAAGCACTTCATAACAAAGGACCGGATTTCAAAAAATTCTATAAAATTCCTATAGAACGGCTTGTTTCATAGGAACATTGGAGGAATTATATCAAGAGGTTCAATCTCATGTGAAGTTTCTTTTATGTCAGTCTCTCTCATTGAATTTCTATATTTTTTCATGTCCATCCAACAATCAATTTTGCAGTTTTCTATATTTTTTCCAGTCCACAGGATCCAACATATTAGGGCTGTGTATTCCTATGTTCCACATAGACCCTAAGCTCCATTTTGAAATGGAGATTTTTTTTTTGTTTTCTATATTTTTCCTGTAAACATAAACTGATTTAATTTATGTGAAATGGCTGTACAAAGGATCCTTAAGTCAGAGCAGGTTTCACTACCGGGATCCTAATAATGACCTGAGCTACACTCCCAGCCACACTTTTAACAAGGACATATTCAGCTTCCTTGATATATGTATGTACTACCACTATTTAAATAATCTTTTTTTATGAAGCATCATCAGTATAGATCATAATCTTTTTTTATGAACAGGAGGGGTCGACTGCCAGTGCATGTTAATATTAAAAAGAGTAAATTGCACGGCCGGTCCTTAAAGCATTGAGCGTTTTTTGTTTGGGTCCCCAAACTATAAAATCGCACGTTTGGCTCCCTAATGTATTTAAGTGATCTCATTTAGATCCAAAATAGACACAAAGAGAGTTAGACACAAATAGACACAAATGGCTCGTGCGGCTTCTCCAGCTGTGGCTCCTGCTCTTGCTTCTCCACGCTCGCTACCTCGTACGAGGCACGCTCCTTGTCAGGACTGGCATGCGGGTCATCCAGCGCGGCCACCACAGCGACGACGCTCCAGCCATCGGGCCACGGCGCCTCCTAGGCCCCAATGGCCTTCCCCGCGGCGGGCGTGTCACGGGCCTCTGCCCGCGCAGCGACGTCGGTGAGTCCCGTTCCCTAGTGACCTCATACGCAAACAAGGAGCGCATGGTGTGGCGGTACAAGGAGGAAGTGGACGCTGGGCACCCTGGGACCCTCAGTTCAGGGTTTTATGCTCAAATCATGTCCACGTGGACGACCACGTCAGCTTGTAACTCTCCTTGTGTCTATTTTAGACCTAAATGAGATAACTTAAATACGTTAGGGAGCCAAACGTGTGATTTCATAGTTTGGGGACCCAAATAAAAACCGCTCAATACTTTAAGGACCGACCGTACAATTTACTCTATTAAAAAAGAGGGTATAAATAAAGTAAAAAAACTTGATCTGCGGTGGCTAGACAAACCATTTCAATAAAAACAGTAAACAAAGAAAATCAGCACGATTACACGAGATTTTTCAGTCATGGCTCTCTATGGGGGAAATATTTGCTTCATTTTTCCACGATGGATGACTAGAGCAAATTCTTTCTTAAAAATGTGAAAGACTTGGTTGTATTTCTTTAAATATGACATCATTTCTTCAAGAGCAGGTGCTCCAACTCATGAGGATGATGATCTTCATGAAAAAACGGAACAAGCTGAAATTTAAAACTTTCTAGGATACCGAGGATCAACATCCACTAGTAGCTGATGAAGATTCACCAGGCCCGGCCCAATAATTATGGGCTAGGTCTAATAAGAAATTCTGAATAATTCCAAATAGATCTCAAAAGCCCATTCGTGTGTGCAAAATCGGAAAAGTGGGGAGAACTTTAGTTTCACATTACTTGTGAAAGTGGGGGTTGCCATACCTATTAAATATGAAATTCATCTTTATTTCATCAAGTCTAGTGGGGAAGAGAGAGGAAGGAAACCCACACGCGCTTGCTCGCCAGGGTGATGGCTGATGGGCACGGGTGCATATCTATATTTTACTTGTGTATAAACACTCCCTATGCACCACCTACATCTTTCAGTCCATAAGATCAATGAGAACCATTGACCAAAATCTAATCGTGCTAAGGACGGGGTATAAGCCCACGTCCCTCTCCCTGACTAGTGTGCTGACCAGGTACCTTGAGACGGGGTAAAATTTCATACCTACATCCATATCCACAGGTAAAATTTTGTATCCTTACTTGTCTCAGGGTTAGCCTAAACATTTAACCGGACTAAATGGTCACCTCATTCAGGCTAAACAACCATTTAAACGAACTAAACGATGATTAAACAGGACAAACGACTGATTAAACAGACACAACAAGCATGTAGCGTGGCAAGTTGGTATGAAAAAATCACCACGTGAGGTCCTATATGTTTATATATACTTTCGTCTTGTTCACTTAGCTTATAAGTCGTACTTTTTCAGTCAACGAACAGTATTTTTCTATCACAACAAATCAGCCAACGGTACTTTCAGCCATGGCTTATCAGCCAAACGAACATAACATTTATAGTTGTATATAAATAAAAGTAATAGAAAAAGAGATGGAAGGGACCTGAGTACCTGCACCAGATATAAAAGCAAAGCACTGGCATTTTGCTGATCCAACTCAGAAAAGCCGTTCTAGTCGCACGATAGGGACAGGGACTTCCAGCAGACAAAGTTTAATTAAGGTGAGCCGCAGGTTAGGTCGCTTTGGTTCACTGCATCCGGCCGGCGATGTGCCAGCAAGTGCGTCCAAGCCTGCCTGCCTGCCCAACTTCTCTCTGAATTGTTGATTAGTTAGCTTGATAGATGACAGATGACGTTGCTGTCATTTGGAAGCTAATCTCCCCGTTCGGTTAATAGCCGTGGTTCCTACGGGAACCGCATGCATCTGCTTGCATTGCACGGCCCTTCATTGACACTGTTTTCTTTATTAGAATTAGAATTTCACCGACGCTGATGATTCAGTAGTACTATAAAGCAGGTTCAGTGAATGACACGGCGCGGTGACGCAGGAAGCAGCCACCAGCCACCAGCCACCAGGGGAGCAGGTGACTCATCAGTTTGTAGCAGGCCTGCAGTTTCACAGTGAAGTTTCAAGCAAGATAAAACTGTTCATTATAAAAAAAAACAAAAAAGAGTAGACACAACTGTTCTCCTGAATTATCATTCAACATCGGGAAGAGGAGAAAAGGAGGGGTTTATTTATAGAAAACACCGAAACGAAACACCTGGGGTATAGAAATTGAAGCCACTGTGTTAATGTTCTACACATTCCATCAAATTATCTACTGCTGACTCCAGCTAAGGTCTTATATTCCAATTGATCGCTAGCATAAGGCACAAAGGCACAAAGGACAGAAAAGAAACTCTTAACAAGAATATTTTTTTGACATGTACAATACACTTTGAAGTTACTTTTCTAGATACACGTGTTTCCCGTATGTCCAAAAATACATATAAAGAAATCAGAAGCCAAATACTGGAAAGTTTAGGCCATGTTTGGATGCAAAGTATTTTTAAAGTATTGGAAAAATATCATGGTTCTATAAAATACTTTGGTTTTTAAAAGCTATTGGATGTTTGGATGCAACAAATCTTGTAGTCTCAAAAACCGTGGTTTTATCAAAACTGTAGTCGTTTTGGAGTTTTAGAAACTCCACTCACGACCTCTTTTTTCTAAACCACGGTTTAGTGTCTCTTTGGCTTATAAAACCACAGTTTTGTGAACACTACAGTTTTTGAAAACCGCATCATCCAAACAGGCCCTTACATGCAATAAAATGGAGTATATGTCGCGTAAGTATCTGGATTAGTAGTTAGTTAATGGCCCGAAGAAACGGATAACATGCCGAGATTACATTCAATGGAGAAAAATAGACGTTACTCCGTATTTTAAAGTAGATGGCTACTATATATATATATGACATATTAATATCGATTGATAGTGACATTCTTTCTTGTGGCATAGTTAATAATGGTAGTACATATATAGTTGCGGCTGGGGAGCGTCAACTGCCTTGATTATTGGAGAATGGACGTGATTTAGTACTAAGGATTAGATTATGCGACCCCTCCACGACTCCACTACTCAAGAGCAACTTTTCCGGGATACAAAGAGTAATGGGCAAGTTGGAGACTGCCGCCATCCGCAACTAAAGTGGCCACTGCAATCAACAGCAAAGCTGCTGTCCGTCCAACGGTCCAAGCAAACATTTTCCTCACATAATGATAACAAACATTTTCTGTTGTTTGTTTGGAGTACACCACTGTTCCCATTCGATTTCTCCTGAAATATTTTGCCAGTCAGTGACAAAAAGTATGGCTGATCAGTAGGAATAAATTGAACTGAAATGACTGTTTTCAGATGGTTTACTTGGCGGTAGCTAGCCTACCTAAAGAAGCTGATATGTGCACTGATTTATTTGGCATTTCACTACCTTTTTAACGTATTTGATATTTGCGAACTGAGGACATGGGTTGCTCAAATATGTTCTTTTAGTGGTACGTGATAGCGATGTATATATAGGGACTTTAAGATCTATAGCAACCCGGTCTCTTTCTGAGACATTTATAGGTATAGAGTGTGCTTAGTTGCGTCTATGTATTGTGTTTTAAAAGAGAACTCTGTTTTCATATAATATAACACAGTCTTTTTCTCAAAAAAAGACAAGAACATATTTGATTATCAATCGGTCCGCTGCTTGCCAGTGACCAGCTGGTTGACCTATCAAACATATGGTGGGGATCGGATTATTAGACTAATTTGAAGAATTCAGATGGTTCACGTGTCAGTGTCCTGCTAATCTAATCGCTGTTGGTATATAAGTTAAAATGAAGGCATCAAATTGACTTGTATCGGTATTAGATATAGGTGCGTCCATTAATCAAGACAATTAAACGCAGCCAATCCTGCATCAACGAAATGGGGCCGGCCTCCACAAAACTACACTATTGATGCAAATTCTCCCATTTTCACAACTTTTTTACTAGAACACCCTTCCACACTGCAAATTCTCCCATTTTCACAAACCCACTTATCAAGCTAATGATTTTTTTGGCTCTACAAAATAGCCTTCAGTTTTTTTTTTCTAGGATGAGACTAGGCTTCAAGCTTCTTGTGTGAAATATTTTGTGGTTTAACTGAAAAATCATAATATAAGGTTCATTACATAATAGGAACGATAAGAATCTTGATGCAAATCCTTACCACACCATGATCCTCACATAAAGTGTAATGTCATTTTGGGAAAACTAAAATGACCCAATTAACTAGAAAAATACTCCCCCTCAAACTTCTCTAGCTTTGGCCAAGTTTATAAAAAAAATTGCACAAACACCTATAGCATCAAACATGTTTCATTAGGTACACCATGAAATATATTTTAATAGTGCATTTATTTATTGATATTATATATATAATATTTTTGGTCAAATTAGACAAGTATGAGTGTATGACTTATGACAAATTAAAATGGAGGGACCATACTTCAGTGAAACTTGTCCACACCGAAGGCATTCGCTCTAGTCTGAACATCATTTTTTTTCCGACCAAAGGGAGAGGAAAATAAGCTTGCTGTCACCAAAATTCTTCTCCCTTTTTTGTTATTTACTATATTTTCTCACTCCTTTTTCAGTCACATATTCTTAAGTATCATCACATAGAGAAAAAAAAAATCTTTGGAAAAAAAAATCCAAACTACTCACCTCAATTTTGACTTATGTCTGGATAACCATCTAAACTAACATTTGGTTCAATTTACTACCCCTCACCACAAAAGAACTATTTTAGTTATTCTATTTTTCTCCTTAATAATATCTTTTTATTTCTCTACATACAAGTTAAGTTTTTATTTCAAATTTTATAAGGTGAGAGTGTGGACATCGTAACTTATTTTGAAAACACATTATAAAATTTTCATCTTTATGTTTCATACAATTTTATATTTCTAGTGTTAATGCATTATTAGATGTCTTAACCCGCTAAAAGATTATTTAAAAAACATGATGTGTTTTCTTACATAAATTATGGTATCAATCACCTCACAAATTTTGAAACTACAAATAAACTCAAAATGGAGAAATAAAAAAGAAGAAATATTGTTTGTGGTACATTGGGCCAACTAAATATTTGAGGGGAGTAAATCAAACAAAATGTTAATTTATGGAATTATCTTGACATGGGTCTAAATTGAAGTAGTAATTTGGATTTTTCTCATTTTATTTCACAAGTATATTCTTATTAACTCTTATTAAGTGCAACAATTGTGTCCACCATCTTGGAGAACATCTCTTCTCCCTTTGTGCCAGCAGGCATCACTACAATTTAAGTGCGAGTAATCAGGGAAGATCTGGACTGTAGTGTCTGGTGCCACCATCATTAAGAACGGCATCGGCACCTTCAAAAGTAGCCTTTTGTTGTTAGCAAAAGCAAGGGCTAATCTTGTAATTAGTGCCACCACCAAGATTCTTCTCCCTCTTATTTTCTCTTGCCTGATCTCACTTCCTTTTTCTTTCGGTTCAGCTCATCCGTTGTGAATTGTGATTGTTGTTCGGTGCAACGACAAATCGCGACTCGCAGTACCTTGCATGTGACCTCCGATCTCCTGACCCAAATATAACCCACACGGCCGCACCCTGAATTCAGCCAGCTCCACATCCAAAAATATTCCAGCTTTGTGAAAATTATTTCAGATTCAAGAGAAAAACATTTCAAGATTCATGAGAAAAAAAATCTGCCTTAATAAAATAAAAGATGCTCCCTTTGCTCATTTGCAAATGTTCCAATAAATATTATCATGATTCCACTAATTAAAAATCAATGTTCCGCCCGCCATCGACAGTGTTGAATAAAAATTGCAGAAAGGACAAAACCAAAAGGGAAGAAAATAAATGAATAAATAAGAAAAACATGCAAAATAATTGTCTAAAGCAATGAACCTCATGTCAAGAGGAGGCCCCTGCGGTTGTGTTGCTCCTCGGGGCACGGGTGCAGATGGTCGAAATATTTTCTGCCCATATCTGAATTCGAATACGTTTAGAAGAGTTTAAATCCATGTGTATCCGAGTCCATAATTCGGCATCTGACATCATATTCATATCCGAATATTCAAATTTGAATTTGTATAATATCGATATCAATTTATATCTTATTCAACATAGCTGATAGCACCTATGAGTCTTTCTTAAACTAAATCTGTGAATAAAAAATACTCTCTATCTATTTTCACTCTCCAATAGCTTACTATATCTTGTACGCATTTTAGAGAGTCAATTTTACTTTTTATTTTTATTTTTGGCTAACAAGAAATTTGGAATAAAAATGACTATATTTGAAGAACTAATTAAAGAAATTGCTAGATGATATTTTTTTTCACTTAAATCTATATTGCTATATGCATTATTAGTAGGAAAGATATAAAAAAGAACCTGCGTATCGGAATCGCAAACGGAAAAACTAAAAATATTGCACCCATATTATTTTACGTATCTCCTACGTACAACTAAAAAGAACAAAGCGTGGACAGTTTTTGGTGTGATATTCCAACGTGTGTCTATCGTCCTACTTGCTGCGACACCAAATCCGCTCGCTGCCAGGCCCGCCCGACGTCAATCACGCTCCTTCCAAATCAGTAACCAGGCAACAAAAATCTCTTGCCCGCTCGTAGCGGTAGCGCTCCCTCCCTCGCCCAAACTTCGGCTCGTCGGTCTGTCTTCGTGCGATCCCCGTGCGGCATCCCATCCCCACGCATGCCCCAGCTGTTCCCGCTGGCCGCTGCCTCCCAGATCTGCCAGTCCGAGCCTCGCCGCGGCTCCCTTTTGAGGACGGCCACGCCATGGAGCCCCACACCGCTGCTGCCGGCCGCGAGTGTCGCAGCCGATGCGTGTACACGGACGCAGCACCGAGGCCGTCGTGATCTCCGGCGGCAGCGGGAGGAGTACGATGCCTGCGCCGCCACGCTGGCCTTGAACATGCAAAACCCTAGGTTTTGGGGCACGCGTGGTTAGTGGAAGTCGGAGGGATTTTTTTTTGCTGTGATGGCGGAGGGCGGCGGTGATCTGCATGGATGATGAGGTGGCCTGCGCCACCGCGGAATGCTCGAGGATCGAGAAGCTGGATCCCGCTGCCTAGGAATGTCAGCCATGGTGGCGGGCCTCCGCCTCCTGCATCTTCTACCGGGGCTGGAGCTGTGCCTGCGGTCCGGTGCGCTTAACCTCCTCTCCTCCTCGCAGTACATCTCTACCCTGACTCCATGACGCCGGCTCCAACTCCTACTGATTTCTCTGCCCCCAAATTCACAAACTTTTGCTTCTTTTGCAGGGCAGATGGGATGGCTCGTTGCTGGCCCCAACTCCTACTGATTCCTTGCGGTACATGTCTACTCTTGTGACCTGCCGGCAAGGTGCTTTCGAAGAGGGGAATGCATGTGAGGCGACAGTAGATCATAAGATCAAAATCAGGCAAGTATTGGTATGATACTTGAATTATTAGTTTCTGAAATGTCAGTGATTACTTAGTCATAGGATGATTGGAGGAGTAGAGGATGTCGGCCTAAAAATATGGAATATTGACATAGCTATATGCCAACAGCAAACCTGGTGTCACAACTGAATCTCGAAGAAGTGATAAGGCAAACGAAGAGATTTATTTTCTCTATTGATAACTGCAGTATCATTTTAGGATTGTCCAACACTCTGGATTTTCTCCTGATTTTGACCAAGAGAGCACCGATCTGGCCACAGGAAGACCAAATGTTGAGAATGTAACTGTTCTTTTTGGGTATTGGTGGGGATCTGGTGTTGTGCATTCAAAGGTCTAGATATCAGATAAAAAGGATGTGTACATAGGGTCAGCAAACAATGATTCGAAATCCCTTACTCAGGTATACCCGACAAAAAAAAGTTCGGTTTCATTTGAAGTATAGTGCTGAGAAAGCAAGTTGGTTAACCTGTGTGGCACTACTTTTACGTGCATTGCAGATCAAGGAGCTTGGCATCTATTTTGCTGATTGCCCACAAATAGCAAAAATTGTTGACGTATATTTTCAAAATCTATTGACGCTTTCAACCATCAACTCAACTTCTTACACCAAACAATCCTGGGATAAGCAGTGGCAAGTTTCTAGAAAGGTTTCATGCTGGTCTCATTCCTACAACCAAAAGAAAGATGCAGGTTTCAGGTTTGCATCTCCCTCTGTAGTTTGCACCTTTACTACTTAGCGCACAAATTTGAAGAAAAAAATGGTTACATAAATAGGAATAGATTATGTACAATCTATCTGTTAGGCTATCTTGTCTGCATTTGTCTTAATTTTGATCCAGCTTTGATTCTGAAAATGCTCGGTACATACTATCCTTTATACCTTTTTCAGTTGACATCCCATTTGTAGATGTAAATCCTAAAATGATGGGAAAATTGGATCATACCATTAAAAGATCCTGACTTTGAAAAAATACCATCAAAAGATTCAGCTTTAGAGAAATAGCAGTGAAAGGTTGCTCCGTTGTTGATTTCTACCATTCTGTTAACTTGCCGTTCAGTCCGGCCTGGGCTGAGTCAACGACGACGACCATCGACATGAGCGCCACCGTGCTCACCATGGCGCTTAGTGGAGCTTCGTCTACCATTCCTAAATCTAAAATCCAGTTCTAGGCTACCGTTCCTGAATCTGAAATCCAGTTCTAGGCTACTATTCCTAAATCCAAGGGTATAGGGAGAGATAGAAGGATGAGGGGTTTCAATTTTGGGGGTTCACAGCGTGTGTGTGTTGGGGGGGGGGGGGGGAGCAGGGGAGTATCGACTATCGAGCGCTATTGGCGGCCATGGTTGCGGCTCTGAAGATCGAGAGCAGTTCGGTACAGACAAGGAGAGGAAGGGGCACGGCTTGGAAAAGGTGGAGGAGAATCTATGGATGCCCATGAGTTATAACGCATCAGTTGAACTTTCTTAAACCTTAGTTATTTATAATAAAATTACAGTTAATTTTACCCATGAGTTATAGGCACTGTCTAGGTGTAATGGTACCCGCTTGTTTGGTTTATGGGCAAGTGTAGCCACGCTATAGTTTAGGTGCACCATAATTTCTTAAGCTATTGTTGAATTCTCTGCCATAATGCCATCCTTCGGCCCCACTTGTCAATTGATCCATTTCTTTGCCAAACAATACTTATGGTGTGAGTGAATAAATTGTTAGCCACACATTCTATGAAGTTTGGCAAAGAAATATGGTAACTTTTGGTCATATAATCCAAGCACACCCATGGGTAATGATGGTGCAGTGAAAATTAAGATGCTATAACCTCCCATGAACTTGAACATTTTAGCAATGTCACAATTTTATAGATGGTATTAATTATTTGGCAATCTTATGTTTCAAAATACTGTTCTGGTAACAATTTCCCTTTTTATACATACATACATACAAACCTTATCATCTTCTATCAACAGGTACAAGATCATCATCGGCCTCGGCTCTACGCTGCGGTACCTCCACGCGGAGTGGGAGTAGTGTGTAGTGCACGGTGACATCAAGCCAAGCAACATCATGCTGGATTCCTCGCTGGACTTCGGCCTGGCGAGGCTGATCGACCACGGCGTGAGGCCTGCCACGACGAAGGTGGTGCTGGGCACCGCGGGATACATCGATCCGGAGCTCGTCAACACGCGCCGCCCCAGCGCCGTGTCGGACGTCTACAGCTTCGGCGTCGTCCTCTTGGAACTCGTCACCGGCCGACGCCCGGTGGAGGAGCCCAACGACAGCGACGACCTGTTCGTGCTGGTGAGGTGGGTGTGGCGCCTGTACAGCAGGAATGCCATCGCCGAGGCGGTGGACGAGAGGTTGTTGAGCCTCCAGGGCGATGATGGCGAGGTGGAGGAGCGGAGGCAGATGGAGCGCGCGCTGGTCGTGGGGCTCTGGTGCGCTCACCTGGACCGTAGCGAACGGCCGTCCATCGCGCGTGCCATGCACGTCCTGCAGTCCACGGCGGATGTGGTGAAGTTGCCGGTGCTGCGGCCGCAGATGTACAGCGGCGACACGTTTCATACCGTAACCATGGGAGGAGATGGCTACAGCGATCTGTCTTTCGGGGAGACGTCCACTGGCAGTGACACATCGACTGGCGGCTGCAATTCTCGTTCAGAGAGCAAATGAAGAGCGAATGATCCAAATGATGAAATTCGATATGTATTTATGCAATGCTTTAGAGGTTGTTTATGATCCGTAACAGAATCCCACTGAAAATGCTAAAAAGAACGTCGAGGAAAAAAAATAAGAATGCGTCAAATAAAAAAGATAAGAATAAGAAGACCCCAATAGTGGATGGAACTTTCACGAAGAATATTGTATTCGCCATAGGCAAATTAACAGAATATTACTAACACATACAATGCATTTTTTATTCAATTAAATATTGCACAAATAGTATCTCACTAACGCGATGTCAGTGCCATGGATGCGGCGATCGCTCGAACACCGGTATCCACTGGCAGCATGCCAGCGAGCGTCATAACGGACATACACAAGATCGGGAGGAATAACAAGGTATGGACAGACCCTGACGAATTCCGTCCAAAGCGGTTCCTCGCGGGTGGCGCGGCGGACACTACTGGCGCTCCCGTACGAAATAGTCATCGAGATCTCCGGGCTTGTCGCCGCGACCTCGCCACACCCGATGGAGGACCTCTGTAGCCTCCGTGGCACGTACGTGTCCGCAGTCCACCCACGCATGAGTCGCATTACTTACACATTTAATTTGTCTACCTATACCTATATCGTACGTGTGTCTTTGCAGTTGCTAGACCATGCGCACGGCGTGCATGGAGCGCGTCGTGAGGAGCCACGTAGCGCTAGAGCTGGAGGAATCCATGAGGTGGTAAGACCCCAACCGCTACCTCGCCCTCGTCGACAAATTGGCTGCCGCCGGCAACCCGGAGGCCTGTTTCGTGCTCGGTCTCAGGCTCGTCTTCACGCAGGGCCGCACGGACCCCGTCGGCACTGCCTGCCTCAGACAGGCCGCCGCCGCTAACCACAAGGTGGCACCCTACATGCTCGGTGTCCTCCTCTACGGGCACAACGAGGCCGAGCAGTACATCAGGAAGGTGGAGGGCGAGGACGTCGCCCACAGGTGCAAGCCGGAGGCTAGCAGGACCAACCGAGAGTGCGTGAGGTGCCGCGAGCAAGCTGTCGACGCGGTTTGGGAGGTGTTATGGAGGGTGGACGGAACGATGGACCCGATGCCGGTGCCGCCGCCGGAGGTAGGTTGCAAGGGCAGCGGCTGCGGCGTGGCGGAAGGATGGACCGGCGGCTGTGTGGGGGATATACCCCCAGGTACCACAAGATGGTACATGGGCCGCACCGTCCGAGGTGGCCAGCCCGTGAGATCAAGGCATACACGGCAATATTACAAGTTGTACTAGATATTGTAATAGTACCAAATATGATACTTTACTTGTAACCCTCCTCCTCCAGACTATATAAGGAGAGGCAGGGGTCCCCCTCAGGGAGGACAATCCATCTACATCTCAATACAATACACCAAAGACACAGGACGTAGGGTATTACGTCGATCAGACGGCCCGAACCTGTCTAAATCGCTGTCTCTGCGCCTTGTGTCACCATCTGGTTCCTGATTACACGCACCGTCTACCGACAATCTACCACCACGGGCACCCCCCTCGGTGGACTGCCGACCATATTTCGTCGACAGTGGCGCGCCAGGTAGGGGGTGTGCGCGCTGATCCATGGTGAACTAGATGGAATTTTCTTCACCAACGACGTTAGCCGCAACCCGGGTTCTCGCGGCGACGTTCTTCGGCGGACTACGACGATCAAGCCCCGGTGCCAAGCGCAACTCGCAACAGCGCTTTGAGCGTGCGGCGGCGGCCCCGTACTGGGACAGCAAGGTCGAAACATATCCACACAGGAAGTTGCATCTAGTTGATCCAATCCTTTCGTATCATGGCCGAGGGCTTGCATCGATCCGAGTACCTAGATGTTATACATGAAAAGCTAAGTGATTTTTTACTTTCAATTAACACATCCTACGATACATGTACATCTCCGGATATATCTCTACATATGTCTGCGTGAATACTGCTGGCAGGAATCCGGCTACATCTTTCGACGTTGTCATCTCGCACCGTCGACAAGCGTCGCCGGCTCATCGCCATCCATGGCAGCCTTCGTCGTCAACTCCTCCACAATCCGCAGTTGACTTCTGCGGTTCAGCATGGAGGCCCCATCCACGGACTTCGATTGGACATGACGCGGTCATGCACCAAAGTAGCCCAGATCCACTTGGTTCAATCATATGCAAGGCAAACCGGAAAGGCATCATCATCACGTGTTGCCTTACGGCTTACCGTGAAGCTCACGGTGAATTATTGGAACTACAGGATCATGCAAGCTAATTAAATATTGAGGCTTGTATACATGCACGGTGCATCTATCAAGCATGCTAGCTAATCTTCAACGATCAAGAAAACGATTGCATGTATTCATGCATATACATCTACAGAGCCATGACGCACACACGTACAACATACGTGTGCATCATGCCCAGTCTCCGCATCCGAGCCGAATACTACAGCAAGTATTGGAGCCGCGTACGTGATGACAAAGCTCTCCGACGTCGACATGATCGCCGTGATGATCTTCTGAGGCACGGATGTGGCGTCGGTCCTCCATCGAACGAACTGCTAAGCGTGTCGTCCGAGCCTTAAGTGAGCCGACCGAGCCGTCTAGCGAGCCACGTCAACCACGGACCACCAGACCACGTCCCGAGCAGCTCCGCCGAGCTCCGACCACCTCGACCACCAGACCACGTCGACCACATCCCGAGCAGCTCCGCCGAGCTCTGACCACGGACCATGTCCCGAGCGGCTCCGCCAAGCTCCGACCACCAGACCACGTCGACCACGTCCCGAGCAGCTCCGCCGAGCTCCGACCACGGACCACGTCGACCACGTCCCGAGCGGCTCCGCCGAGCTCCGACCACCAGACCGTCAGACCACGTCCCGAGCGGCTCCGCCGAGCTCCGACCGCGTCGACCACCAGACCACGTCGACCACGTCCCGAGTGGCTCCGCCGAGCTCCGACCACCTCGACCACCAGACCACGTCGCAATGATGATCGCCACGAAGAACGGCGCTATGACAACTGCGACCACCGTCAGAACAGGCCAAAAAGTACGAGGATCGGACAACTTTATCGCCATCGACTAGATTTCTATCAAAGATAAGTACACTTCTAATATTTATATTTAATATAATTTTTCATTACGACGTTTCTCCACAAACGTCCTCGTCATGATTATTCTTCAAATAACGTTTGTCCATGTATACAATCTTAAATATAACATACAGCTATACTTAATGCAAATCCTCGACCAGTCATGTTGACGCTCGATGTCTCCAGAAAAGGCCCTGTCTCCGGCTCCTCCCTACACGTGCACGAGCGTCTGCCCTCTGCATTATGGGTGGTCGGCAGCGGCTCATTAGCGACGTTTTGTTCTTCCTATATGTGCACGGGCTCCGCGCCCCGCGTTATGGTTAACGGGCTAGCTAGGACTGGAGACTCAGCAACACACTAACTGGTCGGTCAGTTTATATTAAGTATAAACACAAACTTCACTTTAACACTGATGTTTACAAAGCACCAACTACTTTATCACATCATGCTCATTTGCAAATGACTGTTGAGCATCATACGCTATTTCTTCACCGCTGATTTTTTCTCCATAATTTATTATTTTATACATCATGTACTACCATTCTACATATTTATATTGCAGGAATTTTGAGCTATGCTCGGGGACTGCCTCGATCACTCTCTGACCATAGCTCGGGGACTTCGTCGCTCGCTCCTCGACCTATGCTCGGGGACTGTCTCGATCACTCTCCGACCACGGCTCATGGACTTCGTCGCTCGCTCCTCGACCTGTGCTCGGGGACTGCCTCGACCACTCTCCGACCACGGCTCAGGGACTTTGCGTCTCGACTACATGTGACTGGCAACTCGCATACAGTTGGGATATTTTCTCACTTAGACCTTGCTATAAGGCTCATACCTCGCCTTCCAGCAAGCTCGGGGACTACATCGGTACGATGCACCTGCCGGTGCATCTCGTATCGCCTGTACGACGATTGGATTCTCAACTTAACTGGGAATTCTTTTTAGACCATGGCACCACGTGCCTACGTCACCTACTACCAGGCTCGGGGACTAAGTGGGCACACTTCACCTTGCGTTGAATGTGTTTGTTTTTCGACCCCTACGCCTCTAATGATCAAAGACGCTACGCTTCAAGACGCACTTACATTTCTTTTTAGAAATACAAGTGGGCACACTTTCCAGGATGGAAATCTTTTTCTTTCTTCTTAAGAGCACCATACATTCTTCGGACAACCTATTTCTCCGGCAACAACGGTGGTCGGAGATGTCAAGAACTCAAGCCTAACTGTTCGGAGAAGGTTAAAATGACGTGTCACATCAGAATACATGGCGCTCGGGGACTAGCTGTGGGGGATATACCCCCGGGTACCACAAGATGGTACATGGGCCGCACCGACCGAGGTGGCCCGGCCCGTGAGATCAAGGCGTACACGGCAATATTACAAGTTGTACTAGATATTGTAATAGTACCAAATATGATACTTTACTTGTAATCCTCCTCCTCCAGACTATATAAGGAGAGGCAGGGGTCCCCCTCAGGGAGGACAATCCATCTACATCTCAATACAATACACCAAAGACACATGACGTAGGGTATTACGTCGATCAGACGGTCCGAACCTGTCTAAATCGCTGTCTCTGCGCCTTGTGTCACCATCTGGTTCCTGATTACACGCACCGTCTACCGACAATCTACCACCACGGGCACCCCCCTCGGTGGACTGCCGACCATATTTCGTCGACAGGCTGCGCTGTCTTTTGTAGCGACGGCTGCAGGATTAGGCACGAGTACTCCGAGTTCTATATATCGCTGATCGTGAATCTTGCCACAGACACTTAAGTGGATATCTTATTCTACAGTATATGTCTACGTGTAATAGACCAAAAACCACACATATTTATACGGTGAGTATAACACTTTGTTTTAAGTTTTTGTGGAAGATTTTTCAAGACGTAGTATTACCTATGCGACAGGCACTAATATTGACATATATACTCGGGCCTGTGTATAGGATGGCATGGAGATGTGGCGGAACTTATTCGTGGATTTATTGGCGCACGAAAGAAATGGATATCGGAGATTTCTTACTGCCGATATAAAATATTATCTTAGACGCATCACAGAAATATCTATAAAGTAGAGTTTGTAAGGTTGTGATGCCGTGCTCTCCGTGACTGTTAATTTCACAAACTTTGTAAATTTAACGTTGATATTTAATTTTTACGGTTAAATATAAATCGATAGCTGTCCGTAGCAGCACGCTACCTAGTATTCATATATGCGGAAGCCGTTTGCACCCTGCCTCGGGCGAACAGAACAGATCCCGGCTCCGACTCCTCCCCGGGTGCTTTCTTCTCCCTATACTGCCTACGCCGCCGCCAGATGCGCAGGTCTTCGTCGGCTCCTTCTACTTCTCCGGCAACGAGCACCCAGCAGGTATGCCCGCCCCTTCCTGCTGTGCGAAACCTAGCAGCATTCGAAGCCTAATCTAAGCTGTTTGGCTATTTGCAATCGGACCTCATCTAATTGCGAGTGTATATATACGTGATGAATTATGCCTACTAACTTCGATTTTCTTTGTTGCAAAAAGAAAAAGTATCGATCGGGTGTCCTTTACTGGGTGCTAGAACTAGAAGAACCCTCTGCTTGGCTCCAACTTGGAAGGGGGAGGCGAGGGATGGGGTCCCTGCTTTGCTGCCTGCGGTACCCGGAGGACGGCTCGGCAGCGCCGCCCGTGTGCTGCTTCTGCCTACCATGGCCTTTCCCTTACCATGGCGTCGACTCGGTATGCTTCTACCACTGCTATAGTATAATACTATAGTGTCTGTCAATCGTCTTCGTCCTTCTGCCATTGCAAAAAGTTGTTGACTTGTTTTTCATCTACCGTTTTGGGTGTTAGCGTGTTGCGGCGGTAACTACTTAATGAATCTGTGCATGTGTGTTTGTGTTATTCTGATGATGGCTCATGGATCCTGCAAAATGCGTGTTGGGATTTGGGGATCCATGCGGGCACTGCCAGAGGGTGAGAGGGACAGAGGGTGTTCGTCTCTGTGCTCTTGGCTCTTGCATGCATTAGGCTGTTTCTGAGATCACATTGGTGCAAAGTTGGACTCCATGGTGTTTAAGGTTACAGAATTGGATGGAGCAATATTGATTTGTCACACTAACAGTAGAAGGAAGGTTAATTGTTGTTGGTTTTTAATAATTGCTATGTGAAGTATCATAATCGGCATGGAGCTCATCCATTTTTTTTTACTGATGTCTGACTTTGGCAATTACTCCAAATTTTGGGATCTGTTTTTATAACTTTGAGCTCAAATGGCTTATTTTAGAAATTTAAGCTCGCACAACTTACTACATGTTCTGGAGTTTTTGGTCTCAGTATAATGGATTTGTAGCATTCTGTCATCTCTGTTTGTTCTGTTCACATACGTTTTCTGCACTGTCTTCTAATTGCTTCCTTCCCATCCCAGGGCTCTGCTGCTCGTCACAGAGGTGATACACGTGTGGCACCTGATTGCGGAAGGATTCCCCTTGCAGCTTGCACCTCTGCAAATCAAGTGGACTCATTGGATACTTTCCGTCCCCCTCCATGGCCTTTGCCTTACAATGATCCTCAATTCAGCGCTCGCATGGTGCAGCACCCAACAGTGTCAGGACATGACAAGGCATCAACGCATATCCAGAAACCAGAACAACCTACAGAAAGTAAGAATGCTGATGCTGGATCAACTTGCACAGCCCATAAGGTTTCTGAGACATCAGCAAAACAGCACTCAGGAGGTTCGAGAATTGATGGAATACAATTCTGCGATTCTTCTGACAATGAGGATGACTGTCCGATATGCCTAGAAGGCTGGTGGAAACAACTGACACTGCTCTCTCCTATTCACAAATTGTCTTTTCTTTCAACATATATATACTGCCTTTATAAGTTACAGATTTTAAGTGTCTAGCATGCATGAATAAAAAGTTAAACAGTTAAAAATCTTGTAGCTTGTGATGGTTTGTTAGATTATTATGGTTTGTTAGATTATTATATTTGCTTCCATGTCAATATATATAAAAGTAAAAACATGTAAGGTGGTTTGAGCTTGCAAAAGGGGAAGTAGCTATGTCCTAGTTATCATGCTTGTCATTATAGTTTATGCACAACACCATATGTCGGGTTCATAAACCCGGGGTCCCTCAGGGACCGGCTTCCACGTCAGGGCTCGGCCCAGGAAAACGGTCTCTCTTTCTTCTGGACCGGCCCGAAAGTCTAAAACCAACAGACCGGAGCACTCGCTTCAGGCCCAGGCCGCCTTCGGCCCATCTCTCCGACCGGAGCGCTAGCTCAGGCTCAGGCCGTCTCCGAACGGCCTCTCCGATCGGAGCGCTAGCGTCAGGCCCCGGCTGCCTCCGCACGGCCTCCGCTCGGAAAGCCTGACCCGAGGACCGTCTCCGACTCCGACCCCGCAACTGGGGCTCGCGGGAAGCCTGCTCACCGCTCTTCTCCGACCGGCGCACTAAGGGCCGACTGGGGACCATCCGACCGGGGACGCCCGCTCGGAAAGAACCAGAAGGCGTGCGGAGAAAGGCAAGGCATGGCTCACAAGTCAACACCACTGTACCAGGGACCATACCCTGCACGAAGCAGTGCTCTGCAGCCACCCTGACACAAAGTATTGTAGGGGCCGCTAGAAACTCCCATATGGTAAGCCCCTCCGCGTGTCTCTGGACACCGATTGTGGTATGGGCTCCAGGATTTGCCATACCGGGTGAACATAGCACAGCTCCTCACATGCCACTAGGCATTCAGAAGTATTCTGCAGGTACCGGCGTCATCCTTCCTGAAGAAGATAGCTCGACCTTCCGTACACATCTGACATCCTACAGCGACATCGACAGTATTGGGGGGCTTCAACCATTATCCAGTTTTCATCACCGTAGGCAGCAAGACTTAGAAATATTTGTACTCTCTCCCTCTCACCTGTAAGAGCCATCCCCTTCATCTATAAAAAGGGATGCGCTCCCTCCAACCAGGGGAGATCGACTTCTTGAAGCTCAGACTCACTAGATCGACACCAACCCCTTACAACCGCAGCACCACCGAGTTCCGACCGCAACCCTTCCGGTCGGAGCCTTCCGAACCTCTTGTATACCCCCTCCTTTCTCCTTCTCGTTTGTAACCCCACTACAGACTTTGAGCACCTGGGCTCAGGAATAAAGTCGCTGACCGACCCCGACTGGACGTAGGGCACGTTGCCTGAACCAGTATAAATCCTGTGTCATTGAGTGCTAGGCCACCTCCGATCACAACGTACAGTAAAACTACAAATATTTACTAGTTGGTCACTTTCTGCACCGACACCATACATTTGTGATTTCAGTATTTCTTGTGTTCTGAATCGTATACTTATTTGTCCACATAATATGATGATGAGAATCCGTAGATTGCATTGCAATGCAACCATAATTTCCATCTTAGTTGCATTTATGAGTGGATGGAAAGAAGTGAACTTTGCCCTGTCTGTGCAAAGGTACCTAGTTTTTTTTTCCAGAAATTATTTCACTTGAGAAGTGAAATATTACTTGGTACTTTATCAACATGGTTCTTTTCTGAAAACAATTTTAAGAAATAGATCTCTAACGTCATAATGTTCTGCTGCAGATTATGTTGTTCAATGAGGATGAATGACCCCGCTGATGGAAGTCTTCACAGACGGCAAGTGGAAGACCCAAGCTAAATCCTGTGTGTTGTGTACATAGCGTTGATGAAATCATGAAATACAGCCTAGATCGTTTGCTGAAACTTCCAGCAGTGCGAAAATTCATTTTTTTTCTTTATAGAGTAGATTATTCCTCCTTCTTAATGACAAAGTTGATGGTTTGTGCCACACTTTACATTTTTTCTTGATGTTAACGACCACGGGGGTGTGCTTACATCAGGTTTTCATGCTGAAATCTCAGGTTCTGGAAACCTCAGTTTTCGGTTGAAGTTCAAATTGAATTAACAAGAGATAGACTAGTGGACAGTAGTGGGGCCCCTCGGCAATGATTTTTTGGAGGATCTGTCAGAAGGATTTGAACAAAATGTCAAAGATCAAATTTCAAGCTTTGACTATATTAACATGGCAGAAAATTTTCCAGGTTAAATGGTATTGGACCAGAAAGTTTGCGGAATATTTAGTGCAAATGATAACAATCAATTTAAATGCAGTTGTGTATGCTAGTTTTTATTTTCCTTTCAAATATCAAATCTGAATTTTGCTGTTGTCTGATATCTTGCACACATTCCATCAAATCAAATATAAATACAGACTGGCCTCTGTTTATGAGGCATTCTAACCCATATGCCATATCCAATCACCTAGAATTTTATTCGAAAGTGAACATCCACACCATCTTCACCACTAATTATTATACCACATCAAAACTATGGAAATACAACTAGTTCCACGTATTTTTATCGCAAACCAACGTGGAACTTTATTGTTAAATTCTGCTCTTATTCCTTTTGAACATATGGAAGACTACTAGAGGAGCTCCTTTGAAATACCATTAAGCTCCATCTTTTGCAGCCATCTCAAACGCCCTCATGAATACATTTGGAGGCTGGCCACCACTGAGTTGATATTTATTATTGATCTGAAAGATGGTGAAGTGAATGGCAAATGGATAAATTTCTTATACATGGGACGGATAAAAGATGATAAATATCATCATCATCACTAAATCCTCATACCACAAAGTGTGGGACCCCAGAGATGCCAGATGAATACTTCTTGAGTTCTTCCTGAACCTTTTGGCAACAAATAGGATTTGTGAGCCTGTCATGACAGAAATATGGCTCCAGGAACAGAATTAACTGGAAAACATACCTCGTCGACTCCTTTGGTAGGGTCTTCAAGCAGTTCTTCGGCCCCTTCTATGCCCACCTTTCTTGCAGCATACAGCAAAACCTGCCTGCAATGCATGAAATAATTTAGTTAGATGGCTCAGACATTAATAGAGAAAAAAAACCACTCCAACATAAAAGGATGCAACTTGCAAAATATATTCTTAATTTGTATTGGGCTTGAGGAAACCTAAGATAAAGAATTTCAAACATAGAATGCTCTGAAACTATTGACAGCTAGCACCTTAACAGTGGTCCATCCATAATTTACAAGTTTGGTACTATCTCCTCTCTTCATAATAAAATGATACACAGTTATCTGCGTGTTCGAGAAAAAAAAAGTTTGATGCATACTCACTTGTCACCAATATACTTTCCTTGGCAAATATTGAGGAATAATTCGTCAACAAGAGCATTTTGCTTGTCATAGCCTTGGTGTCCAGCAAGTGTTATGAGCCTATGACTATCCATTGTATAATTGTATTCCCTCTGGATCAAAATCTTTACATCAGCACACTAATAAGTGATGCTGCATGGCGTGAATGTAAACCAGAGCTTCAAAACCATGTACTTACGTGAGCCCCGACATGTCATAATCAAGCCCGAGTCCTCGAAATACCTGAAACACGAGCACATGCACGTCAAATAAGAGAGCAGCTCTAAATACATTTTGCGCGAAGCGAACAAATTCTACCATAGGCAAGTTCACAGGAAGAAACCTCAGTCATGCGAGAAATTGCACGCTCATATTGAACAGGACCGAACTTTGCCTTGAAGAAGTCAGATTTCCTGACGCCCTCCTTAGACGCATCAGGGTTCAGAAAGAATGGATGCCAACGGACCTGCCAAGGCACCAAGCAAGCAGATGGACACCAGAGTTAGCACTGCATAAACAAGAATTCTGAAACTGGATCATGATGGGGATTTGAAGAAGGGAGTGAAACCTCGAAATCAAACTTGTCCTTGCTTTGCTCCATTGCTTTCTCAAGGTTCTTTTTACCGACAAAACACCAAGGGCACACTGTATCCGAGCTCACATCGATCTGAATGAGCTTCTTGCCAGTGTCTGAAGCCATGAATTTTGCACACCTACAGTTTTCGGCAGCAAAGATTCAAATTGGTCAGTGATGGGGATTTATATGCTTGTTAGTCAATAGTCATTCCTTTGCACATTAGTCAGTGTAGCTGAGAGGTTTAGATGAAACAATTTCCATGACACCGAGAGGCATGCTCCCTTTCCAGAAAGGAAGTGTATCATAATCAGTCCATTCTATTTCCAGGAAAAGAACCACCTCATCCATAAATATACTATGTTGTTCATGCTGATGGTTCACCCACCTAAACTCAGTTTACTCCCATGATTTGGCCAAGATGACCATACCCTCAATTTATTTCAACCAGTGTTATCGAGAAAAGATTTGTTTTTTTACTAGGCAACACAATGTATTTCCCAAACCTAGAAAGTGTGTCAAATTCGAATTAGGATCAAATTGTTCTTCTAACAAAAAAAAGCGGTAGCCCTCCATGATTAAACCAACATGACCGCAAATAACTGCGCTCTATCTTTTCCCAGAATAGTGCGATACAATCGCCAAGCAAAGGCGCCTAACTAATTAGCACAAACGACGATTAGTAGATTGAGGAAACAAAGAAGAGGCTTTTACATGTATATTATTAAAAAAATTTATAATTACACACAAGTCATTAAAAAAATTAACCGAGTGCCACGGAGCCATTCCGTCGGTGTTGACGAGTGAGTCCGGTAGTCAAAACGTCTATAGTACCCTCGTCCCTATCCTCTCTCTCTCAAACTCTCCGGACGCCATGGACGCGGCGGCCCTCATGGTCGCGCGCGCCGAGGCCGGGGACTTCGCGGAGGCCCGGTCCCTCTGGGCGCAGCTCCTGCACAGCTCCGCCGCGCCGTGCCTCCTGCCGGCGTACGCGCGCCTCGGCCGCTTCGACGAGATCCTCCTCGCCGTGCGCGAGCTCTGCTTCAGGTACTTCTCGATGAAGGGAAAGCTGAGAGGGTCATTCTGGCACATCCTTCTGGCATAGATGGTGCACAAGAGGCAGTAACAGAGTATCGGGTGATCATGGATCGAGCTACGCCCATTGACTGGGCGGAAGCACCAGGTATCCTCATAATGTTTGGATTTTGTTTGTGCTATATTTCTGCAAAATGTATGGAGATGATCCATACTGTTACTGAACTGGTTAGCATATCAGTAGTTCCAGAAAACTTGGTTTCTACTATGCTGCTTCCTGAGGTAGACGCCGAGCAGCTTGTAGTACGTCCACCGCCTCTTCCCGGCGGTGGCCTCCAGCAACACCTCGGAGCTGGCGTGGAAGCCGCCCTTGCCGAACGCCTCCAACACGATGGCATCCGTGGCCACGACGGGCTCGGCGTTGCCGTCAAGCCGGTCGAACGCGAACGTGAGGTTCCGGGCGAGGCGGCGCTCGAGGTAGGCGTCGACGAAGCAGCCGTGCGTGACGAGGTCCGGCGCGACGCCGTCGCGGCGCATGTGGTCGGCGCTGAGGTGGAGGTCCCAGAACATGCACATCTTGGAGAACGCCGCGGCGCGGATGTTGAAGGTGGTGAGGTCCGGCCGGAACCCGGCGGCCACCATCTCCAGGAACGCGCGCTGCAGGGACTTCATCTTGAAGTTGGCCGCGAAGGAGAGGAGGTATACAGGTTCCAGAGCAGGTTGCCGGCGTCGCGCCGGCAGAGGCCGGCGTCGGCCACGAACGCGCCGAGCCTGTAGTACTTCTGCTGGGAGATGTAAGCGGACGCCACGGCGCGGATGGCTCCACGGGTGATGAGCAGCCCGGTCTTCTTGTGCCGGCGGTAGGCCGCCTCCATCTGCGGGATGGTTCCGGCGGCCGCGTAGGCCCGGACGAAGGCGTCCCCGGTCGCGGCGTCGACGCGGAGGCCAAGGCGGCCCATTTCTATCACGGCGTCCTCCATGCGCACGAGCTCACCCGCGGCACCGAGGCAGGAGACGGCGAGCGGGTAGAGCGCGCGCGCCGCGGCGGGGAGGCACGGCGCGGCGGAGCTGTGCAGGAGCTGCGCCCAGAGGGACCGGGCCTCCGCGAAGTCCCCGGCCTCGGCGCGCGCGACCATGAGGGCCGCCGCGTCCATGGCGTCCGGAGAGTTTGAGAGAGAGAGAGAGAGGATAGGGACGAGAGGGGTATATGCACGTTTTAACTGACTGGATCCACTCGTCAGACAAACGAACGGAACACCGAAATGGCTCGGATGCCCCTCGTGTGCGGGTCAATTTTTTTAATATAATTATAAACTTTTTTAACGACGTAAAAGCCTCAACAAAGAACCGAACCTGGGAGCGCCGAGTTTCGCGAGGGACGGGATGCGGACGGAGAGCAGGCGACCTGGCATACACAGGCACGCACGGGGAAATCCTTCGTTTTCCTCCACAGCTTTCGCCGCTAGAGATTTATGTCAACCCTTTTATCTATCAGCGTTCTTCCCTCGTGTAGTTCGTGGAAGGATGGAGACGCAGTCGCCGAATTTTGGTTGGTAGGCGCTGGTGGTCTCGGTTCACGTTCCCGTGCTCTCATCAACCTGCCAACCTCCCCTGGACCCGTTTCACGGTAGGCACGTGAGCCGCTCTGTCTCTCTCTGCCGTCTGCAGTTCCTGTCCATCCTTCCAAGGACCTCCTCGGGAGGTCCAGAAAAATCCGGTGGTCGGTGCCCACGGACAAGCGTGTGCGCCACGAGCCCGACGAACAAGGGAACGAGGCCATTTCCACCGGTCAAACTAAGCAAAGCTCCCACCTTTAGCAGAATCCGCCCAAAAGGCTGCACCGCGCTTCGGCCTCGTTCCATCTCTCCAGGTGAGCACTGGATGGAACCTCTCGGATTTCTGCGGCGTGGTGTTTTTCTTGCGCTAATCGATTGCTAGACTAGATGGTCGCCTGACTGATTTGAGGAAACAGAGGTTGGGGAAATTGAGGACCTCGGTAGGTAGAGGGATATATTAGCTCTTTCCCCAATTTCGAATCACGGATAGGATTTAATTTAAGCTATTGTTCACTTTATCTGGATTCCTTAACCAGTTACGTGGCCCGGTGGGCATTTTGTGGACTATTGGGGGGAATGGTTCTCGATACCTTAAGCTTGTTCTTCCTGCAGCTGCCTGTTTACCCTATGTAGTGCTGCGGTTGCAGTCTTTCACACGTTGCGACCTTGTTAGTAAGGGTGATTTAGTTTTCAGCTTCAATTTGCTCTGTTTGCAAAACTCAACAAACGTGGCTTGGGTATCGTTCAGAAAACATAGCTGTGTTGTGATTTAGGGCGACATTTGCTCATCCTACCAAATTTGCTGCATCAAACTGCTTATTTGATGGTGTAATTGTTCAGTTCCAAAGGGTGCTTTTGTTCTCTATACGATCTACTGTAGGATTAGCAGGCCGGATGGTCCCATTAATTACAATTTTATCTTTTGATGAACATATTAGTTGTTAATGAGAACATGAAAGAGGAAATGAACACCCCTTACTGCTTTGAATGGAAACAGTCAGGCATCAAAGCTTGGATTTTTTTTTTGGCCGAACTGCTTTGTTTTGTCAATTTTTGGCCTGATGGTATCAACAGACTCACATGCACTGTTCTGTCTCTTTGTTTATTGGTTTAATGGTTGCACTGCTCTGCTTGTTTGATGACGCGCTTGTCTTTTATTCATCATAATCAACCAGGGCCATGGATGTAGATGATGTGCTCAGAAACCTGCGTGTTGTTGGTGTGCCGACAAAGAGCGCAATTTACATATGGGGTTATAACCACAGTGGCCAGACTGCCCGAAAGGGCAAGGAGTGCCACTTGAGGATCCCCAAGAGCCTCCCTCCCAAACTATTCAAATTGGGGAATGGGAAGAGCCTCAGGTGGACCGATATTGCCTGTGGCCGTGAGCACACTGCTGCAGTTGCTTCTGATGGATCACTGTTCACATGGGGTAAGTCCTGCACAGTTCATTAGAGTGCCAAATAAATTAAATATAGTTTAGATGAGAGAAGTAGAACCTTAATTGCAATATTGTACTGAGAGATGCCATAGTTGAATTACTATATTTCTTTATTTTGCTGTTGTACCTGGAGATAACCTTCTCTGGTAGTGAAAGAGCTATTTTTCTGTTCATGTGTACTTGGTGCATTCACATTTCTTAGAAATTGTTTTGTCATGCTTCTTTTTTCAATTATGTTAGTAACAAGATCCAAGTAACTGCACTACTATTGTTTTTCTGAAGGCACATCTTATTGAGCACTGAGATTTAAATTGGCTTCACTCAATGAGCAATTGAGCACTAGAGTTTGATGCACCCTTCTATTGGAGTGCTAATTCTACTGGCTCAAAAGATCTGAACTACTGACTCTTTGCCGCAGGACATAGATCAATAATCGCTGTTTGGTGATTGGGACTGTATGGTTTAATGCAAACCAAAAGTCAATTTGCTATAGCCTCTTCTATCGTAATGAAATAATTTAAGGAAAAAACAAACAGTGGCTTTGGAAAAAAGTCAATTCTACCATTTTCCCGAAAGTTCGAGTGGTCAGTAGGGCCTTATTTAAAAAAGATCAATCACCCGTTCCCTACTTCAGTGGAAAAGGAGGAATCACCACTAAATTGAAACCTTGTACACTAGACAACTGCTAGCAACTGATTGGTGGTTGATGGTTTCAGACTAAAGTACTGAATAGAACGGAACTGATGCCTTGACCTTCTTATTTTGACAAATGTATCCTATATCGGGGGCTATGTAGTTTTTAGTTCTTACTTAAGGTCCAGTGTATCCAACTTTCTTTGACAGTGATAAAAAGTATTGCTTGACGTGTAGGGATTTTGTTTGTGAGTAAAATGAGTTACAGTTCAACTTGAATGCAACAGGTGCTAATGAGTTTGGCCAGTTGGGAGATGGGACAGAGGAGAGCGCAAAGGAACCCAAGAAGGTCAAGTCATTGGAGACTGAGTTTGTAAAATCAGTATCCTGTGGAGCACATTGTACAGCTGCTGTTGCTGAGCCTCGAGAAAACGATGGCATGGTATCCAAAAGCAGGCTTTGGGTTTGGGGACAAAATCAGGTTTGCTGCGATACCTTGTCGCTTGGTCAACAGCCTTTGAGAAATTAATACAATCTATTCGATTAAATGTTCACTGTTAGCATGCTTGTTTACAGGGTTCTGATTACCCTCGTCTATTTTGGGGAGCTTTCACACCAAACACGGTAAGTTCTGTTTTTAATGACTGGTTCAAGTAGATATCTAATCTAAGGGGCATAAGTTTATCTAGTTAGACATTACAACAAAACAGTATTGGTAATATTTCAAGGCATTGATGTGCATAGTCTCTACATTCTGTTTTCCTTTAGTTTGCCTAACTATTTCGATTGAGCAGCCCAAAAATAAACATAGAACTTATACTAAAATGGTTCATTGCATTAACTAATTATATTTATGAGATAACATGACATGATTTTACTTTACCACCTTATATGGGAATATACAATGCCCTTTTTGGGTGGAAGAATTCAACTCTCTCATGATAGTGTTTTCTCTTTTTCTTCTCTTATTCATTACTGGATTTAGTTTCAGTAGAAAATTTTTCTCACATGCTGAGCAGTGTTCTATTTTCATCTGCACCTCAAGCCTCAAGGTGTCTTTGTTTTTTTCTGTGTTTTTTTCCAGTTGACAAACTTGCCTGTGGAAAAGTTGACACTTTGTATGCTCTCTAGTCAGATTGACTGTATTTTGCGTTCTGTTGATCTAGAATCCATATCTTTGTGCACATCCTAGTATTTTAAATCAGTAAAGCACATAAGAGCATATTAGTGTTGGGTCCACAACTAGATCAAGTCTAAAGAATTTGAACAGGTGCACGAATGGGCCCTCAGTGCCACTATTCTCTCATTTTCCTCAGAGATGGCTCTGGATCTTAGTCTAGTTTGTGTAAAAAAAAGGGCGTACCCAGTGCAGAGAGCTCCCGCTCTGTGCGGGGTCTAGGGAAGGGTGTCAGTGGCAAGCCTTACCCTCGCTTGTGCAATGCGAGGAGACCGCGACTCGAACCCGGGACCTTCCGGTCACAGGCGGTAAGACTCTACCGCTTGCACTAGGCCCGCCCTTCAGATATTTTGGCTTTTGGATCTTAGTTTGTGCAATGGATCTTAGTCTAGTTTGTGTACTTTCAATTATGTGTTACTTCATGTTTGTTATATACTCAAGTTTCAGATATTTTGGCTTTGCTCTTCTATAACCCAGAATGTGTAACAAGAAGTTGCGGGCATATTTTGAAGTTTTTTATACTGTGTTTAGACTTTAGATGTAATGCTTTTACGTGGCATACTTAATATCTTTCATATATCCGCAGGTGATTAAGCAGGTTTCTTGTGGAGCTGTTCATGTCATGGCTCTATCCGAGGATGGTCTACTGCAAGCATGGGGTAGTGTGCAACCTTTCAGTCATAAAACACATGTTTTTACTCGTGATTTTTAAGACAAACGTACTGCCCTCTGGTTCTTTACTGACTTGGTGCAAACCTTGTCAATTAGCAGTGATAGGACTTAATGTTTGGGCTATCAAGATAGCTTGTTGTGACTTGTGAGTTGTGCCTGAAAATCCTTTTTTTAAAACCAACAGGATGCACGCCAAATTGATTTCAAAATTTCCATTCCAGACTATTGATGGAACATGTGCTATTTTCTTACTAACCAGGCTACAATGAGTACGGTCAGCTTGGCAGAGGTCGTACTTCTCAAGGACTTCAGGGAGCTCGTGTGTTAAATGCTTATGCAAGGTTCCTTGATGACGCCCCCGAGCAAGTGAAGATTGTTAGAGTGTCATGTGGCGAGTACCATACAGCAGCTATATCAGAAAACGGGGAGGTGTAAGTCATCCCAAGGGAGCTGTTATCTGCTGCCAGTGACTGTTGTGTGGTTTCTCGCATGACAACATACAGGGGCGGATCCAGGGCCCGGGCTGCCCGGGCTGCAGCCCGGGGCGAGTTCATGTAACCCCTGTAACATATGTGGTGTTTAGTCTAAAAAACTATGATCTTAATTAGATAAAATGAGGCCTAGAAAGTAAGATCAGACTATTTTGAATGTGAATCAGCAGCTCAGCCCGGGACGCAGCCCTGTTCTGGATCCGCCCCTGACAACATAGAAGCATTTGGAATATTGAAGGCTAACCACGACTAACTGTAGGGCTAACTGCAAAGCAAACAAGTAAATTGGTTTATACTATAGATCTCATGTTGATCAATTAATCTCAGTATGGCATCAGTGTTACTCCAAATAGTTTTCTGCTATTTAAGATCTTTGTGCACATAGATCCAAGCGGTCTCCTTCTCTTCAGCAGCCCAATCTCTCAGTGACAGCAAAGAAATGTGAAGAACTAAATGGGTGTTGGTATAACATTATTATAGTTGAATTTGAATAACTTGTCAATCATTCGCTGAATCTATCGATTTGATAGCTTAGATAGGACAGAAAAAATTAGATTTGTTAGTTTTCACTTTCAACATGGAAAGTCAAAATCTTTCTGCTTTCATATTTTTTTCACTTTTTGATCAATGAAAACCTATTCCAAGTAGGGACTTGATTATTTGTAATTATAATATCTTTGGATTTTGCAGGTATACTTGGGGACTGGGAAGCATGGGGCAGCTTGGGCATTGCTCCCTCCAATCTGGAGATAACGAGCTGATCCCTAGACGAGTTGTTGCCCTTGATGGAATAGTAGTTGGAGATGTGTCTTGTGGAGGGGTCCACTCTTGTGCTGTAACTGAAGGTGGAGCTCTATATGCTTGGGGCGGAGGACATGTGGGTCAGCTGGGAGTTGGGCCTCAGGGTGGCTTCTTTTCTTGCTCCCTTAATGGATCTGACATGCTGCTTCGAAACGTCCCAGTCATGGTGATACCCTCAGGTGTTCGTCTTGCTACCTGTGGGCACTCTCACACACTTGTATCTATGAAAGATGGCCGCATATATGGGTGGGGCTACAATAGTTATGGTCAGGCGGCAAATGAGAAATCTACTTATGCTTGGTTCCCCTCTCCAGTTGATTGGTAGGTTTGGTAGTAATACAATCTTGTTGTCTTTTCTGGGTTAAATATAGGACTCTGCGGATGCTGCTCTTGCTACAATGTGAAGTTTATTTGCAGCTCTAGGTCCTTGATTATCATTTGTGTGATGTAGGTGTGTTGGTGAAGTGAGAAGACTAGCTGCTGGAGGTGGCCATTCTGCTGTTCTGACTGATGCATGTTCATTAAAAGATCTGTGTGAGTTCAAGCTTGCAGAGACTGTGAACCTTTCAAATGCTGAACTGATAGAAGATGTTGCATCACGGACTGGTGCTGATGCCTTGGCACGCTTGTGTGGGAAAGTAAGGTATGCACACAAAAATTTGAAGGCATGTAGAAATGGTTTATGCAGTCCATAGAGTGTAAGCTCAAATTCAGTCTTTGGGAGCTTTCCAAAACGATGTATCAGCTATGGTGAAAATTGCTTGTCCGTGATCAGTTACTCCAATAGGACACGATTTGCAGTACCAATATTAGTTTGACTTTTTTGGGTTTTTCATTCATTTTGTTTTACTAATCTTAGTGGTTCATTCTGGCATTACCACAGGGAACATTTGGATAAGGAAGGAGAATGTGAATTCCTGGAAAAGCAAGTGGCTGAAGAGGTCAAGACTACAGCAAGTTAGGCCACTAGCAAGATAGTTGAAGCGGTCTGAGGCTGAAGCCAGTCAAGGCTAAACAGGGATTCATCTGAATTAAAAGCTTGACCTCCCATTAAAGTTATTGATTCAGACATTAATTGTTGTGGTAATGGAAAATATGTGTGACTTCTCAATTGATTCTGATTGATCTGTAAACCTCCATTGGTATTTGGTAGTGCGCTTCTCAATTGTATCCAAAGAGCGGAGGGTCTGAATGTGTCATTGTGGCAAATCTAATGCCTCCCAGAAGTGCTCGTCTTTCATTAGACACTAAGCACTCAAGGAAGAACACCAAATTACTCGGTTCCGTTGGGGAGAATCCAAAAATTCACATTTTTACCATCAGGATCATAAATGAGAGAATAAAGCTTACAACACTCTTAACCATTTCTTACATCACTTTTAATACAACATTAGAGTATAATATTTATCATTACAACAGCGGAATATAATCATATTATCAGAGTTATGAATAATTTAATATAATCGCGGAATATAAACATGTGAACAGGATTATAACGGAATTAAACATCTATTCATGGCATGATGAAGCATTGATAAATAAACTATGGCAACAGATTATAGAACTTTCATTTATGAAAACATTTAGTGAGAGTTGTAAGTAAAAACTACGATCGCAGCGTAAAGGAATCATCTCTGAGCCCACCAGGAGGAATCCACACACAAGAGTCAGCTCTAACATCCACCTGTCACCTGCAACAGGGGAAATAAAACCCTGAGTACTCAATTATACTCAGCAAGACTTACCCGACAGGAGAAAAGAAAAGACTCCAAGGATATGCAAGGTTATCTGGCTTTTTGTTTTATTGCATTTGCATGAAGCATTACTAAGCGTGCATCTTTATATTCGATTTTTATTAATAGCCGCATTGGTTCATTAACTAACCATTATATGTAAGCACTTGTGTTACTTTCAAGCAGGTGGTAAACGATCAGATTTCCTTTTCCTTCCATCTTTCATCTTTCAGTTCTTACTACGGTGCTAGACACGAAACAAGTCGTACCGGATTTTCCGGCGATTCATGAATCAATGCCCCCAGCGGGGTACCCCGAAAACACACGCCCCGCTTGTACCTCGGGCACAAGCAGGACCAACCCATTACCCTCCTGTCCTAGGTCTCCGTCCAAACTGGAACTCCAAGCCACCGCCTCTGAGTCCCGGACTTAGTGTGGTGCAAGGACCTCCTCCACCAAAAAAAAACCCTGACAGTCGGTCTGGAAAGAGCCAGAACCCACGACAAGAGAGCAACAAGTCTTCCAAGCGCCCATACACAAGTATGTGCTCGGGATAATAAATCTGTCACTTGCCCACGATGCCTTATGCAATGATCGGTCCTTAACCGACACAGACAGGGAAAGCAGTGTAACTAAGCTATGCCCCGTGTCCATGGCGACACCACCTCTTACACCCACCAATACCCAAATCATATCCCTGTCCGGTCACTATTTTTCTTTCCACCATTTATATTTTTCCAAGTGATAATAATTCCGTAATATATTTTCTTTCTCTTTCTCTCGCGAGTGACAGACAATTACTCGACTTCTACCGGAGTCCTGTAGCATAGCAATCTACACGATCCTATCATACTAGTAAGACTCATAGGATAAAGATATATATATATATATATATATATATATATATATATATATATATATATATATATATATATATATATATATATATGCAAGTGGGTTTCATTCAACTCCTTAAAACTTAATGCACAAATATAATTTAAACTGCAGAAAAGTAGGGGTTATGCACCGGGGCTTGTTTGGGTAACATATATATTAAAAGGTTAGTATTTGCATCTTCAGATCATCCACCATTAACTGGATAGAAAGCCCATTGCATCATCTCCTGGAGAGAATACCATTACACTATCTTTGGATTTCCAATCATCCTTCAATTGATCCGTTGAGCCATCATCGTACCTATATGATATGCATTGATGCAAATGCATAGATGTAAATAATCGGCGACAGCCAAAACACTTCGAAATCCGATCACGCCTCACAAGCTAACGAGATAGCTCTAACGCTGGTCTACGTATTCACGTTGTCGAATAAGACGTTATTTCCCAACAAATATTTTAGTTATACAAACCCAAGTTGTTTCTTTATCCCATTCTATCCATTTAATCTTTATTCAGAATAGGGCATCATTATCTATTTAGCAACTAATTATTCTGGAGCTACAAAAATTACAGTAAGTACCTAATATTGCTCGGAGCCTACTGTACAAATTTCAGATTCAATAATATTACCAATTTATCATAAAAATTCCTACAAATTTATATTTTTCAATATTAAGTACCTTAAATTAATTATATAGCTTCCAAGAATATTATCCAACTATGTGAACAAAATATACTAACAGGTAGATCATGATTTTGGAAGACTAACAAAATTGGTTTCACAATTTTTAGACCACTACACAAATTGCTACTGATTTTACAAGTTAAACTAGAAACCTATATTCGAAAAGCATTTAGATAATGGAAAAGCCGGCCGCAACTAACTAGCCCAACGGCCCAGCACGGCCAGGTCCAGCGGACGCAGGCGGCCCAGGCAGGCGGAGCGCACACGTGGGCGCGAGCGGCCCAGCGTGGCGGTGGCGCACGCGGCCCAGCAGACCGGACCAACGAGCGGCCTAGGCGGGGCGCCGAGCAGGCCGGCCCAGCTCGCGGCGCGGGCAGCACAGGCGCAGCGGCCACAGGTCGGCCCGACACGCGGGCGCAAGCGGCCCAACAAGCCGGCCCAAGCGCGGCCTGCCCAACAGGCCTGGCGATTAAGCAGAAACAACCCTGCGCTTCTCCTTATTTAGTACACTACTGTTTATATGGGTCACATAATTTGCAAAAAGAACCCTGGAACTACTCGTTTCTTACCCCTAGGTCCCTCTCTTCATCTCCAAAACAGAGCACGGACGGGGAATCGATCCGCCGGCCCAATCGGCAGCTCGCCGGCGGCGGAGGTGACGCAAGGCGGCGCGGGGAAGTGCCAGCGGCTCCGCCCGCAGTGGGGCAACGCGGTGAGGTGGAGTTGCACGGACACCAAGGTGCCGAGCAGGCACGACACGGCGGCTCGAGCACGCTGCGGCTGCAGGACCCGTGCGGGCCGAGGAGCTTATGCGTGCACACGAGGGGCAGGGCACGGTGGCCATGGCCATGGCGACCACGGCGTGCCACGGAGGCGCTGAGGAGGCTCGCGGTGAGGCGGAGCTACGCGCGGACTCGACGCGCCTGCGAGTGCGGTGAGCAGCGCGCGCTCGTGGGCGCCATAGCGGTGGCGAAGGGAGGGGACGTCGGCACGCAGGGGAGCGGTCCAATGCGTCCGCGGCAACAGCGCTGCGGAAGCGAAGGGAGGCGGCGTGGTGCTGCGCCGTCACGGTCGCAGGCGCAGGCGGTAGCGGAGCTCGACGCGACGGCGGTCAGCAGCGAGGTGCGAGGCGAAGTGAAACCGCCCGTGGCTCGGGCGACGACGGTGGGTGACGCGGAAAGCAGTCGCGCTGGGAGGGGTGGCGCCGAAGGACGCGGTTCGGTGTGGACCATGCGCGCGCGGTGGCTGCAGCGCGTGCATGCGACGCGGGCGGCGGCCCAGAGCGGACCAGGGCTCGCGCGTGCAGCGACGCTGGAGCGGACGACCGAAAGACAGGGAGGTACCACGCTAGAAGGAGAGCAAGGAGGCGTCGGTGGCTGCTGCGGTCCTGGAGAGACGGTGGAGAGGAGAAAAGAAGGGGGCGTGTGAAGTAGGCCAGACGACTAGGACGCTGTCCATCGGCGGCTTGGCACGGCACTGGGGCAGTCCAGACAAGCGATGATAGACTGAGACAAGCCGCAGCAGGCAGGGACAAGCTGAGCCAGGCAAGGCAAGCAAGGCAGGTCGCAGAGGCAAAGGGGCAGAGCGAGCAGCGGTGCCTTGCCCAACTTGTCCAAAGGGAGCACACGCACGAGCAGCACAGTACCGGACGCAGAACAGCCGTGGCATGGACGAGACGACTCAACTCGGTGGGACGCGAAGACAGACAATACAACGGCAGAGGCAACGCAGACAGAGGAAAAGCAAGGAGACACGTGCGGACTCAGTTACTTCTTCAACACGATGGTAGGATGGCCTGGCCCAAGGTGGCCGGCAGAGGTGCGCCTGTAACGCACAGGAAGGGAGTGGACACAACGTGGGCAAGAGCAAAACCACGTGAACCAATTTCAGACGCCCAGCGCAGCGGACCAATTTAGATGCGATTGGATGGGAAGTTTTGCAATGAGAGAAATGCAGAGCCACGACGAGAACGCGACGGCGAATAATTTCCATGCAACGGGTACGTTGTACGCTAGGAAAAATAAACAAAGCTGTTGCGCGCTCTCTCTCGTCAGTTCGTGCTTACCGAAATAAACCCGTGAATATACATATATATATCGTTCTATTTATTAAGAGACTATGTTTTATTTATAAAAGTTGCTTTTCATACTTAATCGTTCGCTGACATGGTTCGACATTCCTAAAAATTTCTACGCACTGCGTAATTTAACTTGGGCGTTGATTCGAGTCCACAAAACTGGGTCACCGGATTCACTTATCACTATATTAAATAAAAGAAATTCTGAGAAACTCGTTTAAAAATTTGACTTAGACCTAAATCACGGTGCTAAACGAGCTCGTAACACCATGGGTGTTACATGAACTTGTTCCGGAGTGTCAGGTTGCTATAGAAACCTTTGTATTCCTGGAACTTGAAAGATATGTACCTAGTATCTGCGACTAATAAATTTGAAAAACTAAATCCGATGCTAATGCTTCCGCTTGTTGTCGGTCAGGATTGGCCGATATTGTTACTCGCCTTGTTTAGATTGAGGTTAGGAATCAGTATTTGGCGTTGTAACACTTTTGTTTGTATTTGACAATTATTGTCCAATCATGGTCTAACTAGGCTCAAAAGATTCGTCTCGTAATTTACAATCAAACTATGTAATTAGTTATTTTTTTATCTACATTTAATACTCCGTCTAAAAATTTAATGTGATAGAGAGATAGTGAAAAAACTTACCTAAACAGGCCTCTGTAAGAATAGAGAGACGAAGCTTCGTTGTCTTTTTGTTCTTGTCATGTGGTAAGCTGTTTGAGGAGTTATTCAGTTTAGTGCCAGTAATAAACAACCAAGTCGTTGTAGTATAGTGGTGAGTATTCCCGCCTGTCACGCGGGTGACCCGGGTTCGATCCCCGGCAACGGCGGATTGGTTACTTTTTTTTGTTAGTCTCTTATTTTCTTTTCTTTTTGTTTTTATCTACTCAGAAAGTCAATGAACTGATATTCTCTCACAAAAGAAGATGCTAAAGAAACTCTTGTGTCTTGTCCAATTCATTTTACCAACTCTGACAGATTCAATCACTCACGGAGCTCAAGCATTCGATTTTCATTCTTTATTATGTCGGTGGCAGATTCTTGTCGGTGGCACATGCTTTACCTACCGTGTTTCTTCATGCAAATTTTGCCGTAGCTCAGACTTCAGAGTTGGCTCAGAGCTAGTACTGATGATGTGCAAGACCATACCCCCGTCATAATACTACCTGAGCTTCCACAGCTCAGTTCAGAGCTACTGGTGTTGTAACCCCTAAAGCCAGGGCCCTTGTTTAGATTGCAACTTTTTTGGAAAAAGTCTACTCCACTCCCTCAACTATGGAAGGTGGTCTACATAACCCCCTCAACTATGAAACCGTCTGTTTTACCCCCTGAACTTTCCAAAACCGTCTAATTTACCCCTGGGCGGTTTTTCAGGGCGGGTTCGCTACAGTAACAGCGGGTCTGCTACAGTGACAGCGGGTTTGCTACAGTACCGGTGTTTTGAATTTTCTTTTTTTTGTTTATTTTCGTTGAATTTTTGAAAAATCATAGTAAATCATAGAAAAATCGTAAAATGAAAAATCTAATTTTATTGGACTTCACATGAGTAGATCTACACAGTGAATATATAATACGGTATGTTTTAGTACAAATTTTTTTTGTAGCTTTAGATTAATTGGAAAATCCAATTTTGTCTGTAATTAATTAGAATTTATCTATAACTAAGTTATACATAGTCCAATGAGTACGAAATTTTTACTATAGTTCAAGCATACAATAATTAGCGTACCATAAAAATTTTACCACAATTGGACCATAGAAGCTGCAGCTATGAATTATTCCAATTAATTACAGACAAAATTAGATTTTCCAATTAATCTAAAGCTACAAAAAAAATTTGTACTAAAACATACCGTATTATATATTCACTGTGTAGATCTACTCATGCGGAGTCCAATAAAATTAGATTTTTCATTTTACGATTTTTCTATGATTTACTATGATTTTTCAAAAATTCAACGAAAATAAACAAAAAAAAAAGAAAATTCAAAACACCGGTACTGTAGCAAACCCGCTGTCACTGTAGCAGACCCGCTGTACTGTAGCAAAACCGCCCTGAAAAACCGCCCAGGGGTAAATTAGACGGTTTTGGAAAGTTCAGGGGGTAAAACAGACGGTTTCATAGTTGAGGGGGTTATGTAGACCACCTTCCATAGTTGAGGGGGTGGAGTAGACTTTTTCCCAACTTTTTTCAACCTGATGAATAGTACCACTTTCGTCTTATTTGGTAAATATTGTCCAATCGTGGACCAACTAGGCTCAAAAGATTCATCTCGTGATTTTCAATTAAACTGTGTAATTAGTTATTTTTTTACCTACATTTAATACTCCATGCAAACGGCTAAAAATTGATGTAATAGAGAGAGTGAAAAAACTTGGAACTTTAATAGGATCTAAACAAGGCCTGGGTAAGACAAGACTACCAGAGGTCCAGAGCTTCCGCAGGTCACAGTTCAGACTCCAGCTGAGCCCTTGTTTAGATTGTCTTAAAATTCTAAGTTTTTTCACTCTCTCTCCATCACATTAATTTTTGGAAGCATGTATGGAGTATTAAATATAGGTAAAAAAATAATTAATTATACAGTTTAGTTGTAGATCACGAGATGAATCTTTTGAGCCTAGTTATTCTATGGTCGGACAAAGTTTGTCAAATACAAACGAAACGTGCTGCGGTGTCCAGATTGCACAAATTTGCAATCTAATCAAGGCCTGATTTTGTAAAGCATGGACAAGAGCAGATCGATGGGCATTCCAGCCTGGGTAAGACAAGACTACCAACCAGAGGTCAGAGCTTCCACAGGTCAAAGTTCAGAGCAACTGATTTTGTAAGCATGGACAAGAGCAGATCAATGGGCATTCAGGCTGACAATCTGAAATCTTAACTATCGCCTTGGTTACACAAGAAAAAAAGGCAGCAATGCACATTCATAGACATGCTATAACACAAACAGTGCTTTGATTCTCAAAATTACACAATATAAATTATTCTCTGAATTATGTAAATGATAGTGACGACAAATCCCTTTCATCAACTACAAAAGAACCACCTGCTTCATAGCAACAAAGAATTTATAAAAGCTGCTGCTGAATTGATCTCTTCCCTCTCAAAAAGAGCTATATCTATGGGGCCTAGGCAGGACCCAATCATACTTTCTTTTCACTTCAGTGGGCAGTGAAGGCACCCCAGGGACTCCATCTACTTGGCCTTGCCATTCTCGGCGGCGGGGGTAGCCGGGTTCAGCTCATCCCAGGCCTCAATCCAGGTGACCATGGCGTCAGCGAGCTTGACAAAGTAGGGGTCAATCTTGCCTAGCTTCTCCTTCACCTCTCCGGAGAGGTAGAGGTAGCACTTCTGGACGGTGTCGCAATCCTTGGGGATGGTCACGTTCTGGAAGAAGGGGATGATGTCCTCCTGCCAGAAGATGCCCTTGTATTCCTTCCTCAAGTTAACAAAGGGGTTGCTAGCCTTGCTGTGCCAGATGTATGGCAGGCCAGTCTTGACTCCCAGGCTCAAGTGGTCGCAGATGACCTAAAGTTATCATTTTACAGTTGTATAAAATCATCAGTCCAATGGACATTATGTTTTTAGGAACAAAATAAACTGTAGAGGCAAGAACAGAGAGACCACACACCTTCACACACCATCCTGCCCACATGTCGTCGTAGCGACCAATGGGCTGGCCATCACCCATGAGACCAAAGTACATAGCAGGGCCAATGAGATCCCTATCGAAGCAAAGGTTCATGCCGCACATGGGAAACAAGGTTCCCTTGGGGATTGTCATGACAGCATCAACATACCTGAAAGAAGGGGAGTTAGACCCAACCCTTGATGCAGCAGGACAGCTGCCAGAATGTCAGATAAAAAATGAGAACAAAATGCAATACCTCTCGTTCCTCTCCTTAGGCTTGACCAGCTGTGTGGGAGCATCATAGTCAGGGATGTTCAGCCACAGGCCGTGGGAGACAGCAGTGTGGGTACCCTCCCTGAGGCTGAAGGGGTATCCACGCACAAAGTCAGCACCCTCGCGGTAGGGGTCGTACAGGGTGTTGAAGAAGAACGGGGTGGATGGGCTCATGATGTTCTTGATGTGCTGCTCAAGAGCATTGATATCCTTGCCAGTTGGGTCCTTGGCAACCTAAATGACATGCAAAGATATTTGGTTAGTGCGATAAAATAGCAGGTGTGCAATGATGTAGCTCTAGTTCAGATCGTGGCACCTGCCCGCTCAGATGGTAAAATTCATAATTCAATCGCATAGCTGGATATTACTGCTAATGTTTCTGACAGATCACAGTGCTGCTAGCTCAGGCGATCAAAATTCAGAATTTGATTGGACTGCTGGATACTACTTCCAATGTTACTATAGATCATGATGCTGCTAGTTCCATTGTCAGAATTATGAATGTAGTGATGTGGATCTTACATGGAGTATGTAAAAATTAAACTAGACTGTGAATTACAAAAGTTGTGACTGCTCGGATCTGATCTGAAGCAACCATCTAGTCCAGATCCAATAACATTAGAGCATTCTGTCACGTTTTGGTTATTAAGTAAATGACAAACTGAATGTGCCAAGCTTGTGATCCGCGATGGGATCACATAAACAAGGACCCCCGGCCAAGATGAAAAGGAGGTGGCACTAACTACCAGTACGAGGTGGCAAACATCTAGCAACCCCCGATCGTAGGTATGGCTAGCTGGCAGCATCCCCTGTTTCCTGTCGGAACGGCGGCACTAGAGCTACTGAGCACAGCCAGCTGCTCCGGATCGAGATCCGTAATGCTAGACTACCCGCAACCTCCTACGGATCAACGCGTTTGACCGCGCGCGACTAGATCCAGATCTGACCCGGGCGGATCTGGTCCAATTCGATCGAATTTGACCCAGATCCGGCGTCAAGACCCCGCCTTTCGTTCGGATCCACGGGGAATTGAACGAAACGAAACGCGAGAGAGAGAAGAAGGAGGCTTACGAAGCAGTCGTCGTCGATGGTGTAGATGTACTTCTTCTTGGAGACCATGTAGCCGAAGCAGCGGCACGCGGAGTCCTTGAAGGAGATGCAGGAGGCCTTGGGCCCGAGGATGCGGTTGATGTCGTTGCGGTTGTAGAGCTCGTAGTCGAAGCCCTCGGGCACCTTGATGGTCTTGGTGGGGTCGCCGTCCTGCACGATGATGAGGTGGTAGGACTGGAAGAAGGGCCTCCACATCTCGAGGAAGTCGAGGTTGCGGATCGTCGGGATCACGATGTCGAGCTCGTCCTTGAGCAGCGGCGTCGAGGGGACCGACGACCCCGGGACCGTCACCGTGCCCGCCATTGCCGCAGACGGTGGTGGGTGGTGCTGGTGCTCGCGCCTCCGGATCTCGATCTCTCTCTGCCCCGCTCTCTGCTACCGGACCGGACCGGGAGGTGGGGGGAGATCTTGGGAGCAGAGGAGGTTGGGAGGCGTGGGAGGAAGCGGTGGGAGGAGGTGGTCGTTATATAGGAGGATGCGGATGCCCCTCCCTCTGACCCCTCTTTAATTTTTCCTCTCTCTATAGTCTTCGCTTTGCCTTGATTGTTTTCATTTTAGTTTTCGTCTGTTATTAGCTTTGTGAATTTTCTTTTCTATCTACGTCATAGTATAGTATGTTTGTTGAAATTTTCTAATGGATCCAAAAGAGGAGCGGTGCGTTGGAAGCTACTGGAGGTGCAGTATGTATACATGTGGTGGAAACATTTTTAAAATGTGAATTCTTTCTATAAAATTCTTCTACCACTCCACTAACATTTCTGCCACTCCAAGAGCGATTACAAGAAAAGTGGCTAGTGAAATTGTTAAGTTGGGTTTTACCGGTTCTAACTTCTCTGTGCACTATAGTAAGAGTCAAAACCATACCAAACAGACCGTTATTGTGTTCTAATAAAAGCAAAATACATCGTAGGTCCATTAACTTTTGGTCATTTGTCACCTAGGTCCATCAACTCCAAAACTACATTTTAAGTCTAAATCCCTTTGTCTGGGGATTAAATCCGACGTGGTATGCACAGTAAGCTGCCACCATGGCATGAATGTCACGTGAGGCTCACGTGATGGTCGATTGCTGATGTTATTTTTGCCGAAAACCCCCCTGCCTTTCTTTCCCTCTCCCACTTCAGATTCCCGCGGTGGATCTGCGCGATGGTGGCGACGCTGCGAAGACGTTGCGAAGTGGGAGAGGGAAAGAAAGGTAGGGGGATTTCGGCAAAAATAACATCAGCAATCGACCATCACATGAGCCTCACCTGACATTCATGCCATGGTGGCAGTTTACTGTACATGCCACGTCGGATTTAATCTCCAAACGAAGGGGTTTGGACCTACTGTAAACCACTAAAAAAGTTAATAGACCAAGAAATGTAGTTTGAGAGTTGATGGACCTAGGTGACACATGACCAAAAGTTAATGGACCTGTGATGCATTTTGCTCTTCTAATAAAGTGGCTGAGTCTATTTAAATAGTAGTTTGTATAAAAGGGAATAACTTGTGTACATGTGCTTAATAATGTGGTAATATTTTATGTTTAAACAGTTGCGTTACCATTTAAGCATGCTTCCACATATCGTGGTTTAAATATGTGATCCTCAATTAATGTCTATATATGCATGTCTTATTGGTGCATAACCAGTAACAGCATAGTTTCCTCCCATTTATTCGACGATCGAAATATGGCCTTACTGATGTATACAATCCATGTAAAAATGGTGTTTGACCAGCTAAATCAACTGGAATAATGGTAATGGCTAAGTGAGATCTTCCTACTGGAGTCCAACTTCTTACTAAGAGTGACATTTCTAAACAGCTTCATCTTTATATATGGTATTTCCCAAAAATGATTTGATTTAAGACAATACATCGTCAAGGTAAACTTATTAGAAGAGTAATAATAAACATGCTACTACCTTCTCCGGCAATAACAACAATAATAAGGAACGTCTCAACAATGACTATGAAAGGAGAGGTTAGAGTTTTAAGGCAACAACAAAGGGTACTTTGTTTGGTACTGAAGGACAGCAATGACTATTGGGGGTTAGGCAACAACAAAGGGTACCAAAGGACAGAATGCCGACAACACGAGAGGTTGAAAAGCGTGGGAGCTTTGTTTGGTTATACGTATTAACTTACTAACAACAAAGGTGCTATTATGAAAATTTCATTTCTCCTGACCAAAATACAGCAATAGATACGTGGGAACTTTTTTTTTTTTTTGCCTTGAAAGCAATTAAGGAATATTAACCGGAGGTAATAACAAGTCTTATTAGCATATCCATAACTTTAGCATAAACATTGATTTCAGATTTCCAGTTGTTCATTGTGTAAGACCAGTCTGGATAGGGTTTCATGAGCACCAAATAAGCTAATGTGGAATAATATTAATTCGAGAGATATGATAAAAGTTTCATGAGATGAAATGAGTCACATAGGGGATAAAACTTGTCTACACTGTTTCCAATATATGAGTCATGGGAACAGTGAGATGAAACTCCCACTGAGACTGGTCTAAGAAATAAAGAAAAGAAATAGTCTATCAATATTTATGTCTATATCTATACATCTATATCAATATTTATATATGTACATATATATCTATATCTATATCTATATATTTACATATTTGTATATCTGTATATCTTTATACATCTTATCTTATAATCTTAAACTGCACTAGAGTTATATCTTGACATGCAAATTGTTCACGTTAGCAATCCATTATCAGATGCAATTACAGCCCACTAGTATCTGCAATTATGATATACATATCAGCGAGAGACATCATTTCAAATCACATTAATTTATAATAGATTATCTCTTTGTATAATTAACTATACGTAGTCTATTTTCATTCCAAATCACTCACAATTCTCGCAGCGCCGCACAAGGTATGCTTCTAGTAGTTACTACTTCCTTTTCTTATATTTGTGTAAATGATCAATAGTCGACTGTAATTCTAGCGGAAGACTAAATTTCCAATTTGCAATTCGATGACCTGTTGCTGTACGAAAATGGCCACAACCTAGAATTGAATTGCGACTGTGTAATACTGCTGAACGTGAATGAAGCTAGCGATCTTACCTTGTAAAAAAAAATTAAAATCCCATTGCTATGCAGGCCAATGGTTAAGGCGTGCCAGCTAGGAAAATAGCTATGGGTATGCTTTAATTTTTATTTCCGATGTCAAGATACATATTTCTTCTATTTTATTTAAATTATAAGGCATTTTGACCTTTCTAGTCTAGATATATACTCATAAAACATAATGACACTGTAGAGTGTTGTGGCGGAGGATGTTGTAACAGAACCGACCAATTATACGAAATTAAGTAAGAAAATCATCCGCCAGAGCAGATGATTTAGTAAACTTAAGCCCGTATAACCCAGTAGTCCGTGAAATCACGAAGGATTTCAAACCAACTTCCATTCCAGCCAAGATCGTAATAAGTTTAGCGGTCACCATCACATATTACATAAAAGTTCGTAATCTCAGATACATCAGAGTTTCAACATAGTTATTACAAAACAAGTTCGAATAAAAGTAGCGGAAGCCATTTGTTCAAACCACACACACTCACGCGGAGTTCAAATATAGTGCCAGCGAATGATCATCTCCAACAAAAGCATCAGACGAGACGTAAGGAATGACCATGCCCATGGTCATAAGCATCACCCATCGCAGGATAAAGACAGTTGATACAGTAGCCGTAATACATCTGCCCATCTGCAACAAGTGGGAATAAAACCCTGAGTACGAGAAGGTACTCAGCTAGACTTACCCGACATAACCGAAAATAAGTGACACCAAGGATTATGAATGGCTTTATAGTAGGGTAGCTGACTCATTTGCAAAAAGAAGCATTTTTAGCATTTCAAGACTCTTTTTAAAGCATTATTGTCAAGTTAATTGTTATTAACCTGTCGACTAAATTTGCACCTATACTAGAGCAAACATGTGATTAAGCAGATAATGATAACCAATGATCATTAAACAACTTCCATACTGTCATATTCACTATAACTGTCCAAGTGTTCCATAAACATTTACTACGATGAAGTAACTCAAGTCAAGTGCTCACTATCCAGGAGCGATGGCGATTCAAATCGATTCCTAACCAGCTGGTGATTTATTCCTTACACAAACCTCATCCACCCGCTAAAGTGAGATATTGATCACCGAGTCAACTATCCAGGAATCTCGAGTTTGCCAGGAACTACATGTACCCGGGGGCCGACCGACTGCACTTTGGTCTTATCATCTCACCCCCGTGTCCTACCACACCTGCTCCGGCACAGTGCGTTGCGGGCAATCTACTCGGCCCGAATAATCTCCCAGCTTCGCGGTCGGAAGGTACTTTATCCGGCCAGCTAAATGTAAGGCATGCGTTCAACATGACTCGAGGCCCAACAACGGTCGGTCCTTAATCGACACAGACAGAAACACTACAGTCCAAAACTCTGCAAGTCTCCGTCCGGTCTCAATTTCATTTAACACTTAGTTATACCATGACTTCATAGTCATCCAAGCAGATCCAGGTAACCACCTATAGCTCGCAGGTGACAGGAAATCACCCGACTTCTACCGGTCTAAGCCAGCTAAGCATTGACTAGACTGCGGATACCCGGGTAACAAGGATATAGTATAACAAAGGTAGACAAGGTATAATGCAGCAACGGTTGCAAACAACTCCTGAACATAATGCATCAATTAAAGTAAAGCATTTAATTAAATAATTGCAAACCGGAAGAAAAATGCTCCGGGGCTTGCCTCTCTCGAAGGAGCTCGGACGGTGATCGGGGCACTCCGAAAGTTCCTCAACGTCCTCCTCGTCGACTTCTGGCACTTCCTGCGGCTGCACCTCGAACTGCTCCTCGGGCTCCTCGGGTATGATGACTGGGTTCTCGGTTTGCGATTCTGTATGATGCAATGTGCGTAAGTGCTTATGCAATCGGTGCATCGGATGAGATGAATACAATGGATATTTTTTAATGCAAGGTAGTCAACATCATCCAAGAAAATATACTACAAGCACATGTCATCTACTGCATTCTCTTCTACTACTAATATGTTAAGTCAACACATCTTATTAAATGCTTCAAAGATACACCAAAGCTTTACTAATTTCTTAAACACACTTAAAGCAACCCTTAATTAAACCCTAATTAATAATAGGTTTGAATAGCAACCTCTATTTTTATTGCTTAGAAAAATCTTAGAAAATTACCATAGCATAGTACTACTCTAAGTAGACTACCATAAAATTTTCATGGCATTTGGATAAGTAAAATAGTCTACACAAAAATGACAAGGCATAAGTGCTTAAAAAGGCATAAATAGGAAACCTTAGTTAAAAGTGTCAAGCAACAGATTTCTCATTTTTCCTAGTATCACTCTAGCATAAGAATAGCACTCACCAAATTTTACCTTTACTGGATCTATAGAAAAATTATGAAAATTCACACAAGTATTAATCAATGATAAAAGGAAAATCTATAACTCAAAAACCACACATGCACTAGCTCTGAAATTTTAACCAGAGCTTCTACTAAGCAAGACTAGCATACCCACAAAATTTCATAATTTTTGGACCACAGAAACTCAAGATAAAATTTCAACAAGTTTGCATGCATCTAAAAACACATTTCAAAGTCCTATTTAATTCATCCAAAATTTCTAAAACCTGTGCTCATATAATATTTTTATTAAATACTAGACATTACCAGGAACTCAACAAAATTGGAACCATAACATTTGGATCTACCAAACTTGATTTACACATTTTTGAATCGTGCACACAAATCTGTGAAAAACAAAATAAACAAAACAAAAAGGAAAACCTAATCAGCTACTGGGCCAGCCCGAACAGATCCGGCGGCCCATGACTTGCGCGCGTACACAGCCCAGAAATGGCGCAGCCCAGGTCCGGTTCCCTCTCAGCAGCGGCGGCTGACAACAGGGACCCGCGCGTCAGCGACCGTAAAGCAGAGCACGGTGAAGAATGGCGCGGAAACGACGCCATCTCACCGGCGACGATTTCTCCGGTGGAACCGAGGGCAAAGGCGTGCCCACCTCGACCTCCCGCATCCATAGCACTCCTAAAACTAGACTCTAGCGGACTCCAGGGACGTCGGCCATGGCCCACGGTGGCTCGGCCATGGCGCACGGTGGTGCTCCAGCGAACCTAGGCGGTTGGTGGCCATACAAGGCGCGCGTAAGCTTTCAGTGAACAAGATGGACCTTCCTATGCTACGGCTACCGGCTACGGTGAAGCGGTCAGGCGGGACCACGTGAGATCACCGGCGGCGACCATGGTGGCCATGCCGCGGTGGTGCATGGTTCGGCAATGCCGCTCACCTATAGCTTGGCTGGCTCCGTGAGGGCGCTGACGAGGTCCGTGAGGCGATGGCGGAGCTACGGGTGGGATGGTGGTGGCTGTGGCGCCGCGATGAGCTCAAGCGAGCTCGGCAGAGCTGATGGCGTCGGCGGTGCTCTGCGGCTGTGAATGGGGAAGGCAACAGAGGAGTGGATGAGTGTAGAGCGCGTGCGGAGGGCAGCAGGGCGCGCTCCTCTTCAAGCCAGCCAGCGCGCGGCGTGGTCAGGGCGAGCCGAGCGCGTGGCGGACACGCGGCGGCCGCCATCTGACCTCGGTCGGCCATAACAGGTCTGAAGCCGAAACACTGTAGCGCGATTCAGATAACAAGAAACTGACTGACAGCGCCAAATGGTGATGCTCTATCTCCTAATCCGTTGATCGTTAGCGAAAGAAATCAAAACAAAAGTTGTACACCTACATGCTAGCTACAAAACTCATTTAGAGATCAATGTCTAATTCGCAAAGGACAGAGAGTAAAATCATGCCAAAGTCGTGTTCAAGAAACTGAAAAGTGGAGTTTGTACTTAGAAAATTTCTAAGTGTTGAACCCAACCCAATTTCTGACTTGTGGGACCATTTAGAGCATGTTGTGCACATTTTCATGACTTGGTCACAAAATAATTTTTGTTCCTTATATAATTTGCTACAACTTTGTTTTAGGTTGCTCAGACATGCAAACATTATAAGTGGTACTTTTTGAACAGTCAAACCAAAAAGTCCTAGGGTCAAAACAAGTCAAACCATGACTTGGAAACTTAATTAGGCAAAATGATCAACATGAACATTGTTCCTAATGACTTTCTAAGCATAACTAAGATGTTTAACAATATTTTTAGCCATACCACACATTGGTCACACAAGAATCAAGCACTGAATGTACTGAAACGATAAAAAAAACAATTGAAATGTTACTTTTGTTTCATAGTCATGTTTCACATGTTTCATGATCTTGTTGCATTACAATAACTAGCTAGGTTCCACTAAAGTGAGTTGCACATGTTGCACACTCTTTAATTCACAAAAACAACACTCATGAAATATACAGTACGTTGCAATGTTTCGATAACATGTTTCATGTGATATATGCTCATGAATGGATGAATGATGATCATGTTCATGAAATGCAAGTGCAATTAGGCAAGCCTAACACCAGGAGTGTTACATATGTTTAAAACAAGGAGGGGGAATGCGTACGATTTGCTTATCATCAGAGAAGACCATAAGAGTATTTATTTCTGTTTTACTAGCACTACTAGTGAATCAATATAATTAAGATATGTTTAGATGCAAGAGCTAATTACTAGGCAGCTAAAATTAGCTCTAATATATCCAAAACAGAAGTGCTAATAGAAGTGGTTGCTTTATTATTTATTAATCAAGTCTTTGGCTAGTTGTCAGCTAACTAGACAGCTAACTCTAGCTAATTAGTAACGAGAGATGAAACGAGTTGACGGTGAGGAAGAAATTGAGACCGGAGACCCGGCAGTCCGGCTGTGCCTGTGCTGGGTCCACGGAACGGAAGGAACACAACAGGAAAGCAGCCAGGTAAACGGCGGAGGCGTACCGCGTCCGCGTACGCGGCGTGGGTGCGGTCTGCGGTGAGATGCGAGTGAGCTGGCCGGGTCAAAACGGCGTAAGCCTGCCTGCCTGCCTGCCAGCATCGGCGGCGTGGGAGGCAGCCAGGCCAGCCCGTCGGCGGCGCTTGCTAGCTGTCCGCCTGTGCACCCATCACCCAGTCGGTGGCACCTCACCCCCACGGGTTAGGCCTGGTTCGGCTGGGTTTGGCGGGTTCGTTCGACCTGGGCCACGGGCCACACCTCACCGCGCGTCGCGGACCGGTGGAAAGAAACGGGGGCCAGTCAAACCCCCGTGCCCAAGGCTCCCAAAGTCTCCATCTCCACTACTGCCAATTGACTCGTACGAGACGGTCGCTTGCAGGATGCAGCTTCTCGTCTCCTCTCTTCCTTGCCTTGCTGGCGTGTCTGGCCAGTTCCGCACCCTATCGGCTAGCAGACCTCGTCGTCTTCCGCGATCCGTGCTATTCGTTGACCGTATGCCTGCGTACATACTACTTATATTCTTTCTTTTTAGACTGAACGTATACTGTAACGATAATGATACGTCATAGACATCCGTTCCGTCCGGATGCGCTCTTAGAAAAAAAAACTTTCTACATGTGGCCGTCCCGCTCCCTGCTGCGCCCCCATCCCATGCCATCCCCCGCGGCGCCTCTGTCGGTCAGCGCTCGCCGCCAACCCCTTCGTCCCGTCCTGTCCCTCGTGTGGCCAAAGCTCCTCGCCCTTGCCCGGCAAGAGCTCGCCGGCGGCCGCCAGCGTCTGCGGCAGGCCCCTTCCTCCTGGCCCTCGCCTGGCCGGTAGCCCGCAGCATGGTCAAAGCTCGCTAGTGGCATGTGCCCCCCGCACCCTCCGCTCGCCTCCAGAAGGGGCCGTGACGGCGCGGCCCTCCACCTGCCCATCCCCCGCCCTGCGCTGCGTCGTACGGAAGAAGGGTGAAAACACATGTTGCAAGCGTGTGTTTCAAGTGTTTCAGAGGTATGTTGCAAGTGTTTTATGCGGATGTTGTGAAAGTAGATCGGGACGTTGTATATGTTGTAATGGTTGTTCGAGTATGTTGCAAGCTTCTGTTCGCAATGTTTCATCTATTTTTTCAGACGTATGCTGCAAGTATGCTTATTTGGATGTTGCATATGTTCCGCACATATGTTGCAAGTGTTTATCTTGATGTTGCGTATGTTTTACAATGATTTTCAAGTGTTTTCATGTGTTTTTGCGAGTATTTTCATATGCATGTTTTAAATATTTCATCTACCTTCTGACGTATGTTGCAAGTGTTTCATTTGGATGTTTCAAAGTAGATCGGGTGTTGCATTTGCCTTCTCGCTGTCGATGTTTCACCACCGATAGCCTGCCACGGGGGTACCTGGGGCAGTATGTTCGGGCTTCAGCGTATGCAGAACTCGACGGTAAACGCAAAAGACAGTCGATTTATCCTGGTTCGGGCCCTCGACCGTGATCGAGTAATAGCCATACGTCCAGTTCGGCGTTAGCCTTTGCGTTGGATTGATTGTCAAGTGTTGTGTTGCGTTATTTCCTCTCCAGGAACTCCGCCCTCCTTTATATAGTTAGGAGGCCAGAGTCCTAGTCGGTTTACAATGAGAGTTCCTAGTAGGATTACAGAATAATACTACTACTACTAAGATTACATGAAAAGAATCCTAGTTAGACTAGGTCTTCTCCCTTCCTTGTGGAGTATCCCATGGGTCCCGTATCGACAAGCCCCCGAGCACTTCATGGTTGAGCTCTGGAAGCCTCATCTTGCTCCTTCAGGTCTTGCCGAGCAGGAACAAGCGTCGTTCGAGTGCTTTCTTGAGTGAAATCGTGTAGCGCTTCTTGGGATCGAGTGGTGTGTGCTTTTTGAAGAAAAAAGTACTCCCATCTGGGTGTAGCCCCCGAGCCTCTTGCTATTTAGAACAAGGAGCTGGAAGGTCTTGTCTTGAAATTGCTCTGATTCTTCATCGAATGGCTTCCGAGCATATACCCGGGTTCTTTATTAAAAAGAACTCGGATATAGCTCGGTCCGGGTTCTTTTTGTTGTGAGTCCTTGAAGTGGTTTGTCTTGAAGAAGTCTTCTTGGTGACATACGCTTTTTTTAAAGAAAAAGTGCACTCACTGAGTGTAGCCCCCGAGCCTCTTGCTATTTGAAACAAGGAGCTGGAGGGTCTTGAATCTTATGTTGTTCAAAAGAGCTGAAAAACCTCTTCTATTGCAGCCCCCGAGCGTAAATTCGGGTTCTTTTACCCAAAAAGAACTCGGGTGCAGGGTCTTGACATATCCTCTGGTAGTCTGCTGTTGTCAAATGTGGTTGTATGGTAGTGGTTGAGTGTAAATGTCGTTTGCTCATGAGTTATGTAGTGTTGGTATATCCTTTCGAATATGCTTGTCCTTGAGTACTGTTCCTTCACGCCTGAGTCCTCTTTCATTGAATTCTGTTTTTCACTATGCCCTTTGTCAGGTTTGTTCCGTTGGTGCTCCTGGTCTATATGCACCGCTTCTGTGGTCTATAAATACCCTCCTGGTGTGCTGTTTTGATTCATCGAGCATTTTGTTGCGTGGTCTGAAATCTTCGTAGCCATGAATATGATAGTTTCTGAAGTAGAGCAGCCCCCGGGTGTATCTCGTAGTTCTTGTATATCTTGTCGTAGCTGGAGGGAGTCTTGTGATAGAGATTAGAGGTAGACTAATCTCTTAGCGGCATTGTACCAGAAGGTACGTTGCGGTAGTTGGAGGAAGTCTTGTGATACGGGATACGTTCCTTCATCCAGCAGTTCTGGGTAAATCCCCCTTACCTGCCCTGCGACTGTCCGGTGCAGATCAACGGCTGATCTGGTGTCACGTCGAACTTGGGTAGACAGATGCTTGCTAGGCTTCCCTATTCCATGTTGTCCCGCCGTGCTGCTGACTTCCGCCTCGGATGTTCTATGTCCGTCCTTTGAAGAAAATAGTGTAGCCTAGTGCGGTTTGTTCTATCGAGTAGCGATTTGGAACACGTAGTCGTTCCAGAGCCTAGTTGTATCCGGGTTCCTTTTTGTTACCTTGCTCGTCGTAGTACCGAGTTTGTTGGGTTTTGTAAGATGTGTAATCGTGTAATTTTTGAAGCCATTTATAACGGAAAGAATATTGTTTTCTGGGTTGTCATTCTTTTTTCTGCTGATGTCCTGGTTGTTTGTGAGATTTCTGAGTTCTTTCTATAAGAACCGAGTTCTTGTGTTCCTTGTGTGGCGACCCTTCGTTGCTTCTTTGTTGATGAGTTCTTTTTGTAGCAATATGTTAACTCTGCCTTGGTGCTGGATGGATAAGTCTGAAATCTGCCCGTTGAACTATACCGTTGTGTAGAAGTGTGTCGTCTATCATTTCAGCTTTGTCAGTTGTGTTGGGAAATGAACCGTTGCGTTCACATGCCATGTTAAAACAGGCCTAATGGGCCGTATTTTTATTGCTGTAAAAATCTATTTAAAGGCCTTCTTTCTTCTTTTTCTTTACTGCCCTGCTTTTGCCTTGAAACCCTAGTTCTTACTCCGCCGTCACCATTGTCGCCGTCATCTGAGCGCCGCCACCTGACCGTCGTCGTTTCTCAGTTCCTTATTGCTTTTGCTAGTATATGGGTAGGAAGAAATCCGTGAGCAAGTCCTAGGCAACCTTTGTGGATGGGGAGACATCACTTTCTGTGATTGAAAATCAAGAATTCATGGCCATGAGGGCTGCTTAGAAGGTCTGGCCGGCTCCGACTACGACTGAGGATTAGTTGCGTGAGCTGGTCAGTGATTGCCTGATCCAGGACAAGGAGATTGCTGAGTGGAGAGCTCCAGGCCAGCATCGGGTTCCAACCTTAGGCTCTGGTGAGATTGTTCTTTTTGTCTCCTTTATCCGTGTTGGTCTTTGCCTTTCTGCCTCTGCTTTTCTTCATGGCTTTCTCAATTATTTTGGGATTAGCCTAAACCATCTTACTCCCAATGCTGTCCTTCATCTTTCTATTTTTGTTCATCTTTGTGAAACTTTTCTTGAAATTCCTCCTTCTCTTTCTCTCTTTCGTTACTTCTTCCGTTTGAAGCCCCAACCCCGCAGTGATGACACCCATGTTCTTGGTGGCTGTGGGATTCAGTTTTGTCAGGGTCGTAAGGGTAGATTTTTTGATTATGATTTGGTTAATTCTGTGAGGGATTGGCGTGCCGACTGGTTTTATGCCGCCAATATGATCCCTCCTCTTGCTGTCCATTCTTCTTCTGGTCCCGTGGTTAACGACCGATGGGAGAAGAATCCCATGATGGTGGACGAGCTCTAGGTGATCAAGCCATTTTTGGAGAGGATATGTGCTCTGAAACAGCAAGGCTTGACCGGCTTTGGTATCGTCTCCAGTTTTCTTCGACGCCGTGTTCAACCTCTGAAGGAGCAAGAAAACTACGATTTTGAATACTCTGGAGCGGAGGACCCTTCTCGTATGGTCCCTGCCCTTGAGATGACTGGTGAGGAGGTGCTCGAGCGCCTTTAGAAGATGTTGAAAGGAGTAAGTGTCGTCCCGCATATTGTCTCTGAGTATTGTGCTAACAACCCGCCTCTTGCTGTGAGTTATTTTTCTTATGCTAGCATTTTTCGTATTTCCTTTGTTGTCTCCACTTTTTGCTTAATATTTCTTATCTAGTTGTTTTACTCTTTTATAGGAATTGGGGCATAACTTTGTTGACCCGATTCCCCTTGACGACTGCCCCGTCATTGTGGAGCTTGGGGAGAATCTTGCTGGGGCATCTTTAACCAATAAGTTTCAAACCACTACGATGTTTCCTGGTGTTTCTTCCATCATTCTTGACACATATGCAGAGTATGTTCCTCGTCCAGTTCCTCGAGCTCCCTGCAGTGTCGGAAAAAGGGGGCGAGCAGATTGTTCTTCTTCCGGTTTGTCTGCCGCTAAGAAGTCTCGTCAATCGAGTACTCGTCCAGGTACTCAAGTTATAGGTAGCGTGCTCCTAGGTGAGCATATTAATATGTTTTGTCTTTTTGTTGTTTGCTTTTGCCTCTAACCAAGTACTTTTCTTCTTTTTTAGATGGCGCTGTGGTTGCCATGCTTGAGAGTGAGGAAGAGGAGGATGATGATGCGGCCCTTGTTACGCGTCGGTGAGTTGTTTTCCTGTTTTTCTGCTGTTGAACACTTCTTTTTGTTCTAACTTTGACCTTATTCTCTTGTAGTAAGCGGTCATCGACCTCGAGTTCTTCTGGAGCTCCGGTTCTGACCACGCCACTCCCGTTGCAAGGTGGCGGCGATATTTTTGCTTCTATAGTCCCCCCTCTAAGGTCTTCTGTTGGTCTTGGGGGTTTTATGAAGAAGAAGATAGCTAAGTGAGTGAATCCTGGTTATGTTTCTCTGCTTCTGTTTTCCCCTTCTCTGATTCATATTCTTATCGTCGATTTTCTTTATCATCTTGCAGGCCTTCGCCTTCCCTCAACCCTCAGTCGACTTCTTTTTAGTATTCTAGCGCGCCCCTGTGTTCTGAGTCTCTAGACTCGGAATGTGCGGTCGGCGAGGTGGCTGTGAGGGTGACAGGGTTCTCCGGTGATCCCGCTGCTGCTGATTTGCTGGCCCCGGAGGTGACCGTGGCTATGGCGGTGGAGCCATCTAGGGAGGTAGCCAGTGCTTCCTAGGGTACAGCCCTGGTCTTGTCTTCTTTGCCTCAGCCGACTTCTCCCTCTGCTCCTCTTCCTAGTGGCGTTCAGCGTCTGGATGATGATGTGGTGCAACAATTCGATGCCACTCATCGGTTGTCAGAGCTGACCGCTGCCTAGGGGACCTTCGTGACTTCTTTTGGTGAAAAACTCCAGGTAAGTCTTTTTTGAAGTTCTTTCTTTAGATGTTCGTCTTTCTTTTGTTCTTATATCTTGTTTTTCTCTTTCTCTTTTTGCTCAGTCTTTTTCTCGGGATCATACCGGCTTCTTTTTCTCGTCTAAAGCCGAGAAAAAGTTGTCTTCTGAGGTTAGTGCCCTAAAAACAGAGCTTGATCTCTATCGGGCCGAGATGGAGACCGAGCATCAAACGCACCAAAAGGAGGAGAAAGCTCTCCGTGCCTAGGTGGTTGAGGTAGGAAAGCAGAGGGATGCAGCTGTGGAGGCCATGAAGAATGAGTGCAATGGTATTGCGAGTTCTTTTTGTTTCCTCTTGTATTCGAATTTTCCTTTCTGATGACTTGTTTTTGGTGCCGGGTTTAGCTCTCCGAGTTGAAAAGCAAAAGCTTTCGGAGGGTATTGAGGAAATGAAGACACTCGCTCGCAATAGTCACAACAGGGTTGAAGAGGTAATTATTCGTGCTGAAGAAGAACTCGCGCTTGCCAAGTTGATTAGGCGTGGAGCTGATAGGGATCTTGTGCAGGCCCAAAAAACAATTGAAGTCTTGACTGGTAAGTTGGCGACGGCTACTGAGAACTGGAATGCTTTGTGGAAATCATTTCGGTCAGTAGCCGATCTTCTCCGTACTCCATCAGATGATGGTCAATCTTGGGCTCAGTTTATTCCCCAAGTTCCAACCCGTTTCCAGGAGTTCGTGAAGAGATGCGCCCAACTGTGTACCAGAAATGTTTTTGCCCAGGTCCGGGTTCTTGCCCAAAGATGCCCCTGTCCAAGATTGTAGAGGAAGCCGAGAGTCAAGAATATCTTGATGCTATTGAAAAGATAGAGCCTGAGGTCGAAGATTTGGCTAGGAGGATTGTAGATAATCTTGATATTGATATTTCTTCTCCTGATGGCGATGCTTGATGTATTTTGACTTTAGTACTCCAGCCTCTGTAATAAGGATATTATACTTCTTTTTGAATGAAGATCCTTTATTTTTTGTTGATGTCTTCTTTGCCCGGATGTCTTTGATTTTGTCAAGTGTTCGTCATGCTTTTGATTGTACTGTGTAAACAACTCGGTATTTGTAGATCGTTGTCTTTGCAAACTTTCTTGATTTGTTGAGTGCTTGTCTGGCTTTCATCTGCGCCATGTAGACAACTCGGTGCAGGTGACCTTAACAAGCTCGTCAGGGACTCCTAACGTGACGAGAACTCGGCAGAGGGTCTGTGCAAAACCCCTGAGCTCACGTAGGTCGAAGGTAAGCTTAGCGTGGTCTAGAGGTAGCGGTCCTAGAGGCGGCCATTCGATGTTCGTTGCCATCTGCATGTTTCAAGGAACAAGTGTTAGCAAGTCAATATTAGATAAGCCTTGCATAAAAGTAAATGCAGGGTCGGTATATAACCAAAAGAGGGGCTGTTCACGTCCTATTCTATCGTCCATTTCTGAGGGTTTTGTCCTATGGTCAAGTATGACTCTGATACCAACTGAAGTGACCTGATTTCCATGAAGGGAAATCCTCAGAGTCGAAGTGTATTATGACCGTTGTAGATCATATTACCCAAATTCCAGTCGAATACCACATCCATACAACGATAATATCAGAGTACATAAAGTGCGGAATTACATAAATTATTATATCGCCGCATTGGCGGAATCAAAAGTAGCATTCATTCAGAATAGCTTGAAGATAAGATCGCCAAACTCGAGCGTAGGAACGAACCCCTCAACCGTCAAACTCCTCAGAGCTATACTCCTCAGCAGAACCTGTGTGCCAAAATTTATTAGTACAATTTGTACTGGCCACTCCCACCCTATGAGCATTGCTTTATGGAAATTGGATGCAAGTTGGATATAATCAAAAGGAACCTATAAGGCTGGGGTTTCCTATGTTTTAGCATATCAAGTATATAATAGTATAGTTAAGTTTTAACACCATTCCCACACACATTCCACCCCATTTCTGTCTAGAGCCAGGTTTCGATCCTGGGATCGATATACCACCATCTCTATATCATTACCATACCATCGCTCAGTCGACAGGCCAACTCCCTCTCGGTACTGTCTCATGGCCCGTAGCCCCTAGCTACGACCGACACTCTCTCACATGGGGAGGAAGAGGACTCATCTCTCTATCTAGTTTAAGCGAAACCTAGGAAAGGTCCATTGCCAACTAGTCGGCACATGTATCGATCGATCAACCAAACACTCTGCAGAGGTTTTACATAACCACAAGATCTGCCTTCTTCGCTGACCGTCGTCAATTGGGCTGATTCCAGCCGCTTGCTAGCCTAGGATAATGCCACTCTACCATTCAGCCCTGGTACACCCCAAGTCTAGTCTGGGGTGGCTGAAACTGTGAGTCATGAGCCGGGTCCACAAGGCCTCCATGAAGTCTTGGAAGGGTGTGGGGGGAATCCTCCGCACCCGGTACCTCCTTACACTGTCCGCTATCAACCTAGCAGTAGTGGCAATATCCTACCAAGTAGTCCGGCTGTCCCGCACCATATAGGGCGAGTGGTTCGTAAGGCTTCCCGGTGAATCTGAGTACTAGTAAGTCCTTAGGGATGACCAAGCCAGAATGTCTTCATTAGGGTTTCCATTTACCGTGCCACCATAGCACCTCCACCCCGGGCTCCTCCCATCATAGGTTCACACCCGGGGCCACCTCATATACCATTTACCCACCACAGGTATCCATTTCCAGGGGTGCCCAGGTAACACCCCACGGCAAGACTTGCCCCAGGCTCGTTGTATACTCCAACTTGGTCGACACAACCCTCACCTTCCACGCACCCAAGTCACACACGCAGCACTCTCCCCATAGTCCAGATAACTCTAGTTTCCACCACGCAATAGTGCAGTACAAGCATAGTAGAAGTAATAAGTAATGAAATATAGCAGCAAGCGTGTGTCTAGCCTAATAGCAGGGTGAGCAGGGGTAAGGTTGCGTCAAGGTAAAGGCCATCAAGAAAGCATACTACCATGCAAGTCCTATCATAGTGTGATTATAACAATGAAGTAAAGCAATAGCAGCTCTAAATTAGCCATGCGTAATAGGTGCTACGAGATTGGGTGGGATGTGGCACCTTCAGTGTAGTCGTCTCCATACTCCTCACGGTACTCTCGGTCCACGTCCATCTGGTTCTCCTCCGAGTCTACAAACGATCGCATTATAGTCGCGTTAGCGACATCTATAGAATAGCACAAAAAGCAATGAAAATTCAGAAGAACCAAATGCACTCAAACATGGGTTCATTGCGTAGAGCTCGATTTTAGATGAATTTTGGTTCTGGGTTCATATTTTTCTGAGGTCGTATGAATTAGTTATAAATTTCTGAAGATTAAATCAATTTCTAAAAATAATAAAGGCTGATTAATTCAGGGCTGACACGTGTCACACTGTGACTAGTTCACGTGGCATGCTGACGTCATCATCGTCTCGGTTCTGTACTGACAGGTGGGGTTCTGCTGACGTCATCATGACGCCAGTATGATGTCATCTACGTCATCAGCTACTGACAGGTGGGACCAGGGGCTCTTGGGTCACTGACATGTGGCCCCGGTCAATGATCAACGTTGAGCAGTCAACGGTCAATACAGGCCGGGCCCGAACTGGGCCGGGATACGGGCTGGGCTTTGGCCCGCCACGTGGCGCATGCTGGTGCGGCCACGTCGCCTTACTGGGCCACTAACGGGCCGTGGTCCACGGGCGTAGGTGAGGCGCGATTCATGGTGAACCCACCTGCGTTGGTCCATAGACTGCAGAGCCGGTCTATGAAGGACTTGGTCCACTTACTCCTTCCTAGGGTTCGGTTCACGTGCACAACGTGGTCGTGGTCGGGGCTCGACGGAGCTGCGGTCGACGAGGTCGTGGTCGGAGCTCGGCGGAGCTGCTCGGGACGTGGTCGGCGTGGTCATGGTCGGAGCTCGACGGAGCTACTCAGGACGTGGTCGACGTGGTTGTGGTCAAAGGTCGGCGGAGCTGCTCGGGACATGGTCGTGGTCGAAGCTCAGCGGAGCTGCTCGGGACATGGTCGACGTAGTCGTGGTCGAAGCTCGGCCGAGCTGCTCAGGACGTGGTCGACGTGGTCGTGGTCAACGAGGGGAAAATCCCCTTTTCTTCCCTGACGGGGCTCCCGCCGGCAGTGAGGTCACCGACGAGCCTCTCGGGCGGTACTAGCATTCGATTAGGGTTGGCGAAAGCGTCGCCAAGCCTCGGCGAGTGCAGCGGTGGGGTCAAGGTGGCGGCTAGGGCTTCCTAGGGTTCCAGCCACGGTGAACGACGGCGTGGGTTCATCGGCATTCATGGACAGGGTTGTAGTGGTAGCGAGAGCCTAATTGGAGGAGCGTGTGAGCTCTACGGTGCTTCTACGGCCATGGTGGGCGTGTTGAAGGAGCTCTTGGTGCTCCCAGTGGCTCCAGCCACGGTGGTGGGGGCAAAACAGAGGTGGTGGCGCTCTGACGAGGTGCGGTGCGGCAACGCAGGGCTCCGGTGGGCTTCTCCCTCGGCTAAGGCGAGCGCGGTGTGTCTCTTGTCATGGCGGAGCCAGTCGGGGTGTCAATGTCGCTTTTACCATGATGTAGAAGACGTGGTGGTCTCGCCATGGTTGTGCTCTCGGCCATGGTGAGCGTGCTCATGCATGTGCGCTCCTGCTCTGATGTACTACGTCATCGCAGGGGTCCTCCTTTTGGCTGATGGCAGCGTGCACGACGCGTCCTGGGTCTCGGCAAGCGTGGCCATGGCGGTCTCCCTAGCTAACTAGTTGGGCTAGGCCGGAGCTCGAAGCTTCAGCAAGGTTTCGATCATGGCCGTGCACGTTCCATTTGGCTAGGGAGGTGGTCTCAGCAAGATGGCTCACTGCAGGGTTCGTGGCGGTAGGATGGCGGTGCAGTGGCGAGGCGAGGCCATGATGAGGCGATGCAGTGCCGTGCCGAGCAACTACGTCACTGTAGCTGATTGGGGTAGCGCTCCTGGCTCCGGCGAGGTCCTCCCCGCAGCGGCTTCCTTCTCCACCTTGCTTCTCCCTCCCTCTCTCTCGGCTTGACGCTGTGCGGTGCTATGCCACCAGCGGCGGCGGCGAATGGGCTGAGGGTTAGGGCTCACGGACGTTGGCTTTTATAGCCGAGCTCCAAGGGCTCCAATGGCGGATGGCGATCGGGCGGTGGTGATACGTGCGGCGCATCCGACGACTCGCGTGCGGTAGCGTAGGCACGGCGCAAGGGGGAACAAGGTCATGCGATTTGCGTGACCCTGGGCCCGTACCTGCTCCGTGGTCGACTCCCGGTCGCGTGGTGGAGGGAGCGTGGGGAAGACGACGATGCTGTAGCAGGGCGGCTGATAGGGGGGCCCGTTTGTCAGCTTGTCCTGATGCGGCGGCGTGCCGTGCGTGACGGCTGACGGGCAGGTCCGGCTCATCAGCGGCTTGTGCACGCGCGGGCGGTAGGGTGATGCTAGGCCGGCTTCATGGGCCGCGTGAGCGAGTGGGAGGGCAGGCGGCTGGTTAGCTGGGCCGGTCAAGGCAGGCTGGGCTGCTGCTGTTCCCTCTTCTTTCCTATTTCCTTCTCTTTTATTTGTTGCCAATTTGGTTAGGGTTTGATTTATTTAGTTTCATGTATAAGTGTGCACCTTGATTAGGTGGTACTTAGGTGATTAATTTATTGCATAATAAATTAATTATAAGTGGTCACTTTTATTTGCACAATAAAAGATCAATAAAAGGCAACTCACTTGTTTAGAATTAAAATGCATGCAAGAATGTATGTGTTAGGGATTTTAAACACACACATATACAACAAGTGACATGCTATGCTTATTAGTTTGTTTAGTTGGATTACGACTAATGCAATACTTAGGGTTAGCTCCTACAAATGTCACTCATCATCACATGGGGTTTTGAAGAAAAAATTTTATAGTTGGGATTTTTGGTGTGTGGATTTTTGGGTTGTTACAGAACTAATATAGAGAACGTACTGAATAGTCCCCATTTTGGTTTAGATCCCAAACGAATCTGTCACCTATCTCAAATATAATTGAATATTCATGACAATGCTACCATCACAAAAAAAAACCATTGAATTGTTAGTAGTGTGTTAGTGGTGGGATGGACAAATCAAATATACATAATCAAGTTAACTCAATTGTTAGAGATGGTTGAGTTCAAAAAAAATGTTAGAGATGGTTGAGTGAGGGGAATTCAGTGGGAACATGCACCCTAAAGGTGGGACCAACACTATTACGAGAGGTTTTGTTTGAGGAGCCATTACATCTTATGAGACGATGCATAATGAGTCACTCACATGAATTTTGATGGAATCACCATAATCCTCATGCTTATACAAATGATAGATAAATCTATTCCAAAGCATTAATCGAACATGGAAAAAAATGAAAAAGTGGGAAATGGTACACTACTACATAGAGCTTGTCATAAATGGTTTGAAAACCCTCATCACCGCCATTTTCGCCCTTCATTGGTGAAAAATTGAAAGCTTCATCATTGTTGGTTTCAACCTTCGTCGTTGAGAGTCGATAGTGATAATCTATGTTGTTATTGACAGCGATATTGGTTTTTGAAATGAAAACCGCCCGGTGAACCCCAAAGGAGGCTCACCAAGCCCATCGAAGAAGCCTACTAACCCCACAGACCTCGATCGCCGCACTCGCCCTCTTTTGTGTCGGGGAAAGGAGCGACGGGTCTTTGTCCATAGAGGTCGGCTGGCGCCGTCCGCGCTAGGTTGCAGACCACACTGCCACCCCGTACCAGGCTACTGCCATGCTGTTGCCCTCAGCCGAGAAGGGTCATGCCTCACCCTCGTCTGGGCCGCGTCGCACACTTGGAGACACACTCCCAACAAGGATCCCACACCGCTGCGACCTCCGCCTCTGCAGATCCGAGAGAGGGAGAGGGTGGGGGATGAGGTTGAGCGGGACTAGGTCAGGAGGCGAGGCGAGTGGGGGAGGAGGGGTCGAGTGAGGAGATGGGACGACTAGAGGGCTAGAGATGGGAGTTAGGGTTTAGAGTTCACATACTGTTTATATACTGCAAACATTTTTACCAATGGTGAAAACCTCTTGATTTTCACTAACGGTTTGCTATACGAACCAGTCCACCGTCGGTTCTGTTATGAACCAACAATAATATATTATCTAGTGGTTTTTGATAAACTGCTAATGAAAATGATCTTGCGAAGATGGTTTCTATAGTAGCGATATACCACATCCTTCGTCGAATAAAAAACGTTATGGTTGGAATATCACGCGACGAAAATGACCTTGGTTCTCCATCTTCGGCTATCTGAGCCAACATAAGTACTACTTCCTCCATCCCAAATTATATGTCAATCCAAGAATGCTGGAGAGTCAAAGGATCTCAAGTTTGACCAAATTTATATGACAAGATAATAATGGCCCCGTTCGCTTCGCTAAAAAAAACAAGCCGAAACATTGTTCCGGCTAATTCGTCGTGAGAGAAACACTATTCCGGCTGAAAAAATAAGCTGAAAAAGACAGATTATAAGAGAAGCGAACAGGACCAATATTAATAATACCAATTAAGTATCATTAGATTCATTATCAATTATATTTTCATAGTATACCTATTTGATGTTATAAATTTTTGTAATTTTCTCTATAACTAGGTAGCGTGCCCGTGCGTTGCTACGGGATAGCTAACATTTTGTACTAAAAACACACGGATCGCACAATAAGATAATAATACTAAAAACTTAAGATGATTTTACTCTCCAAGATTCTTGGAATGATTTATAATTTAGAACGGAGAGAGTATATTTTTGTCGTATATAATATAAATACTGTACGTACGTACAATTTAGTTAGGCTGGAAACAAAAGCGACGTAGCACCTTCCGGTCCCGCCCGGGCAGGCCTAAACCCAACGTACCAACCAAACTCCCCAAGTCAAAGCGTCCCCGCGCCGTCCGGAGACATGCATGCATGCGACCGCGCGCGCCAGCGCCACCGATCGATCTGTGAGACCTCCAGCCAAACCAAGCTGTGTACGTCTATACCTAATAATAAAAAGATAAAATTTCTGTCACAGTTTTTTTCGTCAACTCTAATTTCTATTTGGAATCTGTTTTTTTTTTTGGTAATCCTCCTCCAACTCCAAGACGGCCTTGGCCTCCTACGACCGCTATTCAACAAGGTGAACGGACCGACGGTTATGAACGGACATAGAAAAAAAATCGAATAGAAGTAGAACGCCGTAGAAAAAAGAATCGAATAGAAGTAGAACACCAACAAACATATAAGATATAACAAACATATAAGATATATAAGATCATGAACATAAATTGGACCAAGATCAGCAAGCGGTGTAAGGTCGATCGAACGAAACAAGGCGAAAGATCGGCGAGCGGCTTGAGGTTATCAATGTGCTAGATGTGGTTGTTCCTAAGGTCGAGAGGTGTGGGGAGACACTGAAGCAGGGCAGCAGCGTCGGGCGGGGAGAGGCGGCGCTTCCCGCACGGAACGATGGCCTTGCAGCCGGCGCGCTCGCCCCTGGACAGTGTCCCCGTGTCCGGCACGCTCGGCCCCTGAGGCCGGCATCCTCGGGGCCGGCGTGCTCGCCCCCGAGGCTGTCGAAGCCGGCGTCCTCGACTCCCTATGGCCGACGGCGCCCCAACGCTGGCACACTTGCGGCTCGCCGGCTTGGGGCACGAGCTGAGGAGCAGGGCCGGCGGGGCTGGCGGCCTAGCGCGGCTAGGGAGGAGGGAGGAACCGGCGGAGCTCGGCCGGCCATGGGTGGAGGAAGTCCTGACGGCTGCGGGGCTGCGGAAGGGAGACAGAAACTACTGTGTTCGGACGGTGAAGGGGATAAGAAGGAGATGCGTACGGTGAAGGAGACAAGGAAGAAAGAGAAAAGGGAAACAGTAAAATATTTGAGGAAATAAAGAGGAAAAAAGAAAATAAAAATGAGGACATTATAGTCATTTTAACCATTTCCAACAATCAAGGGAAGCTATTTTATCAAACACTTATCTAAAATAATTTCAACTCTATAAGTGAAGCCGCTTCATCAGATGAAGCAAAAAAAAAAAAAACTATATATTTGTGCTAAACTATTCAAATTCACTGCCCTACTTTCGTAATCCGGCAGTTATTTTTTTAATGTGGTAATTTATTTAATTATAAGCAACAGCTATTAATTTTAAAGACGTCTACAAGAATTTGTTTATTTACTTCAAGCCAATATCACTAGCTATGTAGGCATGCTATGGCCATAAGGTCGCTATTATAAAACAAAACACAAGAGTAGCACGTGTCCAACTATGATATAGAGTAAAATTACACGACGAATTGAAATGGATGATGTAATAGTTAAATCTCTAAGCAATAAATTATCTATGACCATGTAAGACGCCCGTTGTAACGTACGGGCAATTTTACTAGTAATTATAAAAAGGTAAGGTAAAGCCCCGTCTCATTCTTGGATTGATCGATGGAGCCTGCAGGCTCGCACACCACCACACCAGCGGGCGCGTGGTGGAATAGTCAATACGCCATGCACGTTCGTTTTCAGATGCACGTATGCGCGTAAACGCAAAGAATCATCCTGTGCTGGCCATCGAACCACGATCAGACCTGGATAGACCGATCGGAGGTCGGGTTGCTCTTGCTCTTCACTCCCTACTACTCCCTCTCTTCCAATACATAATTTTTCACAATTCCTATATGTCACGGCACCTCACCTAGCAAGCCCAAGGAAGCCCAACAGCTGAGAAGGAGCAACCGGGCCCGTCGCAGGAGCTCCAAGGCCCACGGCCCAGAATGGGCATGTGTCCAGTGTACGCCAGCGGCAGCAGAGTAGAAAGCGGAGAGGTGGAGAGGGAGGGAGGCATCTATCGTCATTCCTGTAAAACAATCCTCTGAACTCTGTAACCGGGACCTCGTCGGCCCGAGATTACTGTTCTTCTTCCCCGCGTCCGGTCTCGTCGATCGGGTCGCTAACACTATACTTCAGGTGCCTGAAATCGATCTCAATTTTAGGCGACCAGCTCCCACGCTTCTTCCTTCCTGTGCCTTTCCTCCGCCGCCCCCTCCACTACCGGCGCCCGTGCCTGTGCTTGCGCCCTCGCCGGAGAGGAAGAAGGCGCTAGGGTTCCGGCGAGGCAGGCCATCTCTGTCTCTCTCTCTCTCTCTCTCTCTCTCTCTCTCTCTCTCTCTCTCCTCTCTTCTTCCCCAACTCCGGCGGTCTTAGGGCCTGTTCGGCTGGTATTAAGGCCGGCTGAAGCTGTTTTTTTAGAGAAAAATACTGTAGATTCTAGCTGATAAGTTGACTGATAAGTTTAAGCGAACAGGCCATTAGAAGAGAAGGGGCTCGGAGGAGGCAGAGCGCCTAGGCGATGGGGATGGCGGGAGGGCGGCGTTAGGGTTCTGGCGGTGGTGGAGACGATCGGACCAGGTCGGGGTGGGGGCAACGATGGCCAATGGCGGCGGCAGGAGGGGAGGGAGGGGGAGGAGGAGGCCGTCACAGGCGCGGTAGGGTCTCGTCAAAGCTCCATGGCCACGAGAATCCTCGAGGGCAACTTCAGATCATCCCGGCCTTATACCAAATTCTAGGTTGGAGGGAGTAGGTCGCTAGACTTACATGTTGTTCGGACGCTAGCTTAGTAACGGTTTGGTCTTGGCATGAGACTATGAGAGGGAGAGGTTACTGCTACTTTGTGCATGCATGCTGGATCGGAGCACGTAGCACTCTATTACAATATACTAAGACTGCCCACAGTGTGTTGTTTTTGCCGATGCTTCAAACCTCTTTTTTTTTTTTCGTTTTAGCCTCGATGCCACACACTGCAGGATGGAATTGAAGCATCGGAAAACCAAGCATCGATCGATGAAAGTTCATGCATCGATGCCTGTCTTGGGAGAAGAAACGTAGCCCCACTTGTAGGTGACTTGAGGAGATATGAGACCTGCTACTAGATGAGTGAATTAATTAATTGCTCCTGACATGTTGTTCTGATGCGATGCTTGCCACTGCAGGTCTCTATGAAAATGTAGCACCGGTGTTGGCTCACATATTTGGAGCATCGGCACACTGTGGCTAGTCTAACAATAACAATAATGACACATCGCCGCTACGTCGATGGGTACGTACATATATTATTGGATACATTAATGGAGTGAATTTATTCCAGACAGTCTCCTAGTCCACATGGAGGCCAGGAAAATGCAGACATGGCAAATTAACCGCGCAACTGGGGTCGACCGACACGTAACCAGGGTCGTCTACTACATATATACCGACTACTAGCTTGCTAGGATTATCCAACCAAACCATGCATAATGCATTCTTTAAGCTCAACAACTCAACACATCATCATAGACACAGCACCCCTATCTACGACGCACGCAGTAGAAGAGGAGTAGCAGCAGCAAGTCCTAGCTAGCTATAGCTACTCAAGAGTTTAATAGTACTACTAGTAGTAGTTTTTAATCATCTAAGTATATAAAATGCCATAAAAATAATCTTGGTTGAGGATCGGAGATGGATCAGATCACACCCGGCCTCACCATCACCTCGGCACGGCAGAGTGTGCCGCGTCACTCACGTTGCATGTGCCTCGCTCCGCTGTACTGGTGGTGTCTCTCGGTCTCGCCGTTGAAGTATAGATCGAGCAGCAGTATACATGTATATCATCAGGGCTAGCTAGCACCAGCAGCTTCGTTCGTTGGTTCTTGTTTGCCTTTGCGCCTTTTCCACGCTATAAGGTTTTACATCTACATGCATGCATGTGGATCCGAATCACAAACGACGGTGGTGGCGCCACTCCGGCCGGCCGGATCTCATGCTCGATCGGTGGCCGTGTGCGTGCTCTCCTCGACTCCTCCCTGTCCCTGCTGGCTGCCGATCGAGCCGGCCGCCGGGTCCTCAAGTGAAACGCACATGCTTCATACTGTATTGCCTAGCTGGCCTGCCGCTCGCTGGTTTTTTAGTTTGTCCACCGACACCCCAGGCGGGCTCTCTGCTCATGCATCCACCGTTTACTATCCCTGTAATTTAGCCCCGCCGACACCTCTGATGAGTGATTACTTGCATCGCTAGCTGCTACATGCATAGTCTGTTTGGAACAAAATGAATGTAAGGGCACCTTGAGCAGAGTGTTGGAATCTGACCTCGGCTACAAGATTAATTAAGGCTTAAGTTTTGGTCCACTTGTCAAACTTATCCAACAAAATAGATCTGACGTGCTCTTCGGTAACCCTTAGATTTCTAGGATTCGCCTCCCTGGCCCATAGCGCGTCTATAAAAAAGAAGGAGACGCTCCGCCGTCACCACCCACGTGAAACTAATCACACAACCAAGCACGTACTTATGTGCTTGGAGGGCTTACGAAGGTCCGTTCCCTATCCAAGCAGTGCTGGTGGCGTCCAGAAGGCGGCCGCTACCCATCTTCTCACGTTTGTCATCTGTACGTAGAGGGTTCCCAAACGCTTAGCTGGTGATCTGTCTTCATCTACTACACCTACGAGCAATGCATAGACACCAGAGGCTATGGTTGCGCCCAACTACGGTCTGCAACCTACTCACTTCTTCCGCATTATGTTTATGGCACTGTTCACTCTTCTCTTATAATCCGTCTTTTTCAGCTTGTTTTTTCAACCGGAACAGTGTTTTTCTCTCACAACAAATCAGCCGGAACAATGTTTCGGCTTGTTTTTTCAGCGAAGCGAACCGGGCTTATATTATGGCCACGTGTTAGTCTAAGATTCTGTTAGTCTAAGGTTAAGTTCAACATAGAGCTCTAAATAAAGGCGTTCTTCTTTGGCTTTATCCTGAAGCCCCACTAAGGTTCCCTTTGGAACACAGGATTGTGAAAATAGAGGAATAAGAAAAATATAGGAATATTGTAGGAATGCACTTGCAAATACAGAGAATCCAAAAACATAGGAAAACAATCTAGGTAGGTGTTTGGATGGGTATAGGAAATTCATAGAAATAGGAATTGTATAATCTTCCATGGTGTGATGTGATGCTTGTCCTCTAGCCCCTCATTTCTCTATGATACCTTGATTTGGCTCTTGATTTGCCTCGTTCCCACACAAACCATAGAAATAAAGAGGTAGTGGTGGATGTTTTTTCCCGTACTTTTCCTGCGAAATCAGCTGTCCAGGAGTGTTTCCTATAGCTAGATTGTGAGTCAAATAGTGCTACAGTGTTGAGTACAATACGAAAGAGAATCCTCCATTTTTCCATGAAATTCATGTAAACCACAGGAGGTAAATGGCTTCACCTGAAGCCCTACTACAAATGGGTTTGAAAAAAAAAATCTCTTGGGAAAATTCCATGAGGAGTCAGAGCCATTTTTCACGGAGCCCTAGATTGTGTCTTGCAACTTTTCCTACTGGTCCTACCCGTGGATTTAATGGGGGAGATCCTTCTCCACCTTTATTTGCATTGAGGGGATCACTAATAAAAAGGATTTGCTGGAGTAGATTAAGACAACTCCATCCGAAACGATAGTTTTCTTTAGGAAAAAGGGATATGCTTGACTTGAGTTGCGCCTTGTTTAGATGCCATCCAAATTCTAAGTTTTTTCACTCTCTCTCCATCACATCAATTTTTAGCCGTTTGCATGGAGTATTAAATATAGGTAAAAAAATAACTAATTACACAGTTTAGTTGGAAATCACGAGATGAATCTTTTGAGCCTAGTTGGTCCACGATTGGACAATATTTGCCAAATAAGACGAAAGTGGTACTATTCATCGGGTTCACTTTTTTTTGCAATCTAAACGAGGCCTTGCTCTAAATGTTCAAGGAAAAAGACAAAATCGTACATGCATTGACCTTGTTGGCTGACGCCACGGTACCACTGTACTCCTCTGAAATGAAAGCAGATGTTGTACCTAATCTCTTTTCGAGAGATAGAGGTTGCGCCTAAACTAAGATCGATGCCATTAAGAAAAAACTTTAAATAGTATCCGACTAGAGACTGACGGCTTAGCCCATACAGGTCACCCATCTCTAGTAAACTAAATACTAAATTGTAAAACATTTGTTAGGAATAGATTCCTTTGGAATTCCTCCAATCAAACAGGTCATACTCCTTCCAAAATAATACAATTCTCGTTTTTAGAAGTCGAATACTTTAAAGTTTGACTAAATTATATAAAAGTATATTAGCATTTATGACAAAATAAGTATCATTAAATGATATTATGAAATATATTTCCTAGTAAACCTCGTTGGAGACATAAATATTAATACAATTCCCTGTGAACTCGATAAAGTTAAACTAGTTTGACCTGCATACAACCTATAGTTATTCGAACGAAGGGTGTCCACGCAAGAAATTAATAAGGAGAAGGCTGATAGGGCTATGCTGTCGTTGAAAATATAGAGTCCTTGAAAACTTTAACAGTGGCATGCAAAAGTGTTATAGGCTTATAGCTCTGCTAATAAGATACTAGTCTTATTAGATGAAGTGACATAATGCAACTGGTACGTGAACGTACGTCCTACAATTTGGGACCTCTGCTACCTCTCACCAACCCACCAGAAGTTGCTGTGAAGTGTGAATGTGATGGAGAAATGAATCAGGTCCCACAAACTGCTGGTACTGAAGGCTACTACCACTGATGATGCCCGCCCGATCGAACAAACAGCACTGCCACTGCATGATTGATTTGAAAATCATCAAGTCATCAGCAAAGCGTGTGACGTACTACCTATTAGCAGTTCCAACAGCATGTGCTTGTGCGTGTGGACTGTCGCATCAACGAAAATTTAAAAGGCTGCTGGCTGGTGCACCAGTGGCCCAAATTGAAGGGCCCAATCGATCGTGTTGTTTCGACTAACCGGACGATGGCTCATCTAATGGGCCCTCGATCATAGACCCATATATATCCATGGATAATAGACATAGGATACCGGCGGGGCCCAGGGATCAAACAAAAAGAGCAAAGTGCATGGCCGGCCCCTAAACTTGTTGGAGGTGTGTTTTGTCAAGCCGGTCCATGAACTTTCAAAACAACTACTTAAGTCCATAATCTATGTTTTTGTGTCGTTTAGACCCAATCCGCTGCTAACCCCGTGGACGCCATCACCTCGTATTGCAATTAGCCCCCTCTGTCCATTTTCCTTGGTTCAAATTGGTACCACGCCCAATCCGATGCAATTGAGAGCTCAATCCGCTGTGTCGCTCCCTCGCTAGCCACGACGCTGCTGCCGTAGCCCCCTCGCCGGCCATCACACAGCTGTCGTCGCCCCCACGCCGGCCAGCACGCCACTGCCCTGGCCCTCTCCATGCCCACCACGACACTGCAGTCGCCCCCTCCCCGACCACCATGGCACTGCCGTCACCCCTCCCGGCCCACCACGCTGCCGCTGCCGCCATCGACCCCTCGCCGGCCAGCACGCCACTGTCGTGGCCCCCTCCCCGCCCACCACGGCGCTGCAGTCGCCCCCTCCCCGGCCACAACGGCGCTGCCGTTGCCCCTCCCGGCCACCACGCTGCTGCCGTCAGCGCCTCCCCGGCCACCACGCCACTGGGCATCTCCGAGGTCTCCTACGACCGCAACGGCTTTGCCCGAGGCGATAAGATGATGGCGTTCGATATTCTGGTCTCACAGTACGGGTTCCAGCCAAGATAGGCTGCAGTCCCTGCAGATTGTAGTGTCACTCTAGAAAGGAGGCATCAGGCTTGTACTGCCAGTTCACCGTAGCAGCTTATTCAGTAATCAAGGAACAAGATTCCAGTGCATATACTCAGCTTTCGTTACAAGCAGCTGGAGGCAAAGGAGGTTCATAGTGCAGCATTAGGAGCTGGACACATCTCTAAAAATGTCATTGCTGTAGTTGGATGTATTTGTTTTCTGTAGGATGTAAAAAGGATATTGCATTTCAGCATCAATTGTAATGTGCTCTTGTTGAAATTTCAGCCGCAATTGTAATTGACGCTTATATTGTATTTCTGCAGTAATTGTAATTGACGGATATTGTATTTCAGCAGCAATTGTAATTGACAGATATTGCATTTCAGTGCCAACAATATGTAATTGACATTTCAGTGCCAAAATGCATGTAATTGACAGATATTGCATTTCATAGTAGTCACAAAAGGTGTAACATCATTGCATCATCCAGAAAATTATTTAGATGTTTGCAAGTGTAACAGGCGTCACATAAGAAAGCAAAAGATCTAAACCAGCTTGCTAGCTCAAAGTTCTTAGCTACTGCTTCCTAAAATTTCTAAAGAGTTGCAACCACTACTTCCTGTCCATCAAGGCAGATTAGCTGCTGCTCCCTTTCCTTCCTTGCTCTTCTTTGCAGGTGCTCTTTTGTCTTCACTGTTGCTTGGTCCTGCTGCCTTCCTCTTCCTTGCTATAGCGGCCTTGCCTGCCTTTGTGCATGTCGTCAGTGGTGCAGGTCTTGGTACAGGCTGATTAGAGCTTATGAAGACACAATCTGGCAGTGAACCTTGAGGCTAAGACAATGATGTGGATTGAGAGTCCTGCATGAAATTACTAGTTAACACATAATCTAACACAAACATTGTTAGTATGCATTCAGTTTCTGTAAATTACCTCCCTCAGCATCTGACTGACTAGTGTTGTGCCGGCTTGTGTCATGGTTTCAGCCTGTCCTTGTCTCAGCTCTTGGTTGATAGGGATATCTTCTTGTGGCTGCTCTTCTATTGCTGGCTACTGGTCTCTGGTTGCCTGTGCAGCTTGTTGTCCAGCTTCCTGTGCTAATGTAGCACATGTTGTGGCCACTAATTTTTTGCTTCCTCTGAACTGAAACCCATCTTCTTCAGCTTGCGGCCACCAGAATTGTGATTAGCATCTGAACAGTACTTGCAATGAATGACCACACCATGCCTAGACATCCTTGGTCCATTCTTTCCTTGAACTTCTTGGCCCCGTTCGCTTATCTTAAATTTGGCTTATTCGGCTTGTTTTTTCAGCCGGAACAGTGTTTTTCTCTCACAACAATTCAGCCGGAACAGTATTTTTCAGCCAGTTTCAGCCAAAATTCAGACCAGCGAACAAGGCCCTTGTGGTTGTTTCCTCCTAGACTTTGGTGGCCGACCCACTTTCTTCTCATACACTGGTGGTTTTACCTCAGGTCCATTTACATTTTCTCACTCAGATTTGTCTTTGCAAGCCTATATGTTGAATCCATATGCATTTTTGAAAGCTTCCACAGAATAACAGTAAGCAAGTACGCTTTCAGGCTATAGCACCCGATTTTAAGAACAAAACCAGATACACACCATATGTGAGTTCAAATATGGGTAATATCAATAGACAATGCTCAATATATAACATACTTAGTATAAAGAATATAACCTTAGATAGCAAACAGCGGAAAGACAACTCCGATCTTTGGGTGAAGACTCCAATTCCACAGGGACAACTGACTGGTTGATCACAAGCCTAATTCCTCCAAACTCTAGCAATCTGATACCCATCTAGGATTTTTCCAAAGATTTAAAAAGTAAAACAAGCATAAGTACATATCGTACTCAACAAATATAACATGGGGTTCATGAGGCTCAAAAGGATGACACTGGTTTAACTGCGATTAGCTTTTAATGAGTCATGATTTTAGCAATAGGGTGGCAACAAGTTTATTCACAAGCCCATATAAACACATGATCAGATAAACATGAATAATGAATAGCATAAACAGTAATCATTAGTGAACATCTTCATCATCTATTCCGTAAGGGTTCCAAAGCCGCTCGTGACCGTGAGCACAGCTGATATACCAGTTTTACACTCTGCAGAGGTTGTACACTTTCACTGTGGGTCGTGATTTACACTTTTGCCCAAGGTAGCTAATCTCTTGACCCACTTCCAAGGAAGGTCGGCAGGATTCACTATGAAGCCTTTCAAAGGTTTGTCTAACAAGTTAGGGCCATTAGATTCACTCAGCAAACAGATGTAGAGCCCCCTTCCTGATGGCACAATGACGTGCAACCTATACACAAGGGGACAGAGTCCGCACTATACCCGATTCGTCAAGCCATTTTTACACCAATAAAGGTAACCACTAACAAGCTAGAAAAGATCCTCATACTGAGCTAAAGCTAGAGCCATGTAGCCCTCAAAGCTGTACTGTAAGTCCTAGATGATCACTTATCGATAAGTCCATAGGGAGAGGAATCTAGAACACCATAAAAATAGTCCAATGCTCTAGCCCCCTTCATTTCAAGTTACTAAAAAGCACTAGGAAATCCTTAGTGGTAGTCAAGGTAGACACATGCAACATGAATTAAATGATTAAAGGTGTATAGGACAACAAGGAAGATCCCATGCTATACTTGTCTTAAACTCAGATCCTTCTTCTATTGAATTGTAACCTCCAAAGGACTTCTTGTGGATCACCAACTTCTTTTATATCACCAACGCAAAGGTCACCGACTAGACATGATCATAAAGCACCACACAAGCATCCATGCAATCATACATGAAGCAAACAATAGATCTAAATTAGAACAGTACACCAACCATAGAATAAAGATGAAAAGTTTGTAAAACAAATCTATGTCTCGCTACGAACACATAGACGCAAAAAGCACTCTAATCGGAGATATAAGGAAGAAGTTATGAATTTAAATAATAGATTCAATCTAACCTTGAATTTAAAAAGTTGAAAATATATTTAACAATAATATAAACATATAGATTATGTAATTATGAATCCAATGCAACTTGAACGGGTCAAATCGGAATTAAAACGAAGAAGTTATGGCCAAAACAAGATCAGTGGCACTTTTGTAAATAGCTAGAACTTGATTTTAGAATTTAAAATAATAAAATTGGATTTTAAATCGAGCTAGGGACGGTGGTATGATAAATAAGAAGTACAGGGGTTCTTTAAAAAAAGTACAGGGACGACGGGTTGGATAATAAGAAAAACGAGGCTCTTTTGCAAAATGCCCAGCCGAAGCGGTATCGACGATTATCGGCCGTTGGATTAAGATCTAACGGTGCAAAATAGATCGGGAGGGGATGGCTGCCGATGGCGAGCAGAATAGCGGTGGCGCCATGGCCGTGTATGGAAAACTCGCCGGTGATCTTAAAGAAGGGTCTACGGGCCACGGATTCATGAGCCAAAGACACCAGGGGAGAGAGAGAGAGAGAGAGGAAGGAATGGCGAGCTCAGCTAGGTAACTTACCAAGGCGTGGAACGACGGAGGGTGGCACAGTGCATAGCGAAGCGAGCGGTGATGGTGGCAGTGCTAGGGTTTGTGTGGCGCGGTGTCTCGACGAGGTTGATGTGGGTCGGGAACTCAGGATATGAGGCGGCTCGGTCGGCGGCTGCTATTTATGGCCGGGGAGCAACGTGAGGAGCAAGGCAAGGAATGAGGCGTGGGCGGCGTGGAGTCGAACGGCGGTGGAAGAGAGTCCAGCTTGGTCTCACGCAGGGAAGAAAGAGCTGACACGTGGGCCTGCTTGGTCAGTGGTAGAGAGAGAAGAGAGGGAGGATGGAAATGGCACGCGGGCCGTGCGGTGCTCGGCCACGGAGAGATGGGCGGGCTCGGTAGAGAGAGTAGGTGGGCTGCGGGAAGAAGGGAGCGGGCCGCGCGGGAGAGAAACAGGCCAGGCCGGTTGGCTGGGCCAAAAAGGGGAGGAGATGATGAATTCTTTCTTTTCTCTTTTTTTAATTTCATTTTCAAATACATTTCAAAACCAAATTTCAAAAGCATTTGAAATTATTTTGAATTTTGGACAAAACCACTCATCGCAATAATAAGTATGCATAAGCATGAATGCATAAAAATGTTGCTAAATTCCTATGATAAATTTTAATTTAATGAAAATTATTATTTTTCCTATGTTTTTATGAGCACAAAAATACATAATTAAATCATTTCATCCCTATTTCAAAAAGAAGCAAATTTTAGGGTGTTACAATTCACCCTCCCTTAAAATGAATCTCTTCCTCGAGATTCGGACAATGGTGATCAAAGAGATAAGAATACTCAGCATGTAGATCTTCTTTACCTTGCATACCTAGGGACCTTACTCCAAGTAACTTGCCCAACTAATTCCAAGATTATAACAGATACTCCAAACAATACTTAGGTAACTCCAATCACTAGGTCATCTTTCCTTTTTAGTCCATGCTATCAAATATCTTTCCTCATATGTTCACCTTTCAACGGAGCCTTTTCACTTTCTCGGTCCAAAGTAGGCTCTGTCACCAACTTTAGAACTTTAATGACTATATATGCTCAGGTTAAGCTGCTCAACTCTCAAGCACACTTCTAAATCCATGGTGTCGTTCGAATCTTCTTAGCATAACTCTCCCTTGCTAAAGACATCAACAATGACTTTTGCTTCTCCAAGTGATAGCACTTTTCCAAGTCATAAAACCTTGAGGGCTTCAATCCAACAATGATGTCACAAGCTCAAAACCATCTTAGTGAAGATATCCTTTAGATTCTTGTGATCCACTTAGATGTCACTTTTACGCCCTAGAAGATAGCACTTCCATGCCCCACAATGGATAACTCCAGATAACATGTTAGGTAGTTCAACTCACGCTTCCTTAGTTGACTTAATGAATAAGCCACTACTTTTCTTCTTGTATACGGACACATCCCACACCTTGACAAGGTGCATCATTGTGGATATAAAGCACTTGTCCTGATCTGGCAAAGCTAATACATAAGTTTTACATCAACCTCTTCTTGGACTCCTTCAAATACCTACCTGGGGTTTCTTGATCCAAACAGACTTAAAACCTTCTCCAGTAGCTCTTTCAATATCTTGATGGTCTTGTAACACTCTAAAATTTGCTTCTTTTTGAAATAGGGATGAAATGATTTAATTATGTATTTTTGTGCTCATAAAAACATAGGAAAAATAATATTTTTCCTTAAATTAAAATTTATCATAGAAATTTAGCAACATTTTTGTGCATTCATGCTGATGCATACTTATTATTGCGATGAGTGGTTTGTCCAAAATTCAAAATAATTTCAAATGCTTTTGAAATTTGGTTTTGAAATGGATTTGAAAATGAAATTAAAAAAAGAGAAAAGAAATAATTCGTCATCTCCTCCCCTTTTTGGCCCAGCCAATCGGCCTGGCCTATTTCTCTCCCACGTGGCCTGCTCCCTTCTTCCCGTAGCCCACCTGCTCTCTCTACCGAGCCAGCCCATCTCTCCGTGGCCCGGCACCACATGGCCCGCACGCCGTTTCCCACCTCTCTCCCTTCTCTCTCTGCCACTAACCAAGCGGGCCCACGTGTTAGCTCTTTCTTCCTCGCGTGAGACCGAGCCGAACTCTCTGCCGCCGCCATCCGACTCCACGCCACCCACGCCTCATTCCTTGCCTTGCGCCCCACGTTGCTTCCCAGCCATAAAAAGCAGCCGCCGACCGAGCCGCCTCCTATCCTGAGTTCCCGAGCCATATCCGCCTCGTCGAGACGCCACGCCACGTAAACCCTAGTGTCGCTGCCATCACCACTTGCTTTGTCGTGCACCATGCCACCCTCCGTCGATCCGCGCCTTGGTAAGTTACCTAGCTGAGCTCGCCATTCCTTCCTCTCTCTCCTGGTGTCTTTGGCTCATGAATCCGTGGCCCGTAGGCCCTTCTTCAAGATCGCCGGCGAGTTTCCCATACCCGACCATGGTGCCACCGCCGTTCTATTGGCCGTCGGTAGCCATCCTCTCCTGATCTATTTTGGACCATTAGATCTTAATCCAACGGCCGATAATCGCCGATACCGGTTCGGCTGGGCGTTTTGCAAAAGAGCCCCATTTTTCGTATTATCCAATCCGTCATCCCTGCACTTTTTCTAAAGAACCCCTGTACTTCTTCTTTATCATACCCGCCGTCCCTGGCTCAGTTTAAAATATAATTTTATTAATGTAAATTCTAAAATCAAGTTCCAGCTATTTACAGAAGTGCCACTGATCTTGTTTTGGCCATAACTTCTTCATTTTAATTCTGATTTGACCCGTTCAAGTTGTGTTGGATTCGTAATTACATAATCTACATGTTTATACTATTGTTAAATATATTTTGAATTTTTGAAATTCATTGTTATATTTAATCTATTATTTTATTAAAGGAAATCTTATTAAATTCATAACTTCTTCGTTATAGCTCTAATTAGAGTGCTTTTCGTGTCTGTGTGTTTGTAGCGAGACGTAGATTCATTTTACAAACTTTTTTCATCTTGATTCTATGGTTGGTGTATTGTTCTAATTTAGTTCTATTGTTTGCTTCATGTATGATTGCTTGGATGCTTCTGTGGTGCTTTATGATCATGTCTAGTCGGTGACCTTTGTGTTGCTGATCCAAAAGAAGTCCTTTGGAGGTTACAATTCAATAGAAGAAGGATCAGAGTTTAAGGCAAGTATAGCATGGGATCTTCATTGTTGTTCTATACACCTTAAATCAATTAATTCATGCTGCATGTGTCTACCTTGATTACCACTAAGGATTTCCTAGTACTCTGTTACCTCGTACCTTGTTATCTATGGGGTATTGCATTGGGTGGTATGATGCTAGTGCTCAACTAAAGCCATGCTCTTATAAATTGACTAATGGATTATGCAATAAACATTAAAAGATGCTTTTTAGCAACATGGAATCAAGGGGACTAGAGCATTGGACTATTTTTATGGTGTTCTAGATTCCTCTCCCTATGGACTTATCTGTAAGTGATCATCTAGGACTTATTGTACAGCTGTGAGGGCTACATGGCTCTGGCTTTATCTTAGTATGAGGACCTTTTCTAGTTTGTTAGTGGTTACATTTATTGACGTAAGAATGGCTTGACAAATTGGGTATAGTGCTGCCTCTATCCCCTTGTGTATAGGTTACACGTCATTGTGCCATCGGGAAGGGGGCTCTATATCTATTTGCTGAGTGAATCTAATGGTCCTAACTTGTTAGACGAACCTTTGAAAGGCTTCATAGTGAACCCTGCCGACCTTCCTTGGAAGTGGGTCAAGAGATTAGCTACCTCGGGCGAAAGGGTAAATCATAACTCACAGTGAAAGTGTACAATCTCCGGAGAGTGTAAAACTAGTATATCAGTCGTGCTCATGGTCACGAGCAGCCTTGGAACCCTTATGGAATAGATGATGATACTGAGATGAAGATGCTCACTAATAATTACTATTTATGCTATTCATTATTCATGTTTACCTGATCATGTGTTTATATGGGCTTGTGAATAAACTTGTTGCCACCCTATTGCTAAAATCATGACTCATTAAAAGCTAATCGTAGTTAAACCAGTGTCAGCCTTTTGAGCCTCATAAACCTCATGTTATATTTGTTGAGTACGACATATACTTATGCTTGTTTTACTTTTTAAATCTTTGGAAAAAATCCCAGATGGGTATCAGATTGCTAGAGTTTGGAGAAATTATGCTTGTGATCAACCAGTCAGTTGTCCCTGTGGAATTGGAGTCTTCACCCGAAGATCGGAGTTGTCTTTCCGCTGTTTCCTATCTAAGGTTATATTCTTTATACTAAGTATATTATATATTGAGCATTGTCTATTGATATTACCCATATTTGGGCTCACATATGGTGCGTATCTAGTTTTGTTCTTAAAACCAGGTGCTATAGCCTAAAAGTGTACTTGCTAACTGTTATTCTGTGGAAGCTTTCAAAAATGCATATGGATTCAACATATAGGCTTGCAAAGACAAATCTGAATGAGAAAAGGTAAATGGACCTGAGGTAAAATCACTAGTGTATGAGAAGAAAGTGGGTCGACCACCAAAGTCTAGGAGGAAACAGCCACAAGAAGTTCAAGGAAAGAATGGACCAAGGTTGTCTAGGCATGGTGTGGTCATTCTTTGCAAGTACTGTTCAGATGCTAATCATAATTCTGGTGGCTGCAAGCTGAAGAAGATGGGTTTCAGTTCAGAGGAAGCAAAAAAATTAGTGGCCACAACACGTGCTACATTAGCACAGGAAGCTGGACAACAAGCTACACAGGCAACCAGAGACCAGTAGCCAGCACCAGAAGAGCAGCCACAAGAAGATCTCCCTATCAACCAAGAGCTAAGACAAGAAGGACAGGCTAAAACCGTGACACAAGCCGGCACAACACTAGTTAGTCAGATGCTGGGGGAGGTAATTTACAGAAACTGAATGTATATTAACAATGTTTGTGTTAGATTATGTGTTAACTAGTAATTTCATGTAGGACTCTCAATCCACATCACTGTCTCAGTCTCAAGGTTCACTGCCAGATTGTGTCTTCATAAGCTCTAATCAGCCTGTACCAAGACCTACACCACTGACGACATGCACAAAGGCAGGCAAGGCCGCTATAGCAAGGAAGAGGAAGTTAGGGTCCTTGTGTGGTTTGACTTCTTGGTGAAAGGCCCCTGTGTGGTTTTAGTAATTGAGTGATAACCTAGGTGGACTAATTATATTTATATGAGATACATAGGTGATTAGTCCACATGTACATTTGTGTGAGCAACATATGTCATGAAGGTGAAAATGGTTCGGAGATGTTGCAAAGCTCACACATGTGATGACGAAGGAGCTCATTGCACAGAGACATGACATTGAGTTATTTGATCAAGGTGGAGAAGATCAAGACATGACTTGGCTTGATGGACCGGTTGCAAGCATGAAGGGCAAGTCAGAGGCTTTAGAGCGATGGACTGCGTGGCGGTGAAGCTTGAGCAAGACTTGGCGCCGATGGACGAAGGCAACGGTGAAAAGCAAGTGAAGTCAAGATGGATGAACCAATATGATCATGTGATGATATGAAGTGTATCATATCATTGTTGACCGTGTTGGTGCATGTGTTGCATCGACATTGGTGGAGATGGAATGGAATGCGTAAGGCAAAGGTATAACCTAGGGCATTTCATTTCACTGGTCATAGGTGCGTAGAGAAGTTGATGACCGGGTTTAGGATAGATGGCCATACTATCAAGAGGGGTAAACTTGTTTGCATATCAGTCGTCTACTGCCACTCAAGTGATCTAACTTTGCATCATCGCTAGGATCAAGTGGCGTGGCAAGTTGAGTGGCTAATCCTTTGGAAAATGTTTGTGAAAAGCTAACACACATCTTGTATAGCCTTCATGTCCAATCTTCTAGCTCTAGCATGTTTGCTCCTTGATGGTGTAAGGTTCCAGTCCTTTTGTACTATCCTTCCAAAACTAGTAATGCTCATCTTGTCATTTGCTCTAAATGATTCAATGTACTTTGCAGCCAACCATTTTGTAGTACATCTCTTGAGCACCCACTCCTTCTAGCAATTGTGTACCCCATAGTAAGTCTTAACCATAAAAGAGTTGGTCCTTCTATCCAAAGAAGCATAAAGGTTCTATGGACAACCCTTAGCATAATGAGCCTTTAACCTTGTTTTCTCATTCCTTGGCATCTTAATTTCAACTCAATTCCTAACACTATACTCAGTGATGGCATCTCTAAGCTTCTAGACATCTGCAAACACTAAGCCAACATGAAAGGCTGGATTTTGCATATCCTCCTCACTGAAAGATAAAAACCTCAGTCTCACATCACCTTCCCCATCTGATTCTAGAAGGTCCAAACCTTCATCATCTGTATCCTCTTCATCACTTTCCTGTACAGGTCTAGATATCTCTAGTGCCTTCAGTTTGTTGCCTTTGGCTTTCTTGTGGTCTTTAACTTGTATATGAGAAGTTACAAGGTCATCAAATAGATATGCATCTCCCTCATCTGATGAGGCCATCACTCCTTTGGATGTACTCGCTGATCCTCCAACCGTCATGCAAGGTCCTATGACCCGGGCTCGAATGCGTCAACTCAATTTAGAGGTGAGCTCGTTCTTAAGCGATCCTTTTTATACTTTTGAGAATAGACTACTACCTAATGATGTTATCTTGCTTAGGAACATTGGAGAGGGTCATGAGGGACTTAGAGCAAGAGGTGGAGGCATTGATGACCAGCAAGGACCTTCAACAGAAACCGGAGGCCCAGTCCAACATGATTTTGAGTCTGCCTCGGCCTCTAGGACCAGTCTACCTTAAACTAGTCACCCAGGATGCATCCAGACTCTGTTTTTGACGATCCACATATGGATGGAAAGAAAATTTGATAAGGAAACCAATCCAAGTGGTCTCACATTAAAATCCCTTCAGAATCAACAGGAATCGTTGAGACAAGCCAGCATCCAGAATCTACCAGGGTGTTGCGACACCGTCTTTTGGTCCGATGGACCGTGTATCGTGTTTGGGCCCATTAGGGGGCACATCCAGGGGTCTTGCATGACCCTAGAGTCTTCATAAACAGCTACCACCCCTCCATTAGGGTTTGGGTTTTGCTTAGATTAATCTGTCAAGAATAGTTTCGCCGTTCATCGGTTTGTGAGACCCCAACTTCATGATATTAATCATTCATCTATAATTTGGTTGCTTTCTTTCTTGTTCTTGCTTGTGTTCTTCATTGCGCAGGCAAGGATTAGCCTTCTTGGTGAGGTCAACTAGATACGTGTCTTGGTTGATAACCAGAGGAGTTATGGTGCTAAGATTGCAGGGTTCGATCTTTCGATCTGAAGCCGGATCGGTGTGTCATTCTCTACCACAACAATAGTTACCTGTGCCTGACGGAAGATCGGGATCCCCGTTCCCATTAAGTGGTAATCAGAGCTAAGGTATATCATCAGGTTCACATTTATCTCCTAGTTTTGAGTGTTTCGCATTCGTCCCATAGTCCAGTGCCATTTTTTTCCTGTCCTAGAACCTTCCGTGCCATAGCCTTTGCATATTTTAGTTTTAGAGTCCGTCGTGTTGAGTTTGTGTCCTGGTCAAGGTCTTGTTCCTGGTTAGGTCATGTTAGAGTCCAGTTCATGTGTTTTCCTCCATCATTTCCATCAAATCCTTGCTGCCGTGACCAATTTTGTGCGCATTGTTCCCGTTTTATCCTCTAATTCGGAGTTCGTTCTTAAAACTAGTCTAGTTTTCACATATGAACTCGGATTTCGACGTTCCATATATCAAAATTGATCAAATTTTTTTTTTGGATCCGTCCATCCCTTGTTTTGTTAGGGTCAGAAAATTTTAATTTGGTCAAAAACTGGTCACAAGATCCTCTTTTCGTGGTCACAAGCTTTTTGTCAATTTTGAGCACGTCTTCTGAAATTTTCACAGGCCACACCTTTCACTTGTTTAAGCTCATATTTTCTGTGGTTACTTCTTTTGTGCTCCTAAGTGAATAAAAATAAAAAGAAAAGGTCAAAATTTTCCAAAAAAACAACGACAACCCAAAAAAATAGAAAAAATAGATGGGCAAAAGAGGAACAATGTCTAGAGGAGCACATAGAGAAGGCCAAAGTGAGTTGTGTTAGCGTGTGCTGTCTGATTCCTTATTTGTGTTGCTCTTGCTATCCACCATACTTGTTTTTCACACCCCTGTCACCTTTCTAGCCACCATACTTGTTTGTCACACACCTGACACTTGGAACATTTTAGACCAACAACGAGAACAAGTACTTTGGACTATAATTCAGCATTACTTTCTGTTACTGACTTGTGTGCCAAATATACATATTATTCTTTATGTGCCTTCCAAGCTCCACAAACTCTTTAGATCTATATAGAAAAAGGGTCTTGCAATCTCGGTACCACTGCCTCACAAGTATCACGAACCAACCGCTGGTTGTACCGCCCACTACTTGCGTTGGTAAGAACTTTGTAAGAGCTTGGTAAGATGCTTCCACTTGCTGTGAAAAGTGACACCACTGCAACCACGTAGTCATTTGGTAGGGATAACTTTCACCGTTTGTTCCTATTTTTTTGTGTTTACAATGGCAGGAGGTGATAAGACTGGAGATAACAGTCCTAAGGATTTCAACGAGTGTGTCAGCCAAGAGCATCTGCAAGCTGCTGTAGATAATGCCCAAAAAGGATGAATGAGGCCATCAGGAAGGCCGTCACTAGCGCACTCATTGAACTCAACATTGGCCACAACATGGAGAGATTGGACAAATTAATTTCCACGCTAACTGACAAGGTTACTGAGTTGGAAACCTTGGTGGCGGTCAACAACGATGTCTCTGGCAGCAACACCGATGGTCTCTTGCCAGAAGACACGGTGCATGATGCCACTGGAAACATAGATCGAGCAGCCTTCTAACAAGCAAGATTACAACAACGTCTTCTCCGCAACACGACAGGTATAGGTGGTGTCCACCACCATCAAGGTAATAATCATCGTGTGCCTGATGATACTTATGCTAAGAATAAGTTCACAATACCATCTTTTTCGGGTCATTATGATGCTGAGGGATATCTTGATTGGGAGATGACGGTAGAACAAAAGTTTAGTGCCCACCTTGTGCCTGAGCATCATAGAGTTCGACAAACTACTAGTGAGTTTAAAGACTTTACCATTATTTGGTGGAATGGGCTAGCTGCATAGGATGCTTTACCTAGTACGTGGGAAGAACTTAAAATAGCTATGCGTGATTGTTTTGTTCCTCCTTCTTATCATAGAGACTTGCGTAAGAAATTGATGCATTTAGAACAAGGAGAGAAATTTGTACAGGATTACTATGGTGAGCTCCAAAAGGGATTGATGCGATGTAGTGTTGTGGAGGGCAACGAAGATTCCATTTGTCGTTTTTATTTGGGTTTGAGGCGCGAGATTCAAGACATTGTTGATTATAAAGAATTTAACATTGTCAACCAGTTATTTTAGTTTGCTATGCTTGTAGAAAAGGAATTGTAGGGGCGTGAACAGTAGAGCAAGAGCAAGGTCAGCACCACATACACGCCACACTCGGCACCATCTTCGGGGCTGACCAAGCCAACCACTTTTTGGGCACCTCCACCAGCGAGCAAGCGACCAACAACCTCTAAAGTTACCGCTACACCTAAGGCACCTCCCGCACGACCTTCAGATTTAGGTAAAAATTCTTTGCAGGTGCCTGCCAAGAGTGCCTCGTCTGTTGCATCGATGGGATGCACTTCGGGCATTTAGTGCCACTGCTACCATGGAATTAGCCATGTGTAGAAGGACTGCCCAAGTCAGCGGGCATACATTGCTACAGAAGATGGCTACATCAGCACCTCTGACATTAGAGATGAAGAAGACAAAGACACAAATGCGGAGGGCGGCGAAGTCCTTGGTGGCAAGGACACGGCGGCCTATAGGAGCATCATTGTACAACGGGTGCTCAACTCACAAGTCCAGCAACCTGAGAAGATACAACGCCATTACTTGTTCTAGATTTTCTTCATCATCAGCAATCGTTGAGCACGTGTCATTATTGATGGAGGTAGCTACAATAATTTGGTGAGTTCTGATTTGGTCAAGAAGCTTGGCTTGACCACATGCCTGCACCCACGTCCATACCATATTCAGTGGCTAAAGGATTCTAGAAAAGCAAAGGTAACACAAACTTGTAGAGTTTCATTTTCCATTGGTTCTTATGCTGATTCTATTGATTGTGATGTGGTACCTATGCAAGCCTGTTCACTTTTATTGGGTCATCCTTGGGAACATGATAATGATACTACACACCATGGTAGAAGTAATAAATACACCTTTGTGCATAAAGAAAAGAAAATTACTTTGGTACCTTTGACCCCTGCTCAAATTGTACAAGCTGATAGAGAACGTGCTGCTAGTTTGAATGATGTTTAATCTAAAAATCAGCAAGTTGCTAATTCTATTCTCCCACCTAAAAATGATAAGTCTACATCTATTTCTAAGGCTGAGGGGATTAAATTGAAGGGTGGTGTTATGCTTGCAACAAAATGTGACTTTGCTGAAATTTCTGATGATGATATTTGCTATGCTTTGGTATGCAAACGAGCTATGTTTTCGCTTGATGATATTGTTAGCTCGGCGCCTCCTGCTATCACTAACCTTTTGCAGGAGTATGAGAATATTTTTCTAGCTGAGATACCCCCGTGGCTGCCACCTATGAGAGGGATAGAGCATCAAATCGACTTGATTCCGGGAGCAACCCTGCCCAACCGTGCTGCCTATCGAACCAATCCTGAGGAGACTAAGGAAATTCAATGACAAGTCCAAGACCTTTTGGACCATGGGTATGTACGTGAAAGCCTTAGTCCTTGTGCCGTTCCTGTACTTTTGGTTCCTAAGAAAGATGTAACTTGGCGTATGTGTGTTGATTGTAGAGCCATCAATAATATTACTATTTGGTATCATCATCCTATTCCTAGGCTAGACGACATGCTTGATGAGTTGTGTGGTTCTATAATTTTCACCAAGATTGACTTGCGAAGTGGCTACCATCAAATTAGAATGAAACTTGGAGATGAATGGAAATCTGCGTTTAAAACCAAATTCGGGTTGTATGAGTGGTTAGTAATGCCTTTTGGTTTGACAAATGCACCTAGCACTTTCATGCGTTTAATGAATGAGGTTTTAAGAGCTTTCATTGGTCGTTTTGTGGTAGTTTACTTTGATGATATATTAATTTACAGCAAGTCTTTTGTTGAACATATGGATCACTTATGTGCTGTTTTTAATGCTTTATGTGCTGCACGTTTATTTGATAACCTCATGGATCTAGTTTCTTTTCTTGGCTATGTTGTAACTCCATAGGGAATTGAGGTGGACGAGATGAAAATTGAAGCCATAAAGAGCTGGCCGGTTCCCCAAACCGTCACACAGGTGAGGAGTTTTCTTGGTCTTGCAGGATTCTACCGCTGCTTTGTCAAAGATTTCAGCACCATTGCTGCCCCGTTGCATGAGTTAACGAAGAAAGGTGTGGTGTTCCATTGGGGAAAGGCACATGAGGAGTCCTTTGACACTTTGAAGGACAAGCTCACACATGCACCATTGCTACAACTTTCAAACTTTGGTAAGACTTTTGAGCTAGAATGTGATGCTAGTGGAGTTGGCATTGGGGGTGTTTTGATGCAAGATGGTAAACCCATTGCTTACTTTAGTGAAAAATTGCATGGTCCTATTCTAAATTATTCCACATATGATAAGGAATTGTATGCACTTGTTCATTCTTTAGAGACGTGGCGTCATTATTTGTAGCCTAAAGAATTTGTTATTCATTCTAATCATGAATCACTTAAGTATCTTCGCTCTCAACATAATCTGAATCTTATGCATGCTAAATGGGTTGAATTTATTGAATCTTTTCCTTATATTATCAAACACAAGAAAGGGAAGGATAATGTGATTGCTAATGCTTTGTCTAGACGATATACATTGCTATCCCAACTTGATTGTCGGATTTTTGGGCTTGAATCAGTAAAAGAACAATATGCGCTTGATCCTGATTTTAAGGACGTGTTGCTAAATTGTAGAGAGGGACGTACATGGAATAAGTTTATGATCAATGATGGATTTTTGTTTAGAGCTAACCGTCTATGCATTCCAGTTGGCTCCGTTCGTCTTTTGTTGTTACAGGAGGCACATGGAGGCGGATTGATGGGACATTTTGGAGCCAAGAAGACAGAGAAGGTGCTGTCCACACATTCCTTTTGGCCTAGGATGAGGCGAGATGTAGAACGGTACGTGGCTCGGTGCACCACATGTCAAAAAGGTAAGTCACGGTTGAACCCACATAGTTTGTATATGCCTCTTCCTGTTCCTTCTACTCCTTGGGCTGATATATCTATGGATTTTGTGTTGGGTTTGCCAAGGACTAAGAGGGGGAGGGATAATATTTTTGTGGTGGTTGATCGTTTTTCTAAGATGGCACATTTTATTCCTTGTTATAAGAGCGACGATGCTGTTCATATTGCTGATCTTTTCTTTCAAGAAATCATTTGCTTGCATGGTATGTCTTCTACTATTGGTTCCGATCGCGGTGCAAAATTCTTGTGTCATTTTTGGCGCACTTTGTGGAATAAATTGGGGACCAAGCTGCTGTTTTCTACAACATGTCATCCCCAAACTGATGGTCAAACTGAGGTAGTGAAATGAACATTGTCCACCATGTTGAGAGCAATTTTCAAGCGCAATTTGAAGATGTGGGAAGAATGTTTGCTACATGTGGAGTTTGCATATAACAGAGCGGAATATTCCACCACCAAGGTAAGTCCTTTTCAGGTAGTGTATGGTTTTAACCCTCGCGCTCCTATTGATCTTTTGCCTTTACCTGCCACTAAAAGAACATATAGTGATGCTAGAGAGCATGCTGATTTCATTCGTAAGTTGCATGAAACAACTACAGCAAATATTGAAAGAATGAATAAAAAGTATAGAATTGCTGGTAGTAAAGGTAGAAAAGAAATTAAACTTGAACCGGGTGATTTGGTTTGGTTACATTTGAGAAAAGATTGATTTCCTGAGCTGCGTAAGTCTAAATTAATGCCAAGAGCAGCTGGTCCTTATAAGATAATTGAGAAAATAAATGATAATGCCTACAAACTTGAGTTGCCACCTGAGTTCGGGGTTAGTCCCACCTTTAACATTGCAGATTTGAAGCCTTATTTGGGAGAAGAAGATGAGCTTGAGTTGAGGACGATTCAGTTTCAAGAGGGGGAGGATGATGAGACCATCACTCCTTCGGATGTACCCACTGATCCTCCAACCGTCATGCAAGGTCCTATGACCCGGGCTCGAATGCGTCAACTCAATTTAGAGGTGAGCTCATTCTTAAGCGATCCTTTTCATACTTTTGAGAATAGACTACTACCTAATAATGTTACCTTGCTTAGGAACATTGGAGAGGGTCATGAGGGACTTAGAGGAAGAGGTGGAGGCATTGATGACCAGTAAGGACATTCAATAGAAACCGGAGGCCCAGTCCAACATGATTTCGAGTCTGCCTCGGCCTCCAGGACCAGTCTGCCTTAAACTGGTCACCCAGGACGCATCCGGACTCCGTTTTTGACGATCCACATATGGTTGGAAAGCTAATTTGATAAGAAAGCCAATATAAGTGGTATCATGTCAAAAGCCCTTCAGAATCAACAGAAATCGTCGAAACAAGTCAGCATCCAAAATCTACCTAGGTGCTGCGACACCGTCTTTTGGTCCGGTGGACCGTGTATCGTGTTTGGGCCCATTAGGGGGCGCGTCCAGGGGTCTTGCATGACCCTAGAGTCTTCATAAACAGCCGCCACCCCTCCATTAGGGTTTGGGTTTTGCTTAGATTAATCTGTCAAGAACAGTTTCGCCGTTCATCGGTTTGTGAGACCCCAACTTCGTGATATTAATCATCCATCTATAAATTGGTTGTCTTCTTTCTTGTTCTTGCTTGTGTTCTTCGTTGCGTAGGCAAGGATTAGCCTTCTTGGCGAGGTCAACTAGATACGTGTCTCGGTTGATAACCAGAGGAGTTGTGGTGCTAAGATTGTAGGGTTCGATCTTTCGATCTAAAGCCGGATCGGTGTATCATTCTCCGCCACAATGATAGTTACCTGTACCTGACGAAAGATCGGGATCCCCATTCCCATTATCTTCTATCTCATTATCACTGTCCCATAGCACATCATCTTCACTGTCAATAGCTTGATCCACCCTTATGTTATCCAAATTTGTGTAGAAAATAGGCAACTTTTCTTTAGGTTTCTTCTCCACATTCTGCACTTTGCTTGGGCTGATGACCTTTGGCAATCCAGTCACTGGATTTGCAACAACATCATCCCAATCAACTTCCCTGAATATATCCTCATGAACAAAATATACTATCAGATTTTTGACATCCTCTGCACATGTTGCCATTACATTGGTGTCAGTATCTGAAACTATGAGACGAAGACCATCTTCTAATGTCTTCCCTGGTAGCAGCTAATGTACCTTCAAGTCTTCATTGCTCCGGTAGCCTAGCTGCTATGCAAAGTTCGAAAACCACAAAGGAGAGAATGTATCTGCCTCTACATGATCAAACCATGACACCCTTTCATCGATGTATGATTTAAGATGCCCCGAACCAACGAAAAAACCACCATGGTGAATCTCGATTGTGAATTTGTCTCTACAACCACCTACAGATTGAACAAGAAATAGACCAAATAAGGTGCCCTGCAGTGAAGAACAAAAATGACGAAATCCTAAACTTTTATTCTAAATCGACGACCAGACATGGCAAAGGCTTGCCTTTCTACCTCATGTGCAACATCTTAGCCTACCAAATCCAACGATTCGATGAGAGGAGGCACCGATCAAACTCGCCGTACATAGGGGGAGGTGCCCCTTTCGCCCGCAACGTCGCAGCCATCCTTCGATCTTGCGACGGAAGACGGCTCCAGTGTGATTGCTTCCTTCCAACATCTCCTGCTCCTAGCACGGACAGCCCCAACTCGCCACCGATCCTCCAGCCGCATCCCCCTCGATGCCCTCGCCGCTCTCCGCCGAGGAGCACGAACAGACAGGAACGGACGGAGAATAGTTTGGGGAGGGGGCTGATTTGTTTGACGTAAAGGAGGGGCTAATTGCAATACGAGATGACGGTGTCCACGGGGTCAGCAGGGAATTAGGCCTAAACTACACAAAACCATAGATTATGGACTTAAATAGTTGTTTTGAGAGTTCATGGACTGGCTTGACACACCCCCAACAAGTTTAGGGGCCGGCCATGCACTTTGCTCAAACAAAAATGTCAAGCTTTTGCTTGTAATAAAACGCAGCAGCCATTACGTAGGTTTCAAGAAACACTTTGGGCCGGCCGGACAACACAGCAACCAATCGATTAACGGACGACCGGAAAAAGCAACTCCACGTTCTCGATAATAGACTTACCAGTGAACCTACCAATTAATAATGAATGCAGGAGCACCACTTTCCGTCTCCATGTAAATTTAATTTGTTAGTCAATTAAAGTTTTGTTTGGTTTAATTGCTGAACGAACGAACTGCAATCTCATTCATTCTAGATAAGGTGGTGACCGTATTTCTCAAACTTATTAACTTGTGAGTAAGGACGTAAAGTGAGCATCGGCTAATGGTGTTTTTTGAGGGTTGGCTAACTTAATTCATTTCTCCCTCTAAATTAATTAATTACGTGGTATGCCGTTCTAGTTCATCTTCTATACCTACATAGGAGAACCACACTAGCAGAATTCTCTACAATTTGGTGAAGCCACGTCACCAAGAACAGCATCTCTCCACCCTATGCTTAGCATGCATGGCTGTGGAAATATGCATTGTGTGGGAGGAAATGGGAAGGCATATATAGCCCCATCCCATGCATAGGTGTGGATCGGCAATTCACACCCATGGTTAATACTAGAACGGAACAAATGCACTTACTTAGAAGGGCCCTACTTAGAAACATCCCTCAGGTACTCAGGCAATGCTTTTACCAAGATTTTTACACTTCTGACCGTGGTACGGTAGACGACACATTTGATGACCATGCTACCTTAGATGAGTCTTGTGGGCAAAGAGAGCAAGTACTTTAATTTATTGCTAGCTTAAAGCCTTAAACTAGGTAGGGCTACAATCATTTTGGATGAGTTGCAAAACACACCAGGCAGGTGCTTGCCTCAACCACAGACCGCAGTATGCACTTCTCTTCTATCTTGCAAAGCTAGTTCATTTGCTACTTGCATTACACTCTCTCTGCACCTGTTCCACCGTCCAATCAACAAGCATGTGTGAGATCTGCGGTGCCTTCAATTTCCAACCCAGCATTTGGAGGAGCGGCGCAACAATTCGTCTCGCCGCAACTCGCAAGTTGACTAAAGATGTAGTGTGTCCCAACGTGGGAGCACGCTGAAGATGATCGTAACATGGCCAGGACATTGTTCCTGATGCTACTCATTCCGAGCAAGTTGCAAGGAATGAACACCGTGAGGTAAATGAGTTGTGTGTGTGTGTTGCATGCGTATAGTATATCGTGGGCCTCGTGAGCATGCCATGTTATTTTTAGTAACAAGTAGGGTGGGTGGGTGTGTGGGTGGGGGGGGGGGGGGACGGGCTTGTGCCTTGTGTGCTCATGGGACTCCTTGTTGGCAGGGGGTGCATATGGTGATATATATTGGCCCTTGCCTAATGAAATTTCGTCTTATCAATTTTAGTGTACAATTGAACATATTGAAATGATAAACATTATCCACTAGCTGTAGTTACAAAATTTGGGACACTCGGAATATAACGCGGCCAGCAAATTGATCATTTGATTCATATGTTTTGTTGAGCGTCCCCAGTTTCAAGGTGCTTCAAGCAACACGGTCATTTTGGATCCATGTATGCTGCCATGAGCACCAATATTCCATGTTGTTCAATACATTTGTTTTCATGGTGCCATTGATATGTTTACACTGTATTTCGTAATTCCTCTGTTTCTTTGTTTTCTAGCATTTCTTGTGATGATTAACATACGGTTTGTAATTAGTAACAATGTAACAATAAAACAAGATTGACACGACCTCTCCTTGCCCTCCAATTTCTTATGAATTCGATGTTGGTCATTTGGCTAAAATGCATCTTGTACGTTACATTTATTCAACATCTAAATTATTATGAGCATATCTTGTACCATTGATATGACATAAATTAGCTAGCCCGACTATAGGCTAGTTATAATAAAGCTATATATATTCAGATAACATTTAGAGGTTACTTTAAGTTACTGTTCAGCATAACGACCGAGGCAAGTAATTAATTAGCAAATTGAATTCAATGGTTATTGTTGCTAATGATGATAGAGAATAAAATGGATGGTTAGATATTGTATTGGTGCTGGTCATTTAGCTAAGAGATGCATCCTGCTGTCTTTCGGATATGTTACATTTACTCTACATCGAAGATTATTATGAACGTATCTTGTACCTTTGATATGACATAAGTTAGCGAATCCGACTATAGGCTAGTTATGACAAAGCTATATAGTATATGACCAGGATCTCGGTCCATGAGAAGCTGTGAGATGCTTCATTTCTAAGGATTATTTCTCTGCAAAGGCATATGAAACACTCGACATATATAAATGTCATACACAATCAATATGTCCTTGGTACAATAGTTTCTCTAGTTATACATTGAGCAATATTTAACCCCTAATTAAATGCTTCGAAAGAAAAAAAAAGCTTGTATTATTTCATTAAATAGGGGTATGGATGATCATTTCACATTAATTTTCACTTAAAATTCAAACTAAATTTGTCTTGCTCTATGCACATGGTGTACCATGGACAAGTATTGCAAAACGGAGAAGTTGCAATCTTCTACCCAGGAGCAACCCAAATAAAGTGGTTGTGATTGAAACTCCTTGTCTATGACGACATAAAGTGGTGTCACCCAAATGACCCATACCTAGACGCCACCTACAACTTAAATATCGAGGGTTCTGAAAAAATCAGGTTTCCCAAAAATACATTAATGAATAGTTATTCAAATGTCCTAACTCTTCGGTAGGAGATATGGTCTTTATAAGGCCGGTCTCAATGGGAGTTTCACAGGGATGTCATGCACATTTAATGTGGTGACACATCAGCAGTAAAGGAATTTTTGCATGAAATGGGGAGGAGAGAGAAGGAGAAAGTTTCATCTCGGTGAAACGAGGTCGCACTGTTTCCAAAGTCTTGGTATTCGCGTGAAACCAGCGTTGAGGAAGATCGTTTCATCATCCCTGATCCCGTGCGCGCGCGGAGCTAGCCACCATCGTCCCCATCCTCCCGCGCTGCCGAGGATTCTTCCCTCCCTGTACCATCCAGCTCCCACCCCGTCTGCATGCGCAAACCCACCCTGTCCGCCGTCCGCATCCGCCGTCCGCCATCCCTAGGGTTTAGCGCCAGTGAGCCGCCATGGATCCGCCGCCGGCAAAGCGAGCCGCCACGGATTCGCCGCCGGCAAAGGAATCCGGGCGACGCCTTCCCGGTAGAGGAGGGAACGCTCGCCAACATCGGCTCGGCATGAAGAATGCCGCCGTGCCTGCGCCACCACTGGTTCCGCCGCCGGCGCCGTCGATTTCGTCCCCAGCTGCGCCGACTGCAACGCCAGCCGCGACGACCCCCACCCCTGCTGCGTCGACTGTCGGCCCTACTATGCCTAGCTCCTCCTCTACTACGCCGACATCCATTGTGCCGCCATGGACACCGCAAGGAGCAGGATGGGGCGCCATTCCCCCAAATTTGGCATCTGCAAACCAACAATGCCCAAATTCATGGTAACCGTTTGATTTCAATCTGTGCAACTAGTTCATTCTTTCTAAATTTTGTACCAATCTTTCTTTATTTATCTGTGCAACTAGTTCATTCTTTCCATCTGCAAACCAACAATGCCCAATCTTTCTTTATTGTGACTAGGCCAAGCAAACATTTTTTCTGAATTCTGTACCTAATACATAACCAAGTAGCAGTACTTTCATTGTTGGCGACAAGAGCCATCCAAGGACAAGAGAAACATATGGAAATCTCCATGCATTTTGTAGTCAAAACTTTATCCTGACCAACAGTCCAACACATGTTCAGGATCTATCCGCCAGGTGGTTTTCTAAATATGATTAATCAACAAGTCCAAGGAGAAAATTTTCATTTGGTTGGTCACACTATGACCTTCAATCCAATGTCTCCACCACCACCACCAAATGCGTATGGAACAGGAACTTCCCAACGTGTGAAACAAGGCTCTTCAATAAACAATACGGTGCATATTGACATTGACAAAGAGGAAACCAATGAGGCAAAAAGGTGAGGAAAGAAAAGATTTTGGACTCATGATGAGGAAACAAGACTGGTAATCACAGATTGCAGTGCAGAACTTTGAGGTAACTTATGCATCTTTCACATCTCTACGCCGTCTCTTTTCCTTACCTCTTGTATTCACTATTTTTTTATGTTCTCCAAAGATGTCTGAGGAAAATGACAACCCTGATGGAAGCCAACATCCTCTATCCTCGTTGGATGAATTCCTTGCTGAGGGTCAAATCATAGATGATGTTCTCAATCAAGCTACGGTGCTCATGCAGTCCACCATGGAAAGTCTTCAAAAAGATGCTACTGATCATCGATTCAATCTGAGGAAGCACATCAAGAGGCCACGAGAGGAAGCACATCAAAAACTAGTGAATGATTATTTCTCAGAAAATCCTCTTTATCATTCCAATATTTTTCGTCGAAGATTTCGTATGTCTAGGCCACTTTTCCTTCGCATTGTTGAGGCATTAGGCCAATGGTCTGATTATTTTACTCAAAGAGTGGATGCTGTTAATCGGCAAGGGCTCAGTCCACTACAAAAATGTACTGCAGCTATTCGACAATTGGCTACTGGTAGTGGTGCAGATGAACTAGATGAGTACTTGAAGATAGGAGAGACTACAACAATGGAGGCGTTGAAGAATTTTGTGAAAGGTGTTAGAGAAGTATTTGGTGAGAGACACCTGAGGCGCCCCACTATGGAAGATAATGAACGTCTACTCAAACTTAGTGAGAAACGAGGTTTTCCTGGTATGTTTGGCAGCATTGACTGCATGCATTGGCAATGGGAAAGATGCCCAAATGCATGGAAGGGTCGGTTCACTCGGGGTGATCAGAAAGTGCCGACGCTGATACTTGAGGCTGTGGCATCACATGATCTTTGGATTTGGCATGCGTTCTTTGGAGTAGCGGGTTCTAACAATGATATTAATGTTTTGAACCAATCCACTGTCTTTATCAATGAGCTAAAAGGACAAGCTCCTAGAGTCCGGTACATGGTAAATGGGAATCAACACAACATTGGGTATTTTCTTGCTGATGGAATATACCCTGAATGGGCAGTGTTTGTTAAGTCAATACGACTCCCTATCACTGACAACGAGAAGTTGTATGCACAGGAACAAGAAGGGGCAAGAAAGGATATCGAGAGAGCCTTTGGTGTATTGCAGCGGCGATTTTGCATCTTAAAACGACCAGCTCGTCTATATGACCGAGCTGTACTCCGTGATGTCGTGCTAGCTTGCATCATACTTCACAATATGATAGTTGAAGATGAGAAGGAACAAGACATTATTGAAGAAAATCTAGATCTAAATGTGCCTCCTAGTTCATCAACGGTTCAAGAACCGGAATTCTCTCCAGATCAGAATGTTCCATTAGAGAGAGCTTTAGAAAAAAGACACTTCTATTCAAGATAAATCGGCTCATCGCCGACTTAAGAATGATTTGGTTGAACATATTTGGAATAAGTTTGGTGGACGTGCACATATATCTGGTACTGGTGACTATCTTATGCATTAAGAATTGTAATCTATTGTAGTTAGTTATAAAGCTTAAGAATTTAACTACTTCATCTGTGATCTGATCATGCACTGTTTTTTGTGAAGCCTAAGAGCTCATGCTGAACATTTTTTTCTTTCTACAGGCTGAAACCAAGGCTGAAGGCAAATCTGAAACCAAGGCTGAAGGCAATCTGATCCTGCAGTACTGAACGTATGGGGTGCAGAGAAGAACCAGTGAGAGGCCGTGTGCAAGGCTGATGGCTATCTGAACTTTTTTTATCTATATGTCTTAGTTTACTATCTAAGTTCCAGTCATATGCTCTAGTTATCTCTGAACAAGGTTGAATGCTGTTGTTCCGTTTATCTGGCCGTGTGCAATGCTCTAGTTATGAGAGTGCAATGCAAAGAACTAGGCACATGTGCTTCATGTAGCCATGTAGGCAAGGGAAACATTGGGAACCACAATATTTGATCATCTCCAGGGCCTTGTTGATCATCTCCCGGAGGGTGTAGCAAGTCTGCCCTGATAGTCTCAACTTGATACACGCATGTTCAAGCTTCAAAAAGTACATCTTCTTCTCGGTGCCAGTCTCTGTAACACCCTAAATTTTTCATATTTTTGAAATAGGAGAAAATTGGTTAATTAAGCATTTTGTGGGAACTTAAACCTAGGAAAAATAATAAACTTTATTAAATTAAATCAAATGTAGGTTCACAATCATGTGTGTGCATCCATGCCGCTGCATGTTTTTTTTTGTATTGCTTGATTTGAAATCAGATTCCAAGTTGAATTGAATTTGCATTCGAAAGTGATTTTGAAATTTGTTTTGCAAAAATTGGAAACTGAATTCCCCATCCTCCTTTCTCCTTTCGGCCCAGCTGGTCATTTGGTTTTTCCCCATTCGGGCCAAACCCAGCAAGTCGACCTGCTTCTACCGTGGCCATTTCCTCCCTGCGCCGGCCTGCTTCGCTTATTTCCTGCAGTGGCCCACTCGGCCTTGCTCCAGCGCTGGCCTTCCTCTCCTTTTCCTTCCGCTTGGACCGTAGCCCAGCTTGCTTTGCGCGCCACACCGCAGCAGGCCCAGCTTCGCTGGCCCAGCCGAACGTCCGCCCACGCCCCTCTTCCTCTCGCCCGTAGACCCGCGCGCCTTCTTTCCGCCGCTGACAGCCCTGGTCCACAGGTCAGGGGCTTCTCCTTCCTCTTGCTCGTAACCCGGTCGGACACTGCGCCGACACCGTGTCCGCCTCCGCCACGAGCCGCGGGTGCCGTGCCGCCCAAGAACCCGCCCCATAAATAGCGCCCGCGCCTCCTCTGCCTCCTATCTCGTCCGCCGCACGGTTTTTCTCACCCAAGCAAGCCGCAGCCGCACCTCGCTCTAGCACCGCCGCGACAGCCGCCAGCCACCGAGCGTCATGCCGTCGTCGCTGCTTCCCGCTCGCCTCTTTTGGTTCGGGTGAGTTTCCCACTCCCTCCTCTACCCTCCTGTACTTTTCTTTCGTCTAATCATGCGCTGGAGGCCGAGAACCGCGTGCTCCAGCAAGCCGGCAATGGCGCCGCTGGCACTGTTCCAGCCGACTTCTTTCTCTCTCCCCGCCAGATCCAATCTAGACCGTCCATCTCTAATCCGACGGCCTTTAATCCAAGATACCCCTTCGCTGCCAGTTTTTCAAATACGCCCTTACAATTATTTCAGATTTAACCTGCAGTCCAAAGCGTGTTTTCAAGATTCTGTTTTATCCTTTTGAAAGCGTATTTTGGTTCAGTTATATTGAAATACGTTTTCAGCTATTTACAGTTTTGCCATTCAACTTGTTTTAGCCATAAAATCTTCGTTTTAACTCTGATTTGACCCGTTCAAGTTGCGTTAGGTTCATAATTAAGTAATCTACATGTTTATGCTACTGTAAAGTAGGTTTCCAACTTTTAAAATTCAAGCTTAGATTTAATCTATTGTTTCCCTATAGGGAATCTTGTTTAATTCATAACTTTTCCGTTTTAGCTCCGATTTTTATGATCTTCGCGTCTATGTGCTCATAGCGAGACGTATATTTGTTTTCCAAACTTTTCATCTTGATTCCATGTTGTTGGTGTACTGTTCTAATCTATAGCTTTGTTTGCTTTTCATGATTGCTCCTGGATGCTTGTATGTTGCTGTGGTTATCGAGTATAGACGGTGAGCAGTTCGTGGGAGATCAAGGGTACGACTTTGACGAGTAGGACCAGTAGGAGTACCTTGCTCAAGGCAAGTATAGCATGGGATCATCCTTGTTTCCTATTCACTTTAATTCATTAAATTCATGTTGCATGTGTCGCCTTGATAGGGATTCCCTAGAATTGAACTGTTACCTTGTTACCTACGGGTTATGCATTTGGGTAGCTTTGCTAGAGCTCAATTAAACCATGATCTTGTAACTTGACTAATGGTATATGCAATAAACATTAAAATATGACTTTTTAGCAACATGGAAACAGGGGACTGGAGTGTTTAGCTACTTTCTAAATGCTTCAGATTCCTCTCCCTAAGGACTTATCTGTAAGTGATCATCCAGGACTTATAGTACAACTGTGGGGGCTACATGGCTCTAGCTTTAGCTCAGTATGAGGACCTTTTCTAGCTTGTTAGTGGTTACCTTTATGGCGTAAGAGGGGTGTGTTCCGGGTTGGATATAGTGCGGCCTCTGTCCGTCAGTGTATATGTTGCGCGTCATTGTACCTGTCGGAAGAGGAGCTCTACATTCGTAGGCCACAGAAACCTAGCGGCCCTAACTTGTTAGATGAACCTTTGAAAGGCTTCATAGTGACCCCTGCCTGCTCACTTTGGAAGTGTTTTGGGAGTAATTAATCCGGGCATATGGGTATCATGACTTATAGTGAAAGTGTACAACCTCTGCAGAGTGTAAAACTAGTATATCAGTCGTGCTCACGGTCACGAGCGGCCTTGGAACATTACGGAATAGATGAACACTAAGTATTACCTGTTTATGCTATTCATTATTCATGTTTACATTTGATCATGTGTTTTGCATTGGGAATTGAAACAACTTGTTGCTACTCTTAAGCTAAAATTGTGACAATTAAAAGCTGAACGCTATTAAACTTGTGTCAAGCTTTTTGAGCCTCATGAACCCCGTGTTACACTTGTTGAGTACGACATGTACTTACGCTTGTTTATTTTCATTATTTGGATAAAAATCCCGGATGGGTAACAGATGACTATGGGTATGATGATTTTCCTGAGGACTACTAGACTTGTGGTCAACTAGTCGACATCCCTGTGAAATGGAGCTTCCGCGAGAGATCTTTTATTATTTCCGCTATATCTATGTGATAACTCTGTCTTATTCGTGATGTAATAAACACTTGTGATGATGCTATTTATAATTTGTCAGCTTATGTGTGTGACTGATCTCTGGACGCACATAAGATTTTGCACTCCATTTTATCCCTAAAATTGGGTGTGACAGTCTCCTACAGGGCGTAGCGCATTAGTGGAGTACTCGTGGATGACCTTCTGCCAGCCCTAAGTGATGTTGCAAAATTCCTCCACCTTCGCGTCCATCACACCCGTAGGAACATGGTGCTCACGGAAAGCCTAAGTGAACTCCTCCCACGTGATGTGAGCCAGGTCTGGGTGAGCGAGTGTCGCTAAAGCTGTGCCACCAAGCGCGAGCAGATCCCGTGAGCTGGTGAGAAGCGACTCCCACGTACTCGTCCTCCGTGCAGGTGGTCAGGTCAAGCTTCAAAGATATCATGGAAATGATTACAATCATTCTACTGTGCAAGAGTTGGCTTCTTTTGTGTCATTTTTCGGTTGCATGGTCCAATAGGGATACAAACATTTCTTTCTGCAGCTAAGAAGCCTACAGTTACAATTATCAGTTTTTTCTTCCCCCCTTGTTTATCTATATGTAAGGATACTCCCCCAATTAATTTTATAAAAATAATAACCACCAACGTGCAGCAAAAAAAAAAAAAAAAAAAAAACAGGGCACAACCCATTCTGCAAATCGATATGGAATTCTAACAAATATGTGGAATGTGATTTTAGCTTTAATTAGGACCAACAATGGTGTATAGGACAATGCAAAACTTAAAAATGTATAACCTGGAACCCGTGTTGTCCCAAACCTCTTATCTCGATAAAGAAGCGTTGATTAAAACTCTGTTCCGCACTTCATAACCCACTCTTTGTCCGGCTATATAAGTTCCTTTTTCTACTAAACTAATTTATCGAGCTACATGAAAAGATCATATATAGGCATCAGCTCAGGTCGGTGCCAAATCACAGTTACTGACACTGTAGTGATGATCGATTCATCAGATGAATGTTACAACATGTTGATCTGGTTAAACTAAGAGTTCAAAATGCTATAATTAAATACTTTTGAATTTGAAACCTGTAAATGTTTTATTTATATGCAATTTTAATTAATAACCTAAATAACTCGAAGCACCTAGTAGTTAAGCAGGAACAGGGGTAACAATTCATAGCTCACATGTGGAATTGCAAACTATCCTCGTGATAGTTCAATCCAGAGCATCAGTTCATATAATTTGAACTACACCATGGGTAATCAGCCCAAGTAGGTCACGGCCATTACGTAGGCTTTTTGTTAATGCTAAAAAAATGACACTGCACGAACTAGGCCATCTTGCTTTAATAACTTTTCCTCTACTTGTACAGACTCTTAAACTGCAGATCGATAAAGGGAGGATCGGATCCCTAGACTCTTTAGGGCTGTTACACGGTAAAGGTGCCGGCAAGCTGTTCGCTCCTCCGTCGTCATTGTGATACGAACATGCATGTAGAGCTTGTTAGAGACGAGTGGCAGGCAAACTGTATCATTCCAAGTCCCATGGTTTGCTGGAGCGACTCAATTCCAAGGCGCTTCAAACAAGGTACCACGCAACTTTGAGGCGTTGTGCTATTGTGTGTTTGGACATGTTTGTGCTGTGGTCAGCCTTCTCCGATTGAAGCACCACCTCGCATGTCTCTCCGATACATTTGTTTTTCCGATGCCGCCCAATTCTAGACGTTCAATGCCTAAACTTGTACTTCTACTCAGAAACATCCTTTGTATTGTGCTGCTTTGCTCCTAGCTACATATGCGCTTATCTAGCGTCTACGCTTAGCATGTGGCTGTGGAAATATGAAGCGTGTGTGAAGAAATGGGAAGGCATATATAGTCCCATCGTCCCAAAGGTGTGGGTTGGAAATTCACATGCATGGTTAATACTAGAACTAGAACGGGACAAGGTACTTATTATTAGCATGCACGTACCGGCCCGGGGTTAAAAATGATGTTATGGTGAATGAATGAATATGAAAGAGAATAACATTGTTGCATGGTGGTAAGTACTCAACACTACGACTTATCACCTAGCGTAACAACCGCAAAACTAGGGTTGTCAAAAACATTTCTACCTAAACTTAGTTAAGACAAAATCCATTCTTTTCGAAAACTAGTCGCCCGAAAGCCTTCCAAAAAATCCAAGCCGAAACCAACCTTTGTCATTCCATAGGTTAGAAAAGGTGTGGATTATATTAAATATGTTATTAGCGTTATTTTTTAAAATAGCACAGGTTGAGTAGTTGCAATGGAGATTTATAGTGTTACTAAAGGTTACCATTAATAATGGTAAATGTGAGTAATTCCGGCTAAAACATAGGGTTTAATTTACTTTAGGTTATTTTTCATTAATTATATTGACAAATTGAATGTTTTAGATAACATTTAGGGGCTTTTACTTTAGGTTAATGGTCATCATGATGCATGGCAGGGGCAAGTAATTTATAAGCTAATTTGAGTTCAATGGTTATTGTTGCCAATAATGATAGAGAGAATAAAAAAATAGATGGTTACATATTGTATTTCGGAAATCATATGGTTCTTTGTTTTCTAGCATTTCTTGTGATGATTAACATGCGGCTTGTAATTAGTAACAGTAAAACAAGATGGACACGACCTCTCCTTACCCTCCAATTTCTTATGAATTCGATGTTGGTCATTGGGCTAAAATGCATCCTGCCTTTCAGATATAGGTTACATTTACTCTACATCTAAATTATTATGAGCATATCTTGTACCATTGATATGACATAAATTAGCTAGTCCGTCTATAGGATAGTATAATAAAGCCATATATATTCAGATAAATTTAGGGGTTACTTTAAGTTAAGGAAAAAGTCTACTTCACCCCCCCCCCCACCTTTCATACTTGGTCTACTTCACCCCCAACTATGAAACCGTCTGTTTTACCCCCTGAACTTTCCAAAACCGTCTATTTTACCCCCTGGGCGGTTTTTCAGCGGCGTTTTTGCTACTGTAGCAAACCCGTTGTTACTGTAGCAAAACCGCCGCTGAAAAACCGCCCAGGGGGTAAAATAGACGGTTTTGGAAAGTTCAGGGGGTAAAACAGACGGTTTCATAGTTGAGGGGGTGAAGTAGACCAAGTATGAAAGGTGGGGGGTGAAGTAGACTTTTTCCTTTAAGTTAATGTTCATCATAATAACTGAGGCAAGTAATTAATTAGCAAATTGAATTCAATGGTTATTGTTTCTAATAATGATAGAGAATAAAATGGACAATTAGATATTGTATTTTTGGAATTCTATGCGTCTCTGTCTTCTAATGTGTCTTGTGAGAATTAATTAACATAGGGTTTGCAATTAATAATAGTAAAATAAGATGGACACAATCTGTCCTTGCCCTCCAATTTTTTATGAATTCGGTGCCGGTCATTTGGCTAAGATGCATCCTGCTGTTTTCATATGTTACATTTAATTTACTCTGCACCGAAAATTATTATGAGTGCATCCTGTACCTTTGATATGACATAAGTTATTTGATCCCACTATAGGCTAGTTATGACAAAGCTATATAGTATATGACTAGGAACGTCCATGAGAAGTTGTGAGGTGCTTCATTTCCGAGGATTGTTCTCTGCAAAGGCATATGAAACACTCAACATATATAGACTTATAATGTTATAATGTCAGTTCCTTGGTGCAAGGTTTTCTCTAGTGTTACATTAAGCAATATTTAGGCATCGGAGGTATCGGGTTATTCATTTTCACATCCAGCTTGTTTAGGTCTTGCTGCGGTACACTTTGCCCTCCAATTTCTTATGAATTCGGTGCCAGTCATTTGGCTAAGATGCATCCCGCTGTCTTTCAGATATGTTACATTTATTGTACATCAAAAATCATTATGAGTGTATCCTGTACCTTTGATATGACCTATGTTAGCTGATCTGACTATAGGCTAGTTATGACAAAGCTATATAGTATATGACGGAACTCGGTCCATGAAAAGTTGGGAGATGCTTCATTTCCAAGGATTGTTCTTTGCAAAGGCATATGAAACACTCAACATATATAGACTTATAAATGTTAGAATACTAACTACTGGGGTATAGCTTACATGTGTGGGTACCAGAGCTGCCTCTACAATTGATTTTTAGAGGCGGCCGTTATTCCAATGGTCTTAACAAATGGTGATCATTTTTAGAAGCGGTTAGTAATACCAACCGCCTATCTAAAATTAGATTTTTGGAGTTAGTTTTTTTAGCCAGGCCCTCTAGATACATTTTTATAGAAGGATTTTGAAAGAGCCACCTCTATACGAAAAATGGAGACACCTCTAAAAAATCATTTCTGCAGTAGTATTTCTCGTTCTCCCTTGTTTACTCGTTGTACAGTTACCAGGAGAATTGATTGGTTATAGATCAAGGGACATCGTTTATGTCCAAGGAGGTACGGGATTTTGCCGAATTATATAATTAAGATCAAGTTGCTCAATTCTTCTCTATACTATGCTCAAGCTAATGGCTAGGCTGAGTCTAGTAATTATTAATAAGAGGTATGACATTGATGAAACTGAGATAGAAAAGTTACATATATATATTCTTCTATCCGATCCATTTCAGTAATCAATTGGTATCAAAATAAGCACACGTTTACAGTGCAGGAATTAATGTCGATAGTTATGTGATGATTTCATGATCGAGTCTCTTTCTCACAATTAAACTTTCATTTCGATAGGACAATGCAGAACGAATATCTACAGGTCCCGAAGTCCGTAATAAGCTAGTGGTCTACATACTCTCCAACATGACAACCGGCTGACTGAATTAGCATAAACATAAGCTTGTGCAGCGAGCTTTGCTCGAGCTAGCGCCTCCCAAGGCGCTTCAAACAAGGTACCCCGCGACTTTGAGGCGTTGTGTTGTGCTGTTGTGTGTTTGGACATGGTTGTGCTCTAGAGTCTAGTCAGCCTTCTCCAACTGAAACACCGCCCCCGCATGTCTCCCCGATACATTTGTTTTTCCGGTGCCGCCCAATTCTAGTGCACTATTAACTAGACGCTGCGTCCAGTTAACTTACGTGGTGTCTGATCAGTGACTAAAATTTAGGAGGTGTGTCGGGAGGATGTTACATGTGGTGTTCGAATACTAATAAAAAAATAAATTACATAATCCGTCGGTACTCCACGAGACGAATTTTTTAAGCCTGATTAAGCCATCATTAGCATATTTTACTGTAGCACCATATTGTCAAATCATGTACCAATTAGGCTTAAAAGATTCGTCTCGTAAATTAGTCGCAAACTATGCAATTAGTTTCATAATTAGTCTATATTTAATACTCCATGCATGTGTCAAACATTCGATGGGACAACGACTAAAATTTAGGAGGGGCAACCAAACACCCACTTAGTCAGTTACTACTACTTAGAAGGCAACATCCTTTCTATTGTGCTGCTGTGCTCCTAGCTACATATACGCTTATCTAGCGTCTATGCTTAGCATGTATGTGCCTGTGGAAATACGGTGTGTGGGAGGAAATGGGAAGGCATATATAGCGCCATCCCATAGGTGTGGTTTGGAAATTCACACCCATGGTTAATACTAGAGCGGAACAAGGTCCTTATTAGCATGCATATAGGGTCAGTGTTAAAGATGCGAATAACTTTATTCCATGGTGGTAAGTACTTAACTGTGACTCTATCAACAAGTAGGGATTGAAATATGGTTCTCATTAAAAAAAAGGAAAAGTCCTAACAACCGCAAAACTAGGGGGTTGTCAAAAACATTTCTATAAATACTTAGTTAAGCCAAAATCCATTCTTTTCAAAAAAAAATAGTCGCCCAAAAGCCTACCAAAAAATCCATGTCAAAACGAACATTGTTGTTATATCGGATAGAAAAATGTGTGAACTATATTAAATATGTTATTAGCATTTTTTTTAAAAATGACACGGGTTGAGTAATTGTGATGGAGATTTATGGTGTTTCTACATGGTACTGTTAATAATGGTACATGTGAGTAATTTAGGCTAAAACTTAGGTTTAGTTCTTGGAACTTTGGTTACTTTTCATTATCATGGAAAATTGAGTAATACAGATAACATTTTTAAGGGTTACTTTAGGTTAATGTTCATCATAATGGCAGAAGCAAGTGATTAATTAGCAAATCGAATCCAATGATTATTGTTGCCAATAATGATAGAGAATAAAATGGATGGTTAGATATTGTATTTTGAAATTCTAATGCTTCTCCGTTTTCTAGTGTGTCTTGCGAGAATTATTTAACATAGGGTTTGCAATTAGTAAAAGTAAAATAAGATGGACACAACTTCTCCTTGCCATCCAATTTCTTAACTGATCCTTGCCCTCCAATTTCTCATGAATTCGGTGTCGGTCATTTGGCTAAAATGCATCCCGTCTTTCAGATATGTTACATTTACTCTCCATAAAAAATTATTATGAGTGTATCTTGTACCTTTGATACGACATAAATTAGTTGATCCGACTATAGGCTAGTTATGACAAAGCTATACATAGTATATGACCAGGAACTCGATCCATGACAAGTTGTGAGATGCTTCGTTTCCAAGGGTTGTTCTCTGCAAAGCCATATGAAACACTCAAAAAATATATATTTACTTTATAATGTTATAAACTCAATTGGCTAGCTACATTACATGCCAGTTCCTTGGTGCAATGTTTTCTCTAGTGTTACATTAAGCACTATTTAGGCATGGGGGCATCGGGTTATTCATTTTCACATCGAGTTTGTATAGGAGATTCCTGTTGGTAGGTTTTTGCACGTAAGGTCTAGGTGCTCCGTCAGACTGAAACAGTAGTGCACCCATGTGCCTCCTCTTTTGCACTAGAGCCTCGTCGTTTGCATTGCTCAAAGTTGTTCGAGTCTGAAGCCTGGGTTACTATTTGTTGAATGTGTAAGTGGTGCAACTATGCATTAATGTAGCGTGCTCATGTTGTAATAGGGTGATATGATGATTTTGTAGCTTGACCGGGCACCATACACAGTTGGGCCGTGTACATGTACTTAAACTCGTCACTCATCATTGCAAATGTGTGTTCGATTGTAAGATAGAGAAAAGTACTCATTCCATTCTAAATTATAAGACATTTTGGCTAATCTAGATACTTTACTTTAACTAGGTATCTAGACATAGTGTGTATCAAGTGCATAGTAAAAGCTATATATATATATATATATATATATATATATATATATATATATATATATATATATATATATATATATATATATATATATATATATATATATATATATATAAATCCAAAACATCTTACAATTTGGAATGTAGGGAGTATTGATTAGTTGTAATATTCTACCCTGGTGCCACCCAAGTGAAGTGGCCATAAATAAAATGGTTGTGATTGACACCCGTTGTCTACGGCGATAGAAATTGGAGTCACCGAAATAACTCATACTTAAACGCCACCTTCAACTTAAATATGGAGGGTTCTTGAAAATAATTTTCATGTTTCCCAAAAATGCATCAATGAGTAGTTATTCGGATGCCCTAACTCTTAGGTAGGAGATATGGTCTTTATAAGGGAATGTCACTGAACCAAAAAGAAATACTCAAGGGCATTCTTACCCGGTAGCATTGTGCTAGGTGGGAGACAGGTCCTTATGAGAGTGCAATGCAAAGAACTAGGCATATTAGAACGTAGCATGTAGCCATGTAGGCAAGGGAGGCATTTGGAACCACAATGTTTGGGCAAACTCTGCTTCACTCTCTGTTTCTATCCAGTGCTTGAGTTGGGTCTGCTATCACAGTTTCATCCCTTGTATCTGACCGTCGTTTCACCATCCGATGGTCCAGAAAATTAGAAAGCAAGATAGAACACAATGAGCGATTGGTGAGGAAAGAGTGGATACATTCTGTATCCTCACTTCATCCTCTGTTCATCCACAAATCCAGTTTGAGTGAGCTTATCAGCTAAGTATGTAGCAGGCGTGCAATTGTAAATGCTGCGCGCATCATTAATTTGAATGTCTTCATGCCTTCCACATGTTTTGCAGATACAACTTGGTACTCAGGGGCATTTGTCTATTAGTTTCTTGTGTGTTCTTAAACGCTAAGCCAGGTAGGAGAATGCAATGAAAAGAACTACGCACTTTTAGTAAGCTCTGCTTGACTCTGATCAGAATGCTTCTCGTGCTCCACTAGTCCAGTTTGGTAGATGCTGCGTGCATTTCCAAGTCTTCATGCCTTCTGTATGAGTGTTAATACAAGACAAGAATTGTACTTTGTGCCAGAGTGCATATATATTAACCTGTAAGATAGTAAGAAGGCAAAGGGGGGGAAAAAGAAAAAAGGGGAAAACCAGAGGAATCACACGTCATCTGAGAATTAGGATTCTTTCAGCTAGGTGAACAGCATTCACAGATTCGTTAGTCATATTGTAGCCACTGCTGGAAAAAAACATGTATTTGACAAACGGACACCAATGTAGCACATGTGTTATGAAGTTGATATCTGGTTCCTAAGAACTTTGTTTAATGGCTTGCGCCTCTGCTGCAGCCATGGGATCTGCTGTCTCTTCTTCTTTCTCGCCCTCCCTTTCAGCGGCCAGTTTCTCCCTGTGCAGCTTCTCTGCTGCCTGCATTGCTGCACGGTGCTCTGCCTGCAGCCGCTGCATCTCCTCTTCCTGCTGCTGCCTCTCGAACCAAGTGTCCGCATCAGCCCAAACTGAACACAGATAAAACATACTTGTGAGAAATAAGGTTATGTGTTGCTAGCAATCAATGCTGATGAAACACTCAGACGAAGCTAAAACCCCATACCAGTCATTTTTTAAATGTCTACAAGCTCAAATAATTGAAGCATAGACAGCAAAGGGACAATCTAGGCATCTAGCTATTCTGGATTTTCTTTTGGGTCTTACTAAGCAATAAGTAATACAACAGATCCACAAATAATGAAAAAAATATGCAACTTTTTGGACAAGAGATAAAGAGAATCAACAGTACGTTTTTTAATGCACTTTCAATTGGATTGACTGGACCTCAAGTGCTATTGCCAATTTACTATCATCTGAGCATAACAAATTTACAATGTTAAAATGAAAGGAAGTATAAAAATTTCAAGGGAATAATTACAATCATTCTACTGGGCAAGAGTTCATCAGACCATAAACTATAACAAATGCTCCTTCCATGTTTTTTCTTTTTCAGTTGCAAGGGCCAAGGGATACAAACGTTTATTTCAGCAGCTCGGAAGCCTAAAAGTTACCATTGTCAGTTTTTTCTTCTCTCCTTGTTTATCAATATTATATACAGTAAGGGTACTCCCCAACTGATTTCACCAAAAATAATAACCACTAACTGATTTCACGCAGAGAGCCCATTCTGCAATCAATATGGGGAATTCTAACAGATATGACATGTGTAAATGTGATTTTAGCTTTAGGACCAACAATGGTGTATAGGACAATAGAAAACTAAAAAATGTATAACCTGAAACCTGTCTTATCCCTACCCTCTTATGTCAATAAAGAACTGTCATTGTGTATTACTCTACGTTAGTTAAAACTCTATTACACACTCATAACTCACTCTTTGTCAGACAGTATAAACTCTTTTTTCTACTAAACTAATTTATTGAGCTACATGAAAAAATCAATGATATAGGCATCAGGTCAGGTCAGAACCTTGGTGCCAAATTATAGTTACTGGCCCTGTAGAGATGATCGGGTCATCCGGTGAATGGTGACATTATAGTTACTGCCAAATTATAGTTGTTGGGCTTCGCTTAATTTTAAATAAAACTTTACAGTGGGGGCCTCTCCTGCTGTATTTTAGGTTCAAAAAAAAATGGTACAACATGTGGACCAATGGTAAAAGTAGGAGTTCAAAATATTATAGTTAAAAATACTTTTAAATTTGAAACCTGTAAATGTTTTATTTATATGCAATTGTACTAACCTAAATATACCTCAAAGCACGGACGGGATTGTCACCCAAATAAGAACAGTGGTAACAATTCATTGCTCAGATGGTTGTCACCCAATGCGGGCGCTAGGGCATGGACGGGTGAGGTTGCAAGTTCAATCCTCTAGACAGTATTACAGTAAACCATTGAGACATATTAAAAACACATTTTCCCCGGAGTTTTCCACTAATGATCCTTTAGGCAAACAGAACCAGACCTGGCTCTGTATCAGACTATTTTCCAGTTGAACAAGCAAACCACCCTAGCCATATTGCAATCCAGAGCGTCACTTCATGTAATTTGAACTACACCTAAGTTAAGGTTCAGACAATGGAACCCTGGCAGTAAAACAGCTGCCCTTACCTTGAGACAGCTTAGATTAGGATAGGGAGGATGATAATATGTCATGAACAACCTACCCCAATCCATCCTGGGTCTCCAGATTGAAAAAAAAAAATTGGTGTCTATATTTGATAAAGCAGCTTGAACAATAAACATAAGCGTATGCAAAACAATTTCCATTATCTACTAAAATCACTTCAGCAGTTCCAACAAATGCTATTGATCAAGGTAACATGCTGGCTAAACAGCTGGTCAACTAACCTATGTGGTTGGATAGGTCCTATTACTAGCTTCACCTCTAATGAAGGATAAGGTGATGAACAACAGCGGCAATGGCAACTGCATTATGTATGTGTATGTGTATTAACTTAACCGCTGATGGACGATAAGAAGATAACTAGGTTCCATTCTCTATGTGTATTCGGTGCTACTCTACTGTTTATCTATGTACCTTTCTCTATGTGCATTCTCTATGTACCTTTGAAAAGCAAAAAAACCTAAGCTGATTGGATTACTAGAGAACACCAATGAACTGCCGCACCATGAAAACCATGAATTGCATTACTATTAGCACACTGTAATGTAATGAAGATATAACCTCACAACTCTGAACTATCTTCCTAATTATCATATAGCACAGAAGTATTTCTTTCCTTCTGTATGCTGGCCATAAGATGTGAACTGGAAAAAATGGAATATTGCAGACCATAACAGAGATTTTAACACAGTGGTTTGAACCAAACCAAGTAGGGTTTTTACCGCAAAACCAATTCTGATAACTACAAGGCCCTAAAAGTTACAAAGCACAAACAACTGCTTATCTGTTCATTGCTTCTAAGTACAAAGCTTTATAAAAGAATGCTTAAAATCAACAAATCAAGATCTTATACACAAAGAACAGCCATCAACCACAACTTGTTGACATTTGAACAATTGAGTTCAAGCACAAGGATCCATCTTGCTTGTGCATTTAGGAAGAGATTTTGTTATAGTCGGAGACAAAAGTTGCCACGTATGATAACATCCAAAAATCTGTAGAACTGTACTGGTATATATCTTGCTTGCGCATTTAGAAAGAGATTTTGTTATAGTTGAAGACAGAAATGGCCGCATATATGAATAACATCCAAAAATCTGTAGAACTGTGCTGGTATATACGTGATGGAGCATTTATTTCAGCATTCACTTTTCACAAACATCCACATTTTCCCCCAGATAACTACTGCGAGTTCCAATCTTATGCATTCTCACTTTTCAGTTCCAATCTTATGCATTCTCACTTTTCCCCCAGGAACACAGCTATAAATTGTACTAATGCGACCCTAGTATTTATATTACCTAAAAATCATAAGCAATTTCCTCACCCTTAATGTTCCAACCATGCTTTTGAACCGAATTACAAACATTTTTTTTGTGAAGAGTTATTAAGTTAGTCAGGCAACCAAAACAAGCAATCGAGCAGCTGCTAAGGCAGGGCACGACCAAATGAAGAAGCAAAAAGAAAGACAGGGAGAGAGAGGAAACGGAAGGCTCACTTGGCTGGGCAGCCCATCCCTGCTCCCCTCCCTTGATGCGCTCGGGGAAGGCGTAGTTGACGGTGAGCACGCGGCCGAAGAGCTCGGCGCCGTCCATGTTGTCCATGGCGGCGGCGGCGTCCTCGCGCTCGAGGAAGGTGACGAAGCCGAAGGAGCGGTGCTTCTGCGTGGACTGGTCGAGCGGCGTCTTGACGTCCTTGACCTCGCCGAAGGGCACGAACGCGGCGTGCAGGATCTTCTCGTCCACCTCCTCCGCCAGCCCACCTGCACCCATCAATCAAGGTCGAGGAAGCTCGGATTAGTCCACGGGCACGGGGAATTCGTCCGTTGGACGACCCACAACCAAGGAAGTACAAGGTCCTGTCGTGGCCACCGCGAGTATTCTCGCTGAGGAATTTCGTCGAGCAGGTGACGCGCGCGGCCAAGAAGGTGGGAGATTGGACAAGGGAGCGCGCGCGCGAGGAAGGGGAGGAGGAGGAGGAGGAGGAGGAGGAGGAGGAGATGGTGGGCTTACCGACGTAGAGGGTGTTCTTCTGCACGGGCTGGTTCATGTCTCCGGCGGCGAGGTAGGCTGGTGCGTCCGGACAGGAAGACGGGAGGTGTATGGCTTGGGGTTTTGGCTTCTCTGCTCGCTGGACGGAGGAGCTGAAAGATCCGGACTGGCGTATTGTATACAGTCTTTACTCTTTATTTAGTCGGAGTCGACCAGAACCTTACTAATCATCACGAGTTAGTACCAGATTAATCCCTAATGTTGTTCATGCATGATCGGTTGCACAAACCAAACAAGTATGCATCAAAGCGGAGAAAATTGGAATTTTGTCATTACGAAACTTAAGCTTCGCTCATTTGCCATCTTTCTAAAGGGATTCGTTACTTTGTCATTATCGCACACATATTAGAATGCACTTGGACTAAAGCCAGGTCTACATGTCTACGTGTTTGGTTGGAGGGATGAGATAACGGATTTTTCTATGGTCAGAGGATGTTTGATCATCCGGACGTTCTCGTTCGCGGGCTGCGACACCAGCCCAACGGCCCAACAGTTGTATTTTCTCGTTCACTCGCCTCTAACCATAGCCTGCTGTCTCTATATTCAGAAGGCTCTCCATTGCAGCGTCACAACCGTGCTTCACCGCAACCGCACTCCGGCGCGCCGCCTTGGCATTCTCAACGGCGTCCTTGAGCCCACCGGTCGACATCTCCACCACGTCCGAGCACACCCTCCGCCTCCCTATATCTCCATCGCGCCTCCTGTCTGCCACAGCCTTTTCCAGCGTGCGGGAGCAGTGACAGCTCGCGGCGGCTCCACCAGAGCGGCATTCTACATCGGACCTACCATGGCCTTCTCCACCGTAGTGATGAGCTCCACGCCACCGGCAAGTTCTACACCGGTGTACTCCACACGTCGACGAGCCTCCATTCTCCCAAGCAACAAGGAGATGTTGCGCGCATGCGCATGTTGTAAAAGTATGTTTCAAGTGTTTTAGATGTTTCAGATGTACGTTACAAGTGTTTCATATGGATGTTGCAAAAGTAGATTGGAATGTTGCACATGTTGCCATGCCTATATACGTATGTTACAAGAGTTTATTCAAAATGTTTCATCTATTTTTTTTTTCATCTACGTAAGTTGCAAGTGTTTTTATCTAGATGTTCCATATGTTTTACAAATATGTTGCAAGTGTTTCATCTGGATGTTGCATATGCTTGCAATTACTTTCAAGTGTTTCAGACGTATATTGCATGCGTTTTTAGTTTTTTGGACGTATGTTGCAAGTGTTTCATCGGAATGTTGCAAAAGTAGATTGGGTGTTGCACATGTTGCAATGCGCGTGAAAAACGGAGGGGGCGCAAGCTGTCCCAGCGCGCGGTTTTGCGGGGCGCGCCCCGCGTGGGCTTGCGAAACGCATGCGCGGAGATGGAGTGTAGGCTCGCGTGCGTTCGTCTGGACATCCGGGCGTTAGCACTACCAATGAAACGACCTGAGCAAATTCAGCCCGGCCCGACCTGTCCCGCGGGCCTAGCCTGAGCCCGATGGGTCTTAGCCCGCCCATAAACCATACTGGACAGGGCTTGGACACATATGTTGCTGCCCAGAAAAAATTTTCTTGGCCAGAGCTTGGCCTGAAAGACTGTTTTTTTGCTATTTTACACTATATAATACGCGGCACGGCCCGCCCAGGCCTAGGCCCGGCCAGAGCCCGGCCTTAAAAATTAGATCCGACCTATCCAGTGGGACGGTCATGGGCGGGACTTTTTTAGCATGAAATAACCTGGCTTTTTTTTGTCCGGTCCAGCCCGCAAATGCTCAGCTCTACCCAAGAGATAAATCAGATAACAGATGTCTTAACCCCGTTAAGTATGAGGTCCACAAGTCATTCAAACATGGCTTCTTCAGTTCTTCTCCTTCATCTGTTCTTTCATTCAAGCCATGGCCGTGCTCGCGTCCGCGCTGCCGGTTGTAGCCCTGCTCGAGTCTGCCGCCCGGCCATCACGCCCAGGGCCCTTGGCTCCGCAGCTGGTGTAACAGAACCGACCAAATCATAAGAACGTAAGTACAAAAACAATCACCGAAGCGATCAAGTTCCTGTACTTAAGCTCCCATAATCCCGGTAGTCCGGAAATCACGAAGGATTTCAACCAACTCTCGACATACAAACCAAGATCGTAGTGATTCAACACAACACATCATCCGTTACAACATTTCATAAGTAGCATTCGAATTACATCCATCAGAGTTGAAAGAGAATATTACAAACCAAGTTTGAGTGTGCGGAAGCAACATAGTTTGGTATAAAATATCATAGTTTTCAATTACATTGCCAAGTCTGAGTCATGTCCCACAAAAGCATTATCAGGTACGAGAACTAGTAGAGACCGTGCCCAACGGTATAGTCTTCATCCCCAGCTGGGAGAAGGCAGTACTTGCAGCAACCAAAGTAGAACTGGTCATCTACAATAGGTGGGAGATAAACCCTGAGTACAAGAAGGTACTCAGCTAGACTTACCCGTCAAAACCAGAAATAAAAGACACCAAGGATCATGCAAGGCTTTTCAGGTGGGCTAGCTTGACACAGTTGCATAAAAGAGCTTATGATTATAGTAACCAATTTAAACTTAGCATCAAGCTTATCATTATTTACCTGTCCACTAGATTAGCACCTATACTAGAGCACTCACTTATTAGGAGCAAACAATATTAACCATAGCAGGTATAATAAGGCTGTCATCATCATATCATCATTTCCGAACCATTAAGTTATTAAGTGTATCTACATTGGAGATAAGCCCGTCAAGTTCTCACTAACCGGGAGAGACGGCGACTCCAATCGAATTACAACTCAGCTGAGGGGGTATTCCTAACTCTCACCCTGGCATACTTAGCAAGGGTAGCCGTGGGTTACCTTTGGTACATCTCAGGAACCAAATTCGCGGGTTCGATCAGCGCCAGCACTCTCAGGGATTACCCTTCTGCCAGGACGATCAGGACTTTTAAATCACCTGCCCTTGGACTCACGCCTACGGCTCCCTTCCGAGGCGCACTTTATACTTATCGACTCCCGGCCTGAGGTGAGCTACTCGGCTTCGCGGTCGGTCATCGGACACGGCCAACTAAGAGAGAGGCATGCGTTCAACATGAACAGGAAAGGCTCCAAGAATCAGTCCTTAAGCGACACAGACGGAGTCACTACAAGCCGGCAAGCCTCCGTCCGGTCTTTATTTCAAATTAAGACTGGTTCTTTTCCACGATAGCAAATATAGCCAACCGTGCCACATGTATCTTTCTATATCTCGCAGGTGACAGGAAATCACCCGACTTCTACCGCGTTAAAGCAGGGCTAAGCACTACTCGAGCCTGAGCTACATAGGATTCAGGGTAACAATATCTGGACAAGGATTGGGTAACCAATGCAGCAATTGTTTGCATCCAACACCTAAACTTAATGCAACAATATATTTATAACAATAATACTGTAACTGCATTTCGAAAATTAGGAGGCTTAATATGCTCCGGGGCTTGCCTTTCACAAAGTTGCAAGGACGGTGGTCCGGGCACTCAATGGCGACCTCATCTGGCACTTCTCCTGAAGGCTGCTCCTCCTGAATCTCCGGAGTCGGCTGCTGCTGCTCGCTCGGTTCCTCGAATTCCAGCAGGGTTACTCCTTCCGGTACACCTATTGCATGCCGATGCAAAAGATAAATATCATGGATGCATACGGAATGACATGATGCTCATGATGAATGAATCACAGTAAGTGTTTACCGAAAACATCACTGGATACTCGTTTACCGAGTAAGACTAGCCCTATTCAAATCACTTTAAGCATGTATCTAACTTAACTTAAAGAACAAGATCAACTTACCTAACTTGCATAACCTAAGATAAAGATGCTCATCTTCGGTTAAAGGCCTAACACCTAGGAACATTACCACAACTTAGAAATAGTAACGGTATACATAATTTAACATTTAAAGTTTCATATGCATACAAGTATTCCCGTAATTAAATCACAACAAGAGTTATATAAATCCAAATGACTTGTATGAGGACATTCTGGAAAGCTTATGAAATGTTCTACAAATCAATGGTAAACAGCAAAGCATGATTCTGATGTTAACCAAATTCATTTCCAGCAAACCTAGAATCTATCCAGAATGACAGGGTTACTAACTTAATTATTTAATGATTGTGCAAAAACATACTTTCATCAAACCAAGTTTACCAACTTGTTTTTCATACCTAAGAAACATCAGAAAGTATAGTACCAACTTCTAAATAAATTATTTAATATCCTTTTCCAATTTATTTAGTTAATTAGGTGATTTAAGCAATATATAGTAAAACTATTCATAAAAATCTACAAAAATTACAGTAGCTATCTCATGCTGCACATAGACTACCATAAAAATTTCAAAGCCATTGGGCAAACATAACTTGCTGTATCCAAAATAACAGATGACATGTCTAATTTGAGCATAATTAGGAAACCCTAATGAAAAGTGTCAAGCAATAGATTTCACATTTTTCCTAGCATCATTCTAGCATAAGAACCTTACTCACCAAATTTTACATATACTGGATCTATAGAAAAATTATGAAAATTCACACAAGATCCATCCATTAATAAAAGGAATTTCTATAACTTAAAAACTACACATGCACTAGCTCTGAAATTTTAACCAGAGCTTCTAATAAGCAATAATAGACTACCCACAAAATTTCATAATTTTTGGACCACAGAAACTCAAGATAAAATTCAAACAAGTTTGCATGTATCCAAAAACACATTTCAAAGTCCTATTTAATAAATCCAGAATTTCTAAAACATGTGCCCATATAATATTTTTATTAAATACTAGACAATACTAGGAACTCAACAAAATTAGAACCATAGCATTTGGATCTATATATTAAGAAATACAGATTTTTGAATATCAATACAAATCTGTGAAATAATAAAACAAAACAAATAAGGAAACAAAACTCAGCCACAGTTGGGCCGGCCCGAAGGAACAGCGGCCCGCGAAGCGTACAGGCATGGCCCAAGATGCGGCGTAGCCCAGCTTGCTCCCGCCGCGCGCGTCAGCGGCTGACAGGGTGGACCCGCGCGTCAGCGAGACAAGCAGGGGACGGAGGAAGACGACGGCGGGAATCGCCGTCGGTGGCTTCTCCGGTGAGACCAACGGTGCCAACAGTTTTGCCTCACCCTAGCGGACCTAAGGGAACCATCTATTACAGCTAAGGACGCAGCTAGAGGGGGCGGCGATGGCCACAATGGCGCTCGGTCACGGCATGGCCGGCTTCGGCGAGGCTGCGACGTCACGGCCCTAGTGGCTCACTCAAAGAGCTTCAGCGTCACATACAGAAGCTAGCGCAAGGGAGAGAAGGGGCGATAAGGGGCTCGAGCAGCACGGCCACGTGCGAGCTCGGCCGGCGGCGGTCATGGCGACCCGGTGGAGCCGCGCTCACGGTGAGAGCTACCTTAGGCGAAAATGGAGTGGCGGTGGGGTCGAGGACGTGGAGAGGCTCACAATGGTGCTGTGGTTCAGAGGAATCGAGCAATGGCGCTCGGTTTTTGGTGGAATTGGCTCGGTGCTGCTTTGGCGTTCTGGTCGCCGTGCTCGCGCGGAGGAAGGAGAGGGAATGCAAAATGGAACGGGTGACTCGGCGGGCAGACGCTGGGGGCTTCAAGACGCGGCTGTCCGTGCCAGGGCGTCCACGGCACGTGGCCTACGTGCTCAGGCGAGCGGCGACGGGTGGCGCCACGCGGCCAGCAACCTCTGAACCGGTCGGCCACAACGCTACTAAACGTTTTCTGAAAACGCGATTCAGAAATCATTGACGGTGACTGACGGAGCGAGTTAGACGGTGATTTGCTCCTAAACCGTGACGAGTTAGTGGAAGATTTGAACATCAAAGCTGTAGACCTATCTTCCCTCTACAAATTATTTTTAATGACCAACACCTAAAACGCCATGGATCCGAAGTTACATGAAGCCAAAGTGAGCTCGATCCAACTGAAATGCAGTTAAGACTTAGCGTATTTTTCAGTGTTGAAATCAGCATGTATTTCTGACTTGTGGGCCATGTTTGAGCATGTTCTAGCCATTTTCATGAGTTGGTCATAAAACAACTTTTGTTCCTTGATAAATTTTCTACAACTTTTGTAAAGAGTGCACAACCATGCAAAGTCTCTAAGTTGGACTTTTGAATCAGTCAAACAGTGGCACTCTAGGGTTCATTTCAAGTCAAACTTCCATGCAAGGGCAATTTTGTCATTTTGACCTACATGAACAATGTCCAAACAATTACTCTAAGTGTAGTTAAGGTGTATTAGACCATGATCAACCACTTTACACAATTGTTATTCCATTTCAATTGATCACATGTGATGAAACAATCAAAACAAGCAATTTACCCAATGTTGCAATGAAATGTTTCGCATGTTTCATGACTTTGTGATTATTTTATACTTGGCACATTACTACCCTATTGCCATGTTTCAAGGTATGAGAGTTTCATGTTGCATTCACATGTCGCACTACTACCACTCTAAGCAATCAAGCATGAAACACATACACTTTAAAATGTTGCATATGTATGTTTCAATGATAATGGCATGATGACATGGATAATGCACACGTTTATGAAATGACATGCAATTTAGTGGAAGCCTAAACACCTAGGGTGTTACAGCCCTCCCCCCTTAGAAAAATCTTGTCCCGAGATTTGGAAAGCGTACCAATCAGTATAGAAAGCTGGATAGTTTTCCTTTAAATAATCTTCCCGCTCTCAGGTTGCATCCCGTTCACTATGATTACTCCAAACTACCTTGTATAATTTAACCACTCGTGTACGAGTCACTCTTTCTTGTGTATCCAGAACTTGCACGGGCTTTTCCTCATAAGAAAGATCAGATTTCAAGTTGACTTTCCTTGTTGCTATTCTTTCCTCGGGAATACGGAGACACTTCTTCAGCTGGGACACATGGAATACCGGGAATATAGCTCCCATCTCATGTGGTAGATCGAGCTTATATGCTACTCTTCCACTTTTCTCGATGATGCGGTAGGGTCCAACATATCGAGGCTCAAGCTTCCTTTTAATTCCAAAACGCTTGACTCCTTTCATAGGGGATACCTTCAAATAAACATGATCACCTACTTCAAACTCAATAGGTTTTCTTCTCTTGTCAGCATAGCTCTTTTGCCTAGCCTGTGCGGCAGTCATATTCTTCTGTATAGTTCGGACTTGCTCTTCGGCTTCTTTTACAAAGTCAATACCATAGAATCTTCTTTCCCCGGGTTCCACCCAGTTCAAAGGAGTTCTACACTTGCGGCCATAAAGAGCTTCAAAAGGAGCCATTTTGATACTCTCTTGATAACTATTATTATAAGAGAATTCAGCGAGAGGTAACCAGTCTTCCCAAGAGCCTTTGCAAGAGATAAGACAAGCCCTAAGCATGTCTTCAAGAATTTGATTAACACGCTCCGTCTGTCCTGATGTTTGCGGATGATAGGCAGAACTACAGATTAGATGAGTGCCAAGATTCTGATATAAGCACTCCCAAAAGCAAGCCGTGAACTGAGGTCCTCTATCAGAAATAATGGATTTGGGTACACCATGGAGACGTACCACTTGTTGAAAATAAATCTCAGCATAATTGTGAGGATGATAGGTAGACTTGACCGGAATAAAGTGAGCAGATTTAGTTAGACGATCTATGATAACCCAGATGGAATCACAACCCTTTTTGGTAGTGGGTAATCCAACAATAAAATCCATGCTAATCTCTTCCCACTTTCAGCCAGGAATAGAGAGTGGCTGCAATAGTCCAGGCCTTATGTGAATAGCCTTGTCTCTGCAACAGTTATCACACCTTGCCACATAAGCTGCGATTTCTTTCTTCATCTTGGTCCACCAATAATACAGCTTGAGATCTTGATACATTTTACTGCTACCAGGATGGATGGACAATTTAGAAGAATGGGCTTCATCCATAATTTGATTTCTAAGTTCTTTGTCTTTGGGTACCACAAGCCTATCATTAAACCAGAGAATTCCTTTGTCATCGACCTTAAAGTGCTTGGTCCCTTTCTCTTTCATTTTCCGCTTGATGTGAAACACACCCACATCAGTCTTCTGGAGTTCAATAATTCGACTTCTAAGAGAGCAATCCACAGTGATATTGTGGAGTACTACAGGATAAAGGAGGTGTGCCAGATGAAAGTCTTCACTAACCAAGGAATTGCAATGGGCCTTTCTGCTTAAGGCATCAGCAACCACATTTGCCTTACCAGGATGGTAGTGCACTTGAAGGTTGTAGTCTTTGATCAATTCTAACCATCGTCGTTGACGCATGTTCAACTCGGGTTGAGTAAAGATGTACTTGAGGCTTTTATGGTCAGTATAGATGTTGCACACATTACCCAGCAAGTAATGTCTCCAAATCTTCAGGGCATGAACAACTGCGGCTAGTTCTAAGTCATGGGTAGGATAGTTGACTTCATGCTTTCGAAGCTAGCGTGAAGCATAAGCAATTACTCGGCCTTCCTGCATAAGAACACACCCCAAACCGGTGCCACATGCGTCACAGTAGACATCAAAAGGCTTCTCGATGTTAGGTTGTGCCAATACAGGAGCAGAGGTTAGTAAGGTCCGCAAAGTGTGGAAAGCCTCTTCACACTTTGGAGTCCACACAAACTTCTCATCCTTTTGCAGTAGTCGAGTCATGGGCTTGGCGATTTTTGAGAAATCCGGGATAAAGCGACGATAATAGCCAGCCAAACCAAGAAACTTTGGACTTCAGTGACCGTAGTAGGTGCCTTCCACTCAAGGACTTCTTGCACCTTAGTAGGGTCAACCAAAATTCCATCACCAGATAACACATGACCTAGAAAAGGTATCTTGTTCAACCAGAACTCGCACTTGCTGAACTTAGCATAAAGCTGGTTGTCACGTAACCGAGTTAAAACAATTCTCAGATGTTCAGCATGCTCTTCTTCATTCTGAGAATATACAAGGATATCATCAATGAACACGACGACAAATTTGTCCAATTCCGGCATGAATACAGAATTTATCAGGTACATAAAGTGTGCCGGAGCATTGGTCAACCCAAATGACATGACGAGGTATTCGAACAAGCCATAACGAGTAGAGAAAGCTGTCTTTGGTATATCTTCAGGACGAATTTTGATCTGATGGTAGCCAGACCTCAAATCGATCTTAGAGAATACCTTAGCTTTGGAGAGCTGATCAAATAGAATATCGATGCGAGGAAGAGGGTATTTGTTCTTGATAGTAACAGCGTTTAGGGGGTGATAATCCACACACATGCGCAAAGATTCATCCTTCTTCTTCACAAATATAGCTGGACAACCCCAAGGAGAAGAACTAGGCCGAATCAACCCTTTCTTCAATAGCTCATTCAACTGACTCTTCAGCTCAGCCAACTCATTAGGCGGTATTCTATAGGGCCTTCGAGAAATAGGAGTCGTACCCGGAATGAGTTCTATCTTGAATTCTACATCACGGTCCGGAGGTAATCCAGGCAAGTCATCAGGAAAGACATATGGAAACTCACAGACAACCGGTAGATCCTTAATGGCTTTGGCTAGGGTAGCATTGGCGGTATTGTGGATAGAGATATCACGAGGTAACTGCACTAGAAAACCCTTCTTATCCATAGGATCCCTCAACATTACCACACGGGTTGAGGTATCGATCAATACTCCATTCCCGCTCATCCACTTCATTCCTAGGATTATATCAATTCCTACCCCCGGTAGAACTACAAGATCCGTAAGGAACTCTTGATCCCCAATCTCAAGCTTTACATCTTTAACTACTTGGTTAGTCAGGATATTATTTCCAGCAGCACTAATACAATAACCACCCTAGACAATTGTAATCACATTCATCTTATGCATGGACGTAAAAGTAGAACTCATAAAGGAGTGCGAAGCACTTGAATCAAAGAGCACAACTGTAGGGTGATCATTAATAAGGAACTTACCAGCGGTGACCACTTCACCAGCAGGAATTTCCTCCACTGTAGTGTAGTGAACACACCCCTGACGGACGTTTCCTTGAGCATTCTTGGGAGGATGGGGACATCTATTTGCCCAGTGACCAGGCTGGTTACAGTTCCAGCATGGCCTATTTGCTGGTGGTGCATTGGAGCTGCCCTACTCAGAGGTATTCTTCGGCAAGGAAATTGTATACCCCTTGCGGAAACCAGTTTTAGCTTAGTTCTTCTTCTAAGGTGGGCGGTACTAGACATTAGCATTGGGTGGATGGTACGGGGTCTTAGATACCATTGGAGCCTTAGACTGAGAAGCACCAGCCTCAAAGTTTCTTTTACGGTTCTTAGAAGCGGCATAAATCTTGTCATTATTCTCCTGAGTCAGAGTGTCACTGATAAACTCATTGAAGGTGACACACTTGCAGTTGCCCATTGACTTCATCAGTTTTGGGGAAAGTCCCCTCTTGAAGCTAGCTATTCTCTTGGCGTCAGTATCGACGAACTCTGGGGCATACCTTGCCAGGTTGTTGAATGCCTGGAGGTACTCATTGAGACTCTTGTTGCCTTGGGTGAGCTTCATAAACTCAGTATGCTTAATGGCCATGAGACCAGGAGGGATAAAGTGTCCCCTGAAGGCTGCCTGGAACTGGTTCCAAACGATCTCAACGTTAGCAGGTAAGGTGGTCCGGTGATGGGTCCACCAGATGCCTGCAGGGCCTTGGAGCTAGTGTCCTGCATACGAAGCCTTCATGCCTTCAGTTAAACGGAGCAATCCAAACCTTTGCTCTATCGTGCTCAACCATTCATCCGCTTGTAAGGGTTCTTCTGCCTCACGAAAGATAGGAGGTTTTGTGTCCATGAAGTCCTTAAAGCTGCTATACTGGTTCGGCTCAGGTCCTTGGCGGACATGCTGATCCTCACGGTTAGCCATCTGGCGCATAGCCTCAGCTAGCATGCGCTGACTTTCCACGACCGTCTGCATTAGCTCAGCTGGTGTGGGCGGTGGAGGAGGTGGTTGTTCCTCATCTCCCATGCTACGACCGCGACGAAGGTTATAAGCCATCTGCAAAAGGTATAGCCAATGAGCACTGACGATGTGGAAACTTTTGTAGATGAATTGTACAATTATGCCAAACTGATTCCATCGGAGAGAATGCATTGAAATAATCAACAGAGGCACAATCATTCATCACAATCACACAACTCATCAAGCGCATCAATTGACACATAAATGCGATGAACTTAACCAACAACGAGATCCATAGACCGCAAAGACGAAATTCAGCAAAAGCTCACATACGTGGAGCATAATACGTTTGATAGGTTACATCCAAGCCATAGTGGTTCCAAACTTACATCAAGGGTAACATAGGGTTCGATATTACATCCCAACGATTAACTTGATACAAAGCTACTTGTTCATGCATGAGGATCGATAAAAGACTAGATCTAGCGCATTAGCTAAGTAGTAAGCTAAACTACGCATCGTCCTCTGAGTCAGTGTCGAAGATCTCTCCTCCATCTTCATCACTAGCAGGCTCTAACTCCTCATCTTCCTCCTCATTAGGTGGAACGTCCTCAGGTCCATTGACCTCCATGTCATCATCACCTTCAGCCATGATGACACTAGAACCCATCTCATCCTCATCCTCAGGTGGCAGGAGAGGGTGAAGTTGATTGTGTAACAGGTGGACCTCCTCATGGAGATTGTCATTGTACTCTTCAGCAACTGCCACTTGCTGCTCTAGCTCCATCTGTCGCGCTCTCAACACATTCTCTTCGTGCCAGGCTTCATTCCGTTGGTTCATCACGTGAATCAACATACGTTCACAGTTGCGGTGAGCAACTATCAATCTCTGAACCTCAAGGGTCTCTTGGTCCCTTTCCTGTGTTACTTGCTCCAAACGGTGCTGAGCCGCATTCCTCTCAGCAGTCACCCAGGATAGCTCTGTCCTCAGCCTTTCCACCTTAGTAGGCTCAGGACGGGCTCACGAGGAGCTAATCGGTGACGAGGCGCCCTGCCTCCAGCGGACTTGCGAGCAGTGCGTTTCGTGCGCGCCATCTGTAGCAAAAAGTTGCAACGTAAAGGGAGAATCATTTAAGGGATACAAAATTTAATTAGTCGGGACCATCAATTTTTAAAGGAGGGAATAATGCAAGAAATGCCATGTATGCTTGAACATGATGCATGCACGATCCGTACGTCCTCACAAACCTAGAAAAATTTAAAGGCTAGCGAAATATACGGTGGCATACATACGCTCTCTCATACACGGTAGCTAGTCGATCTACAACGATACGTTGTTAGTGTACCTACAGAAAATTTCATTTCAGCCCAATAATTTCCCAAAAAAACATAGAAAACAAGCAGTAAACTAAATACTTTCATACATACATCCCCTGATGCATATACTCTAGTATCACAGCTACCCATCAGAGATACCCACAATTAAGTACTCTCATAGATACATGATCGAACATGTAAGTATGCGAGCAACCACAACTACTCTCCCCTAGACCGACGGTTGGACGGTCATGCTCTCACAACTCCCACTTACCAGAGCGTAGAGGTAATTTGATCCATACATTACCACCCAAGCGGATGGCATCCATACAATAGCATGCCGTATGGACGACGAAACAGAAACAAGCAGGAACCCCCAAGTTAGTACTTTAAGAAGCCACCTAAGAGTCCTTATTTGGGCATAAGGAATATGACCACTGGCAATACTTAGTATTTAATTTAGGATTTTTCTAAATACTTTTGTTTTAAATACACAAATGACATGTTTAGTGTCGAATCTTGCTCTGATGCCAGCTGTAACAGAACCGACCAAATCATAAGAACGTAAGTACAAAAACAATCACCGAAGCGATCAAGTTCCTGTACTTAAGCTCCCATAATCCCGGTAGTCCGGAAATCACGAAGGATTTCAACCAACTCTCAACATACAAACCAAGATCATAGTGATTCAACACAACACATCATCCATTACAACATTTCATAAGTAGCATTCGGATTACATCCATCAGAGTTGAAAGAGAATATTACAAACCAAGTTTGAGTGTGCGGAAGCAACATAGTTTGGTACAAAACATCATAGTTTTCAATTACATTGCCAAGTCTGAGTCATATCCCACAAAAGCATTATCAGGTACGAGAACTAGTAGAGACCGTGCCCAACAGTCTAGTCTTCATCCCCAGCTAGGAGAAGGCAGTACTTGCAGTAACCAAAGTAGAACTGGTCATCTGCAACAGGTGGGAGATAAACCCTGAGTACGAGAAGGTACTCAGCTAGACTTACCCGTCAAAACCAGAAATAAAAGACATCAAGGATCATGCAAGGCTTTTCAGGTGGGCTAGCTTGACACAGTTGCATAAAAGAGCTTATGATTATAGTAACCAATTTAAACTTAGCATCAAGCTTATCATTATTTACCTATCCACTAGATTAGTACCTGTACTAGAGCGCTCACTTATTAGGAGTAAACAATATTAACCATAGCAGGTATAATAAGGCTATCATCATCATATCATCATTTCCGAACCATTAAGTTATTAAGTGTATCTACATTGGAGATAAGCCCATCAAGTTCTCACTAACCGGGAGAGACGGCGACTCGAATCGAATTACAACTCAGCTGAGGGGGTATTCCTAACTCTCACCCTGGCATACTTAGCAAGGGTAGCCGTGGGTTACCTTTGGTACATCTCAGGAACCAAATTCGCGGGTTCGATCAGTGCCAGCACTCTCAGGGATTACCCTTCTGCCAGGACGATCAGGACTTTTAAATCACCTGCCCTTGGACTCACGCCTACGGCTCCCTTCTGAGGCGCACTTTATACTTATCGACTCCCGGCCTGAGGTGAGCTACTCGGCTTCGCGGTCGGTCATCGGACACGGCCAACTAAGAGAGAGGCATGCGTTCAACATGAACAGGAAAGGCTCCAAGAATCAGTCCTTAAGCGACACAGATGGAGTCACTGCAAACCGGCAAGCCTCCGTCCGGTCTTCATTTCAAATTAAGACTGGTTCTTTTCCACGATAGCAAATATAGCCAACCGTGCCACATGTATCTTCCTATATCTTGCAGGTGACAGGAAATCACCCGACTTCTACCGCGTTAAAGCAGGGCTAAGCACTACTCGAGCCTGAGCTACATAGGATTCAGGGTAACAATATCTGGATAAGGATTGGGTAACCAATGCAGCAATTGTTTGCATCCAACACCTAAACTTAATACAACAATATATTTATAACAATAATACTGTAACTGCATTTCGGAAATTAGGAGGCTTAATATGCTCCGGGGCTTGCCTTTCACAAAGTTGCAAGGACGGTGGTCCGGGCACTCAACGACGACCTCGTCTGGCACTTCTCCTGAAGGCTGCTCCTCCTGAATCTCCGGCGTCGGCTGCTGCTGCTGCTCGCTCGGTTCCTCGAATTCCAGCAGGGTTACTCCTTCCGGTACACCTATTGCATGCCGATGCAAAAGATAAATATCATGGATGCATACGGAATGACATGATGCTTATGATGAATGAATCACAGTAAGTGTTTACCGAAAACATCACTGGACACTCGTTTACCGAGTAAGACTAGCCCTATTCAAATCACTTTAAGCATGTATCTAACTTAACTTAAAGAACAAGATCAACTTACCTAACTTGCATAACCTAAGATAAAGATGCTCATCTTCGGTTAAAGGCCTAACACCTAGGAACATTACCACAACTTAGAAATAGTAACGGTATACATAATTTAACATTTAAAGTTTCATATGCATACAAGTATTCCCGTAATTAAATCACAACAAGAGTTATATAAATCCAAATGACTTGTATGAGGACATTCTGGAAAGCTTATGAAATGTTCTACAAATCAATGGTAAACAACAAAGCATGATTCTGATGTTAACCAAATCCATTTCCAGCAAACCTAGAATCTATCCAGAATGACAGGGTTACTAACTTAATTATTTAATGATTGTGCAAAAACATACTTTGATCAAACTAAGTTTACCAACTTGTTTTTCATACCTAAGAAACATCAGAAAGTATAGTGCCAACTTCTAAATAAATTATTTAATATCCTTTTCCAATTTATTTAGTTAATTAGGTGATTTAAGCAATATATAGTAAAACTATTCATAAAAATCTACAAAAATTACAGTAGCTATCTCATGCTGCACATAGACTACCATAAAAATTTCAAAGCCATTGGGCAAACATAACTTGCTGTATCCAAAATAACAGATGACATGTCTAATTTGAGCATAATTAGGAAACCCTAATGAAAAGTGTCAAGCAACAGATTTCACATTTTTCCTAGCATCATTCTAGCATAAGAACCTTACTCACTAAATTTTACCTATACTGGATCTATAGAAAAATTATGAAAATTCACACAAGATCCATCCATTAATAAAAGGAATTTCTATAACTTAAAAACTACACATGCACTAGCTCTGAAATTTTAACCAGAGCTTCTAATAAGCAATAATAGACTACCCACAAAATTTCATAATTTTTGGACCACAAAAACTCAAGATAAAATTCAAACAAGTTTGCATGTATCCAAAAACACATTTCAAAGTCCTATTTAATAAATCCAGAATTTCTAAAACATGTACCCATATAATATTTTTATTAAATACTAGACAATACTAGGAACTCAACAAAATTAGAACCATAGCATTTTGATCTATATATTAAGAAATACAGATTTTTGAATATCAATACAAATCTGTGAAATAATAAAATAAAACAAATAAGGAAACAAAACTTAGCCACAGTTGGGCCGGCCCGAAGGAACAGCGGCCCGCGAAGCGTACAGGCGCGGCCCAAGACGCGGCGCAGCCCAGCTTGCTCCCGCCGCGCGCGTCAACGGCTGACAGGGTGGACCCGCGCGTCAGCGAGACAAGCAGGGGACGGAGGAAGACGATGGCGGGAATCGCCGTCGGTGGCTTCTCCGGTGAGACCAACGGTGCCAACAGTTTTGCCTCACCCTAGCGGACCTAAGGGAACCATCTATTGCAGCTAAGGACGCAGCTAGAGGGGGCGGCGATGGCCACGGCGGCGCTCGGTCACGGCATGGCCGGCTCCGACGAGGCTGCGACGTCACGGCCCTAGTGGCTCACTCAAAGAGCTTCAGCGTCACATACAGAAGCTAGCGCAAGGGAGAGAAGGGGCGATAAGGGGCTCGAGCAGCACGGCCACGTGCGAGCTCGGCCGGCGGCGGTCATGGCGACCCGGTGGAGCCGCGCTCACGGTGAGAGCTACCTTAGGCGAAAATGGAGTGGCGGTGGGGTCGAGGACGTGGAGAGGCTCACAATGGTGCTGTGGTTCAGAGGAATCGGGTAATGGCGCTCGGTTTTTGGTGGAATTGGCTTGGCGCTGCTTCGGCGTTCCGGTCGCCGTGCTCGCGCGGAGGAAGGAGAGGGAATGCAAAATGGAACGGGCGACTCGGCGGGCAGGCGCTGGGGGCTTCAAGACGCGGCTGTCCGTGCCAGGGCGTCCACGGCGCATGGCCTGCGCGCTCAAGCGAGCGGCGACGGGTGGCGCCACGCGGCCAGCAACCTCTGAACCGGTCGGCCACAACGCTACTGAACGTTTTCTGAAAACGCGATTCAGAAATCATTGACGGTGACTGACGGAGCTAGTTAGATGGTGATTTGCTCCTAAACCGTGACGAGTTAGTGGAAGATTTGAACATCAAAGCTGTAGACCTATCTTCCCTCTACAAATTCTTTTTAATGACCAACACCTAAAATGCCATGGATCCGAAGTTACATGAAGCCAAAGTGAGCTCGATCCAACTGAAATGCAGTTAAGACTTAGCGTATTTTTCAGTGTTGAAATCAGCATGTATTTCTGACTTGTGGGCCATGTTTGAGCATGTTCTAGCCATTTTCATGAGTTGGTCATAAAACAACTTTTGTTCCTTGATAAATTTGCTACAACTTTTGTAAAGAGTGCACAGCCATGCAAAGTCTCTAAGTTAGACTTTTGAATCAGTCAACAGTGGCACTCTGGGGTTCATTTCAAGTCAAACTTCCATGCAAGGGCAATTTTGTCATTTTGGCCTACATGAACAATGTCCAAACAATTACTCTAAGTGTAGTTAAGGTGTATTAGACCATGATCAACCACTTTACACAATTGTTATTCCATTTCAATTGATCACATGTGATGAAACAATCAAAACAAGCAATTTACCCAATGTTGCAATGAAATGTTTCGCATGTTTCATGACTTTGTGATTATTTTATACTCGGCACATTATTATCCTATTGCCATGTTTCAAGGTATGAGAGTTTCATGTTGCATTCACATGTCGCACTACTATCACTCTAAGCAATCAAGCATGAAACACATACACTTTAAAATATTGCATATGTATGTTTCAATGATAATGGCATGATAACATAGATAATGCACACGTTTATGAAATGACATGTAATTTAGTGGAAGCCTAAACACGTAGGGTGTTACAGCTGGCTAGCCATCCCGCCGCCGCCGACTAGCCATCTCCGCCCGCCCTTGGCGCAACTCCGGCCGCAGCTTCGGCCGCCCCAGGCCGCGCGCCCACCGGCCGAGGCTCCGCCCGCCCCAGGCCGCGTGCCCTCCGGCGGCTCCGCCCCAGGCAGCGCGTCCATTCCACCGTTCCTCAACCAAACACCGCCAAGGTTGGAGCCGCTCCATTCCATTCTCCTCCATCCCACCAACTAAACACACCCTAAGAGCGGCGGCTTGGCGGCGCGAGCGCGAGCAGCCGAGCGAGGCTGCTGCTGCGCTAATGGCACGGCCGTTCTCGTCGCTGGCGCACTCCTCGTATCGCTGCAGGATCGTCGAGTGCAAAGCGGCGGCTTACTCCTCGCGGCTCCCTTCCCGCGCTAGGCCGCCCGCACGCCCCCGTATCGCTGCCAGCTCCAACAACACCCCAGGTAAAATTCTCCGCGAAAACGCAAACTGCTTGACCGTAGTATCAGCAGATAGGAACAGTCAGTCAGCAAACCTGTGTACATGTTATTATTTCTATGTTCCGTACAGTTCGTTAATTCTAAGGATTAGGGGAAAGAAATCGTGCATTAGTACTTTAGTTGATCTTTCTAGTGCAAAATGCAAACCCCAGGCCTATAAGAATTACGCTGACTTCATGCTTTCTGCAATTACTAGAAGTGCTCATTAATTCGTGCAAATCTGAAGATTTGAGAATGCTGCTGGTTGTGCATTCCACACATGTTTTCTATCTTGATTCTCTCTTCACATATTTGTAGCATCCGTTGCAAACGGATTCCTTAATGCACTTGATTAACTACTGTAATAATGAACATGTCAAACTCTGGTTATGGCTGTTCTCTGTTTGTCTATCGGTTCAATTGAAGATTATCTCCACATTTCACTGGAGAAATGTGCATACATTACATATGATAGTGCGTGCTACTCCAGTATCAGATGCCAATCCTAGAGACTGAAGTAGCATTTCTTTAGAAGTTAGAAGTAAAACTCCAAGTCCCAGCAGATTTCCTGTGTGCTATGCTTCTTTCTGGGTCGTATCAAATCTCTGTTTCATTGATTTGGTTCCTTCTTTCAGCACTTGGAATTGATAGTAGCATCATTACCATTCAGACTATGACGCGGTGGTAGACCCTGAATCACATGGCCTACAAATTTGGGAGCCTTGGCAAGTCTGATGGAGAATTGGCCTTGAAGATACTGAGTTCTATTGTGGAGCGATCAGGTTTAGACCGAATTACCTACATTTACTGTATGGCTGTTCCAATTCTCATCCAGGCTCAAATGCATTCGCAAGCAATGTCAGTGTTGAAGCATCTTGCTGTGACGGGCTTCTCCTGCACTGCTATTTTTACCTCCCTGTTGCGGATCCTTTCATGTTTTGATTCCACCAATCATGTTGTTTTTGAACTCCTTGTCAAAGCATATGTCAAGGAAAGAAAAGTGCTAGACGCAGCTGTGGCAGTTCTCTTTATGGATGGTTGTGGCTTTAAGGCTTCACCTGTTTCTTGCAATACCATCCTTAATGCTCTTGTGGAGGAAGGGGAATCAAAGCATGTTTGGTTGTTCTTGAGAGAGAGTTTGGCCCGTAAGTTTCCTTTGGATGTTACCACTTGCAATATTCTTCTGAATTCCCTATGCACCAATGGAGAATTTAGAAAGGCTGAAGATATGCTTCAGAAGATGAAGAGCTGTCGCCTATCTAATTCTGTCACTTATAATACAATGGTACATTGGTATGTTAAGAAGGGAAGATTTAAGGCTGCCCTGTGTGTTCTAGAAGATATGCAGAGGGATAGTATACAGGCAGATATATATACCTACAACATCATGATAGATAAATTATGTAGAATAAAGAGGAGTGCGCGTGCTTTCCTTTTGCTCAAAAGAATGAGGAAAGATGACTTAACACCTGATGAATGTACCTATAATACTTTGATCAATGGGTTTTTTGGTGAAGGTAAGATAAATCATGCTCGCTATGTCTTTAATCATATGCTGAGACAAACTTTGGTTCCAAGTGTAGCTACTTACACTACAATGATTGATGGGTACTGCCGGAACAGGAGAATTGATAAGGCCCTAAGTGCTGTCGGAAATGCAAATTACTGGTGTCATGCCAAGTGAACTGACTTATAGTGCTTTGTTGAACGGTTACTGCAAAGTTTTTGTAACACCCCAAAATTTGCCTCTTTTGAAAATAGGATTAAAAAGATTTAATTCTATATTTTTGTGCTCATGAAATATAGGAAAATAAAATTTTTCATTAAATTAAAATTCATCATAAGGTTTAGCAACATGTTTGTGCATACATGCCCTTGCATTTGGTTTATTTTGTTGAGTGGTTTTGATTGAAAATTTAAAATAGTTAAAATAGCTTTTGCAAATGAAATTAAAAATGGCTTTGAAGTAAAAGAAAAGAAAATTAGAAAATAAAATAATTTAAAAAGGTTGTAAAATTTATTTATGAGAACTTACCAAAAAATTTTATTTTTTTATTTGAATTGAAAAGGTGTATTCGAATTTGATTTGGTTTACATTTGAATTTGGTTTTTAAACAAATTAGAAAAAGATTTGGAAAAAGAAAAGAAGAAAACTCCCTTCCCCTCTCTTTAGGCCCGACTTCACCCTTTCTCACTCAGGTCTTTCCTGAGCCGGCCCAGTTCCCATTTCTTCCCGTGGCCCGCCCTTCTCCTTCCGCTTGGGCCTGCGCCCCGCATTCCTTTGATTTGGCGCGGCCCAGTGCTCCTTCTGTTTTTTCGCTGGCCCATCTTCGCCGCCAGCCCAGCACCGACTTGTTCCCTCCCGTGCCCGCTCCGTGCTGGCCCAGTTCGCTGAAGGCCCAGCCGCGCCGTTCTCCTCTCTTCCCTCCCCGCTGACAACTCCGGGCCCGCCTGTCAGCTTCGTCCTTCTTCCCCGCGTCGTATCCCGCCTGGACTCGCCGCCGCCGCCACCCGGGAGTCCGTGCTCGCTCCGCCTCGCTCGGTTGCGTGCTTCCAAAGCCGCGCCAGCGCCATAAATAGCGAGCCCGTGCTCGCCGCCCCCCTATCCCGCACCAACGCTGCAGCCGCGCCGCCACCTAGCTTCGCCGTCTGCCGTTGACCCGCCAAGCCGCGCGCCGCCACGGACCCGTAATCCTCCGCGGGAAGCAGCTAGGTGAGCTTGCCTCAACCTCCTCTTTCACCCCGTGCCGTTTTCGTTGAAAACCGTGAAACGTAGGCCTTGAATCACGCGCGTCGTCGAGCTCTTCACCGTCGGCCATTTCTTCCACCGCGCGTGGGCTCTGTAGCCGGCCGGCTCTCTCCTATTTCCCCTCCGTGATCTAATCAGCGCTGTCCAAATTAGATCCGACGGTCCATATTTCATAATACCCCTTCGTCGGTCAACATTGCAAAAGAACCCCTCTAGTTTGCTATTTTCGAACCCGCAGTCCATAGCACTTTTCTAGAGTACGTTTTCTTCTCTGGAAAGCGTAGTTCAATCGGATTAGATCCAAAATACGTTTTCACTTATTTACAGATTTGCCACTGATTTTGTTTTAGCCATAACTTCTCCATTTTAACTCCGATTTGACCCGTTCAAATTGCGTTAGGTTCGTAATTTCATAATTTACATGTTCATACTACTGTTAGATATGTTTTCAACTTTTAAAATTTGAGGTTAGATTTAATCTATTAATTTATTAAAGGAAATCTTGTTTAAATCATATCTTCTACGTTTTAACTCCGTTTTAGTCCATTCAAGTTGCGTTAGATTCATAGCAATGAGATCTACGCATTAGTAACAGTAGTTACCATGTCACTATTTCTAGAATTTCATGGTTTAAACTCTAATTTGAATAATAATTATGCAACTAGATTCTATAAATAAAATATGATTTATTTTACTTTAGGTTTATAATTCGAATCTAAATTTAACTTAAATTATAATATCTATAAAATATCTTATACATGTTTTTATATAATTAAAACACGTGAAGCTAATAGTTTTATATTTTCTCCTATGAGCAAATCTTTCGGTAGATGTATCTTTTTCACCGTAGCTCCGAATAGCGTGCTTATCACGTCTGTGTGATCGTAGCGAGACATAGATTCGTTTTACGAACTTTTCATCTTGATTTTATGATTCGTGTATTGCTCTAATTTAGATATATTGTTTGCTTCGTGTATGATTGTATGGATGCTTGTGTGGTGCTTTATGATTTCGTCTAGTCGGTGAGATATACGTGGTGATCAAGAAGAAGAAGAAGAACGTTGAAGATTAAAGCTTATCGAAGGATCGGTGTTTAAGGCAAGTATAGCATGTGATCTTCCTTGTTGTCCTATACACCTTTAATCATTTAATTCATACTGCATGTGTCTACCTTGACCGTCACTAAGGATTTTCTAGTACTTTGTTACCCTATACCTTGATACCTTTGGGTTATTGCATTGGGTAGTATGATGCTAGTGCTCAACTACAACCATGATCTTGTAACTTGACTAATGGTATATGCAATAAACATTAAAAGATGTTTTTTAGCAACATGGAACAAGGAGGCTAGAGCATTGGGCTATTTTATGGTGCTCTAGATTACTCTTCTTAAGGACTTATCTGTAAGTGATCATCTGGGACTTACAGTACAGCTATGAGGGCTACATGGCTCTGGCTTTAGCTCAGTATGAGGATATTTTCTAGCTTGTTAGTGGTTACCTTTATTGGCGTAAGAATGGCTTGACGAATCGGGTATAGTGCGGCCTCTATCCCCTTGAGTATAGGTTGCGCGTCATTGTGCCATCGGGAAGGGGGGCTCTATATCTGTTTGCCGAGTGAATCTAATGGCCCTAACTTGTTAGACAAACTTTTGAAAGACTTTATAGTGAACCTTACCGACCTTCCTTGGTAGTGGGTTAAGAGGCTCGCGACCTCGGGCGAAAGGGTAAATCACGACTCACAGTAAAAGTGTACAACATCTGCAGAGTGTAAAACTGGTATATCAGCCGTGCTCACGGTCACGAACGGCCTTAGAATATTTACGGAATATGAAGAACACAGATGATACTGATGATGAAAATGCTCACTAATGATTACTGTTTATGTTATTCATTATTTATGTTTACCTGATCATGTGTTTATATGGGCTTGTGATAAACTTGTTGCTACTCAATTGCTAAAATTGTGATAATTAAAAGCTAATCGCAGTTAAACCAGTGTGAACCCCATGTTATATTTGTTGAGTACGACATGTACTTACGCTTGCTTTATTTTTCAATTATTTGGATAAAAATTCTAGATGGGTATCAGATTGCTAGAGTTTGGAGGAATTAGGCTTGTGATCAACCAATCAGTTGTCCCTGTGGAATTGGAGTCTTCGCCTGAAGATCGCAGTTGTCTTTCCGCTGTTTGCTATCTGAGGTTATATTCTTTATACTAATACGTTATGTATTTAAGCATTGTCTTTTGATATTATCCTTATTTGTAACTATATGTGAGATTTGACTTCCTAGGCTCACATATGTTGTGTATCTGGTTTTATTCTTAAAACCGGGTGCTACAGTTTCCATGCTGGGACCTGCTCTAGATCTTATGGAAGATCTGAAATCAAGAGGTATAACCATCAATAAGACTATGTGTACTATACTCATTGATGGTTTCTGTCAAGTGGGTGAGATTTCCAAGGCTAAACAAATTTTGAAGAGTATGCTTGAGGATGGAATTGATCCAGGTGTCGTCACTTATTCAGCATTGATCAATGGTATGTGCAGGATGGCTAATATGCATGAAACAAAAGAAATTTTGTCAAGGATGCAGAAAAGTGGAATTTTACCTAATGATGTGCTATATACAACTCTGATTTGTTACTATTGTAAGGCAGGTTATGTCAAGGAAGCACTAAAGCATTTTGTGGACATTTATCGAAGGGGGCTAGTTGCCAATCCAGTTATCCATAATGCATTATTACGTGCTTTCTATAGAGAGGGAATGATTACAGAGGCTGAACACTTCAGACAATACATGTCTAGGATGAATATATCATTCGATTCTGTCTCCTTTAACTGCATAATTGATTGTTATTGCCACAGAGGTAACATAGTTGAGGCATTTTCAGTTTATGATGATATGGTTAGATATGGCCATTCTCCAAATGTTTGCACATATCAGAATTTGCTTAGAGGATTATGTCAAGGGGGCCACTTGGTACAAGCAAAGCAGTTTATGTTCTATCTTCTTGACATACCTTCTGCTATTGGTGAGAAAACTTTCAATGCACTACTTCTTGGGATTTGCAAATATGGAACCCTTGATGAAGCTTTGGATCTATGCGAGAAAATGGTAAAAAACAACTGTTTACCTGATATCCATTCCTACACCATTCTTCTCAGTGGTTTTTGCAGGAAAGGTAAGATTTTGCCTGCGTTAGTCATGTTGCAGATGATGTTGGAGAAAGGAGTAGTCCCTGATACTGTTGCATATACCTGCTTGCTGAATGGGTTGGCCAATGAAGGCCAAGTGAAGGCTGCTTCTTATGTTTTCCAGGAGATCATATGCAAGGAAGGCCTGTATGCAGATTGTATTGCCTATAATTCATTGAGGAATGGGTACCTCCAAGGTGGAAACGTGAATACTATAAAAAGGATGATGTCTGATATGTATCAGAATGAGGTTTATCCAAACTCTGCTAGCTATAACATACTTATGCTTAGGTATGTCAAGAGGGGACAATTTTCAAAGTCCTTATATCTGTACAAATATATGGTGAGGAAAGGAATCAGGCCAGACAATGTTACATATCGCTTGCTCATTCTTGGGCTCTCTGAGTGTGGGTTGATTGACATTGCAGTTAAGTTCTTGGAGAAGATGGTCTTAGAAGGCATTTTCCCTGATAGGTTAGTTTTCGATATATTGATTACAGCTTTCAGTGAGAAATCCAAGATGCATAATGCACTACAACTTTTCAATTGTATGAAGTGTTTACATATGTCACCCAGCAGTAAAACTTTTAGTGCCATGATAAATGGATTGATCAGAAAACATTACTTGGACCAGAGTCACGAAGTTTTACATGAGATGTCACAAGTAGGGCTTCAACCAAACCATACACACTATATTGCATTGGTCAACGCAAAATGTCGGGTTGGTGAGATTGATAGAGCGTTCAGGCTAAAAGAAGAAATGAAAGCTATTGGCATTGTGCCTGCTGAAGTTGCTGAGAGCTCAATTATTAGAGGACTTTGTAGATGTGGAAAACTTGAGGAGGCAGTCATAGTTTTCAGTAGCATGATGCGTTCAGGAATGGTACCAACTGTTGCTACGTTCACTACTCTAATGCACAGTCTTTGCAAAGAATCCAAGATTGCTGATGCTTTTCACTTGAAGAGGCTGATGGAGTTGTGTAGATTGAAGGTTGATGTTGTCAGTTATAATGTTCTAATTACTGGTTTATGCAAAGACAAGCATATCTCTGATGCACTAGATCTCAATGGAGAGATGAAATCTAAAGGTCTTTGGTCGAATGTTACTACCTATATCACACTCACTGCAGCTATGTATTCGACAGGGAGAATGCAGAACGGAGAGGAACTACTGGAGGATATAGAAGAAAGGGGTCTTATCCCGGCGTTTAAGCAGCTTGAAAATCTTGAAAGACGGATGAAGGATGCAATTAGAAGGCTGAACATGATAAGAAAATGCAGAAAGGAAGTGCCTTTTAGAGGGGTTGAGCTACTAGCTGTAGATCCTGAACCCGTGTGTAGTGCTGCTAGTGATTGTAACCCCACTGAAACTCGGCAATGTAAAGGAATTTGAGCATTTGACCAATATGGTTGGTACAAAACTATTGGTATCTTTTCTGAGTAGTGCTTGTGATGCCTTACATTGTGGTGTTCCTCCACTGAGGGATCCATGGATCCATCTCTAGATATGTTGAATATGTGATTTTCCTTAAACAGCTAATTCAGGTTAGGTGTTGTGTTAATTTTATTATTGTGTATTTTTTTGGGTGATAATACTATGTCTTCACTTTATCATCTGTTTGGTACTTTGGTGTTTGCAGAAATACAAAATTACCCAGGGAGGAAGTGGAACCTCACATATATTTCAGTGGATCCTGGGGGCAGGTAAATGGGATTATGAGTGCTGATGCGTGATGTTAGGTAAAATTACCCAAGGTCTATATGGACTGGCATCTTTGAATTTTATCACTTGAGCTCACCATCAAAAGGTACTCCAGATTTTTTATTGTGTAGTTGCAGTCCATCTTTTTGATCTCTAGTTCAGCGAAGTAGCATATTTATCATATTGTTATAAATTAAGAGCTTCCATCATCTGTGTTCAACTGTTGATGTTTGGTCATCCTCATCCATTGGGGAGCAACTATTAGACTTAGTTAAGCAACATGTCACATAATTTCTGTTTCTTATCAGGAGGGACTAAGCTAAACATGCATGAATACTAATGTAACACAATATATTCAGTAAATTGCCCCCTTTCTTATCAGCAGCTCAAGCCTCGCTCAATCCACATCACCACCGGGATGCTGCTGTTGATCATCACTATGCTTCGCTCAGCCAACTCCTGCCCTCTCTCTCTTACTCTCACTCTGATTTCCCCCAAACTAAAATTTGGTTCTTGGTCTGTGCAAACTGAAAGTTCTGGACAACTGTGCCCCCTCCCTCCAAGCTCCGGCAGCGGCACCGGCACATGCTCCCTTCCACGGCGACCACCGCCCCTGCAATTTCCATCTGTCTTCTATCCATCAGGTACTTTCTAGATCAGGCTGCGCGTATGTGCTCGTGCAAGTAAACATGTGGCCACCCTCCAATTCTTGTTTATTTTTGCCCTCGCTTGTACTAAAATTATCTGTTAATTAAGATATGGCTAGCTGGATGTGCTATGCGCCGGTCTGTGAATTAGGTTTGCTGATCTTGATGATTCATTGTCTGTGATTGTTCCCTTCAAAGCATGCTCATATGCTGCTAGTTGATTACAATTTATATGCAATATATATTCTTGGTTGGTTGAAATGTAGTCAAATGTATGCATTTTACCTACGTGTGATTTCTGATTAGTTTATGGCCAAGGAGTTCTGGGTCTTCTTTAGTCTCCGGCAGCTGTCTTCCGCTTTTGTTTGTGTGGACTATTCCAAATGCAACTATGTGTTCCTCCATCTATGTTCTAAATGCCTCTACTGCTATTCTGGATTCAACTATGTGTTCGGAGCACAATTTATAAAAAGCACTCCCTCCATTCCTGAAAGAATCAATTCCTAGCCACTTTAGGACAAATTAGCAAAGAAAAGAAAGACTATACTGGCCCTCGTTAACAGGAACCGTTTAGTAGCATCATTTGGAGCCCCAATGCAATATTAAATGTTGTCGTCCCATCTCCTTGCTCCCATGACCGTCACTGTGTGGAGAGGATGGATTAAAAGCACCTGAGTGCCATCATTGCAGGGCTGCAGGCTCAGGAATTTAGGAGGCAAAGAGCCGTGGTTGGGTGAGATAGATGGACTCTGTTAAATGTGGCAGCGACCACGAGGTAGATTAATGTGCGTCGATGGATGCTCCGACCCTAGAGATTGATTCTTTTAGGGACAAATATTTAGGCTAGGAATTGATTCGTTCAGGGGACAGAGAGAGAGAGAGAGTACTAAACTGTGGACACGGTCAGAAATCACTAATCAAATGGTTTCTAACTATCCTACTATTCCTGATTTCACTTTCAAACCATCTTAAATTGAAATTCTGATAATTTGTAGGAAAAATACAAAGGTTCTGGAGATTATAGAAAGAATTTTGAAGATACCTTGATCAATAGGTCAAAATATCCTTTGGCTGTGTTTGGATCACGGGAATTTCAAAGGATTTTCAAAGGAATTGTCATTCCCGTAGTTTTAGCTACTGTAGATGTGTTTGGAACAAAGGATTCATCGATTCCTTTTCAAAGGAAAGATTCCTGTACCTGTACGTTTTGGAGGAAATTTAAAATCCACTTCAGCCTCATGGTTTCTTTTCCTTTGCGAAGTTCGAGGGAAACTCACTCATTAAGGCACATCGTGCGTCATCTGTGGGAGTAGAACCATGCATGCACCTTGCAACTACTTGTTTAGTAGCATCTAATACATTAGTGAAGCTTTGATATATACTCTTTGTTTCCTGTGTTTTGAACACCCACTTCTATGAAATTCCTATGTTTTTCCTTTCCTTTGTTTTGTCACTGCATTCCTGTCTGTTTCCTGTGTTTCATTCCATTCCTATGTTTTTTATTCCTTCGTTCCAAACAAGCCCTTAGAATCTAGATCACAGATAGGTGTGTACCCGAAGAAAACAGGATAAATTAATTTAAATATGATGATAAAATACAAATATTGATGTACTGAGATGGGCTTGTATTTAAGCTTCTTTCTTATTTGTGCTATTGCTTTTACAAAAAAAGAACGATTCAAGTTCCAAGAGGGTGTTCTAATTAATTACAGACAAAATTGGATTTTCCAATTAATCTAAAACTACAGCAAAAATTTTGTACTAAAGCATATAATATTATATGTTCATTGTGTAGATCTAATCATGTGGAGTCCAACAAAATTAGATTTTCCATTTTATAATTTTTCTGTGATTTACTATGATTTTTTAAAGATTCACCAGAAATAAATAAAAAGGAAAAAGACAAAACCACCATCACTATAGCAAAACCACCGTACTATAGCAAAACCACCGTCGAAAACCGTCCGGGGGGGTAAAATAGACGGTTTTGAAAAGTTCAGGGGGGTAAAATAGACGGTTTTATAGTTTTGGGGTGAAGTAGACCAAGGTTGATAGGTGGGGGGTTAAGTAGACTTTTTCCTAAAAATAAGTAACCTGTTCAGGTCATGCACACATTCAGTGATTTTCAGTATGCATATGTATGGTTCATTTCAGCTTTTTCACATGAGTTGTGTGCCTATTGGCTTCATCTAGTGCTACAACTAAATATGCTTGAACTACTAGTAGTAGGTATGGAGTCTGTAGCAGTAGGAATACTAGTATTAATAGTGGTAATCTAATTTCTCTTTTCAGCCATGGTAATTAGTAAATTTTTGTCTGAGTTGTGTACATGTCCGTAGTTTAAAAATCTAAGAGTTAAATACACTGACGGCCCTTAAACTTGTAGCTCTGTGCCACTTAGGTTCACGAACTCTCAAACTCGAAATCCAGCTCCCTAAACTTGTTAAGTCGTGCATTGCAGGTCCATGCCCCTTCATGTAGCTGCTGACTAGGATAAATTTTATAAAAAACACCTCCCTCTTCTTCCCCTTCTACTAGGCCACAGACCCGGTCACGCTGTCGGCCTCCAGGCCGCTGCTCCTTTGGCTGTAGGGCGGGCCCAGCTGCTCTGGCCTCCTGGGCAACTTCTTCAAGCTCGGCCCCTGAACCCTGATGGCGTCTCCCTCTCGCGCAACCCCTTCGCGTGGAGCTACGCGGGCAAGTACATCCCCGCGGCGGGGGCACACATCCTGAACGCGAACACAGCGCTGCTGGAGGCGCAGCGCGTGAACCTGGGACGCTCCAGTACCGGCGCCACGTCCACGTCGTCGGGCTCCACTACTCCTCCACGCACAAGCAGAAGCACCAGCAGCTCAACTTGGAGGTGCTTAGGCCACCAGAGATGTGGCCGGAGCAGCTCGGCCGAGGCGCTCCACAAGTGACGCCGCGAGCGCGTGCGACAGAGGGAGCAACATCCTCGGCACTCGCCTCGTGCAGTCGCACGGACCAGAGCGGGCGGCGGCGGTGCCGGCGGAGGGTGCGGCGAGCACCTGGTGCTGTGTGTGCGCCGCCACGACCGCCCCGCGTGCTGCGGCCTTACCTGCAGCACGTGGAGTCCGTGGCCGACGAGATGGAGCAGCACCGCCGCGAGCTATGGCAGTTCGCCAACGCCGACGTGGACGCGGCCACGGGTGCGACGCGCTAGGGCGTCGGCTTCCTCAAGGGCTGCGCCTACTACCACCGCCTCGGTCGCATCTGGCGTGGGAGCTACCTCCTCCATGGCCCGCCGGGCACCGGCAAGTCCACGTTCGCGGCGGCCATGGCGAGGTTCCTAGGCTACGACATCGACCTGTCACGCCTCACGCGTCGAAGAGGAACTCCGCGCGCTGCTCCTGCACACCATCCCGCGCTCGCTCATCCTCGTCGACGTGTCGTGCTGCGGCGAGGAGCGCGTCATGGGTGTTCACCATGCGCGGGGGCAAGGACGCCATCGACGCCGCGGTGCTGCACCCGGGCTAGCTGGACGTCCACATCCAGTTCACACTCTGCGACTTCGAGGCGTTTGCTAGCAACTACCTAGGGCTCAAGGACCACAAGCCTGTGCGCGATCACCAGGGTGGTGCACCCGATCACGAAGCGGTCCAGCGCCTCCTGCCTGAGCTTCTCCGAGTTGGAGTCAAGCGCGCTAGTGACCTTGTCCTGCAGTAGGATGACGGAGTTGTGGGCGCTGGAGGGCCTGGCGCTGCTGCGGCGGGTGTTGACGAGCGCCGCCTCGTGCGCCTGCTCCTGCATGCGGATGAGCTTGGCGTAGGTGCCATTCTCGACATTGGCCATGAGCTCGTCGTGCTCATGCGTGCCCATCTCAGCTGAAGATACGAGATGACAATGATAGGGTGTTTTTTATAAAATTTTATCTAGTCAGCAGCTACATAAAGGGGTATGGACCTGTGGTGCACGACTTAACAAGTTTAAGGAGCCGTATTTCGAGTTTGAGAGTTCGTGGACCTAAGTGGCACGGAGCCGCAAGTTTAAGGGCCGCCAAATATTTAACTCAAAATCTAATGATGCATTCCTCCCAATTTATTGTGTTTTGCTCCTATTAATTTCCTCTTTCCTTCCCTAGAATTCTCCTGATATAGTTACTCTTTTGCAGAACAAAATGTTGGGCACGGATAGCAGGGATGGATTCTAGTTCACCAAATCTTCCTTTCTCCTCATTCCAAAAATCTGGCACTAGCGCCTACCTACCACCGTCCCACGGTGCTACTGTAACATGCAAAGCTAGTGCTGGCAATGGCTTGACTAGAAGATCGAAAAGTTAGCTGAGTGTATTTTGCTGCTGGTGGATTCAACAACACCATGCAGGCTGATTAGTCATTTTGTAGACCTCTACTCCAAGGTGGTAGTGCAGAGGGATCCAGCAGCTTGTAGCTCACCAAGCGGTTGGCGGCAAGTCGAACTTCTTGTCGCTGAGTTGAATAAAGAATCTATTTCCCGTGCATGCCTTGTAACTATATTCATCTTAATAAGAAATGAGTGGGATCTTGGATTTGTCAATTCCAAATTAGAAGTTTGGTCATAGTTCAGTTCTAGCATCTTGAATCCGTCAAGAGAAAAGTTGGGTCTCATTAAGCTAACTTCTCGAATCTGACAGGACGCCTTGTAGCTGGCTGTCGACACTTCGTGGAGGAGCAGGGAGTTTACTCACCAAGTCACCAGTCGTTTACTCACCCATGCGTTGCTCATCCACCAAATACAATGCTGTTGCTCCGAATGTAACCAAACCGAATGTTTCGCATGATTGGTGTTCAAATGTTTTAATTTGAATTAATGCATGTTCGACATTATATATCAGAAAAATTTTGGTCATGTTATTTTGAATTTTTTATGTGACCAGGATGAGTTCTTCACAACCCAAATCGTTATTACTACCAAAATACATGTAGCCATAAAACTGTCATTCAAACCACAAATGAGAAAACCGTGTGTGTGTTTTTTTCTACGTGAGAAAACCGGCCACGGTGAACTAGGGGTTTGAGATAGGTAAGGTAGTAAGTAACCGGGTCAGAGTTAAATATGAACAGAAAATGTGGCCTGTACATGTGATCGTGAGGGGAAAATGATCGTGGAAAAAAAAATCCAGCCGTGAGCGTCCATCGGTCGTGGGAAAAACGATCGCGTGCAGGGTGCGTGTGATGCTGGGCTGCGGCCTGCCAGGACGTGAGGGGTGGGCTCGCGTGTGTTTGCGGGTCCTGGACTTCCACACTGTCCCAAACAAAAAAAAAATCCCCTCAAAAAACTAACACCATAAAAAAAAGAGATAAGTTCCCTGGAGGGAAGTATGCACTGGATTGGGTGGGAGAAGTTAGTGAGTCCAAAAGTAGGAGGAGGATTGGGTTTCAGGGATCTCCATTCTTTCAACATGGCAATGTTAGCAAAACAAGCTTGGAGACTCTTGCATAATCCGACATCGCTCGGTGCCCGTCTGTTAAAGGCTAAATACTACCCAAATTCAAGTGTAAGGGCAGTCCCAATGAAATAAACTAGTAGTTTCTATAACATAGGATACCGCACCAAAAAAGTACTGCTTTTCAACCCATGGTTTCTATGAGTAATAACTATTTTCTCTTTCTCTCTCCCAACTCTATCTTTTCCTCCAATGGGAGTGCGATACGAGCTCCCTAGAAACTGGTGGTTTCTCCCCAATGGCGATTTCATGGTTTCTTGGTGCATTGGGTCAAGAGTAGACCTGGTTTCTTCATGAAGAAACCATTTCTATGATTTTTGCTCTCTTTCTTCATTAATTACGTTGCCATGTCAGCATTTTGTCTACGTGGCAAGTCATTTAATGAGGATAGAAACCATCATCAATGCACCATTGGGACTGCCCTAATGAAGGCAGAGGCAAAGCAGGGATGCTCCTACACATGGCGAAGTATATGCTTGGGTATCCAGACGTTGAATGAGGGAATTATATGGTGGGTAGGAGGGGGCAAAATATCAATATTTGGACAGACCCTTGGATGCTGAGGGAACACTAGAAGGCCCATCACACCAAGAGGAAGAAATATGCTAACTACGGTGGATGAATTGATTGACCCAATTACCGGCCAATGGGATGTTTATCTCCTAAACCAAACATTTCGGGAGGAGGACGTCCAGATTATCAAATCGATATCGGTGCATGTGGAGATGGAGGATGTCATCGGCTGGCATTATGATAACAAAGGCCAATTTTCAGTTAAGTCGGCATACAAGGCCCACCGATGGGCCGTGCTGCGAGGACAGCGCAGGAACTCAGGATCTGCTTCGGGAGAAGCAAGATTTTGGAATAAATTGTGGAATGTCGACTGTCCACCCAAAGTGAAACATTTTCTGTGGAGGCTGAGCCACAACACTTTAGCTATGAGAAGGGTGCTGCAAAGGAGAGGGATGAAGCTTGACACCAAATGTTGTATGTGCGGGCGTCTAGATGAGGATGGTGGCCACCTCTTACTGAATTGCAAGGAAGTCAAGAAGGTTTGGCGTGAGCTGAACCTGGAATCAACAAGATGCAAACTGGTTGAAGCCGGATCTGCTAGGGAGATGGTTGAAGCCGTCCTGAACCTGAAGGAGAAAGACAGATTGACGGTGATAATGCTACTGGTGGGGAGAGCGAAATAAATGGAGGGAGGAAGGCAGGCGGAGAACTGCTGTGGAGCTGGCCTACATAGCTGCGATTCAGGCTGATTCAGTAAGCAAGACTGAAAGCAGGTTGTTGCCGGATTTTCGTCAGAGACAAAGCTGGCGAAAACTGATGGAGGGCGAGCTCAAACTGAACACGGATGGGGCTTTCGACTCTTTGCGCAAAGATGGCGGATGGGCTATGTTATCCGTGATGATCAAGGCCAAACGATATGCTCAGGTGCAGGCTGGGAGGATCATCTCCTTGATGCTTTTCATGCTAAACTGAAAGGGTGCTTGGCAGGTTTAGAGGAGGCGGTGGAACTTGGGATTACTAGACTTACTCTGGAGGTGGATGCATCTCTGGTGAAGGATGCTCTCCAAACTGATGAGTATAGAAATAAAGCATATTATTAGTGATGATCTATGCAATTGTGCTATCTCTATATGTAGTCGTGCTAGTAATAGAGTTGCTCACTCTTTAGCTGCTATTTGTTGTAATCGTCCAAGTGGCAGTTATAACACTGGGGAGGGTGTTCCTCAACCTATTGAGGATTTGGTAGCCAGCGATTCTGCTCGATCGGATGATTAATAAAGTTTCCGACATTTAAAAAAAAGAGAGAGAGGAAAAGAACATGCCTTATACGACTTTTCTCCAACCCCTTTAATTCAGGATAGCAGTGTCATTGAATTGTCACAGAAAAACCTTTACCGCCAGCGTTCCATCTTCCAAGTTAGTTGGAGCATGCATTCATGCTAGTTGTCATATGAATTCATGCATGGAGAGTGAAGCAGTGTAGTCGTTCAGGTAGTTCTTGCATATTGCATGAAGAGTGAAGTGGATGGCGTGATGCTGGCCATTAAAAAATGCAACACGGCACTGGAGTAGTAGAGTAGCCTTGGCTGTTTCTATATAACATCTATTCGAAACAATAAAGAAGTAGTGTTATGCAGTTTGTATCCTCGATCTCTTCGTCGCCTCCACAAACTTCTGTGTAGATATCATAGACAAAGTTCTTGGTCCATGGACTAGTTCTCTCTCCTTTTCTTTTCCCCCTCTCCCAACCAACAATTTAGATATTGGAGCAAAACAAATAAATCACTCATCAACACAAGAACACAAGGTGTAGGTCCTCAGTTGCATGACGATGATTGCCCATCCTAAGTCAAGGTGTCGGCGAGGGAGGAAGCGATATTGATCTTCTTTCATATCATCAAAGCGACGACCACGGAGACCCATGTAGGTTACCGCGGCTGCATCTTCTATGCTATCTTCCATGATGGCACAATGAGCGTGATGCGTATAGTTCGAGTCCAGCTGGTATGCTTCCTTCTCTCCATCCCGGATGGAGATGCACACCCTGGTCTTTCAATAAGTGTCCTCCAGATGGTGCGTATGCTCGTTGCAGACGTACTCCACAGTTGCGTCCCAATCAACGTAGTAGGTCTGAAGAATCCCCATAAATCGGTGGTGCGAGACGGAGGATTCACACCCCAGCTTATACCAGATCTTTGTAGTCCATCCCATGGCAGGGGTAGGCTGATCTTCTTGAACGGCGTCCTCCTCCTCATCATCAGACAATACAACGACCTCCACTTCTTTAGATTCTTCGGGCACTTCCTGAAATGGCTCAGGCGTGGTGTAGGTGCTGGCGAGTCAACTTCTTGCTCCTAGAGTTCCTCCTCCTCACGTGGCTCCATGGACTCATACAAGCCACGAGGCGGGTAGTAGCCTCCAGTGCTGATGTGAGCGGTCTTATTGGCACGAGGCATCTACAGAATTAGATTTAGTCAGATTAGAAGTAATAATTTTCATAATAGAGTGAGGCAAAAGAAGCATAAAATTTAGCAAATAACAAGGGTGAGATAGGAAGCATGAAATAAGTGAAGCAAAAGAAGCTAAACCGACCATTGCTAACTAGGCTTGCGTCCTACAGTCAACACGGCTCCGATACCAATCTATCACACCCGATTTTAAGAATAAAATGGGATGCAAAATCTTATGTGCGCCCAGAGATCAGTCACACACATAAGCCGACAAATTATAAATAGTATCATCACAAGTGTTTATTACATCACGAATAATAAGACATAGTCTTCACATAAATATAGCGGAAGTATAAAGAAAAATCTCTCGCGGAAGCTCCAAATCACAGAGACGTCAACTGGTTGACCACAAGTCTAGTAATCCTCAGGAAAGTCGTCATTACCATAGCCATCTGTTACCCATCCGAGATTTTTATCCAAATGATGAAAATAAACAAGCGTAAGTACATGTCATACTTAACAAGTGTAACATAGGGTTCATGAGACTCAAAAGGCTTGACATAGATTTAACAGCATTCAGCTTTTAGTTGTCACAATTTTAGCATAAGAGTAGCAACAAGTTATTTTAATTCTCAAAGTAAAACACATGATCAATGTAAACATGAATAATAAATAGCATAAACGGATAATTCTTAGTGATCATCTATTCCGTAAATATTCTAAGACCGCTCGTGACCGTGAGCACGGCTGATATACTAGTTTTACACTCTGCAGAGTTTGTACACTTTCAATGTGAGTCGTGATACCCATATGCCTGGGTTAATTACTTTCAAAACATTTCCAAAGTGAGCAGGTATGGATCACTATGAAGCCTTTCAAGGGTTCGTCTAACAAGTTAGGGCTGCTAGGTTTCTGTGCCCTGTGAATGTAGGGCTCCCCTTCCGATAGGCACAATGACACGTAGCCTATACACTGACGGACAGAGACCGCACTATATCCAACCCAAAACACACCCCACTTGCGCCATAAAGGTAACCTCTAACAAGCTAGAAAAAGTCCTTGTACTGAGCTAAAGCCAGAGCCATGCGGCCCTCACAGTTGTACTGTAAGTCCCGGATGATCACTTATAGATAAGTCTTTAGGGAGAGGAATATAGAGCATTTAGAAAGTAGTTAAACACTCCAGCCCCTGTTTCCATGTTGTTAAAAAGTCATGTTTTAATGTTTATTGCATATACCATTAGTCAAGTGACAAGATCATGGTTTAGTTGAGCACTAGCAAAGCTACCCAATGCATATTTCATAGGAGACAAGGTATAAGTTCAATTCTAGGGAATCCCTATCAAGGTGACACATGCAATATGAATTAAATATATTAAAGTTGATAGGAAACAAGGATAATCCTATGCTATACTTACCTTGAACAAAGTGCTCCTACTGATCCTGCTCGTTAAAGTAGTACTCTTGTTCACCCACGAATTGCTCACCGTCTATACTCGATAATCACAGCAACATACAAGCATCCAGAAGCAATCATGCATAGCAAACAAAAGCTATAGATTAGAACAGTACACCAACAACATAAAATCAAGATGAAAAGGTTGTAAAACAAATCTACGTCCTTCTACAGACACACAGATGCGAAGATCACAAAAATCGGAGCTAAAACAAAGAAGTTATGTATTAAACAAGATTTTCTTTATCAAAATAATAGATTAAATCTAACCTCGAATTTCAAAAGTTGAAAACATACTTAACAGTAATATGAACATGTAGATTACTTAATTACGAACCTAACGCAACTTGAACGGATCAAATCGGAGTTAAAACGAAGATTCTATGGCCTATAGAAGGTAGTGGCAATTTTGTAAATAGATGAAACTTAATTTTCGAATTTAAATAAATAAAATCAGATTTTAAACCGAGCCAGGAACTGCAGATACAATTTAAAAAAAAGACAGGGGCTCTTTAGAATAAGTGCAGGGACGGCGGGTTCTATACTAGAAAACTTCAGGGACTCTTTTGCAAAATAGTCGCGTGAAGGGGTACGGGTGAATCTGGACTGTTGGATCGAGATTGGACGGTGCAAATCAGACGGGAGGGGGATGAAAGACGCCGGCATGGTCGGCGGTGAGCCCCGATGGCGGCGCCATGGCCGGAGACGGGCGACGCGCATGAAACATGGCCTACGGACCACGGATTCACGAGCCGAAGACACCGGGAGAGAGAGAGAGGAGATGACGGCGAACTCACCTAGGTGTTTTCCACAGATGAGGGTAGGTCTATGGCGGCATGAGGCTCCGCAGGTGGACGACGACGCTCTTAGGGTTGTGGCGGCTGGCGCAATGCGAGGGCGACGGCTGGAGCTTTAGGGTCAGGTGAGGGCGATGCAATGCAGGGGCGCTATTTATGGGGCGGGAACAACTTGGGACGCAAGGCAAGGGAGGATGCGTGGGCGGCGTGGACTACAACTCGGCGGCGGCGGTCGTGTCCGGCGTGGAAACTATCGCGTGGTGGAAGACGACGCGGCTGACATGTGGGGCCGGCTGAAAGGTCCTAATGGCTAGAGGGGGGGTGAATAACCTAATAAAATTCTACAACAACACTTAACAAAGTAGTTAGACAATTATGAGGCGAAGCAAGTGTTGCGCTAGCCTACTCAAAATGCAAGCCATCTACCACAATTCTAGTTTAGATAGTGTCTATTCACACAAAAGCTATGACACTACTCTATGTTAGTGTGCCCTCAAAGGCTAACTAAAGAGCCGCACCAACCAAGCAAACAAGCTCTCACAACTAGCTACACTAAAAAGCTTGACAACTAGTTTGCGGTAATGTAAAGAGAGTGATCAAGAAGGTTATACCGCCGTGTAGATGAAGGAACCAATCAATCACAAGGATGAATAACAATGAAGACCAATCACCTCGGAATCAATGATGAACACAATGATTTTTATCGAGGTTCACTTGCTTGCCGGTAAGCTAGTCCTCGTTGTGGTGATTCACTCACTTGGAGGTTCACGCACTAATTGGCTTCACACGCCAAACCCTCAATAGGGTGCCGCACAACCAACACAAGATAAGGATCACACAAGCCACGAGCAATCCACTAGAGTACCATTTGGCTCTCCTCCGGGGAAAGGTCAAGAACCCCTCACAATCACCACGATCGAAGTCGGAGACAATCACCAACCTCCGCTCAACGATCCTCGCTGCTCCAAGCCGTCTAGGTGGCGGCAACCACCAAGAGTAACAAGCGAAATCCACAGTGAAACACGAACACCAACTGCCTCTAGATGCAATCACTTAAGCAATGCACTTGGATTCACTCTCAATCTCACAAAGATGATGAATCAATGATGGAGATGAGTGGGAGGGCTTTGGCTAAGCTCACAAGGTTGCTATGTCAATGAAAATTGCCAAAGGTATAAGCTTCAATCGGGGCTTAAATAGAAGCCCCCATGAAATAGAGCCGTTGTACCCCTTCACTGGGCACAACACGGGCTGACCGGACGCTCCGATAAAGTTGATCGGACGCTAGACCTCAGCGTCCAGTCGCCCAACGACCGTCACGTGTTCCGACTTTAATGGTAACTTGTGTTCACCGGACCAAACTAGAGCTTTCAGTCTCCCCCTTTTTGGTAATTGATGACAATCCTTATACAAAGATATGAAATAAAATTCAATTGAATCCATGTTGCTTGCCCAAGCATATTTACCATGTATAAAAGAATATGGATAAGTTTCATGAACCCTAAATGGTAGCAATTGCTCCCCCTACATATGTGCTAAGAGTTTGGATTGTAGCTTGCACATATGCTTAGATAGGAAAAGTAGGAGACAATGTCTACCAAATGATGCTAAGGTATAAAAGATGGACCTTTGAAGCGTGATACCAATCGGAGTGCACCATTATACCATCCTTAACATCATGGTTAGTTCTATACCACTTGGAAACATACTTTTGAAAATATACCAATTGTAAAAGTTTACTTAGAAATGAAAGTTGTCTAGTGATTTCATTTCATCATACAATCTTACAACTAGCATACATCACACAAGCATGGATATTTTAAATTTAGAACTTGTGCCACGCAAGCAAACATATGAAATGCACATTCAAATACACCAAACAAGTTTATGAGCTTGCTCCCCCTACTTGTGTGCTTCAAAATTACACTTGATCCCTTTCCTTTTGTCATATTTCTCCTCTTATGTCGAGTTCTCCCCCTATCACTCGTATCTTTATTTCTCTCCCCTTTCACTATCTTTTTACTTATCTTTGTGCACTATTTCTCCACCTTTGTTATCAATGACCACAAAGGCTTAAAATATAGATAGTACCACTTGTAGGGTCAAGATTATCAATATCAATCAATGGGGTGAGGATCATTTTTCAAATTTGGTCCAATCTAGATCATTTACCAAAGATATTTAACTCGATTTGATCCAAGGACAAGCTTCTACACACCTCCAAATAAGGGTTATCTTGTACCATGTTGAGTTAAACACTTAGAGTTTATTTTCTAGATTAAACACTAGGTTTACAAGCCCACAAACATGTCATATGCTATCACTAGATTATGTCAAGCATAGAAGCAATAGTGATACCATATTAACACCAAATTAATTTGATTTTCATGAATGAGCCTAATAAACTAGAACCACTTGAAAGGTCCTAATGAGATTGAAAATGTGACTAGATGCACTAAACATGTCCTTAGCAAGGATGTATGTCATGCCAATCAACTTTTACCTTGAATAACTCGAAGGAGAAGCATGTCATATTAGTGGAGGGTGCATCAACATATATTTGAGAAATCCAATATGTTCAACTCATTCCTTAGCTTGTAAAACCTTTTCTCATCCAATGGCTTGGTGAATATGTCGGCAAGTTGATCTTCGGTGCCTACACTCTCAATGCAAATGTCCCCTTTTTGTTGGTGATCTCTTATGAAATGGTGGTGGACATCAATGTGCTTTGTTCTTGCATGTTGAACCAGATTGTTGGTTAGCTTGATTGCACTCTCATTGTCACATAGCAATGGCACTTTCTTGAACTTGATTCCAAAGTCACTCAAAGTGGCCTTCATCCAAAGTATTTGTGCACAACAACTACCGGCAGATATGTATTCGGCTTCGGCGGTTGATAATGCAACACTATTTTGCTTCTTTGATGACCATGAAACAAGTGATCTTCCTAATAATTGACATATGCCCGAGGTGCTCTTCCTTTCAACCTTGTATTCTACATAATCCGAGTCAGAGTAACCAACTAGCTCAAACTTTGCTCCTTTGGGATACCACAAACCAATATTTGGTGTATGCTTCAAGTACCTTAATATTCTCTTTGTAGCCTTTAAATGACTTTCTCTTGGTGAGGCTTGAAATCTTGCACACATACATACACTAAACATGGCATCCGGCCTTGATGCGGTTACATAGAGTAGGCTTTCAATCATAGACCGATACAACTTTTGATCCACCATGTTTCCACTTGCATCACTATCCAAGTTGCCATTGGTTCCCATTGGTGTGCTAATGACTTTGCCATCAATCATTCCAAACTTCTTGATCATGTCCTTGATGTACTTGCCTTGACTCATAAATGTATCATTTTTCAATTGCTTGATTTAAAGACCAAGGAAGTAACTCAACTCTCCAATCATGGACATCTCAAACTCATTAGCCATCATCTTTCAAAACTCATCACAAAAATATTGATTAATTGATCCAAATATGATGTCATCAACATATATTTGCAATACAAATAGATCTTTTCCAATCTTCTTGATGAAAAGAGTGGTGTCAACATTGCCCATTGTGAACCCTTTAGAGAGTAGGAAGTCCCTCAATCTCTCATACCATGCTCTAGGTGCTTGCTTCAAACCATACAAAGCTTTCTTCAACTTGTACACATGGTTGGGCTTCTTATCATCTTCAAAACTAGGAGTTTGCTCAACATATACTTCTTCATTGATGTAGCCATTGAGAAATGCACTCTTAACATCCGTTTGATAGAGCTTTATGTTGTGGGCACAAGCATAGGCTAGCAAGATTCTAATTGCTTTCAATCTAGCAACCGGGGCATATGTTTCTCCAAAGTCAAGACCTTCAACTTGTGTATAGCCTTGTGCTACCAATCTTGCTTTGTTCCTTACAACTATCTCATCTTGATCTTGCTTGTTTCTAATAACCCATTTGGTTCCAATCACATTGTGTCCCTTTGGTCTTTCTACCAACTCCCATACTTTATTTCTTATGAAATTATTCAACTCTTCATGCATAGCATTCACCCAATCAACATCCTTCAATGCTTCATCTATCTTCTTTGGTTCAATGGATGATACAAATGAGAAGTGTTCACAAAATGATGCTAATCTTGATCTTGTTTGTACACCTCTTGAAATATCACCAATGATAGTGTCCAATGGATGATCCCTTGCAATATTTGTTGGTTGGAGTATTGGAACTTGATTGCTTGCACTTGCTTGATCATTGGATTGAGATGATGTACTAGCCACTTGATCTTGTTCATTGTCATGAGATCCACTTGCACTAACTTGATTTGTATCATCTTGTACATTTGAGTTAGAGAGCACTTGCACTTGATCATCTTCATCATCATTCACTTGCCTAGGCCTCAATTCACCAATATCCATGTTCTTCATGGCATTTGAAAGTTGAATGCCTCTAACATCTTCCAAGTTCTCATTCTCTACTTGTGAACCCTTGGTTTCATCAAATTCAACATCATGAACTTCCTCAAGAGTACCACTATCCAAATTCCAAACTCTATATGCTTTGCTTGTAGTGGAATAACCAAGTAGGAATCCTTCATCACATTTCTTTTCAAACTTGCCCAATCTAGTGCCTTTCTTCAAGATATAGCATTTGTAACCAAAGACCCGAAAATATGCAATGTTGGGCTTTCTACCATTCAAGAACTCATATGGTGTCTTCTCTTTCAATCGGTGATAATAGAGGCGGTTGCTACAATAGCAAGCCGTGTTGATAGCTTCGGCCCAAAAAGATTGACTCACATTGTACTCACTAAGCATAGACCTTGCCATATCAATGAGTGTTCTATTCTTCCTTTCAACAAGGCCATTTGATTGAGGTGTGTACTTGGCCGAGAATTAATGTCTAATTCCAAATTTATCACATAACTCATCAATTCTAGTGTTCTTGAACTCACTACCATTGTCACTTCTAACTCTCTTAATGGTTGTTTCAAACTCATTGTGAATGCCTTTGACAAATGATTTGAATGTTGCAAATACATCACTTTTGTCCACTAGAAAGAATACCCATGTGTATCTTGTGTAGTCATCCACTATCACAAAGCCATATTTATTTCCATTGATACTAGTGTATTGTGTTGGCCCAAACAAATCTATGTGCAATAACTCAAATGCTTTACTAGTGCTCATCATGCTTTTCTTAGGATGGGTGTTTCCAACTTGTTTGCTAGCCTGACAAGAGCTACAAAGTTTATCCTTCTCAAACACAACATCTTTCAAGCCTCTAACCAAGTCATACTTAACCAATCTATTCAATTATTTCATTCCAACATGACCAAGCCTTCTATGCCATAACCAACCCATGCTAGACTTAGTGAACAAGCATGTAGATAATTTAGCTTCACTAGTATTGAAATCAACCAAATATAGATTCTCATATCTAAAACCTTTGAAGATCAAGTTAGAGCCATCTACACTTATGATCTCTACATCATCTACTTCAAATATGCATTTGAATCCAAGATCACACAATTGAGCCATGGATAGCAAATTGAAGTTCAAGCTCTCTACTAGCAACACATTTGATATGCTCATGTCATTGAATATTGCAATCTTACCAATCCCTTTGACCTTGCCTTTGCTATTGTCACCAAATGTGATACTATCATAACCATCATTGTCATTGGTGTTGATTGAGTTGAACATTCTTGCATCACCGGTCATGTGTTGAGTGCACCCACTATCAAGAACCCAATGCCTTCCTCCGGCTTTGTAATTGACCTACAAAATTAAAGATCAATTCCTTTTAGGTACCCAAACTTGCTTAGATCCTTGAAGGTTAGTCCCTAAGCTCTTTGGTACCCAAATGGCTTTCTTCTTTGAGCCCATCCATGGTTTACCAATGAACTTAGCCTTCACACCATTTGTACCCTTAGTAAGCATATAGCATGAATCAACCTTTATGAAAGATACATTAGCATTTTTGCTTTTGTTTTTGCATTCATGCTCCTTATGACCCACTTACTTGCAACTAGTGCAAAACCGACCATTGTTCTTCATAAAACTAGTCTTGTGAGAAGCAAAGGCCGCTTTGCTTTTGTTGGGGGTATAGCCTAATCCCTCTTTGTAGAGAGAGGCTCTTTGGCTACCCAAGCACATAAGCAAGCGGTCCTCACCACCATAAGCTTTAGCTAAGGTGTGAGTGAGCTTATTGACCTCCTTCTTGAGGTTCTCATTCTCAACTACTAGTGAGGTGTTACAAGTGAGATCATCACTACTAGATGAGGTAGAGGTGGAGATGCTACAAGAAGGGTTAGTAGGAGCAACAATGATAGGCATAGATTGTGATTCATCAATTATATCACAAGTTAAACCTACATTGCAAGTTTCAACATACTTCTTTTTATTTTGCTCATCAAGCAAAGATGAATGAGCCTTTTCAAGCTTTTTGTGAGCTTTGCCAAGCTTCTCATGGGCTTCCTCTAGCCTCTCATGAGATGCATTGAGCTCGTCAAAGGCTTGCTTAAGGTCCTTTAGTTCCTTACGTAACCTTTTGCATTCCCTTCTCTTGATGTCAAAGTGTTCTCTAGCATCTTCTAGCATGTCAAATAATTCATCTTTAGTAGGTTCATCAATATCACTATCATTTTTATTTTCATGTTCATTTTCATCATCATGTTCTTCATCACTTTCATCATCACAAGATTGTACCTTAGTGGCCTTGGCCATGAAGCATGATGAAGATTCGAAGAGAGAAGGCTTCTCATTGATAGCAATGCTTGCAAGAACCTTCTTCTTGGTGGTCTTGTTATTATCACTATCATCATCATCATCACTTGAGGAAGCATCACTATCCCAAGTGACTACATATGAACCACCCTTCTTCTTCTTGAATGCCATCTTGTCTTTCTTTTCTTTCTTTTCTTTCTTGTCCTTCTTCTTGTTCTTCTTGTTGTCATCATCATTGTCGCTATTGTATGGGCATTGAGCAACAAGATGATCTTTGCTTCCACACTTGAAGCACCTTCTTGACTCTTCTTTGTTCTTGGATGAAGACTTCTTTCTTCTAGCACGGTAGCCTTTCTTCACCATGAACTTGCCAAATCTCTTCACAAATAGGGCCATCTTCTTATCATCATCATCATCCCAAGATTCATCTTCTTCACTTGATATTTCTTGCTTAGCTTTGCCCTTGGATGATGTGGCCTTGAATGCCACACTCCCTTCTTCTTCTCATCCTTCTTCTCATCCTTCTTTTCCTTCTTTTCTTCCTTCTCATCTTCATCTCTATATGTATCATCGGTCATGATATCTCCCAACACTTGGTTTGGTGTCATGGTGTCCAAACCACTCCTTACTAGAATAGTGACCAATGTGTCAAATCTTGAAGGTAAGCATCTCAAGAACTTATGGGAGAAGTCCTTGTTCTTTACCTCTTCTCCAAGCGCTTTGAGATTATTGATAAGCACTTGAAGCCTATGAAATATCTCCGGCACACTCTCATCCTCCTTCATCTTGAAGCTTGCAAACTTCTCTTTGAGGATATATGCCTTAGCACCCTTTACGGCTTGAGTGCCCTCAAATGATTCTTCCAACTTCTTCCAAGCTTCATGTGCCATCTCAATATTCTTGATTTGCTCAAATGTTCTTTCATCAATTGCATCATGAATAGCACTTAGAGCAATGTCATTGTTTTAGAGAAGCACTTCTTCGGCCGCGGTGGGATTCTCTAGATCACCAATCTCAATTTTGATTTCTACCACCTTCCACACCTTTCTATTGATTGACTTGATGTGTGTGGTCATTTTTGACTTTCAATAAGGATAATTTGTGCCATCAAATTGGGGTGGCTTTTTGGTGTTGTTGATTTAAGCCATTTTTACACCGAAGGTTGTTAAGCCTTAAATCACGGTGACCTCGGCTCCAATACCAATTGAAAGGTCCTAATGGCTAGAGGGGGGTGGGGTGAATAGCCTAATAAAATTCTACAGCAACACTTAACAAAGTAGTTAGACAATTATGTGGCGAAGCAAGTGTTGCGCTAGCCTACTCAAAATGTAAGCCACCTACCACAATTCTAATTTAGATAGTGTCTATTCACACAAAAGCTATGACACTACTCTATGTTAGTGTGCTCTCAAAGGCTAACTAAAGAGCCACACCAACCAAGAAAATAAGCTCTCACAACTAGCTACACTAAAGAGCTTGACAACTAGTTTACGGTAATGTAAAGAGAGTGATCAAGAAGGTTATACCGCCGTGTGGATGAAGGAACCAATCAATCATAAGAATGAATAACAATGAAGATCAATCACCTCAGAATCAATGATGAACACAATGATTTTTACCGATGTTCACTTGCTTGTCGGCAATCTAGTCCTCGTTGTGGCGATTCACTCACTTGGAGGTTCACGCGCTAATTGGCTTCACACGCCAAACCCTCAATGGGGTGCCGCATAACCAACACAAGATAAGGATCACATAAGCCACGAGCAATCCACTAGAGTATCTTTTGGCTCTCCTCCAGGGAAAGGTCAAGAATCCCTCACAATCACCACGATCGAAGCCGGAGACAATCACCAACCTCCACTCAACGATCCTGGCTGCTCCAAGCCATCTAGGTGGCGGCAACCACCAAGAGTAACAAGCGAAATCCGCAGCGAAACACGAACACCAAGTGCCTCTAGACGCAATCACCCAAGCAATGCACTTGGATTCACTCCCAATCTCACAAAGATGATGAATCAATGATGGAGATGAGTGGGAGGGCTTTGGCTAAGCTCACAAGGTTGCTATGTCAATGAAAATTGCCAAAGGTATAAGCTTCAACTGGCCATGGGGCTTAAATAGAAGCCCCCACGAAATAGAGCCGTTGTACCCCTTCACTGGGCACAACGCGGGCTGACCGGACGCTCTGGTCAAGTTGATCGGACGCTGGACCTCAACGTTCGGTCGCCCAACGACCGCCACGTGTCCTGACTTTAATGGTAACTTGTGTTCACCGGACGCTGAGCCACTAGCGTCCGGTCATTTCCAGTAAGGTTCCAGAAACGCAATTCGTCCACCGGACGCGTCCGGTCATGCACGACCGGACCCTACCATCGTCCAGTCAGAGACCCTAGCCTCTGAGCGCTGTCCGACAATAGGACCGGACTCACCTCGCCAGCGTCCGGTCAGTCCATGATCCAGCGTCCGGTCGATTGACCGACACTGGCGTCTATGTTGCCGCACTTGACCGGACGCGCCGGTACTTCTGAGACCAGCATCCGGTCACTTAGTGACCAGCAAGACTAACTCCTTTTCACCTCTAACTTCTTCACCCTTGCTCAAATGTGCCAACCACCAAGTGTATCACCTTGTGCACATGTGTTAGCATATTTTTACAAATATTTTCAAGGGTGTTAGCATTCCACTAGATCCTAAATGCATATGCAATGAGTTAGAGCATCTAGTGGCACTTTGATAACCGTATTTCGATATGAGTTTCACCCCTCTTAATAGTACGGCTATCAAACCTAAATGTGATCACACTCTCTACGTGTCTTGATCACCAAAACAAAATAGCTCCTATGGTTTATACCTTTGCCTTGAGCTTTTTGTTTTTCTCTTTCTTCTTTCCAAGTCCAAGCACTTGATCATTACCATGGCATCATCATCATGCTATGATGTTCATTTGCTTCACCACTTGGAATGTGCTACCTATCTCATGATCACTTGATAAACTAGGTTAGCACTTAGGGTTTCATCAATTCACCAAAACCAAACTAGAGCTTTCACCGGCTCGTCTGTGAAACCAAGCGGAAGAGAAAGCGGCGCCCTCGGCTGCTGCTTGGCCGCGCGGGGGAAAGCGGCCGCGCAGGAAGCCAGGCCAAGCTGAGCTGCTCAAGCCGAAATCAAGGGAGGGAGAGAAGAAAAAAAATAAAACTCATTTTCTATTTTCTTAACACAATTTCAAATCCAATTTAAACTCAAATTCAAATTCTTTTACAAATTCCAATCAAACCAAAGCATCACAAAATAAATATGCAGTAGCATGGATGCACACACATGTATGTAGACCTATATTTGATTTTATTTTTAACCAAGTTATTATTTTCCTAAATTTAAATGCTCACAACATGCATAATTAAATTATTTTCTCCTATTTTAAAATCATGCAAATTTTAGGGTGTTACACAGAGAGTTGCTTTTATCGTGGCGTGGAGAATGGAGTGAACAGAATGATTAGAACTGTGCTGATAGTTTTGCTCTTATTGGTGGACGCACATTCATGGCGACGAGGAGGAAGACGATGATGGGAATGATGGCCAAAGGCTTCATGGTGGCGCAAATATGTTTGCACGCCGCTGTAGGGCTTAGATAGATCAGAGGAAGCGGTTGTGTTGTGGTGGACGCGGCTGTAACTCTCGTATATTTATAGGGTTAAAGTCACGACACCCTAACCAACTTTATAATTCAGTTCGTCGATTGCATTATCCTGGCATATCCATGCATTCAATAGATATAACACCATTTTGCCATGCACATGCACGTCCATGTGTTACGTCCAAATATGTGTGATTTAGTTACAGTCGGTTAGATATGCTTAACTATAAACTTCGATTCCGTTCAAATGAAACTACCATATTATCCTGGCATATCCATGCATAGTGATTTTCCAAGTCTTTCTCCATTCTTGACTCATTCTTCAAACTTGATTAATATCAATCAACTATCAATCTTTTATTATTCATGCAAACAAAAATACTATTGAGACCAAACTATATCCAATACTCTTTGCCTCTTTTTGCCTTATCAAATATGGTTGCTTCCTCTTCATTTGAGATATGACATGAGTTTGATATAAACATTCGTAATGAGACCTATTCAAAAACTAATCAAACTCAATAGTCCTATAATTATTTTGTCATTCAGCCACCAAAACCCTTCCGTACCCAGTGTTGTAAATAGTTATCTAACACACCTGTAGGCTATAGCAGACAAATCAGCTTCCAATCCCGCAACCGTAAGATTCCCTCGAGCCAACCAAGCTTTGTAGTCCCACAAACGTAAAACTCTCATCCGCAACCGTAAATAGTCATATTGACCACATGGTGCACTATCTATAAATATGTAGACCCAGACACATATGTTGTGGGAACCTCGACAACAATAATATGTTTACACTGACACATATGTTGTATGCACCTAGTACTATATCTTTATACTTAATCATACCTATGCCCAAACACATATGAATGAGTTACCTAGTGTTACTTTATTGCAGCTTGCACTCGCCTAAGAGTTGAGCCACACCAAACCTCTCTCAATCCCGGAGCAATGAGGAAGGGATCAAGCAATGCTAGCAAGGGGCAATAAGATGAGGGCGGAGGTGGACTCACCTACGGAGACGGAGGTGCCGATGCCATGAGCCAATGCAAGGCGGCGGAGACACCAAAAGAGAAGTGAAGCCGGATGTGATGGTAGAGGGTGAGAAGTGGCGGCGGTGGAGAGGGGAAAGGTAGGCACGCGCACGCGAGGGTGGAGATATTTCTCATCTTCATGGATCGACGTGTATTGAGCCCTCCATCTGCGCAAACACTCGTCCTGCCAGATGCAGTGGGCCATGTTACATGAGAGGCTAGGTTTGAAGGCCGACACGCCCTAATCTGCGTGTAGCCAACAAGGCAAGTACACCTTCTCGTATGTCTAGTTGGTGCGCCTGTCGGCCAGCAGTGTTGATCAACACAATGCCTGTAGCATGGATGTATTATGCATATAGTGGTCTTCACAAACAGGTCTGCAGCATCAAGCGAAATATCTAGCATGCTGCAGTGTTAGCTGAAATCCAAACATCAGGAGTTGACGACGGCCTTTTATTACATTTCTTGATTGATTTTTTATTTGAACAAAACATTTCATGATTGATTTTTTTTTTGAGAAATGATTGATTCGTATCAGCTAAGCATCTGAGTCAGCCCATGGGCCAAATCCCATCAATAAGCACATTGCACACAGCCCAGCAAGCAGCCCGTAGAATGATGGCATGGTCACGGGCTCACGGCCACCTGGGCCAACGTCCTTCCTCATCATAAAAAAAAAATCTGGTCCAACGTCCTGTGCCATGCTTTGCTCTATTTATTTGGAACAAAAAGTTGTACCAAGGACTTGTTAGCGCCTAGACGTCATACAAAGAGCGAGTGAGCACCTATCGTGTTGGGCTCGTGAGCGAGTGCATCAGCAGTGGGCCCGCACCACTCTGGACGTCATCCACACCGCCCCGAATGTCCCCGGCACCGCCAGCCGCTTCCCACACGTATCCCATGTGCAACACCATGATCTACTTTTGAATCATCCAGATGCAACAGTTGCAACATCCAAAAGAAGACAGATGAAACACTTGAAACAATCGTCTAAAACACTTGAGAAAACGCCTGAAAAACATTTAAAAACCATTGCAAACATATACAACATCCATATGAAACACTTGCAAACACACATATGAAACACCTAAAAACACTTGAAACATATACTTGCAACATGCATGTATATGCAACATCCCGATCTATTTTTCTGACATCAAATAAAACACTTCCAACATACGTCTGGAACAGATGAAACATTTGGAACATACACTTGAAACATACGTGTATAGCCATTACAGCATGTGCAACATCACGATCTACTTTTACAACATCGATATACAACACATGCAACATACCTTTGAAATATCTTAAACACTTGAAACATACTCTTGCAACATCCGGTTTTCACCTTCTTCTGTATGGTGCAACACAGAGCAGGGGAACGGCCAATTCCGGCAAACTGGCGGGCGAGGATGGTGGCGCGGCCTAGCAACGGCCAACTGCACCTATGCCTGGCCTAGGCCCGACCAGCAACAGCCACCTCTCCTATCCACACGCGGCGCTTGTGCGCCTGCGTGGCTGCTGCTGGCGGGCATGGACAGGTAGGGCCACGATGGAGGAAAAGGTAGTGATAGAAGGCGGTTAGCGATGAAGGACAAAGGCGAGCACGGTGCTGCAAGCCACAAACGCCCTGCCCCAGTACCGTGTCAGGAAGACGAAAGAAATATGTCAGGTAGAGGTCGTTGAGCCATATAGGCTGGATCCAATTTAAATAGCGTCCGATAGATTTAGGATAGAAAAGCACAGTAGTACTGCCAGGCCCGGCCCTGGAGGGGGGCGAGCAGGGCAGCCGCTCTAGGCCCCCTGGGACCAAGGGGCCTCCGATACTAGTACATGTAGTGATGTAGGTAGCAATATACTTGGTATATAGTATGCACATGTATGTATTATTAGTTACTAGTATATATTTGTTGTAGCATCTAGGAGGGTCGCCGCGATTTGCATGCCGATAAGTTTAACTCGATTTATAGAAAATACGTGCAACATTTGTATCTCCAAATAAATTTATTAAAAAACTAGATTCAAATATCTATCCAATGATACTAATTATGTACTATAAATATTAATATTTTTTTAATATACAATTAGTCAAAGTTGTTTCTCGGAAAACGAAAACGACAGTCATTTAGGGACGGATGGAGTAGTTATTAGTTATAATTCATTGTCAATTGGCCATTTGGGCCTGGCAAACGGCCCCTCAACGAGGAAGAAGACTGCAGGTATAAACTGAGAGCTTGTGCCTTTCCAATTGCATTAGTAATCGTTTCATTTCTCTTTTTAAAATTTCAGCATCGTTTCTTTTCTTCCAATTGCAATTAGTTTATTCATACCAAATTTCGGCAGTGAGAAAATAAAGAGAAAATAAGTCAATGAATTGTTGCAGTCATAGAGAGTATCAAATGATAAATTCTTTAAAAGTAATATAAGCACATCAAGAAATCCATACGAATTAGATATAATTGCTATTAATGTAGATAATCAACCATGTAGAAGACATTGAAGAAAATTTTAAAGTAATTTAATATTATAATTTATTTGATATGAATATTGCATTTGATACTCTTTAACTGTTTATAGGTAATGTTCCGTTTATACATGTGTTTAGTAATATTAATATATTATTTTGATGTTTATACTAAAGGGCCCTGAGATTTAGTTTTGCTCTAGGCCCTAAAAATCTCAGGACCGGCACTGAGTACTGCACGTGTAACCGGTAGCCAGTTTACAGAGCAGAAGAGTGAATTTTTGTGGCAAAATATGGGGCTGGGCCGCTGGGGTCCTCCTGGACACACGCGCGTGCGCACATGTGTGGGGGGGCCGTGGCCCGTGGCCCGTGGGGCTACTGGGTCTGTGGCAGTTGGGGCAGTTGTTTGGAGGCCTGGGCTGCTTGGGGTCCCTCCTGCCGGCTGCCGCTGGTCGAAGGCATTGCAAGTTGCAAGCATCCACATTTAAAAAAAATGTTTAATGTAACTAAAAATTAGTAAAGGTGAGGTCCAATGCAAGCAGAATCATGGTAACTGGTGTAGTAACGTGTGTCGGCCATTTGAGGTACGGTATGGGGGTGATCGGGCTCGGGCAGCAGTTATTTAGCAGTAATAATGACAGACAGACAGACCCATGGTACGTGATTGACGAAGCACACAGTGCAGCAGAAGAAGCAGGATGTGCTCGTGCGCGCACGCATCGACGCATGGCATGATTAAGTATTTTCTTTGAGTTACAAGGTAGCATGTTCGTGCGTTGCTGCGACACAGCTAAATTTTTATACTAAAAATATAAAGATCGCACGATAAGTAACAACACTGTAAAATTAAATACCGCCATTAAAGTGATATTTAATTTAAAAAGCAAAGTTCGTAAAATTAACACAGTTACAGAGAGCGCGGCGTCACAGGCTCACCAACCTACTATACAGACCTTTCCGTGCGTTGCACATCAAACTCAAAGAATGAAAAAGACCACAAGCTAACCAAACCGCCTAAACAAATTTCGGATTGACCGGCTGCCGGCAAGACGCAGAGGCCTCCACTCACCTACAGGCTCTAGATTTGGCGCTCCACAGTGGCAAGACCCACAGCCCAGCGACCCTAATAGAATGCCAGTAGAGAAACTGCATTCGGGTTGAGTGCCCGTGCATTGCTACGGGTAAATATAGTTGAATTCTATAACATAGAACCGTCATTAAAATTCGACCACTATTAAGCATCAATTAATTCTCCATAAGATTTACGCTTTAGGTCTACAAGGAACTGATCGCAAAACAAACAAAAAAGGGTCTACGAGGAACTCAACTAAAAGAAACGAACAAACATAAACGGTAGTCTTTTAACCTTGATAAGCTTGGCTGATCCTCTATACATGTTCCCCTGGCCCTTACATCCTTGTTGCTTGACCAAAGCCTAAATAAATCAATCCTAAAGAACTGAAATACAAGCCATAGATATTAGGAAACAAGTCACCACATTAGAGGTAACAATATCTGTGCCTTGTCAAGGTGCCAACCTGCACATACTATCCTTGTTTGAACATATAGCTGATGAACAAAACCAATGCTAATCCTAGTTCATGAACAAAAGCAAGGCTAATCCTAGCTTTACATAGTACATGTTGTCCATGGAAGCCATCAAATATGGGGCAAAAGCTCAAAATCCATAACAGGATGTGATTGATTGTTTGTCTTGCGCGACCAAAATGAGTTCATGTTCAAAATCACTTCAGGAACTCATAAAACAAAAGGAATACATGGATACGGGTACTGTAGAGTTACCAATTCAGCTGGTACCTGGTAGATAGGTAGCAGCACACAGCATTTCCTCAAAAAGTAAAATTATCATAATGTAACCAATTTTATGTTATATTCAAGTACAATGAATTAAGCTTCTTGTATTCCTAAGTTCTATACGACAATCAAGTCCTAATTAGATAGTTAAGGGCATAATTTCAACCCATCTGATATTTCCGATCCACGCCGTGCTGGGCATATAAGAAATTACACAACCTGTATGGCACTCCATAGGGAAGCTTGTGCACCAGCATAACAAATATACTGGTAAATAACTGAGCACAACCATCTTAAAGTGCAGTGGAAATTGCAAGCTGCTCAGCATCCATGCATAATGACATAAGTGCTTTGTACGTTGTCACTGCCTAAAACTTGAACAAAGACCCTGCTGCAGTTCATCACCTGCACGGAAGTTAATATCCTTGTATCCTTTTGTGCAGATACTACCACAGACAAACTATCTGCTTAAACACAGTATGTTAAACTGACCAGCATTGTTCTGACTTCTGACAACCAAAATCAAGTGTAAAAATGGCCACGATCAATGATGAATTGTTTGCTACAGGCTAAGCTATTATTTTGTAATGCACTTTCTACTCCCTCTTAATGAAATACATGCTAAAAGCACGGTCATGAAAAAAAATTAATTGTTTGCTACAGGTTTTTACAACAGACATGAGCTAATTATGAGCAACAATGTCAATCTGAAACCTATGCTAATCATATCAGGCCACATTTCTAGAACTGAGACAAGTCCATAACCAAGAGCATATGTCAGACCACATTTCTAGATCTGAGACAAATCAGTACCCAAGATCATAAGAATTGATCTTTTCTGAGTACTGCTTGAAATTCCAAACTATTTGATGAATGCAAATTTCAGAATAAAATACCTGCCACACTTGAACCTCCATGGATATAAGGCTGTGAAACTGAACCCAACCCTGTAGAGAAGCACGGAATAGTTTAGAATGAGCAAAAAAAATATTTACATGTTGCTGTCACTTCATAAATTGCGGAGATGGGAAATAAAAAGGAAATTCTAGTAGATATGTCCATCTAAAATCCCATTGATATAAGTGCCTCATTCACAGTATAAGTAGATATGTCCATTTGAAATAAGCAAACAAAAATAAAGGATAGATCAATCAATCCTATTTCACTGTTATACAATAGGAGATATGGACTAAGCTTTCTAACTTGATACACCTGAATGAGAAATAACATAATAGAATAGATATTGAAATGTTAGATAAAGCAACACTATTTCAGATTTTCAGCACAGGCTAAATCTAATTTTCCTTTGAGATCCCATGCTGCCTGGATTGCTTCAAGCCCAGGATTGCCCATTGCCCATATATTATCTGAAACCACCAAAGAACATTCACTCAAGGCAGCTTAAACACTTACAAAGGAGCTAATGTGCTTGATCAAACAGTGGCAAGATGTCAAAGGAATATAGTGACAAATAAATGACTGAATCAGCAAAAATTAGTGCTGCTGAGGCAGTAAAATCGAAACAAAAATGGTGGATGCATACAAGCAGCAACTTGATGAGTTAGAAATATGTTGTGACAAAAACAAGGCAAAAAAGATCTAACTAAAAACAAATTCAGTTAGATTCATTTTCTTACATAACCTTAGACATCATCCACTAACTTGATTAAACTTATTTAGGTAAGTTGGACATCAGAAGATCATTCTACTTCTTCTCCAAAATAAATCATTCATCAAAACTGAATCGTTCAAACCAAATGGAAAGTTTGAGGCCAAATCAGAATGAGTACATTTTCCAGAAACATGTTAGGCAAACTCCATCCTGTGGTTCATGGTATGTTGATGGAAACTGTCAGAATCTTGAAGCACTGCAAGCCAACCGAAAGACAAAATTAGTGATAATAGTAACCCGTAGATAGCGAATATGCTACGGAGTAAACACAAATTAAATACACAATTTTAATTTATCTGCTACTCAAATATTGAACAACAAGTAATATTTATATGAGATTCTTGTTTATGTGCAATAGCCAATAGACCACATGATTTTGTTTTAAAATTACTCTGCGATTTTAGGTTTATGACTTTCTTAGACTTTTAGGTCAGTGAGTGATAGAGGAACCATATTTATTTTTAGTTGAACCAATGCAAAACGCTTTGTCATATTATAAGTCCATTTCCTTTGAAGATAAGATACATCAGTTTGTATCAGCTTGAGCTCTGGGACCTCGTTGCTCATACCTGTGGAGGAAGAAAACAAACAAAAATAGAGCTTGACACCTCATTGTAGCTTCAATGACACGCAAGGTTCAGAAACTGTAAAAGAGTTTTTTTTTCTCAACCGAGTGATCCAAATAAACATAGGTCACTGGGCATATATTTGACAAACAAATTCAAAAGCTTTTAGGGGAATTTCTTCGAACATGTTACCTGTGCTGGTATGTGGAAGTCCACATGAGAAAAGAAACAAATAACCTCCCCTAGTGCGGACGCAGCCGTTCGATGCGCAGGCGACGGGAAGAGGTGGAAACCGCTCAGTGGAGCCCACTATCAGGCAGCACTGTTCGAATTTGGGGAGTCGCGCCCGTCATTTCCACCCTCTCTCCTCTCTCTCTCTCTTCTGTCCGCCCTCCTCCTCTCTCCTTTGTCCGCCCCGTCACCGGCGACGCCGGAGATCCGCGGTGGCGTAGCCCCCCCCCCCCCCGCCCTCCCCTGTGGCTGTCGCGCCAGCGCTCCCTGGCGTCCTGCGCGACCCATCTCCGATGACTGCGCAGGCCCCGTTTCCTCTCGGCGTCGATGCAGGAGATCCGTGGCCACGCAGGACCCTGTCCTTCCCCGCGACTGCCGCGCCAACGCTCCTCCCGGCTGCTGCACAGGCCTCGCCCCCTCCCGGCTGCTGCGGAGGCGCTCCTCGGCGGCCGTGGTACCCTCCCCGACAGCCGGTTGTGGTCTCCCAGGCGTCCACGCTCTCTCTCCCTGTGGCCATACGACCCATCTCCTACGGTCGTGCAGGCGCTCCCGACGGCCCTTGTGCTTTCCCCAGCGGCCGCTCGTTCTCTCCCCGGCGATCACACGGGCTCTCCCCGGTGACCTTGCGCGTCCTAGGCCGACGGTCGTGCAACCGGGAGGTGCTCCACCGACCCGCATTGCTTTGCGCCTTCGCCTTGCAACTGATTTCACCGACGAAATCGACTCTGATTTTGTTTGTTCCCCTTTCCCCTTTCTGATGCGTTTGTCCTTCTTACCCGTTTCAATGCATGTTGTTCTAACCCTACACGTTATGGCCAGGGGATCTGGCCTATACAAATCCCCGACGGATCTACCATTGCAGGTGCAGTATTGGGCATTTGGAATTCAGTTGCTACTGGTGCATCTCCTACTACAGAGGGTTGGAATCTCATACTATAGTTGCAACGGTGAGTTTATTTTTGGGAAATCTCAGACCTAATTTCTGCAGATCTTGAGTATTAATGTGCACTAGGTATTAGGCATGTTCTTAGTTTTGTTAACTACATGTGTGCATTTGTGTGGTTCCTCTCTTTGTTATTGTTGAATTATATTCAACCTGTGCGCTTCTCTGTATTTCTGAATGACTGTGCATATGATGTAACACATGAGCCGGGTGGGGAGGGAAGGAGGCAGGGGGCCTAAGCTAAGAATAGAATAGGCAGGAGAAGAGATGGCAAACACAGCAGATTCTGTTATCTGTTGGTGCAGCCGGTTTGGCGCTGCTTGGTTCTTTTGCCAGCCCAAGCTACCAAGCCCAGAATTGCCCAGCCACGCTATGCAAGGCATAGCGAGAATAACATGTAGTTTTTGGTTCCTCTCTGACCGGCCGTTGGAACATTCTGAACATCTACACGGTTCTGATCCAGTGCTTGAAACTCGTGCTGCACTGGCTAAACAATTCCATGCTGCTTCCTTGGTCTGCATTGCATGCAAGTGCTGACCAAATGTGCATATATACAAGTTCATGCAACCACTGCCTCATTAACATTCCATGCTAGCTAGGCTGAACAATGAGTGTGCCTCTTGCATGTATATGTTTTATGTACAGCAAAAAGCTATTGTGAAACTACAACCACGGCTGAAGTGAACACACCTTTGTTTCATTTGTTGAAATGGTTGCTGAAATTTTTTTATTTGCAAAATAAGGATAAAGATTAAGTGTGCTCATTATTGGATTGCTTTTTTGGGTTTATTTCATAAGTCTGACATAGAGTGTTCTCTAAAAATGGTTCTCAACATATGTACTGTATATATTCTGTCGGGTTCATAAACCCGGGGTCCCTAATGGACCTGCTCCTCAGCAAAAGCTCAGCCCAGCAGACGATGTTGCGAACGACGCGCAACTCCTGGGCTGGCCCAACAACCTAACAACAGGTCAGAAGGGCGATCCAGTCTCCGACTGGCAGGATTGGACAAGGAGGAACAGCGCTCGCTTCCGACTCAGGCCCGCCTCTCCGACCGAAAGGCCTGGCCAAACGCCCGTCTCCATCTCTAACTCCAATCAGAAGGCCTGACCAACGCCCGTCTCTAACTCCGACCCGCCTCTCCGATCGGAGATACATCGAACCTCTGCTTATAGCTCTCCTCCGGCCAGCACTGTCGGAGCCGACTGGGACTAACCGACCAGGGACACCCACTTGGTAAGGACCTAGGAAACGGGCAGAGCAAGTAAGACAGGGCGCTCAAGACAACTGCAATACCGAGGACCATACCCTGCACACCTGCAGGACAGTACCAACAGGACATGTTAGAAGGGTGCTCTACAACCTTCCGGACATATCAGAACCCAAACAGTGTTGAGGGCACCGACATTTGCCCTACAGTGTTGCAGGCGCCATCAATTCCCATAGCAGGCAAACGCGGTAAGGCCTCCCACATGCATCTAGGCATCCACGGTGTTGTGGGCGCCGGCATTTACCATACCTGGTGAACACGGTAGAACCTCCTACATGCGTCTGACATCAATAGTATTGTGGGCGCCTATAATCATCTTGTATCCGACGGCGTGGACAACAAGACTTAGTAGCATATGCAGTCTCTCTCTCACTTGTAAGGCCGTCTCCTTCATCTATAAAAGGGGATGCACTCTCTCCCAACAAGGGACGATCAATCTTAGACGATCGGCACACACATGATCCAAACGACCAAGGATTCCAACGAACGACAGATGTTCAAACACTTAGCACACGTCGGAGCTCCCGTCACTCTCGACCCTTTAGTCTGGAGTTCGACCGGGCCTCTGATACCCCCCATCTTACTCCTTCTCGTTTGTAACCCCACTACAAACTTTGAGCACCTAGGCTCAGGAATAAAGTCACCGACCGACTCAAATTGGACGCAGGGCACGTTGCCTGAACCAGTATAAACCCTATGTCATTGAGTACTAGGCCACCTCCGATCACAACGTACAGCAAAACTACAAATATTTATTTATTGGTCACTTTTTGCACCAACAGTTGGCGCCGTTCGTGGGGAAGACGCCGTACGTTCACGCTTTTGGTCATCGGATGGCCCACCTTTCCACCATCTTCGACATGGCGGGCTCAAGAGATACGACTCGCTTTGGCTCGCTAGAGTTTCCCACACTCCCACCTATTGGGATGTGCGTTCCACCCATCTTCGAGCCATCCTAGGCCTTCCTCTTCGGAAGCCTAGACTTCATTGCCGACCGGCTCGGCGTGCTGCGCCTTCGCGAGAAGGCACTTGTTTCGGCGCCCGTCGGAGGGGCACCCTCCGTCAGCTCTGGAACTCTCGATGACTTCAACAACGAGGCGCCTGCGCTTTGCTTCGAGCCCATGCCAGGCTCAAACCTCATTGTAAGTAACGTACATACTGTTATTTACTCGCTATTTACTACCTTCCATTGATTATCCGGAGGGACCCCGTTGTCCCCACCACAAGCGCCATACAACCGGTCCCCCTACGGCCCCGCATCCCCCGTGGACGCGTATGCTCAGGGGCTTTGAAAGATGCTGATGCCACCCCCACTCACATTTGAATTCATGGGGATGGCGAGCTACGCTCCCGCCTCTTTCCACGACCTTTTGGATGATGAGATTGAGAGCAACGACTCTAGCATCGGTGACATGGCACCTAGCCACCCTCTATCCTGAGAGTGCACTATGGTGGATGCCCTAGGATAGCAGGGCGAGGAGCTACGACAAAGGTGGCAGAACCAGCCACCGCCTGTGCCAGCGCGCTCTATGTTGCCCGCTGCGCCGCGTGCGCGCAACCCGGCGAGCTACGCCTAGGGGCACGCCCGTTAGGTCCAGCACAACATCATGGATGGGGGAAATGATCCCCCATAGTTCACTCAGGCTGGCCAGAACATCACCACTGCAGTGATGCTTCCACACGGCCTTCCCGAGCCCATCGACCCCTAGGAACAGGTGGTCCACCGGAACCTCCAGGCGCTTGTGGAAACCACCGCCGTTCAACAGGTGAAGAGCTCTGCGTCACGGCACCGACTCATGGCCTCACTCCCCACCAGGGGAGTAGGGACGCACCAAACGCATCGCTCCATCCGCTCAACTCTATAGCCGCCGGGCGCGGAATAGGAGGACGTAGCTGCACCGTGGCCTGACCCGGTGCCCGCTCTACATCGTCCACCTGTGTGCGAATGCCTCAGGGCGAACCAAGAAGCTCGCAGCATCATCAACAAACGGCGTCAGGCCCGGTTTGACGATGATGTCTATTGGGTGACGGTGAGAGTAGGCAGCATGGGCTCTGGCTGGACCGTCGAGGGGAGCGGTGACACGCACCCCAGGCATGGTCACCGGCCAGATGACCGGAGTCCCAGCTCGGATGGCCTGGGACCATGGGCCTTCGGCCAGTGAGCGCTGTTCCCATAGCGCTTCCGACCACCCACCAACATTTCCAAATACACTGGGGAGATGAACCCTAGTATTTGGCTCAAAGACTTTCGGCTTGCCTGCTAAGCCAGGGGAGTGAATGATGATCACTTCATCATTCAATACCTCCCCATCTGTGTGGGGGAACATGTTCGAGCGTGGCTCAAGTTCCTCCCACACGATAGCATCCACTGACTGGGCGGACCTCAAGAGGATGTTCGTCAGGAATTTCTAGGGGACGTATGTCCGCCTAGAGAACTCCTAGGACCTCAAGAGCTGCCAGCAGGAGCCCAACTGAGTCCCTATGGGATTACATCCATAGATTATCAAAGCGGTGCAACTCCCTTCCCTGATGTCATCGACGCGGACTGTTATTAGCTCATTCCTCTCTAGGGCCAACCTATGAGTCCCTGATCCACAAGCTTGGCTGCCTGAAGCCCCGTACCACCCTGTGACCTGCTCGACGTCGCCATGAACCACACCTCCGGTGAGGAGGCGGTCGGAGCGGTCTTCAGCGAAGGCCAGGACAAGGGCAAGGCCAAGCATGAGGATCAAGACAAGGGCCCCTCCACACAGAGGGGCAAAAAGAACAAGAAGGATCATCATCGACCAGCCAACTCCGCGTTGGTCGCCATAGACTGATCGTGTGGACAAACAGCCTCAGCAGGGCCTGCTGGACCACTTCAACGTGCTTATGGAGAGCCCATGCACTAACCATGCCTACCCCGTCAAGCACCTCTACAAGGACTATGAAGTCCTCAAGCGCTTTCTGTGACAGACCGGCGGGCCGAAGGAAGGAAAGGGCAAGGAGGCAGCAGCCAAGAAAGGGGGTGTGGCGGGCAAGGACGTGGATGACTAAAAGTCCCTAAACAGTGACCGAAGTGATTCAACCGGGTGCCTACTGACTGAAGGACGACAACAGCGATGTTCTCACCAACACTTGGAACATCGAATAGTTATGTCATTTCTTCCCTTGAAAATTCGGTCTTACCGTTTTCTTTCATTCAACGTTTGCTCCTACAAGCACCCCGGCCCGAACACTTTCGGCCTGAGTCACTCAGGGGCTCCACGGAGATGTCATACCACCTCTCTTTTTTACTATCATATGGTAAATACTTTTCACCCAAATGAAAGGGTAGTCCATTCCATTAATTACCTTACGTAACTTTTCTTTAAACATTCCGACCGATCACACCCCGCCACGACCTACTGGTTACAAGCTAGCTGAGCCTCGCATGGCCACTGCCCTAGGTTCTTAAGGTTGCAACCTATAGTTCAAACAGGCAGGTGTGAAAAGAAAGAATAAAAAACAAAGTTATGCTAAGGTAAAAATAAGGAACAGGATGGGACAAGCTTCCCCGAACAAAGTGATTCATCACAAAATGAAACGGATGTATTCATGAATGCGAACTGTTCACACATGGGGCTCCCCCACAAACTTAACTTTTACATCTGCTAAACTACTTTTACTCTAATTCCTACTGTGGCTACCCTAGCGGCATCTGGCTGATGGCGCGACCGGTGAAGGTAGGGGCTGCTCGCTCTCCGGCTGGACTGACACTTGGCTCGGTCAGAGGCGGGGCGATGTTCGCTTCCGACCCAGGCTCCCTCCATCTACAGGCTGGGCGACGTCCTCCTAGTGTGCGCCTTTGGCGACAGTTCACACTGGCGAGCATCCATCACCCACTATGCTGGAGACTTGCTCGGCCACCAACTGTGCGTGTGGCAGCAAGCTTTCCCCGAGTGCATGGATGGCCTCCAAGCTCCAGCCATCGGTGTACCCACAGCAGATGGCGGCGAAGTCTAGGTTTGGGTGGTGCATCACCATCGAAGTCATTACCCCTGACGTCCCATAGAATATCCCATCAGAGATGAGGGCCCAAACCTCATCCGGGACCTCCGCCAGTCAGATGGCGGGTGCACTAGTGCTTGGCACCGACCCAAACACCTCCAAGACGATGACCTAGGCGACATTGCAGATCTGGTCGAGCTCCCCCTCAAGAGAACATTGCTCTTCAAGGGACTTGGCTAGCGCCTCCGCATTCTGACCAATCATCGCCTTGGCCGTCTCTAGGTCCTGCTCTAGGGACCCAACCTTTCCGCCCAGTTCTGGAAGAAGGATGACAAGCTTAGAAGCAAGTTAAAGGAAAAACCAAGACATCAACCAAAAGTGAAGAAGGTACATATTGAGGTGAGTGTTCTCAAGGATGGCGAGTCCTTCCTCCTACCGAGTCACCTGCTCATGTAGCTGGGTGTTCGATTCCTTTGCCCCAAGCATCTAGCCCTAGAGCGCAAGCACTTCCTGGTCGACCTTCGACTAGGCCATCTGCTCCAACTCCAGGGCCTCTAGGGAACTCTAGAGTGCCGCCTCAGTCTCTGCTAGGGACTTCTAGAGCACTGCCTTGGTCTCCGCTTGGTGGACCTTCACCACCTCATGTCCCCGCTCAGTGGCGGTCGCCCGCTTCATTGCAAGCAATTCTGCCACCCGCACCTCCATCGCCTCAGCCGCTCGGTCTTGAGACTCACGATAGGCGGACTCCAGCTGGCGCTCGAGCTTGATGACCCACCATGATGCTATGGCCTCTTGCTCCATCTGAGCGTGCTCTTCCTGGAGAAAATAGGACTTATGGCTCGACATCTCCTCCAAGCCCTGCAAAGTAAGAAGCAGGCGTGCTGAGACAACCGGTGAAAGACCGAGGAGTCAAGGATGAACATAGAAGACTTACCTCTATGACACAGGGCAGGTCGACTGTAACCACCTGGTGGATGGACTTGACCCGCTCCAAGGCCTCCTCAAGCTTCACCCTGGTTTGGGCGAGATCGGACTCCATGGTGAGTCCTCTCCAACCAAGAACGTCCTAGAGCTGCACCTCCTGCTCATCCCAAAGGATGAACTAAACCTTCCTTGGGTCACCGAGGCAGGGCCACACTAGGTCGGTGGTTGCCCCTAACCTGCTGGAAGGCCCAGCCAATGACCGAACCATCGCCAGCTCCTACAATGGTGTCGGTGGCTCCACCCTGGCATCTGCCTCGCCGTCGGAGGGGATCTCCATGACCTCGACTTTGTGACCCACCGGTGGAACTTCTGCCTCTAGCCCGGCTGCGTCTCCCCTACACATCTAGCTCCGGCCGGGAGGGTGAGTCATGCGTCCTTCCACCAGGCAAGGCAGGGAGCCTAGTCTCCCTTCTCTCTTCCACCATGATGGTTGGGGGAGGGACCACAAGGGTCTCCTCCAACCCAGCCTCCACCATCGCCACCGGGATTGCTGCCAACACCACCGCTGCCACTGACGCCGTACTTGAGACTAGCCGAGAGAGCTCAACCCTTAGAAGGGAAGGTCGCGTCACCACCAGTCTGCTCTCCCCATAACTCATCGCTACTCATAGCAGGGTGGGCCTCCACTCCTCTTGCATGGGAGGCAGGGCGATGCTCAACCCCGTTAGTATCTAGCCACTATCGAAAAAATACAGGTCAGTCACACTCAAAAAACTCAACTGTGAGATAAAAGAAACATGGGTACATACCTTGGCGCAAGGGGTAGAACCCTAAAGCCCTGACCCGCTAGCATTGGGCCCATCGAATGAGGGCTGCTCATGGGTTGCAACCCACACCCCCTCACTTCGATCGAGGGGGAGTCAGCTCGGCTGGTTCCCGATCAGACCGCAAGCCACCACGACCGCCGGCTTGTGATGCGTCCCCCGGAGTAGCTGGCGGGGCATCCCCCCATTGTGGGTCACGCGCTGACGCTGGCCCTAATGATGCGGGGGTGCGAGCCTGCTCCTCCGACCGCCTGGCCTGCCCCACCGTGCCCGAAGTAGGTGGGGACAAGGCCGGTGATGCCTCCGAAGGGCATGGCGACCACATCCGCTTCACCTCCCGCTCCCCGACGGCGTCCGAGCTTGGGGCGTGCTTCCTTAGCGTGGGAACATCGCCGTGCCTCTCTGTTCACCGTGGCACTCCACCGAGGTCACGATGACCTCCCGACCTCCCTCATCCTTGGAGGAAATCACGTCATCACCCATCTTCGTGGGTTCCTCTGACTCAAGCTCCGCCTCTATGTCGCTCCTATTCTCCCTAGCCTGCATGCGCCGTGCGATCTCTTTCTCCTTGTGCCTCCTCTGAGCCTTCTCAGCTCTCTTATTCTTCTTGGTGTTCGCTGTCTCCTTTAGGGCAGCTTGCCAAGCCATGCTCACCGGCCCCTTCGGAAGATGCGACCGGGACTTATAGCTTTCGAGTCCCTACGAAATAGATGACTTGAAATCAAGATTACAAGAGAGCAGGATTGAAAGGGACATGAAATAAGGAGAGGAGAATGTACCAGGTTGGATAGCTTTGAGGCGTGAAGAGCTCTGGGCTTGCCATCAAGGGTCTTTGAGGCCCTCAGTCATAGCACCTGATCAAGTCGGCTCTAGACTTCGTCCCTCGCCAACTCCTACAGCGACGTGCGGTCGGGGTCTATCAGGCTGGTGTACATCCACATCGGCCGTGTCCTTTCGGCCAATGGGGTGACCCGATGGTAGAAGAAGGTGTGGAACACCCGCACCCCATCAAGGCCTTGCTTCACCAGCTTCTGGAGCTCCGCCTTGATGATCTCCAGCTTGTTCTGCTAGCTAGGGGGGCCCACGACCAGCTGTCCCACCTCTTCGGCCTTCTACCAGTGAACGACAGGAATGGTGCCTCCGTCGGGTTCCTAATGTAGAACCACTTCCCATGCCATCCCTGATTGGAGTCACATGGGGAGTACACGGGGTAGGTGCCCGACGAACTCGGTTTCTTCTATAGGGCAAAGCCCCCCACCGGCGCGGCCCTAGGTGGATCCCCCTCCAACAAGGCTCGCCTGGATAATAGTCGCCGGAAGAAGTCCACGTGTGGCTCCATCCTGAGGAAGGCCTCACAGACGGTGATGAAGCCGGCGATGTGCAGCACCCCAGTTGGATTGAGGTGCTGTAGCTCCAGGACCCACTCATTAAGGAGCCCACGTAGGAACCAGTGTGCGAGGTATCCTAGCCCGTGCTCGTGGAAGTTGAGGAAGGAAACCACTTCGCCATCCCAAGGTCGCAGAAAACCCTCCTCCACAAGAGCCCTCTAGTGCACCACCTCCTTCGGTGGCAGCAGCCCCTTCTCGGCAAAGGTGGCCAACACCAACTCGCTTACACTGGATGACCTCTAGCTCGACATTGCGCTCTAGATTCATGAACGGATCTGTGGTATTTCTCCTCTCCCTTGCTTTACCCTCTGTCTCGCTTAGGAACCACCGCGGCGCACAAATGCACTGGGCGAGAAGGAAGGAGGAGAGGTGACGGTTGGAGAATAGGCGAAGGAACAGGACGAAAAGCCCTCTCCCTTCCCCTATTTAAGGAGGAGGCACAGCAATTGGAGAAAGGTGAAGGATTCGGGCAACAAACCCTCTCCCTTCCCCCATTCAACGCAGATAGGATATGACGGTGAAAGAATCTAGGCCCCTAGTTGGGTTTTGGTGATTAATAACAATACATGATTACTGTGACTAATGTGTGTTTTGTAGAGGCAATTAAGTTAGGTCATGGTGATGGCAATTGATTGGGCAATCATGGTTGTCATGCCCCTACGATGGAAATCATTTCGGTTTTCAAAGGATGGATGACAAGGTTAAGGATGGACTAGTTCTAAGTGTCGTTTGGTGTTGAAGAGACACTTAGAGTAGTTTAGGACTTTGTTTTTCCTTTGGCCATACTATTAAGAGGGGTATGAACTAGTAGCTTGACCTAGGTGAGTCTAGTGGGTTAGGTGTGGTGCACACTTGTCAAATCTAGCACTAGGTAGCTCCTAAACAGCCCGTAGATCAATTGGAGCAAACTTCATTCACATATTATTGCGAGTTGGAAGTGAATGGTGGGTCAAATATTGACCGAACGCTGGGGGGGTCAAATATTGACTGAACACTGATTCCAGTGTGACCGAACGCTGGCGCAGAGTCCGGTTAGTTCATTTGATCAAGGTGAAATCATCTGGTTGTGACCGGACGCTGGAGAGAAAAGTGAGCGGACGCTGGGTGCCAGCGTCCGGTCAACATCAGTAAGGTTCTAGAGAGAGAATCATGACCGGACACGTCCAGTCAGTGCTGACCGAACACTGGTCTGAGTCCGGTCACTACTTAACTGCTCAGTGGCGGGGAGAACTGACCAGACCGTCCGGTCACCTTGACTGGAGCGTCCGGTCACCCCACAGAGGCACATAACGGTTTGTTTTGAATGAGAAGTTATAAATACTTCCTCTATTCACTCAAGGGTTCACTTTTGCTCATTTCAACAGCTGAGAAACACCCTTGAGAGTGCCAAGGAGAGCAAGGTCCTAGTGAGGTGATTGAGATTTGAGAATCCAAGAGAGAGACCTCATTAGTGAAAGCAAGAGTAGAAAAGTGTGCATCCACCCTTCTCATTAGGCTTGTCGTGGTCAAGTGAGAGTTTGTGCTTATTACTCTTGGTGATCGCCATCACCTAGATGGCTTGGTGGTGATTGGGAGTTTGGTGATCATCCGGCGGAGCTTGTGGATGACCCAACTCAAGTTGTGAGCGGTTGTGGGTGATTCACCATGGAGTGTCGAAGAATCAACTCATAGAGAGCACTTGATCCTTGCATGGATCAAGGGGGAGCTACACCCTTGTGCGGGTGCTCCAACGAGGACTAGTGTGGAGTGGCGACTCTCTGATACCTCAACAAAACATCACCGCGTTCCTTCTCCTCTATTTATCTTAAGCATTTATATTTGAGCAATTCAATTCTTGTCTTTACATTACTAGAATTGCCATGCTAGAGTAGGATTGGAACATAGGTTGCTAACTTTTATGTGGTGGAATAATAGGAACACTTTCTAGGCACAAGGGGTGAAGTGGGCTAACCATAGGGTTTAATTATTGCAAAGAATTTTAGAATTAGCCCAATTCACCCCCCCCTCTTAGGGCATCTTGATCCTTTCAATTGGTATCGAAGCCTCATGCTTACGTATTTAGGCTTAACCACCTAGAGAAAGATCTCTCACGGGGATGGTCCTCCTCCTATCTTTGAGGGAGATTATTTTCCTTATTGTAAAATCCACATGGAGGCATATTTAGAAGCTCTAGATGTTGGAATACTTAGAGCCGCCTCACAAGGATTCCCAAAACCTCGGGATCCCACGCACCTTCATGGCGATGAAGTGAACTACTGAAAAATGAAATGCAAAGGCTAGAAACACCATCTTTAGAGGCCTTTGCAAAGATGTGTTTAACCGGGTGAGGAACCACAAAGACGCCCATGCACTATGGTCAGGCATTTGTGCGCTCTATGAGGGAACAAAGAGTGAGCGTGAGGAACGCTATCATCTAGTGATGAAAAAGCTTAATTCTTTTGAGATGCTTCTGAAGGAATGTGCTAATAAATGTACTCACGTTTGAATGTTCTTGTAGAGGAAGTCAATGGGCTTGGACTTACTCAAATGCAACCATCCGATGTTGTAAGAAAAATCTTGAGTGTTCTCCCCATTGACAAATATGGGCATATTGTGACCGTGCTTCATCAAGGTGATCTTTTCACCGCTACACCAACTCAAATCTTGGGAAAGATCAATGCTCATAAGATGTACATGCACATCACACCACAAGATGGCACATCCTCTACAAAGAAGAAAGACAAGGACTTGGCATTCAAGGCTAGCGAAGAGAAGGGCAAAGCAAGAATTGAGTATGAGAGCTCAAGTGATGATGAAATTGATGATGTAAGTCTTACTCTCATGGTGAGAAAAACCGCCAAGATGCTAAAGAAGCTCAACAAGAATGGCATCAAGTTTGATGGCAAGAAAAATAAGTTCTTCACTAGCACTAGAAGGAAGCCAATCTCAGAGATGGATTGCTACAATTGTGGAGAACTTGGTCATCTAGCTCATCAATGCACCAAGTCCAAGAAAGACAAGTACAAGAACTAAGTACAAGGGCAAGAAAGATGACTCAAGCAATGAAGATGAAGATGAGAAGAAGAAAAATAAGCCATACAAGAAGAAAGATGGCAAGAAGAAGGACTTCCACAAGAAAAAGAAAAATGGTAAGGCATACATCAGTCTATGATTGGCTCACGGAACATTGATTCATCAAGTTGCTCATCCGATGATGATAGTGACAACTGAGAAGGTGGCCGCCATTGTGATTGATTCTTCATCATCTTCACCGACACCACCACCATCATCCTCTACTACACCTATGCCTTATGGTCAAGGGTGATCGAAAGGTATCTAATGATGATGATAGTAGTGGTGATGATCATGCTAACAATGATGATAGTGATAGTGATAGTGATAGTGATGATGATGAATTTGAATCACCTTCATATGATGATCTTATTAAATTGCTAAATCAATACACTAAGATCATTAGAAAGACTAGAGCTAAGAATGAAAAGCTTGAAATTAAGAATGACTCTCTTTTAGCTAAATGTGACATAGCGGAAAAGGCTAGTGTTGAGCTTAGAGAAGCAAATGATGCTATGTCATCCAAACTCAAGGAGCTCAAATCTTCTAAGAAAGATCTTAAAGAAAAATATGATAAACTTGAGAGGATACATAATGAGCTCATTACTAGCCACAATATGCTAAAAGAAGAATATACAACTCTCAAGATCAATCATGATAATCTTATTATCGCTCAAGAATTTTTATCCAATGAGCCACATGATGCTACTAACTGATGTTGTTAAGATTGATATAGCTACATCATATGATGATTTAATTGTTGAGAGCATTGAGCAAGGATCTAGTGCCAATGGCAAGCAAGTGGTTGAAACCGACAACTATGATGAGTATGTCAAGCTCAAGCTTGATAATGAAAAGCTCAAGAAAGATCTTGAAGATCTCAAAACCACCAACACTATAGTGTTAGAAACTATTGATCATGATGGTGATTTGATTCTTGAGAATGAGAAGCTCAAAGAAGAGAACAAGAGACTCAAGAAAGAGAAAAATGATGATGCACTTAAAGAAGAGAACAAGAAGCTCAAGTTGGAAAAAGAACATCTCAAGATTGGAATTGAGCAAGTTCACAAGAGGCAAACATCTCAAAGTGAGTTACTAATAAACACCGTTATGAAGATGGATAGAAGCGGCATTGGATATTTGGCAAACCAAGAGAAGAAGGCTCAAGCTCAACAACAACAACACAAGTCAAAGCCAAAGCCAAAGAGGTGTTTTGAGTGTGGACAAGAAGGTCACTTTGCCCATGAGTGTCAAACTCCACCACCACAACCCTTGCCCAAGCATGCTAGACCCTTTGCTTTCAATGCTCATTACATGCTTAGAAAGGACTCTAGTGGAAAGATGAAAGTTATGTTCTTAGGACCTCCCAACAAAAATAGGCCTAAGAAAATTTAGGTAGCAAAGTCTCTTATAGAGAAAATCAAGGGCCCTCAATAAGTTTGGGCCCCTAAACAAGCTTGATCTCTTATGTGTAGGTGAACTACAAGACCGGTGGAAGTCATTGGGTAATTAATAGTGGTTGCACACAACATATGACCGGTGATCCTCATATGTTCACCTCACTAGATGAAGAAGTAGATGGACAAAAAAGAATCACATTTGGAGATAATTCAAAGGGCAAAGTTAAATGATTGAGCAAAGTGGCAATATCAAATGATCATCTATTTCAAATATGCTATATGTTGCTTCTTTGAGCTTCAACTTGCTATCCGTTGGACAATTGTGTGATCTTGGCTTTCAATGCCTATTTACCGAGAAGGAAGTGGTTGTATCCAAGAAAGATGATGATCAAGTGATATTCAAGGGATTTAGATACAACAACTTATATCTAGTGAATTTCACCTCTGAAGATGCTAACTTGAAGACATGCTTATTCATCAAAACATCATTTGGGTGGCTATGGCATAGAAGACTTGCTCATGTTGGGATGAGCTCACTCAAGAAGCTAATGAAGAATGAATTGGTGAGAGGGTTGAAGGATGTGAAATTTGAGAAGGACAAGCTTTGTAGTGCATGTCAAGCCGACAAGTAAGTTGCAAATACTCATCCTACAAAAGCTTTCATGTCAACAATAAGAGTGCTAGAGCTTCTTCACATTGACTTATTTGGACCAACAACATACAAGAGTTTGGAAGAAAATCTTTATTGTCTTGTGATTATTGATGACTACTCTAGATACACATGGGTATTCTTCCTTCATGACAAATCTGAAGTGGCATCTTGTTTCAAGAAGTTTGACAAGAGAGCACAAAATGAGTTTGAGGTGAAGCTCAAGAAGATTAGAAGTGATAATGGGAAAGAATTTGACAACACAAACATTAAAGCCTTTTGTGATGAAGTTGGGATCAAGCATGAGGTCTCCGCAACATATACTCCTCAACAAAATGGTGTAGTTGAGAGAAAGAACTGGACATTAATCACACTAGCAAGAACAATGCTTGATGAGTACAACACCCTCGAAGCTCTATGGGCGGAAGCTATCAACACCGCATGTTATGCATCCAACCACCTATTCCTTCAAAAGTTTCTTGGCAAGACACCTTATGAGTTGCTCAATGGGAAGAAGCCGAACGACTCCTTCTTTAGAGTGTTTGGCTGCAAATGTTACATCTACAAGAAGCGGCAACACCTAGGGAAGTTTTAAAGATGTTGTGATATTGGTTTTTTTGTTGGTTACTCATCAAAGTCCAAAGCATATAGAGTATTTAATCATGCCACCGGCTTGATTGAAGAAACATATGATGTGGAATTTGATGAATCTAATGGCCCCAAGGAGCACATGAGAATCTTGATGATGTAGGTGATGAACCATTGAGAGAGGCTATGAAGAACATTCCAGTTGGACACATCAAGCCTAATGATGATGAAGATGATGTACAAGTGATTGATCCACCTTCTTCATCAAATGTGCCACAAGATGGTGATAAAGATGGGAGAGTAGAAAATGAAGATACTCATGTCTCCCATGATCAAATGGTGACACAAGCACAAGATGTTGATGCTCCACAACCTCCCCCTCAAGTGGTTGATAGAAGAAACACACCTCTACTACAAGCACATCCATAAGATCTCATCATAGGGAGTCCATCAAAGGGTGTAATGACTCAATCTCAAAAACTTGCTTCATTTATTGAACATCACTCTTTTGTCTCTTACTTTGAGCCTACCAAGGTAGAAGAAGCTCTTCAAGATCTGGATTGGATAAATGCCATGAATGAAGAGTTGAACAACTTCACCCGCAATGAAGTTTGGACTCTTGAAGAGCGACCACAAGGTGCAAGAGTCATTGGAATAAAATGGGTGTTCCACAACAAGCAAGATGATCAAGGTGTTGTTGTGAGGAACAAGGCAAGACTAGTTGCAAAGGGGTTCTATCAAGTTGAAGGGTTGGATTTTGGAGAGACCTTTGCACTGGTTGCAAGACTAGAAGACATTCATATCCTCCTTGCATATGCATCGCATCATGAAATGAAATTATATCAAATGGATGTGAAAAGTGCATTTTTAAATGGCTTTATAAATGAACTAGTCTATGTTGATCAACCTCTTAGGTTTGAAAATTATAGATATCCTAATCATGTTTATAGGTTGTCCAAGGTGCTATACGGGCTTAAGCAAGCCCCAAGAGCTTGGTATGAGTGTCTTCGGGATTTCCTCATTGAGAAGGGCTTCACCACACTATTCACCAAGAAGCTTGATAGATATATCTTCATTTGTCAAATATATGTTGACGATATTATCTTTGGATCATCAAATGAAGATTCTTGCAAAGAATTTGGTGAATTGATGTCGAATGAGTTCGAGATGTCATTGATTGTAGAGCTTAATTTCTTTCTTGGTTTTCAAGTTAAGCAAATGAGAGAAAGGATTTTCATCTCTCAAGAGAAATATACTAATGATCTTCTCAAGAGATTTAAAATGGGTGAATGTAAGCCAATCAAGACACCAATGCCAACAAATGGATATCTCAACCTAGATGAGGGAGGTAACATGGTTGATCAAACTCTTTGCCGCTCTATAATTGGTAGCTTGTTGTATTTAACCGCATCTAGGCCCGACATCATGTTTAGTGTGTGTATGTGTGCTCGATTTCAAGCTAATCCTAAGGAAACTCATTTAAGTGCCGTTAAAAGATTCTTTAGGTACGTTAAGCACACACCAAGCATTGGCCTTTGGTATCCCAAAGGAGCAAATTTTTAATTAGTGGGCTATTCTGATTCGGATTATGCTAGTTGCAAAGTTGATAGAAAAAGCACATCCGGAGGGTGCCATTTGCTTGGTAGATCACTTGTGTCTTGGTCCTGCAAGAAGCAAAATAGTGTGGCTTTGTCCACCGCCGAAGCGGAATACATTGTCGTGGGAGCTTGTTGTGCACAAATACTTTACATGAAGCAAACTTTGCTAGACTATGGTGTAGTTCTAGAAAAGGTACCTCTTTTGTGTGACAATGAGAGTGCGGTAAAACTTGCTAATAATCCGGTTCAACACTCTCGCACCAAGCACATAGATATCTGCCATCACTTTCTTAGAGATCATGTTGCTGAAAATGATATATCACTTGAAGGTGTAAGGACCGAGGATCAATTGGCGGATATCTTCACTAAACCGCTACATGAGGCGACTTTTTGTCGATTAAGGAATGAGCTCAATGTGCTTGATTTTAGCAACTTCACTAGAAAATGAGCTTGTGTTGTCCTTTGCATTGCATTGTAATATACAACATGTCTAACTTTGGTAATGCATTTAGGGCTTGTCTAACATGGTTAAGATAACCACCGAAAAGCGTGTGAAGAAACTTAACCTTGGACCAAACTTGACAAGCAACTAGAATTTACTTTCAAGTATTGCATTGCATATGCATCTATGTTGTTTTGTCATTTCTTTTCAATCACCCTTTTATTGCCTATTTTCTTAAAAAGAAGTATAACCTAAGGCAAAATATTTTGAAATTTTTTTTGAGGGTTTGAGAGAGGTTACTCACATCAGTCCTAATTGGTGTTTATTTGGATCTTATTGAAGTTGGGACTTGATTGGGAACAGGCAGCGCAAAGGAACTTGGAAGATTTGCTGAAAAAGAGCGACCGGATGCTGGATCAGACTCTGCTCTCTGCATCCGGTCAGTTCATAGGAGGTGAACCGTTGTTGCGAAGGAGTGACCGGATGCTGAAATAGTTCTTTCCCAGCATCCGGTCAGATGGCGCTCCTGCGTTCGGTCAAGAGAAGAAGAAGATCTAAGGATCGACTGGACTCTGGCTGTGTCCAGTTAGTTGTGATTAGACATGTCCGATCGTGACTTGAGAGGTTTTGGACCTCTCTAAAGTCGACCGGACTCTAGGTGGCAACGTCCGGTCGTTGCCACCGGAGCGTCCGGTCAATTGTAGTCGTGCGGGTTTCCAACTCTTCCCCGTTTCCTTTTCAATCATGGGTGGGCCACCTCTTATAACCGCATCGCACCGTGACCTAACCCCGCATCTCACAACCACACTGACATCATCGCCATGCCTCCACTGCTCGTCTGTGCCGTGCTCCCATGCCCCAGCTACCGCCTGACCATGCCCGAGCCGTCGTGCCAGCAACCAACCCAAATCGATGCACTGCATTACCTCGCCAGAACCCTAACCCTAGGCATTTTCCTAGTGGTGCCCTCGTGTTCTGTTCCTTTGCTCTTTGGATCACCGATTCGTCAGCAAGTCGGTGTTGTTGAGGTCACATTAGCAGTTGTCAGTCAACTTGAGGCCAAGCTCGCGAGTACGGATCGAGGCCAAGCCTCGGAAGTGGTAGTTGGCAGTTATTTCTTGATTGAGGTAGCAGTTCATTCTAGATGGCACGTGTTAAGAATGTCAAAGGTGGTCCCGGTGATGAGGATCCGAGGCCCCGCTCACCTGCCTTCTAAGGTGAAAGGCAAGGTGATGAAGATGCTTGCGACAAAGAAGAGGAAGTACGTAGATGCTGATATAGAGAGAGCAGCAGCAGTCGCAGCTGCTGCAGAGCGTGTAGAGAGAGGAGGTGCTAGGAGTGGTGTTGTCATTATGGATAAGCTTTCACCAGCATAGAGGGCTGTCGTCGAGCAGGTTGAGCGTCATCATGGTAGTCTAGCTAGGACAACCATGCTTAGAGGATGGTGTGTCGCTATAGATGAGAGTCAGCTTAAGGGGGAGCCATAGCAGCAGGCATAGCTAGCAGAGCAGACAGAGCAGACTTAGGGGGGAGAGTAGTTAGAGGAGACAGAGCCGGTATCTCAGCCATAGTTACGTCGCTCCAGTCGTACCCGTACCTAGGTGACACCAAGGCCAGAGACACAGCAGAGGGGTTCTCATCTGCCTCCCAGACCATAGGGTCTACCTCCAGTGACTCATCTGGATTTGAGGGCTGCCACAGCCAAGCAGGTGCAGCAGCTTAGGTTCATGCCGTTCGAGGACTAGTTCCCACCGAGGAGGGATGAGCGTGCTTCAGAGGGGTTCTATACACCACTGCAGGAGGATTTCTATAATCCATATCTTAACAGTGGGGTTGCGTTCAGGTCTCAGAGGGTTTGCTCCATTGAGTCCATTATAGCAGCAGGAGAGCAGATTCGCCCTTACCTATCTTATCTACCAGGGCTGACAGCTTTACTTGGATGGACAGGCATATATGTACCATCATGGGTCCGTCAGTTCTATGCTTCACTTTATATTGACCTAGGCCATAGATTTATTCACTTTGCATTCAGAGGCCGTGACTACAAGCTGATGAGCTTCAGGGTTAGAGAGATTCTCAAGCTTTAGGAGCTACCCGTCCGGCTACATGAGGTTTGCTATGGTTAGACTGCACCTCCGAGACACCCTCACGGTGGTCTTGTGCCTCCTATAGATCTGGTCCACCATTGCTTCACAGAGCCTTTCGATGAGGGGTCGAGCAGGACACCCAGAGACCTCACTCCGACAGCTAGACTGCTTAATGCCATCATGAGGAGGACCCTACTACTGAGGATGGGATATCGTGAGGGATTGACTCACATTCAGTTGTGGCTTCTGAACTCTCAGATGCAGCAAACAGTTTTTGACATTTGGGATCTCATACTATCAGAAATGGAGGATACTCTGGTAGATGGGTTCAGGGGTCATCGTCAGCTGCTTTATGCTCACTGGATTACATTTCTGGCTCATAGGGCAGTTATAGTGAGGCCTCTAGAGATGTTGGTAGAGTATTCTAGTGCTACTACAGAGTTTCTAGCTTACAACTTGACCTAGATGCTCTGTCACAGCAGGGTGAGGACATCTAGTTAGCCCAGCCATAGCCCAAATGTGCTAGAGACTATAGCCCAGCAGGATGAGACTATCAGGGGCATTGTAGCTATAGAGGAGGAGCAGTTAGATACTCAGCAGGAGGGGATGGTCGAGAGCGACCCTAGTGATAGTTCAGATGATGACTACCAGAATATCCCTTAGATGCCTCCTCGATGACATGACCATTAGGCCAGTAGCTCTAGCTCAGCTCCACAAGCACCCCAGACAGACCTCACTCTTCTTGCTATACTTGAACGGATGAGGCAGGATCATGCTCGCTAGGCCCAGGAGACCGTGGCTACATTTGTATAGTTTCAGGCCAGACAGGATGAGTCCAGCGTCAGCAGCAGGCTATATAGCAGCAGCAGTAGGCCATGCAGCAGCAGTAGCTCCTCATGTAGCAATAGTTACTTGGATTTATGCAGCATGTAGTTACTGCTATTAGGGCTCCACTGCCACAGCCTTCACCCCAGATCAGCCAGCCTACCACCACTTCTATGACTCCAGCTTTATAGCCCAGTGGGCTTTAGAGTCAGGGACAACCGACGACATAGTTTCCTTCACCTACAGAGTAGGTGTCCTAGTGGTTTGCCTTGCCAGTGCTAGCCCCACAGTTCATGCCTCTTCATACGGGCTTCACATTGGCTCAGAGTTCATCGATGCTTGTGCCAGACACCCTAGTCTCTAGGAGCCTTGGTGCTACATTCAGTGAGTTGACAGGGCAGCCTACACCGCCAGATCTACATGTCCTTGGTCCTTCCATAGTTGCTCCTATTACTAGGACTACAAAGACGCTCCCTTCTTCAGTTGCATCATCTTTAGAGCCTCTTCCTACAGTCATACTACCAGCATCACAGGCTACACCTGTCCTAGATTCGACCTAGATTGCTTTAGCATCACTTCTAGCGATAGAGGGTCAGATAGCTCAGAGCTCAGGATCAGATGATGATGATGCCTAGTTCTAGATCGCTCATCGCACCTCAGCGCCCGACTCATCCGTTGTAGCCCCACCGACCGACCCTTAGGTTTTGGTGCTTGATGCCAAAGGGGGAGAGAGATCGAGTATGATAGACTTAGGGGGAGCGACATATCTAGGGGGAGCTTAGCTTATCTATTACATTTGGCTTTTTATGTGTGATACACTATTATGCATTCGTGTTTACTTTCATGCATCGAACTATATTTATGTGATAGTGATATCTACGTTATGTGATATTTATGTGATATGTGACATGTGTGCTCTCTACTTGAATTTTTTATATGTCATGTCACTTGGTTATGCTCATTTGCCTTGCTTCCACAGTTTACTCTGATGCAAATGAGCTTTATTTCTTGTACTCATGCTTATTTCATATCTATTGAGTAGACCATGCTGGCTTGGGTCATATAAGAATGTCTAACTCCTTTGTTCTTATTGTCAAAAGCTTATATGAACCAAGCATGTTGAAAACCTAATCTCTTTTACATACTCAAGGTTGTATTGTCATCAATCACCAAAAAGGGGGAGATTGAAAGCATCTAGGCATCTAGTTGAGTTTTGGTGATTAATGACAATACATGATTACTGTGACTAACGTGTGTTTTGCAGAGGCAATTAAGTTAGGTCATGGTAATGGCAATTGATTGGGCAATCATGGTTGTCATGCCCCTACGATGGAAATCATTTCGGTTTTCAAAGGATGGATGACAAGGTTAAGGATGGACTAGTTCTAAGTGTCGTTTGGTGTTGAAGAGACAGTTAGAGTAGTTTAGGACTTTGTTTTTCCTTTGGCCATACTATTAAGGGGGGTATGAACTAGTAGCTTAACCTAGGTGAGTCTAGTGGGTTAGGTGTGGTGCACACTTGTCAAATCTAGCACTAGGTAGCTCCTAAATAGCCCTTAGATCAATTGGAGCAAACTTCATTCATATATTATTGCGAGTTGGAAGTGAATGGAGGGTCAAATATTGATCGGATGCTGGTTTTGGTGTGACCGGATGCTGGCGCAGAGTCTAGTCAGTTCATTTGATCAAGGTGAAATCGTCTAGTTTTGACCGGATACTGTGTGCTAGCGTCCGGTCAACATCAGTAAGGTTCCAGAGAGGGAGAATCGTGACCGAAAGCGTCCGGTCAGTGCTGACCGGATGCTGGTCTGAGTCCGATCACTACTTACCTACTCGGTGGCGGGGAGAACTGACCGGAGCGTCTGGTCACCTTAATCGGAGCGTCCGGTCACCTCGCAGAGGCACATAACGGTTCGTTTTGAATGAGAGGTTATAAATACTTCCTCTATTCACTCAAGAGATCACTTTTGCTCATTTCAATAGCTGAGAAAACACCCTTGAGAGTGCTAAGGAGAGCAAGGTCCTAGTGAGGTGATTGAGATTTGAGAATCCAAGAGAGAGAGCTCATTAGTGAAAGCAAGAGTAGCAAAGTGTGCATCCACCCTTCTCATTAGGCTTGTCGTGGTCAAGTGAGAGTTTGTGCTTATTACTCTTGGTGATCGCCATCACCTAGATAGCTTGGTGGTGATTGGGAGCTTGGTGATCATCTGGTGGAGCTTGTGGATGACCCAACTCAAGTTATGAGCAGTTGTGGGGGATTCACCGCGATAGAGTCTCAAAGAATCAACCCGTAGAGAGCACTTGATCCTTGCGCAGATCAAGGGGGAGCTATACCCTTGCGCGGGTGCTCCAACGAGGACTAGTGGGGAGTGGCAACTCTCCGATACCTCAGTAAAACATCGCTGCGTTCCTTCTCCTCTCTTTATCTAAAGCATTTACATTTGAGCAATTCAATTCTTGTCTTTACATTATTAGAATTGCCATGCTAGAGTAGGATTGGAACATAGGTTGCTAAACTTTTACGCGGTAGAACAATAGAAACACTTTCTAGGCACAAAGGGTGAAGTGGGCTAATCGTAGGGTTTAATTATTGCAAAGAATTTTAGAATTAGCCCAATTCACCCCCCTCTTGGGCATCTTTATCCTTTCAGACAGGACGTGTCCTAACCGATGGGATGCGGCCTTCCCGATGAGACGGTGCCTGGTTAGATGGGATGTGGCCAAGGCATGGCCCACCACTACCACACGTTGGGTGCAGGAAACAAGGCGCAACCGCACATAGGTGGCCCTCCGCCTTTCTAGGCAAGACTTTGAAGGGCCCAACAACGGGATCTCCGTTCAAAAGAGACCAACGGGCTTCCTGAGTCAATCGGATGGCTCAGGCGAATGCCGAGAGACAGGTAACGAGCAGAGGGATGCTCCATGTGGGCCAAGCCAACTCCGCCATGAACGGAGGACATGGATCCCGATCGGACACATCCAACAAGAGCTCCTCAAATCCGTCACTCGAGTCATCGAGGTAACTTTACCAAAACCTTCTATTTCATTTATTTCCTTGCACGCATTCATTCATCATTTCTCATACACACATTCATACATTCATCCATGCACGCATACATTCATCATTTCTCAAACACGCATTCATTCATTCATCCCATGCATCCAAAGCATCGCATATGCAGTTGATGCATCACAACGCTTTGTGTTGCGTCACGAAGCGGTAGTTGCCTCATTCAACATGAGCAGTGACTGACCGGGGTTCGAAGGCTAGCCCCCAAAGGGCTCGAAGCTGCCTCGCATCAAACAAAGCTAGGGGAGAAAACACAGATGAGCCCTAGTGGCCCTCGCTCAGCTTGCTTCGAAGCAGACAGGGCCATCTCAACCTTCTCATTGGATCCTAACCACGAGCCATGCCCATAGAATCTCCATCGAGAGGAGGCCAGTAGGCCACCTGGGTCAGTCTTCGAAACAACCTAGGCATCTACTAGGACATGGGTTAAGGAGCAGTGGAATGCCACATGAGGGCTATGCCGACCCCGCCACGAACGACGGACCTAGATTTCACTCAAACATGCCCGTTAGCGAGCTCACTGAGCACGTCACTCGAGCCATCGAGGCAAGCGACGTTAGCTTAGCCCCTCCAGTTGCGGAAACCGTGGATGGGGTAACGCACAAAACTCAACCGACCCCTACCAAGCCCAATGAGGCTCAAGGGGCTTGGGACACCCGCTCCCTTGCCTGGGACCATGACTCCGTGACACCATGACTCTGACTCACCCGATCCCTCGGTGCACCAGTGCCTAGGACCGTGAGGATCCACGACTCCGACTTGCCTGATCCCTCGGTGCACCAGTGCCTGAGGATCCATGACTCCAACTCGCCCGATCCCTTAGCGCACCAGTGCCTAGGACCGTGAGGATCCGTGACTCTAACTTGCCCGATCCCTCGGCGCACCAGCGCCTAGGACCATGAGGATCCGTGACTCCGACTTGCCCGATCCCTCGCCTAGGACCACGACTCCATGACTCTAACTTGCCCGATCCCTCGGTGCACTAGCACCTAGGACCGCAAGGATCCGTGACTCCAACTCGCCTGATCCCTCGGTGACTAGACCGATCCCTCGACACACCAACGCCTAGGACCGTGAGTGCCTATGGATCCTCAACTCCAACTCACATGATCCCTCGGCACACCAGCGCCTAGGACCATGAGGATCCATGACTCTGACTCTCCTGATCCCTCGGCACACCCAACGCCTCAGTTGATGACTCTGTCTCGCCCAAGGTGCACACGCACACATCCGCTGACAAAACCCCCTTGGCAATTCTACCTAAATCACTCGGGGGCTCGGGGGCTACACCCGTGGGTGCGCTCGCGTGCACCTGCTGTCAAACAACAAAAAATTCCCCCGCTAATAAAGACAAAATACCTCCCGAACGTTTCCACCCGAATCGCCCCGAGGCTCGGGGGCTACACCCATGGGTGCACTCGCGCGCACCCACCGTCAAAACGATAAATCCCCCAGACGATTCCACCTGAATCACTCGGGGGCTTGGAGGCTCCTGTCGAGTTCATAAACTCAAGGTCCCTAATGGACCTGCTCCTCAGTAAAAGCTCGGCCCAGCAGATGACATTGCGAACGACGCGCAACTCCTAGGCCGGCCCAACAACCTAACAACAGGCCGGAAGGGCGATCCAATCTCCGACCGGTAGGCCTAGACAAGGAGGAACAACGCTTGCTTCCGACTCTGGCCCGCCTCTCTGACCGAAAGGCCTGGCCAAACGCCCGTCTCCATCTTCGACTCCAATAGGAAGGCCTGGAGAATGCCCGTCTCCGACTCCGACCTGCCTCTCCGACCGGAGATACATCAAACCTCTACCTACAGCTCTCCTCTGGCCAGCATTGTCAGAGCTGACTTGGACCAACCGATCGGGGACGCCCGCTCGGTAAGGACCTAGGAAATAGGTAGAGCAAGTAAGGCAGGGCGCTCAAGACAACTGCAATACTAAGAATCGTACCCTGCACACCTTCAGGACAGTACCAACATGACATGTCAGAAGGGTGCTCTACAACCTTCCGGACATGTCAGAACCCAAACAGTGTTGAGGGCACCAACATTTGCCCTACAGTGTTGCGAGCGCCATCAATTCCTATACCAGGCAAATACGGTAAGGCCTCCCACATGCATCTAGGCATCCACGGTGTTGTGGGCACCAGCATTTACCATACCTAGTGAACACGGTAGAACCTCCCACATGCGTCTGACATCAACAGTATTGTGGTCGCCTACAATCATATTGTACCCGACGGCATGGCCAACAAGACTTAGTAGCATACGCAGTCTCACTCACACACTTGTAACGCCGTCTTCTCCATCTATAAAAGGAGATGCGCTCTCTCCCAACAAGGGACGATCGATCTTAGACGATCGGCACACACACAATCCAAACGACCAAGGATTCCAACGAGCAACAGACGTTCTAACACTTAGCATACGTCGGAGCTCCCGTCACTCTCGGCCCTTCGGTCCAAAGTCCGACCGGCCCTCTGATACCCCCCATCTTACTCCTCATTTGTAACCCCACTGTAAACTTTGAGCACTTGGGCTCAGGAATAAAGTCACCGACTGACTCCGATCACAACATACGGCAAAACTACAAATATTTACTTGTTGGTCACTTTTCGCACCGACATATTCAGACTTTATTTGTTCGTTACCATAAGACACCCGCAATGCACATCATAATTGCTTTCTTTTTCATACATAAATGCCTTGTGCATCATACTAAATTGCTAGTTTTTATTCCCACATACCTAGCCCAGCTTTTACTTGTCCCTCCAATTTGTTTCATTGTCGGGGTGTGTCACCCACTTGTGTGCCAATAGCTTTCGTATATTGGGAATATCTTTCTCCTTAAAGTTGTATATTGTACGACCACCCCAGTGCTCAGCATGCATGAGCATATGAAATCCACAATCATGGCTGCAATAACACAATGTGCAACACTTATTAGATTTAGCCAATGTATAGAATCTGCAGCACAAAAACCGGTTTTAATTTTCAACTTACTTATTCGATTGTTTTGGCGCACCAATGTCCACAGTCTCGTAGTTCTCTATGTCTTTTTTTGAGCTTGGGTAGTGTTTCCTCCATAGAGTTTTAATGCCCTCCATGATGGTGTTGTAGCTTTTTCTTAGCCTTTAGTCTCCCAAACTCCTCATCGAGTCCATTACCTCGAATCTCTTTCCCCTTAGGTTTAGAACCAGCAAGTAGTAGTGTCCCACTATGTCTGATCCATTGTTTCCCATGGTCTCAAGCACAGAGAACATTACCTGTCTTGTTTTTGTTCACATCTCATTAGTAACACAACAAATCTGAATATTCTGAATTTTAGGAAAACATTCATATGTGAACACACCATCTGACGATGGTCGAGGTTGTTATCAGCATGCCTGAATACGCGAGTCACTTGATTCCTATCAAGCTGGCCGATTAGAGAAATGTCTACCGAAAAAATGAAGAAATGCCAAAAGACATTTACAAAATTGGTAATGGGCAGATGTAAAAAACTTGACTGTGAATGAAGAAATGCTGATGAAAAAGGGGAAGTCTACAGCTAGCTAAATATTAAACAAGAATGTATATAGAATCTGACCGTTTGTAACATGTACTATATTAAACAAGAATGTATATAGAATCTGACCGCGACTCATAACGGAAGCACACACTTGGTGGGCTTGCTGTGGGTTTTCGCTCTGTCAATTACTCGAATTGCTATCTCCGCAACAGTGTTATGTAGGTGGCCTCTTGGTTTAACTGATGCAACAAGGTGCTCCAAAAAGACATAGAACTCCCAGAAATGTATTATCATGGTCCTGCAGCCACAGAACAAAAATAATGTCAAATAAAGTTGGTAGGCTGTAATAAATAAAATGCTTAGTTTGAACTTAATAAATGCTAGGGCAAAATAAATAAACTGCTTTGCCATAAGTAATAAATGCTATTGCAATGGACATCTCAGAAAGCGATACAAAAGAAGGCTGGGGCTAGGCTCAGCTCCCCCCACGGCCCACTGCCCTCCCTCTCTTTTCTAGTAAGCAGTGCCCTGTTTGTTCTCTTCTCTGGTAAGATATGCAAGACCCAGCAGAGACCGAGTAGCTTTAGGAGCAAGAGTCCAGGTCACTGATGCCACAAGCATGCTCACATGCATTGAGATCTACTAATAATAATATACCCCTGACATTGACAAAAAGCTACAGCGGTAACGATAATGCGTTGATTAATCTGCCCAGACAGAATCTTGGTCCCATTATGATTTAGATATACTACTAATCCACAGTACAAACAACACTGTGGCATAGCATGTTCGTTAATTGGTCCATAATTGTTGCCATGACTGCTGATACATAAATATTAGTGAATCCTAGCATGTGCCAACGTGTACAGTACAATGGAGTCGCGCAGGGCAGGGATAGAGGAAGATTGAGAGCAACCAGGGAATCAGGGATGAAATAGATAAAACCCAAGCATCCTGAGGTGATGGATAAATTTAGCAACATATATGCTAAATAAGTAAACTGCTTAAGCTACTAAATTGCCAAGCTACAATTGAAAAATTGCTAAGGCACAACACGTAAACTGCTTAGCTTGGACTGAAAAATGCTAGAAATGATATAATGGGCATGCATAATCACACTGGACTAAACTAATAGTACTTCATCTTCTCTCTTTTCCTCTTGATGCCTATGCACTTTGCCTTTTTCTCTTTTGGTTCATCCAAATCAGAACCACTACTTTGAGAGGTACCAAGCTCAACATCATCAACTTCAGTGATCTCTTCATCAACACCCTTGCTCTTTTTACCTTTGCCTTCCTTGTTGCACACAAATAAGACCTTGTCAAGTTCCTTTGTAATGGCTGACCTCCTAGACGTTCCGGTTCTTATAGAGAAGTCCTTCCTTCTAGCATATTCATTGTAGCAAAGCCTAGCCTCTTCGATTATATCAAACATCTTTCCAACATATGGCTCGTCGAGTGAAGAAATCACCGCTAGGAACTACAAGTCAACATCACAAATATCAGCCTCTATAGCTTCTGTGACACCAATAGCTACCACTGGTTCAACTTCATTCTCAGCAGCAACAGCCTCTATGTGTGTGTCTTCCAAGGAGCATTGCAGTTCTAAAATTGTAGGCAGATCTGAGACTGCATCATAGGTACTAGGTACCTGTGTGCAAAACATAGGATTTCTTGTCTCAACAACATCTTCGAAGATATCATATGCCTCTACAGGAAGTTCATTCAAATCCATAACCATTTTCCCTGCACGTTTGAAACAAGCAATTTCATGTTATATTTCAAACATTTTATTCCAAATTATTAGGCAACTACTAACAAAACTAATAGTACTTTCATAGGCAAATGACAATGCATTCCAAACAATCTATCCATAACAATCAATAGGCTTACCCTCCTTAATTTTCTAATTTCTTTGTTCCTTTTTCATTTGTGATTGTTACTGACAATGTGTACATAAAAAAGAGAAACTTCATTGAAGGGAGAATCATTTTAGCTTATCACACGCTTAGGTTACAGTTTGTACTATTCGTGATATCTAAAACTCGATTTGATTCGAAACTTATTAGTGTTTAGCATTTGATAAGCTGAATAATCATCTTGCTCAATTGTGCATTTGTGGTCGCAATACATATATGCTGCTGAACCTGGCACTTTTGGTCACATGTATGCTGCTGCAACTTGCAACGCCTGTATGATGCTGAAAGTATTCAGCTTTGGTCACACAAATGCTGTTGTAATAGGCACTATTTGCTCACAGTTATGCTACTAGAAAATGTCATGCATATGTGTTGCCAAAAAAAGGACTGTTGCTCACATTTGTGATGTTTGAGACACCTTACTGGTGACATGTTCCTTGACCTCTAGTTAAGTTTCTCTTAGTTACAATCCAATTCTTTCCCATGTATTGCAGATAGGTTATTATTAGACAATTTTCTTATTCTTATAATAGACAATTTTCTGGTTCTAGTCTCGTCAGTGTTGTGTTTCATGGAAATGGTAATGCAATACATACGAGGGGCGATGCATGGCTGGTATTTTGTGTTATATTTGCCAACTTGAATTTGCAAACAAGAAGTGATTATGTAAATTGTTGGGCAGCTGGTATAATTATGTTTAGCTCTAATATGCTCTTTTTTCCTGCATGTTGGACAACAATGTGAAGGCACCAGCAAATGATATGAAGACATGTGAAAATTTATGAATATCTAGCAATGTGAAGGCACCAACAAATGATATGAAGACATGTGAAAATCTGTGAATATCTACAAATCTGTAACTACCTACCAATCTGTGACTGCCTAGTAATCTATGACTTCCTAGCAATATGTGAAGATATATAGCCAACTAGCAATCTATTACTTTCTGAATGTGTTGAAAATACCCATCACATGGTATGATGGAAGGAAAGTAGTAAGAATTGAAAAGGGAAGAACCTTGGGAGGAGATATGAACATACATTAATCTGACTTGAAATACCTGTTACTGTTGATACTTTGCCTGAATAAATGCTTCAATCTTGGATGTATGTGATTTCCTTCATGATCTTGGGTTCTATGATTTCCTGGGTGATTTTCTTGGTTCTGTTGAGATCCAATCTGGGAGTGGTTACGGTGGGGAGAAATTGCTTGCGGGACAAAAAGATGCTAGGCGTGCTTTTTAGGGTGGGCCACATCTACACAGAAGGGAAGGCACATCCGGTGGCGTGCGTCAGCAGAGAAGGGAAGGCGCGCACGCGAGGAGCCCTCCTCACCCTCGTTTCCCTTTTTGGAACAGTAGTAAAATTCTTTCCTAAAATAGAGTGTGCAGTTGGATGGGGGTTTTCCTGCACGTCCAGGCAGTAGTCAAATTCAACAATTAAATACGACACAGTTCTTGTTGTGCACGCGGCCGGAGGAGTTGATGCTAGAGCTGATTTGGCTAGCAGCATCCGGGCATGAACGGATGCTCAGCCCCAGAGCCTGGGGCCCTGGACCCACTGCTCTTGTCGCTCTTCAACGCGAAGCGCCCCATCTGAAGACGTGGCAGGCGGGCAGGCCGTGGATTGATGATCTTGCTAGAGGATTTTGGGGAAGGGGTAGGGAGGCCATCAGATGGAGCTGGGTTGGACATGGAGGCGGTTGATGGTGCGAGCGACCGCCTCTCTTCCCTTCCCCAGCGGTGGGCTTCACTGGCGGCGGCGGTGCGACCAAGGCACCGACGCAGGGTGAGTTGGGATAGGGCGGCGTGTCGGTTCCACTCCAGATGCGAGGTTGACCTCCCCGTGGACTGCACCACCGGGTGCGCTACCGCCGAGGTCGCCCTGCTGTGGCGCTGACGCGGCTTGAGCCGGGGCAGAGCGTCGTGGCGTTGGGGCGGGAGCATGGCGTGTGTGGTGGAGGCCGGCCGTGCCCTGGTGACTGGTGGCGTGCGCCGGTCGTGCGTCCGGTAGCGTGATTGATGGCGTAGAGAAGAAGGAGCGCGCGGGGGAAGGAAGGATTTGCGGGGAGGAGATGGATCGCACGATCGCGCGGGGGAAGAAAGGATCGCGCAGGGGGAGGAGCGTCGGGTGCGTGATTGACAGCGCAAAGAGGAAGGAGCGCCCAGGGGAAGAAAGGATCGCCGGAGGAGAGGGATCGCACGAATGACTCACGGGGAGAAAGGTCCCACCTGCGGGTGCTTCGCCAAATGACTCGCGGTATCGCAAGTCGTAGAGAGAGCGACGACCCGAGTTTTTGTCGCACGAAACGGTTGTCTTAGTTTTGTTCTTTTTACTTGTAGGGGGATTAATCCCTGTTTGGATCCTCTAGGCTAAACTTTAGCCCAGGGCTAAAGATTAGTCCTTAGAATACAAAAGCTAAAGTTTAGTCCATGGGACTGTTTGGATCCAGGGGCTAAAGATTAGCCCCTTACTCTACAATGACTCATTTGCCCCTAATTTATTACACATGCACAGCCATGCGCGGGGGTGGGTGGGGGTAATATGAGTCTTTTGCCCCACAGGACCACTTTTAGCCCTCCTTAGCCCCACCTTAGAGGGGCTAATGAAAAAGATATGGCCTAAAATTTAGCCCCCACTTTTAGTCCTCCTGTTTAGATCCATGGAAGGCTAAAAGTAACTAAAAGGGGTGCGCTAAACTTTAGCACCACGGATCAAACAGGACCTTAGTCTCTGCTAATTGAGTGGGTAACATGTTGGTGGGCACCCCACTGGGCAACCAATAAGCTACTAGCTAGCTAGGCATCTGATGCGTGCCGCCAGTGTTGCATTACATGCATTGGGGACCTGTTCCTGCAGGCATGTGTAACACCTCGGGTGTTTAAATACTAAAACAGGACATGTCATCATATGCATTGCAAAGCATTTGGTCATATGGAAAACTTTGATATGCATTCACTAAAACAAGTTTACATTTATGTTATGAGTGTTGCCTTGTATGGTTTGAATTGAGTTAAAAATTTGGTTTGGATTTTGAATTTTCAAGAAAACCTTGATTTTTCAGTATTTAAAGCCTACCCTGAAAAACTCATTTCAAAATCTAAGCATATTTTGGGGTTGAGCCTAAAAGCAAAAGTGTAGAGCTTGTCAAGTTATACAAAGTTTGTTTTTGGAGTTTTCAAAGTTATTTAGAAAAATTTGAAGTAATTTGAAAAGGCGAGATTCTTTAAATGTTCCCTTTTTGAATTCAAATTTGCATTTCAAAATGTAGACCGAATTTGGGTATGGTTATAAAAGCAAAGTTGTAGAACTTTAAATTTGGAACAACTTTTATTTTTGGAGATTTTTGAGTTGTTACATAAATTTGGGAGTAATTTGGATTTTTAAATCGAATGGCAGTTTGGTAATTCTGATGAACAGTAACCACGGAAGCCAACTTACCGTCTACGATCTTCCTTCTGCTTCCAGACGCGACGGTGGCCACCCTTGGCTTCACGTTGGTACGGGAAAGGCTCCTGCGTGGCTTCTCCTTGCTTCTGAGCCACTCTATAAGGACTTCACCGTCGCCATTTTTCGCCACTCTCCTCCTCTGTTTTCCAGTCGCCATCGTCGCTGCTCTGTCGTGCGTTTGCTGTCACCATAGTGCCTCCACCATTTTGGCAAAGCTTGTTCCAGCTCCGCCTACTCCTTGTGCACCTAGCCAACTGAGTCTTGGTGTCTGATTCCACTGGGAACCCGCTGTGCACGCCTTTCTTCCTCGCGGCCTGCAACCTCACCGTCGTGCTTGCGTCGTCGTGGCCAGCGCTCTCCGGTGAGCCGTTGCTCTTGCTCAATGTATCTCCAGCTTTGCCTTGATGCCGTGGTGCTTAATACCTTGTTGCTTGATAGTTTTGTCCACCGCAGTCGCCGGAGCACCGCCACCGTCGACGTTTTGCTCCGCCGTGGTTGCTTGGATCGTCGACCTGCTTCACCGTTGCTTCTCCAGCCCTGTTCTTTGCTCTATCAAGTTCAGGGTAAGCTACTGGTGCTTCCTGTGCACGTCGAACCACTCATTCGTTGTTCTTTCGATCCAGCTTTATGCTATAGTGCGTTCGGGATGAGCTCCAGGTTCTTTTCCGAGTTGTTTTTGTGAGCTCCAGGTTCTTTTCCGAGTTGTTTTTGTGAGCTCCAAGTTCTTTTCCGAGTTGTTTTTATGAGCTCCAAGTTCTTTTCTGAGTTGTTTTTATGAGCTCCAGGTTCTTTTCCGAGTTGTTTTTGTGAGCTCCAGGTTCTTTTCCGAGTTGTTTTTGTGAGCTCCAGGTTCTTTTCCGAGTTGTTTTTATGAGCTCCAGGTTCATTTCCGAGTTGTTTTTATGAGCTCCAGGTTCTTTTTTGAGTTGTTTTTGTGAGCTCCAGGTTCTTTTCCGAGTTGTTTGTATGAGCTCTAGGTTCTTTTCCGAGTTGTTTGTGTGAGCTCCAGGTTCTTTTCCGAGTTGTTTGTATGAGCTCTAGGTTCTTTTCCGAGTTATTTGTGTGAGCTCCAGGTTCTTTTCCGAGTTGTTTGTATGAGCTCCAGGTTCTTTTCCGAGTTGTTTGTATGAGCTCTAGGTTCTTTTCCGAGTTGTTTGTGTGACTCCTGGTTCTTTCCGAGTTGTTTGTGTGATCGGGTGAGTTCAAATTGGAATTTTTCCTTTTTCAGAAATGATTGAATAGTGCTGTAATTTGTTATTTTTGTGTAGATTTATTTAGAGCTCCAAAAGTTATGAAAATTTTTGTGTGACCTCTCTGTGATGTATATTATTTAGGAAAAATATTAAATGTTACTTTTCAGTAATTTTTGAATGTGAAAAAAAAATTGCTCAATTAATTAATAAATAAGTTTCCATGATTTTTCTAGGCTTAATTAATTATCCAAAAAATTATGAAAATTGTTTTGCCACTTAGTTATCATGTGATGAACCTTTACAAAAATTTTGAGTTCAATTGAAATAAGTTTTATGAATATGTTTAATTAGTTGTTAATTGGCATCCATCATCGAGCATCGTATTTTGTATCTCGCATCATGTTAAGCATGGCATTGTTACTACGTGTAGTGAACGAAGGTTAACACGTGGTAGTTAATCAAGTTGTGGAGGAGGTTAATCCGTCTGTTGAGGTCGCATCGAATATGTGTGAAACGTCGCAGGAGCCAGACTTTTCCGTCAACGAAGGCAAGCCCCGGATGCATACAACCCTACCTTGTGTTTTATAAATTAATTTCGCTTTTACTTTCCGTTACTGCATTAAGTGATTAGGAGTTCAGTAAGAGCCTAATTGGTGCATTACCAACCTTGTTATTCCATATTTACCATATTACCAGTTCTAAATTCGTATATGCCTAGTTTTGCTTAGCTATGCGTAGAACGATGAAGTTAGGTGATTAATTATCACATGCAAGTTTCAAATGGAACCTTGGTTACTTATGTTATCATGTGATATGGGAATGTGGAGTAATAAATCTAGACCGGGCGGACTCGGTGTGAGGGAGCCACAAGACATGGAGGTCTTGTGAGCGGGTTCTTTCCGCCTGTGTCGATTAAGGCACGTCCGTTGTTGAATTGCATGAGGTGAGAATTTGTAGTACTAACCACATACTCCGGTAAGCCTGAACTTGGCAATTCTATTACGAGAATAGCTACTCGCGCACTGGGAGTGGAGAGATGGCGGGAATAGCATGTACCCACGTGGCCATGGGCTGGAATGGTGGAGTACTGTATTCTCGGGTGGCGCGGACCCGTTCTTGCTTTAGAGGATCCGAGGGTAGGTTGATATATGTGAGTCGGGGACCTGCATATGTCGTGTGGTCTGGAATCCCCAGCTGGGTTTAATCGGTTCGAATCGTCGTTGCTCCTCGGTTATGGAGACTCAACTCACTGTTCATCATCGTAGTACTAATAACTGGAACTCAAATAAGGCTTGTGAAGGTGTTGGATATGAAGTTTCATGATCTCATCATGGATCGCATCAGCTTTGTATATGATTTTATGAAGCTTTCTATATAAAGAATTTTGTTAAAGAACTTTTACGCAAAAGAACTTTGATTATTGTTAAAGCCATACCTTGAATCCCATAAACCGGCATTCCTGAGTTCTATCAGTTTTATTTCGGTTAAGTCTTGTTGAGTACTTTTGTACTCAGGGTTCGTTGACCCTTGTTGCAGGTGAGCCTCATGAGCAGATCTGTTGTGGATCGTGCTGCATGACTGTTGTACCTTGTGATGACAATGAGAAGTAATTGTGTGGCCCTTGGGCAAGGCAGTCTCATTGTGTGTTTTGTATTATATTATAATGCCGCTCCACTGTTTCGTTTTGTAATAATCATCGAACTTAGTTATGAGGTTTGAAACCACTGTTTTGTAAATTATGTTATTGTAAGACTTCCGCTGTTTTTACTCTGGTGTAGATATTTGAATAAATGTTGTAATACTGCAATGACTCTGTAACGTGATCCTGCTCGAAAATCGTGGATGATTCGGGGTTCCCCGAGGACACCCGACAGACTTCTTAAGTTACCAGGAACATATGCATTGTTGTCAAAGGTCGTTGGATAGTGACAAGTGTATGTGGGTCCTATAATTTAGGAGGTTCTGCCACAGAATGGTATCGGAGCGATCGTTACAAGGTTTTTGTTGTATTGTTTTACAAAAACTTCAAAATGATTGGGATGACTAAATTTAACTTGCTAATTTGGTCCAAATTGCTTCTGACTTATCTTATTTCTTTCTCACCATTCCTTATTTGATTAAAAGGGTCTTGAGTGGTGGAGTAGTAATCTTACTATGCCCTATATAAAAATAAATGTTGTTTATGTGCATTATAAACTTTGATGTTTTTGTTCGTAAGAAAGATTCATGCATCATTATTAATTCACTCGTTACTTCCTTCACCTCTGAGTCTGGAGTGAGTAGTGAGACTGGTTTGAGTAATGTAATCCATCATAGCTGCTCTTTAGACTTTGATCAAATAGTCTTACTTGGATTAAATTAGTTTCCTACAGTATGGCTCGTGCCAAGATGACGCCCCGTAAGTCCACTGGACCCAAAGGAGTTCCTCATCACCAACTTGCCCCTAGAAACGATGGTGCTAGCAGTAGCAGTTCTAGGCCTGATCCCCAGGTGGAGATACAGAGAATTTCTGCAGAGTTAGCACAAGCTACTAGAGATAGGGCTTTGGATGCTATACAGGTAGGAGAATTACAGGATCAATTGAGGCGTCTCACCACCGCACACAGGAACTACGAAAGCATGTTAGTTCGTACGGTGGAGGGACGAAATGAGGCTTGGCATTGGGAAAATGTAGCTAGACCTAGAACTCATGAGCTAGAATTCTATGTAGAAGATTTAGAAGAACATAATACCTATCTACATGAGGAAGTTCATAGGCTTAGCAATCTACTAAACCCGAATCATGAGCCTCAAGCTGATGCCATGGACCCAGGTGTCATCCTTGCCGATGAAAGTGAATCAGAAGAGGAAGAAGAAGAAGATCCTGAAGAAGTAGTAATGATAGATGAAAGTGATAATGAAGGCGGTAATATTTCCGGAATGGATACCGAGCCTGAAGTTTGAAGTGCTCAGGGAAAGGAGTAGAGTTGTGTAATAGAAGATCTAGTTAAGCTAGTAGTCTTGTTTAGATGTGTTCTTGTGTTTAAATAAGGGGCATCGATGTAATGCGGGTAGTAAGCTCTTTGATCTTTGAATAAAGACTTGTGAATAAAGTTTGGTTTGTTATGAACAGATGCGTCATACGCGGGGATCGCATATTCCTGGTACTTCACAAGATGATGATGATATCCCCAACCCGCCACCAATGCCGACCAATCTGGCTGATGCTATCGCTGCATTAGTCAATGTGACTGTGGAAAATTCTCGTTTGCTTCATGAGATGGCTCAAAGTAATCAAAATCAGATGCATGGAAACCGTGGCCGCAATCATAACAGGCATGAGGCTACCTATGTGGATTTCACGGATACAAAACCCCCGGTGTTCACCAAGGCAGATGAACCACTGGAGGCTGATGACTGGCTTAGGACCATGGAGCAGAAATTTGATCTTATTCACTGCACAGAGTTTCAGAAACCGGTGTTTGCTGCCCAACAACTTAGAGGTGCAGCTGGTGCTTGGTATGCAAATCTGATGGCCATGCAACCCGCAGGCGTTCTGTTAACTTGGACAGAATTTTGCACTACTTTCAGAGCCCATTATATCCCAGAAGGAGTGATGGCTATGAAGCTGGATGAATTCCTTGCTTTGAGGCAAGGGGATCAAATGGTTATGCAGTATGTGGGAAGATTCAATCATCTGTCGCAGTATGCATCTGAACATGTCAATACGGATGCCAAGAAAAAGAAATGGTTCATGAGAGGTCTGAATACTAAACTGCAGACAATGATGACAGCCTGTACAAATATCACTTATCATGAGGCAGTAAATATTGCAATTGCTTCAGAGGTAAAGTATCGGCAGCATAAGGAGCTCAAGAAGAAAAAGAATGTGCCGTCTGGACCTTTTGGTGGAAACCAAAAGAGGCAGAGAGTGATTTATCATCCAGTAAACCATTATCGTCCTCCTTATCGTTCGCCGCAGTTCCAAGCCAGGCAACAGTCAAATGTCCGTCCTGCTATAACCTATCCGAACTCACAGTCAACCAATGCTCCTGGTGGTAATGCTCCAACGTCACAGGGTCACAACTATCCGTGTTACAATTGTGGAAGGACTGGTCATTTCTCCAGGGAATGTCCATATCCTAGGCAGGCTAATCAAAATTATCAGAAGACCCCTGCCAATCAACAACAGGGTCAGGCACCAAACAAGAACCACAATCAGAATGCTAAGAAGGGCAAAGATGAGAGGAAGACCGGACGGGTGTTCTATATTCAAGCTGGAGAAATTCCGGAGGGGGAGCCAGTGATGATGGGTATGTTTCCTGTTGCCAATCACCCTGCAGTTATACTTTTTGATTCTGGCGCATCGCATTCATTCATCAATAGAACATTTGTCATGAAGCATGAAATTTCAATTGGGGCAACAAAGGAAGGTTTCTTTATACAGTCGCCCGGGGGACGTCTGTGTACTAAGGAAATGGTATACCAGGTACCCGTAAACCTGGGTGGGCATATTTTTCCCACTACCATGATTATCCTTAAGGATCAGGATATAGATGTAATCTTGGGAATGAATTGGATGTATCAGCATAAGGCTGTTATAGATGCTTTGAATAGGACTTTAAGAGTAAGTTTGCCTGATAGTAATTCTCAACTTCTCATCCAACTTCCAACCCTAAGAAGATCAGTGGGCAAGATTTGTGCAACTACTGTCAAAGAGATTAGAGATATTCCGGTAGTGTGTGAATTTCCAGATGTGTTTCCTGAAGATTTACCCGGTCTACCACCTAATAGGGATGTACAGTTTAACATAGAGTTACAACCTGGAACAGCTCTGATTTCTCGGAGAGCTTATAGAATACCACCTAAGGAATTGGCCGAGTTGAAGGCTCAGTTACAAGAATTAATTGAGAAGGGGTTTATCCAACCTAGTTCCTCACCTTGGGGATGTCCAGCAATTTTTGTGAAAAAGAAAGATGAGACCCTGAGGTTATGTGTTGACTATCGTCCGTTGAATGAAGTGACCATCAAGAATAAGTATCCATTACCTCGGATAGATTTGCTTTTTGATCAGTTGGCCGGAGCCAAAGTTTTCTCCAAGATAGATTTGAGATCAGGGTATCACCAAATTAAGATAAAGCCTGAAGATATTCCCAAAACGGCATTTACCACAAGATACGGATTATATGAATACTTGGTGATGTCTTTTAGTTTGACAAATGCTCCCGCTCATTTCATGTATCTGATGAACTCAGTATTCATGCCTGAGCTAGATAAGTTTGTAGTGGTATTTATAGATGATATACTAGTATATTCCAAGAATAAGACAGAACATGCAGAACACCTCAGAATTGTTCTGACTCGTTTGAGAGAACATCAATTGTATGCCAAGTTCAGCAAGTGTGATTTTTGGCTTAAGGAAGTGCAATTTCTTGGACATGTCTTGTCAGCCGAAGGAGTTGCAGTTGATCCTAGCAAAGTGAAGGATGTGCTTGATTGGAAACCGCCAGCCACAGTTCATCAAGTTCAGAGTTTTCTGAGATTGGCGGGGTATTACCGTCGGTTTATTCCAGATTTCTCAAAAATATCAAAGTCCATAACTGAATTATTGAAGAACCAAGTTAAGTTTGTCTGGTCATCTGATTGTGAGAAGGCTTTCCAGACTTTGAAGAGACTGTTAACCACTGCACCAGTATTAGCCCAACCTGATATCGAGAAGCCGTTTGACGTCTACTGTGATGCTTCAGGTATTGGTATTGGATGTGTGTTGATGCAAGAAGGCCGAGTCATTGCTTATGCGTCTAGGCAACTTAAGCAACATGAAGAACACTATCCTACTCATGATTTGGAGTTAGCAGCTGTGGTTCATGCTCTGAAGATTTGGCGGCATTACCTGCTTGGTAATACGTGCCATATATATACCGACCACAAGAGCTTAAAGTATATCTTTACTCAGTCAGAGTTGAACATGCGACAAAGAAGATGGTTAGAACTAATTAAGGATTACGATTTGGAAGTACATTATCACCCTGGTAAAGCAAATGTAGTTGCAGATGCTCTCAGTCGCAAAAGTTATTGCAATTGTTTGATAGTGAGAACAATGAGTTTGAATTTATGTCAAGAAATGGAAAAGTTGAATGCAGAAGTAATTCAACAAGGAAGTTTGATCAACATAATTGTTGAAGCTACTATTCGAGATCAAGTTATTGCTGCTCAAAAGGAAAACAAGGGTGTATCCCATATCAAGGAAAGAGTCAGGGATGGAAAAGCAGAATGTTTTAGTATAGATGATGAAGATATGTTATGGTTCAAGGATCGCCTGGTGGTACCAAAAGTTCCTGAGTTGCGGCAGTCAATTCTAGATGAGGCACATGCTACTAGGTTATCTATCCATCCGGGAAGCAACAAGATGTACCATGATTTGAAGCAAAGATTCTGGTGGACTAAAATGAAAATAGAGATTGCTAGATATATAGCAAAGTGTGATACTTGTCAAAAGGTGAAAGCCATACATTTGAGGTCTGCTGGTGAATTACAACCATTACCTATTCCATCTTGGAAGTGGGAGGACGTCAGTATGGATTTTATTGTTGGTCTACCCAAGACATCAAAGGGATTTGACTCAGTATGGGTTATTGTAGATCAACTCACTAAGTCAGCACATTTTCTTCCAGTCAAGACAATATATCCTACAATTCAATATGCCAAGATGTATTTGGCAAGAATCATGAGTCTCCATGGAGTACCCAAGACTATAGTGTCAGATAGGGGTACACAGTTTGTCTCCAGCTTTTGGAAACACTTACATGCTTCGTTAGGTACCAAACTTCTGTATAGTACAGCTTATCATCCATAGACTGATGGACAGACTGAAAGAGTTAATCAAGTACTTGAAGACATGTTAAGATGTTGTGTCCTTAACTATTCCAATAAGTGGGATGAGTGCTTACCTTTGGCCGAGTTCTCATACAACAATAGTTATCAGGAAAGCATTAGAATGGCTCCATTTGAAGCACTCTATGGTTGTAGATGCAGAACATCATTGAGTTGGTCTGAGCCAAGAGAGAGAAGATTCTTTGGAGTTGACCTTGTAAAAGAAACAGAAGACAAGGTTAGGCAAATGCAGAATAATCTGAAGATAGCTCAGTCCCGCCAAAAGAGTTATGCGGATAGACGACGGAGACCATTGGTATTCAACAAAGGAGATTTTGTATATCTGAAAGTATCACCAATGAAGGGAGTTAACCGTTTTGGTGTTAAAGGAAAGTTGGCACCCCGATACATTGGACCATATCAAATTTTGGAGAGGTATGGAAAAGTGGCATATCGCTTGAAATTACCTGAACATCTCACAGCTGTGCATGATGTGTTCCATGTTTCTCAATTGAAGAAGTGTCTCCGAGTGCCTGAACAGAATGTTGAAGTTGAAGGAGTGGAACTAGAACCGGATTTAACTTACTCCGAATATCCTATCCGAGTGCTGGATCAGAAAGATCGTGTTACTCGAAGACGGACAATCAAGTTCTATAAAATACAATGGAATCAACATTTAGAAGAGGAAGCTACTTGGGAATCAGAAGATTACTTGTTAGAAAAGTTTCCAGAGTTTCTAGCGTCAATATAGAATAGAGTAATGTTAGTTGGGTTCGGTTGTACAAGTTGTGTTTTGAATAAGAACCTCAGTTGTTTTATGGAAAAGTTCTGGATGTTTTTGGATTGACACATTTCCTTTTCCATTACTTACTCTATGGCTTTGAATCTCGGGACGAGATTTCTTTTAGGGGGGGAAGGATTGTAACACCTCGGGTGTTTAAATACTAAAACAGGACATGTCATCATATGCATTGCAAAGCATTTGGTCATATGGAAAACTTTGATATGCATTCACTAAAACAAGTTTACATTTATGTTATGAGTGTTGCCTTGTATGGTTTGAATTGAGTTAAAAATTTGGTTTGGATTTTGAATTTTCAAGAAAACCTTGATTTTTCAGTATTTAAAGCCTACCCTGAAAAACTCATTTCAAAATCTAAGCATATTTTGGGGTTGAGCCTAAAAGCAAAAGTGTAGAGCTTGTCAAGTTATACAAAGTTTGTTTTTGGAGTTTTCAAAGTTATTTAGAAAAATTTGAAGTAATTTGAAAAGGCGAGATTCTTTAAATGTTCCCTTTTTGAATTCAAATTTGCATTTCAAAATGTAGACCGAATTTGGGTATGGTTATAAAAGCAAAGTTGTAGAACTTTAAATTTGGAACAACTTTTATTTTTGGAGATTTTTGAGTTGTTACATAAATTTGGGAGTAATTTGGATTTTTAAATCGAATGGCAGTTTGGTAATTCTGATGAACAGTAACCACGGAAGCCAACTTACCGTCTACGATCTTCCTTCTGCTTCCAGACGCGACGGTGGCCACCCTTGGCTTCACGTTGGTACGGGAAAGGCTCCTGCGTGGCTTCTCCTTGCTTCTGAGCCACTCTATAAGGACTTCACCGTCGCCATTTTTCGCCACTCTCCTCCTCTGTTTTCCAGTCGCCATCGTCGCTGCTCTGTCGTGCGTTTGCTGTCACCATAGTGCCTCCACCATTTTGGCAAAGCTTGTTCCAGCTCCGCCTACTCCTTGTGCACCTAGCCAACTGAGTCTTGGTGTCTGATTCCACTGGGAACCCGCTGTGCACGCCTTTCTTCCTCGCGGCCTGCAACCTCACCGTCGTGCTTGCGTCGTCGTGGCCAGCGCTCTCCGGTGAGCCGTTGCTCTTGCTCAATGTATCTCCAGCTTTGCCTTGATGCCGTGGTGCTTAATACCTTGTTGCTTGATAGTTTTGTCCACCGCAGTCGCCGGAGCACCGCCACCGTCGACATTTTGCTCCGCCGTGGTTGCTTGGATCGTCGACCTGCTTCACCGTTGCTTCTCCAGCCCTGTTCTTTGCTCTATCAAGTTCAGGGTAAGCTACTGGTGCTTCATGTGCACGTCGAACCACTCATTCGTTGTTCTTTCGATCCAGCTTTATGCTATAGTGCGTTCGGGATGAGCTCCAGGTTCTTTTCCGAGTTGTTTTTGTGAGCTCCAGGTTCTTTTTCGAGTTGTTTTTGTGAGCTCCAGGTTCTTTTCCGAGTTGTTTTTATGAGCTCCAGGTTCTTTTCCGAGTTGTTTTTTTGAGCTCCAGGTTCTTTTCCGAGTTGTTTTTGTGAGCTCCAGGTTCTTTTCCGAGTTGTTTTTGTGAGCTCCAGGTTCTTTTCCGAGTTGTTTTTATGAGCTCCAGGTTCTTTTCCGAGTTGTTTTTATGAGCTCCAGGTTCTTTTCCGAGTTGTTTTTGTGAGCTTCAGGTTCTTTTCCGAGTTGTTTGTATGAGCTCTAGGTTCTTTTCCGAGTTGTTTGTGTGAGCTCCAGGTTCTTTTCCGAGTTGTTTGTATGAGCTCTAGGTTCTTTTCCGAGTTGTTTGTGTGAGCTCCAGGTTCTTTTCCGAGTTGTTTGTATGAGCTCCAGGTTCTTTTCCGAGTTGTTTGTATGAGCTCTAGGTTCTTTTCCGAGTTGTTTGTGTGACTCCTGGTTCTTTCCGAGTTGTTTGTGTGATCGGGTGAGTTCAAATTGGAATTTTTCCTTTTTCAGAAATGATTGAATAGTGCTGTAATTTGTTATTTTTGTGTAGATTTATTTAGAGCTCCAAAAGTTATGAAAATTTTTGTGTGACCTCTCTGTGATGTATATTATTTAGGAAAAATATTAAATGTTACTTTTCAGTAATTTTTGAATGTGAAAAAAAAATTGCTCAATTAATTAATAAATAAGTTTCCATGATTTTTCTAGGCTTAATTAATTATCCAAAAAATTATGAAAATTGTTTTGCCACTTAGTTATCATGTGATGAACCTTTACAAAATTTTTGAGTTCAATTGAAATAAGTTTTATGAATATGTTTAATTAGTTGTTAATTGGCATCCATCATCGAGCATCGTATTTTGTATCTCGCATCATGTTAAGCATGGCATTGTTACTACGTGTAGTGAACCAAGGTGAACACGTGGTAGTTAATCAAGTTGTGGAGGAGGTTAATCCGTCTGTTGAGGTCGCATTGAATACGTGTGAAATGTCGCAGGAGCCAGACTTTCCGTCAACGAAGGCAAGCCCCGGATGCATACAACCCTACCTTGTGTTTTATAAATTAATTTTGCTTTTGCTTTCCGTTACTGCATTAAGTGATTAGGAGTTAAGTAAGAGCCTAATTGGTGCATTACCAACCTTGTTATTCCATATTTACCATATTACCAGTTCTAAATTCGTATATGCCTAGTTTTGCTTAGCTATGCGTAGAACGATGAAGTCAGGTGATTAATTATCACATGCAAGTTTCAAATGGAACCTTGGTTACTTATGTTATCATGTGATATGGGAATGTGGAGTAATAAATCTAGACTGGGCGGACTCGGTGTGAGTGAGCCATAAGATATGGAGGTCTTGTGAGCGGGTTCTTTCCGCCTGTGTCGATTAAGGCACGTCCGTTGTTGAATTGCATGAGGTGAGAATTTGTAGTACTAACCACATACTCCGGTAAGCCTGAACTTGGCAATTCTATTACGAGAATAGCTACTCGCGCACTGGGAGTGGAGAGATGGCGGGAATAGCGTGTACCCACGTGGCCATGGGCTGGAATGGTGGAGTACTGTATTCTCGGGTGGCGCGGACCCGTTCTTGCTTTAGAGGATCCGAGGGTAGGTTGATATATGTGAGTCGGGGACCTGCATATGTCGTGTGGTCTGGAATCCCCAGCTGGGTTTAATCGGTTCGAATCGTCGTTGCTCCTCGGTTATGGAGACTCAACTCACTGTTCATCATCGTAGTACTAATAACTGAAACTCAAATAAGGCTTGTGAAGGTGTTGGATATGAAGTTTCATGATCTCATCATGGATCGTGTCAGCTTTGTATATGATTTTATGAAGCTTTCTATATAAAGAATTTTGTTAAAGAACTTTTACGCAAAAGAACTTTGATTATTGTTAAAGCCATACCTTGAATCCCATAAACCGGCATTCCTGAGTTCTATCAGTTTTATTTCGGTTAAGTCTTGTTGAGTACTTTTGTACTCAGGGTTCGTTGACCCTTGTTGCAGGTGAGCCTCATGAGCAGATCTGTTGTGGATCGTGCTGCATGACTGTTGTACCTTGTGATGACGATGAGAAGTAATTGTGTGGCCCTTGGGCAGGGCAGTCTCATTGTGTGTTTTGTATTATATTATAATGCCGCTCCACTGTTTCGTTTTGTAATAATCATCGAACTTAGTTATGAGGTTTGAAACCACTGTTTTGTAAATTATGTTATTGTAAGACTTCCGCTGTTTTTACTCTGGTGTAGATATTTGAATAAATGTTGTAATACTGCAATGACTCTGTAACGTGATCCTACTCGGAAATCGTGGATGATTCGGGGTTCCCCGAGGACACCCGACAGACTTCTTAAGTTACCAGGAACATATGCATTATTGTCAAAGGTCGTTGGACAGTGACAAGTGTATGTGGGTCCTATAATTTAGGAGGTTCTGCCACAGCATGCCACTCGATCAGCGGCTAGATTATTGTTGTAGTTGCAGCAGATGGGGGCTGCTAATCACGAGCACAGCTATTATTATTGTAATGGCTCATCACATGATTGATTAGCCCGTAAGAGCAAACTGTAACCTAAGCCCTCAAGATTTGACCTCCTATTCCCGAAGGGGCGGATACAGGTTGAGGACAAAGGGGTGTGGGGGACTAAATAATGAAGATTTAGGGCCACAAGTAGAGATTAATGGTGATTTAGGACTAAGTAACGGTAATTAATTGGAGAAATTAGGCTCATGAGGGGAGCTGCAGGCCCCCCCCCCCCTCCCCGCCCCCAACGGATCCGCCCCTGTATTCCCTCCAACGAGAGTCTGTCATCCATGTTCAGCCCTTGCTTCTCAGCACACTACAATAGATCTCCTGAAATTTTTCTAGTTTACACTATAGAGTATTATCAGCTCATCAGCCCCACTTGGCAGTTTTGTAGGAAGAGAAAAAAGAGGAGCAGGAAGAGGATGATGGCCTTCTACATCTTAAGGGGCTTATTAGGAGAGAAAAACGAGAACCTCTTATTGTCAAGGTTGGACAGGAGTTCGGTTGGAGGTTTGGGTTGGACAGGAGTTTGGTTGAAAAAAACAAAATTTGTATTTTGGTTGGACAGGAGTACGTAGTTAGGAGTATGGTTGAATTTGCATTGCCTACCGCTCCGCTGGGAGTGACACAGCACACACACTGCTACTAGCACGTACTCCCTCCGTCCCTTTATTATGATCGTTTTAGCTTCGGACGCTTATACCAAGGAGGCAAAAGGAAGACATGCATACCCCTATATGCCAATCAAGTGCTCTGGTAGATGGTACATACTCCGTACGTCTTGACGGTGGTGGGAGGGGGAAGCCAGGAGGGGATAAGTGGGCCTGTTCGTTTGAACTTATCAGCCGGCTTATCAGCTAGAATCTACATTATTTTTCTCTCACAACAAAACAGTTTCAGTCGGCTTTGCTACACTGCTGTGGTAGATGGTACACCTATCTACGTATAGGTCTGCATTAGTAGGCCAACGACACTCGTTTGGGGACAACACTCTCCCAGCTAAAACGACTGTAATAAAGGGGCAGAGGGGTAGTACTCCGTAAGTATAGGGTACGAAATGCAGCCCGGCGTGGGTGCATTAGCAATCGACAGGTGATCGAGTGTACTCCCTCCGTCGTGCAGAGACCGCCGTTCGGGGATTCAAAAAAAATTTCCCAAAAAGACCGTCAGTTAGACTGTCGGGTTGCGGGTCCCACTCGCAACAAGGGTTTGCGGGACGGAGGAGGAAGTACTAGTACCTGACCTGCTGCTACTACCGTGCAGGCAGGCGGGTGGAGTGGAGTCATGCCTCGGGCGGGGCCGGGGTGGGGGCAATCATCGGCGCACGTACGCACGCGTGACGCAGCCGCACGGGTGGGCGGTTGCCTGCCTGCCTGCCTCTGCATGCGGCTGTGCCTGGGATTCCCTCCGATCCAGTGCAGGCCACCGAGGAGACGGAGATCCGTTCATGCACAGGTCAGCAATCAGCATGCGGCAGCCGCACGTGGCAGTCATCGTCGGCATCCACCACCATCACCGAGGATTTTCGAGGTTCGAGGCAGCCCGTGTGCCTGCTCTGCTAGCACCTCCGTCGTTTTGAGAGTTTGACCGGGGGCAGGGGCAAGGGCAAGGCAAAACCTTTTTCTTTCGTCCTCGCTCGCCGGCCCCAGTTCCTTTCTCTGATGCAGCCGCTGGTGGTACTGTTTCCCATCTTCCGTACGTGACGTGACTTTTGCCTGCAATTCAAATGTGAAGTTATGCCTGGTTTAGTTCCACCCCAACTTCCAAAAAGTTGCTACAGTACCTGTCACATCGAATGTTTGCGGCCCGTGCATGGAGCATTAAATGTAGACGAAAAGAAAAAACTAATTGCACGGTTTGGTGGAAAATTGCGAGACGAACGTTTTGAGCCTAATTAGTCCATGTTTGAACACTATTTGCCAAATAAAAACGAACATGCTACAGTAGCCCCAAAATCCAAATTCCTACAACTAAACACAGCTTTACGCTGTTCAGACGGACAGAGATTACGGGCCTGCTTGTGTTCGGATGGAGACACGATGAGGCCTTCCCAACGCTATGCTTTACTTGCAGCCCAAATGCCACGTAAGATCGGATAAAAAAAAGTAGTGGCTTACAAAAGCTATATATATATATATATGCTTAGGGAGAGAGAAGGTGATCTATGCTAAAAAAGAAGAGGGAGAGGAAATATAAGTGAAGCATGATGAAAGCAAAAAAATTTCTATGCAAACCATAAGTAGTGATAGTTTGCATTGTATAAATAGTAGTCTTAACATTTTCCTAGTCTATGTGGATCACTTTATTTATACTAGAATTACTAAGAATGTTAGCCTCCATTGTTGGTACCCATAGAAGCTTGGGATGCATGGCTGATTTAGGCAACGTCTTCTGTGTACTGCTTCGTACTCCGTATGTGCACGCACCGCACGCCCCACAGCACGCTTGTTGTGTACTGCTCCATACTCCGTCAACCTGTTCACTTGGTCGTATTTGGTTTGTAAGCCATGACTTATCAGTCAACGAACAGTATTTTTCTCTTACATCAAATTAGGCCCTGTTTAGATCCCACCTAAAATCCAAAATTTTTCAAGATTCCCCGTCACATCAAATCTTGCGGCACATACATGCAGCATTAAATATATGTAAAAAGAATAACTAATTACACAGTTTGCCTGTAATTGGCGAGACGAATCTTTTAAGCCTAAATAGTCCATAATTGGACAATTTTTACCAAATACAAACGAAAGTGCTACAGTAGCCAAAAAACCAAAAAATTTCGCATCTAAACGGGGCCTTAGCCAACAGTTCTTTCAGCCATGGCTTATAAGCCAAACAAGCCCAAACGAACATGGCACGACGACGGATCCCATTTCATTTCTGGTCTGCGTGCTACATCTACATGTGTCTCTCCGTACATCCATGTCTTCCTAGAAGCTATCAAGTTGAGGAAGGTACAGCTACCTGAATGTTGTTAGTGACCATCAATATAATGAAATACTTACGCCGTTCCTAAATAACTGTCATTTTCTTTCCGAGAAATAACTTTAGCTCAATTTATATAAAAAATATTAATATTTATGGTACATAATTAATATCATTAGATAAATCATTGAATCCATTTTTATAATAAATTTATTTGAAGATACAAATATTACTAATATTTTTTTTTACAAATTTAGTCAAATTTCTAGCACATAAACCAATAATGACAAATATTTAAGGACAAAGGGAGTACTTTCTTATCTATTACTCAGAGGTAGTTCTTTCTACCTATATCATTATACATTTTATGAACCCGTCTTCTTAATTACTTACATATTATATCACATACATACTCCCTTGGTTCCAAATGATTGGTGACTTTCTTTGTTCTAAATCAGAGGCACACCCAATCCTAAGGCCAGTTGGGCCGTGGCCCAACAACACTAGGTACCTCCTCTTAATTTAATTTGGACATATTGCCTACACTATATGAGGCTTAAGTCGGGCGAGCAGGCAGGCGACCAACTTAGTCAACACAAACGCATATGGCCTACACACGCATCTCATGATTGTTATGGTATAATACGAATTAAGATTGAACACAAGACACAGTTTTTTTTATATGTGGGAACCCTTTATGGGAAAGAACTACGAGCGCCAGCTGACGATCTTCACTACGTGATCAGAGATTATAGAACGCACGGAATACGATGAGTCGTCTTCTCTCCTTCCATGTGGCTTACAAGTTGTTACAAATTGAGAGGACGAATAGACTGCAGTCCAGTACAGAAACAAAAGCTGACCCCGTTTGTTTGGAAGAATTTTGGAGGAATCTAGAGGAATTTGTGAGAGAAAAACACAGTTCCGGATAAAAAAAAGAAGCGGATCAAGCTAGATTTAAGGGCACGCGAACGAAGCCATAACGCTCTGATCATACTCCAACAATCACCTCACGCTCCCCTTTCGGTGTTCGCATGTCCTTCCCATGTAAACACGCCCTCTGCGCCAGAGCCTGTAGCTGCACCCGGCGAATCCCAACCAGTCTCAGGATGTCTAGCTAGAAGAACCAGGCCTCCACTGCAAATTTGGAATTTAAGCTTTTCTCTTCTTCTTAGTTCACCTTCTAGAAAGGTTAAGTTTCAATTGGATTGGAAGTTGAATCTCATAGAAAACCCTAGATGCCGACAATGCTGAAACAACCATGGAAAGAGTAATTAGAGTTTAGGTAAGTTGGCCGTAAATTTTGTAGTAAACATACAACTCCAAGAAAATAGAAGTGATTGTTGCTCTCTCAACTCCCCTCTATAGGCCCTTATATTATGATTATTGTCCTATACACTACCGACTTTCTGATTCTTCCCCTATACAAGAGTGTGGTGCAACAGAACTATCTAGCATAATTTGCTTAGCACTCCTAATTACTCCTTACGTCTCTTGAGACCCTCTGTTGACTTGGTTGGTGTCTATATGGCCTCGATCCACCTCTTGTACGTTTATGTAGTCTCATCTAAGACCCATATACATACATATACCCAAGTCTTAATAGAACCATAAATCCTATTATTAGGACACCTCCTTTGAGTTCTAGTCTAAATAAGAGATTTGAGTCACCATGCATACACCAATCCGGTTGACCGGAATTGATGGGCTAGAGACCAAAACTTGTACTATGAGACAAACTTGTATATATGCCATGCCAGCCAAGATCCTCCGGTGTTCCAAGACGGGGACAAGGCATCTAACAAATTGCAGTAAACCGGAGAATCAATCAAAGATATGGAAGGGATTCAGATGATCCACTTTTTCCCCTTGATGCATGGTTAGGTTGCTCACTAGAGTCAAACAGCAGTGGTTTAGCAATGCAGTTTAGTCAAACTGCACAACTAAACAAAGCCATCGTCGGCAGGATTTTTTTTTTTTTTTATGGAAGCCGAAAGGAAGGAGCGGTAAAAGACAGCGGCGAGAGCAGCTTTTCCGGGGTCGCAGTAGAAAACTTGGTGACGCCGCTTGTCTGCTTGCAATTGCGATTGCATGCCTGTGCCTGTCCTTTGAATTGAAAAGCTAGCAAAAGCTGCCCTGGATGACGGCGGTCCATGCACGAATGGCATCGCATTTTTTTTATCGCCACACCACACGGCCATAGATAGATTATTCTACAGATGGATCGTGTCGGTAGGCGTGGAGTGATGCGTTGCGTTTGCATCGTACCCCTCGAGAGGAGGTTTAGAATATTGGATCCCCGTTTTGGGTAATTGGGTTGTTAGTGGGGAACAAGGAAGATTTAACAAGTGATCCCGAGACTTTTGCGCCCCCTAAAATCCATGGGCGTTGGAAATGGGAGCGAGCACGCCAAATAAAGAAAGATTCAGGCTCACATCTCCTACGGAGAGCGCCTGATTTATTTTGTTATCATTGCTAATGCTGTCGTATGCAACTAGTCATCACTCATCAGTGGGTGTTGTATGCATGCTGGCAGCACAACGTCCCGTCCAGAGCAAACGACAATTCTACGTTCTGCTTTTTGTTTGCGCTAGCTGAAATTAAGGGGCGGGCTGGCTGGCTGGCCGGCCCTGCATTCACGAGACGTCTAGCTCGTGCACACCACTTTTAGCTAGCGCGGCAGGCCGGTAGATTAATTAAACTTAAATAGACCGCCATTTAATTAATAACGCAAAAAAGGGGTCGCTAATACTAGTAATTACAGTAGGTAGCGATGCGAGTGATCAAGAGATTTACACGCACACATAGAGCGGTGAAACTCATGCATGTCATGGGAAGGAACGAATAGTCGTAGATACCACCGGCCTGTGGTTTCGTCGTCTCGTCGTGGTGACATATGCACCCCCGCCCATATCATGGCAATAGTCGTATGAATATGGCATGCATCGATCATTATTTATGCCGGGTGGCCGGCCCTGTACGTGATTGCTGGCTGCACCGGTCCATGGATCGGATCGGATGGCTCAACGTCCAAGCGTGTCCCTCTCGCACGAGTGCGAACCCAATAAATTGCGATTTGCCCGCAGACATCGCATTCCATCCAATTAATTAATTAATTAAAAGCGGCGTCCCTCCACCTAATAATAATTACTAATATATATTGGCAGCATACTAGTATTTGTTCACTTTGTCTCAAATTATAAGTTGTTTCGTTTTTTTTAGATCTATAGTTTTTGCTAATACTTTTCTTTGTCTCTCGATAAATAGATTCCTTGGTTCTACAGCAAACTCGTGACAAAATTAATGGGGGAGGATTCAAACAAGCCCTAAATGAACTTATAATTTGGATCGAAAAAGTACTGCTGTATATAGCTATAGCTTGCATAAGCAGCTAAATGGCGTAGTCATGCAGGGTGTCAGCTAAACAGTTATACCCTGCAAAACCAGAGCAGCGTGTCACCAACTTGGATTAATTTGCTTTTCCTCTACGGAAATGGTCAACCATTCATTATTACATAGTTTCAACCACCAGCTGGTGAAGAAAATCTCTCATAAAACGTCAAAATTGTGGAAGACTCTATGAGCAAATTAAGCTCTAAGTGTATAGGGATTTATCTTGAAAAATGTTTTCATGGTCTCATTGTACATGGATTTTAATTATAAATACAATATAGTAGTAACAAAAACTAGTGGTCAGGTGTGTGTGTGTCTCTCTCTCTATATAACACATTGATACCATGCATGCATGTTGTCTGAAAAAACAATATACTGGAACCAAAAAAATTCCTGTCGTTAAAAAACCGACAGAAAAAAAGCAAAAAACCGACAAGAAAAATTAAAAATAATTTTTCTATCGGTATACCGACAGGAAAATTCTGACAGAATTAAAGCGACTGAGAAATTACTTTTTTCTGTCGACAGAACTAAAGTGACAGGAGAACCTTATTGCTTAGCCGGTTAAGGTTACACGGGAATATATATTATTTTAGGTCGGGATGCATGCATCATGCATGTGCACAACTGTGCATACGTGTAGCCCATGGCCACGCGTGCAGAACAATGGCATGTAGTGCTAAAGCTACTAACAGCCAAGTGCACGCGTGATGGAGAAATGGACACGACGTGGGAGGCTGCAAGGGCGATTACATACATATATTGGGTTCCAAATGTAGCTGTTGTGATGTGGCTAGCTCAAAGCTCAAAAGGTCGGCCCTAATAAATTCCGTCGCTTTTTCATCAAAAAATAAATCCCGTCGCTTGCACGCCGGCCGTGTGCGATCGAGCGCGCGCCGGTATTATCTGTGGCTTCAGCTTGCTTCTTGTGTGCAAATTTTCCATTCATGCCTATCCAGCTCCTGTGACTGTGAGTGACGAATTGGACATCCGATCCTCATGTTTGCAGTGGAAGGTCAACCGGCATCACTGTCACGTGGTAGCTATATATGTGTGGAGGAGCCCCAAGCGATTTAGCTTGCTACTATTGCACGACCTGTCGCGCATGTTTACCATATGTATTTCACTACGTAAAAAATGATTTTTAGCAACGATTCAAATTTTTTGTAGGGACGACTGGTGATACGAGTCGTCCCTACAAATGTGGTTTGATTTGTAGAGGCGGCTCACTCACCAACCGCCCCCGACGTTACTATTTATAGAGGCGGCTGGTGATTGAGCCGCCCCTACAAATGCCCCCGTATAAATAGCTTCAATTTGTAGGAGCGGCTCAATCACCAGCCGCCCCTACAAATGACCCACATATAAAACAGCTACAGCACATTCTTCCTCCTTAAGTCACTCACTCCAACCCGTGAAAGAAAGGTAGGGAGGCCTTGGGCACCTCCTAAAAATTGCTCTACTAAGGGGGAAGGTTTTGGTCTCAAATCCTTTGGTGGAGAGGTTGTAGAAGGTAAGAAAATGCTATTCCACACTTTTTTAAAGTTTTAATGGTTGGTTAGTGAGTAATTAGAGTTTTGTTTTTCTCTCTTCTATGGTGCTTGAGCTACTTATGAAGCAAATTAGACCCAAGTTTTAAATGTACTACGGTAAATTAGGGAGGGGAACAAGATCATACCCTTATTTGGTCCATGTTTCTTGATTTCAGTGAACAATTAGTTAGTTTTATGGATGTTTCATGTGCATGTGGATCTAGATCTAGGGTTTGGTTTTTTTATTAATTTCGTTTTTGTAAATTTATGTTTGATGAAATTGGACTAGGGTTTGTATGAAAAAGATATTGGGTAAAGTATAATTGTTGCTAATTGTTGTCTTTGAAATTGTTTATTGTAATCAATAAATATGTATTTTAATTATTTATGGATAAATGGGCCATTAATTAATTTTTCTCTACCATGGTGTGTTTGTATGCTTCATGTAATTATATTAGATTTATATTCATATATATCTGAAGTATATACAATTATTCTCAAGTAATTATTAATTGAATTCATTTTTATATATATCTGAATAAGTAGTCCTTTAATGTTTGTTTTGTTGTTGTTGTAAAAGATGGAGTACAGGAACTCTTGGATGTATGGTTCATTAAGGTTTAAGTCAGGTTTCCGTGAAGAGGTGGATAAATCTATTGAAGCCGCAAAGAAGCATGCAACGACATTGAAAGAGAATAAGGATACAATTATTTGCCCCTGTAAAGACTGTAAGAACCGTATGGCATGGACAGATGTGACTATCATCAGATCACATTTGATTATGCGAGGATTTATTGAGGACTACATAGTGTGGATTCATCATGGTGAAACGATTATTGTTAACGACGAGGATGAGGAATATGACGACGAAACCATTGAATCACTGTCCCAATATTCAGCAGAGCTTGATGTACGAATGGATTTCGAGTTTGGCAATGAACAAGGTGGTGATGCTGGTGGTTGGGATGGTAACGACGAAGATGGTGCCAATAATGATGGTAGAGCACGTGTTGGGGATGAAGATGATTTGGAGGACATGATTCGAGCCCTTAGACCAGAGATTTTACTAAATAGCCCGAAAGGGCTAAAAAATTTGGAAAGGGTGATAAAAGCATCGAAGGAGACTGTGTATGGTGTTGAAAAGGGTTGTCCAACACATTGGACATTGCTACGTTTTGTGCTTGAGCTGCTCATCCTGAAGGCTAAGTACGGCTGGTCAGACTGTAGTTTTAATGATCTATTGCATCTCCTATCATGGGTGCTGTCACAACCAAACTCAGTTCCCGCCAATACATACCAAGTGAAGAAGGTCATAAGTTCATTAACAATGGGGGTTGAAAAAATCCATGCATGCCCCAACCACTGTATACTTTTTCGTGGCGAAACGTTCAAGTCACTGGATAAATGTCCTCGGTGTGGGGCCAGCCGGTACAAGAACAATGACCTTTATGGTGGGGACGAAGCCTCCACGGGGAAAAAGAGAAATAAGAAGGGTACAAAAAAGGTGGTACAAGAATCTCAACCCCTAGAGGACACTCCATTAGGCAACGATGCAAAGCAGAGAAGAATTCCTGCCTTGGTAGTGTGGTACCTGCTAATGACCGGCCGCTTGAGACATATCTTCCTAAACCCTAAGGAAGCCGCACTCATGACATGGTGGGATGATGAGTGCAAGGTGGATGATGATAAGATTGCACACCCGGCTGATTGTAGTCAGTGGCAAAGGTTTGATGAGAAGCACAAAGAATTCAGCGATGACCCAAAGAATGTACGGTTTGGCTTGAGCATCGATGGAATGAATCCCTTCAATGAGAGGATGAGCGACCACAACACATGGCCAGTGATCTTGACCATGTACAACATCCCAACATGGTTATGTCAGAAGAGAAAGTACATTCTCCTCACTATTCTTATTTCTGGCCCTAAACAACTAGGCATTGATATAGACGTGTTCCTCGAGCCTTTGATGCAAGAAATAGAGAGGCTATGGAGGCATGGGGAGCAGATGTACGATGCGTTTCGAAAGGAGGACTTCATATATAGAGCAATAATATTTATTACTACCAATGATTACCCCACACTGTTTGCTTTGTCTGGATAGATCAAAGGAAAGACGGGATGCTTGGTTTGCTTGGATGGTACTACATGGGTGTATCTGGATGCATCCAAGAAGATAGTTTACCTAAGGAACCGATGCTTCTTAAAGACAAGTCACAAGTACCGTAGCAAATTGTTCTTTAGATTTTATGACAACACTCCTATAAGGAAAATGGACCCTTGGCCCATTTACTTTGGATTTTGGTGTTTGATGACCAACACAACCAAATTCGACTAATGAATTTGCAAGTGTTTGTTTTGTAGCTCAATAGGGTGCAAGACGTAACTTGGACGAAGGCGACGTGATGATCCGATAATCAACACCTCAAGCAAGACCTTAGGAGCACAAGAGAAGACCCAAGAGATCAAGCAAAAGTCCAAGCATGAAGATTGGAACCAAGCCGTACACAAGATCGCGAAGAAATGAGCTCACTGTGGTGACCAGACGCTGGATAAGCGACCAGACGCTGCGACTGAACGCTGGGCAAGTGGCTCGACAGACAGATGACCGGACCCTAGGGGTTCTGCGTCCGATCCAGTACAGTAAGGTTCCAGAGCGACAAATCTGCGATCGGACGCATCTGGTGGCAGGCGACCGGACACTGGCCAGCGTCCGATCAGTATATTGCCGGCTTAACGGTCGGGATGACCGGACGCGTCCGGTCAGGACGATTCAGCGTTCGGTCAGTAGCAGTTTCGCGGGAATTCGACCCCAACGGCTACTTTCTCAGTGGGGCTTATAAATACAACCCCCAACCGGCCATTTGAGAGTAGTGGAGCTGAGGAAACATACTAAGGGTGTTGATACACCATTTTAGTGATCTCCACATGCATAGTGCTTAGTGTTTCATTAGGTGATTAGCATAAGTGCTTTGCGAAGTGCTTAGGTTGATTAGACCACCGCTTATGCGCTTGCTCTTGGTTTATGCCTAGTGTTTAGTGAGGTTTGCATACCTCTTGCCACCCCGTGCTTGCGAGCACAAGTGTTGTACATCGGAGGGGCTTGAAGTCTTGCAAGATCACACCAACCGCGTTTGTGGTGTGGCCGCCACCGTGTACCGGAGGGAACAAGGCCTGCGGCGTTTTGGCCGGAAGCTTGATAGTGAAGACGACGGGGAGCATCCGGGAGAGGCTTGCCGAGAGGCACATCGAAGACCCACTTGCGCGTGGGGAAGGCCTGAGGCTATCCATGGAGGTACCCAACCGGGAGCTTGTCCCTTGTGAGGGATTCCTTGTGAGGGGCTCCAACGAGGACTAGGGGGAAGCTTGTGCGCTTCTCGATACCTCGGTAAAAATACCAGAGTCGTCCACGGGAGTTTGCATATCTCTACCTTGCTCTTTAGCTTCCGCATTTACCTTAATTGTATTACTCCTTTTTGCGGTAGAGATAGTAACACACTAGCAAAACCGTAGTTGCACATCTAGATAGTTTATCTATTGCATATGTTTTGCTAGGGTTAGAAAAAGAGGCCATAGTTTAGAGTTAGAATTTTAAGTTGCCTAATTCACCCCCCCTCTTAGGCATCACGGTCCCTTAAATTGGTATCAGAGCCGGTTGGCTCATATTTGGACCTTTGGCTTAACCGTTGTTGAGCCGACGCCATTTATAGTGGTTGGGATGGATACCGCTAGGCCTCCGCACTTTGACGGCACTAACTTCCCATACTATAAAGCTAGAATGGCTTGCCACCTTGAGGCGGTTGATTTGGGTGTATGAAGAGTCACTCGTGATGGGATGAAACCCATCAAAAATCCCAAAAAATCCACAAAGAGTGATGAAAAAGAAATGCACTTCAATGCTAGAGCTAAAAATTGCCTGTTTGAATCACTTAGTATGGATGTTTTTAACCAAGTATTCACTTTAAATACGGCACATGAAATTTGGTTAAAACTCCAAGAGCTCCATGACGGCACAAGTAATGTCCGTGAGCAAAAACATTGTCTAGCAAAGCAAAACTATGATTCCTTTACTATGAATGATGATGAGCTTGTTCATGATATGTATTCTCGTTTGAATCTAATTATCAATGAGCTCCACTCTATAGGATTACTAAAGCTAGATGAGGCGGACATCGTGAGGAAGATCATCTCCGTGCTACCACAAAAGAAATATGCAAGCATCATCACCATCCTTCACAACATGGAGGACTTGAGCAACATGACCCCGGGCATAGCCATTGGCAAGTTAGTGGCATATGAAATGTCACGTAAGATGGGTCAAGAAGAAGCTTCTTCATCAAGCAAAGCCAAAGCTCTCGCTTGTAGCGAGAAAAAGAAGATGAAGGGCAAGCAAGTTGAGACAAGCTCAAGCTCAAGTTCCTCAAGTGAAGATAAAGAAGAAGATGAGGACGATGATGAAGATTCAAGTGATGATCAATCTTCCTCCTCCACCTCCGATCTTGATGAAGAATCAATCAAAGTAATCAACAAGGTGGAGAAGATGATCCAAAGGCTCAATATCAAGGGTGTGCCCATCCAAATTCAAGATTTCATTTTCATAAATCAAAGAAAAGAGCAAAGAAAGAAAGGATGCTATGGATGCAGCGAGTTGGGGCACTTTGTGGAAGTTTGTCCAAACAAGCCCACATCCAAGACAAAGAAGAAGGCATGCAAGAACCAAGCCCTCACATCAATAAGATCATGGGATGATTCTTCAAGTGAAGAAGAACCCCATCACAAGAGGCGAGGCCGCAAGCACTCATCATCAAGCTCTTCTCGTGTGTGCCTTATGGCACGAGGTAACGAAAGCTCTTCCTCTAGTGAGAGTGATAGTGATGATGATATGCCTTCTTATCACAAACTTGTGCAAGAAAATCTTAATTATGCTAAAGCTTGCACTAGTCAACAAAAGAAGCTCAAAAGTTTAAAAGAAAAGCTAGATAGTTCACAAAAAGCATACAAAACCTTGCTTGAACAATATGAGAACTTTGCTAATCTCAATGTTGAACTATCTACTAAAATTGAGAAACTTGAGACTAGTGCAACAACAAATGCATGCACAATCAATGATGAGCAACTCTTAAAGAAAAATGAAAAATTAAAAGAAAAGTTAGCTAGCTCACAAGAAGCATATAATAGTTTTCTTGCTAAAATGGAAACCATATGCAAACATTGTGATGAGCTAACTAATAAAGTTGCTAATCTTGAAGCCGTTAGCACAAACCCCACCAAGGCATCTAAAAGGAAAAGTTCTATCTTTAACATGTCTAAAAAGGATGCCTCTACTTCTTGTAATGATTTATGTTTAGACTCACCTTTGTGCAACCAAGTTTGTGTTGAGAAAGTTATTGTAGATACATACACACAAGAGGTTGCAAAGGAGAATGAGCAACTCAAGCAAGAAGTAGCTCGCCTCACCAAGGACTTGACTCAAGTGAAAGGCAAGGCAAAGCAAACCCAACTTCATCAAGATAACACCGTTAAGGGAGTGAAGAAGCTTGATGAAGGACAAACCGTGGTTTGTTACATGTGCCACAAGGAAGGTCACAAGTCCTATGAGTGCAAGGTGAAGAATGGGGGAGGAGCAAAGAAGAAGGAGAAAAAGCAAACAAGCAAGCTCTCCAACACCTACACCAACAAGGTGGACAAGAAGGCCTCCACACCTTATCTCTTGAAGAAGAAGAAAAATGACAAGGTGGTGGCCATCAAGGTGAACAAGCAAGCCAACAATGGGGTCAAACGCTTTTGGGTGCCAAAGGAAATCATTTCCAACATGAAGAGCACCTAGAAGGTTTGGATTCCGAAAGGGAAGTGAGAAGTCCGTCGGATGTCGGGGAATTTGGAGACTTGGCAAAGTTTGTGTGCATTTAATGGGGTGCATCATGATGGACAAAGTCATTGCCATGTAGGTTAGAGAATACTATGGACCCAAATTTCCCCTTCCCATGTTAGGTAACTAGATGTCATTACTTTCAATTAGTATTCACTTCAATTAGTATTGTTTTTCAATTGATATACTCTTAAAGCATCTAGTTATCTTTCATGCCTATGTTTGCATTTACATGCTTAATCTTCTCTCATGCATTCAATAGGTATATCATATGGTAGGCTTGCTCGGTTTCATTATCAACCCTTGGAGCAAACCTATATGGTTTAAAATTGTTTAGGAGCACGGCACGTAGCTTGTTTTACAATTATTTATCTAATATGTGCCAAAGTCCAAATTGTAGATAATCTCTCCCAAATATCATCTTTCAAGTGGTATTTTGATACTTAAATCAATGTGCACAAATTTTACAAGTATTCAACACTTGTGTGCACAAATTTAGGGGAAGCTTAATCTACAAGTTGGATGCTTTGAGACTAACACTTTTTCAAGATTATCTTGTGTGTAGTAGTCTCATTGCAAGGAAAATAGAGTCCCCGGAGGAAAGCATTATACTTCAATTGATAGAAATCAAATTGATTTTCACATGTGGTATTTCTAAACCGATATCACCATGTTGATCTCACTCTGATATTTATTTGCTTTCTCCATGCATTATATAGATTAACCTCTCTTGTGCAATAAATTGCTAATTTTGCATATGCTTTGCTTTTTATCACATGTATGCATATATTTAGGGGGAGCTTAGTCTATATAATGTGATAGTCAAATTTTGTGATCCATTTCACTCTATATACAAAGGATCATGAAATTTGACCCTCCCTTGTGCTACTAATGTCTTCCTTTTCGGTGTTTGATGCCAAAGGGGGAGAATTTGAAGGACCAAAGGTAAGCATCAAGTTGATGTCTACAAGTGGTAATGGTCCGAGAAAGGGAGGAAAGTGAATTATGGATTAGTCTAAGTAATGGGAGAATTTTTTTAGAAAGCTAGGCTTTAATCCATAATATCACATGGGGATATTTGCAAGGGCAAGACAAGCTTTTAAGTAAAGTTTCAATTGGTATCTATCAATTAGTATCATATAACCTTGCCCTTTGCATTCCATCCTAGTAAGTAGGTAGTTTTTATCTTTCAAATTCTTATTATTTGCTTGCTTTGGTTGTATTGGCATCAATCACCAAAAAGGGGGAGATTGTAAGGAAAATGGACCCTTGGCCCATTTACTTTGGATTTTGGTGTTTGATGACCAACACAACCAAATTGGACTAATGAATTTGCAAGTGTTTGTTTTGTAGTTCAATAGGGTGCAAGACGTAACTTGGACGAAGGCGACGTGACGATCCGATAATCAACACCTCAAGCAAGACCTTAGGAGCACAAGAGAAGACCCAAGAGATCAAGCAAAAGTCCAAGCATGAAGATTGGAACCAAGTCGTACGCAAGATCGTGAAGAAATGAGCTCACTGTGGTGACTGGAAGCTGGATAAGCGACCGGACGTTGCGACCGGACGCTGGGCAAGTGGCTCGGTAGACAGATGACCGGACCCTGGGGGTTCTGCGTCCGATCGAGTACAGTAAGGTTCCAGAGCGGCAAATCTGCGACCGGACGCTGGCCAGCGTCCGATCAGTATATTGCTGGCTTAACGGTCGGGACGACCGGACGCGTTCAGTCAGGACGATTCAGCATCCGGTCAGTAGCAGTTTCGCGGGAATTCGACCCCAACAGCTACTTTCTCAGTGGGGCTTATAAATACAACCTCCAACCGGCCATTTGAGAGTAGTGGAGCTGAGGAAACATACTAAGGGTGTTGATACACCATTTTAGTGATCTCCACATGCATAGTGCTTAGTGTTTCATTAGGTGATTAGCATAAGTGCTTTGCGAAGTGCTTAGGTTGATTAGACCACCGCTTATGTGCTTGCTCTAGATTTATGCCTAGTGTTTAGTGAGGTTTGCATACCTCTTGCCACCCCATGCTTGGGAGCACAAGTGTTGTACATCGGAGGGGCTTGAAGTCTTGCGAGATTACACCAACCGCGTTTGTGGTGTGGCCGCCACCGTGTACCGGAGGGAATAAGGCCCGCGGCGTTTCGGCCAGAAGCTTGATAGTGAAGATGGCGGGGAGCATCTTGGAGAGGCTTGCCGAGAGGCACATCGGAGACCCACTTGCACGTGGGGAAGGCCCGAGGCTATCCACGGAGGTACCCGACCAAGAGCTTGGCCTTTGTGAGGAATTCCTTGCGAGGGGCTCTAACGAGGACTAGGGGGAAGCTTGCGCGCTTCTCGATACCTCGGTAAAAATACCGGAGTCGTCCACGGGAGTTTGCATATCTCTACCTTGCTCTTTAGCTTCCGTATTTACCTTAATTGTATTACTCCTTTTTGCGGTAGAGATAGCAACACACTAGCAAAACCGTAGTTGCACATCTAGATAGTTTATCTATTGCATAGGTTTTGCTAGGGTTAGAAAAAGAGGCCATAGTTTAGAGTTAGAATTATAAGTTGCCTAATTCACCCCCCCCCCCCTCTTAGGCGTCATGGTCCCTTCAGCCCCGGAGATTGAAGCCCCTCTGGAGAGACGTCATAACAGAGAACACGTGTTCAGAATGGTGAAAAACATATGCGTCATCTATGGAAAGAAGAATCCGGATGGGACGAATAGAGATAGAAGCACACCTCCTGTCGAAGGCATACCTTTCAAGAAACAATCGATCTTCTTTCAGTATCTGCCTTATTAGCCAGACTTGGAGGTCCACCATGCCATTGATGCTATGCACGTGCAGAAGAATGTCTTTGAGAGTCTCATTGCTACCTTGATGGATACAGGCAAGTCAAAGGATGGTCTAAAAGTATGGAAAGACATGGTGCAGCTAAACGTGATGCCACAGCTTCACCCGGTACCTGAGGCTAATGGAAAATACACTCTGCCCGCGGCGTGCTTCAACCTAACACCAGACGAGAAGAGAGCTATTTGCACTTTTCTAAGGGGGATGAAAGTCCCAACTGGGTTTTCAGCAAATGTGAAGAAGCTAGTGTCGATGAAGGACTTGTCAATAACACACTGCAAGGCTCACGATTGCCATGTGATGCTAACAGTGTTTCTATCTATTGCAATCATGGCTATAAAGCTAGAGTTCTTGAAAATGGCCATCACCCGCATGTGCTACTTCTTTTTGAAGATCTCACAGATGACGATTGGTAAGCAAGAGCTGAGTGACCTACATGAATTTGTGGTGGAGACACAAAACCAATTGGAGATGTGTTTACCTCCTGCTTTTTTGATATAATGCCACATCTCATGATTCACATGGTTCATCAGATACAGGCGTTGGGCCCTTGCTACTTGCATGAAATGTGGTCCTACGAGCGGTTCATGTCGGTTCTAAGTCGATACGTGCATAATCGAGCATACACAGAGAGTTCCATGATAGAGGGTTACAGTACTGAAGAAGTCGTCGAGTGCTGTCAAGAGTACCTAAAAGTACAGAAAGGGATTAGTAAACCCAATTCTCGTCACAAGGGTAGGCTGGCTAGGAAGGGCACTAGTGGTAGAAAAGTGTTCATCGGCCATGATTATAAAGAGGTGAGTCGGGCGCATTACAGTGTCTTGCAGAGTACACAACTGATGCAACCGTACATTGATGAACACTTGGCTATCATTATGGCGGAGAGAAATGACCGTTCAGATGATTGGGTCATGAAACAACACAAGCAACGACTAACTACATGGTTGAAGGACCAAAACATACCGCCTGGAGAAACCATAGGCTCTATTACCATCAGTAGGTTGGTGGAGGGGCCATCGAGACAAGTGACATCTTAGAATGCTTATTACATCAATGGGTATACGTACTATACCCACACAAAGGATAGTAAATATGTGAACCAAAATAGTGGCGTTCGAATCGAGGCTCTCGATGGATTGGGGCGAAAGATCCAATACTTTGGCATCATTGAAGAGATATGGGAACTTGACTATGGAAGGGATATAACGGTGGCCCTGTTTCAATGCCGCTGGATCAAACAACACCAATTGAACGAGATCGGATTGAGAGTCCTAAACCTCAAGAATCTAGGCTACCAAGATGACCCTTGGGCGCTCTTGGTCGTGGAAGGTCAACCGGCATCACTGTCATGTGGTAGCTATATATGTGTGTGGAGGAGCCCCAAGCGATGTAGCTTGCTACTATTGCACGACATGTCACCTGTCGCGCATGTTTACCATATGTATTTGGCATATATATGGTTGCCCTACATGTAATGTTCTATCGTGTCGACAAGCAAGTATATCACGGTGATATAAACATGCTACGATTAGACCTTATTGGGCACGGGTTCTCCATCGCTTCCTGAAGCCATTTGGTGCCAAACGAGGGTAAAATCAAAAGGCTTCACCTATGAAGCCCCCTAAAACCTGCTGAGACAAAGGATAGATAGAGGGTGAACCAAAAATAGTGGCTTTACCTCGCCATGATGGGCCCTAGCGAGGCTACTGGACCGATTTGCCCCCAGCCAAGGCGCACGGGCATGGGCGTGGCCGCCGCGGCAAAGGCGTGTGCAGCCACCGAGGCACATGGGACCGTCGGGCGCGCAGACATTGCCCATCGGGGCGTGAGGCCCGGCCATAGCCGTCGAGGCGCGGCGCTCAGGGCGCACGGGCTTCTCTCATCGGTGAAGAGGAGGGTGGGAACGCGGGCGTCGGTTAGATGCATGAGGAAGAAAGAGAGGTTGTGAGGAGAGGAGATGGGAAAGAATAGAGGAGAAAAAGAAAACATAAGTGTATTATAGTCATTTTAGGGTTTAGGAGCTGTTTTGCCTAACATGAGGAGCTATTTTTTCAAACACTTTACTAAAAATAGCTCCAGCTCCAGCTCTACTGGCAGAGCTATTTATGGAGCTGAAGCCCAAATAACAACTTCGTTAGTGAAATGGAGCCATACCTGTGGCAGAACCGCCCGAAATAACACACCTTCGGAGGCGCTCGTCTTCCGCTAGACACTAAGCACCCTAAAAGTTGGCTACATTGGATAGTTCCATCGAGCACACTCCAAGGGAGAACTCGAACAATCCACATTTTTCATCCAGAATCCAATAATGAGAACAAGTTTATAATACTTAGTCCATTTCATACAACAAGAGTTCTTGGAAATACATTATTACAATACCAAGTTCAGAGTGAAGAATTGAAATAAACATCTAACGATAAGATACAAGGATCCGTCTGTGCCCACCAAAAGAATCCTCCACATAACAACCACTCCTCAAGCTGCACCTGCAACAGGGGTAAATAAACCCTGAGTACACAATGTACTCACAAGACTTACCCGACTAGTGGGAATAATTTTCTGACTCCAAAGGATATGATAAGCTTTATAGTTTGCTAGGTTTCCTTTTTGTGAAAAGCATTGCTAGTAGTGAATTCTTATGTATGTGTTTTATTAGCAGTCATGATTAGTTCATTAGTTAATCATTCTATGTAAACACATGTTCTACTTTCAAGCAAAAGTTGAGCAATCAGATCCATTCATCCCCTTTCATCTTCTAGTTCTTACTATGGTGCTAGACCATAGCCAAGTCGTACCGTATCACACGGCGATTTGCGAACCAATGTATCACAACTGGGTACCCCGAAACACACGCCCCGCTTATACCCCATGCACAAGCAAGACCAACTCACCACTCTCCTGTCAAGGGGTCTAGGCCCCCGTCCAAACTTGGACTCCAAGCCCCCACTCCTGAGTTCTCAACTCAGTGTGGTGCTTAGACCTCCACCATCCCCACCTCCAATCATCCGGTCCGAAAAGTGCCAGAACCCACGACAAGAGAGCAACGAGCCTTCCTGCTCCCATAAGCAAGTATGTGCTCAGGATAATAAGTTTGTGACCTGACTATCATCCACAGCAACGGACGGTCCTTAACCAACACGGATAGGGAAAAACAGTGTAACCAAGCTATGTCCCATTGGCCGCGGGATACAACCTATTACACCCACCAATACCCGTACCATATCCCTGCCCGGTCTCTATTTCGTTTCACCATTTTATCATGAGAGTAATAATAATAATCACCTGTTGTGAGTAACGGTAGATTACTCATGCTACCGATAGCCTAAGCATAGCGGCTACTCGACCTATGCTAGTAGGACTCATAGGTAGGTTTATCTATGCATGTAGTTTCAATATAAATCCTGGACCATGCCGAGGTGACAGTTGGGGAGGAAGATGACGGAGGAAGGCTGGCCACATGCGGGCGAGCCGTGCGGCCGTGCCATCAATGGCAAGGCGACGTCGACACGGCCACGTGCGCGCAGCGTCAAGGCGGGCCAGCGGCGCAGCTTAGCGACAGGCGTGCAGCGTGGTGATGCAACGGTGGCGGTAGCGGCGTCGTCGCGGCGCGGGCGCGGAGGCAGGGGCGGTCAGGCGTAGAGTGGACCGGCGGCCTAGCGGTGCGGCTAGAGCGGCCAAGCCGTGGCAAGGCCACGGCAGCCACCCGCGCGCGCATGGCACAACCGCGCGGCCAACGGCGCCAGACAGCACAAAGCTATGACATGCACGAATTTTAAAGCGTTGATTACGACCAAACCGTTGCTCCTAAACCTAAACCGGCTTCACTACACTCAAGATGGCATATGGAACTACTAAATTGAATCATAGCACTACACCACTCCTCAACCCAATCTCTCCTAATAAATTGCTAAATATAGCAGCGTCTAGCTGTCCACAATCTTAGAATTTTTCTAAGTGTTTGAGCTAATCTTAATTTCATATTGCATTTCTAAGCTACTGAAAATATTACTTAGCAATATTCTTTTTCAATACCAAGTATTTCATTGTCATCTATAAAGTTTGTACTTCAAACTTTATTTAAGTGACACATACATGTTATATAGCATTTTTGTTCGATAAAAAATAGTTTACACCCCTACTCGTTAAGTGTACGAATCGTGGAGCAACTTTCGTTTCACATTTTTGTTGATCGTTTTAGTTGCAATGCATTATCTACTCACTTTACCACATGCATTAACACACAAGTATGATGCTCATGACATGTTTTAGTAAATGATTTAGGGTGTAACACTGAGGGTGTTACAATACCAAACGGGGCCTTAATAGTCGCTACATCATAATTCAGACTAGTGATAAGTTTGAGGAGATAGAATCCAGAGCATGTTGCAATCTATAGCTAGCTTCTATATACAAACTCCAATAAGCTTTGTAAGAGAATAAGGTACGGTAGATCAAGTGTTGTTGGGTAGTCTATCTGTAGTCAATTATTATATTATATTAATTGGCTACTATAGTAACTTACTAACTTATTAATATGATATGAAACAATATATATAGCCAGCAGTACTCAAAATAACTTGTGCTGGACATATGGACACTACCTTTTGTCTTGAATTGTTAGTGGAGTTTGCACTATACAGAGGATACTTCTAGGCTCAGTAATAAAAAATAAAAAAGAGTACTTCACAATTGACATGTTTCATGCAGCATATGCATGGTTTTCCATACATATGTCAATAGTGAAAACATTGAAGATTTAATTATGTTCTATTTGCTATTTGATAGGAGGTTTATTACCATCCTCAGTGAACCACGTCATCAAGAAACCACGTCCTTTCAATGGAACGCATATATTTTTTGGTTGAAAATATGAACACACGGAATACCACAAACGATGGTAGAGTGGGTGGTGTTTCTTTAGCTCCCAACATGCCACCCTTCTTCATGATACATTACTCTCGTGATGTGAGGTTACGTGCCATCACCATCATGGGTACTAACTCTTGACATGCATGTATGTTATTATCCGGCTGGCCAGTAAAAACAAATAATTAATAATAGTTAGGATTGACCAACATAAGAAAACAGGGTATCGTATTTAGGGATGCAAGTGCCAAGTGGGCTAACCCATGAACTCGTATAAGATCTGAAATGTCCTCTTTTTATAGATGTTTAAAATACTAGTTCCACCATAACTGAACACATTCTTCTATAGTCTGTGCATATTAATATATACACTAGATATATGCCTGTGTGTTGTCGGGGCCACAAATTTTTTTTCCACATCTACGGTGACGGATTTGCAGAAAAAAAAACTAATAAACGATTTTATAATTTCACAAGGACGAGACCTTACTAGATTGATTGTGGAAGGAGACGGCATGAGGGGCTACTGTGCTTGGGGAGGAGGTCTGTTCATATCATACTTTACCCCAGTAATCGGACACAGACGCGTGAGCTCCGAGGATTTCGTATCGGGCACGGACACGTGGATCGATCTGGTCTTTGTATCGGAATTATGTAGGACACGGACGCATGAGCTCTAAGTGAAGGATGATTCGCGTATCAGATGCGGACACATGAGCAGGGGTCGAGACTTGGCATCACCGAGTAGACGATGACATTACAATGTCTTTTTAGGTGTAGAGATCTGAGTCCTTGGCCTAGGAACTCAGGGTCAGAAAATCTTGATGCTGCCCTGTCTTTGTTATGGTGTGGTGCATATATAGTGCTAAAGCTGTTAGAACAGTACATATTACTATCCAGATAAGCTCAAGGTGAGTACTACTATCAAAATAAAGTTGCCTTCACAATGCAAATCAACACACCGAGAGGTGTCTGAGTCCACGTACATGCATCTGTTTGTGTGATGGAGGTTCTAACACGAGTAGCGCCTTGGAACGACACACAACTATCGCCATTGCGTAGATAAACTCTCTTCTTCAGCTTCAATCGTAGCTTTTCTCCTTTATCCTTGGAAAAGGTAGCCAAGCTTTACTCAATTAATGGTCAATTTAAGCATCTTAACGTGTGCACCATCGATCGGTGCGGTGGTGGAGCTGTGGGTGCGTGCATGAACATCCGAATTATATTAAGCCATCTTTGGTATGGCTTCCTCTAGCTCCAGATCCGTGCTATAGTAACGGAGGAATTGGAGACAGAGGAGCCACAAGACATGCAGCATGTTCGCTTGCTCATATACGATCGTAGATTATAAGCTGGAACTGTATTTTTCTCTCACACCAAATCAACCAGCAGTAAATAATCCACGATCGTTTACGGCCTGCCGAACAGGCTGATGATTTTTGCTGGCTCCCAGTTTATTTCGTCAGGAGAAAGAGAAAAAAGGCTCATTTGAATAATACTGCTACAATTGCTGTTGTAGAAGCCAGAACCATAACAAACTATACCAAACAGGCCCTTAATCCTAGTGTATATTTTCATAAATTAATATTTGTTTTGCATCTTATCTTAATGAGCCAAGCTTTCGGACAGAAGAAAAAATACTAATAGATGTCTCGATAATTTTGGACGACACACTAGCTCTTGGACCATGTATAAGAAAACCGGCCCTCAGTGTCAAAACACCATCATTAAATATATTTTCATAGTATGTCTATTTGAAATCATAAATATTGATAATATTTTAATAATTCTGAGAAACTCAGTTAAAGATTTGAATCCGGTTTAAAATTATATTATTTCTAGGACCGAGTATAGTATGGAAGAGCTAGCTAGACGGCTCGAGCTAGTGCCGAGTAGTACCAGTGTGGAAGCTTGGCCGGACGTGAGAGCGAGATGGTTAACCTCAACCAGCAGGCAGCAGCAGCGTCCGTCCGACCGTCCCTGCCCTGTCACTCTCACACGAGTGGATGGGAGGGATGATCCCAATCATGCAATGGCCCCGGAGGAAGTAGCAATTTCATCATTCATTCATGATTGGAAGCTCTCTTGCCACCTTTCTAATTCAATGTGTGATGGTTACACGCAGCTTGCATTGCATTGTTGGTTACACGCGTAGTTAGGAGTATTATTCATTAATTCGGTGATCCACAAGGCACAACTAGCTATTTGCGACGGCCAATCGTGTATCGTACTTCCGCCTCCATCTTAGAAAGAATGCAATTCTTGCTTTTTAACGAGTCAAACGGTTCTAAAACTAAACATATACAAAAATGGAATAATGTTTATAATATCAAATAAATAACATTAGGTTAGTTAATATTTTCTAGAAAATAAATTAGTCAAACTTACTTTTTTTGACTCGACCAAATACAGAATTATTACATCATTATGAGACGGGTGGTACAAATTTCGCCGTGTATTTAAAGACATACTGGCTGGATTTTGGATAGGAACGGCACCCCTACCGTGACCATGATATCTGCTATGTCTGTGTCCATCCATCCGTGCACATATATATGCTGGTTTTGAGAGAGGTTTAATCGTCCAACAGCTCTTTTAGAATTTGTATAGCGAAAAGTAGGCTCGATGTGCTATCTGCCATTGTAAAATAGGAAGCTGATTATCTCTTGATTTTTTATGGCCATATAAAGTCAACCACAGACACGGGCTATCTGAAGACGAGAAATAATAAGACTGTTGTAGATCTCTTCTTTTTAAAAAGTTTTCTATTTTATAAACGGGCTAAACTAGTAGAATTTGGCCACTATTTTTTTATCGCTAAAACGTTGGAGTTGCTCCAGTAGTACTCGTAGTCTAGTCGTAGCATCAGTGGCCAAGCAAATGCAAGCGACAGCACGCACACCGCTTGATCGATCCGATCCTTCAAATGATTTGATAATGATGAGCGCGTCTTCTCGTGACCAATTTAATTCACTTTTTTTTTTGCGTCCATGAAAGTAGCTGTCACGACTTTAATTAATTTTGTGTAGTCTGTGCACACACACTGGTCACTGGAGAGCTTGTTGCTTTCCCTGGCCCGGCCCTCTTGTCATATGTGATCGTCAAACAACCGTGGTTTTTGTTGGTTGCACGCACGCTGCAGGAAGCTGCCTGCCTGCTCCCGTGCTGCTACTACGATATACTACGTACTTAGGTACTATGCGGTGAGTGGGATGTCCATTCTTCTTCTTCTTCTTCTTCTTCTTCTTCTTCATTTAGTTACGTGCTACAAGGCCTAACGTACGGTAGCTTTATTTCTTCCGATCCAGTGGCACCTAATAGTAGCATGACCTGGAGATTGCAACGTGCCACTATACAGCAAGCTTAGCTTCTTGCATCGCATCGCATGCATTTGCTCTGTTTTTTTGCTAGGCCGGCCGGTAGTAGCGAACTTTTGCTCATTTCAAGAAAGCCAGTCTTCCCTTTTGACAAAAATTCATGTAAAATAAAAGCTCGTATATGACCTCCAACGGCACTCCTTTTTTGATCATGGTCCTATTCGGCTGGCTGAAAAAATAGCTGATGCTGATTTATTATGAGAGAAAAATACTATTATTTCACTGAAACGGTACGACTGATAAGTTCGAGCGAACAAGGCCTATGTATTCGGTGCCTCGCTCCATCCGTGCATCGATATGATCACATGCACGGGAATCCTATTCGAGAAAAAAGTTACAAACAAACCTCAGTATGGGGTAGTAAATGCTTCCTTGATGAAGTAGCAGCAGCAGCTAGCATCGTGGATGATGCACGATAGTCTTCTTGTCTTTTACTATAGGTTTTCGTTAGGCCGGCCTCCACGACGAAGCTGGGAAAGAACTGGACCCGTTGCTCATATTTGGCACCACTCTTCGTCTACTCTAGGATCCGGTCACTGAGTACATACAAAAGAATAATTAAATTACTCACGGGTGCATGTGCATGTCAATTGTGAAAGGGAAAAAAAACGGCACGGAATTAGGCTAGAGTTTGTTCCTACCCTCCTGCTAATGGGAAAGGTGTAGCAGGTAGATTTGACCCGTAATTTGTAACGCTCCGCTAGTGCGCGGCGGGCGACATGGATTATACAGTAGTGATTCGGACGAATTGAATGAGAAGGTACGGCAGCTAGTAGTAGAGCTTTAGGGTGGCAAAGTAGGACGAACAGAAAACCCGCAGGTCAGGACGCAGGAGCAGGAACAGATCACAGACGAGATGATGATAATGATGGATATGATAAAATAAAAATCTGCCGGTGGACGTCGCGCTTGCAAGCAACAACTTAACAAGTGGTATTCGGTACTCACTCCACGCCATAACAAGTGCACTTATTTTGAAACAAATTTTAGAATTTCTAGAAAAAACCCATCTAGAAAATCAATTCGGTCAAAGGTATAGCAAATTTTAGGATCTAAATTTGCACTTTTAAAAAAACTTGATGGGTTTTTAAAACTCGGATTGAATTTCTAGAAAATCTCATCAAGATTTTTGACACCAAATTAGTATCATTAGATGTGCCCTAATATATTCATTTTTTGTCGTAGATGCTGCTACTTTTTTCTATAAAATTAGCTAAACTTAATATACTTTGACTTGCATGGATTTATAGTAATTGATTTATCCGGAGACCGGGTGAGTACTACGACTCCTGCATACAGTAGAGTACAGTAGTAGAGGATGGGCACGCATGTGAGTGATGGACGCATATGCTCGAATTTTTTACTATTTAGCCCTTTTTTTGAAAGTTTCTCTCAAATAGACCCCTGGCGGAAACAATTCCAGAAATGGACCCTTGGCTTGGCGCCAGAGTGAGTGGCGCCGAGCTCGGCGCCACGGTGACTGGCGGCGAGGTCCTGGGCACGGGCAAATGGCATGCCAGGGGCTCGGCGCCAGCCACTCTGGCGCCGAGCTCGGCGCCAGTCTGAATGGCGCCGAGCTCGGCCTAAATATCTACCGGCCATCTTCTTCCCCATCTCCGCGCCCTAGCCAGCCGTCCTTGCCCGCGCCGTCGCTGTTGCCCGTGGATTAATGTAACGATGACATACGTGCAGGTTGGATCGTCAGAGGAACAAGAAGATTTTTGACTGGGAGAGGCACCACCGGTCCTACATTGAGGAATGGGAGGAGATGCACGACAACCTGGACGACAACAACGAGCCGCACACGAACCGTGAGTTCAGGCGGTACCAAGCTTGGTACCAGTGTTCGACAAGGTGCAGGCTTAGGCTACAGTGGACCAAAGCTGACTACGCCGATATCGAGTCCTCCGACGATGAGGACACGACGTACGACTGGTCCACTCGTGCAGGAAGGCAGGTGGAGGCAGGACCGATCTTGGACAGAGTGGTAAGCCAATCGACTTATTTTGTTACGTTTAGTTACATAACAATACATTAGGCGTTCTTGGACCGACATTAGGAGTTATCTATTGTAGTTATTGCAACCTTCGAGCCGTATAACCCTTATAATAAGTTACATTCTTGTACAAAAGAAAATAAAACTAAATGATATCTGTTCAGAAGTCTTATTATTGAAAACATTGTTGCAGGGCAATACACTGAGAAGCTCAGTTGAAGAGATCGAGCGTGTTCGGCCTAGAGTCAATGATGACTACATACTTGGCTTCCTAGATGTAAGATTAAAAATATTCTTTCAAACAAATCATTAATACATTATATTCTTTCAGTTAATATAGTTTTGTACAACAGAGGCTGTCACGTCGTCTACGCCGTGCGGCTGGTCGTTGTGGTTGCAGGACAAACACGACGCATGACGTGTACGATCCTTCCGTAGGAAGAGGAGCCTTGGGTTCCTCTAGTCAAGCAGCTACAGGGGACGAGGAGGAGGACGAGGAGGCCGACGACGATGATGACATGGACAAGAGGCACGATGAGCTTGGGCCCTCTCAGCTCCATGACGCTCCATCGACTCATCCTACACCGCCTCTAGGCACTAGGCGACGCCGTCCGCGTGACCCTTATACTCCAGGCACTAGCGCTCTGGGTCACAAGGGTAGGGGCAAGAGTAGGAGACAGTGAGGGACGTGGTAGGTGTTACTATGAACTATTGTGAATTTTGTATTTACTTATCTTTTACTATTCGGGACTGTATGGACATTGTGGACTATTTGTACTTTGCATGACATATTATGTTGGTTGTGATATTCGTTGTGGTTGCATTATGATTGTTGGATGATTAAATATTTAGAATATATATTGATGTCTCTGTTTGTAACTGTGGATGCTTCTAATACAAGACCGTATCTTGCGAATTTTTTGCGTGAACCTTTAATCATACTATACTTGTACAAAGGCACAAATGTAGTACACAGATTAACTATAAATTTATTACGTTTATAATCCAGGAATATTTGTACATACGCTGTGTACAAGAATCTAGGATTACCAAGCAACAGTGAACGAATCTATGCTTTTCAGAGAATAAACATAGACTTTTCAGATACACGGACAGCATCGAATTATCACATCACTGATATAGACCTTTCAGATGCAAGGACAACATGCAAGGAAGCACAACTAAGCTCTATCTCCACCATCCATCTTTATGATTGTTTGATCCAAGGGCTGAGGTAAAGAGGCACATGGATCGCTGACATGGCACATTGACAGGCCTCCATTCCTCCTCTCAACCTATAAATAACCACCCACTCCCTCTCATTCACACAAACAATAAGGAAGAAGAACACTCCTCAGTATTTGCTTTCGTTGTAGTACCAATGTCTGGAGGATCGTCCAGAGGGAGAGGAAAGGGGAAGAAAACTACCTGGGGGTGGGAGGGTCCTCTTGGTCCCGATTTCTTTGAGGAAGGTCTTTATGAGAGGTTCCCAGTTGAGAGCAAAAGTGATTTCACCAAAGAGACACCACTGACAGGATACGATGAAAGGAAAGAAGAGTGGCCAAAATGCATGCATGGTGAGGACTGCCTAGTGCAGATGTTCACCGAGGGAATAGATGGAGGTCGTTGTTTCTTCAAATGCCCGCGAGCATGGGTAATTTCTATTACTATTTGTTTCTTCAGTATGTTTGTCTTGTATATCACTTACACGACATACTTTTTGTAGTCTTCCTTGGCCGAAGAAAACTGTGGGTTCAGTAGGTGGGTCGATCCTCGACCTATTTATCCGCATGCGGAGTACATCTACTACCTACAAGACCGTATCTTCGATCTAGAAAGGGAAGTTAGCAGCGGTTACAAGGACGACGAACAGGACGACAACAACAATGGTGCCGATTCACAGGAGGCACTCTGCAATGATCCATATTGCACCTGCCCTAACCACAAGAAAAAGGGGTCTCCCCCATCACCCCCGCCACCACCACCACCAACAATGGGAGGCTACTATGGAGAAGGTGCAACACAATTTGCTATGTGGCCACACTACTAGGATGACTTTATGTTTTTCTTGTGGAGAACCCCAGGTTGAATTACCTAAGGCATGTTAGGTTTAATTACCGAAGGCATGGTTTAATTACCTAAGGCATGTTAGGTTTAGTCAAAGAAAACTATGTACCCAGGTTCGGTACCTGTAGTCACATGCCATTTAATGTGTTTCGTGTGTTGATTTCTATAATGTCGTATGTCGTTAACTGTTTTTTGCAGCACGTGTTCAAATGGAAATAAGTCCGTATCATTAAGCGGAATATTAAGACCATTGATAATGAAAACAACCACATAATGAAAAGTTCGATACTATGTCACATTACACAACATATTAATAGTATAACTAAGTGCCGACAGTAGACAAAGGGGCAAATGCACTTCCAAATCCTCAATCTGAAACGTACTGAGTAAGCAACTCATCATCCGAGTACCAGTACTCTGCTACAACCCTGTTACTGCGGCTAGGCTCAACTGTGTTGCTCTGACCTGCCTGTCGCTTGTAGTAAGCGGCCTCCACTTCGTCTGCGGCCTGAGTGAAGAACGCGTCGTCATCCTCCTCTGCCTATAAGCCCGCCTCTGCTAGAGCGATGAGCTCGCTCAGTCTGCCAGTGTCGTCGTCAGCCTCCTACGCCTGAATGCCCGCCTCTGCTAGAGAGATGAGCTCGCTCAGTCTGCCAGTGTCGTCCTCAGCCTCCTACGCCTGTATGCCCGCCTCTGCTAGAGCAATGAGCTCACTCAGTCTGCCAGTATCGTCCTCATCCTCGTCTCCATCATCACACAGTACAATCGGTGATTGAACGGTGCGACCAGCTCGTGATCTATGGGCATCTAACTTCTTCTCATCATACCTTGCATGAGCCACCTCTACAGCATGTTCCCCGCTGCAACCAATCCCTTGATGTATAAAATGCAATCAGTTAGCAACTCGATAATATTACATTTAAAACCAGGCAACGAAAAAAGGTTTTCAAGCACTCACTGGCACATAATGTAGCAACATGCTCGTTTAAGACATGCATCTGTACTCTTGTCTCCTCCCTTGCCTCATTCCTTGCCCTCTCCTCCTCTAACGTCGTCCACCTCTCCAATCCCCATTTGTTAAGCCCAACATCGATCGGGTTACAAATACCGCGTTGTCTAGCAAACTCACGCATTTTTTCTTTGTGATGTTTAACGAATAGGTTGACGTAGTCAGGTCCATATCCCCTCTTTCGTGCAATTACTTATCTCTTCTTCAGTTCATCCAAGAACTTAGCTTGACCATCATAACATTCCCAACTGCATTTCCTAGTGCTCTGTTCAAAACAAATATTATATCATATATGCATTAGGAAAACAAACAAAATACGATTTCATGTTTACCAGAAAAATTACGAACCTCATCATACTCAATCATATGGCCGCAATAATGACCTATTCCAAGCTCCGAAGGGACTAGGCCATAGTTAGATTTTACACCACATTCGCACATGACAGGAGGTGCTTTGTAGATTACCCATTCTTTCTTCTTTTCCTTAACCCTCCGCGGTTCTTCCGGCCATTGGTTCTTAGGACCATACAACCACTCCTTAAAACGACACTTCGCCATTGAATACACCTAAATAATGAGACATTAGTACATAAACACATATAGCTCAAGATTTTAACACATACACTTTGCACTTACTTCATGCTTGTTTGGACACACAAACTTCAACGTATTCTCAGGGTTTATCACAGCTCGATCTCCATAATCACACAGAGGAGGTTCCTCGAGTCATCTAACTGCGGCTAGGTGCTTCTCCTTAGCCGTCATTGCCGGAGGGTTAGGGGGGTGGAACCCACCGCTTGAAGTGCTCACGTGGATGTCTCCCTCTAAACCAATCGTCGAAAAAGAGGTACCTAGGATCAAACTTGTCTGCACTATTGATCCACTGAAAGAAAAAGCACCTCTCATGGTCCTACACAACGAGATTCCAATAAAATATTAGTATCATACTTAAACAAATAAAGAAAAAGGATAGTACAAACAATTTCTTACATTAAACCGACTATATGTGTAGAAGCAACGCGCGGCTGTGTCCGGATGTTTCGATTGAAAAACATGGGCCGGGAAACCACAATCACAGTTAGGGACATGAAGGTCAGGGGGAACGGGGGCATCTTTGCTAGACACGTCGGGGTATAATTCTCGAGGACAACCCTGTTTTCGCCAAAACTCCTCCCGAAACATTTCTTGCATCTAACAAATAGGATGTAATTTAACAAACATAAATAAAAACATCAAAACAAAATATCAATGAGAACCATAACTACAATACAATCAATTTCGTTCTAAGAACCAAAAGCAGTTAACATTATACCCTAAACCTAGGGTTTCTCATTTCATCCACAACAATAAACCCATAACATAACTACATGCGGCTTGGTTTGCTAGCTTTTTCCACGCCTTGAAATGAACCTACGGTTGTATAATACATATATTGAGGGATACAATGAAACCCTAAGTGATGACGATTCTTAGGTTCAAAAATCCGACTAATATGTACCGAATCGATGCGAGAAAAACAAGGAGGTGAGCGAGTATACCTTGCTCTCGAAGATCTACGGATCAAATCAAGGTTTTCAAGGTCCAATATGTCGATTCGTGAGGTAGGATAAAGTGGCGAGAAAAAACCCGAGGAGAAATAAGAGGAAGAACGCTCGGGGAAGAAGTGCAGGCTGGATTAAATGCAGGTGGCTCGGCGCCAGAGTGGCTGGCGCCGAGCCCCTTGCAGGCCATTTGCCCGTGCCCAGGACCTCGGCGCCAGTCACCGTGGCGCCGAGCTCGGCGCCACTCACTCTGGCGCCGAGCCAAGGGTCCATTTCTGGAATTGTTTCCGCCAGAGGTCTATTTGAGAGAAACTTTCGAAAAAAGGACCAAATAGTAAAAAATTCGACGCATATGCATATCCATGTGGAATCGAGGCCGGCCGGGGAGTGTCATCCCATCATTCAATTCAATCCCCCGCTCGTGCGCATATATTATTATTATTATTATTATTATTATTATTATTATTATTATATGCAAAAAAAAAAGGATCGATTCCGACTCCGGTCCATTCCTCGTGTACGCGAATGGTTTCCCTCTGCATCTGCACTGCATGCATAGTACCTGGTTCTACAATAAATCAGCACCAGGCAGCCCAAACCAGCCCAGAAATCAACCAGCGAACAGGCCGAAGATCTCCTGTACGGAGTATGCGACATGCTGCTAGAGTTGCCGATCGATCGACTGGGGTACAGTACTCCGGTGGGTGGTGCAGGTGCAACCCCGGCGACTAATAAATGGAATGGAAGCGTGCGGCGTCCGTCCAGATGAGTGATCTCGATCGGTGCGAGCGCGACCGTGGCCCTGCCGCCCCCGCCCCGCGTCTGCCACGCTACGCTTCGCACCATGTCAGCGCCGCCTGCCTGCATCTGCCGTGGACGGGACGGGACCCGGCCAAGGACCACACGTGCGGTGCGGCGGTGCCGGTCGTCGTCTACTCCAACTCCAATACCGTCTTGCCCTTGCGGCTTCTGTCCACTGCCCAACCACCATGCGGGCGGGTAGTTTTTTCGAGAACGCGATTGTCGTTGCAGCTAGCTAGTGCTACGAGTCACTGGTCAGGACTCACGGTCGGACCACCCAGGAGCAGGGGCACGGGGCACATCCATCGATCGACCGACAAAATCTGCATTGGCAATGGCAACAATGCCAACGCGCAGCACGGCCTTGGTGAAGGCCTTTTTGTTAGAGCAAGTACTAATAAAAGGGCTATAAGCGGAACTAAAGTGGAAGAGAGAAGGAAAGAGGGAAGACAAACCGACTGCAGGTTTATAAGAAACTCTACGAGAGAAGTAAAGTGGGTCATGAGCCAGCTATAATATATATATATATATATATATATATATATATATATATATATATATATATATATATATATATATATAAGAGCACTCCCAATGAAGAAATCACGGTAGTTTCTATGGATATTAATTGCACTACCAACTAAGCAATTTACTAATGTGACATGTTATTTATTGGAAAGAGAGGGGGAGAAGGAAGAGACCGTTTGTTCTAAGGCCTTGTTTAGTTGGCGAAATTTTTTAGGAAATGGTACTGTAACACTTTCGTTGTTATTTGGCAATTAGTGTTCAATCATAGTCTAATTAGGCTTAAAAGATTCGTCTCGTGAATTTCGTCTAAACTGTGTAATTAATTTTATTTTTTATTTATATTTAATGATTCATGCATGCGTCCAAAGATTCGATGTGACGGGGAATCTTAAAAAATTTGGCAAAATTTTGGGAACTAAACACTACCTAAGGAAATGATGTCTCCGTTTCTCTCGAGAAACAAGAAACCACTGGTGACTGCGTTGGGAGCGCCAGCGTCATTTGTATCGGACTCCTCTAGATCCTGTGCGTACCCAAATCACACCGCACCTCGCCCCGCTGCACATCGCATCAACCGATTGTTTGTCGTCGAACACGTCGTCGGTTGTCGCGCGTGCATCTATTGGTGGCTTCGCCATCCACCTCGCCCTTGAACGATGTCTTTTTGTGTGTTTTTATGTCTAGCTCGTGAGCCAAACGAGCCAGGTCAAGCTTGTAAATGAGTCGAGCCGGAGCCAGAGCTGGCTCGTTATCCAGCCCTAACCGTCGGTCACCTCTTATGGCTGCCCAGATTGCGGCCGTTGGGCTTCAACTCCATAGATCCACAAATCTTCCGTCTCGCGCTACCCCATTCCTCTCCAACCACCACCAAGAGAAAAGCTTGATTCCGTGCTCTATTGGCTAGGGTTCGAGATCACCTAGTATTAGGGGGAGGGGGGGCAATGAATTGAGAGAGCGAAATGTGTGTGAGTGAGGGAGATAGAGAGATGAGACGATGGGTCCAACGTCTGGGTGAAGAGGAGGTCATGGCCTTAGTGAGAAGGGCATGATTGACCTTTCGGCGACAAACAGTATGAGCAGTGGCGGAGCCAAGAATTATGCATAAGGGGGGCCGGTCAAAGAGTTTCAACATATGAGAACTGAGTGTTGCTTAATTTTTTACCTTTTTGCTCCGTGGTTAAGCTCTATTTTCCTGGATTTATTCTAGTATTTGATGGTTTAACCATGCTTGCTATTTTCCCGTGGTAGATGAACGTGTATGTCGACAGTGGGCACATATGATGACTCATGAATATTAAAATTTACCGGCTTATTATCTTGGAAGTACTCATACCCGTGGTAGGTGACCATTCTGTCAACAACAGAGTGCGTGCGATGACTCATGAATCTTAAAATCTACCGTCATAGTATTTCGAAAGTGCTTATAGTGGAGTAGGATGTGTATTTGTTTGTAGAGGTGAGTGTGCGTGCATATATATGAACGTCTACATCTATAATGCGATTCACAATAAAAAGATATGATAACTAAATTGTTATGTTAGTTAAGTATACGTTCAGTAAAATATAAAGTATAATAAAACATAAGTATTCTGGTAAACAAAAAATTTCAATAGATATATATGTCCTAATACGGTAGACAAACAAATTTAGATAAATCGAAATATTTTATTGTAATTGTATTCTATTCAACTTTGTTGTCTAGAGGATATTAGTAGACATATATAACAAGCTCTATACACTTTTAATATAAACATAGACTATTAAACTATACTCATGTATATTATTATAAAAAGTCTGTATTGTTAGGGGGGCCATGGCCGCCCCTGCTGCCCCCCCCCGCTTGGTTCCGCCAGTGGGTATGAGTGACTGAGTTAAAACCACGCAGGCAAAAGTTGACGGATGTGGCATCAAAGAGTTTTTTTTTTGAAATATAGTATAGGAGTCATTATGAGATTTTCTATGGCATCTACGGCATCTACTGCACGACAATTTTTTCAGTGGCACACGGTAGTTGTCTCTACTTATTGTGAATTTTTAATGAGGTGATTTGAGTTTTTTTTACAAGATTTGAGTTTGTATATCCCACGTATCCTTTCGTCAGGTTCCGGGGCCCTAAATCATAAATCCACATTATTCTGTTCGGTGAAAATGAGAAAAAAAAGGTTCACAAGCAGTTGGGGGGCACAAGGACTATTGTGTGAGCCACGTCGGACATGACGGCCTTTGACTAGCCCCTGTCTCTGCTCTTCAGAGTGGGCGTCGCTGTGCTCTGCCTGCCTACTCACCTCCGTCCTCTCCGCTCTCTCTCTCTACTAGCCTCTAGGAGAGGAGACTACAGTCAGCATCTGCCGCCGCGCGTGTGCCGGCAGGCAGAGGCAGCACAGGGCAGCAGAGGCCGAGAGGCGAGCCGGATCCCCCGGCCGACCCGAACCCGACGACGGACGACAAGCCCCTGCGGTCGCCGTCCTCCGCGATCTCCATCGGGGCCTTGTTATCACTTCAAAGTTCCAAGTTTTTTCACTTTTTTTCGATCACATCAATTTTTAGACGTATGCATGGAGCATTAAATGTAAATAAAAAAATAATTAATTGTACAGTTTGGTTGTAAATCACGAGATGAATCTTTTGAGCCTAGTTAATCCATGATCGGACAAAATTTATCAAATACAAACGAAATATACTACAGTATCCAGATTGTAAAAATTTACAATCTAAACTGGGCCCGGATCAAAAAGATGGCCTTGGCCTCTCCCATCCATCCATGCTGTTGGATTTGATGGATGTGCCGCAACAACTCACAGCGCAGCACAGCACACAGGTGAACTATTAGTACTTGCGCATGCATGCTGCTCCTCTCGTACCACCCTATCATATCACGCCATGGATCATCATCCATCAGCGGCCGGGCTTATACGTAGTGAATTATAAATTAAAATATTATTTTTCTCTTACGCAAAATCTATAAATCAGCTAGTAATAAATAATTTACGATACTTTACGACGAAATAAACCAGTCAAACCAACGTGCTACTCCTAGAGGTCTACTGCTAGCTCTAGGTAAACAAAGAGGACGTTGTGTTGTGATGGATCCATGGCATGGACATGGATCGGCAACGGGCAAACCCATCGGGAGCACTGTGCCCTCCGGGCTGAATGGATGGGCATCGCCTTGTCCTACGAATCCGTCGAAATCTCTCCTACAGTCCCTGTAATCAAATCCACACAGTCCTGGTCCTCCCATCTCCCATCTCCCATCTCCTTAACACAACGCAACAAGGATACAATGCTCTGCGGCCGTGACAATTTGATCTGCGCCGACTTGTCTCCGCATAGGACTCAGTTACTCCCTCCGTCCAGAAAAAACATGCAATTCTAGCACAGTATTATAGTTTAGTATCTTAAATTTGATTAATTATAGATTAAAAATATTAATATTTATGATGTCAAATAAATATCATTAGATTAATTACAAAATGTATTTTTTTAATAAATTAATTTAATATAATAAATGTGAATACTATTCACTAGAAACTTGTTCAAACGTAAACTATTTTTGTCGGTATGCAACCCGTAGTTGCATATTTATTTCTTGGACAAAGCGAGTATTATGCCAACAGAGGAATATCATAGGCAACTTGCGGTGATCGATCTAAACTCTAGATTTAAGTGTCACAACAAAAAAAACTACATAGGAAATAAACTTCGTCCAAATTAAAATAAATTAACTTAAACTCTAGATTTAAGGGCATGTTGGATCAAAACTAGTTAGTTACTAGTCCGGATTAAAAATTAGTCCAATTTAGTTGAGGTTGACCAGACTTGACTAATAAATTAGCCCACTTATTAGCCCCTTATTTGGATAGACCGGAGCTAATTTGGGCTAGATATTATATGGCTGCAATTAGCCTTATGCATCCAAATAGGGCCTAGAGTAAGTGCCAGTGTCAACAAAAAAAAAAAGAAACACATAGAAAATTAGCTACTAACCTCTCCGTCCCAAAATAAATCAATTTTTTTGGTGTCGTAGATGTTAGTTGTTACTCTTCCTCGTAAAGTCGGTCAAACCTAAAATAGTTTGACTTAGTGTGACTCTACGAGTTGGTTTATTTCAAGACGGAGAGAGTATATCACAAATCAAAAGGACATGTTTGGTTGATGGCCTATAATTGCTAGTGTCGACACACTTCCATGCCAAACTTGGCTAACTCCCGGTCAAGAAAAATCTTGCCACGAAATAGGAATTCAACCTTTCCTTGCCGAGCCTTTTGAAGTCAAAAAAAGGAGAGCGACGAAAAAAGGGACCCTAGGTCTTCGGTCCCCGCTGCCATGATCAACGGTCTTCCTTGACTCCAATGGCCTTCGCGCCGCGTGGAGGAGAGGCAGAACATGGATTCCTAGTGGGCGGGTAGGTTAGGTCCTAGTTTCTCTAGGTTTGTTGTCCAAGGCGGCGATGTCCAGTTGGTGGTGGTCGTGCACCTTCGAATAAGTCCCTCCGGCATCGTCACCATCTCATTGTCGCGTTCTCCGATGCGGGCGAGGTGCCTATGAGGGTAGTGTGTCCACTAGGTCTGAAGTCTGTCCACCAGATCTAAAGTCGGCACTGACGACTATTCTCTTTTAGATCCTGGTGATTTCTGTTTAGGAGGTTCATGGTTGGTGCTTCAACCAGATATGGCATCGCTACTAGTGATGTGGAGCAGAGGGATGCCTGGTAGGTTGGAGGTTTTGTGGTGGATGGACCCGTGCTCTGATCTCGCTGCTTTTGCCGACGATGTGCACAGGATCTTGGTCACTAAGCGTGGGGTGCATTCCTGCCGATGTTTTTTCTTTCGTTATCTCATTCCTATCCTCTGGGATGAGACACTGTTGCGGCTCATTTCAAAGACTTCATGCGATAGTGCTTTCTCCAGCCTTAGGGTTCTTGTCGACTTCTCTTTTCTCTAGTGGTGGCATCGACGACGATGAAGAAGAGTGTAAAACTACATCTTTAGATAGCACAGAAGATCCCAAGGGCTTATTTGCCTTTTGTTTTTTTGGTTTAGGGTCTTTTGTGTAAGAAGATTTGAGCAGTTATGCCCTCTGCGTTTGTATCCCTTTTCGTACATTTTTTTTTACAAAATTTCACAGGTCAGTTTGTATAAAAAGAAAAAGCTTGCCATAACTTGGCTTGTCTAAAAAAAAATCTTGCCACATCCCTATGGCCGTATGACACGTGGGTCCTAGCCAGAGTGAAGTTTCGCATGACCAACTGACTAAGATTTGTCAAGAAACCAAACACTAACTTGCCTAAGAAACTAGTGGCAATGTTTGGCCCTGTTGACATGAGGTTCTGCGAAATTTTAGTGACACCATAACAGCAGTTTTGATGGAGTATTTCAATAACCAAGCACCAGTATAGCCAGTAGCTTGAGCGGTAGATAGTACCAGTAAAACTAAGTGAAAGTGGGCGGGAACAGAGTTGGAGCAGGAGGAGCAGAGGTGTGCACGAGTGGGCAGTGCACGGCAGGAGATCCAGTGGAATCATCAGCCGTGTAGTAGGGCCAAGGATTTATTTATGTGCTGCCGCCAACACTCACATGCACTCAATAGGTGAGGAGCCACTCTTTGGCCAGCCAGGGGCAGCAGGGTCCTGGCCTCCTGGGTCACACCCTCTCTGCATGCAGCCCTGCACCTCTTCGTAGGAGTATCATCATCTAACCATGCATCTTCCTGAAAGGCAAGGATCTCATCTCTGTTAAATCACAGATCTAACTAACCTTACTCCAAGCTACTTGATATGCATGTGAGGTGATTGCTGGTGTACTGATTTGCTACCAGTTCCATCTGGCACTTATAATTGCTCATTGTTGCCTCAAGTACTTTTGTACTATGCTCAATCAACCCTTCCCACAGCAATGGTCCAATGGAAACCACCCCATGTGCCACCTCAATTGCACTGCTTGCAACCATCTCTCTCTCTCTCCCTCTCCCTCTCCCTCTCCATGTATGTGTTTTTTAATCTTTTGATCAGTTTTACTACTAAGTTGTTTTGAACCTATATATGCTACTTCATCCCTCCAAGAAAGAATACAATTTTAGTACAGTATCACGTTTTAGTATCTTTATTAAGTTTAACTGATTATAGATAAAGAAGTATTAGTATTTATAATATCAAATAAATATCATTAGATTAATTATAAAATTTATTTTTATAATAAATTGATTTGAAACTATAAATGTGAATATCAGTCATTAAAAATTTGATCAAACGTGAACAACTTTAACTAGCACGCAATACATAGTTTCATTCTTTCGAGGGAGTACACTACACTAGACTACTGGACATGGATTTATTATTCTACTACTCTAGTGGTAATTAATATCAAATCTATCCATGCATCTAAAATCTCATTGAGCACCGCACTGTGCATGAGCAATCAGTAGCTGGACACGGCCATGTATGCTGCACATGGCGCCGGCCGTCGACTACCCATGCATGCATTCCTTTTTCCGCTAGTATTTTTTTTTGTTGGACATCTCATGATTGATGGGATCAGCCCCACTCACAAACAAATCTCGTTAACAGGATTGAGGATACAGCATCGATCTCCTTTCAAGATGAAAATATATTGAGCTTAACATTCTCATGCATGCACCAAATGCATGATCACTTAACATTCATGATGTTTCGGGGTTGAGCTTTGCAAATCAGTACCTGTATTTGGCAGTTGACAAACCCCAGAATGGAGAATCTTGGAGCACATCTCCACTGATACTATAATGATAAACAACCCTTCTGGGTGTGCAGCAAAACATCTAGTCATCGGGTTGAAATGATGAAGGGTTGAGCTATGTAGTTTTAATTTGAAGCCTGGTTTGTACTAGGAGGCATGAACTATAAGTTCTTGAATAATGTTTCGATTCCAGTCGCATGAGGCGGAGAATTTCGATTTACTCACATAGGTTGTATGATGATATTATACATTCCCAAACTTGAATTCTATATCTCAAGTTTGAAGATTTTATATAAGTATTTAAATTTGATAGTCAATAAATTTAAAAAACCTACCATGTGAAAATTTGTAATGTAAAAGTTTATATAGAAAATAAGTGATGTTTTAGACATTAATATGGTATTATACTTAACTTTTACCATAATATTTTCCCAATATGTCTGTTTTATACAATAAATGTATACTATACGAAATTACTCTTATACTATATACTGCAAAGATCCCAAAAAAAACCAAAATGTTATGGTGTAGTATGGCTTTAGAATGGTTAACCTAAGACAATCCAAAATTTCACCTATTTGTGGTCGAGGAGTATATTATTGTGCTTGCTAGTTGGTGCTCTTATTATTTGTTAGGCAGTACACGATGTGCCTAGCAATAAACCATGATTCTTTTCAAGGCTTTAAATAATGGACTAAGCCATTTAGTGGCGACCTTTTTCAAAGCTATAGAAAACTATAACGGGATACAGTAGAAGCTATTTCATCTAAACTAGAGAAATTTCATGAACTCAAATACATGTACTCTTATATGCCACTAGGGGAACATGTCTCAAGTCTATCACTTAAATTTACTAAATCAATGAACATGCCCACAACTACGATTACATCCAAATTAATTCAAGAATCAACAATTGCATTGGTTCATTACAACATTGATTAAGTAAATACCACAACAGAGAGGCATAAATTATAATCATCTCAAGTAAAGAATGAGTATTTGCATCGGTTCGGATTTCTGGTGCTAAAAAAATATTTCACGGCTAAACCAAATAGTATTGTTTAGTAGAGCTAAAATTCCTTTAACAGTAATAGTGGAACAACTCTAACATCTAAATTATTAGTTAGACATCCAACTAATAATTATCTCATTAAACGACTCCAACATTAACAATTATCTCATTAAATGACTCCAACATTTGAATTGTTAGCTGCATATCCAGTTAAGCTAATAGTTTAACGGGATGTCCAGCTAACAATTGCTAGTTAGGTCCTATTTGGTTCATGCCCAAAGTTACCATGCCGGAAGTCAGGTGTGCCACGGTTTCTTAGGCATGTGTGTTGGTTCACTGTTGTAACTATATTATGCCACATTTTCTGAGCACCCTGTCCACTCATTTTCTTGCCAAAACCTGCTACAAGTGTAGCTTCATTTTTGCTTGCTACACTTTCTATGGTTGCCACAGTTTACCGAATGTTCGACGTGGCAAGTTTGGGCATGAACCAAACATGCTCTTAATTTATTGTTATTATTGTTGTTATTATTTTGGTCTATTTAGATCTATCACGGCTAATTTTTAGCAGGTACATACAGTGACGGTTAGTTGGCCGGATCCAATACCTCCTCTTAAGCAATTTAGGACATGTTTAGATCGGTCCAGTTTTTGCAAGTTTTTAAAAATCTAGCTTTTAGAAACTGGTTGAATCCAAACAAACTAGTTTTTATTCTCGATTTTTTTTTGTCAGATTCTTAAAAACTAGGAATCCGTTGGTACCAGTTTTTACCGTTTTTTTTTGTAACTTCACGAGTAATAAATGAAGTCTGATTCTTAAAAACGGAAGGTCCCCCGTTTCTGCTCAGAATGCAGATTTAAGAGGCCGGAGACAAAAACAAAGCGGTGGCATACACCACCATGTGGGCGGTGTGCAGGGCCAGAAAACAAACAAGCAAGCGTGCGCCGCGCAGGCGCGCACACATGGGGGTTGGGTGGGCTTTGACTGCCCTGACCCTGACCAAAGCGGTTGCAGGAGTGGCACCGCGGCGCGAGGCAGCGTCGTTCCCAAGGCCGAGCATGCGCGCCCGGCCACTGCCACTGCACACGGCTGCAGCAGACTTTGGGCTAGGGCCTTGTTTAGATTACCCCAAAATTCCAAGTTTTTTCACTCTCTCTCTATCACATCAATTTTTAGCCACTTGCATGGAGCATTAAATGTAGGTAAAAAAAAAAACTAATTGCACAGTTTAGTTGGAAATCACGAGATGAATCTTTTGAACTTAGTTGGTCCACGATTGGACAATATTTACCAAATAAGACGAAAGTGCTACTATTCATCGGGTTGAAATTTTTCTCAATCTAAACAAGGCCTAGATTGCAAAAAAATTTCAAACCGATAAATAGTAGCACTTTTATCTTATTTGGTAAATATTGTCCAATCGTGAACCAACTAAGCTCAAAAGATTCATCTCGTGATTTTCAACTAAACTGTGTAATTAGTTATTTTTTTACCTACATTTAATGCTTCATACAAATGGCTAAAAATTGATGTGACGGAGAGAGTAAAAAAACTTAGAATTTGGAGATGATCTAAACGAGGCCTTGGATGGATAGCTCGATAGAGAGGTCATCAGACGCTGCTGCTGCCGATGCTCCATTTTTTTTCTTTCTTCGCCGTTGATCTCTTCCGTCTCCGTAGCAGCCCCAGCCTCCCTGTGGCATACACACAACCTGCTCCGCTGTGCTGCCTCCCTGTGGCGCTCTGAGCTCTGACGCTTGTCGTGACCCCACGGTCAAGCCTCACTCCTCCGCTCCGCATTGGAATGTGGACCCTAGCTCCTCCTCAATTTACTTCTTCCGTCCAGAAAAAAAATAAGGCCTCATTTAGAGGGTGTTTGGTTCTTATAGAAAAATTTTAGTCTCTATCTCATCAGATATCTGGACACATGTATGAAGTATTAAATATAGACGAAAAAATAACTAATTGCACAGATTGTGGCTAATTTGCGAGACGAATTTTTTAAGCCTAATTAGTCCATGATTTGACAATATGGTGCTACAGTAAATATGTGCTAATGGCGGATTAATTAGGCTTAATAAATTCGTCTCGTAAATTAGTCTCCATCTATGTAATTAGTTTTATAATTAACTCATATTTAGTTCTCCTAAATAGCATCCGAACGTCCGATGTGACATGGACTAAAATTTAGTCCATGGAACCAAACGCCCCTTGGTTGCGGAGGTACTATAGCGACACTGTAGTGCACTGTAACGTTTTGTTTTGTATTTGGTAGTAATTGTCTAATCGTTGACTAATTAGGCTCAAAACGTTTGTCTTACAAAGTACAACCAAACTGTACAATTAGTTTTTGATTTCGTCAACATTTAGTATTCCATGCATGTACCGCAAGTTTAATGTGACATATAATCTTCTTTTTGCATAGCGACAAATTTAGAAATTTGGGGAACTAAAGATGGCCTAAACATAATTCACTTTGAGCCTGCACAAACATAATTCACTTTGAGCCTGCACACGAGGAGTAAGCGATACCGTAGAGAAAGTAAATGAAAGAAAACGAGAAAAAAAAATGAAAAGAGGCCGGGTGGCAATTAATAAAATAGTTCCTGGTCTCGTCTCGGTGACCTGGTCTGCCTGTGGCCTATAAAGGGGCTGCTGGGCGCCCCAGTACAACAGCGAGCAAAGCAAGCACCCCCTCCTTGCTCTGCCTGGAGTCGGAGTTGGAGCACCACCACCACCATTCCTGCAGCAGCAGCAGCAGCAGCTGGAGCCTCGAGGAAGCAGCCTCCCCCTCCTCCTCTTCCTGTTGGAAGCACACGAGCGAGCGAGAGTGAGAGGAGATGGCGCTGCTGTTGCTCCTGGTGGCCGTGCTCGGCGTGGTGCTGGCGAGCAGCCTGCTGCTGCGGTGGAACGAGCTGCGGTACAGCCGCCGCCGGGGCCTGCCGCCGGGCACAATGGGGTGGCCGCACTTCGGCGAGACCACCGAGTTCCTCAAGCAGGGGCCCAGCTTCATGAAGCAGAGGAGGCTCAGGTACCAACCCCGTCCGCATTCCGCTCGCCGTCCTCCCGTGCTCTGCCTCTTCACTTCACCCTTGTCTGTCTTCCTAAGAGCAGAGGAGTGCGTCCGTCCGTGCCCTGCTATGCTTGCCTTCGCCTTGCCAACTGCAGTATGTCCATGTCTGTCACCGGATCAATCATTCGTTAGAAAGAAAGTATAGTAGTGCTAGAAAGAAAGAAAAAGAAAAAAAAAAAGCGGCGATCCGGAGCGAGGAGAAAGAAGAGAGACGAGGCATCAGTGTCGTGTTCCCCAAAAGCTCGCAGCCCCGCACTGTTGCTGTTCCAGCTCTCCTCTCTGCTGGCTGATTATCATCCTCCTCCTAAAGCACCACCACCTTATCATACTGCCACTGCTGCCGGACAGAAAAAAAAAAGACACCGTCTTTCCATTATATACAGAATAATAAGTAGTAGGAGCATATAGCTAGTCATGGTAAAATCATTTGCTAACAGTAACAGCAAGCAAGCACAGAAGCATGGAGAAGCTTATGGTAAAATCATTGGCATGGTGGCAGGTACGGGAGCCTGTTCCGGACGCACATCCTGGGCTGCCCCACGGTGGTGTGCATGGAGCCGGAGCTGAACCGCCGGACGCTGGCCAGCGAGGGCGCCGGCTTCGTCCCGGGCTACCCGCAGTCCATGCTCGACATCCTGGGGCCCAACAACATCGCCGCCGTGCACGGCCCGCTCCACCGCGCCATGCGCGGCGCCATGCTCGCGCTCACGCGGCCCCACATGATCCGCGCCGCGCTCCTCCCCAAGATCGACGCCTTCATGCGCGCACACCTCCACGGCTGGGCCGGACGCCGCGTCGACCTCCAGGAGATGACCAAGGAGGTACGGTGCTGTATACACTAGTAGTTGTTGTGTTATGCTCTCTTCTTTTCCTTTGCTGCCTCTCTGTTACTCTTGAGTCTTGATGCTGTGCAAGCCTTCTGACTCCTGAGCTCTGAGGAGGGCAGCAGCAGCAAAAGCAACAAAGCCTTTAAGTTCCAAGTTAGGTAGACTAGGGCCTTGTTTAGATACCCTCAAAATTCCAAGTTTTTTCACTCTCTCTCCATCACATCAATTTTTAGCCGTTTGCATGGAGCATTAAATGTAGGTAAAAAAAATAACTAATTGCACAGTTTAGTTGGAAATCACGAGATGAATCTTTTGAGCTTAGTTGGTCCACGATTGGACAATATTTACCAAATAAGACGAAAGTGCTACTATTCATCGGGTTAAAATTTTTTTCAATCTGCCATCCAAATTCTAAGTTTTTTCACTCTCTCTCCATCACATCAATTTTTAGCCACTTGCATGGAGTATTAAATGTAGGTAAAAAAAATAACTAATTGCACAGTTTAGTTCGAAATCACGAGATGAATCTTTTGAGCCTAGTTGGTCCACAATTGGACAATATTTGTCAAATAAGACGAAAGTGCTACTATTGATTGAAATTTTTTCGCAATCTAAACGAGGCCCTGGAGTTAAAATCCAGCGAAAGAGAAAAAAAACAACAGCAAGAGAACAGCCGGCTAGAGCTGGGTGACGATGGAAAAAAAAGGAAAAAGCAGTAATTGTGTGGGGCCCACGGTTGAAAGATTACTGATTTACCTTGACTATGTTGGGTTTCAATGGCCAAATTGCCATTGCTGTTGACATTGGTTTGGCAACAAATCTGACTGAAAGTATTTCTACAGCACCTAACCTACCGGCACCATTTTTCCAACGTGTTTAGTTGTGGAAAGTTACAAATTTGGTTACGGTAGCACTTTTGTTTTTATTTGGCAATTAGTGTTCAATCATAGACTAATTAGGCTCAAAACGTTTCTCTCGCAATTTCCAATCAAACTGTGCAATTAGTTTTTTTTTCGTCTACATTTAATGCTCCAGGCACGTATCGTAAGATTCGATGTGATGAGTACTCTAGCACTTTTTGGGTTTCCGACTTTCGTTTTTATTTGGCAATTAGTGTTCAATCATGGACTAATTAGGCTCAAAACGTTCGTCTCGCAATTTCCAATCAAACTGTGCAATTAATTTTTTTTCGTTTATATTTAATACTCTATGCACGTATCGCAAGATTCGATGCACGTATCGCAAGATTCGATGTGACGAGTACTTCCATAGGCTGGCCGACACGGCAGAACGATGGTGCCCCTTGAAAACTGAGGAATTCATCGACTGTTGATTTCAAAAGAGTTGCGAGCAAAAGGAAGGAATCTTCCCCATCCCTTCCTCTCTCTACCAAAAGGGTAATCTTTGGCTTTCTAGAACCTATACTGCACTGCTGGATAGGCAAAAATTTATGAGCCGAAGAAAAGGCCAGACAGAGGGGAAAGGCAACCCCCTCCCCCCCTTCTCCTCTCTCTCTATACACATTCCAAAGTGCACAACAAACGCTCCATGCAGCATCATCACCATCACATGTCTCAATGCAAAAGAAACACTTGGCTGGGTGCTGAATTCCATACCTCTTCCATAGCGTAGCATGGCAACTTATTATTACGGAATCTTATCTGCCTTTGTTTTGTTTTTTTCCCCATCAGATGGCTTTGCTCTCAGCCCTCAGGCAGATTGCTGGCATCTCTGCTGGCCCACTCTCTGATGCCCTAAAGGCAGAGCTGTACACCCTTGTACTTGGCACCTTCTCCCTGCCAATCAACATCCCAGGAACCAACTACAGCAAAGGGCTCCAGGTACTGTTCATTGCTTGCATACCTGAAAACATCAGAACAAAGAAAGTCGAGCTGAACGAGCCCTCTAACAGCAGCAGTGTTTGTCTTTCAGGCAAGGAAGAAGCTTGTGGCAATGCTGCGGCAGATGATCGCAGACAGGAGGTCCTCTGGTTGCGCTCAAGATGACATGCTGGATGCGCTGTTAAGAGGCAATGAGGGTACCAGGGCGAAGCTCAGTGATGACCAGATCATTGACCTTCTTATCACCCTCATATACTCTGGGTATGAAACCGTGTCGACCACCTCGATGATGGCGGTGAAGTACCTATCGGACAATCCGAAAGCTCTTGGACAAATCAGGGTACGTATACTTTGCAACCAAGTTCAATTCCACACCAAAACAATTAGTCCTATAATCCATGAGCTTAAGGGGATGATCTGTTGGCTGTGGCAGAAAGAGCATCTTGACATCAGGAAGGCAAAATCACCAGAGGATGCCCTTGACTGGAATGATTATAAGTCAATGACCTTCACCAAAGCTGTAAGTTGGAGATGATACACCCAGAAAGCAGTCAGTAGAATTGTACTATGGACACGACAAACTAATTTATTCTTCTAATATGCAGGTCATTTATGAGACTCTAAGACTAGCTACAGTTGTCAATGGGTTGCTGAGGAAAACTACCCAGGATGTAGAAATGAATGGTGAGAATCCTGCAGGATCCATACTTCTACTACTGATAGCATGTTTATGCAAATCTCAAGCTAGTTCTAATGCAATATTATGTATTTATTTCAGGGTATGTTATTCCAAAAGGCTGGAGAATTTATGTCTACACAAGGGAGATAAATTATGATCCATTCCTGTACCCGGAACCAATGGTTTTCAACCCATGGAGATGGCTGGTAAGGAATAGAACAAGCGTCTCAGATAATAAATAGGCACCAAGATCTGTCACAAAATTCTAACCTGACAATGCTTGCTGACAATAGGAGACGAACCTGGAATCACATCCACACTTCATGTTGTTTGGAGGAGGTGCCCGGATGTGCCCAGGGAAGGAAGTAGGAACAGTTGAAATCGCAACTTTCCTTCACTATTTCGTGACGCGTTACAGGTCTGTTCCTGTCACAAGTTTTTGATACTAGCTATACAAAAACCTCCAAAGCTCTTTACTGACAAAGACTTGTTGCTGATCTTCTCTTGCAGATGGGAGGAGGAGGGAAACAACACAATATCAAAGTTCCCCAGAGTGGCAGCTCCCAACGGGCTACATATCCGAGTTCAAGATTACTGAACTTGTGAGACGTTTTGCGAAGTTTAGATAGGATTCAGACTCAGATAGAATAACCCTGCGATGCTGATGCTGCTGGCCTCTTGAAAGGATTAGAACAACCATTGGTGCTTGTAAAATGTGTCCATGCCAATAGGAATATTATAGGGAGGATATAGGTATGATAGGTTTACTAGGAAATTGATGTAGAAAGGCACCAGATGCTCCTGTATTCTTTTGGTCCAATTTTCAAATTTAAACAGAAGTATCATTGGGCTTCTATGCTTTTGAACATGATACATAACCAGCTATCCATATGCAAATTTCCAGCTTGATGAGCCCGTTGAATAAAAAATGCCAATAGCCAACTGATCTAAAAATATGGATGGACACTGACTGCAAAACACACAGACGAGGATATGCTAAATTGGTAACTGCTAATTGCTAATGGAGGAACAAAGTAAGAGTAGAGGCTTCCAATTGCTTATATATAAAAAGGCAAGAAGGAGCTCATGTTCACAATGCAAGTTCCTTCAATTGGTTAGGCAACACATTGATGAAAGCAAAAGCACTCTCTTCCCCCCGACGGCACAACATAATGGAAGGCAATATTAACTGCTGCTTCAAAAGATGCCAATAGTTGTTGAAATCTAGAAGCATCACCATTGACAATGTTCGGTGCAAATGAAACTGTATTGTCCAACGTATTCCGAGAACAATGCTGCTAATGCGCTACTAGCAAATCTCAAAATTGTAGATAATACAAGATTTCAGCTTTCGGCGAGGGGTAAAATTTTCCCTGGAACAACCAATATACTTGATAAGCCATGTAAATAAATAGAGCGCAAAAAAGAATCTAACAGAGTTTTTGTAACTTGATTCTATCTGTTTCAACTCTGTTGCAGTAAAACCTATCATCATCAGGGCATCCATAATTGGTGATCTCATTTCACTTCAGTTTAAAAGATAAATAGTTCTGTTCGTTCAATAAATGAATACTTCTGCACTTTTTGTTTTCTCTGGCCTACCAGGAACAAATTGTGAACAACAGAACTCCTAACACTAAAGAGAATGTTATGTAATTCATAAAAAAAGCTTTATTCATACACAAGCTATTACAGATTGCAGGGTAATTTTTACACATTGCATCAAGTACTGAAAAAAGATCGTGAATCTGAAAGTAGAATGTCCGGAATCAGTGCTTAGAATCTAATTTAGGTATCTTCTAGCTGAAATACAAAAAAATTGCAACAAATGCTCAAGCAGTCAAGCTTGACAGTAAATGCCTAGCCTAACTGCTTTCCACATCTACATGAAAATGACCAACCCAGAAGATACAAATCAGACCGGCCACATGGACAAGAAATACAGGCAGAGTGTAGGGCAACCACATGCATGCACTCACAAGAATTGACATGCAAACTCCATTCTGTAGTGCACTGGCAGAAGAGAGTTTCTGTCAGTCCACATTTTTCCACGCACCATCTATGATCAGAACTAATAAGTAACAACAGACAACGACAGTCGCACGTTGTATGAACAATCGTGCACTGGGCACAAGAGTTGGTACATACTCAAGCAGAAGAAGGCATATGCAAAGTAACAACCTGCCATGATGGCATCCCATGTGGTGAAACAAGTACAAGAGATGCAAATGCGTTGTATGTTCCCCAAATTCTGTTGCACCTGGAAATCAGTGGACTGACAGTTACTGACATGGAGCAAGGCAAGCATATGCACAAGTCAGAGTGTACAGCCGTCTTATTCACTAACAAGAGATAGTTTATATTGAAAAAGGAAATAGCAATATCATACTAATCGACAAGTGCAAAAGTCTCCATAAGAGAAAAAAAAACAAGGGCAAAAGTTTCAGACTTTGGTGTCAAAAAACTTCCCCACTTTTATTTGCTTCAACAATGCATCACAAACCTTTGTAGTATCAACGTCAAATCTACCATTGCATGTGGGATTGACACGGTTACACATCCCACCTGGAAATCCTTTTCCTGGATGGTTCAAGTAACATATTAGTACATGTGAAGCAATAATGCTTCCTTGACACATCTCTCTTCTGATGGATGACACACCAGAAAGAAGTTGGAGGTTCTGTTAAGAATACTTTGAAAAGAACAATCTCAGGGTCAACAATCATTCTCCACGAAGGGATCTCTGCCAGTTCCATTGAGCCATAAAATTGTGTGAAACCACCCCACCAAGCTCGGTGTGATGTTCTTGTTTAGCTCTGCTTCAGTTTTTTTCCTCTACATTTTTTTTTGGGTTCTGACTCTTCTCTGTTAATAGAAGAGATCTCCTCATCTCTTGCCATTCTGTTCAAAAAGATCTCTGCCAGTTCCATATTAGACACTTGAGTATTGCTCAGAGGCTATATAAACCGAAATTGTATTCTCTCTGCAATGTGAATACATCCCCTGCCATATACACAATATGAGGAACAATGAGGTTAAGACACCCAAGAGATACATCATTGACTATATATACTCCTCAATTTACAGTTTCTCCTGCACTTTAACATATAATTGTATTCATGGATAATAGCTTCTACCTATCTCAAGTATCTTTGACAATTGCACCCAGCACAAGGAATCAACCTTTGAAGCTCTTCATCCTCTGAGAGCCTTGTCACAAAATGGCGTGTGGATTGAGTGCCAATGTCAACTGTGTCTGCATGTTCAGATATTAGCAATTTGATCTCAGAAAAGACAGCCTCCACTTCAAGAATTTCCGCCCATCACTAAAGCTATCTGGCTTCAGGTTAAGTATGTCTATGAGGCCATGACCCACAGGCAGCACTATTATTAGGCCTTATTTTATGATCGAACAAAGGCTCTCCTTGAAGGTTGTTCCACAGTTTAAAGAGCACATTTCAGCATATTGAGAGTGAATGCCAACTTTGCACTGATCCAAGGATCAGGAGATCCTAGAAGATCCATCAAAAAGAGCTACAAAAATATGGCCTCTCATATTTCCGTTCGTCTGATGCTTATATCATAGAATATCACATCCAGATCAACTGTTCTGGGACTAGATCTTCATCAGTTTTGGCATACATCCTACTCGATTTATTTGACTCATCTAATTAAATCATGTCGTCCAAGCTTGTTTGTCCATCTTACAACAGAATATATGAACAGTGGTTGATCAGGTGCTGTACTGATCGTATCATCCACGTTGCTCCCTAAAGCAATGACAATCACTTGGCCTTGGGAGCTTGCACTGACATAGGATTCCACAAACGAATGGTGCCTCGGGAAATGCATGCCTGCTCTTGTCAATGACCCAACAAGCTCGGTACTGCCAACATGAGAAGAAAATTAGCTAACTGTTTCAACTGTCAATTTAGGAAAAAAAATGAAGGACAGGTTACATCAGAATGAGCATTTGAAGGTAAACAAGCCTTTGAAACAGTAATCTGCTGCAGAGGGGTTTTCATTTCACACATCTGTAGCACTGTGTCAGTAACAATGCGAAGACCCAGAACAGCGGCAACGCCGGCAAGATAGGATTCCAACAGAGCAACAGTGGCCGGTGCTGGAAATTGATAAGTCGGAGCCGGACAAGAATGGCGGAATCACTGTGGCCTCGAGGCAAGAATGCGACAGGGTTCTTATACAGTAAACAACACGCCGACAATAACCGCTAAAACTAGTTGGGAAAACTTGTGGCAGGCAGGATAGGAATCAAGGGTTCTACTGCAAATGTCAGCATGGATGTGAGAAGAAACAACTCGAGTGCCATTCGACGGGGGCAGCGAAGAAGAGATCAATACCTCCTGAGAGGAAAAACTTGGATCGGGGAAGTGCGGAGGAGGCCGGATTTCTTTTCATTTGAGGCGGCGCAGGCGGAGAGGAGAACAGCGCTGCGCCGTGCGCCGACCGGGGAGGAGAAACAAGAGGTTGCGCGAACAGACTAAGAAAGCGAACTCATGGAGTACGCCTTCCCTGTTATGACGTTTCTGCCCCTTATCCTCAGAACTATGGGCAAATAAGTATTTTGCTCCAGCAGCCAAGGGGTTTTGCTGTTCCTCGTTGCTGAGCAGTGAGCAGTGGGCACAATCGCTCTTCTCCCAGGAGGACTGGAGAGGCTACTGGGATTTTTGCTACCCCCCTCCATTGATGGCTTCTCTTCTTCTCCCTCCGCAGTTCACTTGCTCCCTGCGCCCTTATCATCGAATCAGGTAATCTCTCAACATAGTGAATCCGCTGCTATACATCTCAATTATTCAATGCGAGTCCGCGTGATAACATGCCGGTTTCCCCCCGTTTGGTCGATGCAGTCTGTGGTGCGATAGAGGAGATTAGGAGCCAGAATTGTCTTTTTGTTCATTCTGGGATTAGAAATGCGGCTATGTCCTGTGATTCATGGACCTGAATAATGCTTGGTCAATTCATTTGGATTGTGTTGTGCGCAGGGGTCAAATGCATTACAACACGAACGTTTTGGGGAAGAACATGACTAAGTTTACAGTGAGATTGCTTAACCGCAGTGTTAGTTTTGCATCAAGGACTTCTCAAGATGCTGTGGATGGGTTAAGCGATGAAAGTGATGGTGAAAGCTCAACTAAAAAGAAAAGCGCCCCAAGACGTGGAAGAAAGAAAGCCACCGCTGAAACTTCAGGAGGCGAAGGAGACGAAAACCAAATCATCACTGGACAAACGGCCGCTGAAGAGACTAAGGTAGTTAAGAGGAGAGGTCGCAAGAAAGGTAAATGTACATATTGGTTGCATTTTTGCAGCACTTCTGTTTCTATATGCTGCAGTTTTCATGAGTTTTGTTCACTGGGAACCTTAGCAAGTCACAATTTTTCTCTGTTCTGTTACAGCTGCTGTTGCTGCAAGCTCAGAGGAGAAGGATAAGGCCAAGGAACCGAAGAAGAGGGGAAGGAGAAAAGTTAAGACTGTAGAGGAATCTAGTGATGATGATGGAGAGCATCGGAGCAAAGATTTGATGCTCTATAATGAAGGAGAAGATCAGACTCAGTTACTGAATTCTGCCAATGTTTTGGAAAGTAAAATAGAGACAGTTCTACATGAGGATATTGGAGACGTTGACGATTTAATTCCGCTAGTGTGCTGCTTTGGACCTGCCAAATACTCCTTTATTCCTTCTGGAAGACCAGCCAATAGGCTGATAGATCATGAGATTCATGATAGAATGAAGGACATGTTTTGGTCTCCAGATAAATTTGTGAGGGCACCAGGAGGGTCTTCATCCAATGTTGCTCTAGCTTTAGCCGCGATTGGTGGAAGGGTTGCATTCATGGGAAAATTAGGTGATGATGATTACGGTCAAAGTTTGCTGTATCACTTAAACATCAATGGAGTTCAAACTCGAGCAGTTTGTATGGACCCTTCAGCGCCAACTGCTGTGTCCTTGATGAAGGTCAGAACCGAAGGAAGTCTGAAGACAAACTGTGTTAAACCTTGCGCTGAGGATTGTTTCCTGCAGTCTGATATCAACCCGGCAGTTCTAAAAGAGGTAAATATCAAACGATCATCAAATATAAATCCTGTGATATCATATCCTATGTATAATACTTTATGTTTTAGATGCAATGTGCGACATTTATTTTTTATTTATTAATAATGATATGTGATTCTTGCGTGTTTATTTTATGATCCTGAAAAGAGTATAGCTTTTCACTCTGTACACATGTAGGTGCAGGTCCTCTTCTATTTCAGAACATAAGGATGCATTTTCAAAATATTTCATAATGCGCTTAGTCATATTCTGAACTTGCATTCAGACTTTTTCAGTTCTCGTATCTGGGTGCTCACAAGTCACATGTTGTGTGAGTCACTCCCTAAAGGATTTAGTACTCCCTCCCCTTAAGGCAATGTCGTGGGTGCAAAACCATCACAAGTCAGTTCTCGTATCTGGGTGCAAATATTCATGCTTAATCTTTTATGGATGTTTTAGTGCCACAAACAAAATTTTAGCTCAATAATTCTATAATTTATCAAAATATACTATTTTGAGAACCTTCCTTTTGCATTAAATTTGTGGCATGCTATACTTCTGTTGATAATTTACAATACTAGAACTCCATCTTGATGTTGTTTTATTGCAGAGATGTCGCTCTGTACATATACTGTTGAATACCTAAGAATAACCAGAGCTAGTAACGGAGATAATGGCAATGGTTTGGAGCAAATAATAACAGTTAGCAGGTAGATCTAATAAAATTTGGCTACTCAGCATGACTCATGTCGATTCAAACTTGATACAGATTATTTCCATCATAAATGGATGAATATGATTATGATATTTAAATATTTGATGCATAGGTCACGGATTACTTTACTTGTTCACAGTTAGTCCCAGTAAGAACCAAATGCAGCAGCTGCTGATTGCTCTGCTTTACTATCTGGTTTTTACGCAGGCCTTTGCTTTATTCTGTAATAAACATTTTAAAAACAATGTGCCTGTAAAATGTTCTATTAGGGCTCGCTATTCACTGTGTTCCGATATCATGTGTGAGAGAACAAATAAATGATACCAAATTGGATAAGAACATTTTAGCGGCAAGGCACTGACAGTTGCTGCACATAAAGTATAGAACATGTACGATAATTTATCTTTACTAACTGCTACCTTTTGCATCTTATACAGGCTAAGATGTTTTACTATAATTCTTCTGCTTTGCTTGAGCCCACTACAGAGTCATCATTGTTGAAAGCTATTGATGTTTCGAAGAAATTTGGTGGTACAATATTCTTTGATCTTAATCTTCCACTTCCACTATGGTCATCCAGTAAGGAAACCAAGTTGCTCATTAAGGAGGCATGGGAAGCTGCTGATATTATTGAAGTCACAAAACAAGAACTTGAGTTCCTCTGCGGCATTAAACCATCTGAGAAATTTGACACAAATGATAATGATAAGTCCAAATTCACACACTATAGTCCAGAAGTTATTATGAAATTGTGGCGCAATAATCTCAAGGTCCTCTTTGTGACAAATGGTACCTCCAAGATTCACTATTACACAGAAAAGCACAATGGCTGGGTCCATGGTACAGAAGATGCACCGATCACTCCTTTCACCAGTGATATGTCACAATCTGGTGATGCCATTGTTGCAGGTACCTCATTTGTTCCCCCTAATATACTTCTAAAGGATATGTTATTGTTTCATTAATGAGACCATACATTAGGCGGTGAACGATAAATGGGCTGTTTGGTTTGAAGAATGAGGTAGTCCTTATCTTCTGACTCCTCACCTCTTTTTTTGTTTTGTTTGTGGAATGGAATGAGTTGATCCATCACCACCTCATTTCTCACAAGCTAATAATTAGTATAGTATGAGGAATGGAACCATTCTACCAAATTTGAGGGAAGGACTCGTGATGCACCATCTCATCTAGAATGAGGTGGTTCCTAAAACCAAAGACCCCCTAAATATTTCTTGTCACTTTTTACTAGGTGAGAGGATACTGTTTTTGTTTAAGATAATGGAAGGAACTTCTGGTCTGTGCACCATGATGCATAGCCTAGTGCATTACAATGTTTCATTAGTAATAGGTGTTATGATAACTGAAAAAAAATATTGAAGGAGACATTGCCTATTACTTAATGTCCATCTGTGCTTAGCAAAGTACCCCAGCCCAGGACCGTAACATTCTAAGTTCTGCACGCTGTGAGGGCCATCTTTGGGCATCCTACAGCTGCAACAAACACAATCAGCCTGATCGGAATTGCTGTTTGCAGCAGCACTGCTGCAGCCAGCCTGCCTACAAGTACTGTGCTTTGTAAAAAAACTCGACCTGCGGGGGGTTATGACGGCCCCCGGGTTTTCCCTTTAAGAAGAAGATCTTCTCACACAGATCGAGAAAACCCCCGAACCCCCGCCCCCATCCTGACGCAGGAGGTACTGTGCTTTGTAGAACAAAATAAGCAGCCGAAGCCGCTGCAGCGTCATGAAAATCACATCCGAGCGGACCCAATGCCACTTTACTTTGGTGAGAATTATTCCAGTTTGATTAAAAACTGTTTGAACCTCACTTTATCTTTTTCTGTTTGTGGGACTCTTAAGGCTAGTTTTACTAGTCTGACATGCATTCAACTGCTATAACATTTGGTGTCTTTTTGTCTTTTCAGCCCTCATGAGGATGCTGATAATTAACCCTCACCTGGTCACAGACAAGGTTTACTTGCACAAGGCAGTCAAACATGCTATTAAATGTGGTGTCATCGATCAGTGGATGCTTGCGCGAGAGCGGGGCTTCCTTCCCAAAGAAAGAGCAGATCCAACCAGTGAGCAGTATGAAGTGAGGTCCATCACAGAGAAGGAATACCGCACACTTCCTGATGCCATGCAATCAGAAAACTCGTCAACCAGTGAACTTGCATATGTGGAGTGAAAGGAGAGGCCATCAGTGTCTATATACTGAATTCCTCTATTTATTTATGGAAACTGGCTTGTCGCTGCAGTTAGCTGAAGTTGGTATTCAGAAGAATTAGCTTACACATGCAGATTTTAGGTTGTTCGAGTAGGTTGATAGCCCCCCAAAGTAAGACTAACATATTGATAGCATCAAATTTTCTATCGAGACAATGCAAATGTGACTGATGCCAGGAAATTTGCCTAGAATGCAACCTTTATTCATTCTTGATTTCTCTGCGACCCATGTTCTGTTAGATCGCCACCTTATGTCAGTGGCACCACTACTAGTTGTGGAATGGAGCTCCTTTGATCTTATCGGCTATGCACCAAATGTTATTTACCATGTATCCAGTGTATCAAAAATATATTATGTGACTGACCTGACCAGTCTGTTTCCTTTTCAGGTAAAAGAGAATTTTTTTCTTAACACTGAATGACATATTTATTGTGTTCCAAATTGAGTCTGCTGTTGGCTGTTCTATGCCTATTACAACAAGGCATGGACACCAAGGATAGATTTTTTAAAAAACTCGACCTACCAAGGATAGATTTTGTTGTTTCGCATTCGTGCTTCACTGAATAGTGGACATGGATCATAGGGACAGAAAAAGAGGAACAGAGAACAATGTTCATTGCAAGAAAAAAAAAGGAACAATGAATATGGAGGAATTGTTTTACTTCATGCAAAGTAAGTTTCTGGTAGCTGTACCTATATTTGGTAGTATGCATTACATGTTCTGGTTTCTACTACTAATAAAGCACCTCATATATACATTAATGTTGGACCCAGGGTTTCAATTTTCAAAAGGCAGAGCTAATTGGAAGTATCAAATCGGATGAGATTTTTAAAGTCAGCTGTTTAGAAAATATAAGTTGAGCTTTCTTTCGTGAATTGATGTCATTTGTCCTTGTAAACATTCCAATGTTTCTCAACATTATCGTGCGCATTGCTTATTGTCTTTTGTTCTTGTAAAGTGTCATGCAATTGCACTAATCATTTTGTTGTATAAGTTGCTGCGAAAAAAAGGGAAATTGAACGTCAAGTCGCCAACAATCTATTCATTCTTGAGCAGTCGTTCATTTCTAGGCTCAGTGAGATGTATTGTATGGATTTTTAATTTTTTTTGGTGTGTGTGTGTGTGTGGTGGGGGGGGGGGGGGGGGGGGGGGGGGGGGGGGGGGGGGGGGGTTGTTTAGTTGTGAGCTAGTGGAGCCTTGATACTCTCTTTGTATTATTAGTCTGAAAACTACTTTTGTCCCTTCAAAAACTCTCTCCAAAATCGTGGAGTAATGCTCTCCTGGGTTTGATACCATGTCAGTAAGTGTCTTTCCCCAATCATTTCCTCTAAAATCTCAAGCTGTAAAGGACTAAAGGAGAAAGCATGGCATAAGTACATCCTGTAACTAGCCATCTTGTTCTGGGTGGTGCTGATGACATCGTAGTGCCAACCATTTGTGGGTGATAAGATTAAGATAGTATCAGGTATCAAATTTTAGTAGGTCATGTCCTGTATTCAGTACTCATGGACAGACCTCTAAATTCCTTCCCAGCCATTTAAAATATGTCAACTCCCAGTGAAGTGTCTTCTAACAGTTGTGACTACCTTTAATCTGAAGGGCACTAACTTCTCAGAGTGGGAAATTGATACTCCGCTTGTCATTATTACTTGCATCAGCAAAGCAGTGGTATACATTGAGTAATAAAGGCATTTACTGTCTGTTGAGTCGGCATGCTTAATGAGCCAGTAATAGTGTGACATGCTGATATGGCATGAAATTCAACCAACCACTACCATATATATACTTGTCAACTAGTATACTATCCTTTGGAAAAGGTACAAATGATTTGTTTACGAATCTTGCTAAGTTTGTGCTATGATACACAGGGGATAATGAGTGCTGAAATATTTTCCAAGGGATGCTGGTGATACATTCAATTTTTGTCTGCAACACCGAGACAAAGCCGAGTGACAAACTGACAAGGGTATTGCCCATCTCCATTGTTAGCTCCCATTGTTATCAGGTTCAGCCTAGTGAACTGCACAGAAACCACAAGGGTATTGCCCATCTCCATTGTTAGCTCCCATTCTTATCAGGTTCAGCCTAGTGAACTGCACAAAAACCAGCCCCCTTGGCAAGCTCTGATCTCCAGAACGACCACTGTATTCATAAGCAAGGTATATCGGCTAATCTAGCGCCCGGACGTCCGGCGCACCACGCGCGTCTGGACGCCCGCTCAAGTGCTCAACCCCTGGCCCAGTCCGCTAGCCCTTCGGTGAGCCACGCGCCCCACAGCCTGCCGCATCCGCCTTCGCACCGCCCCACGTGCGTGACGAGCACGCCCCAGCACCCCTGTCCGCCGGCCCCCAACGCCTCCGTCCACTAGGCCCCTAGCGAGCCACACACCCCCGTCCGCCGGCTCGACCCCCGGCCGAACAATATAAAACGCTCGAATAAAACACTTTCAACACACATGGAACAACTGCTGCAACATGAGACTGAAGCGGCTGGAACATATTATTGCAACATTTGTGTGAAGCATATGAAACAACGTTCGAATAAAACACTTAAAACAACATGGAACAATTGCAGCAACATAAGACTGAAGCAACTGAAATATTTTGAACATATTATTACAACATTTGTGTGAAGCATATGAAACATCCAGATCAGAACGATTGCAACATACGTCTAGAAACAGGTGAAACATTTGAACAAATGCTTGCAACATGCATTTGAAACACTTGCAACATATGCAACATTCCCTGATCTACTTTTGCAACATCCTTATGAATTCAACCGCAACATACCTCTTAAACGTCTGAAACAATTGAAACATACAATTGCAACACAGGGGGAGAGAGAGCCTGGCGAGGGGAGCGCCATGGCCGCCGGATCTGAGGGCGTTGGGAGCTCCTTGTGGGGGAGGACGCATGTGTCGAGGGAGGGGCGCCGCCAGGGTGGGGGAGGAGGACGCCAGGGTGGGGGAAGGAGCCACCGGTGTGGGGGTGGAGGACGTCGAGGTGCGTGAAGGAGCTGCCGGTGTGGGAGAAGGCACCGTCGGGGTGGGGGAGGAGGATGCGGCGGTGGGGGGAGGGCGCCGCCGCTGGCCAGGGAGGGAGCTGGCGGCGCACGCAATGGAGAGGAGCGAGCCGCTGCCGGTCATGGAGGGTGCGAGCGACGCACACGATGGAGAAGAGCGGGCGCACACGATGTAGAGGAGCGGTGTCGGCTGGGAGGAAGAGAAATGCGTCCGTTCTCAACGATGGAGAGTAGTTTTAGATGGGCCATAAGGGGGAGCGGGCCGCGCAGCTCCGCAGGAGGTGCGTCCGGACGGGACGGTCGCCCGTATCCAATCATTATCGAAGGTATATTGCTGAAAGGTATAGCGCCACATCAACAGAGAGTTTTGATTGGTCAATGCAAATTCCTCTCACTCGCGGGCTACCTCTTGATCACTGTCTTATGTTTGCTTGTTCTGCTGCCGCATGTGGCCGCCCTGTATCCATTTCCTTTCCTCCAGGGAAGGTTTTGAGGGCGCGGGTATACATCACTCGTGTCACAAAACATAAATATGTAGGCTAGGCTATAGGAGCAGGCCACGTCCCAAGAACTCGACCAGAGCACGAGACCCACGTTGATACCGTGTTCCTCGTGTGTCGCAATGCTCCAGCAAACACTCCTGCTGTAACACACAACAGGAAGAGAACCACAACGCGCGAGGTAGAAGATTCCTCGTCCGCGGAGGTGAAACTAATGTTCCGTGGCCAGGTAGCCATTGTGAAGGTTGGGATGCTCCTTCCCAGGACTCGGTCCAGGAATGGCCTGCTGCGCATGCTGTGCACGCAGGAGGTAGGGGCGAGACTTGTTGCAATTCCTGCCTTCCCGGTGCCTCCGATTCCTATTCCTACTCCCATTCCCTTTGAGGACTCTCTTCTGCTCTGCACACAATATCATGGACGACATCACTCATGCTTCTCCATCTCTTAGCTGCCAGTGATCACCAGACGTATACACACACACACATGTTGCTGTGATACCAGCGGTGTTGGTGGCACATGCAAGCGAGCAATTTACTGAAATTCATTCATGCATGTTACAGTTTGCAGCATCATTCACTCTACCATAAATAATGAATATGAAGATAGTGTCTTACTTTGTCGTACATACTGTACAATTGCGTTTATCGTCTGATTTAGGACAGTTCCCATCCTTTATTTCTTCAGTCTACCATTACTTCATCACGGCAGTTCCCATCCTTTATTCCTTCGGTCTGCCATTACTTGTATCAGCAAAGCTGTGCTGATACATGGAGTAAGAAAAGCACTGATACATGGAGTAAGAAAAGCGATTACCGAAGGAGACTCCGAAAATAAACTAAGTAACCTTTTCAAGAAGCTTAGAAATTGATGCTCATTTTTCATTGACCACGTGAGAGAGCGATTTGTCGTATTTTTTTAACACTCCACTTCATTAATTAGTTAGTGGGTCATCGAAAGTTTTTGGGGCACGGGTATACACCACTCACACCAGAAACACATAGACTGAAAATTTCTTCGGTTTTATATGTTTTTCCTGTGAAATTCTTGTATAACTCGTGTGAAATTCTTGCATTCAAAAGTGGTCCTAAATTTGTAGGCTATAGGAGCGAGCAGGCTGCCGCAAAACATATAGCCCCCTTTGGATTGCTGAAATTTCTTATGTTTTTTTTTGCATTTTTTCATGTGAAATTTCTATACAATTCCTATAAAATTCTTGTATTTCAAAGGGACCTAAATCTGTAGGCTATAGGAGTAGGCCACGTCCCAAGAACTCGACCAGAGTGACCCACGAGGACATCGTGTTCCTTGCATAATCCCTCTCTCCCAATCCCCATGGTTTGAGGGGGATTGAGGAGGATTTTGATTTATAGGGGATTTAATCCCCCTCAATCCCTTCCAATCCCCATGGTTTTGAGATAAAACGAACATGGCCTTAGGGGGAAGATTTCTCATCCGCAAAGGTGAAAACGATGTTCCGGGAGATGCTCCTTCTCAGCTCTTTTTTTATGTTAACACTCCACTAGAATTGTTAGCATGCTTCCAAAAATAAGTACCATACAATATCCATGCCGTACTGAACATATCCCAGCAGTCATATAGGTACCATAGAAGCCATACACTCTAGATTCAGTATGATCAACGGCTCATTTGTTGTGAGAGACCAGCTGAAAAGTACTGTTCGCTGATTTGTTGTGAGAGAAAAATACTGTTCCTTTGCTGAAAAAGTACGGCTCATAAGACAAGCGAACACGGCCGTATATCGCAACACAGTTATTCACTTCGTGGCCCCATCACGGCCTGAGCATTTGTTTTGGGCCCTTCCTTCAAAACAGCTGACAGCCAAATGTCTTTAAGGAGCTTAAGTCCGTTCAACTCAGCACAGAGCTTTTGGTACTTGATGTCTGTCTCCTCACGGTACTAAGTACTGACCAAAGCACTCACTCGTGTACCTTAGAGAACTGCTTGGAGTCAGCACAGACCTTTGGTACCTTTCTACGAAGAAGGTACTGCCCAATCAGGCAATCACACTAAGGAGCAAGCGGTGAGACTTGTTGTTGTTTCCTCGCATTCCCCGTGCCTCTGATTCCTATTCTCCCTTTGAGGACTTCCTTCTGCTCATGCATACAATCTCATGGAGGAAATCACTCGGTGCTTTTCTATTTCTATCTCTTGGTTGTTAGTGATCACCAGACGTGTATATATATACACACACATGTTGATGAGACACCATCGGTGTTGGTGGCACATGCAAGTGAGCCACTTATTGGAATTCATTCAGGCGCGTTACAATCTGCAGCATCATTCACTCTGCCATAAATAAATAAAAATAAATGAATACAAAGATAGTGTCTTAATTTATCATACATATAGTACAATTGCTTTTTAACACAGCTGTAATCTTCTAAATGCATTCTTTTCCTTCTCAGCATATTCCTTGTACTTAGTCTATCTTTGAGAACTAGCCAGAAGAAAACTTTGTGTTTACCTTGACAAGAGGTTTTCCAAAGCTTTTTAAATATCGGATCAGCATGAGTGTGCCCTGCGAGCAGACTGTAAGCCTTGGATGAGGCGAAATGTGATGACCCCCAGATATAGGTCCAACTGTCATTTGAGGGGATGAGAGTTATAGCAGAGAACTCAGCCTCCAACTCTTGCAATTGCTCAAAGGCTTCCATTGAGACAGGCAGATTAAAAAGATCAGAAAGAGTGTCACTAGCGTGAGCTTTACTTAAGCTGATCCATGAAGAGTTCACTAGCATGAACTGAAACTTTCTGACTTGGCCATTCCAAAGATCCTCCAGAGTAGACGAGATTTTCCATCAGAGATGAGGACTGATGCCATCCCCTTGTATTTTCGCCAGCAACTTCAGGACATATCCCCAGCAACTTTTTCCAGCAAAAGTACATATCGCATTCCCGGTGCCTCTGATTCCTATTCCCAATTTCCCATTTCCCATTTCCCTTTGAGGACCGCCTTCTGTGCATGCACACAATCTCATGGACAAAATCTGCTTTTCTATTTCTATTTCTATCTCTTGGCCGTTAGTGATCTGATCACCGGATGATATATATACACACACATGTTGCTGAGACACCAGCGGTGTTGGTGGCACATGTGTAGCACCCGGTTTTAAGAATAAAACCAGATACACATTATATGTGAGTTCAGAAAGTCAAATATCACACATACCTATAAATAAGGGTAATATCATAAGACAATGCTTATTACATAGCGTATTAGTATAAAGAATACAACCTCAGAGTATAGACAGCGGAAAGACAATTCCGATCTTCAGGCAAAGACTCCACTTCCACATGGACAATTGACTGGTTGATCACAAGTCTAATTCCTTCAAACTCTAGCAATCTGGTACCCATCCGGGATTTTTATCCAAATAATTGAAAAATAAAGCGTAAGTACATATCGTACTCAACAAATATAACATGAGGTTTATGAGGCTCAAAAGGCTGACACTAGTTTAACTGCGATTAGTTTTTAATGAGTCATGATTTTAGCAATTGAGTAGCAACAAGTTTATCACATGCCCATATAAACACATGATCAGGTAAACATGAATAATGAATAGCATAAACAGTAATCATTAGTGAGCATCTTCATCATCAATATCATCAGTGTTCATCATCATTAACTATTAGTGATCATCTATTCTGTAAATGTTCCAAGGCCGCTCGTGATCGTGAGCACGGCTGATATACCAGTTTTACACTCTGCAGAGGTTGTACACTTTCACTGTGAGTCGTGATTTACCCTTTCTCCCGAGGTAGCTAATCTCTTGACCCATTTACAAGGAAGGTCGACAGGGTTCACTATGAAGCCTTTCAAAAGTTCATCTAACAAGTTAGGGCCATTAGATTCAGTCAGCAAACAGATGTAGAGCTCTCCTTCCCGATGGCACAATGACGTGCAGCCTATACACAAGGGGACAGAGGCCACACTATACCCGATTCGGCAAGCCATTCTTACACCAATAAAGATAACCACTAACAAGCTAGAAAAGGTCATCATACTGAGTTAAAGCCAGAACCATATATCCCTCATAGTTGTACTGTAAGTCATGAATGATCACTTACAGATAAGTCCTTAGGGAGAGGAATCTAGAGCACCATAAAAACAACCCAATGCTCTAGCCCCCTTGTTCCATGTTGCTAAAAAACATCTTTTAGTGTTTATTGCATATTACATTAGTTAAGTTACAAGATCATGGTTGTTGTTGAGCACTAGCAAAGCTACCCAATGTAATAACCCAAGGTATCAAGGTACAAGTACAAAAGACTAGGATATCCTTAGTGGTAGTGTGGGGGATATGACCTCTGGTATCCACAAGACAAGACATGGGCCGCACCATCGGAGGTGGCCCAGCCCAAAAAGATCAAGGCGTGCACGGTGCACCGTAAAATATTGTATAGTACCAAATATAATACTTTTCTTGTAACCCTACCCCTCCAGAGTATATAAGGAGAGGCAGGGATCCCCTAGCCGACAGATACTATATCTCAATACAATGCACCAAAGACACAGGACGTAGGGTATTACGTCGATTAGACGGCCCGAACCTGTCTAAATCGCTATTTCTTCGCCTTGTGTCACCATCCGATTCCTATCACGCACACCTTCACCGATCAATCTACCTTCGTGGAATACCCTTCGGAGGACTATCGAGCATCTTTTGTCGACAGGTAGTCAAGGTAGACACATACAGTATGAATTAAATGATATTAAGATAAATAGGACAACAAGAAAGATCCCATGCTATACTTGCCTTAAAACTCTGATCCATCTTCTAGTCCAAACCTTCAAAGATCTGCTTCTTGATTTACCATGTATAGCTCACCGACTGAACATGTTCATAAAGCACCACACAAGCATCCATGCAATCATACACGAAGCAAACAATAGAACTAAATCAGAACATTACACTAAACATAATAAACAACAAGTAAAAAGGTTTAAAAGATGTTCTAGATGTCGCTACGAACACACAAACACGAAAAGCACGCTAATCAGAACTACGGTTGCAAAGAAACGACTATAGGATTTTATATTATAAAAGAAAAGATAAGACTATAAGCTTGATTTATGTTTATTAGAAAAAATCATGTGAGTAGCATTAATTTAGATTAAACAAATCATATTTATACTTAAAAACTGAGTTGAAGCTAATCATATTTTATTTATAAATATTTTGATATCATTTATGCCAATTCAAATTTAACTTGCAAATACAAACTGTCATGTGAGAACATCTAATCAAATTAGATATGTGTGTTTAGAATAAACATATTATAATTTAGAAACATATTTATGTTAGCAACTAGTCATGTTAAAACTTATTTGCAAAAGAGCATTGTATATAAATATGTTGCTTTTATTTATAAAAACTAGTTGCATGCATATTAATCAAATTAATATTTAAGCATATATATATATATAAGTCACTTGACTTGAAAAACAACGACACTAGCATGTAGATCACATTTACACGAATCTAACGCGATTGGAACGACTCGAAATAGACTAAAAACGAATATACGACGACGATATTACGAACCAGTGGTAATTTCGTAATTACCTCGTCTTCATCCTTTGGCCTCCCGTATAGCCACCACACGGTCATGGCAACAGCAGCTGCGTAGGGGTGGGCTCAACTTGTTGCACGAATGAGAGGATGGCTGGATTGGGCAGCGCGACGGCGACAACGACGACGAGAGGAGAAAAATCTAATTTACTACACGAGGGATTTCCTAAACTAGGGGCTCCCCTTACGGTAGTTTTGGTGTGCTTTGCCCAAGAGGTTGATACATATTTATTGGGAGAAAAACTCCCCACATCTACATCAACTAGCAATATTGTACTAATTGATGTTGCACCCTCCACATTTACTAATGGGCCTAAATAATCATTAAAGTCCATTACTAAATAAATGCATGGGCCTTTAGGATTTATGAGGATTATTGCACATGGGCTTTGAGCGTTGGAAAAAATAAGAGATTTATTATTTTCAGAATTAATTAATTTTGTTGATAAAATAATTTCAGAAAAGTCTAGAATTGATAATTAAGCCACGAAAAATAATCCGAGACCTTCGAAAATTTGGCGAAAATTCTCAGAGACACTTTGGAACATGATGAACCCAAATAAAGTATTTAGAGCTCAAGAAAAGATAATTTGGAGTATCTAAAAATTAAATTATGCTCACAGACAAGTAGGAACAAGTTCTAGAAAAAGCTAGAAAAATTCCCGAGAAGTTGGTAGAGATTGATTGACGGACGAGAAACTAAAAGGAGTGATTTGCATTACAAAGAAAAGATTTTAGGAAGCTCCAAACGAAAACTTGAGCCGAGAAACAAAGAATTTGATTGTAGAAAAAAATAAAGGCGTGCCGGAGAAGGAAAATCGACTTACTAACACATTTTAAAGACTTTGCTCACTCTCAACACACAAAGAAGCAACAAGCAAACATCACATCATCCAAACGTACGTCAAAATTAGAAAACTTTGAAAATTCATATTTTTCCTATAACTAAATTTGCGCTAGCTCAAACTAAACTTGGTAAATTTTATCCAAATATTAAAATAATTTATTTTATTTAGTGTTTTCTATACCCAACCCAAAATCGAAAATTTTGGGATGTGACAACATGCAAGTGAGCCACTTGTTGGAATTCATTGAGGCATATTACAATGTGCAGCATCATTCACTCTGCCATAAATAAATGAATACAAAGATAGTGTCTTAATTTATCATACATATAGTAGAGTTGCTTTTATCACGATCAGATTGATAAGATTCCTGGGAGGTGGTGCTTGTCCATTTGGGCCTAGTCTCCCTCTCTCACCATAGGTGCTTGTATTTCGGCTAATATGAATGTAAAACGCCATTTAAAAGTTGCCGCCATCTTTCAAACTGAAGGGTTCTGAGAGTGGGACTGAAATTGCATATTACCCACAAATTAAGTTTTTTTTTCTTTCTAGAATACTTCTTGCTTCTAATAGCTTTTAGATAGGAATAATTCCTTACTTTATCCCAAGCTAACAAATAGCAGATAGCGGGTCTGTAGCGGATTGATGTCTATATCGCGGATTGCGGTTAGTGGATGCTATAGCGGACACTAAGTTCCAACAACATTATCTAATAATCTCATATAATTTAGGTATATGTATATCTTAAAAATGACTTTCTTACGCACATTAAAAAATTAACTAAATACAAATCAATGATAGACTAATAAAATATAACTTAAATAGTGTAAATAGATATTTAATTGTATTCGAAGAGCTGATTCTCAATAAAAATATATCTTAATTTAAGAATTGGGCTGCTATAGCGGACTGCTATATCAAATAACAACCACTATAGCTTGCTGCGTCAAATAGCGGGCACTAAGTTCCAACTCTCTATATATGTCCAAGCCGCTACATTGTACCAGTAGCGGTTAGGGGCTGCTACCGCTATAGCTGCCGGCCGGCCGCTATAGCGGCCGCTACGAACGCTATCTAGTACATTGCTTTATCCAAGCAGGAAACCCTTGTTAATATAAAATAACCAAAACTGTGGAATTTTTTAATCAATAAACTTTAGTTAATTAACTGTAATAAACATATAAGCCAATGTGTTATCATCTAATCTAGGGCACTTCCCATCCTTTATTTCTTCATCAGTCTGTCATTACTTGCATCAGGGCAGTTTCCACCCTTCATTGCCTGCCATGACTTGCATCAGCACGGAGCGCAGAGTTCCAATTGGCCAATACAAAATTCCACTCACTCACCGGCCACCTCTTGGTCACTGTCCTATGTTTGCTTGCACACCTGCTGCCGGTGTCCGCCCTGTATCCTTTTCCTTTCCTCCAGGGAAGGTTCTGGGCGCGCAGGTATACATCACTCGCGCCACAAAACGTAAATCTGTAGGCTACAAGAGCAGGTCACGTCTCAAGAATTTGATCAGAGTATGAGACCCACAAGGACATCGTGTTCCTCATGCGTCGCAATGCTCCAGCTAACTCTCTTGCTCAATGCTCCTACTGCGGACACAAGTGGGAACAGAACCACGGCGCGAGGGAGAAGATTCCTCATCCGCGGAGGTGAAACAAATGTTCTGAGGCCGGGTCCCCAGTGCACGTTCGGGATGCTCCTTCTCAGACTTGAACGACGAGCTGCGTATGCTGTGCACGCAGGAGCAAGCAGTGAGAGTTGTTGCTCTTCTTTACCTTCCTGGTGACTCCGATTCCTATTCCTATCCCCACTCCCTTTGAGGAGTGCGTCCTGCTCATGCACACAATATATTTGACGACATCACTCATGCTTTTCCATCTCTTGCTTGTTAGTGATCGCCGGGTGTGCTTATATATACACACATGTTGGTGTTGCTGAGGCACCAGCGGTCTTGGTGTGGCACATGCAAGTGAGGCACTTACTGAAATTCATTCAGGCATGTTACAATCTGCAGCATCATTCACTCTACCATAAATATAAATGAATACCAAGATAGCATCTTACTTTGTCATACATACACCACAGTTGCTTTTATACCACATTCAGATTGTTAATATTCCTTGTGATGAAAGGAGACTCTTTACCTTCAAAAATGAAAGGAGACTCTCCGAAAACAATCAATTACTTTTTCAAGCAGCTTAGAAGTTGATGTTCATTTTCCATTGACCAATAAAGAGTGACTTGTCGCATTTTTTTTAACACTCCACTTCATTAATAGGTGGATAACGTGCATATAATTTTCCTTATTAATGATCACATCAAGTACCCACAAAACGGGTGAGAACTGACACCACGAGGAAGATTCAAATGATGGGTGAGCAAAAAGAACCGCAACAATTACAACAGCGATGACAACATAAGAAAACAGGGTGAATGGCTTTGCAGGCAGTTGAACTACCTAGATGAAGGAAAAAGTCGAGTAAGAGTAGCAAAGGTATGATCGAGCGAAATGATACAATATGCAGCGAAATGACCCAGAGCTTTGATTTGTTTTCCTGAAAAAGGATGATTGGATGACTCTACCGAGCCGGCGGAGGGCAGTGTAGGCGATACTGGGCTATAGCCCCCTCCTTGCCCCCTGAGTTCTCTTCGTTTGCATTCATACCTTCCGGCTGTCATATTGTTTGCTTGCATTGCAAAAACTAAAGTATGGAGAAGATTAATAAGATGCAAACTACTAATTATTGACCCCCTTAGTTTACCTGCACGCTCCGCTGCTGGTGAGGAGCAGTGCGAGGGACGGTGGTAATCTGCCTCAGAAGCAGGAGCCATCGGGTTAATTTTTGGCTGCCCAAGCTAAGCCAGTTGTTAATCTAGGGACTATATATATGGTGACATATGTTATTGGATACTACTATTCTAGTACTAGCAAGCAACGGTTATCTAGGTTTAGGTATTACTTAGTACCTCAAGTTCTGGGGTTTAGGATAACATAATTGTTTGCACTTACCAACTTATTCAGTTATTCCACAGAAAGCAGAGCACAGTCAGTACTCAGTATGCTGATTGCGCTACCTGATTATATATCACGATAGTGATCATGAAGCCTTGCCCCTAATTCAAAGGAAGATTGTGTAAGTGCTTCACAAGAGCACTAGTAGCATGGGTAGACCTATTACAAGAGAAGTACTACAATAATCATAAATTACCAAGCACGGTTAAAAAAGGATCTTTCTGGTGTAGATACGTTTCTTTAAAGTGTCAAATCAGTTCAAGAGGCTCTAGCGTGATCTTTGGGCAAGTCAGGTATATATCCAAACACAGTTACCCTCTGCTCTTTTCTTTTGCCACAAGTCCACAAATAACAACCTCACCTTGCAGGAAGGCATTAGCAGCCCACGGAATGCGATGAGACAAGGACACTAGGGCATTGACATGGTGTCTTTCTCAGGAGTTTCGACGCTGCAGGCAAGGTCCGAGTGCTAGAGAGAAGAATCCTTGTGGCCAGAGGCAACAAGATGTTAGCAGAGTCTGGGGAAGGAAGCAGGAATTGGGGAGGAATCGGAAGAACAGCAAAGGGTAGGCAGGACGAGTGCTTTAGCAGAGTTCAGTTATGGTTTATAATTTTCATAATCGTTTCCCTCTCCTCCTTCTCCCTTAGGGCCCATTCGGTTACAGCAAAACCAGTCCAGGAATTATTCCAACTGATGAAACTTATACAAATTTAGCTAGTATTCCCGTCAGGAATTTTTCCAGGTGAGCATTCCAGATGAAACGAACGAGCCCTTAAGTACTACTCCTACTAGTTACTCCAGGTTGGGCCGATGACGAGTGTATTGGGCCTTCTCTTCCTGGCAACTCTGGCCTCCGGCCTGCTGGGCTCGGCTTCTTCTTCTCTCGCGAGTTCTGTTGCCGGATCAGGTACAGTGGCAGAGGCGGTGCTGACACAAGAGTGCCCCAGACTTGGGTTGCCACTTGCCAGTGTTACCTTACAGATGGTCCTTCTCATCGCCAGCTCGACGTGCTGCCCAGGCTGGTACAGATTGAAAGCTTCCAGCCTTCCTGCTACCTCCAATTCCTATCCCCCTCGATCGAGGACTGCTATTCATGCACGCCACATCATGGACATCTCTTGGTCTTTTTGGTCGCCAGTGATCACCCGAGGAGTATATGTATGTATATATGTTGCTGAACACCAGCAGTGTTGGTGGAACATGCAAGCGTGAGCCACTTATTGAAACTCGTTAAGGTGCATTACAATCTGCAGCATCATTTGCTGTACCTAAATAAATGAATATGAAGATAGTGTCTTACATTGCCATATAGTACAGTTGCTTTTGAGTGATCAAGATAAGCAGCCTGAGGGAGATAAAGAGATGGAGGACGCAGATGATAATGTCCATCCAAACCCGCAACAAAATTCGAATGCTCCAGAGAATTCTCAGCAACCCCCTCAGCAACCTCTCCACAAGCATGCGGCTTTGGTGAACGAGGTACTAGATCTAGCATGTGAAGAACTTTTGCAAGAAATCAGTTTGAAAGCAATGCTAGATAATGACAGTGACCTCACATGGAAGAAGTACTCACCACCGAAGGAAGTGGCTGATTTTGTTTCTCATAAAAACATTCACGACTCTTCTTCTTTGTTGACCGGGGTGAACGAGACAACGGCCGTTGCTGTCCCCAACGCCATTCACGGTGGGGGCAAGGAGTTGGGGGGCTCTACTTCACCAATGCCCCCTAGCTCGGTACCTTCCACGCCACCATACCATTCCAGGAGCGCAGGACCGGTTCCTACACCGGTAACGGCAGCAAGGGTGGAGGACGCTGAAGCAATGATGGAGGGCGCCGATACGACGGAGGAGGGTGGCGCTGCAGCTGGGGACGGTGTGAGCTGCACCCCGCACTCTCAGCGTCTCCCGCCTTTGAGCTCTACATCGACATCTTCACCCCCTGCCCCGACAAACATTGAGCCTGTTGGAGTGGAGGGAAGCGGCCTCTCTGTGCTGCCCTCCGCTGTGTACGTTGAAGCACTGGTGGAGAGCGTAGCCACGGTGAAAGCGGGGCCAGCAGCTGACACTACTACTGGTGGGTGTGTGGAATGCACCACGCCCAACACGACGACGACTTCACCTCCTGTCCCGGCAGCCACTGAGCTTCCTGTCGGGGTGGGGGGAGTTGACACGGCTCCGACGACCGAGGTGAAAGGTACCAGGGCCAACACGCCGCTTGCTGCAGAACCGGAGGGAGGCTCTCCTACCTCTCCACCGGTGTCTCCTGCAGAACCGGTGCTCACACAGGTGACTGAGCCGCCGGCGTCCAGCACTACTGTAGCATGCGCTACTATTACTGCTACCCCTACAGCGGTTCGGCAACCTACAGCACCGACAGCACCAAAGAAAGAACTCCGCCGGAGTACCAGAAACGCAGCGGGAGCGGATATCAACACCCTACAAAAGGCCGAGTGGTTAGCGGCAAAGAAAAACCTTGAGTTTCCAGGTAATTCCTTTACTAGCTTTACAGATTCCAAAATTACTTCAAACCTTGGTAGGGTAGGCATCAACCTAGAACCTTTAGCTGTTCTTTCTCTTAAAAACATAGAGGTTGATAGGTTAAGTCTTTGTGCTATTAAAAAAAAAAAGAGTAATCCTAATTCTAAATACTCTAGTTTGCACATAGATGATGAGCAGGAGAACCGACTTGACTCAATTCTCAGCCACGCTTGTGGTGATTCAAGAGAGGATATTTTAGAGTCAGAGAAGGATCAAATCATAGATCTTTCTCCGATACGTCGGAAAGACAAATATCATAATGTCAAAAATACCAAAAAAGGTAGACTGCTCAAAAAACCAAAGACTCCCTCCAAACTTACTGTAAAATGAAAGGAGTCTTTTGGAATAGCAGAGGTCTAGCGGACTTGGCTAAACATAGATTTTTGGCGGAACTAGTTAAGGAAGAGCAAATTAATTTTATCGCTCTTTCCGAGACTGGACGAGACTCCTTCCCAGATCATTTTCTTAAAAATATTTGTGGAGGAAATGATTTTATTTGGCACACCATGGCACCACATGGTAGGTCAGGGGGTATTCTATTAGGGGTTGACCTAAAGGTTTTTGACATTGGAGCCATTGATGAGGGAGATTTTTATGTTAAGTTCACCCTTAGATGCAAAGCAAATGATTTCAAATTTGCACTTTACACAGTCTATGGTCCAGCACAATTAATTAACAAGAGTGCTTTCCTAGCAGAGCTTGCGAATACATGCTCCAAAGAAACTCTTCCATATATAATAGGAGGGGATTTTAATATTATGCGAAGGCCTGAGGATAAAAGCTCGGGAGACTTTGACCATAAGTGGCCTAACCTTTTTAATGCTGTCATTGAATCTCTGGATCTTAAAGAGATTGAAATGTCAGGTCGACAATTCACATGGGCAGGGCCAGGAGAGAATCCGACCTTCGAAAAGTTGGATAGAGTTCTAGTAACCACTGAATGGGAGAATCAATTCCCATTAACTACAATTGAATCTAGAGATAGGAACATTTCTGATCATGCTCTCCTTTTGCTAAATACTGGATCTTCTACCCATCACGCTAGTATCCGTCCCTTTAAATTTGAGAGGGGATGGTTATTACGTGATGGTTTCCATGACATGGTAGCACATATCTGGCAAGCTCCATGTTTGGAAACGACCCCGCTTGAACGCTGGCAGTTCAAGATCCGTAGACTAAGACAATACTTAAGGGGTTGGGCTAAACATACAGCAGGGTCTTATAAAAAAGAGAAGAAGACCCTCCTAGCTCAGTTAGATACTCTCGATAAGAAAGCTGAGAGTGTCCAGCTAACTGATCAAGAAATTGATCTAAAGCACTATCTAAAAGATCGTTTGGTCAGCCTACTGAGAGAAGAAGAACAAAAATGGTATGAGCGTGCTAAAGTTAAGATGCTCATGGAGGGTGATGCTAATACCCGGTTCTTCCACCTCGTGGCAAACGGTAAACACCGTAACCAACACATATACAAACTTGAGGATGATCAAGGTACTATAGTTGGTGACGATCGTCTTAAAAGCCACATCACGAATTATTATAAAGGACTCTTTGGGCAACCGGAAAATACTGAAATCACATTGGCGGAAGATCATATCATTGATATTCCACAAGTATCTCCGGAGGAAAATGATATACTAATTAGTCCATTCACCGAATCTGAGGTGAGAGATGCGGTTTTCCAAATGGAGCACAACAAAGCTCCAGGTCCGGATGGTTTTCCGGCTGAATTCTATCAAGTGTTTTGGGGAATAATCAAAGAGGACCTTTTGCTACTCTTTGAAGATCTACACAGAGAAGCACTTGATCTTTACAGTTTGAACTTTGGCATTATTACCCTAATCCCAAAAGTAAATAATGCCTTAAGCATTCAACAATACCGTCCAATCTGTGTCCTCAATGTGAGTTTCAAAATATTCACGAAGGTAGGCACAAATAGACTCAACCTAGTGGCAAAGACTGTTGTCAGCCCAACACAAACTGCTTTTATGCAAGGCAGAAATATAATGGAAGGGGTCGTGATCCTACATGAAACTATCCATGAGTTACACACCAAGAAAAGAGATGGAATCATTTTCAAGATTGACTTCGAAAAGGCTTATGATAAAGTCAAGTGGTCCTTTCTACAACAAACCTTACGTATGAAAGGTTTTTCACCTAAATGGTGTAGGTGGATTCAAAGCATGGTTTCAGGGGGAAGTGTGGGGATCAAAGTCAATGATGATGTTGGTCCATATTTCCAAACCAAACGCGGTCTCAGGCAGGGGGATCCTATGTCACCCATCTTATTCAACATCGTTGCTGATATGCTAGCTCTTTTAATTAATAGAGCAAAAGACGATGGACAAATAAGAGGAGTTATCCCCCACCTAATTGATAATGGTCTCTCTATACTACAATATGCAGATGACACCATTATCTTCTTAGATCACGACCCAGAGCAGGCGAAAAATCTAAAGCTATTATTATGTGCTTTCGAACAATTGTCTGGGCTGAAGATCAATTTCCACAAGAGTGAAATCTTCTGTTATGGGGCAGCCAAAGAGATGGATCAATATTATACAGACCTCTTTGGTTGTAACATAGGTGAATACCCATTCAGATATTTAGGAATCCCTATGCACCACAGACAACTCCTAAACTCTGAGTGGAAAAAAGTGGAAGAACGGTTTCAGCAAAAACTTTCATGCTGGAAAGCGAAACACCTATCTTATGGTGGTCGTTTGGTTCTGCTAAACTCTGTTTTAAGCAGCCTACCCATGTTTATGATGTCCTTCTTTGAGATTCCAAAAGGGGTCCTTAAGAACCTAGATCAGTTTAGATCTAGATTTTTCTGGCAAGGTTCTACTGGAAAACACAAATATAGACTTGCCAAATGGGATATCTTATGTCGCCCCAGGGACCAAGGAGGATTAGGTATCCTAGATTTACAAATTCAAAATAAATGTTTATTAGCAAAGTGGTTGATAAACCTTATGAACACAGAGGGTATTTGGCAAACACTTTTATCGAACAAGTATCTTAGTTCGAAAACACTTACCCAAGTAACTGCCAAACCTAATGACTCACACTTTTGGAGAGGCCTCATGCGTATTAAAGATGAGGTACTCGGGAAAGGTTCTTTTCATATCAAAGATGGAAACAAACCGAGATTCTGGGAAGACACATGGGTAGGAGATAAGCCTCTAAACGTGATTTACCCTTCTCTTTATAATATAGTAAGAGATCGTCATGCGACAGTAGCAAAGGTGATGAATGCTACACCACTGAATATCTCATTCAGAAGAGCTTTGGTGGGTAACAAGCATTTAGAGTGGCTTAATTTAGTAGCAAGAGTGTCAAATGTCGATCTGGTGGCTGGTTCAGATTATTTTAAATGGAACCTAACCAAGTCAGGGCTCTTTTCGGTCCGCTCAATGTATCTTGATCTGATAGATACTGAACCACCTTTTCGACATAAGAAACTTTGGAAAATTAGAATCCCACTTAAGATAAAAATTTTCCTTTGGTTCCTCCAGAAAGGTGTTGTACTAACAAAAGACAACTTAGCCAAAAGAAACTGGAAAGGAAGTCATAAATGTATCTGCTGTAACATGAACGAGACTATTCAACACTTGTTCATTGACTGTCCTTTGGCCAAAACAATCTGGAGAGTAATTTTCTTTGCTACTAACCTATCCCCACCTAAGTCTATCTCACACATGTTCGGTACTTGGTTAATGAATCAAAACAAGGACCTGAAAGGGCTGATATGGGTTGGGGTAGCAGCCGTCTGTTGGGCTATTTGGAGATGCCGGAATGATGTTATTTTTAACAAACTCAAAACTAATTCGCTTATGCAGATGATTTTCAGAGGCGCATTCTGGCTTCGCTCCTGGGCGCAACTGCAGCGGGGTGAACATGCTAAAGACATCCTCTCAGGAATCAGCAAGAAATTAGAAATGATTGCTTTAGAAATTTCGAATAAAGGATGGAAACACTTATACTATTTGCTTTAGCATGTTTTGTTTGTTTTTTGGACTTTCCTGGAGATTTTTTACTCCAGCACTTTGTAACAATTGGCTGTGTACATCTTCGGATGTAGAGGCCGGATTTTATATCCTTTATCTAAAAAAATAGTACAGTTGCTTTTATCACAATCAAATGATGTAGTTAAGCTTCCTTATGTTGCAGCTTGTCCATTCGGTCTCTCTCTCTCTCTCCCTCCCTCTTCTCTCTCTCTTTCTCACACACACACACTCACCATGGTTGCTTGCATTTCGGTTGATATGAAAATGAAGCGCTACTTAGCAGTTCTTTAAATATGAAGGGTTCTAAGAGGAAACCGACACTAGAATTGCATATTATCCTCAAATTAAGTTATTTTTTCTTTTTATAATAGTTATACTGTATGGAGTATTCATCGACGGACCTATAAATTCCTTCCCAGCCAGTTAAAAATATTTCAACTCCCAGTGTCAGCTATCTTCAGTCTGAAGGGTTCTAACTTCTAAGAGTGGGAAATCGATACTGAAATTGCAGATTTATTCACATAGTTTTTTCCCCTCTTCTAGAATAGTTCTCACTTCAAATAGCTTTCAGTTTCAGATATATCTTTACTTAATCCAAGCAAGAACTCGTTTAATTTAAAATAACACAAAGCTTTAGAACTTCTTTTATGTCATTAAACTTAGGTAACTGTAAGCATCTAGGTCAGTGTGTCTGTCATCGCAGGGCTGACTCAGGGCAGTTTCAATAATCCTTTATTTCTTAAGACTGTCATTACTTGCATCAGCAAAGCAGTGCTATACATGGAGTAATTAAAGCATTTACTGTGTGTTGAGTCGTCATGCTTAATGAGCCAGTAATAATGTGACATGCGGACATGGCATGAAATTCAACCAAACACTAGCGTGTATATATACTTTTCAACTATACTATCCTTCGGAAAAGGTACAAATGATTTGTAATATCAATCTTGCTTAGTTTGTACTATCATACGCAGGTGGCCAATTACTGATGAAATAATTTCTACTACTGCTGGTAGTACATCCAATTTTTGTCTGCAATTGCCGAGACGAAGATCAGTGACAAACTGGCAATGGTATTGCCCATCTCCATTGTTAGCTCACATTATTATCAGGTTCAGCCTAGTGAACTGCACAAAAACCAGCCCCTTGACATACTCTGGTTTTAGATGGGCATCATGGACGGTCCGACTCCAGGACGAGAACTGGATTCATAATAAGCAAGTATCAAAGAATGACACTCCAGAACGCCACATCCGCACGGAGCGCAATGCAAGGACAGAGAGTTCCGATTGGCCAATGTAAAATCGACTCACTCGTTTGCTTGCCTTCTCCGGGATCGCTGATGAGAATGATTACGGCGCATAACGACCTTGTAGGGTGTCCGCCCAGTATCCTTTTCCTTTCCTACACGGAAGGCTTTGGGGGTGCATGTATACATCACTTGTAGGCCACGGTCCTAGAGCTCGACCAGAACACAAGAGACCCACGAGGACATCGTCTTCCTTGCGGTTGCGAGACTTTACGCTCTTGATCGACGCTCCCGCGGAGGACACAAGCTGAAGAGGGCTACAGCGCGGAGGAGAAGATTCCTCACCCGCGGAGGTGAAACGAATGTTCCGAGGCCGGGTCCCTACTGTGACGTTCGAGATATGCTACTTCTCAATGGCTGGATAGTCGTGCTGCGCATGGTGTGCACGCAGGAGCAAGCGATGGGTGTTGCTGTTTCTGCCTTCCTGGTCCCTCCTATTCCTATTTCTATCTCTATTCCTATAGCTATACCCATTTCTATTCACTTTGAGGACTGTGTTCTGCTCATGCACATAGTATCATGGATGGCATCACTCATGCTTTTGTCATCAGTGATCACCGGACGTATATACACACACACATGTTGCTGAGACACCGGCGATATTGGTGGCACATGCAAGTGAGCAACTTAGTGAAATTCATTCAGGCACGCTACAATCTGCAGTATCATTCACTCTACCATGAATATGATAATAATATATTTGTCATACATATAGTACAGTTGTGTAACACCCTGGTGTTACTCATGTAACTTAATCCTTTTCAGAGCTGTAATGTGGAACTTGATCTTCAAATTGGAAGGTGTTGATGTTGTTTTATGGAAAGGAGGAGAGAAGAAAGAGAAAAAACAAAAAGGAAAAGAATTTATGTGTGTTGTAGGAAAGGAAAAGAACAAGGCAAGGGCAAAGGCCCATCTCCGCTTGGGCTGTGGCCCAGCAGACCCGTGCCAACCTAGGCACCTTGCCCAGTTAAAAAAACCATGGGTAGACCTATTAGAATAGAAGTATTTATTATATAGTAATCATAAGGACACCGTTAACGCGCGACCCGTCGCGCAGACGTCGAGCGCGCAACACCGGCCCTGGTCTTCTCTCCCCCCCCCCCCGCGCCGTGCACTCTTCCTCCCTCACCCCCGCCTCCTCCCTTGCTGCGGGCGACGTCGCCCACCGCGCGCCCCCGCCCTCCCTAACTCCGTCGCGACGTGCCTCCGTTGTCCTCGTGGTCATCCCCGCCGCCGGCCACCGCACCGCCGCGGCCACGCTAGGGTTTCGCTGCCTTATTCCCCTCCCCCATCCCGCCGCAGCGAGCTCCGCGACCATGGCGCCCCCGCCCCTCCCTGACCCGGACGCCTCTAGCGCCACCAGGGCCCCTAACCGCCCAGCCACCTTCCCCATCGCCTGGCCGCCCTGCTGACGAGATCCTAACATATGGGTATGTTAAGCCTCAGGATCAAGGGTTTCCGACCAAAGGGATACCCCGACCGACCCCTCCAGGATCGCCCGGGTGCTCGGGGGCTATACCCATTGGGTACGCTCGCGTGCACCCTCCAACAAGGAAACTAGCCCGAGCCTGGACACGCCGCAGCCCCCGCTCAGGGCTCGGGGGCTCACTTGAGCCTCAGGCTCCTGACCGACGATGCGCCCGAGCCTCAGGCTCCCGATCGACGATGCGACCGAGCCCGGCCTTTGGCTCCTGCCCGGCATCTGACGCCAGCCAAGGCCCGGGCGCAAGAAGACGCACCCCAAGCCGCCAAGGCTCGGGGGCTCCCAGACGCCGCACTCCAGGCGCGGCCTTGCCGGCCGCTCCCGCGACAGGGTCACGCACGGGGCGTGACACAAGAAGACAAGTTTCCCTCGGCCTCCAGGGGCTTGGGAGCTCCCGGGCCCACGCGTCAGCCCCTGGAGCTGACCTCCTTCGTCACCAAGAAGACTCTAGAAGGTCCACCTGGGGGAGGCCGGTCTAAGCCGACACAGCCTGACACGCAGAGTGTCGGAACAGAGCAGCCGCACGACGCCCAAGGCTTCTTTGGCTCCACGGCACCGCCATGGTCCACAGAGCGCCGATGCAATATCCTCCTGGACTCCTGTGCATCTAGACCGTAGACACATCCCCAAAATTGCCACGTAACCGACCTATCTCGGTATATAAGGCATAAGGTCGGACCTTAGAGAGGGGAGGACAATCCAAGACAGATCATTCCACTCCTCATCGATCTGCTCCTGCTCAGCACCGAGAGCAGAGCAACCCAGGCAGGGGCACAGAGAGTTCCCCCGCCGCACCCGTCGTCTTCCTCCTCTCCGACGAGAGGAAGGCTCCACCGGCGGCGAGGCAACCATAGGATTAGCACCGAGTTTAATCCCCTACCAAATCTCTCTCTACACTCTGTTGTAACCCCCTGATTTTGGGTGCTCTTGAGTATAAGGATCATCAGCTGCTGGACGTAGGGCATCGATCGGCCCGAACTAGGATAAACCGTTGCGTCCCCTCTGTGATTCTTGTGTTCCTGAGTCCGACCGAGCCACCGGAGACACGTACTCTGACACCGACTCGAACAACAATGCTTGTCGCGGTTTTGACCCCGCGACACCTACCTCCCCCCTGCCAGCCCCTTCTAAGCCCGCCGGAGTTGGGGAAGAAGAAGACGGCTCGCTGGAACCCTAGCGCCTCCTTCTCCGGCGAGGGCGTGGGCGTGGGCGCGGGCATGTGGGAGACAGAGAGGGAGTGTGGGGTCGCATGGGAGAGGGAGGGAGAGTGGGGTCGTGTCGTGTGGGAGAGGAAGAGGGAGAGGCGGTCACGCCGTCACGCCATTGCGCGATGGTCGTGTGTTAGACTTTGTGTAATCATAAATTACCAAGCATAATTAAAAAGAGATTGGCATATATCATTTTCTAAAAGTACCAGATCAATTCAAAGGTGATGGCGTATATCATTTTTCTAAATGTACCATATCAATTCAACCAACGAGTAGCTTCAGAGCGTTTGTACTTGTCAATTATACTATCCTTAGGAAAAGGTACAAATGCTTTGTATATGAATCTTGCTTAATTATTTTTTCCTATGATACACAGGGGCTAATGAGTGCTCAAATATTTTCCACCACATGCTGGATTCAATTTTTTGTCTGCAACGCCGAGACAAAGATGAGTGACAAACGAACGATTGTATCTCCCATCTCCATTTTGTTAGCTCCCATTGTTATCAGATCGATTCAGCCTAGTGTTGAACTGCACAAAAACCAGCCCCTTGGCATGTTATGATCGTAGCTCGGTAGATGGCCGGTCCAGACTCCAGAACGGCCACTGGATTCATAATAAGCAAGGTATTGCATCAAGCAGCAAATATCAAAGAATGACAGTCCAGAAAGGGTATAGGATTGCAGGAGGTATTAGCGCCACATCCGCATGGAGAGCAGCTACAAAGAGTCAGAGAATTCTGATTGACCAATGCACAATCCACTCACTCTGCCAGCCACCTCTCTCTCGGTGACTGTCCTATGTTTGCTTGCACTGCTGACGCAGGTGGCCGCCTGTATCCTTTTCCTTTCCTCCAGGGGAGGTTTTTGGGGCGCGGGTATACATCACTCATGCTGCAAAATTAAATATAAAATGTAGGAGCAGGCCATGTCCCGAGAACTGACCAGAGTACGAGACAAACGAGTACATCTTCAATGCTCAGAGTACAAGACCCACGAGGACATCGTGTTCCTCGCGCGCCGCAACGCTCCAGCTAACGCTCTTGCTCGATGCTCCCCCGAAGGACACAAGTCGAAGAGAGCTCACGGCGCGAGATGTGAAAAGAGTGTTCCGAGGCCGGGTGGCTAGTGTGGCATTCGACATTCCCTTTCAGAACTCCCTTCTGCCCATGCACACAATATCATGGACGGCATTACTCACGCTTTTCCATCTCTTGGTCGTTAGTGATCACTAGACACCAGTGAACAGTGATGTTGGTGCTATATACAGGTGAGCAACTTATTGAAATTCATTCAGGCACGTTACAATCTGCAACATCATTTACTCTACCATAAATAATGAATATGAAGATAGTGTCTTACTTTGTCATACGTACAGTGCAATTGCGTTTATCGTCTGATTTAAGGCAGTTTCCATCCTTTATTTCTTCAGTCTCTCATTACTTCATCACGGCAGTTCCCAACTTCCCATCCTTTATTCCTTCAGCCTGCCATTACTTGCATCACCAAAGCTGTGATGATACATGGAGTAAGAAAAACAATTACTGGCGAGTCATGCTTTTATTAGGCCAATAATGCCACAAACTGGTATGGCATGAAATTCAAATTGACCTCTCTACTTATTATCCTTCCAAATGGTAACAATGATTTATATATGTATCTTGCTCATTAATTTGTACATCATGATTTATATATGAATCTGCTTAATTTGTATATCATACAGACAACTAATGAGTGCTGAAATATTTTTCCACTAGATGCTTGTGGTACATTCATTTTTTGTGTGCAATGCCAAGATGAACATTATTAGCCATGGTCAAACCTAGCTTTTATATTAGGTTGAATCCCACTACCGCGCAACGCGCAAGGCTGACTGGTGGAGGCTTCTCGGGATTAAAACAAAAAATTCTTGCTATCTTTTTGTTCCATTTATTGGATTTCTAGAAACCATATCATCACCACCGGTTCGTGTTACCAAGCGGCGGTGATAATCTATTACCATCACACGTTTCAAACCAGCAACGATGACCATGTTGTTATTATTGTCGACAATTCACTGCCAATTGCCAAATCCAACAGTGATAGGAGATATTGTGATGACATTTTGTAGTAGTGATTGGATCTGGCCACCACTGGTCGGGCCAGGGGCGGCAAGCTTGGCTCGTGCACGGATCTGGCCACCGCTGAGCTGAGGGCGGCAAGCATGGGCACCGACCAGCGGTTGCGTGGGCATGGAGCTAGGGTGCTACTGGAAGCGCCAACTGGTGGAGGCCGACTGCGGCGATTGTCGAAGGGGAGGACACCGAGGAAGGCGAAGGGGAGTGCCAGAGCCTTGGGTGCTATTACGGACAAGGATGGCGTGAGCACCAAAGCGAGCTCCGCCAGCTCCATGGTCGCACATTGCTCAATGGGGGTGGGCACCATACTGTTGTGCGACAGCGCGTGCCAACGTGTAGCGGTGGGAAAGGTGGGCCCGGATGTCATGGAGGCCAAGGACGGGGGAGCAAGGAGGGTGGCCAAGAGTAGGGAGGACGAGGAGCTCTCGGACCTATCATCGGAGACATGAGAGGAGGAGAGGAGATCGAGCGCGGTGGCCATGGTGGAGGATGGAGGAAGAAGATGACTAAAGGGATACTTTTGTCCATACAGAACTATGTAAGCCTACAGCTAGGCCTAGGGTCACGTGAGACGTATAAAGTGGTCAATTTTAGGTATCAGTAGAATTAGAATGGCATATCTCAGAATAGGTGAACTATAAGAGCAAGGCTAGAAGTTGATGCTCCTTTTCCATTGACCACAAATTAAAAGATAGCCATTTGTCGCATTTTTTGACATTCCATTTCATTAATAGGTGGGTCATCCAACGTGCATAGAATTTTCCTTACTAATCACATCCCAGGTACCCGCCAGGTGAGAACTGAGAACACAAGATAGGTCCAATTTCACGATGGGTGAGCAAAAACGACCACAAGAACAGCGACGACAGTAGAAGAAAGCAGGATGAATTAATGGCTTTGCGGGCAGTTGTCAAACTACCTGGATGGATGGAAAAATTCGAGTAAGAAGCGAAGATATGATAGGTGAAATGATAATAAAATGGGCATTGGATCTCGCACCCGCGCGCCACTCTCCTTTTGCTCAAAAAGAATGAGTCAATGACTCTACCTTTGCAGTAGCAGGCAGTGAGCAGCAGTGCGAGGAACGGCACCACTGGAAAACTAGACTTTGCCGAGTGCTTTTTATCGGGACACTCGACAAAGCAATATTTTGCCGAGTGCCGCACCCGGCAAAATAAAGCACTCGGTAAAGGTGGATTTGCCGAGTGACAGGCACTCGGTAAAGCCTGGCTCTCGGCAAAACTGGGCTTTGCCGAGTGCTGCGGCACTCGGCAAAGATCCCACTCGACAAAAGGTGGCCGGCCCGTGACGGCGGCCACCCGCCGTCAGATTTTGCCGAGTGCCTAACGGCTGGCACTCGGCAATTTTTTTTTATTTTTAAAAACTTATTTTGCCGAGTGCCAGCCTAGGCACTCGGCAATTTTTTTTTATTTTTTAAAAACATATTTTGCCGAGTGCCAGCCCATGGCACTCGGCAAATTTTTTTTATTTTTTAAAAAATACTTTGCCGAGTGTAAGCTTTGGGCACCCGACAATTTTTTTTTAATTTTTTAAAACTTATTTTGCCAAGTGCTAGCGCCAGACACTCGGCAATTTTTTTTATTTTTTAAAAACATATTTTGCCTAGTGCCTCCTGGGCCGGCACTCAGCAAAGCCCACTTTGCCGAGTGCCCCGTATGGCACTCGGCAAAATATTTTTTTTTGATTTTGGGCCCAAATTTTTTTTGGGGCCTTGTGACAGTATTTCAAACTCTATTTTAAAATTTGGGGCAATTTTGACTTTTTTTGATATATTTCATTAGTTTATTTCGTTTCGTCGAATTTTTTGGGATATTTCAAATTTGAACTGCAGGTACATGGAATAATGGACTTTGGTCATCCAAAAATTGATACTCATGATATTTAGGGTATGTTTAGGCCGTATCCAGGAACTCACATGAAATCTCGAGCATCTCGTTGACGTAACATGTCGAGGTACTTGCCGGAAATGTGATTTTAAATTATATAAAATGCAAACGAAGTCCGAAAATCACGAAACTTGTCGAGGCATCGTGTTATCGCATGTGGAGACTGTGGTAAAAAATTGAGAAGGTTTCGAGCAAGTTGTGACGTCGGATGCCAAAAACCCAGACATCTCCACATGTGCCGTTGGGATTGTCGGCCTTCGTGCCGTTTTGATTTTCGGCCTTCGTGCCGTTGGGATTGTTGGCCTTCATGCCGTTGTGATTGTTGGCCTTCGTGTCGTTGTTTCTTGCAGGTTGGAAACCTCCCCGTGCAGGGGAGGTGCTGCCGAAATTTTTAATTTTGAGTCTAACACATGCAATCTCTTCTCTTTTGTGCAGCCTCCATCGGCGGGTTCAAACAATCCCGCTACCGTGTCACCGGCGGCTGATCGCGTCAACCCTTCGCCGCAGTTCGGTCCTTCACCGCAGTCCAGGGGGCCACACCTGCAGTCTCCGTCGCCGCAGTAGGGATGTTGAACTTTGTGATGTTGAACTTGTAATAATAAACTTGTGATGTTGAACTTTGGTGCATTTGTGATGGATTTTCGATAGATTTATTAAATATGCGTGTACTTGTGATATATAATGCATGTTGGTGATATAGATGTGATGATATATATATATTGTCTGTTACAATGGAATGTAAATTTTTTTTTTTGCAATTCTCGGGGTTTTTGCCGAGTGCCATGTGCAAGGCACTCGGCAAAGATTTTTAAAAAAATATATATATAATTTCTTTACCGAGTGCCTTGCCGCGGCACTCGGCAAAGTATTTTTTTTAAAAAAATTCAGAAATTCTTTGCCGAGTGCCTAAACAGGGACACTCGGCAAAGAAATTATTTAAAAAAAATAAAAAAACTTTGCCGAGTGCCTGGGTAGAGGCACTCGGCAAAGTAATTTTAAAAAAAAAATAAAAAATTTTTTTGCCGAGTGCCTGGGCTGGGGCACTCGGCAAAGTAATTTTTAAAAAAAATAAAATTTTTTTGCCGAGTGCTGAGTCGGGCACTCGGCAAAATAACCGTTAACGGCCGGCGCCGCAATGGCCGAAAATATTTTGCCGAGTGCCGCCCCAAGCACTCGGCAATTTTTTTTTATTTTGCCGAGTGCCTGGATAAAAAGCACTCGGCAAAGACCCTTTGCCGAGAAAAATTTTGCCGAGCGGACTTTGCCGAGTGCTACATTCGGCAAAGCCTTTGCCGTGTGCAAAGAGCCCTTTGTCGAGTGTAAAAACACTCGGCAAAGCCGCGGCCTCCAGTAGTGCGGGGTGGCGTTGCGCTAGCCGATTATCACGGTAGTCATCATGAAGCTTTGCCCCTAATTGAAAAGAAAACTGTATAAGTGTTTCACAAATCACAAGAGCACTAGTACCATGCGTGTACAAGTACTACAGTAATAATAAATTACCAAGCACGTTAAAAAAGATATCTTTCTGCTGGTAGAGAGATATATGTTCTTGAGGTGCCACATCAATTAAAGAGGATGTTATATGCAGTTGTCCAAGATCGATGCTACGACATGTGCTGGCTTAGCATGATCTTTGGGCAAGTAAGGTACCGAAACACAGTTTCCCTCAACTCCTTTCTTTAGCTAAAAACAAGAATCTCACCATGCAGCACCACTTGGAGTAGCAGCCCACGGAATGCGGTGAGTCAAGGACAATGTCTTCCTCGCTTGAGCTGCGATGATCCAGTTGGTGCCTCTGCTAGATGCTCTGGCCAAGTACAAAGCTCTAGAGAGAAAATTCCTCGTCGTCGGAGGCGACATGAGCGCTCTGAGGCTCGGGAGCTGCTCATCGTGGGCGATGACATGGTGCTGAACGAGGAGTGAGATTCTCAACTGTTCTCTTGCCTTCCTGGTGCCTCCGATTCCTATTCCTATTTTCCTCGAGGACTGCTGCTCACGCACCACACCATGGACACCGCTTCTGTTTCGTCTCTTGGCCGTCAGTGACCCGGAGGAATATATGTATATATGTTGCTGAACACCATTGGTGTTGGTCGAGCATGCAAGTGAGCCACTATGAATATATGATGCACCATTTAACAGTTGTTACTATCTTTAAATATAAAGAGTTCTAACAGAAAACCGATACTAGAATTGCATATATATTATCCTCAAATTAAGTTTTTTTTCTTCTTTTTGTAATAGTTTTCATATACATATTTACTTTATCCAAGCAGAAATTCTTTGTTAATTGAAAATAACCAAAATTTAGAATTTTTAATCAGTAAATGTAATTAATTGTATTTTGTAATAAACATATAAGTCAATGTACAATGTGTTATCGTCTGATTCAGGGCAATCTCCAGTCTATCATTAGTTGTGCCAGCCCGTGGATTAAGAAAAGCAATTGCTACCACTATCCCAAAATAATGCAATTCTAGTTCTCTCCTTATTAATTAGTCAAACTATCTAAAATGAACCAAATTTATAAAACAAAGTTTTAATATTTATGACACAAAATAAGTATACTATTAAAATATATCCAATGCATAATTTGATGTTACTTATTTGGTATCATAAATATTGATATTTTTTATATAAAATTGTTCATGCTCAAGATGTTTTGACTCAATACTATGCTATAATTGTGTACACCAATAATGTCACAAGCTGATATGTCATGAAATGGAACCAACTTCTACTTACGATCCTTCCAAATGGTAACAGTGTTTTATATATGAATCTTGCTCAACTTGTATGATACACAGATGACTAAAGGGTGCTGAAATATTTTTGAGCATATTCTTGTGGTACATTAATTCATTGTTTTTGGGTGCAATGGTGAGACAAAGATTAGTGACGATGACAAATTGATTGTGATGATGTGCAGTTCTCTATTTCACCATTTGGTGGACAATCAGCCTAAGCTCTCAGGACCGTTCTGAAAACTTCCTATACATGGCTTCTTCCTCATCTCGTCTGTTCTTGTGCTGTAGAGATAGCTTGAGTTAGAAAGAGGAATAGAGGTTCTGATATATCAAATCCATCCAATAGAAAGTGACATTCGTGAGAGAGAGCTTATTTGTTAAGTAAAACATTGCCTATATATGTTGTAGTAATAATTCCTCTTATGCCACCGAATAATCTTAAATCCTTCACATGCCGTTGTCAGTGAGTATGTGACAGACCCCAGATGTCATAGACGATGTATTGTGGCATATAAGGAATTTAGGAGAGGAATGGAGAGACATTGATTCATCAAATCCATCCAATAAAAGTGAGATTCGTGGGGGATTTGGATCCTCCCCAACTTTGTTCCCTCCCCCCTCTAAAGTAAATTGCCACAACTCTGTATTCATTCATCTTTATAGTGGATTGGTCATCATCCTACGAGGAGTAACTAGTCATCTAGTTCTGGTTGGTGCTGGCAGCCTAGTGCCAACCATTTTTGGGTGATAAGATTAAGATAGTACCTATCAGCTACCAAATGTTAGTAGGTCATGTACTGTACTGTATTGAGTATTCATGGACTCCTATAAATTATTCCTTCCCAGCCAGTTAAAAATATTTCAATTCCCAGTGTCACTATCTTTAATCTAAAAGGGTTCTAACTCCTAAGTGTAAGAAATCGATACTGAAATTGCAGATTTTATTCACATAGTTTTTCCCCTCTTCTAGAATAGTTCTCACTTCAAATAGCTTTCAGATATATCCTTATTTATTTATCCAAGCATTAAACATAGGTAACTGTAGGCATCTAGGTCAGTGTGTCATCGCAGGGCTGATTCAGGGCAGTTTCAATCCTTTACTTGCATCAGCAAAGCAGTGCTATACATGGAGTAATTAAAGCATTTACTGTCTGTTGAATCGTCATGCTTAATGAGACAGTAATAATGTCACATGCTGATATGGCATGAAATTCAACCAACCACTAGCACATATACTTGTACACTATACTATCCTTCGGAAAAGATACAAATGATTTGTATATCAATCTTGCTTAGATTGTACTATGATACACAGGTGGCCAATTAGCGCTGAAATAATTTCCACCACATGCCTGGTAGTACATCCAATCTTTGTATGTGTTGGGACACGAACATGTGAGTAGTGGAGGCTAAACCCCACTATGGAACGCAAGTGCTAACACCTTCGGATTGCATGTATAATGATGTGCAGGAGTCCATGGAGAAGCCTTCGCACCTGGTCGAGGGTTCGGCGGAGACCCAGAACGCGGAGGCGGAGATGATCCAGGCGGAGACAAAGGCACGCCAGGCAGGGTCTTCGCCTCCAGCCTGAAGATGGGTGAAGGCACATGACATGGCTCCGAAGGCCCCCGGAGATGGATCGAGGCAAAGACCAAGCCTCGGAGGATAATGACTGCGATGGCAAAGAGAAGCCTTGCGTGGCGCAGGAACCCAAGGCTGGAGATGGGCCTCCCATGGGCCACTAGAAGAAAGCCAAGATTGCCCCTGGCGTTGCTAAGTTAGCATAGGAATATTCCGGGAATATACTATAACTGGCATAGGGCGAGAATGTAAAAGGGGAAAAGGTAGCAAACAGTACCCTATAAAAGGGGACTTGAACCCTGTGTAAGGTGTGGTTGGTGAATGCATTAATGAAACCCTAATTGTACTTAGGTCCACCTACCATTTTCTCTGCCTTCGCCCAAGGCCTCCGCCTGGGCGAAGATTCCACCGCTTTATTCCTGCTGGAATATCTGTTTTTCAACATTGGCGCCCACCGCGTGTAGGCCGAGCAAAACCCACAATGGCAAGAAAAAGAGCAGCCCCTGCCAGGGCACCTTCAGAGCCTGACACAAGGGGAAGGCCTAGGCATAACGCCCGCAGCACTTATGCTAGCGCCTTAGAAAACCAAGTTGTAGAAGAACCCGCTGTCAAAGATCAGCCTCCGGTAGTAGAAGAGCAGCCAGCTCCAGACCCCACCCCGGAACAAGTGCTCCAACAGCTCCAAGCCCAGTTGTAGAGTACGCAGCAAGAAAGAGATAGGTTGGCGGCAACCTTCGCCGCAAACCAGAGGATAGTTCAGGCATCACTTCAGGCTATAGAGATCAGGCAGCAATTGGTTGTCTTGCAGGCGAAGATTCAAAGCATGCAGTCTAATCAGCCTATTTCCAACGCACCTAACCAGCACCACTCAACAAATCAAAGCCAACTTAACCCTTCACCAAGTATGGCTGCCCAACCAACCTTCGGCACACCTTTAACCTCACCCCCAATCCGCAGAACCATAGACTCAAAATCTCCATTATCCGAAGGTATCCAAAGCACACCTTGGCCCTCACCTTACAAACCCATTATCCTACCCAAATTTAACAGAAGGACAGATCCACGCCAATTCATCATCAGCTTCGAGGCAGCTGTAGCCTCCGCATGTGGGAATGACACCATTCTGGCCAAGTCATTCATCATTGCAGACCGAGCTCAGTGTTGAGGCCGAGCTCATTAGCATGGTATTCGATGTTGAGGCCAAGCTCAGTGTATTCCTGGGAAGACCTCTGCGACAAAATAATAGCCAACTTCAAAGGGTTCACCATTGAATCCCTAACCTCAATGGACCTATTCTAGTGCAAACAAAATCAAGGGGAGGCACTAAGGAATTATTTTTAGAGATTTGTGCATCTAAAGGCGAAGGTACCAAATGTCCCCGAAGATGTCGCAATTGAAGCCGCAATCATAGGCCTCCGCATCAGAGCCTTCGCAGCTCACCTAGCTCAGGAGAAGCCAAGCACCATAGAAGAACTATACAGTGAGTTTGAGAAGAATTGCAGGTCAGATAACGACCTTCGCAGAAGGTTAGAAGAGCAAAATCAGAACAAGCAGTACCAAGGGAGCAGCAGGAATGCTCAAAGGAGCAATAGAAGCCAAGGCCAGTCATAGCCTCAGCAACTGCCAGACCAACAAGTTTTCAATATAGAACAGCAAGGGAACAACCAGCAAGGGCAGTAGACACCGGAGGTGGCTCCAAACAAAGCACCTCAGAAGCAGTATGAAGGCAAGAAATACAATCAAAGGAAGAACTAGAACAAAAACCAGGAACCAAGACAGTGAAGGCAGTATTGCTTCTTTCATGGAGAAAACAAAGGGCACATCACCAGAGATTGGCCAGACGCAAAGGAAACTCAAGAGAGGATAAAGAATAGGGCAAACCCCCAACCTCCGCCACAACAACCCGCAAGAGAAGTCAACCATACCTTTGCTGCACCCCTATAGCAGCCATACTGCCCAATCGACCTAAGCCTTAACTCCAATACACCCATCCACCTTAGTAGCCACATACTACCCTAACTTCTTACCTGCATGGCAACCAAGCACCTAGCGGCAAGGGCAGGCCAGTAACTAGCGTGCAGAAGTGAACCTCACCTATGTAAACCCAAGACCTCCGCACATAACTTTCATAGAGATGAACCAGCCAGCTCAAGTTCACAATAGACAACTTGAAGCATTACCTTTGCCACCACCGCAACTAGTCGCGCCCAAAAATGAGCCCAACCTAGAAAACCAGCTCAACCCACATACACCGCTGCCCACTATTGGCATGATACTGCCAATAGCCGGAGGCTCTTCAATGGAGTTCCAAACAAAGAAGCAGAAGAAAGATCATCTCAGGCTTGTCAACAACATAGCAGTTCAAGGTCCAGTACACTACATAGATTGGTCAAAGACACCCATTATGTTCTCAGAGCAAGACCTCCAATTGGAAAGCAATCCCCATGCTGATGCAATGGTGATCAAAGCCAACATAGCAGGCTGGGAAATTAACAGGGTTCTCATAGACTCCAGAAGCTCCGCATACATCATCTTTGTCAATGCCTTCAACCAGATGAAATTAAGCAAAAGCCAGTTGCAGCCTTCGGAATCGCCGCTAATTGGTTTCGGAGGAAAGAAGATCGATGCCTTGGGAAAAATATCCCTGCTAGTTTCCTTTGGAGGCTAGAAAAATGCAAAAATAGAATACATGACCTTTGACATAGTAGATCTCTACTACCCATACAATGCCATCTTGCAAAAAAATTCAACACAACCATCCATATGGGCTACTTGTGTATGAAAATACTAGCTTTTCACGACACCATCATAGTCTACGGCAGTTAGAAAGAGGCAAGAAACATAGAGAGAGCCATATACAAACCACAGCGTAACATCAACTCTGTCGAATCAGCCAAGAACAATGCCCCAGAACCTCTGGACATGCCGAAGGGGAAGATAGACCTCAAAGATCAAGAAGAAACAAAATCAGTACCGTTGGAGAATGCAGTACCAGATAGAAAAGTCACTATCAGAGGCAACCTTTCGAATAAAGAAGCAGCAGAGCTCATAGAAACTTTAGCCAAAAACAGAGACATCTTCGCCTGGTCAGCCTCCAACTTGAAAGGAGTCAGCAAAGATATCATACAACACTCTCTTGACATCAACCCCAAAATGAAGCCAAGAAAGCAGCAACAAAGGAAAATGTCGGAAGACAGAGTCTTAGCGGCGAAGGCTGAAGTGCAGAGACTGCTAGATGCAAACGTCATCAGAGAAGTCAAGTACTCAGAGTGGCTGGCAAACATAGTGCTGGTGCCAAAGAAAAATGGGAAGATGAGGATGTGCATAGATTTCACAGACCTAAACAAAGTCTGCAAGAAAGAGCCATTTCCGCTACCAAGAATATATACCTCTGTGGATACGGCTGCAGGCTGCAAGCGATTTTCACTCCTGGACTGTTTCTCGGGATATCACCAGATTTGACTCAACAAGGAGGATGAGGAGAAAACAAGCTTCACTACTCCCTTTAGAACATATTGTTACATCAGACTGCCCGAAGGGCTCAAGAACGTGGGTTCAACCTTCGTCAGAATGACAAAATCAGTTCTCGGCCACCAGCTGCAGAAAAACATCATAGCCTACGTCAATGATATTGTGGTGATGAGCAAGAATGAAGAGGATCACATTGCAGGCCCCAAATAAACCTTCGCCAATCTTAGGGCAGCTGGACTCAAGTTAAACCTAGAAAAGTGTGTCTTCGGCGTAAGCTGAGGCAAAATGTTCGGGTACATTATAGGGCCCGAAGGCATAAGAGCAAATCCAGAAAAGACAAAGGCCATAGTCTCAATGGTAGAGCCATCAACCAAGAAAGAAGTTCAGAAGCTCACAGGAAGGATAGCAGCGCTAAACAGATTCATCTCAAAGTCAGCAGAGCGTAGTCTCCCGTTCTTCAAAGCTCTAAGAGGCGGAGATAAAGTGGAATAGGGTCCAGAGCAGTCGAAGGCCTTCCACCAGCTCAAAAGTTACATGGCCTCCGAGCTCCTAGTCATAGTGCCAGATTCGGAGGCTCCACTACTGTTATACGTCGCAGCCTTCGACCACGCAGTTAGTGGAGTACTCATCAAGAAAATGAGGAAGAATCGAAGGTTATCCAATAACATGTCTACTATATCTCAGAAGCACTTTCAGGAGCAAAGCTAAATTATACAGAAATTGAAAAGATAGCCTACGCGGTGTTGATTTCATCCAGAAAGTTGAAGCACTACTTCCAAGCGCATGAGATAACAGTGCCATCATCACAGCCTCTCGGAGACATATTCAGTAATAAAGAAGCCTCTGGAAGAATAGGGAAATGGGTGACAGAGCTGTCCCAATTTGATATCAAATACATGCTAAGAACAACAATAAAATCACAAGCTCTAGCGGATTTCATGGCCGATTGGACACCTTCGGTGCGTCAAAGTTCACCAACCCAAGCTCAAGTCTGGACACTCTACACAGATGGGGCCTGGGGTCACCTGGGAGCAAGAGCCTCCACCGTGCTGATAGCACCATCAGGCCTTCGAACCAAGTATGTAGCCAGACTAGAGTTCAAAGCAACAAACAACATTGTAGAGTACGAAAGCCTCATACTGGGACTCAACAAGGCGAAGGCACTTGGTGCAAAAACAATAATAGCAAAAACAGACTCTCAGGTTGTGGCCGGGCAAGTCAAAAAATAGTACATGGCACGAGAGCCAGAATTGGTAAAGTACCAATAGTAAGGGCACTAGAGCAAAGGTTCTAGGGGTTCACCTTGAAATACATACCAAGAGTAGAAAATTTAGAGGCCGACGAGCTGGCGAAGACAGCAGCAAACAATCTACCTACACCAAACGGAACATTCTACCAAGTACTCCAAGCACCAGCAACACAAGTAACTGCAAAAGCATTCAAGCAAGTCTTACTCACAAAGTCCGAAGACTGGAGACAGTCGATTATTGATCAGATAAACAACATACAACATTCAGAAGACGAAGTAAGCATAGCAAGAATGGCCACCAAAGCAAAAAGTTATACATTAGTAAATGGGATCCTATACAAAAAAGGCGTAGTCCAACCGCTGCTCGAATGCATAACCCGGGGTGAAGGCAAAGAGCTCCTCAAAGAAATTCGCTTGGGAATATGCGGCTCACACATTGGTCCAAGTGCATTATCCGTGAAGGCCATTAGAGAGGGATTCTATTGGCCCACGCACATCAAAGATGCAGAAGAAATTGTCAAGACATGTGAAGCATGCCAAAGTACCTCCCCACATTAGTCAAAGCCTTCAGCTACAGCACAACTCATCCCACCAACTTGGTCCTTGCAAAGATGGGGCATGGACCTTGTTGAACCATTACCACCTTCACAAGGGGGACAAGTTCACAGTAGTAGCAATCGAGTACTTCACAAGGTGGATTGAAGCAAAGCCACTAGCAACAATCACTTCAGAATCAATGAAAAAGTTCTTCTGGCAGAACATAATCTGCAGATTCGGAGTACCAAGAACCCTAATAGTTGACAATGGGAAGCAGTTTGACTTAGACAAATTCAAAGAATTCTACAAAAGCATAGGCACAAAAATAGCCTTCGCATCAGTCTATCATCTAGAGTCAAATGGAGCAGTAGAAAGAGCTAACAGAGTAATATTCTTAGCAATCTCGAAAACCTTATTCAACCTCCGTAAAGGCAAGTTGGTAGAGGAACTACCAAAGGTGGGGTGTGGTCCCATAACACCATAGCATCCAGGACGATGGACTTCACACCGTTCAAGCTCCTGTACGACGAAGAAGCAATGTTACCCAAGGAGATCAAGCATCAGAGCCTCCAGGTAATGAAATAGGTCTTGGCAGCAGATGAAGAATACTCCAAAGAAACAATCAAAGGCACAAGACTAGAAGTAGTAGAAAACATAACCAAATACCAAGAGCAAACCAGGAGGTGGAGAGACAACTAGGTGGTTAGAAAGCTCATATAGGACGGAAACCTAGTCCTAAGAAGGAAGCCCAATGCGGCTAATATAGGAAAGCTCCAACCAAAATGGGAAGGCTCATACACGGCGAAGACCGCCGGAAGACCAGTGTAATTTTTCCTGACAGACAGTGAAGGTAAAACAACCACTCATACCTAGAACATCAACAATTTGTGTAGGTTCTACATATAATTGTAAAGGGGTGGCCTCCGTGGAACTATAAGCGAAGGTCACCCCACCTCTCTTAGTTTTCACATTCTCTTTACATTTCATGCAAAAGGGCGTGTATGCTTTTCCTCACAAAGGGGGCTCCTAGCAGAGGTGAGGTTTTTGATGAGGCAGGACCCATGTAAAACCCTCTAAAATATAAAGAGGAATCCCCCCAAGAGTAGTATGAAAAGCGAAGGTCAAAAGTCGCTAGCAACGGAGCCACAACATTCGACAACGACTGTCGATGCGGGACCCACAGGATACCCCACAAGGAAGGGAGGAGATCTAGTTCGACTAGGATTCCTCCTATGTAATCTTAGTAGTAGTATTATTCTGTAATCCTACTAGGAACCATCATTGTAAACCGACTAAGACTCTGGCCTCCTGACTATATAAAGGGGGACAGAGCTCCTTAGATTAGGATTAGAGTTCAGAAGAACAACAATTGTACGACACTTTACGATCAATCCAACACAAGGCTAACACCGACTAGACGTAGGGTTGTTACTCGATCACTGATCGAGGGCTCAAACCAGGATAAATCGACTGTCTCTTGCATTAACCATCGAGTTCCGCATACGCTGAAGCCCGAACAATACTGCCCCGGGTACTCCCGTGGCAGGCTATCAGTGGTCAAACATCGACAGCTGGTGCGCTAGGTAGGGGCTTTCAGCAAATTTGCATCTGAGAGCTCGACGGACCTCAACAACATGATTTTTTCGAAGGGATCAACCTTCATCTTCGGTTCGTGGATCTGTGAGGCAGGCGACGATGGCAAGCTCCAAGGCCGCCTCCTCGAAGATTCGGGTCATCATCAAGACTTTTTCATTTCGGCGACAACAACAAATCAGCTTGCCGGAAGATTCGCACAGCTCGCGATATCTAATACGACTCAGATTTCGCGGCTTCATGCATTCGATTCAAACTCAGGCTCCGCTTCTGAGATAGAGTCTTATCCGAGTTCTTTCAAGAAACTGAGTTCTTTTCTGACAGGGCTTCGGAACATGACATCAACCTATCAAGGATACAACTTGGAGTACACTCAGAGTTCTTTGAAGAAGTCAGGGCCTTTTCCGTTCGGCCTCCGCAACATGGCAACATCTTATCAGGCACAGCTCGAAAGATCTTTCGATCCGGTGTTCAGAATGCCACTAAAAGGAGCCCAGGAGGGCCTCATACTAACCGTAACATCCCAAGACTGCATCGTCCACTGGCCTGGTTCTATTCCTGAGGATAATAGTACCTGACTAGTCGACACGACAACGACAACAATTCTACCCTACCAAGAAGGAGACTCAATCTATGATCTTGAAGCATCTACCAAAGTTATCAGCAATTTCGACAGTATAGAAACCAACATTAATAACAAAGCAATTCATGCACGAGAAGTGTTCATGGTTTGCCATCCTTGATCACCATTGGTTCCCCCAGAGGCACCCGACATTAGGTCATCAGATGAATCTGAGTCCAACATATCACCCTTCGCTCAGGGGCACGATGGTGAGACCGAGAGTCAGAAACAAGCCAGAGAAAGAAAAAACAAATTGAAACAAGGATGCCAACGCCGTGCTAGGCAGCGTAAGGAAGCATGGGTCAGATATGAATCAGATCTAGCTGAGTACGAAAGAAGAAAATCAGAACAAGAAGTCAAAGTACGACGCGCGGTGAATACGCCCTACAATAGGATCCGGGAGGCACTAGAAGAACTCAGGGCAACCTCGCATCCCAGTGAAAAATAGGGGCAGCTCCGGGACTATCTCCGGTCAATAGCCCTAAGAACACACGACGAAAGGACCCACTCAAGACTACCCGTCAGGTCAACATCTCCTAAGAAGGAAGATCAAAATCGAAGGAAGTCCGCTTTCGAGAGACTTGGACCAAGTGGAAGTCACAATAGAGAAAGTAGAAGGCACCATAGTCAAAACTACCGAGTCGAACAACCAAGAAAGACCAGAAGCAAAGCACTTGCTTAGACAGCCTCGCAGAACTACTCTCATCAAAACAACAGTTGGCCAGAAGGAGGTGCCGAATCAGAATACAAAGAAGCCAGAACGCACGATAGATTCCCCTTTTTTGCAAACAGACTTGCTTCAATACGACTACCTCACAAGTTGAAGCCGTCCAACCACTCTAAGTATGATGGCAAGACCGAACCAAGGTAGTGGCTCAGGATTTACTTGCAATCAATTGAACTAGCCGGAGGAGACGACGATATCAAAACCTTGTTCTTTCCCATGGTCCTAGAAACCATGCCCCTCCAATGGTTCGACAAGTTGAATCCAGGGTCAATCAGAAATTGGGAGGACTTGCAAAGAGCTTTCTGTAAAAATATCACAGGAATCATTACGCACCCCATCACCCACGCAGAATTAAAAGGACTCAAGCAGAATGGGGGCGAAAGTCTCAGAAATTACTATCGAAGATTTGGCGAACTACGTGCTCAAGTACATGAAATCACCGAACGAGAAGTAATCGAAGCTTTCTCTCACGGAATCATGGCTAGGTGGCAATTTCAGGATTTTTGCAAAGAAAACCCGAGAAACAATGAAGAATTCAGACGCACAGTGGAAAGGATGATTACTTTAGAGGAGAAGACATGAGAAAGGTTCCCGAATAGAAACAACCAAGACAACTCGGACAAGCTAAATCATCGAAACAACAGACATCAGGAAAGAAAACATGGACCAGACAACACCGTAGCAATAGTTGACAAATCAAGGAAGTTTTCCAAACCCAAGAGGTATGACGACGTTGAAAACATGCAGTGCATCTAGCACCCTAAGTCAAATCATACAATTGGAGAGTGCTACACCTTCAAAGATCGTTACACGAGAAAAGATAGTAAGAGGAACACCGAAGAAGACAACCAGAAAAAGATGAAGACAACCACGAAGACAAGGGATTCCAAAAATCCAGGGAGACAGTAGCAGTGATCTTTGCCGGGGCCCCAGACTCTAGAAGCAAACACCAAGAGATGCTAGCTCTACAAACCATCATGGCAGCAGAACCGGCTACTCCAAGATATCTCAATTGGTCACAGTACCCAATCTAGTTTTCAAGAGAAGATCAATGGACTAGCATAGGAAACGCAGGCCATTACCCACTAGTTTTGGATCCAACTATCGCTGGTATGACTGTCACAAAAGTACTAATCGATGGGGGAGCCGGACTCAACATCATATTTTCAGAAACGCTAAGGAAGATGGGATTACAACTCGCCGAGATGATTACACCAACGAGCACCCCTTTTTATGGGATAGTACCCGGCAAGGCAGCCATGCCACTTGGACAAATCACTCTACCGGTTACTTTTGGAACTCCCTCAAACTACCGGACAGAGTTCATCAAATTTGAAGTTGTAGATTTTGATTCATCATATCACGTAATCCTCGGGCGCCCAGCGCTAGCAAAATTCATGGTGATTCCACATTACCCGTACCTATTGCTCAAGATGCCAGGACCTAACGGCATACTTTCACTTCGAAGTGATTTGAAGCGCGCTTTTGACTGCGACGTTCAGGCAATTCAATTTGCAGCAAAAGCACAAGCCACCAGTGGAAGAAAAGAGATAGCTACTATTGCCGCAGAAATAAGCCCAGAAGAACTAGAGATACCAGCTAAAAAGCCCAGCATCCTCGCACCACCAAAAGAAGCCGACGTCAAGCAAATCGACTTGGGCACTGGTGATCCTTCAAAAACGGCAACCATCAGCGCCCACCTCTCAGCAAAATAGGAACTCACGCTCACCAACTTTCTTCGAGACAACAAAGATATCTTCGCTTGGAAGCCGACCGACATGCCAGGTGTCCCAAGAGAGTTGGCTGAGCACAGAATCGATATCAATGAAGGCTCCAAGCCTGTGAAGCAACGGTTACGACAGTTTTCACCCAACAAGAAGGCAGCAATTAAAAAAGAAATCACAAAGCTGATGGTAGCCGGATTCATCAGAGAAATACTTCATCCAGATTGGCTAGTAAACCCAGTTCTAGTTCAAAAGAAGAATACGGACGAGTGGCACATGTGCGTCGACTACACAGATCTCAACAAACATTGCCCAAAAGATCCATTCGGTCTACCACGCATTGATCAGATAGTTGATTCAACAGCAGGATCTGCCCTACTATCTTTTCTTGATTGCTATTTTGGATATCACCAGATTGCATTAAAAGAATAAGATCAGAGCAAGACATCTTTCATCACTCTGTTCGGTGCTTACTGCTACAAGACCATGTCGTTTGGACTCAAGAATGCCGGAGCCACTTACCAAAGAGCTATCCAAACATGCCTCGATGAGCAGATCGGCAAAAACGTAGAAGCATATGTGGATGACGTAGTGGTGAAAACAAAGAACCCAGATATACTCATTGAAGACTTAAAGCAAACCTTTGAAAATCTAAAAAAGTGGAGGTGGAAATTGAACCCAAACAAGTGTGTATTCGGAGTTCCTTTAGGACAACTACTCGGATTCTTAGTCAGTCATCGTGGAATCAAAGCCAACGCCAAGCAAATTCGAGCAATAACGGAGATGTGCCCTCCTCGAAGTGTCAAAGATGTGTAGAAACTAACAGGCTGCATGGCGGCCCTCAATCATTTCATATGAAGACTCAGCGAAAAAGGGTTACCTTTCTTTAAACTACTAAAGAAGACGGATAAGTTCGAGTGGATAGAAGAAGCCAACGAAGCTTTCAAAAGACTTAAAGAATACCTCACCTCTTCACCCATTCTCACACCTCCGAAGAAATACGAAGATATGATGATGTACATTACGACAACTTCTACTGTGATCAGCACGGCAATAGTCATAGAAAGAGAAGAGGGGCGTGTATATAAAGTACAATGCCCAGTATACTACATCAGCGAAGTACTGTCAGAATCAAAAGTCTGGTACCCACATGTGCAAAAACTACTCTACACCCTCCTGATCACTTCACGCAAGCTTCACCACTATTTTGAAAGCCACAAGATTACCGTGGTGACAGATTTCCCACTCGGAGACATCCTACACAACAGAGACGCAATAGGGCGCATATCTAAGTGGGTAGTTGAACTTGGTGCTCTCAATATCGACTTCACCCCACGGAAGGCAATTAAATCTCAAGCCTTGGCCGATTTTATTGCTGAGTGGACAGAAATTCAACAACCTATGTCAAATACCATCCTTGACCATTGTAAGATGTACTTTGATGGATCTCTCAAGCTAGGCGGAGCCGGTGCAGGCATTCTCTTAATTTCTCTAGATGGGAAACAACTCAAGTATGTTCTTCAGATATTATGGCAAGCTACAAACAATGAAGCAGAGTATAAAGCCCTCATCCATGGGCTTCGAGTGGCAATTACCCTCGGAATCAAACGATTACTCGTCTACGGCGATTCTGCAGTAGTCATCAACCAGGTCAACAAAGATTGGGACTACACCAAAGAAAACATGGACGCTTTGTGCTGAAATACGAAAACTAGAAAAACATTTCCAAGGATTAGAAATTCTACATGTCCTGTGTGATTCCAATATTGCAGCAGACGTTCTCGCCAAGCTCGGATCGGACAGGGCGAAGGTCCCACTAGGTGTGTTCATAGAGGAGTTATTAGCTCCCTCTATCAAACAACCTGGTGAGATAACCCCTGAACCACCAACCAAAGAAGCATAGATTTTGGTAATTACCACCTCATGGACCTAGACTTTTATTGATTATATCAAAGAGAATAAGCTGCCAGCAGATAAAGTGGAGGCTACCCGAGTTGTTCGCAGAAGCAAGAACTACGTCCTAGTAGGGGACAATCTATATAGAAGAGCCGCATCATCAGGAGTACTACTAAAATGTGTCTCATATGAACAAGGAAAAGGGATCTTAGACGAAATGCACTCAGGTTGCTGTGGAAATCATGCCGCTTCAAGAACACTAGTCGACAAAGCTTTCCGCACCGGTTTCTACTGGCCAACCGCTTTAAAAGACGCATAAGAACTCGTCAAAAAATGCAAAGGTTGTCAAATGTTTGCAAGACAAGCTCATGTACCAGCCCACAATCTCATCTGCATCCCACCTGCTTGGCCTTTCTCCTGCTGGGGGCTGGATCAAGTAGGACCTCTCAAAAAAGCAAAGGGCGGTTTCGAGTACATCTTTGTAGCAATTGACAAGTTCACCAAGTGGATTGAATACAAACCACTCACAAAATACAGTGTAGCCAAAGCAGTCGAGTTCATCTAAGACATCATGCACCGCTTCGGCATGCCCAATCAAATCATCACAGATTTAGGTTCTCCCTTCATAGCTACAGAATTCTAAAGTTGGGCATAAGATTGCGGCTTCAGCATAGATTATGCATCAATCGCACATCCAGAGGCCAACGGACAGGTAGAAAGGGCTAATGGACTCATACTAGCCGGATTAAAACCAAGACTATATGAAGAACTAGTGGACTATGGATCCAAATGGATTGAAGAATTACCCAAAGTAGTATGGGGGCTACGAACTCAAATAAGCAGAGCCACCACGTACTCACCTTTCTTTCTGGTTTACGGATCAGAAGCTGTACTACCTGCCGACTTGATCTGGACGTCACCAAGGATAGAGCAGTATGACAAAGGAGAAGCAAAACACTCCTGAAGATTAGAACTCGACAGTACAAAAGAAGTCAGAGTAAACGCTACCCTTCAATTAGCAAGATATCTCCAATGTTTAAGACGCCACTACAACAAGAGTACCCTGCCTCGATCACTTCAAATCGGAGACTTAGTACTAAGAAGAATACAAAAAACCGACGGACGCCACAAACTACTCAGTCCATGGGAAGGACCTTTTATTGTCACAAAAGTCACCGGATCGGGCACGTACAAGCTGATGACTGAAGATGGAAAAGAAGTCAACAATACATGGCACATCAGCCAACTAAGAAGATTCTACGCATGAAAACAACTCAAGGAAGAATATATATACAAGCCACAAGAGATCAACGTCTATGACCAATAAAGATGATGTTCCCTGACAACACATGTATCATATGATTTTCATTCAAGATCAATAAAGATGGTGTTCATCGACAACATATCTTATTATGGCTTCCTCCAAGTTGTTTCAACCAAAAAGCAACATGGCTAATAGTATGCCTGAGCATTCCGGCCAAGAGCCTTGAGCCCGCCGATGAGGGTAGCTAACAAGCTAACACCCAAACCAAAAAGCAACATGGCTAATAGTATGCCTAAGCATTCCGACCGAGAGCCTTGAGCCCACCGATGAGGGTAGCTAACAAGCTAACACCTGAACCAAAAAGCAACATGGCTAATAGTATGCTTGAGCATCCCGGCTGAGAGCCTTGAGCCCACCGATGAGGGTAGCTAACAAGCTAACACCCGAACCAAAAAGCAACATGGCTAATAGTATGCCTGAGCATTTCAGCCGAGGGCCTTGAGCCCACCGATGAGGGTAGCTAACAAGCTAACACTCGAACCAAAAAGAAACATGGCTAATAATATGCCTAAGCATACCGACCGAGAGCAAAAGAGCTAAAAAGACGCTTGAGCCCGCTGATGAGGGTAGCTAATAAGCTAACATCCGAACCTAAAAGCAAAATGGCTAATAATATGCCTGAGCATACCGGCCGAGAGCAAAAGAGCTGAAAAGATGCTTGAGCCCGCCGATGAGGGTAGCTAATAAGCTAACACCTGCAAGTCCTAAGCAAGACAAGCACTCAACAGATCAAGAAAGGTTGTCAACACAAAGATCTACATATACCGAGTTGTTTACATGGCGCAGATGAAGGCTAGACAAGCACTCGATAGATCAAGAAAGGTTGTCAACACAAAGTTCTACATATAACGAGTTGTTTACATGGCACAGAAGAAGGCCAGACAAGTACTCGACAAATCAAGAAAGTTTGTCAAGATAACACGCCGAGTTGTTTACATGGCAAAGACAAAAGCAAAACAAGCACCCGGCAAGTCAAACGACTACCAGGAAAAAACTCTGATCACTTGGACAACTCATCCAAAGAATAAACAAGGCATCCAGGCAAAGAAGACATCAACAAAAAATCTTCATTCAAAAAGAAGTATAATGTCATATTACAAGGCGGGAGCATAAAGGTCAATTACATCAAGCGTCATCATCAGGAGAAGAGATATCAATATTAAGATTATCTACAATTCTACTGGCTAAGTCTTTGACCTCAGGCTCCATCCTCTCAACGACATCGATGTATTCTTGACTATCGGCTTCCTCTACTATCTTGGACAAAGGCACCTCTAGAGCAAGAACCCGGACCTGGGCCAGGACATTCTTGGTACATAGTTGGGCGCACCTCTTCATGAACTCTTGGAAACGAGTTGGAATTTGAGGAATTAACTGAGCCCAAGATTGGCCATCATCCGCTGGAGTCCGGAGAACATCGGCTACTGAATGAAAGGATTTCCACAAAGCTTTCCAATTTTCAGTAGCCGTCGCGAACTTGCCAGACAAGTCTTCAATAGTTTTTTGGGCCTGCACAAGATCTCTGTCAGCTCCACGCCTAATCAACTTAGCAAGCGTGAGTTCTTCTTCAACATGAATAATTACCTCCTCAGCCTTGTTGTGACTAGTGTGAACAAATGTTTTCATTTCCTCAACACCCTCCGAGAGCTCCTGCTTTTCAACTCGGAGAGCTAGACCAAGCAATAAAAAGCAAGTCAGCAGAAAGGAAAATCCGAAGTACACAAAGAAACAAAAAGAACCCGCAATACCATTGCACTCTTTCTTCATTGCCTCCAAGTTCTTCATGGCCCCCGAGTTCTTCAAAGCTTCTTGGATAGCAGCATCCCTCTGCTTCTCGGCCTCAAAAACCCGGGCACAAAGAGCTTGTTCCTCCTTTTGATGCGTTTGACGCTCAGCCTCCATCTTGACCCGGCAGAGATCAAGCTCTATCTTCAGGGCACTCAACTCAGAAGACAACTTCTTCTCGGTTTCCGACGAGAAAAAGAAGCCGGTATGGTCCCAAGAGAAGGACTAAACAAAAAGAAAGAGAGAAAAAAGGCATAAGAACAGGAGAAAGACGAACATCCAAAGAAAAAACTTTAGAAAACTTACTTGGAGTTTCTCTCCAAAAGAAGTCGCAAGTGTCGCAAAGCTTCCCCAGGCAGTGGTCAACTCGGACAACCGATGAGTGGCATCAAATTGTTGCACCACATCATCAGTAGCAAGAGGAACAGAAGAAGAAGACGGCTGAAGCAACAAAGGCAAGACCAAGGACGTGTCCTGGGAAGCCCCGGTTACCTCTCTAGATGAATCCACCGCCATGGCCACGGTCACCTCCAGAGCAACCAAGTCAGCAGCGGCATCATCAACAGAGAGCCTTGTCTCCCCCACAGCCACCTCAACGATTGTGCGCTCCAAGTCCTAAGACTCAGTACTTGGGGGCACACCAGAGGACTGGCAAGAAGTCAGTGGAGGGTCGAGAGAAGACGAAGGCCTGAAAGTTGATAAGGAAACTCGCCAATGAGAACAAGAAAAAAGGAGAACAGAAGCAAAGAAACAAAACTAGAATTCAACTCACCCAGCTATCTTCTTCTTCGTAAAACCAAAAGAAGACCTTGTAGGGGGGACCATGGCAGCAAAAACATCACCAACACCCTGTGACGGGGGTGGCGTGGTCGATACTGGAGCCCTAGAAGAACTCAAACCCAATGACCGCTTGCTACATAAAGAACAAGGACAAAGTCAGAACAAGAAGAAGTGCTCAACAAAAGAAAAGTAAGGAAATAACTCACCGACGTGTGACAAGGGGCGCATCATCAGCCTCATCTTCCTCAGTCTCCAGCAAGGTAGCAACAGCACCATCTAAAAAGAAAGAGAGAAAAGAACTCGGTCAAAGGCACAAACAAAGAACAGAAAGACAAAACATATTAATATGCTCACCTAGGAGCACGCTACCTATAACTGGAGTACCTGGATGAGTACTCGGCTGGCGAGACTTCTTGGAAGCAGGCAAACCAGATGAAGAACCATCTGCTCACCCCCTCTTCGAGACACTACAAGGACCTCGAGGGACTGGACGAGGAACATACTCTTCATATACATCAATAACTTTGGAAGAAACTCCAGGAAACATTGTGGTGATTTGGAACTTACTGGTTGAAGAAGCCCCAGCAAGATTCCCCCCAGTCTCTGCAATGGCAGGGAAGTCATTAAGGGGCCCAGATCAACAAAGCTACGCCCCAATTCCTACAAAAGGATGAAACAACCAGACAAGAAAGATCAACAAAAGTGGACACAAGAAAGGAAATTCAAAAAGTACTCGAATAAAGAAAAACAACTCACAGCAGGAGGCGGGTTGTTAGCACAATACTCAACAACAGCGTGCGGAATGATGTTCACTCCTTTCAACATCTTCTGAAGGCGCTCGAGCACCTCCTCGTCGGTCAACTCAAGGGCAGGGACCATATGAGAAGGATCCTCCACCCCAGAGTACTCAAAACCAAAGTTTTCTCACTCCTTCAGACGTTGAACTCGATGACGAAGAAAACTAGAGATGATCCCGAGGTCGGTCAAACCTTGTTGTTTCAGAGTACATATCCTCTCAACAAACGGCTTGATCACCTAGAGCTCATCATTCATCAAGGGGTTCTTTTCCCATCGGTCATTAACCGTGGGACCAGAAGAAGAATGAACAGAAAGAGGAGGAATCATGTTGGCAAAATAAAACCACTCAGAACACCAATCCCTCATAGAATCAACTAGGTCATAATCAAAGAATTTAATTTTAAGACCCTGGCGAAACTGAATCCCACACCCACCAAGAACAGAGGTGTCATCACGGCGGGGTTGTGGTTTCAGACAAAAGAAGTAACGAAAGAGGGAAAGAGAAGGAGGAATTCCAAGGAAAGATTCACAAAGATGAAGGACGTCATTAGGAGTAAGATGGTTCAAGGTAACCCCAAAATACTTGAGGAACCGATGAAGAAAGGAAGAAGCGGTAAGGCAGAGTCTAGCACAGACAAAGGAGACAAAGAGGACGATCTCACTAGGACCTGGAGCAGGGACCCGATACTCGCCTGGAGCCCTCCATTCAGCAATGTCCTTACTCTGGATCAGACCATCACCAACAAGCTCGCGAAGCTGGTCTTCAGTCGTTGTCAGAGCTGGCCAAACCTTCTGGGCAGCCCTCATGGCCATGAACTCTTGGTTCTCGATCATGGAAAGTGATGACTCCTCGTCCACAAAGGCTGCCTAGGACTTGCTCATGGTTTTCCTCCTACCCATGTACTAGCGAAAGCAAAAAGGCACTAAGAATCAAGCAGGCTCAGACAGAGGCGCTCAGATGGCGGCGGCAATGGCGACGGTGGAGCTTTGAAGGCTAGGGTTTTAAGGCAAAGGCAGGGTACCGAAGAAAAGGAGGAGAAATGCCTTCAAATAGATTTTACAGTAGTAAAACATAGCCCACCGGGCCCGTTAAAAGCACGGTGTGAGAACACAACAGTCCATTTACTGACACAGCTAAAATGACGGAAGGCACAAATCCATACAACGGTATAGTTCAACTGGCAGATTTTGGACTTATCCATCTAGCAAAATGGCAGAGTTACCATATTGCTGCAAAAAGAACTCATCAACCATGAAGCAACAGAAGGTTACCTCACAAGGAAAATAGCAACCTGGTCCTTATAGAAAGAACTCAGGAATCTCATAAACAACTGGGACATCATCAGAATAAAGAATGACAACTCAGAAGACAAGATTCTTTCCATTACAAATGACTTCAAAAGATACAAGATTACACATCTTACAAGACCCAATGAACTCAGAACTACGATAGGCAAGGTAGCAAAAAGGAACCCGGAAACAACTAGGCTCTAGAACGACTAAGTGTTCCAAATTGCTACTTAGTAGAACAAACCGCATTCAGCGACACTGTTTTCTTCAAAGGACGGACGCAACACATCCAAGGCGGAGATCAGCGGCATGGTGGGACAACATGGACCAAGAGGAGCCTGCAGGCATCTGTCTACCCAAGTCCGATGTGATACCGGATATGGTGTTGATCTACACCGGATAGTCTCAAGACAAGCGTCGAGGATCAACCCAGAACTACCGGATGAAGGAATGAAGCCCACATCATAAGACTTCCTCCAACTACCGCCACGTACCTCCTGGTACATTGCCACTACTGGATTAGTCTACCTCTAATCCGTATCACAAGACTTCCTCCAGCTACGACAAGATGTACAAGAACTACAAAATACGCCCAGGGGCTGCTCTACTTCACAAACTATCATATTCATGACTACAGAGACTTTAGAACAAGCAACAAAAGGCTCGATGAATCAAAACAGCACTCCAGGAGGGTATTATTCTTAGTAGTAGTATTATTCTGTAATCCTACTAGGAACCATCATTGTAAACCGACTAAGACTCTGGCCTCCTGACTATATAAAGGGGGACAAAGCTCCTTAGATCGGGATTAGAGTTCAGAAGAACAACAATTGTATGACACTTTATGATCAATCCAACGCAAGGCTAACACCGACTGGACGTAGGGCTGTTACTCGATCACTGATCGAGGGCTCGAACCAGGATAAATCGATAGTCTGTTGCGTTAACCGTCGAGTTCCACATACGCTAAAGCCCGAACAATACTGCTCCGGGTACTCCCGTGGCAGGCTATCGGTGGTTAAACATCGACAGCGACATCACGACAAAGAGGACCTTCCACTGCCTTAGCTGAAGGCCCCAAAGCGTGGAACGACCTCCATGGCTAAATTAGCATGCAACCTTGACAAAGCCCTATCCACAATCAAGCATCAAGGTTTCATCAAAACGGCCAAAAGGCCACAAAACCCAACAAAGACATGTCCTTATCAGGCACCAGGTGATAATTAGGAATTAATGACTAAAGTACAACATAAATAAAGAGCCAAAGATACGCCAGGTGCAAAGAAATCTGTCAATCTTATTATGACTTCAAATTGTATCTAAGCAATAAACCCTAGCCAACCACCAAAATTTATTAAATCGTACAAGTATGAGACTATAAAATGCAGCACCCTCTCCCCGCATTAGTCTCAGTCAGTGCATCACCATATCACTAACTCCAGAGAGCGCTAGGGGGGAGGTCAAGGCAACCAAAACCTAACACACTATAGAGCAAGGCAAGAAAGCAATGGAGGCGGGAGTATCCTTAGGAAAAAGGTAACCACAAGATACCGTGCGAATACTCATAACTAAAGTAGCTCACGTAACCCGACAAAGGCCACTAAGAGATTGTACGCATCTACCACATGATGTGGTATGGCCTCCAAAAGGTGTTGCACAATAACAGTCTGCCAGCAAGCGGTCAGTATCAGAGGTTGCAGAAGGGTATCGCACGAAGACTCGTAACATCCCCCCACAACCGAAGATACCGACCGGTATAGCTTGGCATCAACCATGTTCGATGAGAGTGCAGCTGCTTCAGTGTGGCCAAAGGCAACAACACTCCCATCTTGGCGCAAGCGAAGACAACGCCCAACAAAGGCTTCCTCAACCTCTGTTGCTTGCTCAAATTGCACTGTAGCCTCTAGAGAAGCATCAAGATTGAAGACTACCACCTCCGATGAGTGCTCAAATTGCGCCAAAGCCTTCGCAACAACTGCAAGATCAAATACAAGCACCTCAGCTTCTCTGCAGCGATGCGCTAGAACCTCCCTGTCGATAGCTAGAGACCAAAAAGCGGGGGCTACACCGAAGCAAGCAAGTAACAGAGCCTCTATACAGGACACAAGGTCGAAGACTAGCGCCTCAGCTTTTTCTACGTGGACGCGCAAGCTTATCCCTAATGGGAGCCAGAGAAGAGAGAAGCGGAGGCAAGAGCAAGAAAATAAGTGCCATCAGCTACAACTATTTGGCTTAAAATGTAATTGAAATAAGATTCTATAACCAAACAAGTGTCCAACCATTCTAAGTCAATCTTATTCAAAGAACACAAACAAATTACAATAGAGCACATTAGAAGCGCAATCATACAAAGATAAACTCAAAAGCCATGGCAAAAGCTCGAAGGCAATGCCAAGGCAAAACACAAAAGGCATCGAGCCTTCAAAAGTAAACATCACAAAGGCATGAAGGACAACCAAACAACTTGGCATAAGCTTCACGCCAATATTGCCACAATTCACCACTAACATAAACACCATTTTGGTACATAGTTAAAGGTGCCACGTCCTGCATAGGCCTAGAGGAGGAAACCCATGCAGGACAAGTTGCAATTTAGACCTATAATATACACAAAAGGGTGAATATTCACAACACATCGCCTTCAATGAAACCTAAAAAACTAACTAAAACCTAGACACTACACCTCCGGATTAGTAGGAGCGAAGGCAGCCTCCCCCGTCTTCATGGCCTCAGCATCAACCGATGGAGCCTTTGGGGTTGACGCCTCCCCAGCCTTGGAACTTGGTGCCCCCGAGGTAGTACGTGTGTCACAGGGTCGAAACCACGGCAAGCATAGTTGTTCGAGTCAGTGTCAGAGTACGGGTCTCTGGTGGCTCGGGTGGACTCAAGAACATAAGAATCATGCAGAGAAGACGCAACGATTTATCTAGGTTCGGGCTAATTCGGCCCCTACGTCCAGCAACTGATGATCCTTACACTCAAGAGCACCCAAAATCAGGGGTTACAACAGAGTGTAAAGACAGATTTGGTAGGGGTTAGCTTGGTGCTAATCCTAAGATTGCCTCACCGCCGGTGGAGCCTTCCCCCTCGTCGGAGAGGAGGAAGACGACAGGATATGGAGGAGGAGCTCTTGGTGCCCCTCAGGGGGTTGCCTTGCCCTCGGTGCAGAGCAGAGGCTGATGGAAAGGAATGGAGTGTCTGGTGATCGATCTAGGATCCTCTCCCCTTCTAGGTCTGAACTTATCCCTTATATAACGAGATAGGTTGGGTACATGGCCGTTTGGGGGAACTAGTCTACGGTCTATGTGCGCTGGAGTCTAGGGAGGTCTTGCAGTGGTGCACCGTGGACCGTGGCGGTGTCTTGGAGCCAAAGAAGCATTGGGCGTCATTCGGCTGCTCTATTCTGACACTCTGCGTGTCAGGCTATGTTGGCTTGGACCGGCCTCCCCTAGGTGGACCTTCTGAAGTCTTCTTGGTGGCGAAGGAGGTTGGCTCTAGGGCCTGACATGCGGGCTCAAAAGCTCCTAAGCCCTCGAAGGCCGAAGGAAAGCTTTGTCTTCTTGTGTCATGCCCCTTGAGCGCTTGTCGATCGGAGGGTCAGGCTGCTCCATCTGAGGAGCCAACGCAGGCCCCGAGGCCATTGTAGGGCCCCCTTGCCAGTGGAAGGGGTGGCTTCTAGGCATGTCCTGTTCGATGACGTCTTGCATAGGCAGTTGATGGCGTCTAGGCCATCATGCCTGATGGAGGAGTTATTGCGTGCACCCCTGTGTTGTCTCGTCTCATCTAGGAGATGGGACACGTGGAGCAGATCTGGTGGAGGAGGAGCCGCTACACTTGGTGCACGTGGATCCAAGCCATCGATGATAGTCGGTGGGCCTCAGGGGGAGCCGAATCCCCCCAAGTCCCGTGAGGAGGCGTGCGTGGAGTGGACAGCACATGTGCCTCGGCTCAACAGGGTCGACTAATAGGGAGGTGGCGGTTCGCCTCTACCTCGGGTCCAGCAACCGCCGCTGCGTCGCACGGTAACACATGGGATCGTGGGAACGTGGTAACCGCGGTTCACGGAGTACAAAAGCAGAGACGGAAAGGCATAGAGAGGGGGAGTTACCTTCTGCTTATGGTAAAATCCTTCCCCTTCTTGCAATAATTACTTCATCCTGCTCCCATGTGCTTGCTCGCCGTTGCCCAGCCTTTGCACACCCATGGTAGAGTGGGGGCCGTCGGAGTTCACCGATGTGGTGATTAGGGGGATGGATGAGGATGGGCTGGCACCGGAGGAGGTATTCGCCATGTGCTGGCATCCCCCTACCATCGAGTAATCGGTGCCAGCGCTTGGTGATCATGAGATCATTTCCTTCACTGACTTCCATCGGCTGGGACTCAACCTCCCTCTACATCACTTCGTGCGTGGCCTCCTATTCTTCTATGGTCTTCGCATCCATGACCTGATGCCAGAGGGGATCCTCCACATCACGACCTTCATCATGCTGTACGAGGCCTTCCAAGGGATTCATCCTCACTTCGTGTTGTGGAGGTGGTTGTATTGGGTCGTGCCATCATTCCCTGGTGGTGCTTTTTTGGTGATGCGAGGTGCTCGGATCTAAGTGCGTCCGCATGCTGCTGGCCGATACCTTGCCCTCCCCGTTCGCCCAACTTCAACGCCGAGATGAGCTAGAGGAGGAGGTGGCTCTACCTGCCCAACATGGTTTCGATGCTCTCCTCCTTGTTAGAGGGAAGGCCGAGCAGTGCCGTCCCAGCCTCATGACGGTTGTTCCCCTGGTGGAGGAGGCCGCTGAAGTCCCCACCCTCATGGGGGCCATTGAGGCCCTGAGAGCGCAGGGGCTAACCGGGCCGATGGTGGTGTGCATGTTCATCTAGCATCGGATCCTCCCACTAAGGGAGAGGGCGCATCTGCTGTGGTAGCACTAGGGGATCACCGACCCAATGATGGAGTTCCCCTATCTGATCTTGGAGGAGCTGCTTCGAGTGTCGATGGTCAAGGCGGTCAGCATGAACTATCCGAGGGCGGGCCTCGGGCCTCCCCCCCTTCAGCTCCTTCTCATGGGGATCTTTTGCATGGTGCCTCAATCACACTCCCCCAGCGGTGATCGAGGCGCTGTAGAAAGAGCGGGAGCACACCCTCAGGGCCGCCGAGGACGCCTAGAGGGAGGTTGAAGAGGAGCAGTTGGTGGCGACGACAACGAAGAACATCTATGATGTGGCACAAGCGGAGGCGGCCCATCTGAGGATGGAACTCGAAGGTATGGGTCGTTCCCTTTCCCTCTTGCTTCCCGCTAGTGGTGGCCTATGGGCCATGCTCCTAGCACCTGGTCTTGATGCCCCACGTCCTTATGGATGCAGAGTCGAGGATAGAGGTCCGCCGCTTGATGAAGTAGCTTCACGGGGCCTAGGAGGAGGTAGGCAGGTTGCGGGCCTGCCTTGAGTCCTAGGCCATGGAGTAGCGAGAGCTCCGTGTCGCAGCTCTGGAGGCTTGCCATGCACTGTTCTTATGGGGGGTGCGCGACAACGCGGCTGAGGTAAATGAGCATCTCCGTGCTGTGCCAGCCCACTTCCGCGAGGCCATGGAGGATGGCATTCGGCAAGGTGCGGCCTCGGTGTTGGCCATGGTGCACTCCTGCTTCTCCAACCTGGTGGACGTCAGCGAACTGGTGGAGGGACTCCCCTGGGGCACCTAGGATTCTAACATGGCGATGCTAATGCCCCGCCTAGAGGGAGCCATCGATGCCATCCTAGCGATCGCCCCACTAGAGGCGGTCCTCCATGGCCCTTCGTTGGACCACGAAGGGTGACAGCCGTAGGCGATGCCTCCCCCATTCCTATGAGAAAAGAGATATCAACCAGCTTGTGTTCTATGGTCAAACTATGGGGTGTTGTCCCTAGAACAATTTAATGTTTTTGTAAATACTAAGTTCTTTTGTTCAACGTTTCTTTACCGCCCCTGTTTTTCTACTTCCTGGGCGCTTTTGACTTTCCTTCGATAAGTATTTGGGGTCTCATTTCCCTCGATATCCTTGGCCGTACCCTGGGTGGCCAGGGTGCATGACCCCTTTTGATGGCGCATAGGCGTTGGCGCTAGGTCGGGGAGCCGAGGAATGCAAACGGACCAAAACAAGGAGGTCAAGTTGGCTTGGCGAGCGGTGCACGTGCGGCACTTCGTGCTTAATGGAAGGAGGGGGGATTAGCAGTGAACAGGAAGCGAACCCAATATTTAGCCTAAGAAAGTGAAATGCAGGAAATAAAGAGGGATAATTATGTAACTTTCTGTTCTTCCCCTGGATGCTTGACAGAGGGTAGAGGCGGGGGCGTCCTGGTTTGGAAAAGACATTGGCCCCTCGAGGGATCAGCTTGGCAAAGGTCTTCCATGTTGCGTAGGGTCGGATCTCCCCTTGGCTGGGTTGGCTCCTCTTAGGGGACTAGGCACCTGGGCGAAGGGTCCTGCCAAGCTGCTGCTGCCGTCGGGTGCACCGAACATGCTCTAGGAGCCGGATGGCCCAGGCACCGATGTCACCTCATCTTCCCCATCTATTGTCGTGAGCCCCTAGGGGCGTCGGTGTGGTTGTTGTCGTCGCCCATGGGGGCCATGCGTAGTGTCGCCGCGCAAGTTTATGCTTTTAGAGCTTGCACTCCAGCGCGATGGCTTCTAGGTCCCCTCCTAGGGGCGGTCTGTATGGTAGTCAGGACTTCAATCTGGCATCATGAGTCTAGGCGCTCCCCTAGCAGGAGCCTTGTCATTGGCGTGATGATGCTCATGGGGCATCACGTCACGCCCGGTACCACCGGAGTGACCCCTCGGACTAGCTTTCTGGAGTCACGAGGAAGGCGCATAGCAAGGGGGCATCGACCCCTACCGCACCAGAGAGGATGGGGCTCTGCGGCAACTCATAGATGATGAGGTGCTCTAGCTCCATCTAGAAGGATATCGCCGTGCTCTGGATCCTGAAGGGGAGATCCGGGAGGTAGTACCAAAAGCGGTCCGATGGCGGGAGCACCTCGTCGATGGTGGTCCAGTGGTGAACATTTGCCAGCATGTAGAACATCTAGAGGTGGTCCAACACGATGGGATCCGGGCCCAAGTTGTGCTGGATCTGCTAGGCCAAGACCTCGAGATCTACTCTCGAGGGCCCTAGCAGAGGGGACGACGTCAGGGGCTCGTTGCCCGCCGTCGTGGCCCCGTGGAGTAGATGGAGCTCGCCGTAGCAGTCGGCGACGTAGGCTAGGCTCCCAAAGTTGAGGACGTAGCCTAGAGCAAAGGCGCCGGCCATGATGGAGAACTCGCTAGGGAAGCGAACACTGCCATCTAGGGCGGCGCCGCTTGCTCCGGCGATGAGGCAGGTGGCTGCAACCACCGTAGAGCCAGAATTGCACTTGACGCTACCCCCTACCTGGCACGCCAGCTGTCATAGGGTCAAAATTGTGGCAAGCATAGTTGTTTGAGTTGGTGTCAGAGTATGGGTCTCCGGTGGCTCGAGTGGACTCAAGAACACAAGAATCACGCAGAAAAGATGCAATGGTTTATCCGGCGGTGTCTTGGAGCCGAAGAAGCCTTGGGCGTCGTCTGACTGCTCTGTTTTGACACTCTGCATGTCAGGCTGTGTCGGCTTGGACCAGCCTCCCCCAGGTGGACCTTCTAGAGTCTTCTTGGTGGCGAAGGAGGTTGGCTCTAGGGGCTGACGTGCGGACCCAAAAGCCCCCGAGCCCCTAGAGGCCAAGGAAAGCTTTGTCTTCTTGTGCACGCCCTGAACATGACCCTATCGGGGGAGCAGTTGGTAGGTCCATGCCTTGGGAGCGATGCCAGGGAGCCCCCGAGCATCTGTAGCTCGGGGCTTATCTTCTTGCACCCAGGCCTTGGCTAGCATCATTAGCCGGGCAGGAGCCAAGGGTCAGGCTAGGATGTGCCCTAGATCAGGAGCCTGGGGCTTGGGCGAGCCCACGGGCCCAAGGTGGAGGTCGTGGCCAAGTCAGGCTTGGCTAGGTTTGATCGCTAGAGGGTGCGCGCGAGCATGCCCGATGGGCATAGCCCCCGAGCCCCCGGGTGATCCTAAAAGGGTCAGTTGGGAACTATCAGACCCGAGGCTTAACATACCCATATGTTAGGATCTCATCAACATGTAGCCTCTGGTTTTTGTAATTCCTACAGTTAGCATAGAATCCATAAGTACACAAAAACAAACAATGCAGAAACATACCAAAAAAATCAATAGCCAAAAAGTAGCCAAAAGAAAGAAACTAACTATTGCATGCCATGCCTCCGCCATTGAACGAGCCTCCACCCGGCCAAACTTCACCCAGAATGACTTCATAAAATTATGGATGGATCTTCCAATGCCTCGGGAAGTCACTCCAAGTTCGGTCGGGCCCTCAAGATCACTCTTCTCCTTCAAACCTTCGACATGCGAGTAGCCATCCTACATCAGCATCTTAGAAAAGTTGGTAGCAAAGACCAGCGCTCCAAAGTTAACCGCCCCTCCAACAAAGTCAGGGAGCTTGGCAAAATTGGATTTTAGCCAAGTAAAAATGTTAAGCGCCATGGATCCTCGGGCAAAGAAGAAGTGACACCCCAAACTGACGAAGCGTATTTGTGTATAACTAGGCCATGGCCAGGCCAACTACACTTGTGTCCTCTAAATGCTTGGTCAAGAGGGCAACTTGAGCCCCTAGGGCGGCACTAGATTGCCTCTCAGGCTCCCCTCCTTGCGAAGGAGGTTAGAGGTCTCATTGGCCTTTTCGGCCTGATCAAGAGCTAATTGCCTGACAACCTTCGAGCCCTCTAGGGCCTTGCTCAAAGAGGACACTTCACCCCTCAAGCTCTCAACATCACTCTGATTCGGGCAGAGGTTTTCAACTTCTCCCGCAAGCCGCACTCTCTCAGCCTCGAGCAACTCCACCTCCTTCTTCAGAGCTTCAATGGCGCTGTCACGGTCGATAACTTCCTTCAATGCCCGCTCTTCCAGAGCCTCCACCATATGATGGCCCTGCCAAGGAGACCATCAGTACAATGTAGCCAAAAAGTAAACGTGTCAGAAAATAACACAACCCACCAGGCATTGATGCTCCAAGTTGCATCATAGCAATTGATAGAAGTTCACATTCTTGAAATGGTGACAAGCCCGGCCTATCAAGAAAACCAAAGCATAAGAAACGTAAGTCAAAAACATAAACCAAAGTAGCGGAGGTCGTATTCAACCTCCTATCTCTGTGTAAAGTTTATGGAGGTGCTCTACCTACCCACTTAGTGTATCCGCGGAGCTTCCTAAAAAGAAAGCCCACTAGCTTATGTTAGAAACACCAAAACAAAGCAACAAATAAAACAAAGAGAATGACATAATCAAACCTTCGTCGTCGGAACGAGAAGTCGAAGGTCCAGCTCCTCCAATCAAGAGCGGTGCCTTCGGACCAGCATCCAGCCCAACTCGGGCAAGGTCCAAATCAGCCGGTGGAGGCTTCTCCCTGGCAACAGAGTCTCCATGGCTGTAGTTAAGTCACCTACAAAAAAAGAAAAAATGAGAAATTTTAATATCAAGCATAAAAGTGAAAACACAAAGTAAAACAAAAAAGAACCAAGAAAACACCTACCCAAAAACAAAGTAGTTTTTGTCACATCCATCTCTACGTCCTCCTCCTATCGCGAACCAATCTGAGGCGTTGGATTTAAAGGCTGCGTCGGAGGCGGCTCATGCTCAGGTTCATCTTCAGATTCCTCAACCACAGGAACCTTCGCAATGCGGCGATCCACACTCCCAACCTCTGCATCGCTAGGCAAGGAAGCGTCACCACCACCATCATCCTCACCCTCAGAATTGGACGAGTCGTCGCCTAGCACACCGGGCATAGGCGCCATGACAGAGGGCTCAGCGGCAGAGCTAGCCCCCATCCCTCCAAGAGCGGCTTGAACAAAATCATCCCCTCCAAGGTATGTAGAGGCTATGGAATGATCGCCCTCCATGCTAGCACCCGCAGAAGCAGAGCCCCCATGAACACTCTCTATGACTTCCTTAACGGCGTCTGTAGAAGCACCAGCGGAAGCAGCCCCAATCTTCTGCTTCTTACTGACGGCCTTCATCGTGCCGGTACCTCTCCTTTTCTTTGACTCAACCGCTACGGTATTATTTTTCACAGTAGCCTTCCTACCCTTCTCCTCAATAGACTTCAGCACCTTCATAGGAACCTTGTGTTCCTCGTGGTGTATCCCCAACTCCTCAAACACTCGGTTAAGCCGAGGCATCATGCCTGCAATGGCCCTCCGAGCGAGAAACTTCTTATTAGAAATATCCCCAACAATCCCCCGTGCCTATTGTTCCACAACAGCAACAAAATCTTCAGGAGTCTCATCCTCTGACAGCGCTATCTCAAAATGGGGAAAAGGAACCCCACCAGCTTCACCATAAACAGGGAGATTCACCATCTCCACCTTGAACGAAGGCCTAGACTTACCAAGAGGCCAGAACCTGGCAGCCACCATCTCCTCCACAAGATCATGGCTTCTGGAGTAACGGCAAGCCAAAGCGAAGGCCTTGTCATAGGCCTGTCTGTGAGGGGTAATCTCACTGCTAGGTGCAACCTCCATCAGAGGCTTCATCTCTATCATAATAGAGGCAAGAGGATACCTAGTAACCTTCTTCCCATCCTCATGAGTAGAAGTAACACCGAAGGTCTGCACATAAAACCAATAGCGCATCCAATCCTTATCCCACTTGTTCTTCTGGCAATACGAGATTTCCAGCCTAGAATCCCCTTGCTGTCTTTTCGCCATAAAAGCGCTGCTGCCATACTGAGCTATAAGCTCATCATCACCAACCTTCTTAGGCTAGCGCTGAAGCTCGTAATACTCGCAGAAGGTGTCCAAATCCGGCTTAGCACCGTACGACTCACAAGCCCAGCAAAACTTACTCAAACAAGGGAGCCATTAGGAGTAAGATGATGGATCTGCACATTGAACTCCTCCAGCACTTCATGAAGAAATCGGACGGAGGGAAGGCGAAGGCCGCAGGAGAAGTAATCCTTGAAAACAACAGCATAGTCCTTACCGGGCGTTGGGATGGTCTTGTCCTACGGAAGTTTAGCCCTGCCTACGGGAATACAACCATCCTTCTCAAGTTCAAGAATCATCTTCTTGGTCATGAGCGAAGGCCCAAAATTCCAAGTCTTGCCAGCCATAACCTCCGCTTCTTCAACCCAAACTAGATCACCAAGTGAGGCCTCAACACCGGCCAGATCCTCCTCAAGCTCTTGGGCCTCCGCAATAGCAACCATGCACTCTTCGTAGCGCGCGGACCACTCACTAGCCCTAACACCGAGGAGGCGGGAGTAAGGACCAAAAAATGGTAGCCTGGCGGGGAGGGGGGCTGACAGCAGAAGCCACCTCTAAAGCGCCAAGAAGACCAAAGGAAGAGCGAAGACAAGTCACAACCAACAGAAGGCTAAATGCGAAAGAAGGCTTAGGTAGCAAAATGGATGAAAGCGATTGCTTAGGTAGGCGTGGGGGGTCTTCACCCACCGCCCCCTTATATAGGCTATGGACGGACACTTCAACTTTTGGACCCAACGGTCACGACCGCTCAGCAACACGTCAGTTTCAGAACCACCGCAACACCGTGGATGAATAGTGCGCTTCACCGAGATTAGAGATCTTTATTTATTATATATGGATAGATAGATTAGCGCCACATCATGCAACCCAAGAGAGTTCTGATTGCCCAATGCAAATTCCACTCACTCACTGGCCAGCTCTTGGTCCCTGTCCTATGTTTGCTTGCACTGCTGCTGCTGCCTTCTTCGGCATCGGTTATGAGAGTGATTATGGCACATACCGACCTTGTACGGTGGCCTCTCCCTGACCCTTTTCCTTTCCTCCATGCAGGCCCAGCCCTGTCAAATTATAGACCTGGAGCGAAGCCACAGGCGATGGGCCCCCTTAATATAAATCTAATAATATAATGATAATTTTAATAAGTGTAATGCATAAAAAAATTCTTATGAAACAACAAAAAAGTTATACATCTTATATTACCTTAAAAATTTCTTCTAACATTTGCTACTGCGAAGTCATTGATGATGGCCTCAATATCAATTTCATCTAATAATTTCTTCTCAATGCATAAAGTTGCCAAACCATTTAATCTTTCTTGGGACATTATAGACCTCAAATAATTCTTCAATAATTTCAGCTTTGAAAATGTTCTTTCAGCTGAGGCCACATTCACAGGCATAGTGAATAGGATCCGATAAGCAATAGAAATATTAGGATAACAATCCGCTTCTATGACAAACTCAAAAATCTCCATAGCAGACATTGGCTTATCTGGCAGAGTAGACTGCATAACAGCTAACTCAGAAATCATGTCATTTACATCAACATCCGATGAACCATCTGAAGAGAAAGTTTTTGCAAATTTAATGCAATGGTCTTTTAGATCAGCACCATCCATTGCCTTCAAGGATGTTGAATTCATTAGAAATCCGAATTTTTCATTGAATGACTGTAGTTCTTTAAATCTGCTTTTCAATGAACTAATTGCCATATCAACCATAACCAAAAAATAAAAAGTTTCAAAATCCTTCTCAGCTTGCAAGATAGCTTCATTGCATTCAGTTTCATCAAATTGTTTCTTCCTAACAGAACGACGCTTTACTGAAAATGATGCCTCTACTCCCATTTCAAGTGCTATTTCTGTGGCAGCAACCACACTATCAGCAAACCCAGTATTTCTGTAGTTCTGAAAGTAATTCACCATACCTTCTATATGCTGCAAGGTAGAATCAACACATATGGATGGTGATTGCAACTTCTTACTGACAATATTTACAGAGTATAAAATGTCATGCCAAATAACCATACCAAGTATGAACTCATAGCTGCCAAGCACGTCATATAAATTTTTTGCATCACTTCTATCCTTTGGTTCAGTATCTCCATCCTCACTTAGCCACAACAAAGCTGACCTTAGTTGAGGAGCTTGATATCTAATTGCTCGGACACTTTTGATGCGACTCTCCCAACGAGTATTGCTTAATGATTTCACGGTCAAATCTGGAACATGTTCAAGCAAAACATTCCATCTTTTGGTAGAACCTGAAAATAATACATATATCCGCTGCACAATTCCAAAGAATGAAATAGCTTTACTACATGATTTAGCCATATCACAAAGAGTGAGATTAAGACTGTGGCATGCACATGGCATATACAAAGCCCTTCGATTTATTTCACGCAAACGACTTTGTACCCCCTTATGTTTTCCTTTCATATTAGAGCCATTGTCATAACCTTGACCTCTAATATCATCAACATTAAGGCCAAATAATTTGATGGAGTCAACTAATACATTGAAAAGCCCCTCACCAGATGTGTCATCCACCTTCAAGAAACCAAGAAAGTACTCCCCAATTTTTATTTTCTCATCAGACATATGAACACATCGAACCAACAAGCTCATTTGTTCTTGGTGACTCACATCTGAGGTACAATCAAGAATAACTGAGAAATATTTGGCCTCTTTAACAATCTTTATGATGGAGCTTGTAATTCTAGAAGCCATAAGTGAAATCAACTCATTCTGAATTTTATGACTAAGATAATGATATTGTAGCTCTTTGTTTTGAATGCGTCTAAGGTGGTCTTGCATTACCAAGTCAAATTCAGCAACCATCTCACAACAAGCTAAGAAATTACCATTCACATCATTGTAAAGTTGCTCACTAGATCCTCTAAAAGCTAAACTGCGTTTACCAAGAAACTTTACAATGGCAACAATTCTTAGTAGAACTAGCCTTATGCGTTCTTTCTCCTTTGTGATTTGATGTTGCAACTCCTTGTCAATTGTTTCATGTTTGCTTAATCTAACTCTCAATTCATTCCAAGAGTTCATGTTGGTCATATGATCCACGCTAACTTCATGCTCTTTTAGTCTTTCACTAACATGGCTCCAATCTCTAAAGCCACCATGCCCCAATGAACTCTTGCGGTTACTAGAACCAAACAACTTACAACAAAAGCAAAACACTTTGTCAACACTTTTTGAATAGACCAACCATTTCCTATCACGTACCTCGCCATTGCTCATTTTTCTAGAATAATGAGTGTATGCAAAATGTCTTGATCTGGCATCCATTGGAAACACAATATTTTCTTCTCTAATAGGCCCCTTCTCCACTAACATGTCCCTTGCTTTGTTATCAAGATTGTCCCAATATACTGGATCATACATATCAATAGTAAAAACTGGTTCTTCATCAACACGAGTAGATTCCGTCGTAGGAGAATTAAATATGGGCTCATGGTCACTCACATTATTATCATCCGTGTCGATGCCAACATTATCTTCTATACGGCTTTGATCTTCTTGTTGCGTAGTTTGATCCTCCACAGCAACTATTGCCCATTCATCTGAATTTCTTGCAGTGCTTGTATTGCTCTTAAAAAATTTATGAATAGATCCCTTTTGTGATTCTTTCAAGGCCTCTATCCTTCTCTTCTTTTTTCTTTTCTCACTTCCAGATGAATGTTTTTTGGGCAACATGACTTCACTGTATATTCAGACAAGTAGTAAGTATTAAAAAAATATGCCATACTAAATTCAACATGATTGCTACACCATATGGGATTCCTAAACCCGAAATCTAAAAAAGTATAAAGAATAAAGATTGGGGTGATTAAGGGGGCTTGGTCGCTTAGGGCCGAGGCCTAGTTTCTTACCTCCGTATACGAAAACCAGCAGAACAGACAGAGTGCCGCCGGCCGCTCACACTCGCCCGGAGTCGCGATTCGCGAAGATCGCCAAGACGCACGATCGCTCGCTGCAGCCTCGCACGGGAGTCGCTCACTCGACACTCGCGCTCGCGCAGGAACAGCACTCGGCGCTCGCGCAGGAATCGCCAAGACGCGGTCACGCGGTCACGCGGAAGGCAACGCGGAGGCGGCGGCGTTCTCGTACGCCTGGTTCAGTGGTTCTGCTGGCTGTAGGGATGGGCCAAATACAAATACTACTACTACTTACCTATTTGGGGTTGGGCCCCCTGGCCTTGAGGGCCCAGTGCGGCGGCCCAGCTCGAACTCCCCAGGGCCGGGCCTCCATGGAAGGCTAGCTTTGCATTGGGGCCGCCTGTATATACATCACTTGCAGCTACAGGAGTAGGAGACCACAAGGAGCTAACAACGCTCTTGCTTGATGCTCCCGCGGAGGACACACACTCTTGCTTGATGCGCGAGGGAGAAGATTCCTCACCCGCGGAGGTGAAACGAATGTTCCCAGGCTGGGTCGCCAGTGTGATGTTTGAGACGCTCTTTCTCAATCCTGTATCATCATGCTGCGCATGCTGCGCACGCAGGAGCAACCGATGAGAGTGGTGGCTGTTCCCACCTTCCTGGTGCCTCCTATTTCTATTCCTGTTCCCTTTGAGGGCTGCGTTCTGCTCCTGCACACAATATCATGGACGGCATCACTCATGCTTTTCCATCTCTTGGTCATCAGTGATCACCAGACGTATATATACACAAATTAATGTTGCTGAAGACACCAGCGGTGTTGATGGCACATGCAAGCGAGTAACTTATTGGAATTCATTCAGGCACGCTACAATCTGCAGCATCTTTCACTGTACCATGAATATGAAGATAGTGTCTTATTTTGTCATAAATATAGTACAGTTGCTTTTATCACCCTCGGATTGTTAAGATTCCTTGCAGCGAAGCTTGTCCATTCGGATTCGAGTCTCTCTCTCACTATGGGTGCTTGTATTTTGGCTAATATGAATGTGAAGCGCCATTCAGAAGTTGTCGCTATCGTTAAAACCGAAGGGTTCTAAGAGTGGGAGATTGAAATTGCATATTATCCACAGATTATTTTTCCTATTTAGAATATTTCTTGCTTCTAATAGCTTTCAGATAAATCTTTACTTTATCCAAGCAAGAAATCATTGTTAACTTAAAGTAACCAAAACTTAATCAACAAAATTTAGTTAAATGTAAAAAACTTCAATCTGTCATTACTTGCACCAGTGATACATGGAGTAAAGAAAAGCAATTACTGTCTGTTGAGTCATGCTTAGTAGGCCAGTAATGCCACAAGCTGATATGGCTCAACTAACCTCTACTTATTACCCTTCCAAATGGTAACAATTATTTATATATATGAATCTTGCTTAATTTGTATCATACATAGATGACTAAATAAAGAGTGCTGAAATATTTTGCACCAGATGCTTATAGCACATTCATCTTTTGTGTGCAATGCCAAGACGAATAGATCAGCGATGGTCACTACGTAAAAAACGATTTTTAGCAACGGGTCGAATTTTTTGTAGGGACGGCTGGTGATGGAGCCGCCCCTACAAATGGAACAGCAGGGGCGGCTGGTGATACGAGCCGCCCCTACAAATGGGTTGTAGGGGCGGCTCACTCACCAGCCGCCCCGGCGATTCTATTTGTAGGGGCGGCTGGTGATTGAGCCGCCCCTACAAATGGCCGCGTATTATTACCTGCTATTTGTAGGGGCGGCTCAATCACCAGCCGCCCCTACAAATGACCCACACAAATGGCCGCGTATTATTACCTGCTATTTGTAGGGGCGGCTCAATCATCAGCCGCCCCTACAAATGACCCACATATAAAACAGCTACAGCACCTTCTTTCTCATCGGGTCACTCACTCCAATCCGTGAAACAAAGGTGGGGAGGCCTTGGACACCTCCCAAAAATTGCTCTACTAAGGAGGGAAGGTTTTGGTCTCAAATCCTTTGGTGGAGAGGTTGTAGAAGGTAAGAAAATGCTAATCCACACTTTTTTTAAAGTTTAATGGTTGGTTAGTGAGTAATTAGAGTTTTGTTTTTCTCTCTCTTCTATGGTGCTTGAGCTACTTATGAGGCAAATTAGACCCAAGTTTTAAATGTACTAGGGTAAATTAGGGATGTGAACAAGATCATACCCTTATTTGGTCCATGTTTCTTGATTTTAGTGAACAATTAGTTAGTTTTATGGATGTTTCATGTGCATGTGGATCTAGATCTAGGGTTTGGTTTTTTTTATTAATTTCATTTTTGTAAATTTATGTTTGATGAAATTGGACTAGGGTTTGTATGAAAGATATTGGGTAAAGTATAATTATTGCTAATTGTTGTCTTTGAAATTGTTTATTGTAATTAATAAATATGTATTTTAATTATTTATGGATAAATGGGCCATTAATTAATTTTCCTCTATCATGGTGTGTTTATATGCTTCATGTAATTATATTAGATTTATATTCATATATATCTGAAGTATATACAATTATTCTCAAGTAATTATTAATTTGATTCATTTTTATATATATCTAAATAAGTAGTCCTTTAATGTTTGATTTGTTGTTGTTGTAAAAGATGGAGTACGGGAACTCTTGGATATATGGTTCGTTAAGGTTCAAGGCAGGTTTCTGTGAAGAGGTGGATAAATTTATTGAAGCCGCAAAGAAGCATGCAACGACATTAAAAGAGAATAAGGATACAATTATTTGCCGCTGTAAAGATTACAAGAACCGTATGGCATGGACAGATGTGACTATCATCAGATCACATTTGATTATGCGAGGATTTGTTGAGGACTACACAGTGTGGATTCATTATGGTGAAACGGTTATTGTTAACGACGAGGATGAGGAGGAATACGACGACGAAACCATAGAATCCCTGTCCCAATATTCAGCAGAGCTTGATGCACGAATGGATTTCGAGTTTGGCAATGAACAAGGTGGTGATGCTGGTGGTTGGAATGGTAACGACAAAGGTGGTGCCAATAATGATGGTGGAGCACGTGTTGGGGATGAAGATGATTTGGAGGACATGATTTGAGCCATTAGACCAGAGATTTTACTAAATAGCCTGAAAGGTCTAGAAAACTTGGAAAGGGTGACAAAAGCATCGAAGGAGACTGTGTATGGTGTTGAAAAGGGCTATCTGACACATTGGACATTGCTACATTTTGTGCTTGAGCTGCTTATCCTGAAGGCTAAGTACGGCTGGTCAGACTGTAGTTTCAATGATCTATTGCATCTCCTGTCATGGGTGCTGCCACAACCAAACTCAGTTCCCGCCAACACATACCAAGCGAAGAAGGTCATAAGTCCATTGATAATGGGGGTTGAAAAAATCCATGCATGCCCCAACCATTGTATACTTTTTTGTGGCGAAACGTTCAAGTCACTAGATAAATGTCCTCGGTGTGGGGCCAGCCGGTACAAGAACAATGACCTTTACGATGGGGACGAACCCTCCACAGGGAAAAAGAGGAATAAGAAGGGTACAAAAAAGGTGGTACAAGAATCTCAGCCCCCAGAGGACACTCCATTAGGCAACGATGCAAAGCAGAGAAGAATTCCTGCCTTGGTAATGTGGTACCTGCCAGTGACCGACCGCTTGAGACGTATCTTTCTAAACCCTAAAGAAGCCGCACTCATGACATGGTGGGATGATGAGCGCAAGGTGGATGATGATAAGATTGCACACCCGGCTGATTGTAGTCAGTGGCAAAGGTTTGATGAGAAGCACAAAGAATTCAGCGATGACCCAAGGAATGTACGGTTTGGCTTGAGCACCGATGGAATGAATCCCTTCAATGAGAGGATGAGCGACCACAGCACATGGCCAGTGATCTTGACCATGTACAACATCCCAACATGGTTGTGTCAGAAGAGAAAGTACCTTCTCCTCACTATTCTTATTTCTGGCCCTAAACATTTAGGCATTGATATAAACGTGTTCCTCGAGCCTTTGATGCAAGAAATGGAGAGGCTATGGAGGCATGGGGAGCAGATGTACGATACGTTCCGAAAGGAGGACTTCATATGTAGAGCAATAATATTTGTTACTACCAATGATTATCTCGCGTTGTTTGCTTTGTCTGGACAGATCAAAGGGAAGACAGGATGCTTGGTTTGCTTGGATGGTACTACATGGGTGTAGTGGATGCATCCAAGAAGATAGTTTACCTAAGGAACCGACGCTTCTTAAAGACAAGTCACAAGTACCGCAGTAAATTGTTCTTTAGATTTTATGACAACGCCCCGGAGATTGAACCCCCTCCGGAGAGACATCATAACGGAGAACACATGTACAGAATGGTGAAAAACATACGCGTCGTCTATGAAAAGAAGAATTTGGATGGGACGAACAGAGATAGAAGCACACCTCCTGTCGAAGGCGTACCTTTCAAGAAACAATCGATCTTCTTTCAGTATCTGCCTTATTGGCCAGACTTGGAGGTCCCCCATGCCATTGATGCTATGCACGTGCAAAAGAATGTCTTTGAGAGTCTCATTGCTACCTTGATGGACACAGGCAAGTCAAAGGATGGTCTGAAAGCACGGAAAGACATGGTGCAGCTAAACATGATGCCACAGCTTCACCCGGTACCTGAGGCCAATGGAAAATACACTCTGCCCGTGGCGTGCTTCAACCTAACACCAGACGAGAAGAGAGTTATATGCACTTCCCTGAGGGGGATCAAAGTCCTGACTAGGTTTTCAGCAAATGTGAAGAAGCTAGTGTCGATGAAGGACTTGTCAATAACACACTGCAAGGCTCACGATTGCCATGTGATGCTGACAGTGTTTCTACCTATTGCAATCAGGGCTATAAAGCCAGAGTTCTTGAAAATGGCCATCACCAGCATGTGCTACTTCTTTTCGAAGATCCCACAGAAGGCGATTGGCAAGCAAGAGCTGAGTGACCTACATGAATTTATGGTGGAGACACAAAACCAACTGAAGATGTGTTTACCTCCTGCTTTTTTTGATATAATGCCACATCTCATGATTCACATGGTTCATCAAATACAGGCGCTAGGCCCTTGCTACTTGCATGAAATGTGGTCCTACGAGCGGTTCATGTCGGTTCTAAGTTGATACGTGCATAATCGAGCATACCCAGAGGGCTCCATGATAGAGGGTTACAGTACTGAAGAAGTCATCGAGTGCTGTCAAGAGTACCTAAAAGTATAGAAAGGAATTGGTAAACCCGATTCTCGTCACAAGGGTAGGCTGGCTGGGAAGGGTACCAGTGGTAGAAAAGTGTTCATCGACCATGATTACAAAGAGGTGAGTCGGGCGCATTACAGTGTCTTGCAGAGTATACAACTGATGCAACCATACATTGATGAACACTTGGCTATCATTATGGCGGAGAGAAATGGCCGTTTGGATGATTGGGTCATGAAACAACATAAGCAACGACTAACTACATGGTTGAAGGAACAAAATATACCGCCTAGAGAAACCATAGACTCTATTACCATCAGTAGGTTGGCGGAGGGGCCATCGAGACAAGTGACATCTTGGAATGCTTATGACATCAATGGGTATACGTACTATACCCACGCAAAGGATAGTAAATATGTGAACCAAAACAGCGGCGTTCGAATAGAGGCTCTCGATGGATTAGGGCGAAAGATCCAATACTTTGGCATCATTGAAGAGATATGGAAACTTGACTATGGAAGGGATATAACGGTGGCCCTGTTTCAATGCCACTGGATCAAACAACACCAACTGAACGAGATCGGATTGAGAGTCCTAGACCTCAAGAATCTAGGCTACCAAGATGACCCTTGGGTGCTCGCTTCACGTGTTGCACAAGTTTTCTATATGTCTAACCCACAAAGTACCCTCCCCTGAAGAAGAAGACAAAGCACGTGGTTGCCTCCGGGAAACAACATATTATTGGAGTTGATGACGTGGACGATGTTGAAGCTTACAATAACTACGATGAGATGCCGCTATTCACAGACTTTCCTAAGAAGATCAGTGTTGTGAAAAAGAACCTCCCCAAAGACATAATGCCATGGGAACGAAAAGGTGTCAAGGGGAAAGTCGTTACAGTGGGCTAGCTAGTTGTCGAACGTGGAGTGTTTGTGTAAGTGTGTGCTTGTAAGACTTTATTTATGCATGCGTGTGAGACTATATATTTATGCGCATGTGTAAGACTACATATTTTTGTATGTGTGTGAGACTACATTTTATGCATGTGTGTGAGACTACCCTTTGCAACATCCAGATGACTCTATTGAACATCCACTCTATTACTACTAAAACTTTATGAAATCACTTAACACTTTATGAAATGAAGAAATGACTAAAATAAAAGTTGGAGATCTTGATGAGTTATACAACTTTTATATTCATCACCTTTACAGCTGAAATCATTTAGTGTTTAAAAATCAGGTTTAAAGCTGTTATTTTCTGAAATTTAAAATTTGAATTGTTCAAAATTAGTGACAAAGATAGATGACTAGACTAAAATGATAGAGCATGATTTTAGAAAATTTTAGGGAAAAACCATCACATTTGGAGTTAGTATGAGAGAGAAAAACTAGTTACAAGTTTCAGCCACAGATTAAAAAGAGAAATCACACTTGTTCATCATTGATCATCATGAACAGTTGTGATTTTTCTTTTTAATCTCTGGGTAAAATTTGTAACTAGTCTTTCTCCCTCGTACTAACTCCAAATGTGATGATTTTTTCCTAAAATTCTTTAAAATCTTGCCCTATCAAGTTAGTGTGTTGATTTGATCATTCTTTTCATTTGACAAAGTTTGAGCACTTTAAATTTTCAAATTTAAAAAAATGACAAGTTCGAACGAGATTTTCAACTATTAAATGATTTCAGCTGAAAAACTGATGAATATCAAAGTTGTATAACTCATCAAGATCTACAACTTTTATTTTGATCATTTCTTCATCTGACAAAGTGATAGTAAACATTGTTCACAAATCAACATGTTTCTCGTATAGTTCATGAAACTATGAGTCATATGTGAATTTATGAACAATGTTTACTAATACTTTGTTATATGAAGAAGTGACCAAAATAAAAGTTGTAGATAGTGAGGAGTTCAATAACTTTTATGTTCACGACTTTTATTGTTGAAATCATTTAAGGTTTCAAAATCTTGTTTGAAGTTGCCATTTAGTGAAATTCAAAATTTCAACTGTTCAAATTTGGTCAAATGAAAATATGATCAATATAAAAGTTGTACATATTGATGAGTTCTACAACTTTAATATTTATGAGTTTTTCATCTGAAATCATTTACTCTTTCAAAATATTGTTTCAAGTTGAAATTGTTTGAATTTCAAAATTTGAATCGTTCAAACAAAGTCACATGACAAGATGATCAAAATAAAAGTTGTACATGTTGATGAGTTATACAACTTTTATGTTTACAACATTTTCATTTTATTTCATTTAATGTCATAAAATTGTAGTCGAAGTTTTAAAATTCAAATTTTTAATTTTTGTTTTTTTTGTTTTCTATATTGTTTTGACTACAATTGTTTATATATATATATTTCTTCATATATAAAATAATACAAAATATTATATTTATGCATATACACAATTGTTTTTATATTACTTTGTGTTTTTATGATATAAAAAATACAGAATTAATTATTTAAAAAAATAAAAAAATATTTGTAGGGGCGGTTGGATCAGGAACCGCCCCTACAAATCATCCCGACTATATATTCAAGGCTGCACACGGGAGTTGCCTGTTGGGCGCTCTCTTCTTCTCCGACGCCATCAGGCTGCCTCCCGGATCTGTCCCGACGCCGGCCCCGCACGCCCCCTCCCCGCACCCGCGCGCCCCCTCCCCGCACCCACACGCCTGCTCCTCCCCGACCTAGGGTTTCTGACCGGCCGGTGGCCCCATCTCCGCACCTGCCCCGCTGAGCTCGGCTTCCTGTTCCACTCCAGGCAGTGGAGCCACCGTCTGCACTGGTCTCCGTGGAGGCGTACGTGTACCTGCAGTCGACCAAGAGGATCGTCGGGAACATCGGCACCTACGAGTCGGCCGTGCTCGGGGTGGCCAACGCCAGAGCCAGCTGCAGGCGCTGCGCCGGTCCAGGCCCAGGCGACCTAGGCCCAATGTGAGTTCATATCCACTCTTTCCTGCTTCTCAATTGATTTCAAGTGATTGTTCGATTATGTTTGGCATGATGGGCACACTGACTACTGACTGCAATAGTTGCTGGACCAGATCTCAGACTCATGTCTGCTCTGTACACTATAGGCTACTATACTAGAATTTGCTACTGTTGTTTGATTTGTGCTAAAATTGTTTGTGTTTTGCTGAAGCTATGTTGACATAGCCACATATATGCTTCCTGAAATTCAAATTACCTTAGCTTCAGTATATGTATGCCCAAACCACCTGCTCTAATGTTAGTGCAAATTAAGTCATCAGACCACATTGATGCAAGTAATAAGCCTACATGTAGTGGCAGCCAACTGATTGTATCTCAGAACTAACACCAAGAAACTGTAAAGAAATATATATCGCACATAGTAATAGCTATATATTTGTATCTCAGAATTAACACCAACACACTGTAAAGAAATATATATTGCCTGACATAGTAATAGTTATATATACGAACTTACACTATCCTGAAGTTTTAGGCCTGCTTGCTTCATAAGAACCTACAAAACAAGAAAAGTAAATATCATTTCACAAAGTTTAGGTAAGAAACTGTTGGCCAATCGGTTGAATTGTGGCTCACGGGTGTACGACTCTAACCAGGGATCAAATTTTGGTTGTGCAACTTGGTGTGAGCATGTCTCAGTGAAAAGTGTGAGCTCATGAATTTATCTCTGGTCGATGTAAAATCAAAGCAAGTACCAGCACATAGACGTGCAGAGCCATGTGTGCTTTGTGTGATTGTGTCAATGGTTGTAATTTCAAAAAAGACACACACATCCCACATGTTTAATCCTGTCATCTGTAAACCATAACCTCCTTTTTTTCTCTTATTCCAGCAGATAAGCAAGAAAACATGCAAAACTTATTCTGCTAGAAGGCTAATATACATATGATAAACTTATCAGAGAACTGTACACATTTATAATAAGCTAAACTCATTCTAGCACAGATGACTTGTTGAAATGAGATGACATCTAATCTGGTAACTCAGCTTAAGGTGCTATGGCAAAGGGTTATGGCAAGCATGATCAAACTAATGTGAACTTGACTGACAAAATGACGAGATGGATACAAAAGTCAAGTCTGGTGCTATTTATGCAGCTTTAGTGCCAAAATTAACAAAAAAAAGGCATTTATGCTAGGTGCAGTGCTTTATTGGCATTTCACATGTGAATACGGGTTCTTAGCATTTCACATGTTTATCATCTTACACGTTTACAAAGTACAAACTAGTACTACCTGTATGAGCTAGATCATTATATCTTCTATGATAAGAAAAACAACACATAAAAACATTTGAAAAGCTCAAGAAATGTACTTGCTTGAAGTATGAAGTATTTGCTCATTTTGCCTGTACTTCTATTACCATGCAAATTTTTGTGTTAAGGCTCACTGGGTCTCCATACAATTTTTTCTACAGCCCAAGAGAATGTCTTAATATTTTCTGGTTTTCTCTTCTACATATATAGGCAGCCATGAGCTACGGCCATAAAAACATATATATTAGCTAGTGATCTGAAACATGTATTGCAATTAACCACATATATGTAAGAGTGAGGCATAAAACACAGCCATAAAAGACCATTTAGTTTGTCATTGCAGAGTTGCAACTGTGGCACTGGTACATATGTTTTGGTGCCATTCTACAATGTTATGGTGGTACCTGTACAAGCATCTTTCTCAGACATAGATGCTACAGTCACAGACTAATTATTTCCCAAAGGCTGTGGCATTCACAAAAGAGCAAAAGTTGTCATGACTAACTAATTCCCAAAAGTTGTCATGGCTAACTAATTCCCAAAAGTTGTCTTCACTAACTATTTCCCAAAAGTCTTCACTAACTATTTCCCAAAAGCTGTACAGATCTTCACTAACTTTTTTTAGTTCTTGGTTTTCTTTGGAGCCTTTTTCTGTCCTGGTGCAGTCCTCTTCCTCTTTGCTGCAGTCTTGCCTTCCGTGGTGGCTGTTGTTAGAGGTACTGGCCTTCCCAATGGCCTGTTGGTGTTGATGAACACTGAATCTGGTAGTGGCCCTACAGGCTGATATGGAATGGATGAATCTGATCCCTGCCAAATAAAGATGGTGACCAACATTAGTGGATACATCAAACAACAAAATTCTGTGAATACCTGAGAATTTTGGGGACCTTCATGGCCTTCTATGAATACCTAAGAATTTTGTGGACCTTCATGGCCTACAAACTGAGATTCTGGGGTATCCTATAGGTTTACAAATGGCAGTATGTCATCAAAATAATTTAAATGGCAGACAATTAGCTGTAGTACATGATCAACAGCAGTAGCAGTTTACCTGAAAGGCTGTACCATATTCAATTGAGATTGGTGGGACCAAGTCTCCAGTCACATAATCCTCTGGATTGATCCCAGCCTTCTTAAGAAAACAACCTATTGTAAAAAACAACTAATAAAAAGAGATCATATAATTCTTTTAGTCAGGGTTATTATCATATGTTAAATCTACTTTTTAGATCGCATGCAGACTGCTCTGTTTTATTAGATAATCAGTATTGTAAAAAATCATCAAATTATTTGGTTCTCAAATTGTTAAATTTGCTACTTGCTCTTTACTTATGTTCAGTAGGTTGCTGCTGTTGCTGCTGCTACTACTACTCCTCCTACCACTACTACTACTACTACTACTACTCCTCCTACTACTACTCCTCCTCTTACTACTCCTACTACTCAACTACTACTACTTGCTACTTCTAGCTACTAACTGTTGGCTGTTGTTGCTTTTTTTTGCCAAATCTCCCAGGACTCGCCCAGGACTTGTTGTCCTGTCTTTTGCCATCAGCTGTTGCACTATGTTTGCTAAGCAGCTGTTGGTTTTTTTGCTAAATCTCCCCTCCCCTCTCCTCTCCTTTATTTTGCCGATGATAAAATTGTCCAAGTCCATACATTATATGGAATATGAGCTGATGATCAAGAACTTGTGAGGAACTTGGCATCATTACCAGCCGCCCCTACATTACCTTCTCCTCTCTTCTCTGTATGATGCCTTGATGCTCCAAGTTCAAGATCAGATGATGATTGACATGTTTCTGAGGCCTCTACTACTGCTACTACTCGTTTTTTATATATTGTTGTTTTATAGAACTTTTTTTTTGCCAAATCTCCCCTCTCCTCTCCTCTCCTCTCCTTTGTTTTGTCGATGATAAAAGTGTCCAAGTCCATACATTATATGGAATATGAGCTGATGATCAAGAACTTGTGAGGAACTTGTCATCATTAGCAGCCACCCCTACATTACCTTCTCCTCTCTTCTCTATTATGATGCCTTGATGCTCCAAGTTCATGATCAAATGATGATTGACATGTTTCTAAGGCCTCTACTACTGCTACTACTAGTTTTTTTTTATATTTTTTGACATGTTTCTAAAGCACACTTTCTTACATCTATTAGAACAAAGCGCGAAATAATGTCGTGGAAACCAGATAGTGCAGCCCGATGCCCCGAGCATGATGAGCAGCCAACCTATGAGGAGCAAGGACTAGAGGACCAGCTAACTCAGAAGCAGTTCGATAACGAGTTAGAAAAGGATCTAGAAGTGATGCTTACTCAGGAGCAGTGTGACGAGGAGGAAGGGGGAGCAGAAGGAAGAGCAGGAGAGGCTGCTGAAGGCGAAGAAGAAGAGGATGATGATGATGATGACTCAGAAGAGGGATATGTAAGTCCCAAGGATCCTTTCGCACGTGAAGCCAGAAGGAGGCCAACGGAGAAAGATTTGGACAAGGATTTTGACCCGAATGAGGAGGTAGGGAAAAACCTTAGCTTGTAAATTTTGCTAAAGCTTTGGCTGTGTTACCTCTGCTAACACTTTGACCTGTCATATATACAGGTCCCTCCTGAAACTCAGAAAAGACGACGTTGACATCCGTGACATCTCGCTAGACAAGACGGAGTAGAGGAAAGGAGAGTAGAGGCAACAACCACAGAGACGGATCATGATGCCTCTGCTCCACAACCTCAAGACACAACCACGACTACCAAGCCTAAGAGGAAACGAGGGGATAGGAAAGGAAATCTATATCCAGATAAGGCATGCTATGTGATAACGGAGGTCGGGCCAGTAGGGGAGATCCTTGAGCTGAAGGAATTAAGAGGACGATTCTGTAATGCGATCGGGGCCCTAGTAAGAGATAAATTGAACCCAGCAATCCCTAACTGGAAAGTGGTACCAGAGAACAAAAAGAATGAACTATGGGATAGGCAGCTGAAGGTCAATTTTAGATTTCCGAAGGGTAAGCACGAACTGATAAAAAAATGCTATTAGGATGATGGGAGAGTCATTCCGACGTTGGAGATCGGAGCTCAACACGAAGTATATCCAAAAGGGGTTAACTCCCTTCAAAGAGTTCGGCAAAATAACTCCTAGTCAATAGGAGGAGCTCGTGGCTCAGAAGACTTCACCGGAGGCATTGGAGCTCAGTGCCCGTAACACCGAGCTGGCGAAGAGGAACAAACACCACCATCATCACTCTACTATATGGCTACCATACAACTTCGAGTAAGTTCAACTCTATACTTAAATCTTTGTTCGATATATTTTATTCGATGCAAAAGAGCTTATCTAGTTCTATGATTAAATTCATGCAACAACCACTAGATTTATATAGCCGTCGATGTCGGGAGGAGCATGGCATGGGTCTTTGATTCATTAGATAGGGACATGGTGACATACAAAGACTTCATATCGATTCTCAAGACGTATACATATCGACAATCCTCATTAGCTTATATGTTTGTATACATACTTGTAACGTTCACTTTTGGATACTAACAAGTTGTATTTGCTAAAATAATTCGAACAGGGCATTTATGTTCTATGTCACTAATCATCATGGAAGGCGTGATCCAGCAAGGAAGGAAAAGCTGGCTATAAAAACACTATGTGCGGTAAGTGTAACTTACTTCTTCAGTACTCCATTACATGGCTGTCAAAAGCATTACTTAACATTTTCATATGTAAAACACACAGTGCCCCAAGCAGAGGCCTGGGAGTGTACATTGTGGATACTATATATGTTCTATGATGAGTAACACCGGTGCCTACAGGAGACACCCCTTAAGGGTAAGTTTGAACCTCTTCACTCGTAGTATAAAAACTTCGTACATGGTATGAATACTAAACTAAAACTTGTTCTCTTGTAGTGGAGAGAAGAGAAAGGAATGAAAAGAGACCCATACAAGGATGACCAACTCTTAGAGCTCGTCGGCGACCTTTGCAACTTCATATTGGACCAGATTGTACACGTCAGAGGCGCCTACCATGACCGAGAGTCTGAGTTAGGTACAAATTCTCAGTACCAACACCTTCGTGAGACTGAAAGGCTAGCTCTAGGACGTTGATAAGAATATGTATAAAATTTGTATATTTAATGATGGGTTGTATATATTCTTATGAATTGGACTTGTAATTGTAGTGTATAGAATACTCTTGTGCTTGTAGTCGCGGTCGCGGGGCGTTCGGCAACGCGAACGCGGTTCGGAACCTTGGTCGCGATGCGTTCGGCAACGCGAACGCTGGTCGCGGGGCGTTCGGCAACGCGAACTTGGTTCGGAACGTTGGTCGCGGGGCGTTCGGCAACGCGAACGCGGTTCGGAACGTTGGTCGTGGGACGTTCGACAATGCGATTTTGAATTGTAAATTTAAATTTTTTTGCGGGAAAACGTACTGTAGGGGTGGTTCTAGATTGAACCGCCTCTACAAATACCTGTTTGTAGGAGCGGCTGGTACTATAGCCGCCCTTATAAATCGATTTGTAGGGGCGGCTGGTAATATGAGCCGCCCCTACAAATCGATTTGTAGGGGCTGCTTGGAAACCGCCCCTACAAATGCATGATTTGTAAAGACGGTTCGGTAGGGGCGGCTGGCCAAACCGCCTCTACAAATAGTTACGAGCCGCCCCTAAAAATCAATTCTATAGTAGTGGGTCCAACCTAGCTTTTATGTTACTCCCTCCATTTTGCGGTATTGTTTATAGCACAAGATGCAATCAAACTACCACAACAACAACGATGACAATAGAAGAAAACAGGATGAATAGCTTTGCAGCCAGTTGTCAAACTACCTAGATGAAGGAAAAAGTCGAGTAAGAGTAGGCTGTGTTTAGTTAGGTGAAATTTTGGAATCTGGCTACTGTAGCACTTTCGTTTTAATTGGCAATTAGTATTCAATCATTGACTAATTAGGCTCAAAACGTTCGTCTCGCGATTTCCAACTAAACTGTGCAATTAGTTTTTTTTTCGTCTACATTTAATGTTCCATACACGTATCGCAAGATTTGATGTGATGGCTACTGTAGCACTTTTTGGGAAAAGTTTTTAGCCCGTGTTCAGTTCCAAAAAGAGTTCCAAAAAAGTGCTACAGTACCCGTCACATCGAATCTTGCGATATGTGCATGGAGCATTAAATGTAGACAAAAAAAAACTAAGGCCCTGTTTAGATCTCACCCAAAATCCAAAAATTTTCAAGATTCCCCATCACATCAAATCTTGCGGCACATGCATGAAGCATTAAATGTAGGTAAAAAGAATAACTAATTGCACAGTTTGCCCGTAATTGACGAGACGAATCTTTTAAGCCTAAATAGTCCATAATTGGACAATTTTTGCCAAATACAAACAAAAGTGCTATAGTAGCCAAAAGCCAAAAAATTTCTCATCTAAACGGGGCCTAATTACACAGTTTGGTTGGAAATCGCGAGACGAACGTTTTGAGCCTAATTAGTCCATGATTGAATATTATTTGCCAAATAAAAACGAAAGTGCTACAGTACCCAAATTCCAACTTTCCCTCCAACTAAACACAGCCTTAGAACTAAACAAGGCGAAAGATATGATCAAGTGAAATGATACAATATGCATCAGATCTGACACTCCTATTTGCTCGGGCATCAAGACCCAGAGCTTTGATTCGTTTTCCTGAAAACGGATGACTGGATGACTCTACCGAGCAGGCAGTGAGGAGCAGTGCGAGGGACACTCACTAAGCAAGCTGTTAAGGGATTATATATGGTGATTGATGTTATTGGATACTAGTAGCAAGCAATAATTCTCCAGGACTTAGGTATTACTTAGTACCTCAACAAGTTCTGGGTTTAGGATTACATTATTGTCGACACTCACTAACTTATTTCACATAGAGCTGAGCACAGTTTGTATGTTGGTTGCACTAGCCGATTACCATGGAAGCCTTGCTCCGACAAATTAAAGACTGCATAAGTCCTTCACAAGGAGCAAGTCCTATTATAAGAGAGTACTACCATAATTATAAATTGCCAAGGACACCTTTCTGGTGGAGATATGTTCTTAAAGTGCCTGGTCAATACATGATGCTAAAATAGCTTATCAATTCTAGGGAATGTCATCTGCAATTGACCATGATCAATTCAAAAAGGGATCTCATTGCCGGCCGGCTCGGCGTACTGCTCGTCCCCGTGCAGCAGCAAGAGGTATACTCCCTCTGTCCCGATTTAATTGTCGTTTCCAATTTTCGTGCCACAAGTTTAACTCGATTTGTAGAAAATACTAGCAACATTTGTATCTCCAAATAAATTTATTAAAAAACTAGATTCAAAGATCTTTCCGATGATACTAATTATATATCATAAATATATATTAATATTTTTTAATATACATTTTGTTAAAATTATTTCTCGGAAAGCGAGAAAAACAGATATTCTGGGACGGAGGGAGTAAGTTGTTCCAGCCTTCCTGGCGCCTCCGATTCCTATTCCCCAGGAGGACTGCTGCTCAAGCGCCACATCATGGACGTCGCTGTTGTTTCACCTCTTGTTCTCTTGGTAGCCTGTGATCGCTGGAGGAATATATGTATACATGTTGCTGAACACCACCGGAGTTTTTTTGGTTGCCTCTCCTCTGGGCACAGCGCATCTGTTCGTACACACGCACGTCTACTCAACACACACGCACGCTACTTACACTATCTGTATACAAACAAACCTATAACTACACTCAAATCTAGAAGGTCGCGTCCTTATCGAGATCATTGAAATCCACCGATTATATAGGCGACGAGCACGTCACGATCCCATTGTGGCACCACGCGGAGTGGAACATGCAAGTGAGCCACTTACTGAAGCTCGCTCATTAAGGCGCATTACATTCTGCAGCATCATTTTCTGTAACATAATACGAACATAGAGTCTTAGGGCGTGTTTAGTTCCCAAATTTTTTTGGGTTTGGTTACTGTAGCACTTTCGCTTGTATTTGGTAATTAGTATCTAATTATGGACTAATTAGGTTCGAAAGTTTCATCTCGTGATTTCTCACCTAACTGTGCAATTAGTTTTTTCTCGTCTACATTTAGTACTCCATACATGTGCCGCAAGATTCGATGTGACACTTTGGAGTGAAAATTTTTGGGAACTAAACAGGCCCTTACTTTGCGATATAGTACAGTTGCTTTTAATTATCACAATCAAATGATGTGGTTAAGGCTCTGCAGCTTTGTCCATTCGGGTTTGTCTCTCTAGTGTACCGTGGCTGCTTGCATTTCGGCTAATATGAAACTCCATAAAGCGCCTAGAATCCGCGCTCTCGCAGCCATCCTGATTACTGTTTCTATCTGTCCTTCCAGTGTTAGACGCCCACGTGTTTTGTTCTCTGCTTCGTGTCGCTGGTTGCGACGCTGTAGCCGGTGCCCCAGTTCCTGCACAGCTCGCTGCCTGCCGGTTTTCACCTCGTGTTACCGGTTGGACCAGTCGTCTACGTTCGTGAGGACCACGTACATATGCTTTGCACCTGCAGCTCGTGCGTGTGTACCCCTCTTTTTCCTCATCGCTGATTCGTGGGCCTGTCTCTGCTCTGGCCCAGCACCGGCGATTGGGCGTGTTGCGGCCTCGGAGCTGTCGTCGCCACTCGCCAGTCGCCACGCTCGGAGGCGCGCTTCTCCAGGCACCGCGCCGAGGCCTTGGCGCTCGCGCTGGATCTGCCGCCTGCGTTTTTCCTCCGTCTGCCTTGCTCGCTGCCTTTTCTTCTCCGCGTTGCTGTCTCATAGCGATCTGGTTGTGATTTTTGACTGTTCAGCCACGTGGTCTCGTGCGTGTGTACTCCTCGATTTGGTCTCGCTTCGTTCAGCCTCGGCGCCGTCGTCCACCAGTCTGCGAAGCTCGTGTCTCCACGCGCCGCGCGGCCGCCTCGGCACTCGCGCTCGCAGCAGCCTCGCCGCATACGTCGACTTGGGCCTTTACTTCCTCCGCCTCCTTGCCTCGCTCATTTTCCTTCCGCTTCCACCGGTCCGCCTCCCCGTGCCGTCTCCGCGCCGTTGCCGTCGGCCGTGTGCTGCGTAGGTCTGTGCCTCCGCCGTGTCCATGGATGTCGGCCCATCTTCCATCCTCTTCTTCGTTCGCCTGCACCGCCTTCCTTCTCGATCTCTTCTCGAGTCTTATATTTCGTATGGCGTGCCTGTCCGTCTGCTCAGTCTTGGGTCGTTTGTATGCAGATTTGGGCTATACGTGCTCGGCTTCCGCCCGCCCCTTGCCCCGGCCGCATCGGCCGGGGCTCACCCAGCCGTCAGGTATGCAGCCTCCTGCCTATTTTTCCTCAGTTTTGTTCATGTCACTGCGCCTATGCTTTCCTAATTTTTCTTGCCTGTGCTCCGCGCTATTGTCTTCGTTCCTATGTTCCATGCTATGTCATGTTCAGCCTTTATCCTTTCCACAGTACCTGTTCTAAGATTTATGTATATAATGTATGTATCAATCCTTTCCTGTCAGCCGGTTCAGTTACTTGCCCGCTCATTGTGCCTGTATGTGCCAGCCCCTTTTTAGCTACTTTACCCTGTGTTTCATCTTCATGTCGTGGTTGCCATTTCTTCCTCTAGACACGGCCTTGTTCTTCCCTTTTTTAGATTGTTTTGTCTAATTTATGTCATTGATGCCTGCCTGCATTGCTATAGTCGTTGCTGTGCGCAGAGCTATGTCGTTTTGTTATTGTTGCTTCTTCTTCCTTTCTGTTTTCGCCTTGCCATTCACTGCATCGGACATGTCGTTCTACTGTTGTTGCTGCTTAGCACTTTTTGTTCTCGTGCTGCCATTTTGTTAGATGCCATCTAGAAGAGCATCTGCACGAGGTAGAGGTCGGCGTGCTCCGGCTGAGCCTACCCTTGCGCCTTCTGGTGCTGTATGGTCTCACGCCTCGCGTGCGCGTCGTCATCGAGCGGCTAGCGTTGTCCGTGCTGCCGCGGAGTTCGGACACCTCACGGGTACTTCTTTTCCTTATGGCAGCGCCTGCTGTTCGGTTGGCCTACGCACATCTAATTACCGATGTTGTTTCTCCATTCATTACGCTTTCACTATCGTGATTCGCAAAAAAAAACGCTACCGTGCACGCAGTAAAATTGCTTAGGTTTTAAAGTTCCGTATGCCGTTTCGGCTTCTTACCACGTGCCTGCAATTGCGGCCTCTCTATCGCAGGTACTGCATCCCCAGGAATTCCTGCATGGAAAGTTGTGTCCCGTTAGTGCTCTTTGCCTTTTACCAGCCGTGATCTTTTCTTCGAATTTATGCTTCCTTCATCATTTTTTTGTATCGTTCTATTCTTTTCCACGTTGTAGGAGACCACTTTTGTCCATTGGTAACGCGTAGTGAGTCCAATGATAATCGTGCCACGCGCTTGCAACGTAACAGAGTCAAGGCCGCTGCTCGAAGGGGTTAGTTGTGTTTTCTCTGGTTTTTGTCCATACAACTTCTAACTGTATTCTAGGTGTGCGTGACTGCTGTGTTTTGTGTACATCGAATTTGTCGTGCGCCTTTCACTCAACCTGTTTTAGCTTTCCCTAAGGAATATATAGATATGCTAAAAGGTATGTGTTCACCGGTTGTTGTTACCATATTTTTATTACTCTTCCTCTTGCCTTTGTTAGTCCACGTTTGCATAGGTCATCACAGTCTTCTCTTTACCTTTTGTTCAGCCAGGTATCCTGGCCGTTCTTATTATGGTGGTCCTGATTATGCTTGTGACCATTGCTCTGCTGTTTTTTGGTATCATGAAAGGGTTCAGGGTCTTAGCAGCCGCGCTCACCTTGTGTACAAAAATTGTTGTCGTGGCGGTAGAGTTTCCTTGCCTAAGCATAGGCCATTCCCACCTCCCTTGCAAGAGTTGGTGTCCTTCAGTGGTGGTGCACGTTGCAATACCTTTATGCGACTTATCAGACAGTACAACTCGCTGTTCGCTTTCACCTCGCTTGGTGTCCATGTTGATAGATCAATTAATACTGGTGATGGTCCGTATGTGTTTCGAATCAATGGAGTTGTCCACCACCGGATTGGATCTCTTATTCCGGTGGAGGGACATCGTCCTGAGTATGCTCAGCTATATATACATGACACTTTTAATGAGATTCAAAATAGAATTAATATTTTTTCGGATGATGGGGATGGCAGGCCAGATCCACAGATTGTTACCTCTTTGATTCATATGTTGAATCGTACCAATCCTTTGGTGTCCAAGTTTAGAATGGCACGTGATAGGTTACTTTCTCCCTCTGCTCCGGAGATTGCCATTAAACTGATTGGTACTGTGGACAATCACGGAGACAGGTTCTCTGTGCCGACAACACATGAGTTGGCTGCACTTCTTATTGGTGGTCTGTCCCCAGATGTTTCTTCTTTTGATATTGTTGTTCAATCTCATACAACTGAGTTTCAGCATGTCTTGCCTATCCATCCAGCGCTGATGTCGCTCCAGTATCCATTGCTTTTTCCATATGGTGATGTTGGGTACCATACTGGAATTAAACTTAAACAAACTGACGACCCTCCAATTGGCAGGGATACAGTGTCTATGCTTGAGTTCTATGCATATTATATGCATTATCGCAGGGGAGAGCCAAATCCTATACTTTGCTCAGGTAGATTGTCACAGCAGTTTCAGGTTAATGGCTATTCTTGTGTTGAGGCCAACAGGTTGACCTTCTTTCATTTCAACCAAGACCTGTTGCGTTGTGAAACCTATCAGGGCATATCTGATGCCATAGGTAAGGGAGCATCTACTAGAAAGGATGTCGGTATAAAAAAGATGCTACCTGCTTCTCATACAGGAAGCAAACGGTATATGCAGCAGAATTTCCATGACTGTATGGCTATTTGTCGTGTGTATGGTCCTCCAGATAAATTCACTACCTTCACTTGCAATTCAAAATGGCCTGAAATTGTAGAGGCACTTCGATTTGAGCCAGGGCAGAGACCTACTGATAGGTCTGATATGGTTGTGCGGGTGTTCCATATGAAGCTTGATGAGTACCTAGATGATATCAAGAAAGGACGTGTATTTGGCCCTGTTTCAGCAGGTAATCCAGTTTACCACTCCACCATACCTTCTTTCTGTCCTTCTGTTATGTTGGCTCTGTCAGATGTTTTAATCAGGCCTTTGTTCTCTGTATCATTTTGCAGTTGCACACATAGATGAATTCCAAATTAATCAGGCCTTTGTTCTGTGCTTCGTTTTCCAGTTGCACACACAAATGAATTCCAAAAGCGTGGCTTACCACATTCTCATATTTTGGTGTGGCAATCTGATACAGGACGAGAGCCCTCTGTTGAGGAGGTTGACAAGTATATCTCAGCGGAGCTTCCAGATCCTAATCTGGACCCGCTAGGCTTTTCTTTGGTTCAGGAGTTCATGCTACATGGTCCATGTGGCGAGGCAAATATATATTGTCAGTGTATGAAGGATGGAAAGTGCTCGAAGAAATACCCAAAACCTTTTCGGTCCGAGACATCTTTTGACCCAGATGGCTACCCGCTATATAGGAGAAGAGATAACGGAATTATTTCTTGGAAGAACGATGTACAGCTAGATAATCGATGGGTGGTGCCTCATAGCTTAGATGTGCTCAAGAAATACCAGGCGCATATCAATGTTGAGGCCTGTAACAAAACATACCTTATCAAGTATCTATTCAAGTATGTCAACAAAGGATTTGACTGTGCAAAAGTTTCGTTCAAGAAACGAGGTGATCCATCTCAGCAGGCTGCTCAGTCATTGGTTCCTGCTCAGCCCACAGATGAAGATGGTATTGATGAGATTGCTGAATATATAAGATCGAGATATCTTTCATGTTGTGAAGCTACCTGGAGATTGTTTGGTTTTGAGATACATGGCAAGTTTCCTCCTGTTGAGCGACTCTTCGTCCATCTTCCAGGAATGAATTTTGTGACTTTGACAGAGAACGCTGACTTACAGGAGGTTGTTGATGATCCAGATGCAGAAAAGAGTACTCTCACTGAGTGGTTTACGGCCAATACATTGTCTGTTGCTGGTCATCATTTGACTTACTGTGAGTTTCCATCAAGATATACATGGGATGGAGATCATAAGGTGTGGAATAGCAGGAGAAGAGGGTTCAAGCTAGGAAGACTGAGGCATGTGCATCCAAGCAGTGGTGAAACCTTTTATCTCCGGATGCTTCTTATGGTGGTCCGTGGTGCAAGGAGCTATGAGGATGTCAGAACATATGAGGGAACTTTGTATGCAACGTTTCGTGAAGCATGCCAGGCTAGGGGTTTAATCGGTGATGATACAGAATGGTCATGCTTATTTGATGAAGCCATTACTTGGGCCACTGCTTACCAACTCTGACACCTGTTCATGACGGTGTTAGTGTACTGTGACATTGGTAATGTTAGAGCGCTTTATGATAAATACTGGAGATACATGGCTGATGACATCGTTTATCATATTAGTCTTGCTCTGGGTTCTTCTCAAGCCATTTCTGATGCTGCATTGCAGTCTACGCTCATAAAGAGGCTAGATCATATGTTTTCAAATAATGGTTTATCGATAGCGTCCTATAATCTTCCAGCTCCTATCTTGCCTCCTGGAGATAGTGGCACAAATAGACTGATTCTAGAAGAGTTGTCTTATGATAGGACTGCATTGTTGAAGCAGTCTGCTGAGATGTCAGCCCTTTTGAATGCTGATCAGAGGGCTATCTATAATTCTGTTATCCAGTCTGTGTACAAAAAACAATCATTTCTATACTTTGTATCTGGACATGGAGGCACCGGCAAGACATTCTTATGGAATGCAATATTAGCAACACTAAGAGCGCAAGATCATATAGTCCTAGCGGTTGCTTCCTGTGGTGTTGCATCCTTACTTCTTCCAGGCGGCCGTACAGCGCACTCAAGATTCAAAATACCATTGGATATTCAACAAAATAGCATCTGTGGGATACCAAGAGGCACCATGTTAGCTGGTCTCATCTTAAGAACCTCACTGGTTATTTGGGATGAGGCTCCAATGAGCCATCGACACTGTTTTGAAGCTCTTGATCGATCTTTCCGTGATGTTTTAGGTGCTGAACATCCTCAAGCTGCGTTCTTGCCATTTGGTGGCAAGCCAATGATCTTTGGCGGTGACTTCAGGCAGGTCCTGCCAATTGTCGAAGGTGCTAGCCGTGCCGAGATAATTAAGGCTTCCTTATTAGGTTCATACCTTTGGAGGCACATAAAGGTGATGCGGTTGTCCACAAACATGAGGTTATGTGATCCTTCACTGTCTTCTCATGAACGAACCCAGTTACGTGAATTTGCTGCATGGATACTGAGTATTGGAGAAGATTCTACCAATGCTGGTGCCGCAAATGGTGACCTAGAGAAGCCGTGGGTAAAGATACCTCAGGAGTTCATTCTTTCCCCCACTGGACCTAAGATACCTGCTATTGCTGGTGCAATATATACTGATTTTCACCTCCTCTATGCATCCATTCCATACCTTGCTGAAAGATGCATAGTATGTCCAGTTAATGTAATTGTGGATGAGATAAATGACTTTATGATCGCCAAGGTACCTGGAACCACAAGGGAATATCTAAGCTTTGATATGATTGCTAGCTCAACGGAGCAGCCTTCGGACTTCAGTTTGCTCTATCCACCGGAGTTCTTGAATTCCATCACCATTAATAATTTCCCTCACCATAGGCTTACCTTAAAGATAGGTGTTCCGGTTGTCCTTCTCCGCAACATCAATCAGTCAATTGGGCTCTGCAATGGCACAAGGATTCTTATTCAGAGGCTTGGAGACCGCCTTCTTGAGGGACAGGTTATGACTGGAAATCATATTGGACAATCAGTATGCATTCCTCGCATTGTGCTCAATGGAAAAAGTGCTAGGTGGCCTTTTATACTACAACGAAGACAATTTCCAGTAAGAGTTTGCTATGCAATGACCATAAATAAGTGCCAGGGACAGACACTGCATCAGATTGGGGTGTACCTCAGAGAACCAGTGTTCAGCCATGGCCAGTTATATGTTGCTGTTTCAAGAGTGAACTCAAGACAGGGACTAAAAATGCTCATCGAGGATGATGACAGTGAACCAACCAATATCACGAAAAACATTGTCTATGAGGAGATCATGCAATATGTTTAGCATTTTGTCCATGCTCCGCAAGTTGTACACAAAAAAATTCTTCTATCTTGCACGCTAGCAATGAATCTACATTTTGGTGCTACAACAATATGTTGCCTGTATGCTTTGACCAGCAATGGAGCCATATGTGATATTGTTTGCTTTTTGGTGTTGTTATTGACCTTTAACATGCTCTGCTATGCTACATCGTGTTGTTTGCCTTCATTTGTCCTCAGATTTCGGCACTCACGCCCTCATAAATATCTGATGTCTTAGTGTCTCATTTTATTTCCTCATGAATGCAGAATGGATCATGCACCTCTAAAAGAAATCACGCCTCACTCACATCAATGGACTGTACGAGTTAGAGCCATCAGGTTTTCTGAATGCAAGAACAAAGAACAGCCACCTAAAATTGTCAGAGTAGATTTTATTCTCATTGATGAGCAGGTAATCTATTTCTACATTTCTTTGCTTCTGTAGTCACACATACCACTACTGCCTTTCTTACATCCCTTCCATGCTTACAGGGAACGACCATGGAAGCTCAGATTCCTCAGAATTGGATACACATGTTCATGCCCCAGCTAAAAGAGGCCTCTTTGTACTATATTCAGTTCTTCCAGGTGGTCAGTGCACGTACAACTTATCGACCTGTTGATCATCCGTTTCTAGCACGCTTCACTGTGCACACAAGGGTCCGTGAAATCACAACGATACCACCCACATTTCCTGAGTATGCATACAGAGTAGCACCGTTCGAGGTCCTCAGGGCCAGAAAGCAAATTACTGAATATTGCTCAGGTATCACAGATTGCTCTTGCTAGCCTACACATCTGTTCACTCATATTATTCTAATTTAACCTGTCTGCCCGCATTCATTAACCGACCATGTATGCAGATACTATCGGCGTGCTACAGGGATGCACACATGTTAGAATGCAAAATACAAGAGCAGGGCCAAAGGCAATCCGAAATGTACGCATAACAGATGGAAAGTACGTCCTTACGGTCGCTACCTACTGTGTTGTTTTCCATTTACCTTTTGCCTTCTGTACTTCCTACGTTGCTCTTATCTAAACCCATGATGTTGCTTTAAAGGGATACCATGGTAGTTGCTCTTTGGGGTGAACAGGCCGAGAACTTTGATGCTGAACGGTATATGGAAATGGCTACACGTGAACCAGTTATATTCCTCTTTGTTGGTGTTACAGCTTCTATATTCAACGGTACATTGTTATTGCTTTCTCAATAAACAAAACACATGTTTTTCTGTGACTTCGCATACTTTTGCTCAAAAAATATATGAACTTTCCCTGCTAACAGGAAATGTGTCCCTACAAGGATCTTCGGTGTGCAAATGGTACGTCAATCCTCACATACCAGAGGTTGCAGCTTTACGAGACAGGTAAATACACATATGCATGACTAGCGCATTTACCACGATTTAGTCATATCCTTTTTTTTTATCATTGTAGCTGCATTGGTCGAACTCCAACGCCCATATGGGATGGACCAGGCACGAGCCAGGCAGCACCAGAAAATATAACTGTTGCAGACCTTTCTACATTTGATAATCCCCATGTCATCTATGTGAGTACAGTGTTTCCTATGGTTTTTGCCTTTACTGAAATTCCTGCTAAACTATTCTTCTTAAACAGGGCAATAGATATATTGTCAAAGTTAAAATAAAGAATGTCCTCACCGACACGTCATGGTGGTACCTGGCCTGTCAAGTATGCAACAAAACATTAAAACAAGAAAGTGGCGCTACCCGTTGCACCGGCCGAGGTTGTTCTGGAACAAGCGGCGGACCTAGGTCAGCATCACTTTCTTTAGCATATGGTTATGTTTTATTGCTAAGGGTGCCATGCTTAGGCCATAAAAATCCAATGTTTCTAACCATGTGTCAACGCATATAGGTACCGACTGTCTATAGTTGCGGTAGACCCAGCAGCCTCAGCAAACACCAACGCTACGCCAACTATAGAACTGGTCTTCTTTGGGCCCATAGCAGAGGAGATAATTGGAATGCCAGTCGATGCTCTCATCGCCTTGGATGGTCCTTCCAATGCATTTCTGCCGACTCGAATCACAGCTCTCTATGGAAGACAATTTGAGCTTCGTGTCAGTGTCTCGCCCATGTCACTACAAAGAATTGGCATTATTTATCAAGTCGATACTGTTTTAGCCACCGGAGACACATCTTCCTTACACCAGAATCCACAACTGCCAGGTTGTTTAATTTTCCCATTCTGCATATTTCTGCCCATTTCCGTATCACACCCACAATGACCTTTTTTTTTATTTGTTCATGTACATGTAACACCATCTGCCACAGAGGAGCTTCCCATTGTCTCTGCCTCTGACACACAGGCTACGATTGACACACAGGTGCGCACTACCACCTTGCATAGATACTGCAAACATAGGCCCTGTGAACTGCCACCAATTTATAAATAATGCCTCCAATCAGACTCTTCACACACCCATACAGCCATGCTATATGTTTGCTTGCAGACTGTTGCTACTTGTGTTTTTAAACAATGCTCTCTTACCGTTTTCGCAGTTGGATCAGCCCTCACTTTCTGATGCCCACGCAACCCCACCTCCTCAGCATGTTCACCTAACTCCAGAGGTATGCAGCAGCGACAATCCTATCTAACAACAGCATAGTCCACACCTGTGTTTCCTCACTCATCCATCGTATTGACTGTCCATTTACACATGTAATCTTTAGATCACAGACATCCATCCAGACGAAAAAAAGAAAAGAGCTATTGGAGACGTCGCCGCTCATGAAACTCATGATGGATCCAGGTTTGCACATACTATTTCTTGCCTATACCTCAGTTCTATAGATCGTTAGCCATTTATCTGTTTTAAGCAACAAATGTCACTGCAGTGGTACTGGTGCCAACAAGGATCGTAACGTCCAAAGGCGCCTTGAGCTATAGACCAAGCCATATATATTAAAGGTACCTACATCTTCGGTTCCATGACATGGCTTATGGAATTGTATTTTTAGATGACATCATTACCACAGGCATAATCTATGCTCTGTTTTCGCCGCAGGCACCAAAAGACCCAGCATGGAGCTCTAATTTTGGAAAGCAACATGACACGCCTTATCTATATGTCTACCATGTATGCTGCTGCTAGGCAAAAACTAACCACTACTATCATACGAGCTAGGCGTGTATTTGTATGATATCAATGCCACTGGATGTCTCAACCTACCCATCTATCTGTATAATATCGATGCCGTGTATGTAACTGCGGTCTAGACAAACCTGGACTACTTATCTATCTATGCATCTATATATATGTTGTGCTCCATCCATGCTCCACTATGCCTGTATCATATTAAAATAAGATACATGCGCCTCGGTGATTCTGAATCGTTTTCGAAATGACTCACTGATCTCATCAGTCCATACATTCTGAATGTACACACCTCTGCTCAGCCCTCAAACACATGAGCAGCTACATTGACGAACAGCCCAAACAGAGGCTAACAATACAACACCGCCCATCGAGTTGTTTGTGTTTTCACTGCTACTCTTACTTCTACTCTCCCACACAACACAGCTCAGATACAAGGCAATCTGCATGTCCTAGGCCTACTGAGGTTGTTGTCACATGGTCTTATTATGTAACCGCAATAATTATCCATCCATCACAGTTGTTCACGACTGGCAATGTATGCACAGCCTGCATATACATGACTATGTCTCCCTTTTTTCCTAATCAAAACAATGTATGCACATCTCAAAACCAATCACCATAGAAACACACCTTACAGACTGACGATACCATTTCCATGTCATTTGCCCCTGCTACACGCAGGTAAATAGCCATCCTTACACACATATACGTACACACATACGAGGAACACGCCTTACTGACTCACGGTACCATTTCCAGGCTATTTGCCCCTGCTACACGCAGATAAACATCCATCCTTACACACACATATATATTGTATACATACATATGCAGTACAAGCCCTTCTCAATCTACCAGCTATGTATATATATATACTACAGACTACGCTAACGCCTAACAAACAGCCTAAACATCCAACTAACAACATAGCAAAGCCCTAGCGGAGGTCATTCTGCACACATGACCCAAAAGAACACACTACCAACCCTGTTGTTCCCCCATGGTCACCAATACGCATTCCAAAATCCATCAGATAAACTCCACCTGTAACAGGCCTACCACCAAAAGATGAACTCCACCTGTTAATGGAAACTTCAGTCCTGTACCAAACAATTACAACTCTATCAATATACAGATAACATAGGCACTAATGCATTGGATAAAATCAGATTCAGCACGAACAGTACAAGAAACCAACACTATTCCAACCTTGCCCATTGCAGTGACGCCATCGTTGGTTGCCAGATTCACAAGAGCAAAGGCAAGCTCCTCAAGACGACTAACAGGAGGCCTCTGACCACCATACGCAAGCTTCACATCATTCATTCCACCGAAAGCGTGTCCATCACACGAAACACGGATAGGCAGTACGTCGCTGAATTGCCTGCAGATGCAGATAGCTTCATCAAGAACACCTCTGTACTGCTTCTTTAACTTCTCACTGTTCCTCTCCTTCTTATCAAGTAAGTCTTTCACCATCGAGCTCCACTGCCTTTCACGTATGACCTTGCCCTCAAGCATCTTCATCCTCGGATAGCTAAAGTCCTTCACTATGACATGGTGGTCCACACGCAGGTGCATGGCTCCTATTGCACACACAGACTCCATTGCACCATACTTGGTGCAGCTACCCTGACCATATAGCTTCTTACGTCCTTTGCTACCCTCGATTTCAGACTGCGGAGTCTCCATATCGATCCACGCACGATACACACTAGGAGCCTCTATCAGCAGACCCATATCATGGATCTTAAGATGAAGCCTGTGAAGGATCTCTCTGAAGATCATCTGCTTTGGAATGTGCACTGGACGCGCCACCTGCATGGTAGTTCCAAAATAAAAATTAAAAAAACGCATGGCCATCCGCACCGTTCAGCAACTAAACAACAGAAAATTCAATAATAAAAAAAAACATAGCCTTCTGCAAGATTCAGCAACTAAACAATAGAAAATTGTATCTTCACGTACCCCAGGAACAAACACATCAGCAGGTGCCTCCGCCTCCGCTTCCAGAGAACCAATAGACTCATTCGACGAAAGCACTCCTGTCAGCTCAGAGAAGTCAAATGCTGATACGGCCTCTGCCGATGCGTTCAAGAAAACAACGGGCGAGTCAGTCAATGGAAAACCCAGATCATCCATAGGATCGCATCCCATCTCGGCAAGACTAGCCTCCCAGAGCATCGCATCAGCCACACAGCTTTTCCCATCGCCCTGACACCCAAACCCAAACTTAGTCCAAGCAGATTCCAACACAAAATAGCATGGGCATTGAAAATAGATTAGTTATTGACCTCACGCCTAGCCTTCCTCGCGCCACTTCCCTCGGCCACATCCCTGATCCTCTTCTCTCCGCCTCTGAAACTATCGCCTTCCATCACGCACCCCAAGAAACGATGCCTCGAAGGCTACAATGCACCGCACCTATCCGCAGCCAGACTCACCACTTTATATACGAACCAACGCCGACACGAAACCAGAAAGAATGGGGCCAATAAATGAGCCCAGCGCTTCCCTGTAGTCCATAAAAATCAACATACTCATAGGCCCATTAGCCACAATAGATCAGCTCTCGCGCTGCAGGGCCATGGCCCGGTTCCAATGCTCAAAAATAGGCCAACTCTTACCCGAAAGGGCTAGGCAACTAGCACATACGAGGCCTCCATCGCCGAAAGCCTCACCATAAAATCAAAAAAAAAAACCCAGCCAGTGTTACCACGTCACACGGTCTACACAATGAATAAAACGTGATCTAATATCAAAAGGAAAACGGGCGCAGCGAAGCGCGCCCCATTTCCTAGTATGAATATGAAGCGTCATTTAACAGTTGTTGCTATCTTTTTTTTTCCAGAGTTACACGGTACACGTTCACAACAGACACGCACACTCACCCCTATGAATATACGTATATAAACCCTACCCCTATGAGCACCTCCGAAGGATTGAGCCGGCAGATCTCGAGATTCGGACGGAGACGTCGCCTACCATTGAAAACATAGCACCGTTAAATCATGGAATAAATCCAGGAAAATGCGAGAACCCGTGTTAAGTCGAGGACTTGAACCCAAATAAGCAGATTCCACCACAAGAAACATAACCAACTGATCTATAATTAAATATTAAGAGTTCTAAGAGCAAGTATAATAGTAGGTTGTAAGCAGACTGAATGCTAATGTGGAGGAGAGAAGGGGAGAGAGAGGAAAAGCGGGCTGTAACCTTATAACCGGCTTAGACACAAGAACCAAGAAACTTTATGAGAGAGACATGTGGGCCATATATTAATGCTGAAGAGCTAACTACTATATGGGTAAGCTGAGAGGTAGGCTGTAAGGACCCTTGTAGCCAGCAGCCGGCTGTATTATTTACCTTGCTCTAAGGATACGTACACAGTAAGGCCACGTCAGTGGTCTTAACGTCAACATAGCTCAGCATATTCTGACGTGGGAGAGAGAGAACAAACGAAAGTGAATGAGCTTGTCGCTGCAGACAGCGCCGATCGCTTGCACTGTTCCCCAGTTGTGGGTCCCGCCACTACACCAAGCTGTGAGAGGAAACCAGGACACAGAAAAGTAGCTTGTGGACCCTGTATAAATTTAAAACTATATTTGGAACAGGAGGAGAGTCTGGATTGTTGTATGACTCAACTTGGCTTATAACCGAGCTTATTAAACCTACTCTAAGAGGAAACCGATACTGGAATTGCATATTGTACACAAATTATTTTGTATCTTTTTATAATAGTTCTGGTTTAGAATAGTTTTCAGATACATATTTACTTTAAGCAGAAAATCCTTCACAAGAGCACTAGTACCGTGGGTAGTCCTCTATCTTATAAGAGAAGTACTACAGTAGTCATAAACTACTAAGCACGGTTAAAAATGGATTTTTTTTTTGTGGATATGCTTTTTAGATAATGGAAAAATTATGGCTTCAGCCTTCTTCTAAGAAGAAGAAGCTTCGGTCCAAACTTATTACAGCAGCACACCCATAATTAAAATTTATTACAGATTCAGAACTAAAGTCCAAGACAATAAATGAAAGACCATCCATGCTATGCAAAGAACTCTATGGCTCTCGATTCTAGAAGCTTGCAAGCGTCAAGAATCCGTGTCATGCCGTCATCCGAGCGCTGCAATAGAGCCCAAAACCGTAACTAGTGTGTCCCCCTGAAAAGAACTTGCAAAAATTTTTTATGTGACCTTTATCAAAAACCACATCATTCCTTGTGATCTATATTGCCCAGCAAAACGCCGCAACCCCAGTCAATAAAAGATGATTACGATTGGAACCTCCTAGCTTAGACCAACTATTGAAAAGATGGTTCGTGTTCCTTGGAGGATTAATGCCAAACAAAACAAACACAGCACGCCAAAGAAAACTGGCATAATGGTAATTAAAAAACAAGTGTTGGATAGTTTCAGGTGTGCTACAAAAACAACATTCCTTACTGCCACTCCAATTCCTTTTAGCAAGATTGTCTTTTGTCAGTATCACCCCCTTCTTTAAGAACCAAAGAAAAATCTTAATCTGGGGCACTTTCATATGTCAAATTTTATGGGTAACCTTAATCCCATTATTGACTAGGTATTTGTACATGGATTTAACTGAAAACAAGCCATTATTATTTAAGTTCCAGATGAAAGTATCCCGACCCTCATTTAAGTTAATAAAAGCAACTCTTGCAACTAGACTTTGCCATTCCAACAGGTTGTTCCCAACTAGTGCCCTTCTAAAAGACACATTGAAAGGGGTTGAATTAATTACATCAACCACTGTTGTTGGTTTCTTCCGCACTATATTAAATAAATTCGGGTATTGGATTTTCAAGGCTTGGGAGCCCAATTATTTATCTTCCCAAAATCTAATTTGAGTTCCATTGTCTAGTTTAAACTTTCCAAGACTTAAGAAAATGTCTTTACTCCCAGCAAACCATTCCAAAATTGTGAAAACCCATTTTGCTTTTCAATTTGACTTAGAGTCTTGTTCTTTAGGTACTTGTTCCTTATTAACTCCTGCCAAGTGCCCTCCTCACTGCAAAGTTTGAAAAGTCATTTGCTTAAAAGACACTTATTTTGTAAATCTATATTTTGAATTCCTAAACCACCTTGCTCTTTTGGTTGGCACAAAATATTCCACTTTGCCAGTCTATATTTCATTTTGTGTTCATCGTTTTGCCAAAAAACCTTGATCTAAAATATTCAATCTTTTTTAGAACACATCTTGGGACTTCAAAGAAAGACATCATGAACATAGGTAAGCTGGACAAAACTGAGTTGATTAACACTAATCTACCCCCATATGATAAATGTTTTCCTTTCCACCCACTTAACTTCTTTTCAATTCTTTCTTCAATTAATTTCCAATCCTTATTATATAACTTCCTGTAATGCAATGGAAGGCCCAAATATCAAAAAGGGTATGATCCCATTTTGCAACCAAATAGATATCAGTACTGCTCCTCAAATTCTTTTGCTTGGCCAAAGCAAAATAATTGACTTTTATGGAAGTTGATTTTCAGACCTGATAATTGTTCAAAAGTACCAAGCAAAAGTTTCAAATTTTTTGCCTGATCAATATCATGGTCAAAAAATAGAACTGTGTCATCTGCATATTGCAAGATAGACATGCCATTTTCCACTAGGTGTGTAACAACCCCTTTTATTTGGCCTTCCTCCTTGGCTCTAGATAAAATGATAGCTAGCATATTGAAAGTGCATTTGCCCCCTATGTGGGTTTTGGTGTATTGATGACATCCAAATTAGGGACTAATGTGATCTTAATAAGATATGTCGCAGCTATTAGTCCCATAAAAGATTCAAAGAGTTGATAAAGATGAAATGGTATCCCTCAATTCTTGAAGTTGTAAAGGCGGACGAACTCAAAACGCTCTCCAAAGGTTTTATTTTTGTTTTTGAGTTTAGGCTCAGCCGCACTATAAAGAGAGATGCAAACTTAGTTGGTCTGAGGAAGATAGAGTGCTCAAGCATAAAAATAAAATCAAAAGAGAGACACTCTAGCACTCCATGAGCACGTAGATTATTTTTCTATGACTGTCGGTGTCGGAAGTCCCGACGTAAGCCGAAACTCCCAACAGTCGGAAGTCACGACTCATGTCGGAAGTTCTGACTCCCAGTCACTTAGCCTGCGCGGTGACTATGGACATCGGAAGTCCCGACGTGAGTCGAAACTCCCGACAGTCGAAAGTCTCGACCCAAGCCGGGAGTCCCGACACCTGTGGTTCTACTGGCTGGCTGCCTACGCCCATCGGAACTCCCGGACCTTGTCCGGAGTCCCAACACCTGGAGCTTTACTAGTTGACTGACTGTGCACGTCAGAAGTCTCGACGTATGTCGGAAGTCCCGACGTTTGTTGGGAGTTCCGACATTGACTTGCACACGCGGACTTCTAACCCTGTGTGAACAGTGCTTTCTGTTAACGTCGGAACTTCCGATGTAGATCTGAACGGTTAGATTTCTACTAAGAGTATAAATACCCCTCTCTTCACTTCTAACTGTTACAGACTCATTCACAGCTGACCTAACTTCGTCCCAACAACTCCCAAGCAAGAAAGGCACTCCTCTCCTCCCTCCTTTCCTCCAATCTTTGATTCCCTTAGGGTTTTGAGTGAAAGGAGAGTGGATTAAGTGAGAGAATCACTTTGGTAAGCTTGAGCACTTGATTTCTTCGTCAAGCCGGTTGGTTTTGCGTCTATTACTCTTGGGGCTTTGCCCCTAGCCAGCTAGGCGTTGCCCAAGAGCTTCCATCTTGTGGAAGAGCCTTGGGAAGTTTGTATTACCCTTCGATTTTTTAGTGAAAAGCTCAAGTGACCTTTGTTGTCGCTTTGAGAGAGGCAAGGAGGTGGAATAGACTCCGACCTTTGTGGTCACCTCAACAACGAGGACGTAGGAGCTCCTTTGTGGGGTTGCCAAACCTCGGGATAAATCTTTGTGTCACATGTGCTTGTTGTTGTGATTGCTAGAGACTACTTGTATTTGTTTGTCTCTCTCTCTTGAACTTTATTTTAGGGTTTGGACTCGATCTACGGTTTGGAGGCATTACGGCGTCAAGGGAGTGACCCAACATCTTCACCAAACCACTAGGAAGTGGGGTTGTAAGATTATTTATCTGCAAAGTTAAATTTGGCACTGCTTTTATAGTTCACGTAGGCGTCGGGACTGCTGACGTTTGTGCCAGAACTTCTAACAACGTCGGGAGTTCTGACCCAAACACCGGGACTTCCGACATTGACTGACAAATTTGAACTTAGCATTTGCAGTTAATTTTTAGATACGCCTATTCGCCCCCCCTCTGGGCATTGTTAGATCCTTTCACACATCTACAACAATATTGAAAAGGATCGGTGACAGAGGATCACCTTGTCTAAGACCTTTCTTGGTCTGGAAATATGAGCCTATTTGGTCATTAATTTTAATGCCCACATTCCCACCTTGAACAAAAGCCTTGACCCAATCACACCACACCGAATGAAACCCCTTCGTTCTTAGTGCTTGTTGTAAGAAATTCCAATTCACCTTATCATATGTCTTTTTAAAATCAGTCTTAAAAATAGTTCCATTTTGTTTCCTTTTATGTAACTCGTGTAAGGTTTCAAGTGCCAGATCAATTCAAAGGGGATCGCATCTACAATTGTCCAGAATGCTAGCTAGAATTGTTCTGGCTTTAACATGACCATTGGGCAAGTAATCAAGATTCCGAAACACAGTTTCCCTCAACTCTTTTCTTTTGCCGAAAACAATTAGGATCTCACCTTGCAGCAGCTAATTTTGACTGACAACCTGCACAACCCCTTTGATCTCCCCCTATCGACGACCACTCAGGCTAATTTTTTTCAGTCAGCTGCAAAGAGCTAGTATAAATGACCTAATTAAGAGCGAGTACTGTCTTATCCTTCCAAAAAGCTGTATATGGTGCAATGTTTTGTATGTATATGAATGTTAGAATGTTGCTTAATTTGTACTCCCTCCGTCCTAGAAAGATAGTCGTTATGGGATGTGTGCAGGTCAAACTTTCTCAACTTTGACTAGGTTTATAAAAAAATACGTGCAACATTTATATCTTCAAATAAGTTTATTATGAAAGTATATTCAACGATCTATCTGATGATGCTAATTATGTATTATAATTATTAATATTCTTTTATATATAATTGGTCAAAGTTAAAAAAAAAAGTGCTGAGTGCTGAAATATTTCACACCAAATGCTAGTGGTAGGTTAACTTTTTTGTCCGCCAGGCACGATGTTCTATCCAGCCCTGTCGTGACGCCTATATTGGGTTGCAATATGACTATTTTGGTTGCAATACGGATCAATCACATCTATGCATGGTCGTTAACAGGTGGTTGCATTTGGAACAATGCAATAGGTTCTTACGTCCTTTTGATGTGTTGCAATACGGTGGTTTTGCAATGCACATAAAAGAACCAATGCAACCACGATATGGTTGCAAGCACGGATATTGCTACCAGCAGAATGGTTGCATGAGTTACTGTTGCGACGAAACATGGGGCTGCAATATGATAGTATTGCCATGAACAAACTTGTAGCAAAATAGCTTTATTACCACTCCATAGTTACGTGGGAATATTGTCATATTGCCATGTAGTGTGCTCCATTGCATCAAAGAAATCTTGCAACGAAATGTATTTGGTGGCTATAGCCACAATTGCAATGTATAATATTCGGTTGCATTTAAGTTCTATTGCCACATACATTTGTTGATGGCAAGAAAATAGTATCGCAACGAAACTTTGCTTGTGGTGAATAGGTCTTATAGCAACACACAAAGTGTGTAGCAATAATATTTATTACAACCACATATAATCGTTGTATGTTAGTTTATTGCAACAAAAAAAATTTGTGAGCGCCTAATTCGTTTCATATTTGGGTATTAAACATGTGTTTCATATTTGGGTATTAAACTGGTGTCGCAAAATAACTATACCATGATTATAAATTTCATCATCACATATATAACATCAAACCTTTATTATCTTTGACAATCCTCATAAAGAGTGTACAATCATAATGTAAAATCTCCTTGCTAATACTACAAAAATTTCATTTGAATCTCCAAACTAAAACTTAAAAGTTCATAATAATTATGATAGCAATAGTGATCTGTATCATATAGGCTTGGGCATAGGTTGTTTGGGCAATAGTGATCTGTATCATATAGGCTATGTGGGTTTTGGTGTATTGATGACATCCAAATTAGGGACTAATGTGATCTTAATAAGATATATCGTAGCTATTAGTCCCAAGAAAGATTCAAAGTGTTGATAAAGATGAAATGGTATCCCTCAATTCTTGAAGCTGTAAAGGCAGACGAACTCAAAACGCTCTCCAAAGGTTTTATTTTTGTTTTTGAGTTTAGGATCCGCCGCACTATAAAGAGGGATGCAAACATAGTTGGTCTGAGGAAGATAGAATGCTCAAGCATAAAAATAAAATCAAAAGAGAGACACTCTAGCACTCCACGAGCACGTAGATTATTTTTCTGTGACTGTCGGTGTCGGAAGTCCCGACGTAAGCCGGAACTCCCGACAGTCGGAAGTCACGACTCATGCCAGAAGTTCTGGCTCCCAGTCACTTAGCCTACGCGGTGACTGTGGATGTCGGAAGTCCCGACCCAAGCCGAGAGTCTCGACACCTGTGGTTCTGCTGGCTGGCTGTCTGCGTCCGTCGGAAGTCCCGGACCTTGTCGGGAGTCCCGACACTTGGAGCTTTACTGGTTGACTGACTACGCACGTCGGAAGACCCGACGTACGTCAGGAGTCCCGACCATCAGAAGTCCTGATGTTTGTCGAGAGTTCCGACATTGACTTGCTTGCGTGAACTTCTGACCCTGTGTGAACAGTGCTTTCTGTTAACGTCGGAAGTCCCGAGATCTGCGTTGGAACTTCCGACGTAGATCTGAACGGTTAGATTTCTACTAAGAGTATAAACACCCCTCTCTTCACTTCTAACCGTTACAGACTCATTCACAGCTGACCTAACTTCGTCCCAATAGCTCCCAAGCAAGAAAGGCACCCCTCTACTCCCTCCTTTGCTCCAATCTTTGATTCCCTTAGGGTTTTGAGTGAAAGGAGAGTGGATTAAGTGAGAGAATCACTTTGGCAAGCTTGAGCACTTGATTTCTTCATCAAGCCAGTTGGTTTTGCATCTATTACTCTTAGGGCTTTGCCCCTAGCTGGCTAGGCATTGCCCAAGAGCTTCCATCTGGTGGAAGAGCCTTGGGAAGTTTGTATTACCCTTTGATTTCTTAGTGGAAAGCTCAAGTGACCTTTGTGGTCGCTTTGAGAGAGGCAAGGAGGTGGAATAGACTCCGACCTTTGTGGTCACCTCAACGAGGACGTAGGAGCTCCTTTGTGGGGTTGCCGAACCTCGGGATAAATCTTTGTGTCTCGTGTGCTTGTTGTTGTGATTGCTAGAGACTACTTTTATTTGTTTGTCTCTCTCTCTTGAACTTCATTTTAGGGTTTGGACTCGATCTACGGTTTGGAGGCATTACAGCGTCAAGGGAGTGACCCAACATCTTCACCAAACCACTAGGAAGTGGGGTTGTAAGATTATTTATCCACAAAGTTAAATTTGGCACTACTTTTGTAGTTCACGTAGGCGCTGGGACTGCTGACGTTTGTGCCAGAACTTTCGACGACGTTGGGAGTTTCGACCCAAACGCCGGGACTTCCGACATTGACTGATAAATTTGAACTTAGCATTTGCAGTTAAATTTTAGATACACCTATTCACCCCCCCCTCTAGGCATTATTAGATCCTTTCAATTGGTATCAGAGCAAGGTCTTCTTTTAGCGCTTCACCGCGTAAGAAGAAACAATGTTGTAGTCCGACAAGATGCAAGCCGTTGTCGCCGAAATGGCCAAGAAAATAGTTGAAGAGTTGATGGCTGCTCAAGTCAAGCTCTTTCAAGATGAAATGAAAAAGATGTAAGATCAGATGAGCAAGATGAAGGAAGAATTGAGCAAGAAGGTTGATGATGCAATAAGTGGCAAGAATGATACAAGTGACAAGAATGAAGCAAACAAAGATGCCGCTAGTGATATCGGAGCCGGTGAGCATGCTCATGGAAAGGGAATATATTCAAACATGAGTTTTCACTATGGACAACTCATAAAAGGTTCAACACTACATACTCCGTCCGTCAACATTGGCAAGCCACCTCACTTTGATGGAACAAGATACACCGATTGGTCTTACAAGATGAAGATGCATCTCATTGCCGCAAGACTTTGGGAAGTTGTGGATGTTGGTATGATGATTCCTACCAATGAAGATAGAGAGATAACTCTAGAAGAAGTGCACAACCTCCATCAAAATGCACAAGCCGTAGCATTGCTTGTATCAAGCCTAGCTCCGGATGAGTTTAGAAAAGTGAATGGAATGGAAAGTGCAAAACAAATTTGGGATACTTTGAAAGTGTCATTTGAAGGAGATAGAGGTGTGAGAAAAGGCAACATTGAGTTACTTTGAAAGTGGCGGGAAAGGATGAGGAACCAAGGGTGGAACCTCACGAGCTCCCTCGTATCCACGCTCAAAGGCCCGAGCACTGTCACCACGGCCCTCGTTGGCCACTCCCGAACTGGTGCTCCCACGTCCGGACCTCAGATTCATCTGTAAGAGAGACGAACCATCCATTAGGACACCTTTTCGATCAGAATCCAGGGATTAAAGAGATGGCATCACATTTATTAAAGCATTCATTTAGTTAGTCCTACCAATTTACTACTTTCATTATACGTGAAGGGGAATTCCTAGTTCAACCAAGATGCTATTATAAGATGCATGCTTCGACCTATACGTTCACTCAAGTCGGAATATAGCGGCATTCGTAAAAAATTTTGGCACATCGCACACTCACTTTCCGTATACTAAGCGATTTCTTACGTCATGTAAGTCAGTGTACCTGTAGAAAACTGATTAGATAAAACCAGTGCCGCTATCCTAGATATACCATATAGCTAGGGCTTATACTTATATAACTTAACTTAATCGCATCCTACTTTTCGCAAAACTTTTGTTGGTCAAACTTTTAGTTTTGTAAAAGAGTGAGGAACTCGTGACCATTATTGGCTCTGGTACCAATTGTGGCAGAACTGCCCGAAATAGCGTACTTATGGAGGCGCTCGTCTTCGACCAGACACTAAGCACTCTGAAAGCATCTACCGCGAGCGGTGTCCGTCGGGCACACCCCGAGGGAGAACCCGAAAGATCCACATTTTTCCCAAGGATCCAATAATGAGAACGAGTTACAACACAAGTCCATCTCATACATTAAAGTTTCTTAAAAAGTGCATTATTACAATACCAAATACAGAGTGTGGAAAGATAAACAGCGGAATATTAAAAGATAACATCTAACGATAAGATAACGAGAATTCGTCTGAGCCCACCAGAAGAATCCTCCACACAAGGTACTCCTCAAGCATCACCTGCAACAGGGGTAAAATAAACCCTGAGTACACAATGTACTCGCAAGATTTATCCGACCAGTGGGAATACTTTTCCGACTCCAAGGAATATGCTAGGCTTTATGGTTTGCTGGTTCTCTTTTAGCAAAAAGCAATACTAATAGTGAGTCCTTATTGATACATTATTATCATCAGCCGAATTAAGTTTTCATCTAGTCAATCTATATAAGCACATGTTCTACTTTCAAGCAAGGGTTGAGCAATCGATACTATTCCTTCTCCTTCTTCACTTCTAGTTCTTACTATGGTGCTAAACCGCAGACAAGCCGTACCGTATAACCCGGCGATTCGCGAATCAATGTGCCCAGCTGGGTGCCCCGAAGACACATGCCCCGCTTATACCCCAGGCACAAGCAGGACTAACCCACCACTCTCCTATCCTGGGTGTCCAGGTCCCCATCCAAACTTGGACTCCAAGCCCCCGCCTCTGAGTCCCGGACTCAGTGCGGCGCAAGGACCTCCACCACCTCCTCTTCCCATCAGTCGGTCCGGAAAGAGCCGGATCCACGACAAGAGAGCAGCAAGTCTTCCCTGCGCCCATACCCAACTATGTGCTCGGGACAATAGTCTGTGACTTGCCTAGAGTCATATGCAACGACCGGTCCTTAATCGACACAGATAGGGAAAAAGTGTAACCGGGCTATGCCCTGTTGGCCGCAGGACACAACCCCTCACACCCACCAGTACCAAATCCACATCCCTATTCGGTCACCATTTTCCTTTCCATTATTTCATCATGATATCCTAGTTTAATCACCTATTTGCGAGTAACGGCAGGTTACTCACGCTACCGACATCCTGCGCATAGCAGCTACTCGACCTGTACTAGTAGGACTCATGGTGGATATATTTATGCATGTAGTTTCCATAAAATGCCTGTAACGTAAATGCATATCATATAAATATATTCAGTGATCATTTAAAAATAGGGGTTATGCACCGGGGCTTGCCTTGGGCAGGTGCCGGGTCAGCAAGGTCAGTACCAACAGGCTCCTGGGCTCCCTCCTGTGCGAAGAGCTCCTCCCCATACTCCTCGATCACCTCGTCGTACTCCGGCTCACCGACGGGTACGAAGTCTACCTGTTCGTGATCTACATGAAATGACGATGCAATGATTAACACTACGGCAACAGCAATTCTCAATGCAAAAGTACCTCTATTAAACTACTAAGTGAGATCTACCCACTAAAGTCTAAGCTACGTACCAGCACTACTAACAAGTATGAACGTGTCATACCTTCTTACGGTGACTACGGATATTCCTACTCCTAATGCCAGTTTACGATACATACACTAAAGCAAGGATAATAATTATGCTATTAAGCAACTTGCTCTATGGCTACAAATTTTACAGCAAGTATATAAATACCTAAGGAACCTACTGTAACGATTTCAAAGCTAAAGCTATTGTCGGTTCGCCACAACAATTCCTGCAATTATTGATCGATATAACGCTAAGCTTTCTACTTAAATCTCATGAGTCTACCATCCTAACAGCTAATGGTGAACTAACTATACTAACAGGTAGATGACATTTTTGCGAACCTAACAAACTTAGTTTCGCTATTTTTTGACAACCATGCAATTTACTACGATTTATCGAAGTTGGATTCATAACAGAAAATAAATAAGCAATTCTAATTCCAGGAAATAAGGAAAACTGAATCCTCTTTCACTGGCCCACCACGCGCAGCCCAGTCCAGCGCGTCATCCCGCCCACGCGTGACAGCAGGCCACCGCGCGGCCCACGCGGAGTCGCGGCCCAGCCGGCCAACGGCCCGCGACGGGGAAAGGCCAGCGCACGTCGACAAAATTGCACGGGCACCCCCGACGTACTCGGTATTTGCTACGAGCCCTACGGTACTGTTTTGCCAATCTGCAGTTTTACACCAGCACCCTCCCACTTCTACGTCTTCACCGCGACTAGGTCCCTGCCCCCTAGGGCGCGCACCGGCGCGATGGCGCGGGCACTGGGCGACTACACCGGCCTCACCCGAACCTCTACGGTCTACCTAAGGGGTCGACAGGTACCTGGACAACAAGTAGAAGCTACTGGAGGCGACACGATGAGCAGAGGCGCAGTGACGAACTCCCTCCCTAGCGATGGCTCCTAGCCTGCAAAGGCGAGCGTGTTCCCGTGAGCAACAGTGAAGGCGAGGCCAGCGCACGAGCTAGCGAGCACCAGGGAGTACTCACCGACACCCTTGCATTGACGGTTTGGTTGGAGGCGGTCAGAGCAAGGCTGGCCACGTGAGCTCACGGTGGTACAGTGGTGACCGACGGTGGCACTGCCGCAGCGGTGGGGCTGGCCTGCTGCGATGCTACGGCTGAGGTGCGCGGGGTGCTTAGGAAGGTACGGCGAAGCTGTGGGTGCACTAAATTGCTACGAGATGCACTATGGGGCTGGCTCGCCGTTGGAGGGCGTCGGCTCGGCCTTATGGAGCCGGTGACGCGGAATCACGAAATTTCGGCCATGTGCAAGGACACACATAGTAAAGTGGGGACGGGACGTAGCTAGGTGCCTGACGAAGCCGAGCCTAAGACGAATTGAAGTCTACGGCTACGGTTGAGGCGAATTGGGGGAAATCCTCATGACGGGCAAGGAGACAGTGGAGACAGGGGAGATCATGGCGCGGCATGGCTTGGACCTACGGTGGTCGTCAATGCAAATACTGACGTGCACGGCCAGGGGGAAGCAGTAGGGCGTGGCTCCAGGCGCCAGCCAGTAAGGCATGGCAGCAAGCCGACAAAGCAACGGTACGGCGACGCAACGGGCAGCATCCAACAAGGTACCCAGCGCGAGTGCGACGCGAGGTGATGGCGGGCAGACTGTTGTCCAATGCACAAGTAGCCAAGATGATGTCAACGGCGCAGAACCGGCGTGGCGACGGGCGACGTGCAGCGCGGGACCGGCGCACTCCCGGCCAAGGCAGCGCAGGGCAAGACGTGCGCATCGCGTCCCGGTGACAAGGCAACGTGGCCAGTGCCGGTGCGCAGGGTGAGCCAGACATGGCGGCAGGCGAGCAGCAGCGGGGCAGTGACCGCAGGCGAGCAGCAGCGGGGCAGGTGGCCCGGACGTGCAGGTCGTGCGCGTGCACGGTGCAGTGGGCGTAGCCGGGCACGGCAGTGGGTGCTGGCACGCCAGCAGCGGGTGGTGACCGCGCCCAGAGCTTAAGCCAGGTGTCATGCACGCTTTTTAAAGCAGTGAGAAACCTTGCACGAAAAACTCCAATCGCTAAACTAATTGCTTGATGCACAAGATGGTTCATCAAACTACCGATCGCAGTTATTACATCGCTCTAGTTCTTAAGTCAATCGCTCCATAGAGTTTGCCAAACATGGCATTGTCGGCCACTTCCGAAACATACGCGAACGACGTTGAAACGAATGATTCTGCGTCGGAATCCAAACTCAGTCTACTCGAGGTACTAGCCAGCTAACCATGTCCGACCACACCTAGTTTTATCGCCGTTAGCTACACGTTCTTTTAGCCCTTTTACATTCTAGAACAATGCGATTACAAAGTATTACATGAAATGTAACCACGGACTCATGTTTTGTACGGATGTTTCAAGTGCCGAACATCGAGTTATACCTTATGTTATACACGTATGCACATAAATCTAGATGCTTACGAAATGTTTCAGCAAAATATTACAATGTAACACCAGGGTGTTACAAATCTACCCCCTAAAACAAAATCTCGACCCGAGATTTCATGTGCCTAGTGTGAGAAAGAGGTAGGGAGTACATTTGGCGCAATAGCTAACTATCCGACCCAAGGAGGAGATGGGGGTAATGCTTTGATAAGTAGCTCTCTTGCTCCCATGTGGCTTCGTCTTCTGAATGATTTTGACATTGTACCTTGTAAAACTTTATCACCCTGTTCCTGGTCACTCTCTCCTTCTCATCCAAGATTTTTATAGGATGCTCCACATAAGACAGATCAGGCTGGAGTGGAAGTCCTTCTATTTCCACAGATTCTTCAGGAACTCGTAGGCATTTCTTCAATTACGAGACATGAAACACATTGTGAACTGCCGAGAGAATTTCAGGGAGTTGGAGACGATAAGCAATGGGACCACACTGTTGCAACACCTTGTATGGACCCACATACCGAGGGGCTAACTTACCATGGACACCAAATCGATGTACCCCTCTCATAGGAGATACCTTGAGATACACATAATCCCCAGCTATAAATTCCAAAGGTCTTCTTCGCTTGTCTGCGTAAGCCTTCTGTCGACTCTGAGCTGCCTTCAAGTGTTCATGAATTATATTTACTTTCTCTTGAGCCTCCTTTATGAAATCAGGCCTGAAGTACCCACAGTCTCCTACTTTAACCCAGTTTAGTGGCGTCCTACACTTCTGTCCATATAAAGCTTCAAATGGTGCCATGCGGATACTCTCTTGGTAGCTGTTATTATATAAAAATTTGGCCAGCTTCAAACAATGATCCCACTTCTCAGGAAAAGAGATGGTACAAGCCCGCAGCATATCCTCGAGCACCTAGTTCACCCTTTCAGTTTGACCATTAGTCTGTGGGTGGTATGTCGAGCTTTTGAGAAGACGAGTACCCAGACATTCTTGGAGCTTCTCCCAGAATCGAGAGACAAAAACTGACCCTCTATCAGAGATGATGGTGAGAGGAACTCCATGTAGGGTCACAATCCGATCAAAGTATAACTCCGCATACTTCTTGACAGTGTATCTAGTGTCCACCGGAAGGAAGTGGGCAGACTTGGTGAGACGGTCCACAATGACCCAAATAGAATCAAAACCCATGGAGGTGCGGGGTAAACCCACAATGAAATCTAGGGAAATATCCTCCCATTTCCAAACTGGAATGGGCAAAGGTTGTAGATATCCAGGAGCATGCATATGATCTACCTTGACTCTACCGCAAGTGTCACACTCCGCAACGAACTGTGTGATATCTTGCTTCATGTAGGACCACCAATATAGTTGGCGCAGATCATGGTACATCTTGTTGCTACCAGGGTGGATAGACAGCTTGGAATGATGGGCTTCTTTTAAAATCTTTCTTTTTAGCTCCTCATTAGACGGAACCACCAGTCTATTCTTGTATCTCACGACTCCCTGCTCATCAATGCTAAAATGAGGTCCACGTCCTTCAACTAGCAACTTCTTGATGTGAGGAATCTCTTCAGGGTCTTCCTTCTGATCCCGAATAATTTGCTCCAGCAATTCTGAGGTCAATGCAATCTGAGCTAGCACCTCTATGTGGTGAAGTGACAAGGGTATTTCCTCAACCTGATGCGACTTACGACTTAAGGCATTAGCTACCACATTAGCTTTTCCTGGATGATAGTGGACTTCCAAATTATAATCCTTGATCAACTCTAACCATCTCCTTTGCCTCATGTTCAACTTAGACTTAGTGAAAATATACTTAAGGCTCTTGTGGTCAGTGAAGATATGCACTTTGTTGCCCAACAAATAATGCCTCCAAATCTTTAGAGAATGAACTACCGTGGCTAGCTCCAAATCATGAGTGGGGTAGTTCACCTCGTGCTTCTTCAGCTGGCGCGAAGCATAAGCTATCACACACCCATCCTGCATAATCACACACCCCAATACCGTCTTCGAGGCATCACAGTAAACATCAAAGGGCCTCTCAATATCCGGTTGGGCCAATACAGGAGCAGTGGTTAGAAAAGTCTTCAGGGACTGAAAAGCTTCTTCACAAGCTAGACTCCAAACAAACTTAGCTTCTTTTTGGAGTAGCTTGGTCATGGGCTGGGCTATCTTGGAGAAATCAGGGATGAAACGCCAATAGTATCTAGCTAGCCCAAGGAACTGATGAATCTGGTGCACATACCTGGGAGACTTCCAATCTAATACATCTTGCACCTTGTTGGGATCCACAGAAACGCCCTCAGGTGTCAACACATGTCCCAAAAACTGCACTCGATCTAACCAAAACTCGCACTTGCTGAATTTAGCATACAGCTGGTGCTCCCTTAGTCGAGTCAGGACTATCCGGAGGTGACAGGCATGCTCTTCATCATTCTTGGAATAGATCAAGATGTCATCAATGAACACTACCACAAACTTATCCAACTCCAGCATGAAGACTGAGTTCATCAAGTACATGAAGAAAGCCGGGGCATTGGTGAGACCGAAAGACATCACTAGGTACTCATACAACCCATACCTAGTAGAGAAAGTTGTCCTTGGTATATCCTGTGGCCTGATCTTGATCTGATGGTAGCCCGATCGGAGATCTATCTTCGAGAACACCTTGGCACTAGCTAACTGATCAAACAAAGTATCTATGCGGGGTAGAGGATACTTGTTCTTAACTGTTACCGCATTGAGGGGCGGTAATCCACACACATCCGTAGTGTACCATCCTTCTTCTTCACGAAAATCGCTGGACAACCCCATGGTGATGAACTTGGGCGGATGAAACCCTTGTCCATCAACTCCTCCAGTTGTTTCTTCATTTCTGCCAGTTCTCTTGGAGCCATGTGGTACGGACGTATGGAGATAGGAGCAGTACCAGGCTCAAGCTCAATGGAGAATTCTACCTCACGGTCCGGTGGCAATCCAGGAAGATCTTTAGGGAAAACATCCAGGAACTCACATACTACTGGAATGGAGGTAAGATCAGGAATGGCTTCAGCATGGGTAGCAACAGGTAAGACCGGTTCTGAGGGTACGATGAGAGACATCCTATCCTCAGAAGAAGGAAGCCGTAACTCTACACTTCTTCTCTTCATATCCAATACTACCCCATACACCCGCAACCAGTTCATTCTAAGAATAGCATCAATACCTTGCCCAGGCATTATCATGAACTATAGACGGTAAGTGTGGGTGGCTAATACCAAACTTACTGTATCCATGCGGGTGTTGATGAACATCTGAGAACCCACAGTATGGATGTTATAGGCATACGGTATAGCCAATAGTGATAAGTTGTGCTGCTCTATAAACCCCATGCTCATAAAGGAATGCGATGCACCAGAATCAAACAACACCAAAGCTGGATGGGATTCGATGGTGAACATACCAGCCATAACTGTCTCCTGCTTCACAACTTGCTGAGCATCCGTGAAGTGCACCTGACCAGATCTGCTGGGCACCTTCCTCTTGATGAAAGTCCTCTTAATAAGCCTGGAATTTGCAGACGACTGAGTTGCCTGCTGCTGAGGACACTCCCTAGCATAGTGACCCTCCTTGCCACACTTGAAACAAGCACCAGGCTTGTTCCCGAATCCCTGACGAGGTGGGACCTACTGTCCCTGAGTCTACTAGGGCTGCACCTACTGCGAAGGTGCCTTGTACTGAGCAGAGGAAGTCTGTGATGTCTGCTAGGGTGACTAGAACAGAGGCCCGCCGGATGGTTGATAGGGCCCCCGCCTAACAATTTGCACCTTCTGAGTATGAGGATGGCTGGAGGATCCAGCTGCCACCCGCTTCCGCTTCCAATCCGCCTGAGATGCCTACTGAAAACCCTCAAGACCAATGGCAGCGTTCATTAGAGCCCTAAAGGTCTGATAGTTCCCCAGGTACAGTTTATCCTGAAGAGCGGGAGTGAGACCGCGAAAGAAGCGATCCCTCTTCTTGTCATCCATGTCCACCTGACTACCAGCATACTGAGCCAAGTGGTTAAACTAGGTCACATACTCCATTACCGTCCTGCTCCCCTGACGCAGCTCCATGAACTCGGTCACCTTCTGGTGGATAACACCAGCCGGTATGAAGAACTCGCGGAAGGCGGTGGAGAACTCCTGCCACATTGCCGGGTGATCCAGCAGCTCCGCAGCCTAGAAAGTCTCCCACCAGGCACCTATGGACCCCAAAAGCTGCTAGGACGCAAAGTGCATCTTCTGCTCATTGGCCACTCCGAGCAGCCAAAACTTCTGCTCCAGCGTGCGAAGCCAGTGCTCTGCCTCCAACGGATCGTCCGATGGTGTGAACGTGCGTGGGTGGGTCTTGAGGAAGTCCTGGTAAGAGGACTGCCCCTCAGGACGGCGAGCACCACCCCCATTCCCACCGTTGCCCCCGGGGCCTCCACGGGCAAGACCCACGACGGCCTGTGCCATAATCTCCATGGCACGAGCTATCTCCTAATGAGCAGTGTCTGACTCCTGACGAGCAGCCAACAACTCCACCATGACCTCCATGGCGGACAATGGCGGGGGTGGTGGCGGTGGCAGGAAAGGATGAGGAACCAAGGGTGGAACCTCACGAGCTCCCTCGTTGCCATGCTCAAAGGCCTGAGCACTGTCACCATGGCCCTCGTTGGCCACTCCCGAACTAGTGCTCCCACGTCCGGACCTCAGATTCATCTGTAAGAGAGACGAACCATCCATTAGGACACCTTTTCGATCAGAATCCAGGGATTAAAGAGATGGTAGCACATTTATTAAAGCATTCATTTAGTTAGTCCTACCAATTTACTACTTTCATTATACGTGAAGGGGAATTCCTAGTTCAAGCAAGATGCTATTATAAGATGCATGCTTCGACCTATATGTTCACTCAAGCCGGAATATAGCGGCATTCGTAAAAAAATTTGGCACATCGCACACTCACTTTCCGTATACTAAGCGATTTCTTACGTCACGTAAGTCAGTGTACCTACAGAAAACTGATTAGATAAAACCAGTGCTGCTATCCTAGATATACCATATAGCTAGGGCTTATACTTATATAACTTAACTTAATCGCATCCTACTTTTCACAAAACTTTTGTTGGTCAAACTTTTAGTTTTGTAAAAGAGTGAGGAACTCGTGACCATTATTGGCTCTGGTACCAACTGTGGCAGAACCACCCAAAATAGCGTACTTACGGAGGCGCTCGTCTTCCACCACACACTAAGCACTCCGAAAGCAGCTACCGCGAGCGGTGTCCGTCGGGCACACCCCGAGGGAGAACCCGAAAGATCCACATTTTTCCCAAGGATCCAATAATGAGAACGAGTTACAACACAAGTTCATCTCATACATTAGAGTTTCTTAAAAAGTGCATTATTACAATACCAAATACAGAGTGTGGAAAGATAAACAGCGAAATATTAAAAGATAACATCTAACGATAAGATAACGAGGATTCGTCTGAGCCCACCAGAAGAATCCTCCACACAAGGTACTCCTCAAGCATCACCTGCAACAGGGGTAAAATAAACCCTGAGTACACAATGTACTCGCAAGATTTATCCGACCAGTGGGAATACTTTTCCGACTCCAAGGAATATGCTAGGCTTTATGGTTTGCTGGTTCTCTTTTAGCAAAAAGCAATACTAATAGTGAGTCCTTATTGATACATTATTATCATCAGCTGGATTAAGTTTTCATCTAGTCAATCTATATAAGCACATGTTCTACTTTCAAGCAAGGGTTGAGCAATCGATACTGTTCCTTCTCCATCTTCACTTCTAGTTCTTACTACGGTGCTAAACCGTAGACAAGCCGTACCGGATAACCCAGCGATTCGCGAATCAATGTGCCCAGCTGGGTGCCCCGAAGACACATGCCCCGCTTGTACCCTAGGCACAAGCAGGACTAACCCACCACTCTCCTGTCCTGGGTGTCCAGGTCCCCGTCCAAACTTGGACTCTAAGCCCCCGCCTCTGAGTCCCGGACTCAGTGCGGCGCAAGGACCTCCACCACCTAATCTTCCCATTAGTCGGTCCGGAAAGAGCCGGATCCACGACAAGAGAGCAGCAAGTCTTCCCTGCGCCCATACCCAACTATGTGCTCGGGACAATAGTCTGTGACTTGCCTAGAGTCATATGCAATGACCGGTCCTTAATCGACACAGACAGGGAAAAAGTGTAACTAGGCTATGCCCTGTTGGCCGTAGGACACAACCCCTCACACCCACCAGTACCAAATCCACATCCCACTGTTGTCCAACGCACAAGCAGCCAAGACGATGTCAACGACGCAGAACCGGCGTGGCGACAGGCGACGTGCAGCGCGGGACCGACGCGCTCCCGGCCAAGGCAGCGCAGGGCAAGACGTGTGCGTCGCGTCTCGGTGACAAGGCAACGTGGCCAGTGCCGGCGCGCAGGGCGAGCCAGACGTGGCGGCAGGCGAGCAACAGCGGGGCAGTGACCGCAGGCGAGGAGCAGCGGGGCAGGTGGCCCGGACGCGCAGGTTGTGCGCATGCACGGTGCAGTGGGCGTAGCCGGGCGCGGCGGTGGGTGCTGGTACGCCAGCAGCGGGTGGTGACCGCGCCTAGGGCTTAAGCCAGGTGTCATGCATGCTTTTTAAAGCAGTAAGAAACCTTGCACGAAAAACTCCAATCGCTAAACTAATTGCTCGATGCACAAGACGGTTCATCAAACTACCGATCGCAGTCATTACATCGCGCTAGTTCTTAAGTCAATCGCTCCACAGAGTTTGCCAAACATGGCATTGTCGGCCACTTCCGAAACATACGCGAACGACGTTGAAACGAACGATTCTGCATCAGAATCCAAACTCAGTCTACTCGTGGTACTAGCCAGCTAACCATGTCCGACCACACCTAGTTTTATCGCCGTTAGCTACATGTTCTTTTAGCCCTTTTACATTCTAGAACAATGCGATTACAAAGTATTACATGAAATGTAACCACGAACTCATGTTTCGTACGAATGTTTCAAGTGCCGAACATCGAGTTATATCTTATGTTATACACGTATGCACATAAATCCAGATGCTTACAAAATGTTTCAGCAAAACATTACAATGTAACACTAGGGTGTTACATGACACCCCAAGAAGTTCTTTCAAAACTCAAGCATCATGAGTGTCTAGATGAAGATGCAATCAATGCTCACAATCAAAATCCTAATGCAATGGGATACAACAAGAGTGCAGCCCTTAAAGCAACTCAACAACATGAAGGTTAAGGTTTAAGTCAAGAGAAGAAGAAGAAAGTGAAGGATGATTCCTCAAGTGGAGAAGAAGATTCTGATGTGGAGGTTGCATTTGTGATTAGAAATCTTAGAAAGTTTATGAAGAAGAAGAGCAACCGTAAGACCTATGGTGATGGAAAGAGAAGGTTCAAAAAGAGATTTTGCTATGGATGCGGTCAAACCGGTCACTTCATAGCCGATTGTCCTAATGAGAAGAAGAAGCACAAGCATGACAAGGATGAAGACAAGAAGAACAAAGGCAAGAAAAGAGGTGAAGCTCATCTTGGGGAAGAATGGGAGTCAAGTGAAAGTGACTCAAGTGATGATGAGAAGAAGAAGAAGAAGGGAGCCGCAAACATCGTCATCCACCACTCTTCTTCACCGACCATGATCTTCCCCGGCTCAACTTCACCACCAAAACTCTTCCCCAACTTATCTTCACCACCGAAGCTCTTCTCCAACCTCATCGACAACAACTACTACACTCCAACTTGCCTCATGGCAAAAGGGGAGAAGGTACATGTTACACCCGATCCCTCTAGTGATGAGTATGATAGTTGTGATGAGAACATAGAAGAAATTAAGGCAACCATGATAAACAAATTTGGTAAAAAGGCCTTCACTAAAATAAGAATGCTAATGAAGAAATTAGAGAAGAGGGATAGATGCTAAGAGTTGCAAGGAGATATAATCACTCAAGAGAGAGAGAAAAACCTTGCACTTGAAGCATCTATCGCTGAGGAAAAGATGAAGGTTGAGAAGTTAACCGTAGAATTGTCTTTAGCCAATGACTCAATTGGAAAATTGACTAAGGAACATTCCTCGGTTAATGATCAAGTAGCTAGCCTTAAAAATGAGAAGAGTATAGCTCGAGAAAGCCTCATAAGCTTGGAAGAAAAATACCAAAATCTTGAGCTAAACTATAGTACTCCTTGGGCTAGCACTTCAACTTCTCTTAAGGCAACTGAAGACTCTAATGACTCCACTAGCAATGGTTGTGAAAGATGCTATAAAATTGATGAGAATGCATATACAACTAACCTTGTTGAGTTAGAGAAGAAAGACAAGGAGATTCATAGGTTGAAGATGATCTTGAAGAATGGGTGCAAGTGTCAAGAGCAATCCAACAAGACTATATACAAGTCATCAAGGCACCCATCAATCAAGGAAGGCATTGGCTACAATAGGTATGATGGAAAGGCCAATGGAAGGAACATGATCAATGGTGTGCCTTGTGTGAAGTTCAACAAGGGCGTTGCTCTTGATGAGCTTATATGCAAGGCCAACAACAAGGTCTACATTCCAAAGATCCAACCTACAAGTGACAAGACAATCAAGACGAAGCAATCCGAGGCCCCCAAGCCACAAGCACCACTTCCACGGTACTATCCTAGTGACTATATGTGTTGTTGGGGCAAGGATGACAAGATTGTGGTCAAGTATGTCGGTGCCCAAAAGAGAAAGGAAATTATGAGGAGTGTTTGGGTGCCCAAGTTTTATGTGACTAACCCCCTAGGACCCAAATCTTTTTGGGTAAGCTTGATTTGTCTTCGTAGGAATATTCCTTCGGTGGAACAAGTTGGGTGTTGGATAGTGGATGCACCAATCATATGACCGGAGAGAAGGACATGTTCACATCATTCCAACCAAGTCATGATCAAAATGGAAATATTGTGTTTGGTGACAATGGAAAAGGAGAAGTCCTCGGTTTGGGTAAAATTGCTATATCAAATGATAATTCCATTTCCAATGTTTTACTTGTGAATTCATTGAGATACAATTTGTTGTCTGTTTCACAACTTTGTGAGATGGGTTACAATTGTCTCTTTACGGATAAGGGTGTGGAAGTCTATAGAAGAGAGGATTCCTCTATTGCATTTACGGGTCATTTAAAAGGGAAACTCTATCTAGTTGATTTCACATCAAATAGAGTAAATCCTGAGACTTGTTTAATGGCAAAATCTAGCATGGGTTGGTTATGGCATCGCCGACTTGCCCATGTTGGGATGAGGAACTTGGCCAAACTTCAAAAAGGTGAACACATCCTTGGACTAACAAATGTTTCTTTTGAGAAAGATAGGATTTGTAGCGCATGCCAAGTGGGAAAACAAGTTGGAGCTAAACATCCTGTCAAGAATGTTGTGACAACCGAAAGGCCATTGGAGTTGCTTCACATGGACATATTTGGACCCGTCGCTTATATAAGCATTGGTGGTAATAAATATGGTTTCATAATTGTTGATGATTATTCTCGTTTCACTTGGGTATTCTTTTTGCGTGAAAAGAGTGAAGTCCAAGGTATCTTGAAGAAGTTTCCAAGAACAGCCCAAAATGAGTTTGATATCAAAATCAAGAGAGTTAGAAGTGGCAATGGGACGGAGTTCAAGAACACCAACATTGAAGAGTTTCTTGATGAAGAAGGAATCAAGCATGAGTTTTCGGTTCCATACACTCCACAACAAAATGGTGTTGTGGAGAGGAAGAACCGAACGCTCATAGAAGCCGCAAGAGCAATGTTGGATGAGTACAAGACTCCAACCAACTATTGGGCGGAAGCGGTCAACATGGCATGCCATGCTATCAATCTCTTATATCTTCACAAGAAAAGAGAAAAGACCGCCTACAAACTTCTAACCAGTAAAAAGCCTAAGGTGCACTACTTTAGATTTTTTGGATCCAAGTGTTTCATACTTAACAAGAAATCCAAAAGCTCTAAGTTTGCACCAAAGGTTGATGAAGGTTTCATGCTTGGTTATGGTACTAACGAACATGGATATTGTGTTTTCAATAAAAACCACCGGTATGATTGAAATCGTGGTAGACGTGACTTTTGATGAAACCGACGGCTCCCAAAAGGAGCAAGTCAATGTTGAGATTGTAGGTAATGAAGAAGCTCCACACAAAGCAATCAAGAAGCTTGCCATTGGTGAAGTAAAGCCCATCGAAGACGAAGATGAATACCATGTTGTGCATGATGATCTTGATCCAACCATTCATCATGTTTCATCCAATGAACATGGTGAAGCTTCCACAACAAGAAATAATCAAGATGGGAGATCAAATGAAGCACAAGGTCATTCTCATGAAGATGGTGTCAACAATGAGCAAGCTCAACCTCAACTCAACAATGAAGAAAGAAGTGAAGTCAACCCTCCACAAGCTCATGATTGTGATCCTCCAATCGATCATGACCATGATGATGATGATGATGGCCCTATCCAAAGATCAACTCAAGTGCCACATCCTAGAGTGTATCAATCCATTCAACAGGATCATCCCGTTGATAACATATTAGGGAGCATTCGATGAGGGGTAACTACACGTTCTCGTTTAGCAAGTTTTTGTGAATATTACTCATTTGTTTCTCCTTTGGAACCTCGTAGGGTGGAAGAGGCGCTTGATGATCTGGATTGGATGATAGCCATGCAAGAGGAGTTGAACAACTTCACTTGGAATGAAGTCTGGTCCTTGGTGGAAAGGCCCAAGCAAAATGTGATTGGAACCAAGTGGGTCTTCCGCAACAAGCAAGATGAGCATGGCGTGGTAACAAGGAACAAGGCAAGGTTGGTGGATAAAGGATTCACTCAAATTGAAGGCTTGGATTTTGGGGAGACCTATGCACCGGTGGCTAGGCTAGAATCAATTCGTATTCTACTCGCCTATGCCGCCCATCATGACTTCAAGCTATATCAAATGGACATGAAGAGTGCATTTCTCAATGGCCCCTATCCGAGTTGGTGTATGTAGAGCAACCACCGGGCTTTGAAGACCCCAAGTATCCAAACCACGTCTACATGCTTGACAAGGCACTCTATGGGCTCAAACAAGCCCCTAGAGCTTGGTATGATTGTTTGAAGGATTTCCTACTCAAACAAGGTTTTGAGATAGGAAAGGCCGATGCTACTTTGTTTACTCACAAAGTCAATAATGATATCTTTGTTTGCCAAATATATATCGATGACATAATATTTGGTAGTACTAATATGGCTTTTTGTGAGGAATTTATTAGGATTATGACAAATAGGTTCGAGATGTCCATGATGGGAGAGTTGAAGTTCTTCCTTGGATTTCAAATCAAGCAACTCAAGGATGGCACGTTCATAAGTTAAACCAAGTATACCAATGACATGTTGAACAAGTTTAACATGGACAAGGCCAAGCCCATCAAGACACCCATGCCAACCAATGGACATCTTGATCTTGATCAAGGAGGAAAGGACGTCGATCAAAAGGTATATCGCTCCATGATTGGATCACTTCTTTATCTTTGTGCATCTAGGCTCGATATTATGCTTAGCGTGTGCATCTAGGTATACCGCAAGCTATTATATACTACCAAATAAGATACTTTCCTTGTAACCCTACCCCTCCAGACCATATAAGAAGAGGCAGGGGTCCCCTAGCGGACACGATACATACATCTACACAATGATCCATACATCTCAATGCAATACATAAGAACACAGGATGTAGGTATTACGTCATACTGACGGCCGACCCTATCTAAATCTTGCGTCTTGGTGCTTGTATTACAATCTCGCTCACCTCTACGACAAATATATCATCGTGGGATACCCCTCGGTGGACTGCCGAGCATCTTTTGTCGACAGTTGGCGTGCCAGGTAGGGGTGTGTGCTTGAACCCATGGCGAGCCAGATGGACCTCAACATCAATAACATCTACAATGATTCGGTGGCGGCGTTTAACGTCGTGCGCGACAACATCGTCACCGTTGTCGCTTCCGTGGCGATCCTCGTCCGCAACTCGGTCACTGTTCCTGTCGTCAACACGGCATCCTGAAGTAATTCGTGGCGGTACTCTATCGTACGAGAAGACATGAGGTCAATCCATGGTCACTAGCGTCCAGTGGGACAGTTCTACGCCGACACCTGATCGATCTATTGGGCCAGATCTGATTCTACAACAAAGCCAGGAGGTCTACCATGTGTCGCACGATGGATTTTTAGCAAAAGCAACAGTCTGTCATGTAGATCACCACGTCGGATTTCCAAGACGGCGCCCTGTCTCCATGAGACGGCGAGATCCGATCTAAAGCCCAAGTATCGAAATCAGAGCACAAGTCGGACTACAACGCCGTCTCCATCTCCAACACGACAGTCAAGGTTTTGTCGATCAAGACTTTCCTCTTATTACGAGCAAACAGGAAGCAAGCAGGGCCAAGGCATCTATAGATATATGCATGCATCGTATACGGGTATATGCATGTGAACGTCATGGCCATGCAAGCAAACAAGGAGCCACCGTGCTATGTTACAGAACCATGCAACCAAGGAAGCATATATGTGGTATACAGGGCCATGCATCAATGGAGTGTGTATACACGTATATGTCACCGTTTCTTGCATAGCATCTGATACTTCGTACAAGTCCAAGTTAGATCACCACACAAGCCAACGACGACGACGAGTACTCTAGCAGCGGCAAAGGCTGTTCCTACTGCTCCTACACCATCGCCGATCACGAGCTACCCGAGTCGCCGACCATTAATATAAGGACGACATCGCCTGGACTACTTACTCCGACCACACGCCGTGACAACCGAGACCGCCGCCATGACCACAGCTCGAAAAGCTCGAGTGTCGGGCAACTTCATCAACGCCGACCAGATAATGTCATATGCCGCCGACTAGACGCTCCGTCCAAAGCTAAGTTACGCTTTAATATTTTTCTAAATATTCTCCAATCTCCGTATATCGCCATAATGTTTCTCCGAGCTGTTTTCTCCATATTTGCCCTCCAAACGATTTTTCAAACCCTCGAACAGTCATGTTGATGCTTGGACACCTCCAGAGATGGCCCTGTCTCTGGCTCCTCCCTACACATGCTACGGGCTCCGCGCTCTGCGTTATGGGTGGTCAGCAGTGGCTTCTTGGTCACGCCTGTTCCTCCGACACGTGCACGAGCTCCGCGCTCCACGTTATGGTTAACGGGCTAGCTAGGGCTGGAGACTCAGCTACACACAAACTGTTCGGGTGGTTCATATTAAATATAAATATATCTTCACGCCAACTGATCGCCGAACTGCATACGCTGTTTCATCACCATTGCTGATTTTTCTCCAGAGTTCATTTATTTTTACACCATGTACTACCCATTGTACATGTTTGTATTGCAGGGTCATCGTCTAGGTAACCGGACCACCTGGTGCTCGGACTTCTCCACCGATCAACTGGTCGAACCGCTTGGTTCATGGACTTCGTCGCCGACCAGTTGATCAGACTGTTCGCCGGTCGCTTCTACTCAATGCTCACTTCGCCGCCGACCAGTTGACCAGACTGTTCGTCGCTCATGCTTCATCGCTAGCTACGCCGGTTACTCCTCGGCACACGGATACTTCATACTCGAGGACTAAGTGGGCACACTTCACCGCATGGGTGTCGTCAGCTATGTCGGTGCTCGGACCTCACCGTCTACGCCGGGGACTCCTCGGTGCTCGGACATCGCCAGCTTCGCCGGGAACTCCTCGGTGCTCGGACATCACCAGCGACGCCGGGGACTCCTCGCTCCTCGGTGCTCGAACATCGCCAGCGACGCCAGGGACTCCCCGCTCCTCGGTGCTCGGTCATCGCCAGCGATGTCGGGGACTCCTCGCTCCTCGATGCTCGGTCATCGCCAGCGACGCCGGGGACTCCTCGCTCCTCGGTGCTCGGTCATCCCCAGCGACGCCAGGGACTCCTCGGTGCTCGGACCTCGCCGCCAACATCAAGGACTCCTCGGTGCTCGGACATCGCCAGCTTCACCAAAAACTCCTCGGTGCTCGGACATCACCAGCGACGCCGGGGACTCCTCGCTCCTCGATGCTCGGACATCGCCAGCGACGTCGGGGACTCCCCGCTCCTCGGTGCTCGGTCATCGCTAGCGACGCCGGGGACTCCTCGCTCCTCGGTGCTTAGTCATCGCCAGCGACGCCGGGGACTCCTCAGTGCTCGGACATTGCCAGCGACGCCTAGGACTCCTCGCTCCTCGGTGCTCGGTCATCGCCAACGACGCTGGGATCTCCTCGCTGGTTGGACGTCGCCAGTTGCGCCTAGGACTCCTCGGTGGTCGGACATCGCCAGCTATGCCGGGAACTCACTGCTCGGACATCGCCAGCTACGTCGAGGATTCCTCGGTGGTCGGACATTGCCAGCTACACCAAGAACTCCTCGCTACTCGGATGTCGCCAGCTGCGTCGAAGACTCCTCGGTGCTCGGACCTCGCCAGCGATGTTGGGGACTCCTTGCTCCTCGATGCTCGGTCATCGCCAGCAACGCCGGAGACTCCTCGCTCCTCGGTGCTCGGTCATCGCCAGCGACGCCGGGGACTCCTTGCTCCTCAGTGCTCGGTCATCGCCAGCGACGCCGCGGACTCCTCGCTCCTCGATGCTCGGACATCACTAGCGACGCCGGGGACTCCTCGCTCCTCGGTGCTCGGACATGGCTAGCAACGCCGAGGACTCCTCGCTCCTCGATGCTCGGACATCCCTAGCGACGCTAGGGACTCCTCGCTCCTCGGTGCTCGATCATCGCCAGCGACGCCGAGGACTCCTCGCTCCTCGGTGCTCGGTCATTGCCAGCGACATCGGGGACTCCTCGCTCCTCGCTGCTCGGACATCGCCAGCGACGCCGGGGACTCCTCGCTCCTCGGTGCTCGGACATCACTAGCGACGCCGGAGACTCCTCGCTCCTCGGTGCTTGGATATCGCCAGCGACGCCGGGGACTCCTCGATGCTCCCTTGGTGGTCGGATCTTACTACGTCTCGTCGGTGTGCTATCAAGCTGCTCCATGCTGTTCGGATCAGGGTGCTGATCTTGGGCAGCACGTCTGGGGTCTTGATACGCGCATGTCAGACGACGTCAGCAAGCTTTCAGACTTCTTTTTCTTTGACCCTGCTACAAGATTCATTCTTCATCTTCCAGCAGGCTCAGGGACTAAGTGGGCATACTTCACCTTGAGGTGAATGTGCTTGTTCTCATCTCGAGGCTATGCCCGAGGACTGGCTGTCTGCTCGGCTGGTCTTCTACTTTCTAACCCTGGCACCACGTGACTACGTCACCTACTGTCAGGCTCGGGGACTAGCTGTGGGGGTATGGCCCCCGGTATCCACAAGATAAGACATGGGTCGCACCATCAGAGGTGGCCCAGCCCATAAGATCAAGACGTGTACGGCGCTGCTCGACGTGCACCGCAAGCTATTGTATACTACCAAATAGGATACTTTCCTTGTAACCCTACCCCTCCAGACTATATAAAAAGAGGCAGAGGTCCCCTAGCGGACACGATACATACATCTACACAACGATCCATACATCTCAATGCAATACATCAGAACACAGTATGTAGGTATTACGTCATACTGACGGCTGACCCTGTCTAAATCTTGTGTCTTGGTGCTTGTATTACCATCTCGCTCCTGATCTCGCTCACCTCTACGATAAATCTACCATCGTGGGATACCCCTCGGTGGACTGCCGAGCATCTTTTGTCAACAGTAGAGCTCTATTGTGGGCTTTTCTCACACCTTTTTGCAGGTAGACTTTTTCTCTCTTGGTTCATGAAAACTTGCAGTAGTAGCCACATCGATATTTTGAGGGATAAGTAGAACCAATCCACAATGCAACACCTCAGTTTTGTTCAAGCTGGCAGGTTATGCAATTTAGCCACATCAATTTCTAACTTTCTCCTTTCCAATTGCTGAACTGAAAATTGAAAAATGAAGCATCTAACTGTTATGTGTCAGTAATTAGTTTCCATTCAGTTTTCAATTTGCAGCAAACATTTTTCCAACTTATGGTTAGACTTTAGATAATTTTGGGCTGTTTGGTACAGGGGTGGTTGCCAAATTCAATACCTGTATTCGAATTTCTAAATGATTTGTCCATGTCCTAGAAATTTTAGATCCTCAATATCGAAAGAATGAGGGACCTGAGCTCTGTTGCCTACTATCCAAGCACTCCATTGAAAAGTTAGATTCAATGCATGAAATGTATGTGTTGTAGATAAGCATATCCTCTAACATGTAGCAAACCTTGTCAGATTAGCTAAGCTAGGGTACTAAGCACTGACAAAATGCTGGTTTTTGTTTCTATGATAGATATCATGTTTAAAGCAAATTCAGACATTCAACCGCTAATGGAATATTACAACCCATGGAAAATTTGAGGGATATTTATCAGTCGTCACGTAAATGATGGGACTAATCTACAAAAGGTTCCATGTACTATTACCAATTGCATTATCCACTGTGTACTTAATGCTGGTGAGATTCTTGAATGGAATATGGCTACTCATGGGAAATTTTTGTCATATCCAAAACTTTAGATCTCCATAGTTGTCCCTGGTTTCCTACTGTTGTTGGCAAGTGAAAATAATTGTTTCCTACTGACTTGCCGAATTAATCAAGTTAACATTGATCAGGCCTATGTGCAAGGTCAGTACTGGATGAGTCTCCATCTCGTTGTCTGGAGGATGAGTTACTGGATCGAGTTGCTTGCATGTCCTGGTCCTGTCCAGATTAGTTACTGAATGCAGTTGAATAGTTTTGTCACATGCTTAGTCCAAATATTGTGTAGAAGCTTTGGTGGAACATTTGGATCTAGACATAATTTTGCAAGTGTGTTCTGGAGGTGATTTTGTGCAAGTATGGATCCACTGAGCTGGAAATAATGGAACACCCAATTGTGGATCATCTTGACGAGAAGGATGTATGATTGACCTGTGGTTTTGATGTTTTTTTTTTAATTTTCTCTTTCTTATTTCAACCAAATGTTATGAGTATTTGGTACATTAAATTCAGACTTCAAAGCAACAAAGCTTAAATTTAGCCATTGAGAGAACCAGCCAGTGGGAGTCATAGATAATCAAGAACTCCCTGTTCTCTATTGCAATGATTTGTTCAAAGAACTCCCTTTGTGTTGGGAAAGTCTAGATTTCTGTTGGAGTGAGGGCATACGGTGTGGCGGCAGCGTTTGTAGGGGTAAGACTGTCTCCAACAGGCCGGACCTAAAAACGAGAGGCATTCGATGGATTGAGTAGCCCACAATGAGAGGGTCACGGACCCAAAAACTTCGCTTTTTCCAACAGCCGACCCAAAAACGTCACCGCTGCTCCCGTCGCCTCCCCTTCCTCTCTCCCTCTCCCTCTCTCTCCCGAGGTGGCGACGCTGCAGCGGGTCCCGAACGTGGCGGCCTCCCTGCGCTGCGCGTGGCCATGGGCCCCGGCGGCGGGCGAGCCCTACTTGGCGTGGCGCGCCGCCTCTCTCTCTTCCCCCTCTCCCGGTGTGCAGGCACATCGTACGGGCCCACTGCGCTGGCCGTCCTCCGGCGAGGTGGCGCGCCGCGGCGGCGGTGGCGTAGCGCGGGCGGCCCCCCTCTCCTCTCCCTCTCCCTCTGTCTCGATCTACCACCGGGCCGTGGCGCGGCCGGCGCAGGGCAGGGCAGAGGCATGGTCTTGTAGGCCATTCGTCCTCATCTTTCCCCCTCTCCCTCTCTCCTGTTGTGGCCGCTCATGGTGCTCGTGCCCGGTGCCGGTGGGTCTCGGCGGTGCCGTGGTTGGCACAGAGCAGTCTCAGGTGCTCCCGTTTCCTCTTGTATTTTGGGATTTTGCTTTTGTCTCTCTAATCCGTCCCTTCTATGACTTCGATTCGTGTTCTAGGGTTTGGTGAGATCTGGTGAGGAGAGGTGCCGTCAGGATCAGTGGACGCCGCCCTCGCCTCTGTCGCCTTTCTCGCAAGCGCCGCCGCCGTTGTCTGGGCGCTCCGCTCGGCTCGTGCATCTGCATCGGTGCCGTCGGGGTCAGCAGGAGACGCAGAAGGATGGAGAGAGGACGCTTATTTGCGTCCCGCGTCGGCTCACACCCAAAATGCGTCACTCGTTTGCCTAGACTGTTGGAGCTTGTAAAACGCAGATAAAACACTATGAACAACCCATTTTGGGTTTGGGTCACGCTATGCCTGCTCTGTTGGAGTCAGTCTAAGGGGGTGTAGGGCGGCGGCGCTGGCGGTGTTGACATGTGCGTGGTCTCTGTCTGTATCGTGTGGGAGGGAGAGGGGCTGGGGTGGTGTGCACGGTTGCCACAAGAGGAAACTGACTGCTTGGCTTGGTGGGTTGGCCAGTCTGATCCCTTTTGCGTTAGGCCCATGTATATGATATACAATGGCCACAAACAAATTTTAGTGTGACAATACAAATATTATGGCAACTAAATATACTCAAATGTAACCACATATGATGTTGGTGGCAATAGAACCTCAACAGATGCAACGGATGATTTTTTTCGATGCAATATAATAAGATCTTTTGCAACGCGAGGCAAGATTAAGGCAACAAAGTTTCATCGTGGTTATATTCACAACAAGTTGCAACTAATCCTTTTTTGGATGCAATATAGCAAGAGCTGTTGCAACGCATATCAAGATTAAGACAACATAATTACATCGTGGCCATATGCACAACTACTTGCAACCAACCTAACAATGGTGGCAACAACACCTAGCTATCGCAACGCAAAACCAATATTATCACAACTCAACACTGGCTGTGGCAATAGGCACACATACTCGCATCCACCTTTTCCATCGTGGCATTAGCACCTACCTCTTGCAATGGAGCTTACGACTAACACAACGCACAATTTTGATGGCCATAAGGCCCACATATCGCTACCAATTATGACATTGGTTGTCATAGAACTCAATATTGCAACCAAATGTGTGGTGTTGCCAAAACAAGTGGTGCTAAAAGGGTCGAATCCTTGTAGTGGACGAAGATTAGTGACAAGTTGACAGTAGTATTGCCAATCTCCAATTTGTTAGCTCCCATTGTTATGAGATCGATTCAGCCTAGTGTTGAACTCCACAAAAACGGCCAGACGCTTGCATTGACAAATTCTATTCTTAGATGGAGTACAGTCCAGAACGAAAGATCAGTGGATTCATATATAAGCAAAGTCGCAGCAAATTAATATCGAATAATGACTCCTGCATAAACTTGCAGAAGGTACTACTAATGCCACCCGCACGCCTTACGAGAAGATCGACTTGTTATTAGTACTGCGCATATATACGGTGATACGGACCTTGGCCCTGAATTCCTTCCTTCCCGCCACAAAAACAGAAAGCCAACACCTACACCACTACAGCAGCCAGGACCCAGGAGCAGGGCCATGCAACGCGACGCCACCCATAACCATGCATGAGGACGACATTGTCTTCCTCGCGACGCTTCTATGTCGATCGGCGCCTTTGCTCGTCGCGCTCCACCGTAAGTGACGGCGCCTGCGCGCGTTGGAGAAGGTTCCTAGTCCTCGTCGTAGGCAACTAGAACGTTCCGAGATGCAGATGCTAGCTCCTTCGGACAGCCCACTCGACGTGCTTTGCATGCTGATAGACGAGCTTCGCTTTCTGCTGTCCCCACCTTCCCGCCGCCTCCGGTTCCTATATATATTATTCCCGATTGATCCCTTCCAGGGCTGTTGCTCATACTGTCATACATATGCACACATTTTTTTTTTCTTTTTTAGAATAGTTCTTGCATAGTTCCTAAGAGATATTCCTAAGAGAGTGCAGTAACATATATAGTTCCTAAGAGATATTCACAGGACAATGAGACACCTGCTGACTGTCAAGACTCTATCATTGTCTGCATAGTTCACACTTCACAGGGGATAGAGTAGGGCGCCCGTGTGCATGCTCGATAATGTGTTTTGCAAAAATGTTGACCAGTACCACAAATTGATCAAGGAGATCGAGTAAGTAAAGATAAGATTGATCTAGGAGATGGATTTATAATATATAGAAGGTGTTCCTAGATCACACCCCCTGTTTTATTACTTGTTCAGATTAATGATGTATCTCTGCCAAGGCTTAATCAGCACCATGTCCTGTTACTAAGTAAGAAATGGAAAATGGCCTGTTATATCTTATTATTGACACCAAATTCAATTCAAACAATTGTTCTCTACTCATCCCCTTTGATCTCCCCCGTATCGCGACCCCTCAAGCTAATTTTTTTCTGTCAGCTGCAAAGAGCTAATATAGATGGCCTGATTAAGACTTAAGAGCGAGTACTTTCTTATCCTTCCAAAAAGCTATATATGGTGCAATGTTTTGTATGTATATGAATGTTGCTTAATTCATATCATACACACAGACAACTAAAGAGTGTTGAATGCTGAAATATTTCGCACCACCAGATGCTGGTGGTACGTCAACTTTTTTGTCCGCAATGTTCATACGAAGATTAGTGACAAATTGACAGTAGGATTGCCAATCTCCATTTTGTTAGCTGCACAAGTTACAGACGCTTGCATTGACAAATTCTACTCTTAGATGGATGGTCCAGAAAGATCAATATAATAGGTCGTCGGTTCATAGGCAAAGTGTATGCATCAAGCAGCAAATTAATAAGTACGTCATCAAATGATGATGACTCATACATAAACTTGCAGAAGGTACTAATAATGCCACCCCCACAGAGCGAAATTTTTGCATTTTGGTCCCTTTTTAAAACATTTTTTTCAAAAAGACCCCTGCCAAAACTTTTGCTACAAATAGACCATTTTTAAGCGTCTTAGGAAATCACGCCGAGGTATGAAGGTCGGCGTCGACCGACATGACGCCGAGTCCTTGCCACGTCACCGACGACTCCGAGGTTGGCGCATGGGGCCCAGTACGTCGGCGTTGTGTCAGCCAACGCCACAGGCCTAACTTCGGCGCGGTGGGGAGTCACGCCGAGCTCTTGGCACCATCCAGCGCGCGGCCCAGGCGGCCCAACAACGCTTCGTGGGCCAAGAGGTCGGCGTGCGATCAGTTGATGCCGAGACGCTAACCTCGGCGCGGCCCGACTCAATGCCGAGGTTCGGTCAGTTGAGGCCGCGCCACGGCCCCCTTCTTCCTCCTCCCTCCATTCAGAACCAACAGGTGACCATTTCCCACTCCCTCTCTCTTCCCACGAACCCTAAATCCTAAATCCAGCTCTTGGGAGGCTAGATCGATGGTTTTGACGTTTTGCCAAGGTACTCCTCTTTCCCCTCTTTCATTTCATCCATTTAGATTCGGTTGTTTGTGTTTTTTTTTGAACTTGGCATTATAGGTTTGGTTCATGTTCATGTCATTCGTGCAATGTATGGTGGTTCAAATGATTGAATGACCCAAATGTATGGTTGTTGTTGTTGTATATGTTCTGGTTTATAATCATTGAGTTAAATTTTGTGTTTGTTGGGATTCAAATTTGCTTAGGGTTTGTAATGAAAAGCTTATTTGGGAGGTATGATGATTTAGTGTTAGTAGCTTTACATTCGTTGCAAGGTACTTTGGATTGATTTTTTTTCTACATAATGTTAGGATGTCAAGGCGTGGTAAAGCTCGTATTCCAAGGTAATCCCAATGTTTATTCATTATTTGTGCAACAAACAGAAAACCCTAGGTTTAGGTTTAGTTCTCCATTAATATGACTAAATTCTTTCAATTATAGCTATGGTCGCCAGAGGGCAAATCCCTACGACCTAAAGCCTCTCCCTAAAGGTGTTCCTCGACCCATGTGCTTTTGTGGTGATCCTTGCAAGGTAGACATCTCTGAAGATGAGGAAACATATAGACAGAGGTACTGGATGTGTCCCAATTATGCATGGGAACCTACAAAGCAACAGTGCCGTGCATCGATTGTGAGGAATTTTTATTGTGTGCTAATTAATTTTCTTGTGATATTAAGTATTGCTTATTTATTTGTTTTGTAACAATTTGTTTTTCTTGCAGACCATTCCACCATTGTGTGACTTTGAGCAGTGGATTGACACTGAGATCAAGGAGTCGGACAAGCAGCATCTAGAAGGCCTGAAGGAGTGGGATGCGGAGGTTAAGGAGAGGTTTGAGCAGAGACACAGACAGGAGGCTATAGAAAAGGAGCCTAAGGAAGAGGAGGAAAGGAGGCGTATTGCTGCGTACAGGGCAGAGAGGGAGAAGAAGCTTGAGCGTGTGCGCCGAGCGAAGACAGCGATGGAGGAGAATCCCGATGCCTAGAGGAAGGGAAAGTGGCCTCGTTGCACTCAGTAGGTATTTGGTTTATTCATGAGCGATGTCGTGTAGCACTAGACTTTTTTTTACTATGTTGTAATGCACTCTGCTTTTATTTCAGATGAACTTATTCCCTGGACTTTTTTTATTATGTTGTAATGCACTATGCTTTTATTTCAGATGGTCTTATGCCCTGTACTTCGTTAACTATCCTAGACTGTAGTGCTACTGTTTGTATCACTGAAAAGGCTACTTGTGCTGTTACAGTCACTGAAAGGGCTACAAGTACTGTTGCAGTCAAAAAAGTCTATTTGAAAACTCACTGAAAAGCCTAGATTCGTTTACTGTTGTATCCGTATACGCAATGAATTAATATCAGAGTGATGTACTGTATTTAGATAAAGTGACAAAACACATGTGTAGCATTTTCAGATGAAATGACCAGTCATGGTTGTAGGCTTTTCAGATGAAGCATCTAGCCTTTGCAGATTCAATAAATGAGTACGCACACAAGTTTTTTGTCAAGTAGCATTCATGGTGAACCTGCCTTCATCTCTATATATAGTGCTCCATGTCTTGCTCCACATCCACGCAACTTGTTTTCTGGTTTAGTTTTAGCAAATATCGAGCGGAGGTTCCTCGAGTGGAAAGGGTTTCGGCGGAGGGAGAGGAAAGGGGGTGAGAAAGGGACCTCCGATTGTATGGGAGGGTTCTCTGGGTCCTAATTCTTTTGAAGAACCAATAGAGGAATTTCCTTTGGAGAGGAAGAGTGACTTCACCCGTGAGAGACCTCTTAGATCATACGACAAGCGCATTGAAGATTGGCCAAAATGCCGCCACGGTTTGGATTGCGTTGTGCAAATGTACAACGACTGTGATGGTGGAGGCCGTCGTTTCTTCAGATGCCCGCGAGGATTTATATTTCCTTTGAACTCTCTCCTTTTTTAGATTTGCATTTGGTTTGTAGTAGTACTTATTGGTAGATGGGTTTTTAGGATTCAAGCTGTCTAGATAACTGTGGCTTCACTAGATGGGTCAACCCTCCTCCTATCTATCCCCATCAACAGTACATCACATATCTACAGGGACGCATCTTTGACCTAGAGTATGGCCCTAGAAGTGGCAACAGGGACAAGTCGGACGACGACAACAGCAATGATGCAGAGGAGGCACTATGCAATAATCTGTACTGCCAGTGCCCGTACCATAAGAAGCACGGGCCTCCTTCTCCACCGCCACCGCCACCGCCGCCGTCAACTGGAGGATACTATGGGGAAGGCGCAACTCAGTTCAATATGTGGGAGCATTATTAGGACCAACCTTTGTTAGTCAATCCGAATGTGGAATGCTTGTATGAGTTGTTCTTTTCAATCTCCTAAGGCATGCTAGGTTTAGTTTGCAACATGCCATTGTTAGTTTTCATGTGAGTGTGTAATCATAGTACCTTTATAATGTCTGTATCACTTGTTTCTTTCAATCCCCTAAGGCATGCTAGGTTTAGTTTGCGACATGCCATTGTTAGTTTTGATGTGAGTGTAATCGTTGTGCATTCGCTATTTCATAAATTGCAGTTTACCTATCTCTAAGTTTCATGTACTATGGTTGATTCCTAAACTGAAAAAAAAGTTTTGACTCTCTCTAAAAATAGGGGATTGAAATCGAACCAACCTTCGGTTTTTCCTGCAGGAACAAACATAAATATAGCATGTCTACTCTTATTAGTATAACTCGTGTTAGTAGAAGAGGAATCGTTGAGAAAGATTTTTCATTTGAATCATGCAAATAGGATTTCAACCTATACCAAAGGTTTAGAAGACCTCTGTCTTTAATACTTTATTCTTTCTTTTTTATGATTTATAGGCTCGGCGTCAAGTCGGACGACGCCGAGGTAGACCATGGCGTTGATTTGGCCCACGCCAACCCTAGGGTTTGGCTCAGCCGTTTACGTGAAGTGTTGGGCTGAGGCTCGGCGTCGAGTCGGCCCACGCCAACACTAGGGTTTGGATCACCACGGCCCACGCCAGGTTTGGGCCGAACCTCGGCGCTGAGTCGGCCCATGCCGAGATCGGACAGCTAGGCGCCGAGTTGAGCCACGCTGACATTTGGACCATGGGCGTCGTTGGGTCAGCCCACACGCCTACCTCGGCGTTTAATATTTTCACGCCGAGATTAATGGCTCGGCATCAATTTACGGAACGCCGAGCTTGGGCACCTTGTCGCTTCGAGGCAAATGATTCTAGTATGCACCAGGGGTCGGCGTCAATTGACTAAACACCGAGGTGCCCACCCTCGGCGTGTGTTCAATTGATGCCGAGCTCCTAGGTTCACCAAAAAACAATGAACTGAGCATACACATAACACATAATACACAGAATACATGACATAATACATGAGCATACATAATTTCACATAACAAATGACCACACCGACATACACATTCATTCAACATCCATACATACATAAGGTCCAACACATTCAACATCCAACATAGTCCAACACATTCAACATCCATACACAGTCTATACATATGCTTCATCAATCATCCAACATAGTCCAAACATAGTACAAGGTCCATACATAGTGCATTACATAAGGTCCAATGCATACATAGTCCATGCACAAAAGAAGCATATGAAGTCTTTGGATCTTTTAGCTCGCTCCTTGTCTAATGCTCCATCATTTTCTCCTTGTCTCTCTTTTTTCCTACAGTAGTCCATTTTCACAACTTTTAGCGGATATTGAGCTAAGTTAGAAACCATTAATGAGACTACCTTCACATAGCTATTTGGTGTTTGCTAAAATCTGAGCCAAGTATCATGATTACCATATCAAAAGATGTACCTTAATGTGGATGGCGAGCGTAACGCTTTCCCCTCCCAAATGGATAGGTACCTAGAGTGTACCTGTCCACTGGTCTGAGCGTCCTCTGTGGACGTCCAGAACCGGTGGGGCCTTGAGTTCCTTGGGGTGCATCTTCAAGCTAGGACATGCCAATCTCATCATACTCATGCTCATAGTACTCTCCTTGTCCTTCATCATCTTCTCCCTGGTGTTCTCCTTCAGCATCATAAGGACCATGTCCTTGACCACCCTCTGCACTAGTTGCTGCACCATGTGAAGAAGAAGTACCGCCAACATGTGCACCATGTGAAGATGAAGTCCCTCCAACATGTGCAGTAGAAGGTCTAGCACCAAACTATTGTGGGACTGCCACATCTAGGGCACGTCTACATCCAAGGCGTGCAGCTACCTTTCGGAGGCGATGCATGGCACGCTGCATTTTGAAAGCACTATTAGTAAGTGGGGTTGGTCGCAAAACTATATAAAGATGTAACATCAACTGAATGACAGGAGACTACCTGAATGTGCTGTCGTAACATGGAGGCCTCATCAGGATCGCCCACAGGAATCATCAATGCCCTTCCTTGCTCGGCCACTGTCCTCATTATCTCTGTGCTCTATGCAACAAAAAACAAGAATTTAAGTCTCCATCATAGTAAAGACCTCAGAGATGGAAATAGTTGTATCACTTACAGCTCTGGCTAACGCAGGGGCGATCTCAACTTGCCTGCCTTCTCGGGTAGCTTGGTCATATGGGTTGTTGCCCTCATCCTCGCTCGCAATGTCAGCAATGTCTTGCTCCGTCCAAGCGGGCCTCAATTGAAGCCTTGTTCGTTGACCAAGCCAAACAAGGTAATCATCGAATGTCTTGTCACGATGGACGGCGTGGATGCCCATGTTGTTCTGCTCCATCAACATCCACTCATCAATGTAGCGCTGGTGCTCCAGCTACCAGTTGGTGATCTTCTTCTTTTTTTGTCTGCTGAACCTACAAATTTTACACCATAGCGGCAATATGAAGGCCTACTCAATGATTCATTCATGTGAAACGAACAAAATATTACATGTTACGTACTTGTGGAGCTGCCAACCGGTGGAGAAATCCTCGGGCGGAGAAGGCTGCAGCCTACCAAACTGCCGTGCTACACGGTGAGGGAGATGATACTCCACTGCATAGAAACAAATAAGGGGGTCCTCATCATCCAGACGTCCTCGTCTGCCGTGCACAAGGAGCTCAAGTTGAGATCGTGACTTGCCTCCACCGATATGGGCACCATTCAACCTGTACACAACGTCATCATCAACTAGTCGACGCTCAATTTGTGCACATATCCTCGATTAGGCCAAAAGGGTGGGAAACTTACATGCTGTGGCAAAAGGGTGTCCAGCTCATTGGTGAAGCTGATGTACGCATGGCATGACACGTGGTAAGTTCCGTGGGCTCACTCATAGAGGTGTGCCACGGTAGGGGCGACAACTGTGTCTCCTTGAGGAAACCAAGGTTGTGGGGGATCAAGCTGATGCGGTCTCCCAACTGGAAGCCTCTCCCACATCCAAATCTGCAAAAAAGAGTGGAAACTTGCATGTTAATCACTTTTGTTAAGAAAAAACATTGAATTGTAGTGGAAACTTGTACAACTTTGCTTTATTACTTGGAACAGTGTGATGCACCCTAACATTGTAGTGTGCGCGCCTCCAGGACGGCGGCAAGCCTCGCAAAGCTGACGGTACAGGAAGGCAAGTATAGCCGAGCCCCAACTCCTATTGCCGGCATCCTCCTAGTTCCAAAGGCACAGGATGTACATCCAGGACGCCGTGTCTCCAGTGCCGTCAGGGAAGATAACCGTACTAAACATGTGCAGGACATAGGCCCGACAGTAGTATGTCACGGTCTGGGCATCTACGTTGGGTGGACACTCCCGAAACTACTGATGAAGCCACCTCAGGGACACCCCACTACTGCGCCGTTTCTTGCCAGCCTCAACTGCCGCTAGGGGACGTCCCAAGAAGTGCTCAACCTGCTGCTGCCATCCTTCAGACTCCATGTCTCCTGTCACTAGGAATCCTCATATTTTGACTCCAAGGATCAAGGCAACGTCCTCGAGAGTGACCGTCATCTCCCCGCACGGTAGGTGAAAGTTGTGTGTCTCCGGACGCCACCGATCTATCAACGCTGTCAGCGCCGCTGGGTTGAAAGGTTGCATGCCTCGACGACAAACACGAGCAACGATAGCAAGGTTCGCCAGCTTCAGGAGGGGCGTGTACCTCTCGTCGTAGACCATGGTCGTAGAGTCCTCATGTGTCATTGGCCTCAGCACATTCAAAACCTGCAAAAAAAAGACAAGCATGAAAAAGTATTAGTTCATGTCACTTTATAAAGAGCATGGACTATAGAGCAAAAGATGAACAATGCACTGTTTCATACGAATTATTGAATATACCTCTTCATTCTTGATCCTCCGAGCCCGGTGGTGCTCATCGAACCTTGGATCAAGAAGGGGGAACTGATCCATCCTGCAACATAAGGAATGTCAAAGCATTAGTATAAGTTAAAGCATGTATATGTGGTACGAAGTAACATAACAATAAAAAACAAAAGTAAACCAATGCACTATTACACAAAGCAATTCAAGTAGCTAGCTTGGTGGATACCTGTTGTCTAAGTAGTTCAGGACATTTTCTCTTATTGTGGCCCATCTTATGGCAACCAGAGCAACGGCTCTTTTGGGTGTCCTCTACAAAATGTGTCCCAACCTTACTCGTGGTTGATCTACCTTTTGTGGCTCGGTCCATATCCATCCTGAACCGCTTCCGCCGCCTAGGTCCTCTACTCTTCCAGAGTAAACCAAGATCAGCCACATACTTGGGGCCATCATAAGTAGGCCATTGACTCTCGTCAAGAAATGGCTCGAACTGAGGATTCGAGGTGCTCATTAGGTTCCTCAAAGAGAACTCCGCGGCTATACGGGGAGGGACCTCAGCGTCAACACGTCTAAGGCGACAGGCTGTAATCATGTGGGAGCAAGGCCTATGGTATATGGTCGGTTTTCTACATGTACACTTGTTCTCATTGATCACTACTTTATGTTTTCGAGCACCCCGGTCTTCACCACCAATGTTAGTTCCACCACCCTCTAGAATCTCATATCCATGGTTGATCGGATCGAAACATGAACCCTTCTGTTGTTTAGACTTTTTCTCTGAGAAAGCTAGTTCCTGAGATGCTAAAAGTGGCCAAGCTTTGCTTGCTGTCCATAGAGACCTCGCATGCTTCTTCCTCGAAACGAACCAAGCATTCAACTTGTAGAAGGTGAATGAGGCAATAGCAGTCATAGGCAGACCACGACAACCTCTTAGAAGGCTATTGAACATCTATGCCATGTTACTAGTCATGAAGCCCCATCTCCAACCTCCGGTGTCATATGCAAGTGACCACTTATCCTTCGACGCCATCAACTCGCTCAAGAATTGCCTGCCATCAATATTTGTGGCTAACTTCAAGGCATCTAGCTTGTCTTTGAATAATTGAACCTCTTGCTGCCTGCAAACCTCCTCAAATAATTTGAAGTTGTCCTTTGTGTGATCACGCCTTATAAGATTCTGAGCAAGGTGTCTGGTGCACCACTAGTGATGTATTTGGCCGTAACCAGGAATCTCTTGTTCTACGGCATTCAGAATGCCAGCATGCCTATCGGATATCACACAAACATCACGTCCCAGACCAATTACCACTTGTCTTACTAGCCTGAGAAACCAACACCAACTATCCATGTCCTCCTTCTGAACAATCGCAAAGGCCAATGGCACAAGCTGGTCTTCTGCATCTGTCCCAATACAAACAAGCACTGTGCCTTCAAATTTCCCTATAAGAAAGGTCCCGTCAATTGAGACGACGGGCCTACAATGCTTGAATGCTTCGATGCTCTACCCAAACGCCCAAAAGGCCCTTACAAATACCTGGCTACCATTCCTTGTTTCACCCTCCTTAGGTAAATACTCGAAGTGCATCCCAGGATTTAAAGCCCTCATTGCGTTCAACATTACAGGGAGGCGCTCATAAGCTTCTTCCCAATTTCCAAATATTATTTCCAGTGCATGCTGCTTTGCCCTCCATGCTTTTCCATACTTGACATAGTAATTGTACCGTTGGAAGATGATCTCAACCAACATGGACACCGTAATGGTTGGCATATGCTTCACCACGGGGCATAACTGCCTTGCAATGAACCTAGAATTGAGCTGCAGATGGTTCTCTTCTGCCTCAGCAGTGGCACAAACATGTCGTTGCTTCATTGAGGTAATCTTCCATTTGCCTGCCTTCGTCTTCCTAGCACATACTCTCCAACCACACCGTTGTTCTTCACAAGCAACAGTGTACCTCTTCTCCTTGAATGAATTGATGACCCTAAAAGGTCGGTTGTGTACAATGGAGTACTCTTGCAACCATGTTTTCAACTCATCCATGGTAGCAAACAATATGCCCTTCCGTATGATGAGCCAACCGCTAACATCAGGCACTGTTGTATCACTTGGCCCACCATCAGCTACTGCCCTGTGACCATGGCTAAGGTCCTCGAAATCACCAACTAGTGGATCTCTCCAAGGCAAGACCCTAGACAATATCTTTATTTCCCTAAAATTGAGACGACCAACAGGGCGATCGTCATCAGAGTCTTCGGCTATCTCCTCTACGAAGGATTCATCATCTCCAGCTATCTCCATGTCAAAACGGTTCGTAGCCCTAGCATCACCAAAGTCTTCTTCACCACTAAGATCATCTTCGTCGCTAAGCTCATCCTCAATAAAAAAAGTCTCCGCTAGCGTCGTCCAAACCTTCTTCTGCATCACCAATTACATAATCATCATCCTCTTCATCACTATCATGATTGCCCTCACCATCGGCAACCTCATTCTCCTCCTCATCTCCACCGCCCTCAAACCAACCTCCATCATGCTCGAGCGATCCAAACACTTCACCACCACCGTAGCCTAGTTGTGTGACAAGTATTTCTTCTTCAGATAAAGGACCATAACCTATGTGAGCGGGGGAAGATGGGCATGCTTCAAAGTTATCATTTCCTAAGCTAGACTCCTTACTTACTACTAAATCCAAAGATCGCACTTCTGAGGCCAATACAACTGCCTTGTAATCATTTCATTCAGACTCGCTTGTAATTTTGAGCAACCGCTTGATCCGAGGACCCTTCGACGACCCAACATCTATGACACCTTCAAACTGAACATGCACGTCTCCTTCATTCAAGCCTAACTTAACCTTCACTCGCTCCACTAACTGGGTCAAAGATGGTGTTTCAGAAAAAATCAACAACTCCTCACACATGTCCAGAAATTCCAAACTATCATCTCTTGTCCTAACAATACGGCCTCCATGATGCAACCTCACTAATTTATCCATCTACAGCCATCACACAACAAGTAGTGTCACATATCAATATATCATGCGAGTTTCAATCCAATAAGTAGAAACTAAAATATATCATTTCATCTTTTTCAACCCCAACAACATAATCATTTCTAGTCATAAAAAATTGAAATCTAATGACCAACAAATAACTAAAATACATACTAACCCTAATGACCAACAAATAACTAACCCTAATGACACCTACAATAAACAAAGAACCATAATGACCAAAATAACTAGAAACCAAACTAACCTAACATGTTCAGTACATAAAACAGTTAAACAACAATGCACTCAATCAACCTAAGCCATACATTTTGCAAATGCAAATACACATATACCAAAACACCATACACCCATGATTCCACATGATTAGAGACAATGCAAGCACATCTACGCGGATAGATTGGAGGAGGGGAGGGACCATTACCTCGAGGAAGCTTCGGGAGACGAGATCCGGGCACCTAGGGTCGCATTTGGGGGTTAGGGTTTCGTGGGGGCCGTGGGGGGAGACGAACAGAGAGCCAGCGCTTTCAGAATGGAGGGAGGAAGAAGAAGGGGGCCGCGGCGCGGCTTCAAGAGTCCAGACCTCGGCGTTGAGTCGGGCCGCGCCGAGTCTGGTGGCTCGGCGTTAAGTGACCCCGCGCCGAGCTATTGGGCCACGAAGCGTTGTTGAGCCGCCTGGGCCGTGCGCCGGATGGTGCCAATAGCTCAGCGTGTAGCCCCACCACGCCGAGATTTGGCCTGTGGCGTTGGCTGACACAACGCCGACGTGTCGGACCCCATGCGCCACCGTGTCGCCGTCGACCAGGGTCGTCCGTGACGTGGCAAGACCTCGGCGTCGTGTCAGTCGACGCCGACCCTCATACCTTGGCGTCATGTTCTAAGACGCCTAAAAAATGGTCTATTTTCAGCAAACGTTTTGGCATAGGTCTTTTTGTAAAAAATGTTTTCAAAAGGGACTAAAATGCAAAAATTTCACCCCCACAGACTACGAAGGTTCTGAGTGGCGAATTAATGCATGCTTTTTTCGCGACCAGATGTGTACCCGTTTTTCATTAAGAGGAGGAGAATTAAAACCGTCCGTTGATTTAGGCGAGCGGCCTCAAGCAACGTCCAGCTAAGAGATCCTACCTGACTACTGGATCCAAGGTTTGTGATTACATGCCCAAAGAATTTTGCGACCAATTCAGATGAAGCGTGGCCAATGCATGCTAATTCCTCGGCCTCTTATTGCTGACCTCCGACTGCGCCAGACACACCGTTGTCGTACACATCTTCCTGATGCCAATGCGATGTTGCTGGCTTGCATGCTCGCGAGTCGCGCGTGACGCTTCAGTCGGCGCCTTGGCTCGACGTGCTCCATCGAAGTTGGAGGACACGGCGCGTTGGAGAAGATTCCCCATCCTCGTAGGCAACCAGGAGAACTGGAGAACGTTCCGTGGCTTGGGTCAGTGCGAGTTCGAGATGCTGCTCAGTGCACTCGATCGACGTACTTTGCATGATGCATGGTACCGGATATATAAGAGCATGCACAAGCCAGACAAAAGATGACTAGATGAGTTTCGCTTTCCTGACGCCTCCGGTTCCTATTCCCGAATCCCGATCCCTTCGAGAGCTGTTAGTTGCTCATCCATGCCACATCATATACATACATCACTTCTCTTTAATTTCATGTCTTGGTCGTCATCGGTGATCGCTGGAGGACTATATATATGTTGCTGAGACACCAGCGTGCCCAGTGCGGTGTGGTGGCACGTGTAAGTGAGTAACTTGTAATTATTGAAACTTATTGAGGCGCATTACAATGGCTGTACCTTGAAATCGCAAAAACATTAATGAATAAGATAGTGTCTTGCTCTATATATATATATATATATATATCAGACAATGTGATTGTTTTTATCACACTCGGTCGGTAAGGTTCCTTGTAGTGAAATTTCTCCACACCTTGGTTTCAGTTTTTTACACTCAGGGCAGTCCCAATGGTGCATTGATGATGGTTTCTATCCTCATTAAATGACTTGCCACGTAGGCAAAATGCTGGCATGGCAACGTAATTAATGAAGAAAGAGAACAAAAATCATAGAAATGGTTTCTTCATGAAGAAACCAGGTCTACTCTTGACCCAATGCACCAAGAAACCATGAAATCGTTATTGGGGAGAAACCACCAGTTTCTAGGGAGCTCGTGCCGCACTCCCATTGGAGGAAAAGATAGAGTTGGGAGAGAGAAAGAGAAAATAGTTATTACTCATAGAAACCATGGGTTGGAAAGCAGTACTTTTTTTGTGCGATATCCTATATTATAGAAACTACTAGTTTCTTTCATTGGGACTGCCCTCACTACAGCTCCTTGTATTTCTAGTCAATATAAATAGAGTTATGAAGTATCTTTTCACAGTTGGCATTATTTTTAATGAAGGGTTTTTAAGAGTGGGAAATTGAATTGCATTGAAAAATTGCAAACTCATTCACATATTTTTTTCTTTTTAGAATAGTTCTTGTATAGTTCCTAAGAGATATTCCTAATTAATAGAGTGTAGTAACATAGTTCCTAAGAGATATTCACAGGACAATGATACACCTGTTGACTGCCGTGCCTCTATCATTGTCTGCATAGTTACTAAGAGATATTCACAGGGATAGAGTAGGGTGTATGTGTCCATAGGAGTAAGTGCATCCAATGTGTTTTGCAAAAACGTTGACCAGTACCGCAAATTCATCAAATTAAAGAGAGTAAGTAAGATGAGATTGACCTAGGAGATGGATTTGTAATTAATACATAGAAGGTGTTCCTAGATCACACCCCTGTTTTATTACTTGTTCAGATTAATGATGTATCTATGCCGAGGCTTTAATCAGCACCATGCCCTGTTGCTATGTAAGAAATGGAAAATGACCTGTTGTATCCTATTATTGACATCAAATTCAATTCAAACACTTGTTCTCTACTCATTTATTGTGTGTATCAAGTTTATTTTTTGAACTGTCACCGGGGGAGATAATTCCCATCTGAATATATATTGATATGAAATCAACAACCTCGTTTTTGGGGGAAAACGAGGCAAAACCCTTTTGTGTGTATCAAGTAATAAAAAACTAAGCATGCACATGTTGTGCCATCATTTACCAACAACAAAATCAAGAGTAGAAAGCACACACACGTTTTGACGATAAATCATCATCGTAGTTAAGTCACACTTGCCCCAATCTATTGTTTAACAATGCGTCAACGCGATTCTTATCCATCAATACAAGTGGTCCTCTAGAGGAGTGGTAGCTACACTCAAAAGAATCATGCTCTGTCTGTTTACCAAGTATAGGAATAATGCGGTCATTGAAGCGCAACCATGGTCACCTCGTCCCTCAATATATATCCATTGCCTTTGCTTCAAAAATTTATGGAACTTTATATAGATCATTGGCAAATAAAGCAAACAAACATCCTATCCCTCCAGCCAAACACGAAAACAGAATCAGTTAACCTGTATGAATGACTATGCACCAAGTGTCATTCATGCATGGTTAACTGGTTTGCTATGTCATCTATTCCATCCCCATCCTTCCAACCAAACAATGGAAATGGATCCATCTCACCCTTGAAATTAGCCGTTGAACTGTCTATTCTACCTCACTCTCCAATGAAACGGATTGTAAGTCACATTTGAGTCCATTTCATCGTAGTCAATATGAAACCGGCCCTACTTATATCCATTTGAATTCTAATTTTGACCATCCTAATCAGATTCATCGTCATAGTAACTAAATCAATAAATCAAAACTGAATTGTTCGGAGATCAAAAAAAAAATTGGATTGTTCGGAGGCTCGCAGTTAAATAAATAACAAATATACAAGCCACGTCCGAAAAACACCAGACGACTCCGTGGCCCAATGGATAAGGCGCTGGTCTACGGAACCAGAGATTCTGGGTTCGATCCCCAGCGGAGTCGGAACCTATTCTTTTTGAATTTTTCCCTGTAAATTTTTTAATTTCATCACTTGTTTCATCCACAGATCCCCAGCAATTTTGTAATTCCATCACTTGTTTCATCCACAGGTCCATAAATTTCTAATTTCATCCCTCGTTTCATCCACAGATCCACTCGGTGCTTGATTGCTAACGGATTCTTCCAAAATCAGCTCTTTTTATTCCACGAATACTTCCCAATTCTCCTAAGTCATGCAATTTTTTTTCTCTCACCTAAGTTGAAATAAATTTATATAACATAAACTTAATACTATAGATCCACCATGAAAAACGATTTTACAATACATGATTATCTCCATTCAAAGCATTATATCTTTATAGAAATTGCTAGTCAAGTTTAGCTAAACAACTTATATGTTTAGAATTAGATGAAATTTTCTTTTTTTTTCAGGGCTTCCCCAACGCTCCATGTTGGCGTGCTGCCCCAGCCTCCAACTATGCATTAAGATTCCATGTTGTTTGGCGGTCTCGCAGATGGCCATGGTATCCTGTAGAGGAACTATTAGCCTCAGCTGACAAAGAGCAGAAACTACTATCCAAGAATACACTGTGACCGAAAAGTAGTAGCTTCAGAGATGTGAGAGAGAAGAAAGGCTGAAAAACAGTAGTCTGCACTATGGCATGCGTGTGCTTTTTTCCTGCTAGATCGCAAAGGACGGATAGGTGGTGGTGGTCTTGATTTCTTTTCTTGGCAGACGTGGAGCTTACTTTTGTCTGAGGGTAACACGGGTGTGTGCCTCCGTTGCGCGTGCCCTTAGTGGCGGCTTTTTATATTATTAGATTAGAAGAATAGAACCTAGCGTATCTTGGATAAGCCGACTTAGAAAATTGGACAGCAAAATACATGAGTTATGACTGAGCCCGTGTTTAGTTAAAAAAAAAGTTCTAAAAAAGTGCTACAGCACCTATTACATCGAATCTTACGATACGTGCATGGAGCATTAAATATAGACGAAAAAAAACTAATTGCACAGTTTGGTTGGAAATCGCGAGACGAACGTTTTGAGCCTAATTAGTCCATGATTGAACACTAATTGCCAAATAAAAACGAAAGTGCTATAGTAGCCAAATTCCAACTTTTCAACCAACTAAACACGCCCTGAATTGGTTGGTTGGCTCCTCTGGGTGGGCGCAGCCATGTAGGTCGGACAACCCCTCGCGAGATCCGATCCGGAGGCAAGCGAGGGCATCCGATGGATGCAGCCTCTGAGTCCTTGTCTGACTAACCTGTGTGGGGTAGGAGCTTAGCGCTTTTTCTTAGGGTTGTGCCCTATATTAATAAAAGTACCCATCTCAAAAAAAGAAAGTACCAATCATCAATGCTCTCATTATCTGTTATAATTACCTCTTAGTCCTCTCTATGTTGAGATAGCTCAACTGGTAGAGCGTTGAGAATGACAAGTGGGTCCTGATTGTCGGTGTCAATCAAAAGAATTTAAGGGTTCACCCTGGAAAAAAAAGAAAAGAAAAATAAAATCAGGCCCTCTAAAATAAAGAGGGAGCCCTCAAATCAAAAGGAAGGGTCTTGATTTGAGAGCTCATGCTGAAGTTGCTCTTAGTTATTTGTAGTTTGGTGTATGCTCAAATTTTATTTCTGCCCGCCACCATGTGCTCTCGTGATTTTTGTGGCAACATATGTTTATATTTGGTCTAGTTGTCCATGATGGTTTCAATTCAGCCTCAGTTTGGAAGAAGATAACATATCCCCGTATCCGAACTGGAATCTGACCATACAGCCCAATAATAGCCCGGCCCAATCAACATAAGATGCCCGAGAAGAAAGGCCGAGACAGAAAGGTAGGAACAGCGAACACACTGGATTACGGGAGATTTAACTTTTTATCATTATAACAATCGGTACCTTCTGAGATCTCACTTTAACGGCTGGCAATACGAATTTAGCACATAATGAAGGGAAGAGATACAGAATTGCTACTTTTGCACTCATGGCACGCCAGCGCATCAGTCCAGATGGGATCCAAGGCAGCATGGGGTGACAAATGCCCGCGGCTGCCCCTACCCTCTGCTGCGTCTTCTTCCTTAAAATCCCCTGCATTCTCAAAAAAAAAAAGACGATGGTGGACATAGTGGCCGCTCGGGACCCGAACGAGAGCTTGCCGGCGCGGGAGTGCTCGGCACCGACGGCGAGGGCGAGCTCTACTCGCGCTGTACGCACACGCAAGGCCTTGGTAGAGGCGAGCACGACCTCGAGCTCCAGCCATGGGGGAGGGGTGAGCTCGGACCTGGCGGCCATGGCGAGCGCAGCACGGCCGCGGGCGAGCTCGGCCATGGCGAGCGCAGCACGGTCACGGGCGAGCTCGGCCCTGGCGGTCATGGCGAGCTCAGCGCCGACGCAGACGGCCCCAGCGAGTTCGGCCCCGGCGCCCATGGCAAGCTCGACGCCGGTGGCCATGGGGAGCTCGGCCCCGGTCATGGCGAGCTCATACCCCCGACGCAAGCTGCCCCGGCGAGCTCATCTCCGGCACAAGACTGCCCCAGCGAGGTAAGCCCCAGTGTCCAAGGCGCGGGAGAGCTCGGTCCTGGCGGCCATGACGAGAGTAGCACAGCCACGGGCGAGCTCGGCCCCGGCTGCCCTGACGAGCTCGTCCTCGGCACAAACTGCCCCAGCGAGGTCAACCCCAGTGTCCAAGGCACGGGGCGAGCTCGGTCCTGGCGGCCATGGCGAGAGTAGCATGGCCACGGGCGAGCTCGCCCCCGGCGGCCATGGCGAGCTCAGTGCCGACGCAGACGCCCCAGCGAGTTCGGCCCCGGCGACCATGGCGAGCTCAACGCCGGTGGCCATGGGGAGCTCGACCCCTGTCATGGCGAGCTCGTCCCCGGCACTGTCACGGGCGAGCTCGGTCCTGGCGGCCATGGCGAGCGCAGCACTGTCGCGGGCGAGCTCGGCCCTGGCGGCCATGGGGAGCGACGCAGACTGCCCCGGTGAGCTCGGCCCCAGCTGCCATGGCGAGCTCGGCGTCGGTGGCCATGGGGAGCTCGCCCGGCCATGACGCAGCAGAGGGCCGGGGCAGCCGCGGTCATTTGCCACCCATGCTACCTCGGATCCCACCTGAACTGACGCTACGAGTGCAAAAGTGGCAATTCTGTATTTCTTCTCTTCGTTGTGTGCTAAATTCGTATTGCCGGCCGTTAAAGTGAGATCTCAGCCGGTGCCGATTGTTATAATGGTAAAAAGTTAAATATGACCGGAAGCGAAACCCTAAAGCCCCGGACCCCAACGCTCGAGGAAGGCGATCTCACCGGACCGGAGATGGCGGCGTCGTCGGCGGTCGAGAAGCTCAAGGCCCTCTGGGACTCGCAGGTCAACGACGAGGAGCAGTGGGCTCTCAACTATGTCCGTACCCCCTTTCCCTCTCACCCCGCTTTCTCCACCTCTTCATGAGCTTGTTTTTTTTTCCTCCTTGCTAGTTCGTGCTCGAATCCCTTGTTTTTTCCCCCTCCTTGGTAGCTCGTGTCAAATACTGCAGCTCGAACCCGTGGCGCTAGTGGCGATAAACCTTGTTGCCGTGTGGTTTGAGGTGGGCGATTTGATTCGACGCGCGGCTGCTGCCGTACCAATTCATACGTGCGGAGATGTTTGACAGTTTGGAACGTTTGATGTTAGTTACTGTGATTCATGTTCATTCTGCTTGCACGGATAGGATTTCAGTCTCTATTGCGGCGAACTCTCTGTGTGTTTTTGCTCCTAAAAGTTCAATCGATTGTCCATAGCATAGTTGAATTGATGTAATCAGATAATTTTTGGAACCTTCATCAGGCACTAGATACTTAGGAGGGGTATTTCTGTAGTGATTGTGATGCCTGCTAACTGAAGTTAAGTTTTCACTTGCAATTCCTTTTCCTTTTTTTTGAGTTTTCGTTTGGAATTTGTTGTTTGAGATGCTAGAAGTCGTGAGGTTGCTAAATGACCAGGAGTGAAATCCCAATACTTTTGTATGATATACTGCCTTCGTTGAATGCTTTCATTGTAATATCCTTGTCAATTCGCAGCTAGTGACGGATGTATGATGATCGTACTTTGGTGGAATCACTGGGGGCTACTTCCTCTCTTTATCTTTTTCTTTGTTTGCTATTTTTTTTCACACCGGTAAACCGAATTTCATTACCACAGCAACGAAATTACAGAGTTCAGTTTGTTACTGGAGGACCCCTCACCGCAATCACCCCACAAACTCCAACCTCAACGCTATGACTCCACAGGTGAACAAGACGAGCGCTAAGATCCGCATCAGGATGATCACATACCTCGTGCGGAAGCTGATCCCACCTTTCCACTCGCCCCGCAGCCACGACTCGAGAGGAATCGCTAGGGTTTCCGCCTTCAGAGGAGACGGAGGGGAAAGGGTGAAGATGAGAGGATGGCGAAGGAATGGGAGCCTTATCCCCCACGGGGTTACGTTCTATGCTCCTATCAGCCGGCCGCCATTGCCCAGAGGACAGCGACTGCAGAGGAGACGCGTCATGGACCGAGTTCGCGGAAGGCGGAGGCGACTCACCTCCTGGCTGCGCGCATGAGCCAGTCACTGTAGCCTGCGCCCGTCGCTCGGACCCGCCCCGATCGCATGGTGTACCCTCGCTCGATGGCACGCCACTCCCATCGCCATGGACCGCCCCCGCCCGGGTCGCCCGTGTCGCCCGTGTCCGTCGTGTCGTGAGGAAAGAGACGAGCCATCCACCTGGTCAATCATACACTTTCCGTTTTGTCTATCTCATAACTTTGTAATACTGGAATCAGAATGGTAAATTCTAGTTTTTAAACAAAATTCCTTTGAAATGTCTTCTTTGTTTGCTATTTGTTTTTCTTGCTTTTGTCTCTTCTCACTTTTGGTTGTAAAATGGTTTTTGAACAAATTGTGAGGTGATATGCGACACATCTTGCTTTACTATTTACCCTTTTCTAATTTTCATTGCCTTGTTCTTCAACTCCGAAATAATAATAGGGCTGCTAAATTCAACATCCAAATTAGTGATTAGAGGTAGCAAGGCCTGGAACCTAGCAGAAAATGAGAAAAGGTTATGTCTTAATGTTGGACACTTTATCAAGGAAGTTCAGACATCAGAATCATAATTATTATGGTTCAGGACAATTTTTACGGTCCAGGACAATTTTTGCTAACAGTTTTTTTTTTACTATGGAATTCTATTTAGTCGTGTACTTATTGTCTCATTTGTTTGACTGTTAGGAGTAGGGAATGTTCGCTTTTGGCTTCTTGTTCATTTTTTAGAAGACACATACCTGCCACTTCCTGATGTGCCCTTACATCATTATGTGTATATGTTACTGCAATCATTTTGTGTTCTATCGTCATAAATAGGTTTATGAGATAAATGAATTGAATGAGCTAGCAGAATTAGCTCTACAAACGAGCATGTAGTCATCTTATTCTTATTATTAATAGGCTGGTGCCTGGTCTGACCTTGAGATAGAAATAGAATTGGTGATTATATTATAATTCATGTGTTATTCTGTAGTTTGATTTTGGATCTAAGTTACATTTCAGATTGTATGTGGTTGTTAATTAGAGTTTATTGGTGTGCTTTCCTGATGGTGACCTCCGAGGACCTAATCTCTGCCGAAATCCACTAGGCAGTCATAGATGGAGGGCCGCTTAAGCGGGCCAGGCATCACAATTCTAAGCAGTGCAGTTTGTTGACAAGTTTATCTGATTTCACCTATGTCAGTATGACATTGCCACTGTTGTACCAACCTGAGTGCTTGGGTGATAATTGTGAAGTTTGCAACCTAGGTGTCACAAATGGTAGCATCTCTAGTTACTGATGAAATGTTTTCTTAGGTTTGTGTGTTATCTTCATAGACAGTTGAATACTTGATTGCTCATTTTCGTAGCCTTTGTTACTTGAAATTTGCACAGAATTAGGCATACCTGAGTCTGCTGTTTAAAGTCCTGTCATGAACTTAGTATAGCACATAAAAAAACATTTTGGGTTTTTTGTTAATATCCCCAGGTGTTTCTTTAGCGCTGCATTGGATGCTAAGTTGCTAACTACACTTTTTTTTTGCTGTTTCTTATTTGCAGAAGCTGCTGAAGGCTGCTGGTCTGTTTGCGGGATCCATCTTTCTGATGCGGAACTTTGGTGATCTGATGGCCATTTAAGCAGGCTTGGGGTTATTTAGAAGCATAGTGGTTTGGCAGTCAATATCGTGGGCTCGTGCCCTGTTGAGTTACTCTACTTGGATTCTATGAGTTTGTTTTGATGTTCCAAGAATTCCTGTTATGCATAAAGAGGACTAGATCTGGTCAATAGAGACCATTGCAAACTCAGGCGTGATGTAGCAATAGAAATTAGATCTTGCATAGCCCTGTATCATGAATATTTTGGAATGATGGTATCAACCCCCGTAATTTTCACCAATTAAAATTTAAGAGCAAGATGTTGCACTGTAGGCTAGGGTTTATGATGCACAAAAGTGGTGTCTAAGGGCAGTTACTTTCACTAGATAAGTTTCAGTTAGTTTTACTAGATGAGTTCTGTTTATTTTATGTTCATGGGCTGCATCTTTTCTCATTAGAGTAATATTGAGCGGAGCATCAGGATGGGAATACTGTTGCTCAAATTAGTACACTTCAATTGTTGCAAGTTTCTGATGTACTCCCTCCTGCATTCTAAATTATAAGACGTTTCGGTTTTTTTATTAGATACATAGCTTTTGCCATTCACTTAGATATACACTATGTTTAGATATGTAGAACAAGCAATGTATCAAGAAATGCGAAAACGTCTTATAATTTGCAACGGAGGAAGTACACTTGTATCTCATTCTCCCATAATAGTAACAGCATCAAGAAGAGTGCTCATTTTCCCATAATAGTAACATCATCAAATGATCAAAAAAAAAAAGTAACATCATCAAGAAGAGTGTTTGGTTCAGGACAAAGGGGTGAAGGCTGAAGAATGATGATAATTTGCTGATTGAAGGTAGAGAGCTGAATCCTCCCCAATTATGTATGTGTGGCGTGGCCTTGTGTGCACTTGTAGACAAACTGACAAACAAATGGATGCTGTTCCAGTGTCCTGATAATTGGGTATTGTATTGGAGCTGTTGCCATTTATTATCACGCGTCAACTTTGGTGTTCAAAGAAAACAGGCAGTGAACACATGATAAGCCCATCATACACGCATAGGCCGAGGAACGTCTTTTAGTTTTCAGTTATAGCCAGGGCCTGTTCGCTTGAACTTATAGCTAGAGTCTATAGTATTTTTCTCTCACAACAAATCAGCTAAGGCCGGCTTATCTGTCGGAAGATAGCTTAGCTAGAATGTTTGAATTGCAGAGTCTCCAATCTGTATCAGCGGCTCTGTCAGCGGCAGGGTGGGGCGCTGGATCCTCGTCTCCGAGTGACAGCATTTGGTCTAGGATGGGGCCGCCGTCTGCTCGGACTTGCATGCCACGGCCACGGCCGGGATGGGTGTCTTTGGTTGACCGCTGAAAAGATGGACGCCTGGACCGCTGCAGCATCACGACTTGCAGAGAGAGGTGACGCTGACACAGAGACAGAGTTGGCGAGCCACGGTCGGTCGCTGTCGCTGCTGCCAAGAGGACGAGTGGCACACCGAGTGTTTTGGACGACGACGACACCGGTGCGTACGCGCCATGGCGTTGGTGTCTGTATTCACATTTCAGGCTTGCGAGCTGTGATGCACATACCGATGAACAACGCCTCTCTCTCTCTCTCTCTCTAAAGCCCTTTGCTTGCACATGCCGTTGGGGTTACCATCTTCCATCAGTTTCAGCCTGCATAATTCATATCTACACGATTCCATGCCGTGTGTAGTGACAGTAAGTATCTTATAATAAATAAATAAATACAAGTCCGCAGTGCAGAGGCTGCCGGGCATTGCATGCGCTACTCAAGTGAAGTGAGGAGTATACGACACGAACACATGTTTCAGAGTTGTCTTGGGCCTTGGCTCAGCTCACAAGTCACACCTGGTGCAGAAAAGAGCCACAGATCAGAAACTGCATCGCAAATCACTACCGTAGAATTAGAAACAAGTCGGTCAATCAATCTCTGGGGAATATTCCGAGGCCGGCAGGGGCAGGGGCAGTCCTCCTCTCCTAGTCTCCTGTTTGTTGTAGCACATATAAGAAAGAAGCTGAGCTGAGCTGCCCAAGGGACGGCAAGAGAGGAGGGGGACACAAAGCAAAGCCAGCCTTCTCAGAGGGCTCTGGTGTGCAAACTCTGCTCCCAGCAGAGCAGGATCGGAGGACAAGGGGCATGCGCATGGCTTCCTTCTGTAAGTTCGAATTTCTCCGCGTCCCACTCTCTTGTTGCCACATTTAATTCCTCTGCTGCTCATCGGTCGGTTACCAATCGCCACATCACTTCTTATACTTCTCTCTTGTTTTCTCCTGTAATTTCATTCCATGGAGTTTCATCTGAATGTTCGTGTATGTATGCTTATCAGACACTCGGTGTCCATTAATGCTCGTAGTTTGACAACTCCATACTATCTATCGTTTTGAATAGCAAAAGCAAGTTACTGTGTCTACAAGAAGTTTCTTTACTTTTTTTTTGAGGAATTTCTTTACTTTTTATTATTTCACTGTTCTTCAGTTACTTTGTCTATGACTGAGATTGGAGGATTCCCTATTCCTTTCTCTCCTCAACTGAAACATACGAAAATTCATGTCTAGATCTTGTGTCCTCAATGTCCTTGTTAGTACTGAGTGGATGGCGTCTTTGACAGGGCACGGCGTCTCTCTCATTGTCCTTGTGCTCCTTATTGGGGTATCCAATTCCAAAGCCAACCTGGCATCACCTCCCCACAGCCACAGCCAGCTGGATGTGAACCACAGGAAGCCAATACAGACGTTTAGACCTTACAACATTGCCCACCGAGGATCAAATGGTGAATTACCCGAAGAGACAGCGGCCGCCTACCTGGTAACTACTGTAAATTCTTGTTTTTCTCAGCAGCCGGCATCAACTCTTTTTTTTTCAGAAAATTTTCTGAATAAAGTGGTATTGCCTTAAATTTGCACAAACAAAAGGTTAAACGACACGACAAGTGCTTAATTATGATATTATATATTGGCGCGTGGCTGCATTGATATCATAGTTAACTATGGTGTAACTCCTCGGGCACGCCTTCACACTGGCTGCACCAATGAAAAATATTTAGTATGCCAGGGAAATAATTCAGAGATTCTCTGAAGATTGGACGCCCGGTTCGCTTAGGTTTGTTTGGCTGATAAACCATGGCTGAAAGTATTATTGGTTGATTTGGCCTGAGAGAAAAATACTGTTCGTTGACTAAAAAAGTATGGTTTATAAGCCAAACAAGCCCAAGCGAACAGGGTGTGAAAGCTTAGAGTCTGTTTGGATCCATAAGGCTAAAGTTTAGCCCATCCCTTTTAGTCACTTTTAGTCTTCTATGAATTCAAACAGGAGGGCTAAAAGTAGGGGCTAAACTTTATCCCACCTCTTTTTCATTAGCCCCTCTAAGATGGGATAAAGAGGGCTAAAAATAGTCCTGTGGGGGCAAAAGAATCATATTACCCCCACCCACCCCGAGGCATGGCTGTACATGGGTAATAAATTAGGGACTAATAGGTCATTATAGGGTAAGGGGCTAATCTTTAGCCCCTGAATCCAAACAGCCCCTGGCCTAAACTTTAGCCCCTTCGTTTTAAGGGCTAATCTTTAGTCTTGGGCTAAACTTTAGCCTCAAACAGGGCCTCAATATCTTAATGTATGTAAACCTTCAGCTTCAGAGATATGCGATCGGTTTTTGCAGAGGGCTATCGAAGAAGGCGCGGACTTCATCGAGACCGATATACTTGCATCAAAGGATGGACATCTCATCTGCTTCCATGATGTAACATTGGACGCAACGACCAATGTTGCAAACCATACGAAGTTTGCTGACAGGAAGAGGACCTATGAAGTCCAAGGAGAAAATGTCACCGGATGGTTCATTGGTTTGTGTTAATGACATTCTCTGTAGCGATTCTCGTGTTCCTGTCAATCTGCTGCTGACTTGAGGAATTGAATTGTGTTTATTTGCAGTGGATTTCACTCTTAAAGAGCTCAAATCACTGAGGGTGAAACAACGGTTCAGTTTCAGGGACCATAGATACAATGGTATACATGGACTTCGCTTTCTCTCTTAGTTTCACTATTGTGTCTGACATGAGACAACCATGTGTATCTTGAGTTGATTGCAACCATCCACTCTGTATCATAACTCTGACCTTTCACAATGTTCTTCTACTGGATTACAGGGAAGTACCAGATTATTACGTTTGAGGAGTATATCTTGATTGCGCTTTACACCTACAGGATAGTCGGAATATACCCTGAGATCAAGAATCCCGTGTTCATCAACCAGCATGTAAGTATCTCTTGCATGACAAACTCCAAAGAAAATTTGCTTACTTTAGGAATATTATAACGAACATTGGCATGGAAACATTTCTGAAGAAAAAATTGTCATTCAGGTCAAGTGGTCGGGTGGAAAGAAATTTGAGGATAAGTTTGTGGAGATGCTACTGAAGTATGGCTACAAAGGTGAATACATGTCTGAAGACTGGCTAAAGCAACCGCTGTTCATACAGTCCTTCGCTCCAACCTCGCTGATTTACATCTCCAACATGACAAACTCTCCCAAACTGTTCCTAATCGATGACACAACAATTCCAACACAAGATACCAATCAGGTAGTATCACTTATCAGAACCGACGTTTTCATGCATGTTTCCACTCATGTGATGTGGCTCCAATTCATCAGCCTTCATCTAAGATCAGTTCCAATTGTGCAGTCATACTACGAGATAACTTCAAATTCTTATCTTGAATTCATAAGAAACTACGTTGTTGGGATTGGGCCATGGAAGGACACAATTGTTCCTCCAAACCCAAAAGACAACTGCTTAGGACAGCCCACCGATCTCGTCGCACAAGCACATGCTCTGAATCTTCAGGTAACTGACTGATCTTATTCGACAGCTGCAGATTTTCCTTTCCCCATTGCACCCCTCAAAAAAAAAAAAAAAATCTTCCTTCCTTCATGCGTTTGAGCGCTCTTACTCTGTTAGTAGTTGATGAAGCCGTAAATCATGACATGTTGCAGGTGCATCCATACACTTTCAGAAATGAGAATCAATACCTGCACTTCGATTTCCATCAAGACCCTTATGCTGAATATGAGTATTGGCTCAACGAGATCGGCGTCGACGGGCTGTTCACTGATTTCACCGGTAGTCTGCACAAGTACCAAGAATGGACTACGCCATACCAGAAGAAGGAGAAGAATCCAGAAGCACTCTTGCGTGAGATCGCGAACATGCTGAAGGATGATGGCTACTGAGGAGGATAGGTTGCCTTCATTTTTCAGATTTGTGTTATTGCTTCCACCAGCAAGAAGCACGCACCTTTTTTTCGTTTAACACTCTCTGTAATTGCTATTAATAAAGCAACGGAGGTGCTAACAGTATAGCAGATAGTCAGACGAACACGCAGCAAAAATCCTTTTTTTTTATTTAGAACAGGGCTTTATTGGCTTCTACAGAAGCCTGAATGGAGTATACAAATCTCATTGATCCAGAGAGAAAAAAATGTACAAAACAGAACAGACTTGCCATACAATCCGTTGTATAGTAACACCAAATCACCAATTGGATGATCACAGAGAATTTAAGGAAAATAATTGTTGTAGTGTAAAATATAAGATGAAATGAACTCCTAAATGGAATACCGATGGTATTTATGTTGTGTATGTGATGAGCTGGAAGAGTGGTCGGAAGGGTTCTGGTTTCCAAAAGAGTTTCAGGAAGCTCATGATTACCCTTTAGCACAAAAACCAAATATGAAGCGTTCTCCGCATAGGTTGAACACGTTCAATGTTAGCAAGTACTACATAAAAAGGTGAATTATAGAAATATATTTGATAATAAATGTAATGATATTTAGTGTAAAATATAAGATGAAAACAATTTTAGGGGCTCCTTTGGGTAATGAATGATGAGTTGAGATAACGGATGAAGCAAGGACATAATGGAGTGTTTGGTTTGAGGAATCAACCTATTTTAGATAAGGTGATACATTATGAGTCCATTCTCTAAATTTAATGTAATGACTTTATTCCTCATACTAGTATTATTTGTTAACTTGTGAGAAATAAGGTAGTGATAGATCAGCTCATTCCATTCAAACGAAAAACGAAGAGTGAAACATTATAGAAACCAAACACCCCCTACCTTCCAATATGTAAGCAATGACTTTTGCTGAGATAAACTTGCACCTTTACATTGCAGGTTACGCTTCATAATATTCTTCTGCTCAACCGCTAAAACTTATTCCAGCAATTGCCGTCCTTTTCAGGAAACAGTTGTCATTTTATTTTTAATCATGTCAACTTTGATGTTCTAAAAAAAATTCAAGCCCATCTTACAAAAAAAAAGGAACAAGGAATATGCCCCATTTTTATGGTAACACTCCTTCTCTGTTCATACATACCGTCAGAATTTTTTTTTTAAAAAAAACGTCAGAAGCGCATCTTTCAAGTAGTCTCCAACAGGCATTTCTTTCTTCACCACGATGGGCCCAACTACATGACCGCTGAAAAACCTTGCAGAACTGATGAAGAGTTGCAAACACAGTGCTTCTTGCCATCTGTGTTCGCTCACCGTTTGCAAATTACAAGTTGCAAGTTATTGGCTTTCTTAAAAGCCAAGTTAATCTCCTTTTAAAAAAATTGCAATTTGCAATGCACATGGCGTTCGTTTCAGCAAACACGCAAAAGTTCTGCGCGCATCTACTTATAATTTTGTTTGAGACCACGCACATGCCTCTGCCCTCTGGGTTAGCATCTTCCGTCAGCTTATTATCCAATATTAAACTATGGAAGTTCAAAAGCGTGGACGGTGGACCTCGTTTTTTAGTTATGTTGTCTTCTGCCATGGCTTGGGTCAGATCTGGATTCTGGAGCAGAAAGTAGTGCTGCAGATCGGAAGCAGTGCTGCAAAATCGGTCTCTTGTAGCTCCTACTCCCTCCGTTCCAAATTATAAGTCGCTTTGATTTTTTTAGTACATCTACTTTACTATGCATCTAAATATAATATTATGTCCGGATACATAGCAAAATAGATAAATAAAAAAAAGTCAAAGTGACTTATAATTTGGAACGGAGTAATACTACATAAGTAGGAGTGCCACCATGCTACGAGAATACGCATTTAAAAGTAGCACAGAACTGGCTAGTTAAAAGTTATAACAATTTGTTTATCAGACTGCATGCAAAAGCATCAGTTCTAAATTACACCAAGCACCAAAATTCCAGCAGACTGCTCCTTTGCTAGGACTGGGCATGGCTTTGAGTTAATGGGTTGTCTTTATGTGCTCCTCTTCCGCAGGTTCACTTGGGCAATCCTCATCTCCGTTCTTTGGGCTGCTAATTAACAGAAAAAACCCCCACTTAGTAAATGTCTTACAACATCTAGTTGTTTTTCAGATAATTAAATGTCATGATATGCCATCAAATGTTCACATAAAGATATAAAACCTAACCTACTTATAGACACAAAAGGGGTTTAAAAATCAGGAAATGGGGAATTCATAAACAAATTTTCACTAGTGAATATGAACTTGCTTGCCAACAGCACCAACCAATAGAGAAGGGAAGCTGTTAGATTTCTTTGAGAAGTTGGCATTCTAGATTTTACCCAATAGAACACGTTTATTTTTACTACAAGCTGTTTTTTTTTCTTTTTACCGAAGCTACGCTATCCAAAACAGTCATAAATCAATCACGAAATAATTTGGATCTGCTGGATAATCAACATAAAACTTAATTTTTCACGTGATACATTCTCAAGAATGCACTCAGTAGGAATACCAATGCAGAATTATAGTTCTGACTAGAAAACTGTAGCGCGGCCTTGCCGCGCTTCACCACTATATATTCTCTGTTTATACTAACATTCGTGTTTTTTTACCATTATCCAGTGGAATTTGAGAATATTAAATATATGGTTTTACCAAGAATAATATGGTAATATTAATACATGTAAGGTTCACCTTATCTAATATGTTTGCTTACGTCTATTTGTTAATGCTATTTAGAGGACCCTAGTGATTTTGAGTCAAGAGTTATACTTACTCATGTCTGAGTGGGTGAAGGTAAAGTAAAATTTGTGGTGTTTTGCGTTGACATATTAATATTTGGAGCTAACTTATTTTTATTCGATGTTATATGGTTATTTTGTTCTTGTTGTTCATCTAAATGACATCAAGATGGAGATGATGAATTGCAAAAGGTCTATTGACATTTTGAGCATAGCCGATTATAGCATAGAGGCAAAGGAAACCTTTTTTTTTGGGTGGGGGAGTAGAAAATATCAATCGTTATCTTTGAATCGTATTAAGTAATCGGTAATATTACTATATCAGTTTGATCCATTTTCGGTTAGTTGTATTTTTTGTTGAACTAATTTTTTTTTTTGCATTGTCATATACGTTTTTTACGAGTGAAACTTTTAGCCAGTTGCGCGGCTGAGTGCTCGGGCGTGCGGATGCGGGCTCCGGTGAGTGGCGCAGGGACGCCCGCGATCTGCCTCGGCAGTGTCCAGGGCTGGCCGTCGCCGGAGCTGCCGGCAGTGGCTCAAGTGGCGGCGCCATGGGCGGGATTTGGGAGAGCTCGATTTCGAAGTCCACGCGTACGCGCAGCGGTGTGAGCGAGCGGGCGTGGGCGCAGCCGTCCGGCGACCCCGGGTCGGTGGCCCGGCCACCCTTGCGCTCACCAAAGAGAATTTGTAGTCCTACAGCGCAGTACTCGATGTCAAGTTCCAGCTGAAAACCTGAGCTAATATGGACCGACCTCAAAACTCAAAAAACTAAAAGAAAAAACATATCATAGAAACCGATGAGACTCCAAACAAAAACAGACCAAGGGAGGGCCTTGTATGCTGGCAGCCAGTCCAATGCAAGAGACAGAACGTAACATCCTTGAAATCTAACCAGAGCTTTAGTACCAAAACCATTTCCCCCCAGCATCTCTGCAGTCTGCACAGGCAGGCAGCATTGGGCATTCAGGAAACTGCTTTTTTGAAGAAAGATCTTTGCTCGGTTCTGCACAGATATAGCACCTGTCTAGTGAAAAAATCGTACCCAAAACATCTTTGGTCCTTTTTTTTTTGTTGCAATCCTCTGGTTGGTAAACAACCTGAAAATGGATGAAAAAAAAAAGATTTTTGAAAACTGGATCTCCAGCATAATGTTCTCGAACAACCTGAACCAAGCATGCTGCATACATTCTCTTCGTCAACCTATGCTTCAAAAGGTGTAACCTCTCTGAAACTAATCATTAGAGCTAGAACTTCTTTAAACGAGTCTCTATTATATGGTTTCAGAAAACTACACCTCTGAGCATTTGAGCAGGTTCAATTTGAGTTCAACTGCAAGAGATGAAGAGATGAAACTGTTCATGGATGGTTCTGAAGTTTCAGTGCCATAAATTCAGAAAATTTCTGGCACAATGTATCTGAGACTTTGAATTGAATACTTACTTATTCAGATTCAGGCATAGATGGCCCAGGTGATTATCTTAGACAACAAGCATTAATCATATCAGGCCCTTAACAAAAGGCACGCCCGGCATCGTACCGTACTTGTAGCTTAAACCACAAGCTACTACTATACTAAATAACAAAGGTATAATGTCATGATGCATAGGAACTGATTGATCCATCTCTGCCTTAAGATCTGAATAAGAAATAGTTAGTTTCAGTTAGCGCTTCAGAAGTTAACTGTGTAGCATATATGGCCCCGTTGTTTGCTATTCTTGGAGGCTTAAGAGTGGTTTTCATAACCTGCTGTCCTGTGTCATCATTTGCGGGTGCGAAGGATAATCGGGCTATGGAAGGATGGCTTACTTACATGAAAGCAAACATCCTAAGAATATGCGGCTAACAAGGAAGCTCGTTCCATTAATAATAAATTTAACCCAACCTAAGAAAGCAACCACTCAAAAAAAAAAGGAAGAGCGAAAGAGAGAAATTTCAGCCGCAGGAACGCATAATTCGTCAACAAATAAGCGGAGGCATGAACAGAGATGAGATGAGATGATGGATGGAGAGAGAAGGGCTGGTGGTTCCGGCGACGCACGCACCTGCGGTTCTGGAACCAGACCTTGATCTGCTTGGGCTCGATGTTGCTGAGTATGGGGCACTCCCTGATGAGCTGCTGCCTGCGCAGCGAGCTGGGCTTGGGGCACTCGCTGTAGACCCGCTAGAGCGCCTCGACCTGCTCGGGGGTGTAGCGCACGTACTTGCCCGTGTCCACCTGCGGCGCCCCACCGCCGCCAGGCGACGACCGGTCCTTGCCGCCCCCGACCACCACCATCGCCATCTAGCTAGCACCGCCGCCGAAGGAGGAGGAGGAGGGGTTGTCGTCGCGGGGAGACGGAGAGGACGGAGAGCCACGGCAACGGGCGGCGCCAAGTCATAGCCTCGGGGCGAGAGCGCAGCCGCCCGACGCCATGGTGGTGAGAGGAGAGGAGTGGCGGCCCCGGCTGGCCTGGCGCAGGCGATGGCCCCAGCGACCCCGGCGCAGGGGGGAGGCGGGGTACGGGCGCGGCGGCCCCGGCCGCAGGCAGCGCGCGGAGGCGGCAGCGTTTTGGGCCTCCCGCTACGCCGCCACGTCTGGAGAGAGGGAGAGAGAGGAAGGGGCGCGAGGGCGGCAAAGGCGGCGGGGGCAGGCGGCGTGAGGCCGTGGCGAGCTCGGGGCGAGGAGGGCGAGGACGTTGGATTTGGGCCGGAGGAAGGGGCGGTGCCGGAGGAGGAGAGGCTGCGCCGCTGCGGGAGGAGAAGGTTGGTAAGCTGAGAGAAGGCCTAGATGGAGGGTTAGATTTCGCTAAAGTTCAAGGGCTTAAAAAAAACTCTGAGATGATGTTTGGACTGTGGGAAGACCACGGCTCGCTCGATCTGGGTCGTCCGTGCGCCCGATCGAACGGCCACGAAAAACCCATGACGTGGCACACTGGCTCGCCAGCTTTTGAAGGCAGGATTCATATAAGAAGATGAGATATATTCCCTCATGTACCAGAATTTTTTTTATAGTGCATGCTACTCCCTCCGTTCCTAAATAATTGTCGTTTTTTGTTTCCGTGTCATAAGTTTGACTAGATTATAGAAAATACGTGCAACATTTGTATCTCCAAATAAATTTATTATAAAATAGATTCAACAATCTATCTAATGATATTAATTATGTACCATAAATATTAATATTTTTATATAAAATTAGTCTTTATCGGAAAGCGAGAACTACAGTTATTTAGGCAGGGAGGAAGTAGATTCTAGAAGTGATATATAATGTTGCACCTGCGCAAATGGGAAAACTCATACAACAATGCAAAATACGTAGAGCAAGAAAGTAAATGAATAGAATACAGCATATGGACAATATAAATGCAATTTCATAAACATCCCTTGGACCTTCAAGAATTGTCATCAATTCATCATGTGCATACCACTCTGCCAAGTAGTGTTATGGCTAACAGAAACACAAGGAAAGCTAGCAAAGCAAATGAGAAGCCCTAAAACTTAGGAAACAAAAAGGAACTTACACAACTGCACTTGAAGAAAAAATACGTGAAGAACTGAAAGCTTAAGAAACAAACATGCTAGAAAGGTTGAATTCACGAGGCCTCAACATGATCAGATGTAAATGATTATACATGCAATATTTGTGTACTCAGAGCAGGGGATAATCAGAAAGTGCAGGCAGATCGAGACAATACAAAGAGATGCGAGTCCTAACCCATCCTTCCAATCATATTGAGTGATATCCGAAATCGCTTTGTTGAGTGCATGAAGAGCTATCTTCTTAACCTGGTGACTCAAAATCATTCGATGCATGTAGAATTTCAGAATGTAGCTTAACAAGTTCTCTTCTAGAGCGAAACAGAACAACAATATTGACAATGCCCAAGGATAATTTATATGTGATCATATTAAGGAATGAAGTATCGATAAACAAAGAAAGGACCTTCTATATAGAAAGGATTACAGAGAATATGGGCAGGGCAGACCTCTAGTTTGTCTTCATTCGCTGAAGGACGGAATTCTTCTGTCAACCTAATGCACTCTTGAAAATTTTCTGGAGAAACAAAACCAAGGGCCACCTGTGTACATGACTGCATATAACAAAAGAGTGTCACAGATAATAGCATTGATTATGATCCAATGCATGTCACTAATAGCCATGGGAACAAAAACCTGTCTCCACACTTATCATCATACCTTCAAATTTCTGACCTGGTGGGGACATCCTGCTGGGACAAACACTGCATCACCAAGCTGCTGTTCGAATGTCCAAGGCTCAATTCCTGCATAGGCAGTGATAAGAGCCAGGAAGTGAGCCAAATAATTTAAGTTAAAAACGCATCAACATTAACTGACCATATTCTTCCTTAAGCTTTTGCTTGTGCTCTTGTGTTAGATAAAAGCACTGATCATGTATAGCATGAGTAACCTGCCAACATACAAGGTTATGCAACACGAAAATCATATGTCAAATGATGTGCCATGGACAAATAGTGAGTACAACAAGGCACCTGCTTCACCAGTTCATAATTGCAATGCCTAAACTCCTCTGCATGTTTCATCAGATAATCATGCAGCTTGCCAACATCTTCCCGTCGGAAAATATCCCACAGTGCACCACCTTCTGGTTTGCTTCCCTCTACAAATGGGAGATCTTCATCTTCTGACTCAAGAGATATAGCAATATGTTTTGTATCATTCCCCTTGCATGTCTTCTTATTTCTTTTTCCTATTGCATTGGAAGAATTACAGGCACAACGTTTACTGCATTTTCGGCCACTAAGTTGGGCACATATTCCTTCTGCAGAATTAGTAGGTGTTCCACCAGCTAAATCTGCATGCGAAGCTTGTATTAATTTACTCGCTTCCTCGGTGGACAAGATCTCCTTTATTTTCTTTACTGCAGCAATCCTTTTTGATTTGAGCTTTATTTCATCAGTATGTGTGAGGATATGGACCTGATAAAGGCAGTAGAAATCAGCGAGTGGAAGACCATTAAAAAAAGGCAAAAAGCTTAACAAAAAGGAAAGGATAAGTAAAGAAAGGTTCACCTATGGGGAAAAAAGAACAGGTAAATGAGATCCTTAGATCATCTGGGGATAGCCATTGACAGGAAGATGACCGGACAAAGTCGGCATGGAGGGAGACTAGAGTAGTTTGGGGGAATTGGATTCTTCTTCTTCATTGCTTGATTGAAAGGAGACACCATCCCATCCTTATATATATGAGAGGAGACTTGACCCCTAAGAAACTAATCCTAGAAATAAGTGACCTGATCTAATAATCTAATCTTTTTCCTAATCCTTATCCCTTGCCATGAGAGGTATGTGGGCTGGCCCTCCGGCCACCCATAACATGAAGCGATGGCAGCATTGTAGCAAATCGGTCCTGATAATTAAGATTAATGATTACTGCATCTGACTTATAGTCCAAGCCATGGTCAACCACATGAGGAAATGATATTATAACTAGTGTTAAGCCATTGGCAATAAGAGGTCTAGTTTCTCGTACAAAACCTAAAACCATGATGAGATATTTGTAACTCAAACTAGCATTGCTGATCTATAAGACTATTACTACAGCGGTGTTAAATCCTTGACGATAAATGTGTTTTTTGTAGTACTTTAAGACAACTGAAAAAATCAAACCTATAGATAAGCTAGTCAGAACAGACAATGGCATATAGAAATACATAGGCAGTTTTTGATAATTACTCCTATGTCGAGAACTGAGCTGGTGCTCAGTTGGTCAGCTGAGCGTGCACTCAGGCTGCCCACCCGGGTTCTAGTGCTGATACTCACCCGGGTGCCTCACCTAGGGGATTTATTCCCCGTTAATAATTCCAGTTGCCTCGCATGGATGAACTCTCAGTCGTGTACTCTTAGCTCTAGATATAGGTTGTAGACCTAGCTTAGGTACTAGGGGTGTGACCGTGCGAGTGTGTTAGCGTGTGTGGTGTGTGTTGGTGCGTGAGTTCAGATACAACAACTTGTACTCGAAGGTTGAGTCAATAAAAAACTACTCCTATATCAGTTCAATGTGGGTGTATATACGATGGCCATACCAAAATTTAAAGACCATGTAAGGATAATCATACCTATTACTTTGGATTATAATTTCAAATGGAAACATGGCATCAGAATAATCATCGTAGGAACAGGATGAAGCACAACTGGAATGTTATGAGCAAGTTGGGTTTTACCTCGCTTCCATAAGCGTTGAACTGACCGGATGTGTATACCAAATTGAGCAGCAACGATTGTTGTATCCTTCTTGCCTAGTTTCCCATTCTTGCTTCTAGCCAACAATGCTTGGTACACTTGCCTTGTTTCTTCTTCTGTCATGTCCTTCCTTCTAGCCTGGACAACATGTTCTATTGAAAGAAAAAAACAAGCGCATTCAAAGGATCAGCCACGGCATGCAGATTTTGTACGGTAGATGTTGTATCAGAATAATAGGCACAACATGCAGGTTTACCAGGTAGGTTTTGTACGAAATCAAAATCAACCGCACCATATTCATCTAATGGCAAGTTCAAATCAAATCCTGTCCAAAAAGGAAACAAACCAAACTAAGGAAAGATGGAGCTTGAAGGAAACAAAAAACTCAAACAAGGAAACACATTACCATTGTCGTTTTCTTCTAAGCCAACGTTGAGATCAAAGCCATCACTACCGGAATCGCAAGCTTTGCCGAGTGCCAAGAACTTTGCCGAGTATTTTATATCGGGCACTCGGCAAAGGATGTCTTTACCGAGTGCCCAAACTTGAACACTCGACAAAGACACGACCCTCGGCAAAGCTACTCTTTGCCGAGTGCTCAGGCTCGACACTCGGCAAAGACGTCTCTTTGCCGAGTGCTCAGAGGTAACACTCGGCAAAGATGTCCTCTTTGCCGAGTGTCAACGTCTGACACTCGGCAAATTTTGGCCCACCGTTAATCCAGCCTGCCGCCGTAGCTCTTTGCCGAGTGTACAAATGCAACACTCGGCAAAGAGGCTCTTTGCCGAGTGTCAATAGCAGACACTCGGCAAAGTATAATTTTTTTTTGGCTCCTGCACTTCAAAATTTTTCATCTCTCCACACACCACATGTGGTACTCCATGCTTAAGTTTGGTGTATTTTTGAATTTATTTGCTATATTTAACTAATTAATTGCATTTCAAGCAATTTTTTGAATTAAGTTAAATTTGAACCGCAAGTGATTCAAATATTTGGAAAAAATGAGTATAAAATTGATATTCATGTTATTCAACCTAGTTTGAGGCCTTACCTATAAGATTATAAGGGTTTTCGAACATCTTATTTCGGAAACACGACCCCGAGAGTGTGGTTGAATGGTTTTTAAATTCTATAAAAACCAAAGCAAGTCCAAAAATTATGAAATTTGATAAGATGTCATGATATCTTATGTGGAGGCTGTGGTAAAAATTTGAGAAGGTGTCGCATAAGTTGTCACGTACATTGCTTATAAACCGAAACATCTCCGAAGAAGTTTCATGATTGTTGAGTATGATCTGGTAAGATTTGGAGTGAAAGTAACGGTCGAGTTGTGGTTTGACTCCGAAACTTTTTGTATAGCCAATAGACATCAAAGATCATGTCGTGTTAAATTTTAGTGATTTTTTGGATCCATTTGATAATTATTAATTTGTAATTGCAATTATATAAATGGAATTTGAGCTATAACTACATGAAATCATGGTCTATTTTTCGCTGAAGCATCAAATTTGCATTGTTGAGTGAATTTGACAAGGTATTTTCAAAGTGTATTGGAACAAATTTGGAAAAAATAGGTTAAGGAAAAGGGAAAGGAAATAGAAAAGTTTTTTTTTAAAAAATACCTTTGCCGAGTGTCCTAGGGTTAGCACTCGGCAAAGTATAGTCTTTGCCGAGTGCTTTATCGGTTTGACTCTCGGCAAAGATTTTTAATGTTTTTTTAAAAAATCTCGGCTTTGCCGAGTGCCGGATCGCGGACACTCGGCAAAGGCTTGACCCAATACTTAACTGCCACGGCGCAATCGACCCGGCCCATACTAGGTCTCTCGCCGAGATTCGAGCAAGGAGCACGAGCTCGAGCCCGGCCATACACACACGGCCGGACTGTACACAGCACACGGTGTAGGCACTCAGGGTTATTTCTGTTTTATTCATCGTTCATTGATTTTTACATACCTTTGCTTTGCGTTGTATCATTGGGGTGAAATATTGTAGGCCGAGGTGGCGGAAGAGAGGAGGCGACGGGAGGAGGCTGAGGCGAGGGCTGAGGAGGATCGACGGAGGATGGAGCAGATGTTTCAGTATATTCAAGGTCTTGGAGCTCACTCATGCTATGTTCCGCCACCGATGATATTCACTCCACCAAATGATCCTGCTGTCACTCCTGTGAGTTTCTCTACCTTAAATCTAAATGTGAATGTGGATATGGATATATGAATGTGAATCCAAATGATATGTTGAGACAAATGCACCATGATATGTGAATGTGGCTTTTGCAAGGGTAGTTGTCTTTCCTTTCACAAAGCAGAAATGCTCTGAGAAAGTGTGCATTGGCACTCTACTATCCCAAAGGTCCAACAGCTGTAGTAGTAGTGAAAGGATCTAACAATGCCTAGAGGGGGGGTGAATAGGCGTATCTAAAAATTTACTGCAAATGCTAAGTTTAAATCTGTCAGCCACTGTTGGAAGTCCCGACGTTTGGGCCGGAACTCCCAACGTTGTCAGAAGTTCCGACGCAAACGTCAGCAGTCCCGACGCCTAAGTGAACTACAAAAGCAATGCCAAATTTAACTTTGCGGATAAATAATCTTACAACCTCACTTCCTAGTGGTTTGGTGAAAATATTGGGTCACTCCCTTGACGCCGTAATGCCTCCAAACCGTAGATCGAGTCCAAACCCTAAAATGGAGATTTTGGAGACAAAGAGACAAACACATACAAGTAATCTCAAGCAATCACAACAACAACAAGCACGCAGGACACAAGGATTTATCCCGAGGTTCGGCAACCCCACAAAGGAGCTCCTACGTCCTCGTTGTTGAGGTGACCACTAAGGTCGGAGTCTTTTCCACCTCCTTGCCTCTCTCAAAGCGACCACAAAGGTCACTTGAGCTTTCCACTAAGAAATCGAAGGGTGATACAAACTTCCCAAGGCTCTTCCACAAGATGGAAGCTCTTGGGCAACGCCTAGCCGGCTAGGGGCAAAGCCCCAAGAGTAATAGACGCAAAGACAACCAGCTTGACGAAGAAATCAAGTGCTCAAGCTTTCCAAAGTGATGCTCTCACTTAATCCACTCTCCTTTCACTCAAAAACTAAGGGAATCGAAGATTGGAGCAAAGGAGGAAGGAGAGGGGTGCTTTAGTTGCTTGGGAGCTATTCAGCACGAAGTGAGTCAACTGTGAAATAAGTCCATAACGGTTAGAAGTGAAGAGAGGAGTATTTATACTCCAAGTGAAAATCCAACCGTTCAGATCTACGTCGGAAGTCCCGGCGCAGATCCTAGGACTTCCGACATCAATAGAAAACACTGTTCACAACGGGTCAGAAGTCCACGGGTGAAAGTCAGTGTCGGAACTCCCGGCAAACGTCGAGACTTCTGACGTGCACAGTTAAACAAACAGCCAGCACCGCTGATGCCGGGACTCTCGGCTTGGGTCAGGTCAGTGTCGAAACTCCCAGCGAATGTCGGGACTTCCGACGGTCGGAACTCCCGGCGAACGTCAGGACTTCCGACGTGCACAGACAGCGAGCAGTCAGAAGCACAGGTGCCGGGACTCCTGGCTTAGGTCGGGACTTCCGACTGTCGGGAGTTCCGACTTACGTCGGGACTTCCGACATCGAAAGTCACAGAAAATTATTCTATGTGCTCGTGAAGTGCTAGAGTGACTCTCTTTTGATTTTATTTAAATGCTTGAGCACTCTATCTTCCTCAGACCAACTAAACTTGCATCCCTCTTTATAGTGCGGCGGATCCTAAACTCAAAAACAAAATTAAAACCTTTGGAGATCGTTTTGAGTTCGTCCGCCTTTACAACTTTAAGAATTGAGGGATACCATTTCATCTTTATCAACTCTTTGAATCTTTCATGGGACTAATAGCTGCAACATATCTCATTAAGATCACATTAGTCCCTAATTTGGATGTCATCAATACACCAAAACCCACATAGGGGGCAAATGCATTTTCAATCTCTCCCTTTTTGGTAATTGATGACAACCAACTTAGGCTTTTATAAGAATGAAAGATTTTAAAACTTTTGAACCCCAAAATTTATGGAGAGCTCCCCCTTGATGTATGCATGAATTTGAATTTCAATTGGAATCATGTATACATGATTTGCATACACCAAGACAAAAGCTCCCCCTAAATTTTGCAATCCGTGGGGTGCAACAAGTATGTGTGAACAAATAAGTATCGGTGAAAAGAGATGCAATATGACATGTTATTTCACACAACAAGTAAAAAGAAGTATGATGGCCAAGATTTCAAAGTAGAAACTTGAAGTAACACATGGCCATACAAAAAAACATTCATCATGACAAGTAGAGATAAGCACAAGCAAATAAGATAGATTAAAACATAACTTATCCTACAATCATCCATCACACACATATAAATAGATAGTTGTCCATCACACGGTTGCCACCACACGACATAGTTCATACACGCTAAAGGTTTTAACATTCCAAAACATAAAGACCAACTAACTTATTACAATAAATCAAAGCATAACACTCCCCCTTTGTCAACAAGTGCCAAAAGGGGTAGGCCGCATGAGAAACCAACTACTCATCATCAGAGTCATCATCTTCGCCTTGGTCACCTTCCTCACCATCGTCGTCGTCTTCATCATCTTCTTCCTCTTGATATTCCTCATCGTCTTCAGTTGCTTTCCCCTTGCCATGCGGGCGAGAAGAAGCATCATCGTCGTACGCCGCACAAGCCTCATCATATAAAGCCAACAGATCACGAGGAGGCACAAATGGCGGCGGAGGAGAAGATACAATGCCTGCTTGCTGTTCCAATCGATATAGCCTCTCTTGCATGTCGTGCTCACGCTGAGCACTAGCACAACACTGTCCAAACATGTAGGTCATTAGAAACTTGAACTTGCTAGGCTTCTTTCAGGAGGAGGACGAAGAGAGGGGCTCGTTACTGGATGAGCGAGCAGCAGCAGCAGTGGTGGTGGTAGCACCACGGCGAGAGCGAGAACCCGAAGGACCTTTCCCTCTAGCACGGGCTGCCTCAGCTTGTTCTTTGAGTTCTCTAGCAGCAATGATAGAGGTCTTGTTGGATATCTTGAGGACCTTATGCTCAGAGTCATAGGGAAAACAGATGCCGGATACATGCTCAATGATATGCATGATGTACGGTGCATAGGGAAGATGCTTTACCGGATCCTCAGTAGCATCATGAATCTTATTCCATATATAGCGGCTGATGGAGAACTTCTCAAACTCATCTCCAAATCTCTCAAGCACCTTCTGTGAATCATCACGAAGGAAGGTGGAGTCACCTACCTTCGGATACAATATCTGTCTCAAGATGTTGTTCAGAACATAATAGTATGGCTTCAGAAATGTGGTCTGTCCATCAGCTCTGTGACCCTCAAGATACATGTGTTGATATTCCTCCAAAGCAAGATCCTCATACTCAGTCAACTCATTCGCATTTCGGTCGCTGTGACCCAAACCTAGAAGGCGAGAGAAATTTATGAAGTCCACCTTATAGTGCTTGCCTTCCGTGGTCCAATGAATAATGTCCACAGCACCGGTCTGGTCTCTCTCATGATGATAAGAAGCATAAAACTGACAAATCAGCTCGTTGTTCCAATTCTTTCGAAACTCTAGCAGGTAGGACAGCCCCATTGATTGTATATCTCGAACCATCTGCTCTAGCTCGGGTTCCTTGTACTTGCCAAGAGAATATGCATCAATGCACTTCATCTGAAGGACCAGTGGCTCCTTCGTCAAAAACTTCCAATAAAGAATGGAATCATAGAAATCATAATGGAAGGGGTGCCAGAAACGATACTCAAGGCGGAGATCTTTCTCATCCTCTGCATACAGGTTCCTTCCTCTGTTGTACCGGATGTCCTTGACTCGGTGACGATAATTCACTGGAAGGGGAGGAGTCCATCCACCAGCTGGATTTGGAGCCATGGAGGGCTCCCTCATGACCGGCGACACACCGGTGAATGGAACAAGCTAAAATGTCCCCGGCGGACCTCGAGTCAGGGTGCGAAGCGGTGGAACAGCAAGGGTGCGTCCGGCATGGTCCAGCGCTTTCTCTTCTTCATCAACCATCGGCTCAGCCCCAACAGGAGCAGGAGCAGGAGGAGGGGCAGGAGCAGGAGGAGGAGCGGCAGCTGATGACCCCTAGTCGCCATGGCCACGGCCACGGGAACCACCAGCACCACCACGCGAGTAAGACGCCTTGGTGCGGCCAGGTGGCTTGGGAACAGCGGCACGATCTTGAGTCTTCTTGGAACGCTTTTCTCGATGGCGCGAGGGACTGTTACCACCATCCATGACTGCATAGAACACAAAAAGGAACTAAGAAACAATACAAGGAGTGGTGAACGAACATCGAGAAGTGAAGAAACGGGAATGGAGTGGTCACCATAGGGTCGGTAGTCCCGACAGAAGTCGGGACTTCCGACAGCCGGGAGTTCCGGCGTACGTCGGGACTTCCGACGGTCGGAACTCCCGACGGTCATCGGGACTTCCGGCGCACACGGTGACCATCCCATTCATGGGGCTTCAAATCACGACACACATCCAAACAAGGGAGATAGAGGGGTAGAGAGGAAGAAAGAATAGAGGCAAAACATAAGGTACATTGGATTTAGGGTTAGAACACCATGGTAGTACCTTGAAACGAGAACGGAAGAGATGAAAAGAAACGAATCGCAGTCGTCAACGAACAAATCCACGGGCACAATAAGCGTCGGCCGCCACATACTCGGCTTCGGCGGTGGACAAAGCAACGGAATTTTGCTTCTTAGAGCTCCAAGACACCAAGGAACGACCAATAAATTGGCAAGTTCCGGTAGTACTCTTTTGGGTTACTTTGCAACCGGCATAATCCGAATCGGAATAGCCAAGTAACTCAAAAGTGGAGCCCTTAGGATACCACAAGCCAAGATTAGGAGTGTGCACTAAATACCGAAAAATTCTCTTAACGGCCATCAAATGACATTCTTTCGGATTAGCTTGAAATCTTGCACACATGCACACACTAAGCATAATATCGGACCTAAATGCACAAAGGTAAAGGAGTGATCCAATCATGGAGCGATATACCTTTTGATCGACGTCCTTTCCTCCTTGATCAAGATCAAGATGTCCACTGGTTGGCATGGGTGTCTTGATGGGCTTGGCCTTGTCCAAGTTAAACTTGTTTAACATGTCATTGGTGTACTTGGTTTGACTTATGAACGTGCCATCCTTGAGTTGCTTGATTTGAAATCCAAGAAAGAACTTCAACTCTCCCATCATGGACATCTCGAACCTATTTGTCATAATCCTACTAAATTCCTCACAAAAAGCCATATTAGTACTACCAAATATTATGTCATCGACATAAATTTGGCAAACAAAGATATCATTATTGACTTTGCGAGTAAACAAAGTAGCATCGGCCTTTCCTATCTCAAAACCTTGTTTGAGTAGGAAATCCTTTAAACAATCATACCAAGCTCTAGGGGCTTGTTTGAGCCCATAGAGCGCCTTGTCGAGCTTGTAGACGTGGTTTGGATACTTGGGGTCTTCAAAGCCCTGTGGTTGTTCTACATACACCAACTTGGATAGGGGGCCATTGAGAAATGCACTCTTCACGTCCATTTGATATAACTTGAAATCATGATGGGCAGCATAGGCAAGTAGAATACGAATTGATTCTAGCCTAGCCACCGGTGCATTGGTCTCCCCAAAATCCAAGCCTTCAATTTGAGTGAATCCTTGAGCCACCAACCTTGCCTTGTTCCTTGTTACCACGCCTTTCTCATCTTGCTTGTTGCGGAAAACCCTCTTGGTTCCAATCACATTTTGCTTGGGTCTTTCCACCAAGGACCAGACTTCATTCCGAGTGAAGTTATTCAGCTCCTCTTGCATGGCTATCATCCAATCCGGATCATCAAGTGCCTCTTCCACCCTACGAGGTTCTAAAGGAGAAACAAACGAGTAATATTCACAAAAACTTGCTAAACGGGAACATGTAGTTACCCCTCATCGAATGCTCCCCAATATGTTATCAACGGGATGATCCCGTTGAATGGATTGATGCACTCTAGGATGCGGCACTTGAGTTGATCTTTGGATAGGGCCATCATCATCATCATCATCATGGTCATGATCGATTGGAAGATCACAATCATGAGCATGTGGAGGGTTGACCTCACTACTTTCTCCATTGTTGACACCATCTTCATGAGAATGACCTTGTGCTTCTTTTGATCTCCCATCTTGACTATCTCTTGTTGCGGAAGCTTCACCATGTTCATTTGATGAAACATGATGAATGGTTCGATCAAGATCATCATGCACAACATGGTCTTCATCTTCGTCTTCAACAGGCTTTACTTCACCAATAGCAAGCTTCTTGATTGCTTCATGTGGGGCTTCCTCATTACCTACATTCTCAACATTGACTTGCTCTTTTTTAGAGCCGTCGGTTTCATCAAAAGTCACGTCTACCGTAATTTCAATCAAACCGGTGGTTTTATTGAAAACACGATATCCATGTTCATTAGTACCATAACCAAACATGAAACCTTCATCAACCTTTGGTGCAAACTTAGAACTTTTGGATTTCTTGTTAAGTATGAAACACTTGAATCCAAAAACTCTAAAGTAGTGCACCTTAGGCTTTTTACCGGTTAGAAGTTCGTAGGCGGTCTTTTCTCTTATCTTGTGAAGATAAAAGCGGTTGATGGCATGACATGCCGTGTTAACCGCTTCCGCCCAATAGTTGGTTGGAGTCTTGTACTCATCCAACATTGCTCTTGTGGCTTCTATGAGCGTTCGGTTCTTCCTCTCCACAACACCATTTTGTTGTGGAGTGTATGGAACCAAAAACTCATGCTTGATTCCTTCTTCATCAAGAAACTCTTCAATGTTGGTGTTCTTGAACTCCGTCCCGTTGTCACTTCTAACTCTTTTGATTTTGACATCAAACTCATTTTGGGCTCTTTTCGCAAACTTCTTGAAGATTCCTTGGACTTCACTCTTTTCACGCAAAAAGAATACCCAAGTCAAACGAGAATAATCATCAACAATTACAAAGCTATATTTGTTACCACCAATGCTTATATAAGCGACGGGTCCAAATATGTCCATGTGAAGCAACTCCAATGGCCTTTCGGTTGTCACAACATTCTTGACGGGATGTTTAGCTCCAACTTGTTTTCCTGCTTGGCATGCGCTACAAATCCTATCTTTCTCAAAAGAAACATTTGTTAGTCCAAGGATGTGTTCGCCTTTTTGAAGTTTGGCCAAGTTCCTCATCCCAACATGGGCAAGTCGGCGATGCCATAACCAACCCATGCTAGATTTTGCCATTAAACAAGTCTCAGGATTTACTCTATTTGATGTGAAATCAACTAGATAGAGTTTCCCCTTTAAATGACCCGTAAATGCAATAGAGGAATCCTCCCTTCTATAGACTTCCACACCCTTATCCGTAAAGAGACAATTGCAATCCATCTCACAAAGTTGTGAAACAGACAACAAATTGTATCTCAACGAATTCACAAGTAAGACATTGGAAATGGAATTATCATTTGATATTGTAATTTTACCCAAACCGAGTACTTCACCTTTTTCATTGTCACCAAACACAATATTTCCACTTTGATCATGACTTGGTTGGAATGATGTGAACATGTCCTTCTCTCCGGTCATATGATTGGTGCATCCACTATCCAACACCCAACTTGTTCCACCGGAGGAATATTCCTACAAAAACAAATTAAGCTTTTGTTTTAGGTACCCAAAAAGATTTGGGTCCTAAGGGGTTAGTCACATAAAACTTGGGCACCCAAACACTCCTCATAATTTTCTTTCTCTTTTGGGCACCAACATACTTAACCACAATCTTGCCATCCTTGCCCCAACAACACATATAGTCACTAGCATAGCACCATAGAAGTGGTGTTTGTGGCTTGAGGACATCAGATTGCTTTGTCTTGATTGTCTTGGTATTTGTAGGTTGGATCTTTGGAATGTATACCTTGTTGTTGGCCTTGCATATAAGCTCATCAAGAGCAACGCCCTTGTTGAACTTCACACAAGGCACACCATTTATTATATTCCTTCTATTTGTCTTTCCATCATACCTATTGTAGCCAATGTCTTCCTTGATTGATGGGTGCCTTGATGACTTGTATATAGTCTTGTTAGATTGCTCTTGACACTTACACCCATTCTTCAATATCATCTCCAACCTATGAATCTCCTTGTTTTTCTTCTCTAACTCAACAAGGTTAGTTGCATATGCATTTACATCAATTTTATAGCATCTTTTACAACCATCACTAGTGGAGACATTAGAGACTTCGGTTGTCTTAGGAGAAGTTGAAGTGCTAGCCCAAAGAGTACTATAGTTTAGCTCAAGATTTTGATATTTTTCTTTCAAGCTTGTGAGGCTTTCTTGAGCTATACTCTTTTCATTCTTAAGGCTAGCTATTTGATCATTAACCGAGGAATGTTCCTTAGTCAATTTACCAATTGAGTCATTGGCTAAAAACAATTCAATGGTTAACTTCTCAACCTTCATCTTTTCCTCAACGATAGATGCTTCAAGTGCAAGGTTTTTCTCTCTCTCTTGAGTAATTATATCTCCTTGCAACTCTAAGCATCTATCCCTCTTCTCTAGTTTCTTCATTAGCATTTTTATTTTAGTGAAGGCATTTTTACCAAATTTCTTTATCATGGTTGTTTCAATTTCTTCTATGTTATCATCACAACTATCATACTCATCACTAGAGGAAATGGGTGTAGTATGTACCTTCTCTCCTTTTGCCATGAGATAAGTTGGGGTGTAGTAGTCATTGTCGATGAGGTTGGAGAAGAGCCTCGGTGGTGAAGATAGGTTGGAGAAGAGCTTTGGTGATGAAGTTGAGTCAGGGAAGATCATGGTCGGTGAAGAAGAGTAGTGGATGGTGATGTTTGCGGCTCCCTTCTTCTTCTTCTCATCATCACTTGAGTTACTATCACTTGACTCCCATTCTTCCCCAAGATGAGCTTCACCTCTCTTCTTGCCTTTGTTCTTCTTATCTTCATCCTTGTCATGCTTGTGCTTCTTTTCTCATTAGGACAATCGGCTATGAAGTGACCAACTTGACCACATCCATAGCAAAATCTCTTTTTGAACCTTCTCTTACCATCACCATAGGTCTTGCGGTTGCTTTTCTTCTTCATAAACTTTCTAAGATTTCTAATCACAAATGCAACCTCCGCATCGGAATCTTCTTCTCCACTTGAGGAATCATCCTTCACTTTCTTCTTCTTTTCTTGACTTGAAACTTGACCTTCATGTTGTTGAGTTGCTTTAAGGGCGGCACTCTTGTTGAATCCCATTGTATTAGGATTTTGATTATGAGCATTGATTGCATCTTCATCTAGACACTCATGATGCTTGAGCTTTGAAAGAACTTCTTGAGGTGTCATCTCATCATAACCGGGCCTTTCCATGATCACGGATGCTAGCATGTTGTTCTTGGCTCTATAGGTTCTCAACATCTTTCTAGCAACTTTGTTGTCATCCCATTCATTGCTACCAAGAGCTCTTATGCGGTTGACCAATGCCATGAGCCTATCAAACATGGATTGTGTTGTTTCATTTTGCAAGAATACAAATCTTTCCAATTCACCATGAAGTAACTCTATGTTGCCTTTTCTCACACTTTTATCTCCTTCAAATGATACTTTCAAAGTATCCCAAATTTGCTTTGCACTTTCCATTCCATTCACTTTTCTAAACTCATCCGGAGCTAGGCTTGACACAAGCAATGCTACGGCTTGTGCATTTTGATGGAGGTTGTGCACTTCTTCCGGAGTTATCTCTCTATCTTCATCGGTAGGAATCATCACACCAACATCCACAACTTCCCAAAGTCTTGCGGCTATTAGATGCATCTTCATCTTGTAAGACCAATCGGTGTATCTTGTTCCATCAAAGTGAGGTGGCTTGCCAATATTGACGGACGGAGTATGTAGTGTTGAACCTTTCATGATTTGTCCATAGTCAAAACTCATGTGTGAATATATTCCTTTTTCATGAGCATGCTCACCGGCTCCAATATCACTAGCGGCATCTTTGTTTGCTTCATTCTTGTCACTAATATCATTCTTGCCACTTATTGCATCATCAACCTTCTTGCTCAATTCTTCCTTCAACTTGCTCATCTCATCTTACATCTTTTTCATTTCATCTTGAAAGAGCTTGACTTGAGTACTCATCAACTCTTCAGCTATTTTCTTGGCCATTTCGACGGCAACGGCTTGCATCTTGTCGGTCTCCGACATTGTTTCTTCTCACGTGGTGAAACGCAAAGAGAAGACCTCGCACTGATACCAATTGAAAGGATCTAACAATGCCTAGAGGGGGGGGGGGAATAGACGTATCTAAAAATTTACTGCAAATGCTAAGTTCAAATCTGTCAGCCACTGTCGGAAGTCCCGACATTTGGGCCGGAACTCCCGACGTTGTCAGAAGTTCCGACGCAAACATCAGCAGTCCCGACGCCTAAGTGAACTACAAAAGCAGTGCCAAATTTAACTTTGCGGATAAATAATCTTACAACCTCACTTCCTAGTGGTTTGGTGAAAATGTTGGGTCACTCCCTTGACGCCGTAATGCCTCCAAACCGTAGATCGAGTCCAAACCCTAAAATGGAGATTTTGGAGACAAAGAGACAAACACATACAAGTAATCTCAAGCAATCACAACAACAACAAGCACGCGGGACACAAGGATTTATCCCGAGGTTCGGCGACCCCATAAAGGAGCTCCTACGTCCTCGTTGTTGAGGTGACCACTAAGGTCGGAGTCTTTTCCACCTCCTTGCCTCTCTCAAAGCGACCACAAAGGTCACTTGAGCTTTCCACTAAGAAATCGAAGGGTGATACAAACTTCCCAAGACTCTTCCACAAGATGGAAGCTCTGGGCAACGCCTAGCCAGCTAGGGGCAAAGCCCCAAGAGTAATAGACGCAAAGACAACCAGCTTGATGAAGAAATCAAGTGCTCAAGCTTTCCAAAGTGATGCTCTCACTTAATCCACTCTTCTTTCACTCAAAAACTAAGGGAATCGAAGATTGGAGCAAAGGAGAAAGGAGAGGGGTGCTTTAGTTGCTTGGGAGCTATTCAGCACGAAGTGAGTCAACTGTGAAATGAGTCCGTAATGGTTAGAAGTGAAGAGAGGAGTATTTATACTCCAAGTGAAAATCCAACTGTTCAGATCTACGTCGGAAGTCTCGACGCAGATCCTGGGACTTCCGACATCAACAGAAAACACTGTTCACAACGGGTCAGAAGTCCACGGGTGAAAGTCAGTGTCAGAACTCTCGGCAAATGTCGGGACTTCCGACGTGCACAGTTAAACAAACAGCCAGCACCGTTGATGCCGGGACTCCCGGCTTGGGTCAGGTTAGTGTCGGAACTCCCGGCGAACGTCGGGACTTCCGACGGTCGGAACTCCCGGTGAACGTCAGGACTTTCGACGTGCACAGACAGCGAGCAGTCAGAAGCACAGGTGCCGGGACTCCTGGCTTAGGTCGGGACTTCCGACATCGAAAGTCACAGAAAATTATTCTATGTGCTCGTGAAGTGCTAGAGTGACTCTCTTTTGATTTTATTTAAATGCTTGAGCACTCTATCTTCCTCAGACCAACTAAACTTGCATCCCTCTTTATAGTGCGGCGGATCCTAAACTCAAAAACAAAATTAAAACCTTTGGAGATCGTTTTGAGTTCGTCCGCCTTTACAACTTCAAGAATTGAGGGATACCATTTCATCTTTATCATCTCTTTGAATCTTTCATGGGACTAATAGCTGCAACATATCTCATTAAGATCACATTAGTCCCTAATTTGGATGTCATCAATACACCAAAACCCACATAGGGGGCAAATGCATTTTCAAGTAGTAGTAGTACTATGTTTGTGTGTGTATTGCCATTTGTTTACTCCAAATCCACTCAGTAGCTAGCAGCATCCAACGCTGTAGTAGTAGTAGTAGAAAATGAATCCAAGATAAGTTGAAACTATGAGAACTGAAACTCTGTAAGTAGTAAGTGTTATGTGACAGTCATAGAAAACATTTGGATTGGTAGTGCCAACTGCCAAGTGATCAAAAGTGTAAACAATGAACCACAGAAATTCTGAATACACTCATTATTCTTACTGATTGGGAAGTATGGAAACATAGGAACAATTGCATTTTTTATGGAGCTGTCGCTAGTGTAGTTTGGTGGGGTGAGATCAGTGGAGTAGGAAGGGGCCCTGTGGCAAGCTGCAGGCTCTGGAAGCTGCTGCCTGGATACAAAAACTTGATGCATGGTGCAGTGCATCTGTTTTTTTTTTCTACCATGTAATGTTTGAACTGATTCCTATGGGCTGGTGCTTTGTATTCCTTTTCTTGTACTATAATGAAATGAATCTTGTACTATAATGATATGAAGAAAATAGAGGGGGTAGGAAAGACCATTCTCTAGCTGGAAAAATGATTTTTTCAAACAAAAAGTAATTGATATCAAATCAAACAGATAATAAGAATCATAGATCATGTCAATTATATGGGGTTGATACTGCAGGAATATTTTCTAACATTAAAACCTGCTAAATGTTTCACAATGAATTACTAATAGGTCCAATTCTGCTGAATTTCGGTTTAGGATGAATGAGAAAAAAATCAGTATTACCAAAGGAGTACATGCTTCAAACCAGCACCTTTGGCAGGCTCTACAATGGCCTCTCTTACATCACCCATCATTCACAAATTTCGAACTGACACTAATATGTTGCTTTTTTTCAAGTTTTTAGAACCTACCTTAAATCTTGTCTCACACATGCAATCACTTCTCTTTTGTGTAGGGGCAATCGGCGGCGTCGAATGATGTTCATGGCACACCTCCAGCTCAGGGCACACCTCCGTCGCAGTGGGACCGGTGGAGTGGCCGTCAACAATAGAGGTAGATGGACTTGTGCTTGTGATGCTTATTTGTGAATGGTGGCACTTGTGGCGGCACTTGGATGATATTTGTGGATTATGTGATACTTGTGGACAACTTGTGATGATATTTGTGGACTATGTGATACTTGTGGACAACTTGTGATGATATTTGTCATGGTTATGGATTATATGTGATGGCTGTGTGATATATGTGATTGTTGTGATATGCGATGGTTGTGTGATATATGTATGTGTGGATGCAATAAACAAAAAAAATGCAAAAAAAAGCAAATTTCCCAGCTATGCCGAGTGCAATGACCAAGACACTCGGCAAAGGTGGGAGGCTTTGCCAAGTGTCAACCGGAAGACCCTCGGCAAAGCCTCGCTTCCTTTGCTGAGTGCTACAAGTTAGACACTCGGCAAAGCCTCCCTGCCTTTGCCGAGTGTAGTGCGAGTGACTCTCGGCAAAGAGAGCGGGCTTTGCCGAGTGCCCCCGTGAGGCGCTCGGCAAAGCGACCGTAACCGTCGTCTGGCGCCGTCAGACAACTTTTCTTTGCCGAGTGGTTTACGGGCACTCGGCAAAGCCTTTGCCGAGTGCCCGACAAAAGACCCTCGGCAAAGAGGCCTTTGCCGTCACTGGCTTTGCCGAGTGATCTTTGCCGACGGTTACACTCGGCAAAGCCTTTGCCGAGTGTATATGGGGATTTGCCGAGTGTCACAGGCACTCGGCAAAGAGCCTGAGTCCGGTAGTGCATTGTCATCATCTTCTAAACGAACGTTCAGATCAAATGCAGCAACTCTTGGATCAGCCGCCATTGCATGTGGAACAAGCAAAGAGAAGAGAGGGAAGTGAGGAGATGAGGCAAGGTAATGGAAAGAGAAGAGTCCAGGAAAGACTGCGTTTTAATAGGCACCGTGGAACTCAAACGACGGAGCTGGCGAGCGCTAAAATTAAAATCCCGTGGCGCCACCGCAAAAAACATTTGCCTGTGAAAAAAACAACGAAAAATGGCGCCCAACATGCCGCCAAAAGCACCCAAACGCATGCGCCACGCCCAGCCGAATCAAATTCGCGCGCCATGCAGCCACAGCACTCACGCCACGCAGGGCCACAGTGCCATGCAAAATCAAGCCAGTAACAAAAAAATGGTGCCCGCCAGGTATCGAACCTAGGACCAACGCCTTGATGCACTAGCCGTCTAAACCGGTAAACTTTCTCGTATAGAATGCACCCGCAACCGTATTTAATAGGGGTAGACAGGGAAAAATACCCCCTAATTAATCACTCCTTGGTAAGCACAATCCTGTCCTAAACGACATGTTTTCTAGGTATGGAGGGAGTACCTTATTTATTACATGTACACACAGACAAGCCTTACAGTTGCAAATATTTCGACAAAATGGGCAATGTTCCTCAAAATCATGCTCTGATAAATGTGGATACCTGTTTAGGCCATGTCAAAAACACAAACAGTGGGCAGTTCAATATCCAACGACATAAAATGCACTAGCACGGTGACTGAAAAAAAGATACTACATAAGATGCATAAGAACAAACATAATGCCAGCTCAATAAAAAATGAGTTCTGCAAGAGCCAAACCAGCGCTTGATGCACTTCACACAGTATCTCCTCTTAACAATTTTGCACCCCAGGCACCTTATAACTCTTCCATTGTCATTTCTCTGGCACTGATGGCACATGTTTGATGCTCCGGTCACCTGCACCTTCTGCAAATTTTAGGAACAAGCTTAATAGCACGCAAAGCCCTCTTAACAAGCTTATAGGAAATGTAAAGACTATAGTTCAGAACAAGCTTCCCAAAATGTAAATGCTTCTGATACACGTTGCAGCTTAAGAAATTGCATGCACCATAAGTAATGTGCTCATATACTTCATATATACCGTGTACATAGCTATAAGGTGCGTAAAAGATGCCTCTTTGATGGATTTCAGCTGTCGGTCCAGCTGGTCCTGCAAGAAACTGCAGACCAGGCACACCTTTGGATGCTCACGATGCTAAGGTGCTAGGCTGCCTGCCTGCTTGTTGTGGGTTGATCCTGTGTTAGGGATGGTAGTAATGTGTTTCCAAGGGCATGTATGTGTTAAAAAAAACTAATCCCAGCTGTGGATTCAGTTTGTAAATAGGACTGCTACTAACTAGTATTAATACGATGACACAGTTTTCCGGCATGTTAGAGAGAGAAAAAAAATAGTGGGTAAAAAACGTGATGCAAGCATGTGCCCCAGCCCCCAAATGCAAGTAGAATGTACAATGAAATCGAGCCAAGTTTAAGAGCAAAGCAAAGAATGGATAAGCAAATCCAGTGCAAGCACATGCTAGAACTTAATTACGTTCACAAGATTGGTCCGCCACTATGGATAACGAAATGCTTGGTTTAAGGAATGGGGTGATTCATCGTCGTCTTCTTATTTTCGTCTTCTCACTCCTCACTTTTTTATTGGTCTGTGAAATAGAATGAGTTGAGCCACATTATGGATTGTAACATAGAGTAGTTCCTTAAACCAAAGTACCAAACGAGAGGTGGATGGAGAATATCGACATTTCAACTCTGGCGTTTGTATCTGCAAAAATGGTACTAGGTTCCACAATCAAAGAACACGTCAAATAGTAACGGCATCGAATAATTACCCGGGTGGCAGATTCGGTGAACGGAGACTTTCGCTTGGACATCCCGCCGGCGAGCTTCATTCGATGCCTGCGCCTGCGGCGGCGAGGACGCGAGGGAACCCGGCCGGCCAGAAGGAACGCCGCCTCGTCGTGGCCTCATGGGCCGCCGGCCGCCGCTTTGAACCAGTGAAGAGGAAGGGACGGGTCGATAATTAATAGTGCTCCCGGGGGACCCACGCGTCATAGACCAACAAGGGGTTCGGGCAGCCCTGCGGTTCCTAGGTGTGGGTGGCGGGGGCCGATGTCAGGGACGTGGCCCGCGCACAGCGGCCTAGGTTTGTTTTTTGTTTATAATTTTGGTTTGGTTGTGACTGGCATCCGGACGTCGGACGGATGCCTGGACGTCCACGCTACACGCTACACTCCGTTTTCCACGCTCAGGCCGGCATGTCCTCGCCCGAGCCCATTTCGCGTGCCCACACGGGACCCGCGTCGTTAGACAGCGCACAGGGACCGGTCGCCCCCCTGCACTTCTCACGTGCATTGCAACATATGCAACATCAAATCTACTTTTGCAACATATGTCCAAAACAGCTGAAACACTTGCGACATACATCTAAAACACTTACAAAACACCAGAAAAAACTTGAAAACATGTGTCTAGCAATTGCAAACATTAAGATAAAACACCAACATACATATGAAAAACATCTAAAACACCCGCATATATATGCAACATCCCAATTTATTTTTGAAACATCCGAATGAAACAATTGCAACATACATCTAAAACAGATGAAACATTTGGAACTTACACTTGAAACATACGAGTATAGCCCATTGCAACATGTGCAACATCTCGATCTATTTTTGCAACATCAATATAAAACACTTGCAACATACCTCTGAAACGTCTGAAACACTTGAAACATACACTTGCAACATGTGCTTTCAGCGTAATGTCACCTTGCTGCTTGGACAAATGGAGGCTCGTCGTTGCGGAGCTCAACGCTGGTGCAGAGGTCAACAGCGCGCGCGGGAAACTCACCGGCGGGGTGGCGTCACACGAAGCTCCTTCTCTCGCCTGATTGCTAGAGCATCAAATAAGGCAGCGCGGGTGTGACGCCGGAGACGAGGAGGCACGCGGTGTCGTACCCAAGGAGGCACGCGCTGGCGCCGATGAGGAGGAGCAGCGCGGGGTGGAGTCGGTTGCAAAGCACCCCCGGGAGCAAGCCGAGGTTCTCGCCGACGTCACAGGCGACCTTGAGCAGCGCAAGGCGGCTCTAGTCGGCGCCGAGTGAGACCTTGAGCGCGTGCAAGTAGAGCGCGAACGTGGAGCTGGCGCCTCCCGCGACCTGCACCTAGGCGGCCGCCCCCAGCCCCAGCCACGGCGGCCAACTCTCCACCTTCACGGACGCTAGCACCCGCATCTCACTCGCCGAGGGGAGCACCATAGCAGCGTGTGCGATGTACAGTTCAGACGTACTGCGAGGCTATGAGGGAGGAGCGGTGTGTGGTGGAGACCGAGATACGTATGTGCATTTGCCACATACAGGTTGTTTTGGGCCGGTCCACCCTTGCATCCGGGCGGACGTTTCACCGGTGACGCTGTGGTGCGCTGTTTTTCAAATTTTGAATGCGAATGGTAATAAGATGGCGAATAATTTCAAGTTTCTGCTAGCAATGAGTTTCTTTACGGGAATGTGCACAGTATAACGTTCTCACTGTTTAGAGTTACGAAGTAAAAAAGTTTTTCGCAAAAAAGGTAAAAAGTGATTTAGGACATGTTTGATACCATTCTTTTCACTGCTATAGTAGTTTTTCTTCAGATTCTCATAGTAAATAAAAATTGTAAAATGTCTATAATATTTTTCTTTATTTCTTCCTTTATTTATTTTTTACTCTCTATTTTCTCCTTATTCTCTTCCTCATCGGTTCGTTCTCCATTCTTCGCTCCTACTCATCTCACAGCATTGTCCTTTTCTTTCCTCTTTCTCTATCCTCTTCTTCATACGCCTACTCATCCCGCCGCCCCATGGGTAGCTTCGCCCCACCTCGCCCTTGCCTCCGTCTGCCCTGGCGCCTCGCCTTATCGGTGCTCCTACTGTTGCACCTCATCCCATGTGCATGGAGGAAGGGTATTCAGGGCCCGTAAGCAAGGACAACGGAGCAGAAGAATCTTGGAAAATTGGTTTTTCAGCTCCATCCATTGTCCATGCCTCATTAGACCATGTTTTTCGCAGGTCCACGCGATGAGTTGTTTCTTTTTCACTCGTTCGGTAATAAAACTATGCACAACTACTCATGAAGATGCTGCAGAATCTCTAAAAAAGGCCCTTAGTTCTAGTGTGAGTAATTAATAGGCGATAGAGTCATTAAGTGTTGTTTGTGTGGCAAAAACTTCATGCCTCGTTCATAGCTACAAATAACCAAGGAGTTTAGTTTCCTCCTTTTACCAAATTTAGAAAAAGGGTTGTTAGCTGAATCAATATACTCCGTACGGAGTAGCATATAAGAGCATCTCCAAATACCAAAAAATAATCCTGAAAATAGAATTTGCAACTTTTTCAATAAATATTGGAAATGAAAAAAATAATCCCATCACCAATGGCTTCTAATACTTTGAGCCTAGATAGAAAATAAAAAATAAGTCCGCTCGAAGCTTTTTGGCCTCCGTCCATGCTACACCGACACCACCGCCAGCCTCCCCATAGCCAATCATTCCCGACATCTAATTCACACCTAGAATCTCTAAAAAGGGAGTCTCTATTGCTTGCTCTACCTCTCACTATTCTCATATTTGAATATAGTAGCCGCATATTCAATTTCGACAAACATCGTCCCAAGCAGTAGCGACGCGACCATGACCACCATCCCTGGCACCCTAACTCACAGCTATAACCTACAATTAGTATTATCATATAAAAAATAGTGACTGGAAATTAATTTCGGTGAACCTCCAGGTGGAGGCAGTCGGGGTGACGAAATGTCAAGGAAAACAATCGTCGTCTCCATGATAGGGAATAGCGGTCGTCCACATATATTTGCATGTGCATGCCTCCATTTTTCCAAGCGCGGATAGGTTGAGTTAGGATAGGGAACTTTTGGAGGAAGGGCTTTTCATCCTCCCAAAAAAAATCATGATTGGGAGTGACTTTAACAAACTATTGGAGATGCTCTTACTCATCAGCCTTGCATGAGGATTGATTAACCTAGATTAAAGCGGGTGCATGTAGATCGCTCTAGGTTTTTTGAGTTATGCCAGTGTAGTGGTAATAGTTGTCATTAATTCCTTATGCTAAGGTCAGACTCAGTGGAGGTTTCATCTCTCAATTTTTAATACTCTCCTATGTTGAAAACGGTGTAGCTAGTTTCATCCGGTGAAACTCATTTCATCTCATAAAACTTTCGTCATCTTTCTCTTTATTTATATGGTGCCAGGTCAACATATATTTGCTAAGTTGGTAGCTTATTTAATGTTCATAAAACACATACTAAAACTAGCCTAAGGACAAAACTTGTATGAGAGACAACGGAAAAGTGTGTAAGGCATGCATGTCAACAGATTGTATGGGGCTCATTATGATACTGTCGTAGTGTAGTAGCACCACTGAGAACCAGCTAGGACAACGCACTAGCGTTCTGCACTTCTGCATCTTCATGTGGGTGCAAGAGCTGCTAAAGAAGCCGCACGATGGCGAGGAGCGAGAGTAAGTGAAAGCATTTCTGATTCCATAACCGACTAGAACCAAACAAAGACCGTGGTTTAATACATCACTTACTGTCGCAGTGCAATTAGATTCCTATCGATGTTTGACCACCGATAGCCTGCCTCGGGGGTTTTCGGGGCAGTATGTTCGGGCTTCAGCGTATGCGGAACTCGACGGTTAACGCAAGAGACAGTCGATTTATCCTGGTTCGGACCCTCAATCTTTGATCGAGTAATAGCCCTACGTCCAGTCGGCGTTAGCCTTTGCGTTGGATTGATTATCCAGTGTTGTGTCGTACAATGGTCGTCTTGAACTCTCGATTCAAGGAGCCCTGCCCTCCTTTATATAGTCAGGAGGCCAGAGTCCTAGTCGGTTTACAATGAGAGTTCCTAGTAGGATTACAGGATAATACTACTACTAAGATTACAGGGGAAGAATCTTAGTTAGGCTAGTTCTTCTCCCTTCCTTGCGGGGTATCCCGTGGGTCCCGCACCGATAAGCCCCCGAGCACTTCATGGTTGAGTTCTGGGAGCCTCGTCTTGTTCCTTCAAGTCTTGTTGAGCAGGAACAAGCGTCGTCCGAGTGCTTTCTTGAGCGAAACCGTGTAGCGCTTCGTGAGATCTTCGCGTGGTGTGTACCTTTTTGAAGAAAAAAGTACCCCCATTTGGATGTAGCCCCCGAGCCTCTTGCTATTTGGCACAAGGAGCTTGAGGGTCTCTTCCTGATTCTTCGTTGAAAGGTTCCCCGGTTTCCTTGTTGAAAAGAGCTCTGATTTAGCTGTGTTCGGGTTCTTTTTATCTTGTGGCCTTGAAGTCGTCTGTCTTGAAGAAGTGTTCTGAGTGATGTGTGCTTTTTTGAGAAAAAAAGTGCACTCACTGAGTGTAGCCCCCGAGCCTCTTGCTATTTGGAACAAAAAGTTGGAGGGTCTTGAATCTAAGTTGTTCTACAGAACTGTATACCTCTCCTTTTGCAGCCCCCGAGCATATATCTAGGTTATTTTGTTCAGGAAGAACTCGGATGCAGATCCTTGGCGTATTCTCTGGTAGTCTACTGTTGTTAGATGTAGTTTTATGGTGGTGGTTGAGTGTAAATGCCTTTTGTTCACGGGTTATACTGTGTTGGTATATTTTTCCGAATATGCTCGTCTTCGAGTACTGTTCCCTCTCGCCTGAGTCTTCCATTATTGAGCCCTGTCTTTTCACTGTGCCCTTTGTTAGGCTTGTTTCATTGGTACTCCTAGTCCATGTGCACCGCTCCTTCGATCTATAAATACCCTCCCGGAGTGCTTGTTTTTATTCATTGAACGTTCTGTTGAAACCTTCATGGTCATGAACATTGTAGTTTGCGAAGTAGAGCAGCCCCCGGGCGTGTTTTGTGGTTCCTGTGTCTTTTCGTAGTTGGAGGAAGTCTTGTGATAGAGATTAGAGGTAGGCTAATCCCGCAGCAGCATTATACCAGGATGTACGTGGCGGTAGTTGGAGGAAGTCTTGTGATGTGGGCTTCGTTCCTTCATCTGGCAGTTCTGGGTTGATCCTCGTCGCCTGTCCTGAGACTGTCCGGTGCAGATCAACACCATATCCATCATCACATCGGTCTTGGGTAGACAGATGCCTGCGGCCTTCTCTGCTCCATGTTGTCCCGTCGTGCTGCTGATTTCCGCCTTGGATGCACTGCGTCCGTCCTTTGAAGAAAATAGTGTAGCCGATGGCGGTTTGTCCTTCCGAGTAGCAATTTGGGACATGTAGTCGTTCCAGAGCCTAGCCGTGTCCGGGTTCCTCTTTGCTACTTTGCTTTTCATGGTACTGAGTTCGTTGGGTCTTGTAAGGTTTGTAATCTTCTATTTTTGAAGTTGCTTGTAATGGAAAGAATCTTGTCTTCTGAGTTGTCATTTATTTTTCTGCAGTAGTCCTGGTTGTTCATGAGATTCCCGAGTTCTTTCCGTAAGGACCGAGTTCTTATGTTCCTTGTAAGGTAGCTCTTCTTTTCTTCATGGTTGACGGGTTGTTTTTGCAGTAATCTGGTAACCCCATCGTAGTGCTGGATGGATAAGTCTGAAATCTGCCCGTTGAATTGTACCATTGTGTGGATTTGTGCCCTCCGTCATTTTAGCTGTGTTAGTAAATGGACCGTTGCGTTCTCACACGGTGCTTTAACGGGCCTGGTGGGCCGTTTTTATCGCTGTAAAATCTATTTAAAGACCCTTCATCTTCTTTTTCTTTACTGCTCTTCTCTTGCCTTGAAACCCTAGCTTTCAGAAATCCGCCGTCGCCATTGCCTCCGCCGTCTTAGCGCTGCTGTCCAAACTTTCTCTTCCCCTAGTTGCTTTTTTGCCTCCGTTAGTACATGGGTAAGAAGAAAACCACGAGCAAGTCCTAGTCTAACTTCGTGGACGAGGAATCATCACTTTCTTTGATCGAGAACCAAGAGTTTGTGGCCATGAGGGCTGCCCAGAAGGTTTGGCCAGCTCCGACAACAACCGAAGAGTAGCTTCGCGAGCTCGTCCGCAATGGCTTGATCCAGAGCAAGGACTTTGCTGAATGGAGAGCTCCAGGCGAGCATCGGGTCCCTGCTCCCGGTCCTGGTGAGATCGTCCTCTTTGTCTCCTTTGTCTATGCTGGACTTTGCCTTCCCGCTTCTATCTTCCTCCATCGATTCCTTAATTATTTTGGGGTTGCTTTGAACCATCTTACCCCCAATGCTGTCCTCCATCTTTCTGTCTTTGTTCATCTTTGCGAAACCTTTCTTGGAATTCCTCCTTCTCTTTCCCTCTTCCATTTCTTCTTTCGTCTGAAACCACAACCCCGCCGTGATGACACTTCTGTTCTTGGTGGGTGTGGGATTCAGTTCCGTCAGGGTCTCAAAATTAAATTTTTTGATTATGACTTAGTTGACTCTGTGAAGGATTGGCGTTCCAAGTGGTTTTATTCCGCCAACATGATTCCTCCTCTTTCCGTTCATTCTTCTTCTGGTCCCACGGTTAACGATCGATGGGAAAAGAAACTCTTGACGGATTATGAGAGCCAGGCGATCAAGCCGCTTGTTGAGAGGATAAGTACTCTAAAACAGCAAGGTTTGACCGGCCTTGGTATTATTTCTAGTTTCCTTCGCCGTCGAGTCCAACCTCTTAAGGAGCGAGGAAACTTTGGTTTTGAGTACTCCGGGGCAGAGGATCCTTCTCGTATGGTCCCTGCCCTTGAGTTGACCGACGAGGAGGTGCTCGAGCGTCTTCGGAAGATGCTGAAAGGGGTGGACGTCGTTCCTTACGCTGTTGTTGAGTATTGCGCTAAGAACCCTCCTCCTGCTATGAGTTGTTTTTCTTTATTCGAGTACTTTTTGAATTTCCTTTGTGGTCTCCACCTTTGTTTAATCTTTCTCATCTGGTTGTTTTACTCTTCTTTGTAGGAATTGGGGCGCAACTTTGTTGACCCAATCCCCCTTGATGCCCTCCCTGCCGTGGTGAATACTAGGGAGGATCTTGCTGGGGCTTCTATAATTAGTAAGTTCCAAATCACCACATCATTTCCTGGAGTTTCTTCCGGAGTTGTTGATGTATATGAAGAATATGTTCCTCGTCCAGTCCCTCGAGGTCCTCGTAGCGTCTCGAAGAGGGGGCGAACGGATGGTTCTTCATCTGGTCTGCCTGCTTCTAAGAAGTCTCGCAAGCCAAGTACTCGTCCAGGTACTCCAGTTGTAGCTAGTATTGAAAGGTCCTAATGGCTAAAGGGGGGGTGAATAGCCTAATAAAAATTTCTACAACAACACTTAACCAAATGGTTAGACAATTATGAGGCGAAGCGAGTGTTGCGCTAGCCTACTCAAAAATGCAAGCCACCTACCACAATTCTAGTTTAGATAGTGTCAATTCACACAAGAGCAATGACACTACCCTATGTTAGTGTGCTCTCAAAGGCTAACTAAAGAGCCACACCAACCAAGCATGCAAGCTCTCACAACTAGCTACACTAAAGAGCTTGTCAACTAGTTTGCGGTAAAGTAAAGAGAGTGATCAAGAGGGTTATACCGCCGTGTAGATGAATGAACCAATCAATCACGAAGATGAATAACAATGATGACCAATCACCTCGGAATCAAATGATGAACACAATGATTTTTACCGAGGTTCACTTGCTTGCCGGCAAGCTAATCCTCGTTGTGGCGATTCACTCACTTGGAGGTTCACGCGCTGATTGGCATCACTCGCCAAACCCTCAATAGGGTGCCGCACAACCAACACAAGATGAGGATCACACAAGCCACAAGCAATTTACTAGAGTACCTTTTGGCGCTCCACCGGGGAAAGGTCAAGAACCCCTCACAATCACCACGATCGGAGTCGGAGACAATCACCTCCTCCACTCAACGATCCTTGCTGCTCCAAGCCGTCTAGGTGGCGGCAACCACCAAGAGTAACAAGCGAAATCCGCAGCGAAACACGAACACCAAGTGCCTCTAGATGCAACCGCTCAAGCAATGCACTTGGATCACTCCCAATCTCACTATGATGATGAGTCAATGATGTAGATGAGTGGGAGTCCTTTAGCTAGGCACACAAGGTTGCTATGTCAATGAAAATGTGCAAGAGCTATCCCTTGAGCCGGCCATGGGGCTATAAATAGAGCCCCAATCAAATAGAGCCGTTATACCCCTTCACTGGGCAAAACACGCTCTGACTGGATGCTCCGGTCGCCCGATGGACGCCACGTGTCATCGCCTTCAAATGCTGTTCGTCAGATTCCAACGGCTATGACGCTGACCGGACGCAGCAGCTTCAACTGACCGGATGCTGAACCCCCAGCGTCCGGTCGTTTCCAGTAAGGTATCGACCTCGACCGGACGCGTCCGGTTAAAACTGACCGGACGCTGGAACCTCAGCGTCCGGTCGAGTACAGTAAGGGTCGAAACCTGGTTTTCCTCGACCGGACGCGTCCGGTCCACCTCGACCGGACACAGCCAGCGTCCGGTGGTAAACCCTAGCCACTGTACCGACAGTCAACGCGACCGGACGCAGGCAGTCAGCGTCCGGTGCTTCTGGATCCAGCGTCCGGTCACTGGACCGACGCTGGCATCAGCTCTGTTCTCACTTCTATCTTCTCCACCCTTGCTCCAATGTGCCAACCACCAAGAATTTGCATCCGACGTAATAGAAAATAGGCATTTCATTTTCCCGAAAGCGCCGAATCGACCCAAACCCATCTCAACCCTACACACACCTTGTGCACATGTGTTAGCATATTTTCACAAATATTATCAAGGGTGTTAGCACTCCACTAGATCCTAAATGCATATGCAATGAGTTAGAGCATCTAGTGGCACTTTGATAACCGCATTCCGATACGAGTTTCACCCCTCTTAATAGTACGGCTATCAAACCTAAATGTGATCACACTCTCTAAGTGTCTTGATCACCAAAACAAAATAGCTCCTACAAGTTATACCTTTGCCTTGAGCTTTTTGTTTTTCTCTTTCTTCTCTTCAAGTGTAAGCCCTTCATCATCTCCATGCTATCACCATTATCATGTTATGATCTTCATTTGCTTCTCTACTTGAAGTGTGCTACCTATCTCATGATCATTTGATGAACTAGGTTAGCACTTAGGGTTTCATCAATTCACCAAAACCAAACTAGAGCTTTCAAGCATGCTCTTAGGTGAGCATATTAATACTCTCGGTCCCTTTGTTTTCTTGTTTTTATCTTGAACCGAGTGCTTTTGTTCTTTTTTCAGCAGGTGCCCTGGTGGCCTTGGTCGAGACCGAGGAAGAGGATGATGAAGTACCCCTTATCATGCGGCGGTGAGTTGTTTTCATATTCTCCCGCTGTTGAAATCCTTCTCTTTGTCTTGACTTTTAGTCTTGATCTTTTTGTAGTAATCGGACGTTGGGTTCTTCTGAGGCTCCTACGCCGGTTTCTTCTGTAGCTCCGATGTTGAGTTCTTCGATGGCTTCGGTACCGAGTTCTTCCGGGGCTTTGGTACCGGCTTCTTCTAGGGCTCTGGTACCGGCTATACCGCTCCTGCCGCCAAGTGGCGAGGCCGTTTTTGCCGCCGTGGTCCCCCCTGCGAGGTCCTCGTTCTGTTTTGCGAAGAAGAAGGTGGCTGGGTGAGTTGATTCTGGCTTCGTCTCTTTGCTTCTATTCTTCTCTTCTCTAGTTCTCATTGGCGATTTCTTTTATCAACTTTCAGGCCTTCGTCTTCTCTTGTTTCTCCGTCGACTTCTTCTCAGCCCTCCGTTGTGCCACCGAGTACTGAGCCTCAGGACTCGTAGCGTACTATTGGTGAAGTGGCTGTGGGGGCGACGAAGCTTTCTGGCGACGGTGCCGCTGCAGACTTGGTTGCCCCGGAGGTGACCGTGGCCATTGCTGCGGGTCCTTCTGAAGATTTGGCCTTGGCTTCCCGGGAGGTCGCTCTGGTCGTGCCTTCTTCGCCTCGGCCGGCCTCTCCTTCTCCTTCTCCTTCTCTTGCCTCCGGTGGTCTATCTTTTGCTGACGATGTGGTGCAGCAGTTTGATGCCACTCATCGACTATCGGAATTAACTGCTGCCTGGGGAAGCTTATCGACCCTTGCGACTTCTTTTGGAGAAAAGCTCTAGGTAAGTTTTTCCGCCGTTCCTTCTTTGGATGTTCGCTTTTCTTCTGTCCTTATGCTTTGTTTTTCTGTCTCTTTTTGCTCAGTCCTTCTCTCATGATCATACCAGCTTCTTTTTCTCGTCTAAAAATGAGAAAAAGTTGTCTTCCAAAGTGAGCGCCCTGAAAGCTGATCTTGACATCCTCCGGGCCAAGATGGAGGCTGAGCGTCAAACGCATCGGGAGGAGGAAAAATCTCTTCGTGACTGGGTTGTTGAGACCGAGAAGCAGAGGGATGCTGCTTTCCAGGAGGCTCAAAAGAATTCGGAGGCTGTGAAGAACTTGGAGGCCGTGAAGAAGGAGTGCAACGGTATTGCGAGTTCTTTTTGTTTCCTTCTGCATTCAAATCCTCCTTTCTGCTGACTTATTGTTTGTTGTCTTGTCCAGCTCTCCGAGTTGAAAAGCAGAAGCTCTCAGAGGGCGTTGAAGAAATGAAGACTCTTGTTCGTACAAGTCACAACAAGGCTGAGGAGGTAATTACTCATGCTGAGGAGGAACTCACGCTTGCTAAGTTGATTAGGCGTGGAGCTGATAGAGATCTTGTGCAGGCCTAAAGAACTATTGAAGACTTGTCTGGCAAGTTGACGACGGCTACTGAAAACTAGAAAGCTTTGTGGAAATCCTTTCGTTCAGTAGCCGACGTTCTCCGAACTCCAGCGGATGATGGGCAATCTTGGGCTCAGTTGATTCCTCAAATTCTGACTTGTTTCTAAGAGTTTGTGAAGAGGTGCGCTCAACCGTGTACCAAGAATGTCCTGGCCAAGGTCTGGGTTCTTGCTCCAGCGGCTCCTTTGTCCAAGATAGCAGAGGAAGCTGATAGTCAAGAATACATTGATGCCGTTGAGAGGATGGAGCCTGAAGTTGAAGACTTAGCTAGTAGAATAGTAGATAATCTTAACATTGTTCTCCCTTCTCCTGATGATGAGGCTTGATGTATTTGACCTTTATGCCTGTGCTTTGTAATATGGCATTATGCTTCTTTTGAATGAAGATTTTTGTTGATGTCTTCTCTGCCTGGATGCCTTGTTTATTCCTTGGACGATTTGTCCAATTGGTCAGAGTTACTTGACTTGCCGAGTACTTTGTCTTGCTTTCGTCTTTGCCTTATAAACAACTCTGCGAGCTATCTTGACAAACTTTCTTGATTTGTCGAGTACTGTGTAAACAACTCGTTATATATTGTGTTGATAACCTTTCTTGATCTGTCGAGTGCTTGTCTGATTTGTCGAGTACTTTTCTGTCCCATGTAAACAACTCATTATATATATAGATCTTTGTGTTGACAACCTTTCTTGATCTGTCAAGTGCTTGTCTAGCCTTCTTTTGTGCCATGTAAACAACTCGTTATATGTAGATCTTTATATTCTTGGGTATCTCCAGTGTAGCCCCCAAGCCTCTTGCTATTTGTAACAAGTAGCTGGAGGGTCTTGTCTTGAAATTGCTCTGGTCTATGCTCAGGCTTAGTTTTAGTTGTTTTGCTTTTTGTTTCGGGTGTTAGCTTGTTAGCTACCCTCATCGGCGGGCTCAAGCATCTTTTCAGCTATTTTGCTCTCGGCCGGGATGCTCAGGCGTCTTCTCAGCCATTTTGCTTTTTATTTCGGGTTTTAGCTTGTTAGCTACCCTCATCGGCGGGCTCAAGCGTCTTTTCAGCTATTTTGCTCTCGGCCAGGATGCTCAGGCGTCTTTTCAGCCATTTTGTATTTTATTTCGGGTGTTAGCTTATTAGCTACCCTCATCGGCGGGCTTAAGCGTCTTTTCAGCTATTTTGCTCTTGGCCGGGATGCTCATGCGTCTTTTCAGCCATTTTGCTTTTTATTTCGGGTTTTAGCTTGTTAGCTACCTTCATCGGCGGGCTCAAGCGTCTTTTTAGCTATTTTGCTCTCGGCCGGGATGCTCAGGCGTCTTTTCAGCCATTTTGCATTTTATTTCGGGTGTTAGCTTATTAGCTACCCTCATCGGCGGGCTCAAGCGTCTTTTCAGCTATTTTGCTCTCGGCCGGGATACTCAGGCGTCTTTTCAGCCATTTTGCTTTTTATTTCGGGTGTTAGCTTGTTAGCTACCTGAAAGTGCATTTGCCCCCTATGTGGGTTTTGGTGTATTGATGACATCCAAATTAGGGACTAATGTGATCTTAATGAGATATGTTGCAGCTATTAGTCTCGTGAAAGAATTAAAGAGTTGATAAAGATGAAATGGTATCCCTCAATTCTTGAAGTTGTAAGGACGGACGAACTCAAAGCGATCTCCAAAGTTTCTAATTTTGTTTTTGAGTTTAGGATCCGCCGCACTATAAAGAGGGATGCAAGTTTAGTTGGTCTGAGGAAGATAGAGTGCTCAAGCATTTAATTAAAATCAAAAGAGAGCCACTCTAGCACTTCACGCGCACTTAGAATAATTTTCTGTGACTTTCGGTGTCAGAAGTCCCGACGTAAGTCGGAACTCCCGACAGTCGGAAGTCCCGACCTAAGCCAGGAGTCCCGGCGCCTGTGCTTCTGACTGCTCGCTGTCTGTGCTCGTCGGAAGTCCCGACGAACGTCAGGAGTTCCGACCGTCGGAAGTCCCGACGTTCGCTGGGAGTTCCGACACTGACCTGACCCTCGCCGGGAGTCCCGGCATCTGCGGTGCCGGCTGTTTGTTTAACTGAGCACGTCGGAAGTCCCGACGAACGTCGGGAGTTCCGACAGTCGGAAGTCCCGACGTTTGCCGGGAGTTCCGACACTGACTTTCACCCGTGGACTTCTGACTCATTGTGAATAGTGTTTTCTGTTGTAGTCGGAACTCCCGGGATCTGCGTCGGGACTTCCAACGTAGATCTGAACGGTTGGATTTTCACTTGGAGTATAAATACTCCTCTCTTCACTTTTAACCGTTACGAACTCATTTCACAGTTAGACTCACTCCGTGCTGAACAGCTCCCAAGCAACTAAAGCACCCTTCTCCTTCCTCCCTTGCTCTAATCTTTGATTCCCTTGGGTTTTGAGTGAAAGGAGAGTGGATTAAGTGAGAGCATCACTTTGGAAAGCTTGAGCACTTGATTTCTTCGTCAAGCCGGTTGATTTTGCGTCTATTACTCTTGGGGCTTTGCCCCTAGCTGGCTAGGCGTTGCCCTAGAGCTTCCATCTTGTGGAAGAGCCTTGGGAAGTTTGTATCACCCTTCGATTTCTTAGTGGAAAGCTCAAGTGACCTTTGTGGTCGCTTTGAGAGAGGCAAGGAGGTGGAAAAGACTCCGACCTTAGTGGTCACCTCAACAACGAGGACGTAGGAGCTCCTTTGTGGGGTTGCCGAACCTCGGGATAAATCCTTGTGTCCCGCGTGCTTGTTGTTGTTGTGATTGCTTGAGATTACTTGTATGTGCTTGTCTCCTTGTCTCCAAAATCTCCATTTTAGGGTTTGGACTCGATCTACGGTTTGGAGGCATTACGGCGTCAAGGGAGTGACCCAACGTCTTCACCAAACCACTAGGAAGTGAGGTTGTAAGTTTATTTATCCGCAAAGTTAAATTTGGCACTGCTTTTGTAGTTCACGTAGGCGTCGGAACTGCTGACGTTTGCGTTGGAACTTCTGACAACGTCGGGAGTTCCGACCCAAACGTCGGGACTTCCGACAGTGGCTGACAAATTTGAACTTAGCTTTTGCAGTAATTTTTAGATACGCCTATTCACCCCCCCCCCCTCAAGGCATTGTTAGATCCTTTCAATTGGTATCAGAGCGAGGTCTTCTCTTTGCGTTTCACCATGTGAGAAGAAACAATGTCGGAGACCGACAAGATGCAAGCCGTTGCCGTCGAAATGGCCAAGAAAATAGCTGAAGAGTTGATGAGTACTCAAGTCAAGCTCTTTCAAGATGAAATGAAAAAGATGCAAGATGAGATGAGCAAGTTGAAGGAAGAATTGAGCAAGAAGGTTGATGATGCAATAAGTGGCAAGAATGATATTAGTGACAAGAATGAAGCAAACAAAGATGCCGCTAGTGATATTGGAGCCGGTGAGCATGCTCATGGAAAAGGAATATATTCACACATGAGTTTTGACTATGGACAAATCATGAAAGGTTCAACACTACATACTCCGTCTGTCAATATTGGCAAGCCACCTCACTTTGATGGAACAAGATACACCGATTGGTCTTACAAGATGAAGATGCATCTAATAGCCGCAAGACTTTGGGAAGTTGTGGATGTTGGTGTGATGATTCCTACCGATGAAGATAGAGAGATAACTCCGGAAGAAGTGCACAACCTCCATCAAAATGCACAAGCCGTAGCATTGCTTGTGTCAAGCTTAGCTCCGGATGAGTTTAGAAAAGTAAATGGAATGGAAAGTGCAAAGCAAATTTGGGATACTTTGAAAGTATCATTTGAAGGAGATATTAGTGTGAGGAAAGGCAACATAGAGTTACTTCATGGTGAATTGGAAAGATTTGTATTCTTGTAAAATGAAACAACACAATCCATGTTTGATAGGCTCATGGCATTGGTCAACCGCATAAGAGCTCTTGGTAGCAACGAATGGGATGACAACAAAGTTGCTAGAAAGATGTTGAGAACTTATAGAGCCAAGAACAACATGCTAGCGTCCGTGATCATGGAAAGGCCCGGCTATGATGAGATGACACCTCAAGAAGTTCTTTCAAAGCTCAAGCATCATGAGTGTCTAGATGAAGATGCAATCAATGCTCACAATCAAAATCCTAATGCAATGGGATTCAACAAGAGTGCCGCTCTTAAAGCAACTCAACAACATGAAGGTCAAGTTTCAAGTCAAGAAAAGAAGAAGAAAGTGAAGGATGATTCCTCAAGTGGAGAAGAAGATTCCGATGCGGAGGTTGCATTTGTGATTAGAAATCTTAGAAAGTTTATGAAGAAGAAAAGCAATCGCAAGACCTATGGTGATGGTAAGAGAAGGTTCAAAAAGAGATTTTGCTATGGATGTGGTCAAGTTGGCCACTTCATAGCCGATTGTCCTAATGAGAAAAGGAAGCACAAGCATGACAAAGATGAAGATAAGAAGAACAAAGGCAAGAAGAGAGGTGAAGCTCATCTTGGGGAAGAATGGGAGTCAAGTGATAGTAACTCAAGTGATGATGAGAAGAAGAAGAAGGGAGCCGCAAACATCGCCATCCACCACTCTTCTTCACCGACCATGATCTTCCCCGACTCAACTTCACCACCAAAGCTCTTCGCCAACCTATCTTCACCACCGAGGCTCTTCTCCAACCTCATCGACAACAACTACTACACTCCAACTTGTCTCATGGCAAAAGGGGAGAAGGTACATACTACACCCGTTTCCTCTAGTGATGAGTATGATAGTTGTGATGATAACATAGAAGAAATTGAAGCAACCATGATAAAGAAATTTGGTAAAAAGGCATTCACTAAAATAAAAATGCTAATGAAGAAATTAGAGAAGAGGGATAGATGCTTAGAGTTGCAAGGAGATATAATTACTCAAGAGAGAGAGAAAAACCTTGCACTTGAAGCATCTATCGCCGAGGAACAGATGAAGGTTGAGAAGTTAACCGTTGAATTGTCTTTAGCCAATGACTCAATTAGGAAATTGACTAAGGAACATTCCTCGGTTAATGATCAAATAGCTAGCCTTAAGAATGAAAAGAGTATAGCTCAAGAAAGCCTCACAAGCTTGAAAGAAAAATATCAAAATCTTGAGCTAAACTATAGTACTCTTTGGGCTAGCACTTCAACTTCTCCTAAGGCAACCGAAGTCTCTAATGTCTCCACTAGTGATGGTTGTAAAAGATGCTATAAAATTGATGTAAATGCATATGCAACTAACCTTGTTGAGTTAGAGAAGAAAAACAAGGAGATTCATAGGTTGGGGATGATATTGAAGAATGGGTGTAAGTGTCAAGAGCAATCTAACAAGACTATATACAAGTCATCAAGGCACCCATCAATCAAGGAAGGCATTGGCTACAATAGGTATGATGGAAAGGCAAATGGAAGAAATATAATAAATGGTGTGCCTTGTGTGAAGTTCAACAAGGGCGTTGCCCTTGATGAGCTTATATGCAAGGCCAACAACAAGGTATACATTCCAAAGATTCAACCTACAAATACCAAGACAATCAAGACAAAGCAATCCGATGTCCTCAAGCCACAAGCACCACTTCCACAGTGCTATGCTAGTGACTATATGTGTTGTTGGGGCAAGGATGGCAAGATTGTGGTTAAGTATGTTGGTGCCCAAAAGAGAAAGGAAATTATGAGGAGTGTTTGGGTGCCCAAGTTTTATGTGACTAACCCCTTAGGACCCAAATCTTTTTGGGTACCTAAAACAAAAGCATAATTTGTTTTTGTAGGAATATTCCTCCGGTGGAACAAGTTGGGTGTTGGATAGTGGATGCACCAATCATATGACCGGAGAGAAGGACATGTTCACATCATTTCAACCAAGTCATGATCAAAGTGGAAATATTGTGTTTGGTGACAATGGAAAAGGTGAAGTACTCGGTTTGGGTAAAATTGCAATATCAAATGATAATTCCATTTCCAATGTCTTACTTGTGAATTCGTTGAGATACAATTTGTTGTCCGTTTCACAACTTTGTGAGATGGGTTACAATTGTCTCTTTATGGATAAGGGTGTGGAAGTCTATAGAAGGGAGGATTCCTCTATAGCATTTACGGGTCATTTAAAGGGGAAACTCTATCTAGTTGATTTCACATCAAATAGAGTAAATCCCGAGACTTGTTTAATGGCAAAATCTAGCATGGGTTGGTTATGGCATCGCCGACTTGCCCATGTTGGGATGAGGAACTTGGCCAAACTTCAAAAAGGCGAACACATCCTTGGACTAACAAATGTTTCTTTTAAGAAAGATAGGATTTGTAGCGCATGCCAAGCGGGAAAACAAGTTGGAGCTAAACATCCCGTCAAGAATGTTGTGACAACCGAAAGGCCATTGGAGTTGCTTCACATTAACATATTTGGACCCGTCGCTTATATAAGCATTGGTGGTAACAAATATGGCTTTGTAATTGTTGATGATTATTCTCGTTTCACTTGGGTATTCTTTTTGCGTGAAAAGAGTGAAGTCCAAGGAATCTTCAAGAAGTTTGCTAAAAGAGCCCAAAATGAGTTTGATGTCAAAATCAAGAGAGTTAGAAGTGACAACGGGACGGAGTTCAAGAACACCAACATTGAAGAGTTTCTTGATGTAGAAGGAATCAAGCATGAGTTTTTGGTTCCATACACTCCACAACAAAATGGTGTTGTGGAGAGGAAGAACCGAACGCTCATAGAAGCCGCAAGAGCAATGTTGGATGAATACAAGACTCCAACCAACTATTGGGCGGAAGGGGTCAACACGGCATGTCATGCCATCAACCGCTTATATCTTCACAAGATAAGAGAAAAGACCGCCTACGAACTTCTAACCGGTAAAAAGCCTAAGATGCACTACTTTAGAGTTTTTGGATCCAAATGTTTCATACTTAACAAGAAATCCAAAAGTTCTAAGTTTGCACCAAAGGTTGATGAAGGTTTCATGCTTGGTTATGGTACTAACGAACATGGATATCGTGTTTTCAATAAAACCACCGGTTTGATTGAAATTGCGGTAGACGTGACTTTTGATGAAACCGACGGCTCTCAAAAGGAGCAAGTCAATGTTGAGAATGTAGGTAATGAGGAAGCCCCACATGAAGCAATCAAGAAGCTTGCTATTGGTGAAGTAAAGCCCATTGAAGACGAAGATGAAGACCATGTTGTGCGTGATGATCTTGATCTAACCATTCATCATGTTTCATCAAATGAACATGGTGAAGCTTCCACAACAAGAGATAGTCAAGATGGGAGATCAAAAGAAGCACAAGGTCATTCTCATGAAGATGGTGTCAACAATGAGCGAGCTCAACCACAACTCAACAATGAAGAAAGTAGTGAGGTCAACCCTCCACAAGCTCATGATTGTGATCTTCCAATCGATCATGACCATGATGATGATGATGATGATGGCCCTATCCAAAGATCAACTCAAGTGCCGCATCCTAGAGTGCATCAATCCATTCAACGGGATCATCCCGTTGATAACATATTGGGGAGCATTCGACGAGGGGTAACTACACGTTCCCGGTTAGCAAGTTTTTGTGAATATTACTCGTTTGTTTCTCCTTTGGAACCTCGTAGGGTGGAAGAGGCACTTGATGATCCGGATTGGATGATAGCCATGCAAGAGGAGTTAAATAACTTCACTCGGAATGAAGTCTGGTCCTTGGTGGAAAGACCCAAGCAAAATGTGATTGGAACCAAGTGGGTTTTCCGCAACAAGCAAGATGAGCATGGCGTGGTAACAAGGAACAAGGCAAGGTTGGTGGCTCAAGGATTCACTCAAATTGAAGGCTTGGATTTTGGGGAGACCTATGCTCCGGTGGCTAGGCTAGAATCAATTCGTATTCTACTTGCCTATGCCGCCCATCATGATTTCAAGTTATATCAAATAGACGTGAAGAGTGCATTTCTCAATGGCCCCCTATCCGAGTTGGTGTATGTAGAGCAACCACTGGGCTTTGAAGACCCCAAGTATCCAAACCACGTCTACAAGCTTGACAAGGCGCTCTATGGGCTCAAACAAGCCCCTAGAGCTTGGTATGATTGTTTAAAGGATTTCCTACTCAAACAAGGTTTTGAGATAGGAAAGGCCGATGCTACTTTGTTTTCTCGCAAAGTCAATAATGATATCTTTGTTTGCCAAATATATGTCGATGACATAATATTTGGTAGTACTAATGTGGCTTTTTGTGAGGAATTTAGTAGGATTATGACAAATAGATTCGAGATGTCCATGATGGGAGAGTTGAAGTTCTTTCTTGGATTTTAAATCAAGCAACTCAAGGATGGCACGTTCATAAGTCAAACCAAGTACACCAATGACATGTTGAACAAGTTTAACTTGGACAAGGCCAAGCCCATCAAGACACCCATGCCAACCAATGGACATCTTGATCTTGATCAAGGCGGAAAGGACGTCGATCAAAAGGTATATCGCTCCATGATTGGATCACTCCTTTACCTTTGTGCATCTAGGCCCGATATTATGCTTAGCGTGTGCATGTGTGCAAGATTTCAAGCTAATCTGAAAGAATGTCATTTGATGGCCGTTAAGAGAATTTTTCGGTATTTAGTGCACACTCCTAATCTTGGCTTGTGGTATCCTAAGGGCTCCACTTTTGAGTTACTTGGCTATTCCGATTCGGATTATGCCGGTTGCAAAGTAACCCGAAAGAGTACTACCGGAACTTGCCAATTTATTGGTCGTTCCTTGGTGTCTTGGAGCTCTAAGAAGCAAACACTAAAGGACTTTGGATGTGAGTTAACCAAGATTCCACTTTTGTGTGACAACGAGAGTGCCATTAAGTTGGCAAACAACCCCGTAAACCACTCTCGAACAAAGCACATAGACATCTGACATCATTTTTTGAGAGACCACGAAGCCAAAGGAGATATCGCCATTCATCATGTGAGCACCGAAAAACAATTAGCCGATATCTTCACAAAGCCCCTAGATGAGTCAAGATTTTGTGCTTTGAGGAGTGAACTAAATATCATTGATTCTCATAACGTGGCTTGATCCCTTGCACACAAATTTTGTTTGATCTAGTTAGGAGAAAAGGATTGTGAAAACATTGTGTGCCACTTTCAAAAACTACTTTGTAATTTTCATGAGTGACTATTGTTTTGTATTGGATGAATAAAATCTAGTCACCTGTGAAAATATGTGTGTCAATCATATTGTTGCCCCACATGGCAGAGCGAGTGCAGGTTAAGGTGTTTTTCTGTTTCCCTGCATCGGAAGTCCCGACATTCGTCGGAAGTCCCGACTGCCGGGAGTCCCGGCTCGCGCCGGAAGTCCCGACAGCCGGAAGTCCCGACGTACGCCGGGAGTTCCGACGCAGATCTGACTGCGCCGGATCCTTTTCCCGTCCCCTTTATAACCGGCCCCGTCCTACATTTTTTTACTGCGGTTTCTCACCACATCCCGACGCCGACGCCGCCTTGGCTTCTCCACCGCCGCCCCATCGTGCCCTCACCTCCCACCGCCGCCCTACCTCACGCTCCGGCCTCCTTTCTTCTTCCACCGCCGCCGGAGGTCTTGCCGGTAGTGCCGACCGTCCTCCCTTCCACCGCCCGTGCTCTCGTTTTCTTCGGATTGTGGTGGTCTCTTCGTTGGTGTGGAGGCGATTCCTTTGGTGGAGGAGATTTCTTTGGTGGAGGAGATTGACGACTGCGTTTTGTTTCTTTTCATCTCCTCCGTTCTCGTTTCAAGGTACTACCATGGTGTTCTAACCCTAAATCCAATGTACCTTTTGTTTTGCCTCTATTCTTTCTTCCTCTCTACTCCTCTATCTCCCTTGTTTGGATGTGTGTCGTGATTTGAAGCCCCATGAATGGGATGGTCACCGTGTGCGCCGGAAGTCCCGGTGACCGTCGGGAGTTCCGACCGTCGGAAGTCCCGACGTTCGCCGGAACTCTCGGCTGTCGGAAGTCCTGATTTTGGCTGGGACTACCGACCCTATGGTGACCACTCTATTCCTGTTTCTTCACTTCTCGATGTTCGTTCACCTCTCCTTGTATTGTTTCTTAGTTCCATTTTGTGTTCTACGTAGTCATGGAAGGTGGTAGTAGTCCCTCGCGCCATCGGGAAAAGCGTTCCAAGAAGACCCAAGATCGTGCCGATGTTCCCAAGCCGCCTGGCCGCACTAAGGCGTCTTACTCGCGTGGTGGTGCTGGTGTTTCCCGTGGTCGTGGCCGTGGCCGTGGTGACCAGGGGTCATCGGCTGCCGCTCCTCCTCCTGTTGCTGCCCCTCCTCCTGCTCCTGCTCCTGTTGGGGCTGAGCTGATGGTTGATGAAGAAGAGGAAGCGCTGGATCGTGCCGGACGCACCATTGCTGTTCCACCGCTTCGCACCCCGACTCGTGGTCCGCCGGGGACATTTCAGCTTGTTCCATTCACCGATGTGTCGCCGGTCATGAGGGAGCCCTCCATGGCTCCGAATCCGGCTGGTGGATGGACGCCTCCCCTTCCAGTGGATTATCGTCACCGAGTCAAGGACATCCGGTACAACAGGGCAAGGAACCTGTATGCAGAGGATGAGAAAGATCTCCGCCTTGAGTATCGTTTCTGGCACCCCTTCCATTATGATTTCTATGATTCCATTCTTTATCGGAAGTTTTTGAAGAAGAAGGAGCCACCGGTCCTTCAGATGAAGTGCATTGATGCATATTATCTTGGCAAGTACAAGGAACCCGAGCTGGAGCAGATGGTTCGAGATATACAATCAATGGGGCTGTCTTACCTGCTAGCGTTTCGGAAGAATTGGAACAATGAGCTGATTTGTCAGTTTTATGCTTCTTATCATCATGAGAGAGACCAGACCGGTGCTGTGGACATTATTCACTGGACCACGGAAGGCAAGCACTATAAGGTGGACTTTGTCAATTTCTCTCGCCTTCTAGGTTTGGGTCACAGCGACCGGACTGCAAATCAGTTAACTGAGTATGAGGATCTTGCTTTAGAAGAATATCAACATATGTATCTTGAGGGCCATAGGGCTGATGGACAGACTGCTTTTCTGAAGCCATATTACTATGTTCTCAACAACATCCTGAGATAGATATTGTATCCGAAGGTAGGTGACTCCACCTTTCTTCGTGATGATTCACAGAAGGTGCTTCAGTGTTTTGGAGATGAGTTTGAGAAGTTCTCCATCAGCCGCTATATATGGTATAAGATTCATGATGCTTCTGAGGATCCGGTGAAACACCTGCCCTATGCACCGTACATCATGCATATCATAGAGCATGTATCTGGCATCCGTTTTCCCTATGATTCTGAGCATAAGGTCCTCAAGATATCCAACAAGACCTCTGTTATTGCTGCTAGAGAACTAAAAGAAAAAGCTGAGGCAGCCCGTGCAACAAGGAAAGGTCCTTCGGGCTCTCGCTCTCGCCGTGGTGCTGCCACTACTCCTGCTGCTGCTGCTGCTCGGTCATCCAGTGACGAGCCCCTCTCTTCGTCCTCCTCCGAAAAGAAGCCCAGTAAGTTCAAGTTTCTAATGACCTATATGTTTGGACAGTGTTGTGCTAGTGCTCAGCGTGAGCACGACATGCAAGAGAGGCTATATCGATTGGAACAGCAAGTAGGAATTGTATCTTCTCCTCCACCGCCATTTGTGCCTCCTCGTGATCCGTTGGCTTTATATGATGAGGCTTGTGCGGCGTACGACGATGATGCTTCTTCTCGCCCTCATGGCAAATTGAAAGCAGCTGAAGACGATGAGGAATATCAAGAGGAAGAAGAAGATGATGAAGACGACGACGATGGTGAGGAAGGTGACCAAGGCGATGATGATGACTCCGATGATGAGTAGTTGGTTTCTCATGCGGCCTACCCCTTTTGGCACTTGTTGACAAAGGGGGAGTGTTAGGCTTTGATTTCTATTGTAATAAGTTAGTTGGTCTTTATGTTTTGGAACTTTAAAACCTTTAGCGTGTATGAACTATGTCGTGTGGTGGCAACCGTGTGATGGACAACTATCTATTTATATGTGTGTGATGGATGATTGTAGGATAAGTTATGTTTTAATCTATCTTATTTGCTTGTGCTTATCTCTACTTGTCATGATGAATGTTTTTTTTGTATGGCCATATGTTGCTTCAAGTTTCTACTTTGAAATCTTGGCCATCATACTTCTTTTTACTTGTTGTGTGAAATAACATGTCATATTGCATCTCTTTTCTCCGATACTTATTTGTTCACACACACTTGTTGCACCCCACGGATTGCAAAATTTAGGGGGAGCTTTCGTCTCGGTGTATGCAAATCATGTATAGATGATTCTAATTGAAATTCAAATTCATGCATACATCAAGGGGGAGCTCTCCATAAATTTTGGGGTTCAAAAGTTTTAAAATCTCTCATTCTTATAAAAGCCTAAGTTGGTTGTCATCAATTACCAAAAAGGGGGAGATTGAAAGTGCATTTGCCCCCTATGTGGGTTTTGGTGTATTGATGACATCCAAATTAGGGACTAATGTGATCTTAATGAGATATGTTGCAGCTATTAGTCTCGTGAAAGAATTAAAGAGTTGATAAAGATGAAATGGTATCCCTCAATTCTTGAAGTTGTAAGGACGGACGAACTCAAAGCGATCTCCAAAGTTTCTAATTTTATTTTTGAGTTTAGGATCCGCCGCACTATAAAGAGGGATGCAAGTTTAGTTGGTCTGAGGAAGATAGAGTGCTCAAGCATTTAATTAAAATCAAAAGAGAGCCACTCTAGCACTTCACGCGCACTTAGAATAATTTTCTGTGACTTTCGGTGTCGGAAGTCCCGACGTAAGTCGGAACTCCCGACAGTCGGAAGTCCCGACCTAAGCCAGGAGTCCCGGCGCCTGTGCTTCTGACTGCTCGCTGTCTATGCTCGTCGGAAGTCCCGACGAACGTCGGGAGTTCCGACCGTCGGAAGTCCCGACGTTCGCCGGGAGTTCCGACACTGACCTGACCCTCGCCGGGAGTCCCGGCATCTGCGGTGCCGGCTGTTTGTTTAACTGAGCACGTCGGAAGTCCTGACGAACGTCGGGAGTTCCGACAGTCGGAAGTCCCGACGTTTGCCGGGAGTTCCGACACTGACTTTCACCCGTGGACTTCTGACTCATTGTGAACAGTGTTTTCTATTGTAGTCGGAACTCCCGGGATCTGCGTCGGGACTTCCGACGTAGATCTGAACGGTTGGATTTTCACTTGGAGTATAAATACTCTTCTCTTCACTTCTAACCGTTACGGACTCATTTCACAGTTAGACTCACTCCGTGCTGAACAGCTCCCAAGCAACTAAAGCACCCTTCTCCTTCCTCCCTTGCTCTAATCTTCGATTCCCTTGGGTTTTGAGTGAAAGGAGAGTGGATTAAGTGAGAGCATCACTTTGGAAAGCTTGAGCACTTGATTTCTTCGTCAAGCCGGTTGATTTTGCGTCTATTACTCTTGGGGCTTTGCCCCTAGCCGGCTAGGCGTTGCCCTAGAGCTTCCATCTTGTGGAAGAGCCTTGGGAAGTTTGTATCACCTTTCGATTTCTTAGTGGAAAGCTCAAGTGACCTTTGTGGTCGCTTTGAGAGAGGCAAGGAGGTGGAAAAGACTCCGACCTTAGTGGTCACCTCAACAACGAGGACGTAGGAGCTCCTTTGTGGGGTTGCCGAACCTCGGGATAAATCCTTGTGTCCCGCGTGCTTGTTGTTGTTGTGATTGCTTGAGATTACTTGTATGTGCTTGTCTCCTTGTCTCCAAAATCTCCATTTTAGGATTTGGACTCGATCTACGGTTTGGAGGCATTACGGCGTCAAGGGAGTGACCCAACGTCTTCACCAAACCACTAGGAAGTGAGGTTGTAAGTTTATTTATCCGCAAAGTTAAATTTGGCACTGCTTTTGTAGTTCACGTAGGCGTCGGAACTGCTGACGTTTGCGTTGGAACTTCTGACAACGTCGGGAGTTCCGACCCAAACGTCGGGACTTCCGACAGTGGCTGACAAATTTGAACTTAGCTTTTGTAGTAATTTTTAGATACGCCTATTCACCCCCCCCCCCTCAAGGCATTGTTAGATCCTTTCACTACCCTCATCGGCAGGCTCAAGCATCTTTTCAGCTATTTTGCTCTCGGCCGGGATGCTCAGACGTCTTTTCAGCCATTTTGCATTTAAGAAACAACTCGGAGAAAGCAATGATGAGACATATGTTTGTCAAAAAAGAATCATCTTTATTGATCATGAATACTGATGTGTCACAATGATACATATGTTTTTGGTGAGCGCCATCTTTGTTGATCATGAACGTTGATCTCTTGCGTCTTGTATACATATTTTCCCTTGAGTTGTTTTCATGCATAGAATCTTCGTAGCTGACTGATGTGCCATGTATTGTTGACTTCTTTTCCGTCTTCAGTTATGAGCTTGTATGTGCCTGGTCCGATGACTTTTGTGATGATAAAAGGACCTTTCCATGGACTCGGTAGTTTGTGGCGTCCGTCGGTTTTTTGTATTCTTCTTAGTACTAGGTCTCCGACTTGTAGTGATCGAGACTGTGTATTTTTGTTGTAATGACGCCTTAGTCCTTGGAGGTATCTTGCTGATTGTAGGGTAGCATTTACTCTGACTTCTTCTGTACTGTCGAGTTCTAATCTTCGTGTGTGTTCTGCTTCTGTATATTCTGATTCTGCGCCCCCTTCTTGCCAACTGTCATCTTGGTGAGAGTAGTTCTGTGTGGCTGTCCGAGTAGGCATTTCGCTTCTGGCCTTTCTTGGTTGTTCGACTCGGTTGTTTTGACTATGATTTCTTCGGCTCTCTCCGTTGTGACTTCCACTTGGTCCAAGTCTTTCGAAAGCGGACTTCCTCTGATTTTGATCATCCTGTTCATGAGATGTTGCTCTTCTGTCGCGCGTCCTAAGGACTGTTGATCGGAGGAAGTCCCGGAGCTGTTCTTGTTTTTCATTGGGATGTGAAGTTGCTCTGAGTTCTTCTAATGCTTCTCGGATCTTATCGTAGGGTGTATTCGCTGCTCGTCCTTCTTCGACTTCTCGCTCTGATTTTCTTCTGTTGTACTCGGCTAGATCTGACTCATATTTGATCCAAGTGTCCTTTCGCCGCTTAGCACGGCGTTGACGTCCTTGTTTCAATTTATTCTTTCTTTCTCTCGCTTGCCTTTGACTTTCAGTCTCACCATCGTGCCCCTGGATAAATGGTGATATGTTTAATTCGGATTCATCTGAAGACCTTACGTCGGGTGCTTCTGGGGGGATCAATGGTGATCGAGGATGGTGAATCATCAATACTTCTCTAGCGTGAGTTGTTCTGTCATCGTCGTTGATTTCCGTACAGCCAGAGCTGTTGATAACTTCAGTAGAGGTTTTAAGGTCATAGATCGAATCTCCTTCTTGGTAGGGTAGAATTGCTGTTGTTGTATCGTCGACTAGTTGGGTGTCGTCATCCTCAGGAATGGTACCTGGCCAGTGAACGATGTAGTCTTGAGATATTATAGTTAAAACGAGACCTTCCTGGGCTCCTTTCAGTGGCATTCTAAGCACGGGATATGTGGATCCTTCGTGCCATGTCTGATAAGGTGTTGCCATGTTGTGGAGTCCGAACGGAAGAGGACCCGACTTCTTTGAAGTACTTTCAGTGAATTCCGAGTAGTATTCTTGATAGGTTGACGTCATGTTCCGGAGCTTTGTCAGAAAAGAACTCGGTTTTCCGAAAGAAATCGGACAAGACTTCATCACGGAAGCGGGACTTGAGTTTGAATCGGATGCGTGAAGTCGCAGAATCCGAGTTGGATTGGAAATCGCGAGCTGCGCAAATCTTCCAACAAGTTGATCTGTCATTGTCGTCGAACTGAAAGAGTCCTGATGATGATCTGAATCTTCGAGGAGACGGCCTTGGAGCTTGCCATCGTCGCCTGCCTCGCAGATCCATGAACCGAAGATGAAGATTGATCCCTTCGAGAAGATCATGCTATCGAGGTCCATCGAGCTCTCGGATGCAAAGTCACCGAAAGCCCCTACCTGGCGCGCCAGCTGTCGATGTTTGATCACCGATAGCCTGCCTCGGGGGTTCCCAGGGCAGTATGTTCGGGCTTCAGCGTATGCGGAACTCGACGGTTAACGCAAGAGACAGTCGATTTATCCTGGTTCGGACCCTCGATCTTTGATCGAGTAATAGCCCTACGTCCAGTCGGCGTTAGCCTTTGCGTTGGATTGATTATCCAGTGTTGTGTCGTACAATGGTCGTCTTGAACTCTCGATTCAAGGAGCCCTGCCCTCCTTTATATAGTCAGGAGGCCAGAGTCCTAGTTGGTTTACAATGAGAGTTCCTAGTAGGATTACAAGATAATACTACTACTAAGATTACAGGGGAAGAATTCTAGTTAGGCTAGTTCTTCTCCCTTCCTTGCGGGGTATCCCGTGGGTCCCGCACCGATAATTCCATTACCGTTTGCATTTACACTTGCTAAGCAAACAACACCTTAATGACTCCGTACCTAATGGTCATCACAAAGGAGGAGAGGGAGAAGGGGGCATGGTACATGTTGGTTTCAAGGAAAATCGCCCCTGCGCTTTATTACATATATTGAGCTCCACACAAGAAAAATATAGTTAAAGAATTGTGGAGCTTCCCTAAGATACTGGAACCATGCATAAGGTCAGCAGGTTACGGATCATGTCACTAAGAGGGTGTTTGGCAGGGCTCCTTCAAAGGAGTCGGAGCTTTTTTTTAGTCAAAAACAGCTCTAGTTCCTCTGTTTTTCGCTGAAAAAATTGTTCCTCCTGCAAACGTTTGCTAGAGCTCCTCTGGATGAGCCGGAGCCGGAGAGGAACCCTACCAAACAGGCCCTAAGGACGGGGTAGTGCTCCAACGGTTATCTGCAATTCGCCTCTAGTTCATCTAAAAAAAATTAGACAATTCCTTCCCTCATTTTTGCATAAATAGTTCATTAGGTTGAACTAGAAGAGATCCATAAATCGCGCCACACTCATCAGGGCCCTTTTTTTGTCAATCAGTTTTATGGGTGATAGGATGGATGGTCGCCTCGAGTTTCGATGGTATTAGTCATGTGACTCATGTCACTCTGCCACAGAAATGTATACCGTGGAGACAATTGAACTTTGTGTATGAATGTGTGAATTCATGATTTTCCATCTTGCTTACTCTGGATTTTCTGTAGCTGGTGCCTGGGGGTACATGTTCACCTTACAAGCTAGTATAGACCTCCTTAGGGCACCAATACTTTTTATTATTTTGGGAGTCTCCAGATGCTATGCTGTAAGGTGATAACTGAACCACTGGGGTCTTTCTTGATAATCTTTGCACTCAAAGTTTCAGGGTTGTTTTTCTGCGGTTCTCAGAGTAGGCTATTAAATTTTGAATTCTATGTCAGAAAAAAAAAACACAAACCACTCGTTCTCACAGATTCACTGAAACTTCGGAATCCAGAAGGTTCAAATTTGTGGTCCAAGCACATAGTGACTTCAGTTGCTTTTCTAGCTACATGAATATCTATGAAGTGCCGGGTACTCTCGGTTGATCATACATATATAAACCCTTCAGAGCCTATTTTTAACATGTCCTGATCAATCAGCAAGTTCTTCCCTTGGATGCCATTCTGATTTCATTTGGAACAGCGTCCCAAGGCTCTGCAGCTCACAGCTATTATCCAAGAAAAAATCCTACATGAGCAAACAACGAAACTGGATGGTGGCCATATACAATTATAATCAGACTGCATCATCATCGCCCTGTGCTAGCCTGTTCGCTTGTTGGTTTCAGCCAGCCCAAACCAACCAGCCAACAGTATTTTCCTCTCACAAAAAACCAGCATCAGCCAGCCCAAACCAGCACCAGCCCCAACCAGCGAACAGGCCCTGTAGTATGTAGATACACGCAGCCAATGAGCCCAAGAGGTGAGCCTTTTCGGATTCCTTATGGGAAAATGGATACCCAATAAACCATCTTGGTAAATGGCAAACCAAGGACCAGGTAACTACTACCTATAAGGTCAACGGTAGAATTTATTTAGAGTAGAACCAATGCTGCAGATGCTAGACAACACATCGCATGTTGAAAAGATCATAGAGATTCTACCAATGAACAGATCATTCTGAAATCTGAACGCCATCTAAGGATTTGAGCTGGAGCAAACACGACATTTTTTTTGGTGGTGGTGGGGTGTGTGTGTGTGGGTGGGTGGGGGGGGGGGGGGGTGCTGTTTAAACACAATACATTTGTTTTCACAGGGTTTCAACACTACACAAGGAACCAAAAAGTAGAGCCTCAACGAAAGAGAGAGGACTCTTAAACTTTCTGCACCACAATGGATGACTTGACACAACCTCAGTCAACTGTCTCATGTAGTTGGAAAGTACAATGACACAAGGGGAAACTGAAACATGTTAAAACATGACATGATTGGTATCGACTGTCATCATCTGATAAAAAGTGTACCACATTGACTTAAACATAAGTGTGAGCATGTGCATCAGCTAACCATAATATGACAGGAGAAATTGGCTCACCTTAAGCTTTCTGTTGCTTCTTCTCAAGAATTTTCTTCCAGCGCTTTTGATCAAGCACCAATGTCATGTCTTGCTAGCTGAGATAAATGGTTTCATATGTCAATCAACTTGTATTGAGCAAGGAAAAACACGGAATGTTAATAAATGGGATTCCATAAATACAGTCATACAGCCATAACATCGAGACAGATTTTATATATAAAAAATACCATTCGTTCACAATGAGGAAAAGGACAATAATTCATGCATCTCAAATGCTAAGGATAACACTAGAACAGTTGAAAATAAAGAATGACAAACGACTCATTCAATAAGAAAGTAAGAATGAAAAGGATGGACGACCCCAAAATCTTAGCAAATTCAGATTGATGAAAATAACATTTGAATCCCAACACATAAGACTCAGAGCATATGCCTAAATTTGATGGGTGCCATAAAACTTGCGAGCGTTATATTGAAATCCAGAACAGATTATCCAAACAATCTATAAACATGGCAGCTCCGTGGCAGAAGATTCTGTAAAACCATGCAAAATTTATAGATATGCTACTGGTGAAAAATAATTTATAGTGAAATCGCGAGAACCATTTTTTCTAATTTCTCCCTTTAAACATTAAAAAGTTAATTTCTCCATTTTTTCTAATTTCTGCATTAATAAAGGAGGAAACTAAAAACGGCCTTGGTTTGTTCATTTCTTCCTAAACGTTAAGCTCATTTTTTAAGAGCCTACATAACATTTAATATTTAGTAGTCAAATATGCCACTGTAATTGTTGACAGATCATAATGAACAAGTTTTTCAGTGTGTGCCTCAATGCAACACATAATGAACAAGTTTTGTTAGATACTGATAAATATAATTGGTGCTCGGCAGTCATCATAAAGCAAAGCCTGATCATACTTCTTCCATCCATAAATGTAACCATTTATAGGATTTTTAGGACAGATTAAGGAGAGGAAATGACCATGATACCCCAGGCCTCAATCAAGTGATCAACACCTTCCTCTTCAGGTAACCAATGCTGGTTGGTAAGTACACAGAGCGCCAACAAATACATACTGGAAAATGTCGTCATAGTTCACTTACAACGATTAATCACCTTTGCCACTTACTTCACTCAGCATGTTCGCTTGTTGGTTTCAGCCAGCCCAAACCAGCCAGCCAACAATGTTTTCCTCTCACAACAAATCAGCACCAGCCAGACCAAACCAGCCCAGAAACCAACCAGCGAACAGGCCGACTGTCTGTCGCACTGACAATAAATGGCCAGTACACAATGTGGAAGAGATCTGCTTGTTTCTATTTGTGGGACAAACACTATGGTTCGGCAGAACATAAATGGTCTGCACAACCTGTGGGGATATCAATCTAGAGCAGGATGGCAATGTGGACAAACATGACACATAGTAGACCGCAAACTACCAAAGCTCTCACTGAACATCGTTAAATTGGAATTAAGCCCATCTCTGTTGCCTCCCTCAACATATAGGCAAAAATTGTTGGACACCACCCAATTGCGAAATTTGCTGAAGGACATGGCCAAAACCTAGTCTAGCTGGTGGACAAATATTCCTCTCTGGCAATTTGCATGAGCATGCAAGAGGCAATGAATATGCATATAGATAATCCCGGTGAATAGACCCTCAGTTCACTGGGGTCCACGAGCTAGACTTGGTCTTCTTTCCTTGATTCCTGTTAGATAATCTACTGCTTCCTTGTGTGAACACACAGCGAGGGAAGGCGACGCCGAAAAGGCTCCCTGTTGTGGTACTGTAGCCGCTGTAGAGGCAGGCGCCGAACGGCTCACCTGCCGTACTATAGCCACATGCAGGGACAGACGCAGAAGTCAGTCCTGCTGTGTTATCTAGTCACTGTTGCAGCATGAGAGCTGTACTAGGACTAGATGGATAGAGTTGTATATATAGTTTGCCGCTGCAACTCAAACAAAGAGAGTTCAGATTTGTCATCTCTTATATAGGGCTCCAGCCAACGCTGATGCTTGTACTATGTGTATGCTCTGTTCTCCCTCTTCTTCTACCTCTAGCCATAGTGTGTGTGGTCGGACAATGCTTGTTCGTGGTTGGCTTAGCTAGTGAGTGCTCGGCAACACTAGCGGGTGCTCGGTAAGACTGGTGAGTGGTCAACTCACCTGAGCCGGTGATCTTGTGGGCTAACAAGTGGTATCAGAGCCGTACAAGCGCCATCGTCGGACTAACCACTGGCGACGACGAACGGTTCAGAGATGGGCAACAGCAGTGGCACCGCTGCTGCTACCCAGCCACGACCGAAGGTCGTTGTTCGCATGGTGCGGGAGGTCAGCGGCACCAGTTGGCCGATGCTGAATCGCACCAACTATGGAGAGTGGTCGGTGACCATGAAAGTCAAGCTCAGAGCTCGGCAGCTCTAAAATGTTGTTGACAAGGGCACCAACAATGAGGAAGATGACATGTCAGCATTAGAGGCTATCCTCGCTGCTGTACCGGTGGAGTACAGGGAGCCGTTCAGGGCGAAGAGCTCGGCTAAGGAGGCGTGGGGGGCTATTGCGGCGATGCGCGTCGGTTCCGACCGCGCAAAGAAGGCAACGTCCTAGATTCTGAAGCAGGAGTACGCCAACCTCAAGTTCAAGGATGGTGAAATGGTGGAGGACTTCTCCCTCCACCTGTAGACGCTCATCAGCAAGCTAAAAAGCCACGGCATCACCATCGACGAAGAGGAGGCGGTCTCCAAGTACCTCCACTCCGTGCCAGTAAAGTACATCTAGATCGCTCTCTCTATAGAGACGATGCTGGACTTATCCACCCTCACCATTGAGGATGTGATAGGCCATCTACGGGCGGTGGACGAGCGCCTAGAGCAGGCGACAACAATGAAGGACAGCGGCAAACTACTGCTAATAGAAGAGGAGTGGGCTACTCGGAGAAATTCGAGAAGGTAGCCTCCTCCAGCCACAGTGGCGATGGCAAGTGCCACAGCAAGGCTTCTTTAGAGAAGAAAAAGCAGGTCGACTCCAACGCCTGTCGACGCTGCGGGAAGACAAGCCATTGGGCATGAGAGTGCCCAAATCATAAGTAGGAGAAGAAGACTAAGGTTCATCTGGCGCAAGCTAATGATGATGATGAGGCCACTATCTTGATGGTGATGTTCTATGCACTGCACGACATCAAGGCTGAGGAGAAGGAAGAGGCGACGATGGTGGAAGGACCTAGGAAGGCCCTAAAGGCTATCAACCTCGATGAACCACACGCCCATGTCCACCTCGGATGTGTGGGCACCGACCAGGAGCAGTGGTGGTACCTAGACTCTGGTGCCAGCAACCACAAGACGGGCTCCAAGGCATCCTTCTCTGAGCTCGATGATGATGTTACCGGTACGGTGAAGTTTGGTGACAGCTCAAGGGTGGCTATCCAAGGGCACGGCACCATCATCTTTAGGTGCTAGAACAGGGAGCACCGCACGCTAAAGGATGCATATTACATCCCACAGCTGTGTTCTAGCATCATCGACATTGGTCAGCTGGATGAGCATGGTAGCGAGGTACTGATCAAGGATGGAGTCCTTAGGATCAAGGACCGGGAGCAATGACTTCTCGCCAAGGTGAAGAGGTCCTAGAACTAGTTGTACCTGCTTGACCTGAAGGTAGAGCAGCCGGTGTGCCTGGCGGCAAGGCACACCGAGGAACCATGGCTGTGGCATGTCCAATTCGGACATCTCAGCTTCGACACGCTTGGTCGGCTAGAGAAGATGGTCTGAGGGCTACCCCACATCAAGCACGGAGGTGAGCTATGTAACAGCTGCCTGGCCGGGAAGCAGAGGAGGCTACCATTCCCAAAGGCGGCCAAGTATCGTGCGAAGGACGCTCTCGAGCTCGTCCATGGCGACCTCTGTGGGCCAATCACGCCAGCTACAAATGGTGGTCGACGGTACTTCCTCCTGCTCGTGGATGATTGCAGTCGTTACATGTGGCTGCAACTCTTGACGAGCAAGGACGAAGCGGCGATGGCGATCAAGAAGTTCAAGATGCGCGTGGAGGCCGAGAGCGGCAAGAAGGTCCACATGCTGAGGACTGATTGTGGTGGCGAATTCACTTCAATGGAGTTCGCTGCATACTGCACGGATCAGGGTGTGGTGCAACACCACACCACGCCGTACTCGCCACAATAGAATGGCATGGTGGAGAGGCAAAACCAGATGGTGGTCTGCATGGCTTGATCCATGATGAAGGCCAAAGGCATGCCAGCAAGGTTCTGAGGTGAAGCGGTGACCACTACGGTCTTCATCCTCAACCGCGGTCTGACCAAGGCCCTGACGGGCAAGACACCATTCGAAGCTTGGTATGGGCGCAAGCCAAGCGTGTCCTTCCTCCGGACATTTGGCTACATCGGCCACGTTAGGAAGACGAAGCCGATCCTCACTAAGCTAGAGGACAGGAGCACACCAATGGTGTTCCTAGGCTACGCAGAGGGTACCAAGGTGTACTAGCTCTACGACCCACGTGGAGACAAGGTGCTTGTCTCGCGCGACGTCGTGTTCGATGAGAAGGCGGCTTGGGACTAGACTAGTCCGAGCATGGGGAAAGCTGGTGGCTTCACCAGCACCTTCATCGTCGAGCACTTGGTCATCCACGGTGGTGGAGATGCTAGGGAAGAGGTGCTGAGCACTCCGGGAGTGCTGAGCACTCCAGCGGCAGAGCCAAGCACTCCTGGAGCAGTGCCGGGAGGTTCTATAGTGGCTCCAGGACGGGTGCCAAGCACTCTCGTAGCGGAGCCAAGAGGTCTTGTAGTGGTGCCGATCACTCCAAGACTAAGGCTGAGCACTCATATAGTAGTGCCAAGCACTGCAGGGGTAGTGACGAGCTGTCCAGAAGTAGTGCCGAGCACTACAACTAGGGTGCCGAGCACTCCAGGTGTTGTGCCGAGCACTCTGGTGGAATAGGGAATTCCATCAACACTAATCGAGTTCGCCTCACCTCCAAGTGACATCACTGAGTTTGTGGATGCCTTCCATGAAGGTGAGAAGGTGCGGTTCCATAAGCTGGACGACATCGTTGGTGGCATAGGGCCCTCTAGACTGGTTGGTTAGCTACTCAATGACCAAGAGCTGCTACTCGTCAGTGTAGAGGAACCACCCACATTTGTGCTAGCCGAGCGTGACAGAACTGGTGATGGGCGATGCTAGAAGAGACGAAGGCAATCGAGGAAAATGAGACATGGCATCTCGTCGATCTACCTCTAGGATGTTGTCCGATCAGCCTGAAGTGGGTGTATAAGGTCAAGAGAGATGAGCTCGACGCCGTTGTCAAGCACAAGGCGTGCCTTGTCGCCCGAGGCTTTGTTCAGCGTGAAGGCATAGACTTTAAGGAAGTCTTTGCACTAGTAGCGCGCATGGAGTCAGTCCGTTTACTACTAGCTTTGGCAGCAGCAAAGGATTGGCGCATCCATCACTTGGACATTAAATTGGCCTTCCTCAATGATGAACTGGTGGAGACGGTCTTTGTTAGACAACCTCCAGGTTTTGCTGTCAAGGGAGAGGAGCACAGGGTGCTCCGACTGCGCAAGGCGCTCTATGGGCTGCGGTAGGCCCCATGAGCATGGAACACCAAGCTTGATGCCATGCTAGGTGAGGTTGGGTTCCAGCGGTGCGCAACCGAGCACGCGCTCTACACATGGCGATGGGGGAAGGAGGAGCTCATCGACGATGTGTATGTGGACGACTTGATCATCACCAGCATGCGCATAGAGGACATCAACGGCTTCAAGCGAGAGATGGTGGCTCGTTTTCGAATGAGCGATCTCGGCGCACTCTCCTACTACCTCAGCATCGAGGTGAGATAGGGGAAGGAGGAACTCATGTTCGGTCAAAGCACGTATGCCTCAAAGCTGTTGGAGCAGAGCGGCATGGCTGAGTGCAAGCCATGCGTGACTCCGATGGAGGAGCAGCTAAAGCTGACGAAGGACAGCACCGCAGCGAAGGTGGATGCAACACTCTACCGAAGCATCGTCGGCGGTCTGTGCTACCTAGTCCACATGAGGCTGGACATTGTGTTCATCGTGGGCTACGCCAGTCGCTTCATGAAGGATCCTAGAGAGGATCACTGGGCTACGGTGAAGCGGCTACTGTGCTACATCAAAGGGACGGTGGATTAGGGGATCATTTTTCTCAAGACCGGTGGGAGTAGGCTGCAGCTCACTGTGTTCCATGATGCAGACATGGCGGGGGACATCGACGGATGACAGAGCACCTTTGGCATGCTCGTCTTTCTCGAGTCGGCTCTAATTTCATGGCTGTCGCTGAAATAGAAGATGGTGGCGCTATCTACGTGCGAGGCAGAGTACGTAGCTGTGGCCATAGCGGTGTGCCAAGTTGTGTGGCTGCGCCGGCTGCTGGGTGAGCTGACCGGTGCAGAAGCTCACCCACCAACACTGATGGTGGACAACCAGCTTGCCATCGCCCTCACGAAGAATTCGGTTCTGCACGACCAAAGCAAGCACATCGACGTGAAGTTCCACTTCATCTGGGACTGTGTCGATGAAGGGTAGATCGTCACCGAGTTCTTCGAAACTAGTCTGCAACTCACGGACGTCCTCACCAAGCCGCTTGGACGTCTTCGACTCATGGGACCGAAGGAGATGATCGGCATGGAGGGGGTACAAGAGATAGCAGTAGGATTATGGGAAAAATTATTAGATAATCTATTGCTTTCTTATGTGAACACACAGCAAGGGAAGACGGCGCCGAAAAGGCTCCCTACTATGGTACTGTAGCCGCTGTAGAGGCAGGCGCCGAATGGCTCACCTGCCATACTATAGCCACATGCAGGGACAGATGCAGAAGTCAGTCCTGCTGTGTTATCTAGTCACTGTTGCAGCATATGAGCTGTACTTGTAATAGAACCGACCAAATCATAAGAATGTAAGTACAAAAACAATCACCGGAGTGATCAAATTCCTGTACTTAAGCTCCCATAATCCTGGTAGTCCAGAAATCACGAAGGATTTCAACCAACTCTCGACATACAAACCAAGATCGTAGTGATTCAACACAACACATCATCCGTTACAACATTTCACAAGTAGCATTCAGATTACATCCATCAGAGTTCAAATAAAATATTACAAACCAAGTTCGAATGTGCGGAAGCAACATAGTTTAGTACATAACTTCATAGTTTTCAAATACATTGCCAAGTCCAAGTCATGTCCCACAAAAGCATCATCAGGTACGAGAACTAGTAGAGACCGCGCCCAACGGTCTAGTCTTCATCCCCAGCCGGGAGAAGGCAATACTTTCAGCAACCAAAGTAGAACTGGTCATCTGCAACAGGTGGGAGATAAACCATGAGTACAAGAAGGTACTCAGGTAGACTTACCCGTCAAAACTAGAAATAAAAGACACCAAGGGTCATGCAAGGCTTATGAGGTGGGCTAGCTTGACATAGTTGCATAAAAGAGCTTATTATTATAGTAACCAATTTAAACTTAGCATCAAGCTTATCATCATTTACCTGTCCACTAGATTAGCACCTATACTAGAGCACTCACTTATTAGGAGCAAACAATATTAACCATAGCAGGTATAATAAGGATGTCATCATCATATCATCATTTCTGAACCATTAGGTTATTTAGTGTATCTACTTTGGAGATAAGCCCGTCAAGTTCTCACTAACCAGGAGAGACGACGACTCGAATCGAATTACAACTCAACTGAGGGGGGTATTCCTAACTCTCACCCTGGCATACTTAGCAAGGGTAGCCGTGGGTTACCTTTGGGACAACTCAGGAACCAAATTCGCGGGTTCGATCAGCGCCAGCACTCTCAGGGATTACCCTTCTGCCAGGACGATCAGGACTTTTAAATCACCTGCCCTTGGACTCACGCCTACGGCTCCCTTCTGAGGCACACTTTATACTTATCGACTCCTGGCCTAAGGTGAGCTACTCGGCTTCGAGGTCAGTCTTCGGACACGGCCAACTAAGAGAGAGGCATGCGTTCAACATGAACAGGAAAGGCTCCAAGTGTCGATGTTTTACCACCGATAGCCTGCCACGGGGGTACCCGGGGCAGTATGTTCGGGCTTCGGCGTATGCCAAACTCGATGGTTAACGCAAGACACAGTCGATTTATCCTGGTTCAGGCCCTCGATCGTAGATCGAGTAATAACCTTACGTCCAGTCGGCCTTAGACTTTGCGTTGGATTGATTGTCAAGGGTTGTGTCATACAATTACTGTCTCCGTCTTAGGAGCCCTGCCCTCCTTTATATAGTCAGGAGGCCAGAGTCCTAGTCGGTTTATAATGAGATATCCTAGTAGGATTGCTTAATAGTTATACTACTAAGATTACAGGGGAAGAATCCTAGTTAGACTAGATCTTCTCTGTCCTTTGCGGGGTATCCTATGGGTCCCGCATCGACAAGCCCCCGAGCACTTCATGGTTGAGCTCTGAAAGTCTCGCTCTGCTCCTTCAAGTCTTGTTGAGTAGGAACAAAATGTCATCCGAGTGCTTTCTGGAGTGAAACCTTGTAGCGCTTCTTGGGATCTTTGAGTCGCGAGTGCTTTTTTAAGAAAAAATACATCCATCTAGTTGTAGCCCCCGAGCCTCTTGCTATTTGGAACAAGGAGCTGGAGGATCTTGTCTTAAAGTTGCTCTGATTGTTCGTTGAAGTTTTAAAAAGAACTCGAATATGGATCGTTCCGGGTTCTTTTTGTCGTAATGTCTTGAAGTGGTCTGCGTTGAGGAAATCTTTTGGTGACGTGCGCTTTTTCGAGGAAAAAGTGCACTCACTGAGTGTAGCCCCCGATCCTCCTGCTATTTGGAACAAAAAGTTGGAGGGTCTTGATCTTTTATGTTGTTTGAAGAATTTGTGTTCTGAAGTAGTCCCCGAGACTTGGATTATTTAGTTATCCGAGTAGTTTCGCGGCATGTAGCCTCCGAGCTTATGTCCGGGTTCTTTTTGTTTCAGGAAGAACTCGGATGCGAGGTCTTGGCGTATTCTTTGATAGTCTGCTGTTGCCAGATGTAGTTGTATTGTGGTGGTTGAGCGTAAATGCCTTTTGTTCACGGGTTGTACTGTGCTAGTATATTCTTCCGAATATGCCCGTCTTCGAGTACTGCTTCTTCTCGCCTGAGTCATCCATTATCGAGTCCTATCTTTTCACTGTGTCCTTTGTTGGTCTTATTTTGTTGGTGCTCCTGGTCCATGTGCGCCGATCCTTTGGCCTATAAATACCGTCCCGGAGTGCTTGTTTTCATCCATTGGACATTCTGTTGAAACCTTCTTGGTTGTGAACATGGTAGTTTGTGAAGTAGAGCAGCCCCCGGGCGTATTTTGTAGTTCCTGTGTGTCTTGTCGTAGCTGGAGGAAGTCTTGTGATAGGGATTAGAGGTAGGCTAATCCCGCGACAGCATTGTGCCAGGATGTACGTGGTGGTAGTTGGAGGAAGTCTTGTGATGTGGGCTTCGTTCCTTCATCCGGCATTTCCAGGTTGATCCTCGTCGCCTGTCTTGAGACCGTCCGGTGCAGATCAACATCATATCCAGCATCACATCGGTCTTGGGTAGACAGATGCCCGCCGGCCTTCTCCGCTCCATGTTGCCCTGCCGTGCTGCCGATTTCCGCCTTGGATGCACTACGTTCGTCCTTTGAAGAAAATAGTGTAGCTGATGGCGGTCTGTCCTTCCGAGTAGCAATTTGGGACACGTAGTCGTTCCAGAGCCTAGTCGTGTCCGTGTTCCTCTTTGCTACTTTGCTTTTCGTGGTGCCGAGTTCGTTGGGTCTTGTAGGGTTTGTAATCTTCTATTTTTGAAGTTGCTTGTAATGTAACGAATCTTGTCTTCTGAGTTGTCTTTGACTCTTCTGTTGTGATCCCTGTCATTCATGGGACTACCGAGTTCTTTCTTACATAACCGGGTTCTTTTGTTACTCGTGAGGTAGCCCTTTCTTTCTTCTTGGTTCAACGAGTTGTTCCTGTGGTCATCTGATAACCCTACTGTGTTGCTGCGCGGATAAGTCTGAAATCTGCCCGTTGGTTCGTACCGTTGTGTGGATTCGTGCCCTCCGTCGTTTTAGCGGCATCGGTAAATGGACCGTTGTTTTCCCACGATGTGCTTTAACGGGCCTTATGGGCCGTTTGTATCACTGAGAAATCTATTTAAAGACCTTTTATCTTCTTTCCCTTGTCACCCAGCTCTTTCCTTTAAACCCTAGTTCTCAGAAAACCGCCGCCGTCATTGTCGTTATCGCCCGAGCTCCATCGTTCAAGCTTAATCCTCCTTAGCGCCTTTGTTGCTTCCGCCAATTCATGGGAAAGAAGAAGACCGCAAGCAAATCTCAGGCGACTTTTGTGGACGAGGAGTCGTCGCTTTCTTTGATCGAAAACCAGGAGTTCGTGGCCATGAGGGCAGCTCAGAAGGTTTGGCCGGCTCCAACAACCAGCGAAGACCAGCTGCGCGAGCTCGTTAGTGATGGCTTGATCCAGAACAAAGTCATCGCTGAATGGAGAGTTCCGGGCGAGCATCGGGTTCCGGCCCTAGGTCCTGGTGAGATTGTCCTTTTTGTCTCTTTTGTCCGCGCTGGTCTCTGTCTCCCTGCTTCTGTCTTCCTTCATCAGTTTCTTGGGTATTTCGGGGTTAGTTTGAACCATCTAACCCCCAATGCCGTTCTCCATCTTTCTGTTTTTGTCCATCTTTGTGAAGCCTTCCTTGGGATTCCTCCTTCTCTATCTCTTTTTCGTTTTTTCTTTCGCCTGAAATCTCAACCCCGCCGCGAGGAAACCAGTGTCCTTGGCGGTTGCGGGATTCAGTTTCGCCAGGGTCTTAAAATCAAGTTTTTTGATTATGACCTGGTCGATTCTGTCAAGGATTGGCGCGCCAAGTGGTTTTACGCTGCCAATTTGATCCCTTCTCTTGTTGTCCACTCCGGATCCGGTCCTGTGGCGAACGACCGGTGGGACAAAAAGCTTGAGTCTCCTGCTGAGATTCAGGCGATCCAACCTCTCCTTGATAGGATTAGTACGCTGAAACAGCAAGGATTGACCGGCTTTGGTATTGTCTCAAGTTTTCTTCGCCGTCGGGTTCAGCCCTTGAAAGAGCGGGGACATCTCGGCTTTGAGTATTCTGGGGCCGAGGATTCTTCGCTCATGGTCCCAGCTCTTGAGCTGACCGGTGAGGAGGTACTCGAGCGTCTCCAGAAGATGCTGAAAGGAGTGAGCGTCATTCCTCCTGCCGTCCCTGAGTACTCGGCCAACAACCCGCCCCCAGCTATGAGTTGTCTATCCTCCTTTTTCTTTTTATTTGAGTTCTTTATGTACTCTTTCTGCGTCCGTTCTTGCTTAGTTTTTCTTTGTCTTGGTGTTTTGTCTTTTCTTTGTAGGTGCTCGGTCGGAACTTTGTTGATCCGATCCGCCTTGATGTTCTCCCTGCTGTGGCGGAGGCTGGGGATCATTTAGCCGGTACTTCTGTAATTAGTAAGTCTCAAACTTTTACAGCCCTTCCTGGGGTATCTTTCAGATCTGATGATGTATATGAAGAGTATGTTCCTCGTCTAGTCCCTCGCGGCCCTCGCAGCGTCCCGAAGAGGGGGCGAATGGACGGGTCTTCATCTGGCTTGCCTGTCTCCAAGAAGCCTCGCAAACCAAGTACTCCTTCAGGTACTCCAGTTGTTGCTAGCATGCTCTTAGGTGAGCACATTTAGTACTCTTTGTTCTTTTATTTTCATGTTTCTCTCTTGAACCGAGTACTTTTCGTCTCTTTTTCAGCGGGTGCTCTGGTTTCGCTGGCTGAGGAAGAAGAGGATGATGAAGTTCCCCTTATCACGCGGCGGTGAGTTGTTTTTCATATTCTTGTCGCATTGAATTTCTCCTCTTTGTTTTTAATCTTAGTCTTGAACTTTTTTGAAGTAATCGGAGGTCGGGTGTGAGTCCTTCCGATGCTCTTGCGCCGACTTCTTCCGAAGCTCCGGGGTCGAGTTCTTTGGTTTCTTCTGCCCCGAGCTGTACTGCTCCTCCGGTGCGGAGTTCTTCCACGGCTCCAGCTCCGGCTTCTTCCGTGGCTCCGTTGTCGGCTGTCCCGCTCCCGTCGCTGGGTGACGGGGACATCTTCGCCGTCGTGGTTCCCCCTGCGAGGCCTTCTCTTGGCTTCGCAAGGAAAAAAGTAGTCAGGTGAGTAGATTCTTGCTTCATCTTTTTGGCTTTTATCTTCCTTCCTCTAGTTCTTATTGGTGCTTCCTTTTATCACTTTTTCAGTGCTTCGTCTTCTTTAATTTCTCCATCGACTTCTTCTCTGCTTCCCGCCGTGCCAACGAGTTCTGAGCCTCGAGACTCACAACATTCTGTTGATGAAGTTGCGGCGGGGGCTTCAGAGCTACCTGGCGGAGTTGCGGGCTTGGTCGCTCCAGAGGTAACTGTGGCCGTCGCGCCAAGTTCTTCTGGGGATTTGGCTCCGGCTTCCCTAGAGGTTGCTCTGGTCGCTCCTGCTTCGCCCCAGCCGGCTTCTCTTTCCCCTTCTTTTGCCTCCGGCAGCCCTTCCCTGTCCGATGACGTGGTGCAACAATTCGATGCCACTCATCGGTTATCGGAGCTGACCGCAGCCTGGGGGAGCTTGTCGACCCTCGCGACTTCTTTTGGTGAAAAGCTCCAGGTAAATTTTACTGCCACTTTTCTTTTGCATGCTTGTTTTTCTTCTATCCTTATGCCCCGTTTCTCTTTGCCTCTTTCTGCTCAGTCTTTTTCTCGTGATCATTCTGGCTTCTTTTTCTCATCTGAAAATGAGAGGAAGTTGTCTTCGGAGGTGGACGCTCTGAAAGCCGATCTTGGCCTTCTCCGGGCTGAGTTGGAGACGGAGCGTCAGTTGCACCAAAAGGAGGAGAACGCCCTTCGCGCCCGGGTTGTGGAGATGGAGAAACAGAGAGATGCTGCGGTGGAGTCTGCGAAGAATGAAAACAAAGGTGCCGCGGGTTCTATCTGTTTCTTCTTGTATTTTGACTTCTTTTTCTGCTGACTTGTTCTTTGGTGTTCTGTTCTAGCTCTCCGAGTTGAGAAACAGAAGCTCTCGGAGAGTATTGATGAAATGAAGGCCCTTGTCCGTTCTAGTCATAATAGAGCTGAGGAGGTAAATACTCACGCTGAGGAAGAACTCGCCCTTGCTAGGCTGATTAGGCGTGGAGCTGACAGAGATCTTGTGCAGGCCCAAAAAACCATTGAAGGCCTATCTGGGAAGCTGGCGACGGCTACCGAAAATTGGAATGCCTTGTGGAAATCTTTTCGTTCGGTAGCCGACGTCCTCCGGACTTCGGCGGATGACGGGCAATCTTGGGCGCAGTTCATTCCTCGGATTCCGACTCGTTTCCAAGAGTTCGCGAAGAGGTGCGCCCAAGTATGTACCAAAAATGTGCTGGCCCAGGTTCGGGTCCTTGCTCCGGAGGCGCCTCTCTCCAAGATAGCGGAAGAAGCTGAAAGCCAAGAATATCTTGACGCCGTTGAAAAGATGGAGCCTAAGGTCTGAAAGCCAAGAATATCTTGACGCCGTTGAAAAGATGGAGCCTGAGGTCGAAGATCTAGCCAGTAGGATTGTAGATGGTCTAAATATTGACCTTTCCCTCTCTGATGACAATGCCTGACTCGCTTGAGCATCCCCTTGTAATATTACACTCCTTTTTAAATGAAGATTCTTTATTCTTGTTGATGTATTCTTTGCTTGGGTGCGGTTGAAGTTATTTGACTTGTTGAGTACCTTGTTCTGTTCCCGTCTCTGCTCCGCAAAACGGCTCTATGTGTTATTCTTACGGGGCCCCTTGATTTGTCGGGTACTTTTCTTTTATCGTTCCTTTTGTGATTCGTCGAGTGCTTTGTCCGTGTGATGACTTTGTTAGATGTAGATCTTCACGTTAGCAACCTTTCGCCCGCACTATGTAAAACGACTCGGTATAGAATGCAGCTTTGATAAACTTCGGCATCCGAGTGCTTTCTTGAGTGGTGCTTGTGCTCTTTTGAAGAAGAAGTACATCCATCTGGTTGTAGCCCCCGAGCCTCTTGCTTTTCGGAACGAAGTGCTGGAGGGTCTTTTGAAGTTAGATTTTGGTCGACTTGGTTCATTTGCTTTTTGTTTCGGGTGTTAGCTTTTTAGCTACCCTCATCGGCGAGCTCAAGCGTCTTTTCAGCTATTTTGCTCTCGGCCGAAATGCTCAGGCATGTTTTCAGCCATTTTGCTTTTTGTTTCGGGTGTTAGCTTTTAGCTACCCTCATCGGCGGGCTCAAGCGTCTTTTTAGCTATTTTGCTCTCGGCCGGAATGCTCAGGCATGTTTTCAGCCATTTTGCTTTTTGTTTCGGGTGTTAGCTTTTAGCTACCCTCATCGGCGGGCTCAAGCATCTTTTCAGCTATTTTGCTCTCGGCCGGAATGCTCAGGCATGTTTTCAGCCATTTTGCTTTTTGTTTTGGGTGTTAGCTTTTAGCTACCCTCATCGGCGGGCTCAAGCATCTTTTCAGCTATTTTGCTCTCGGCCGGAATGCTCAGGCATGTTTTCAGCCATTTTGCTTTTTGTTTCGGGTGTTAGCTTTTAGCTACCCTCATCGGCGGGCTCAAGCATCTTTTCAGCTATTTTGCTCTCGGCCGGAATGCTCAGGCATGTTTTCAGCCATTTTGCTTTTTGTTTCGGGTGTTAGCTTTTAGCTACCCTCATCGGCGGGCTCAAGCATCTTTTCAGCTATTTTGCTCTCGGCCGGAATGCTCAGGCATGTTTTCAGCCATTTTGCTTTTTGTTTCGTGAAAACAACTCGTTGGAAGTCATGACAAGGCATGCTGTGGATGAATATCATCTTTATTGATCATGAGTATAAACTAATACATATGTTTTTGAAGAGTATTGTCTTTCGTTGGTTGTGGACGTAGGTCCCTTGTGGCTTGCATGTCTGTTTTTCCTGAGTTGTTTTTACGCATGGAATCTTCTTAGCTGGCTGATGTGCCATGTATTGCTGACTTCTTTTCCATCTTCGGTCATTAACTTGTATGTGCCGGGTCCAGTGACTTTTGTGACAATGTACGGGCCTTCCCAAGGACTGAGTAGCTTATGTCGTCCATCAGTCTTTTGTATCCTTCTTAGCACTAAGTCTCCAACTTGTAGTGATCGAGATTGGGTATTCTTGTTGTAGTGCCGTCTTAAACCTTGTAGGTATCTAGCTGATTGGAGGGTAGCGTTTATTCTGACTTCTTCTGAGCTGTCGAGTTCTAATCTTCTTGTGTGTTCTGCTTCTCCTTCATTATATTGTTCTATTTTCGGGGATGTCCAGATCAAGTCGGCGGGTAGTACGGCCTCTGACCCGTAAACTAGAAAGAAAGGTGAGTGGCCTGTTGCTCTGCTTATTTGAGTTCGCAGCCCCCACACTACTTTCGGTAGTTCTTCAATCCATTTGGACCCATAGTCCACTAGTTCTTCGTATAACCTTGGTTTTAATCCGGCTAGTATGAGTCCATTAGCTCTTTCTACTTGTCCGTTGGCTTCTGGATGTGCAACGGACGCATAGTCTATACTGAAACCACAGTCTTGAGCCCAGCTTTTGAATTCTGTAGCTGTGAAGGGTGAGCCTAGGTCTGTGATGATTCGATTTGGCATGCCGAAGCGGTGCATAATGTCTTGGATGAACTCGACTGCTTTTGTCGCGCTGTATTTCACGAGTGGTTTGTATTCAATCCACTTGGTAAACTTGTCGATTGCCACAAAGATGTACTCGAAGCCGCCTTTTGCTTTTTTCAGGGGTCCTACTTGATCTAGCCCCCAGCAGGAAAAAGGCCAAGCGGGTGGGATGCAGATAAGATTGTGAGCTGGTACATGGGCTTGTCTTGCAAACATTTGGCAACCTTTGCATTTTCTGACAAGCTCTTCTGCGTCTTTCAAAGCGGTTGGCCAGTAGAATCCGGTGCGAAATGCTTTGCCAACTAGTGTCCTTGAAGCGGCATGATTTCCACAGCAACCTGAGTGTATTTCGTCAAGGATCTTTTTACCTTCTTGAAACGAAACACATTTTAGGAGTACTCCTGATGATGCTGCTCTTCTGTAAAGTTTATCTCCTACTAGAACGTAGTTTTTGCTTCTGCGAATGACTTGGGTGGCTTCTGCCTTATCTGCTGGTAATTTGTTTTCTTTGATATAGTCGATGAAAACTTGAGTCCATGAAGTGTTGATTATCAAGATCTGAACGCCTTTAGCCTGAATTTCATGTGTTGTTTCACCGGGTTGTTTGATAGAGGGAACTGATAGCTCTTCTATGAATACGCCGGGTGGAACCTTTGCTCTGTCTGATCCGAGCTTGGCAAGGACATCTGCTGCAATGTTGGAATCGCGTAGAACGTGTAAAATTTCTAATCCTTGGAAGTGTTTTTCAAGTTTCCGTATTTTGGCACAATAAGCACCCATGTTTTCTTTGGTGCAGTCCCAATCTTTGTTGACTTGGTTGATGACCACTGCTGAGTCGCCGTATACGAGTAATCTTTTTATTCCGAGGGTAATCGCGACTCATAGCCCGTGGATGAGGGCTTCATATTCTGCTTCGTTATTTGTAGCTTGCCATAATATCTGAAGGACGTACTTGAGTTGTTTTCCTTCTGGAGAAATGAGGAGAACGCCTGCTCTGGCCCCGCCTAGTTTGAGTGATCCATCAAAGTACATCTTCCAATGGTCGAGGATTGTATCTAATAAGGGCTGTTGAATCTCTGTCCATTCGGCCACGAAATCGGCGAGGGCTTGAGATTTGATTGCTTTCCATGGGGTGAAATTGATGTCCAGAGCTCCAATTTCAACTGCCCACTTGGATATGCGCCCTGTGGCGTCTTTGTTGTGTAGGATGTCTCCAAGTGGAAAATCTGTCACTACAGTAATCTTGTGGCTTTCGAAATAATGGCGAAGCTTCCGAGAGGTAATGAGTAAAGCGTAGAGTAGTTTTTGTACATGTGGGTACCGGATTTTGGATTCTGACAGTACTTCGTTGATGTAGTATACTGGACGTTGTACTTTATACGCATGCCCTTGTTCTTCTCTTTCTATGACTATTGCTGTGCTGATTACTGTGGGAGTTGCCGCGATATATAGCATCATATCTTCATCTTTCTTTGGAGGTGTCAGGATAGGCGATGAAGTGAGGTATTCTTTAAGTTTTTTGAAAGCTTCGTCGGCTTCTATTGTCCACTCGAACTTGTCTGTCTTCTTTAGTAGTTTAAAGAAAGGCAACCCCTTTTCGCCGAGTCTTGATATGAAACGGTTGAGGGCCGCCATGCATCCTGTTAGTTTCTGCACATCTTTGACACTTCTAGGTGGGCCCATTTCTGTTATGGCTCGAATTTGCTTGGTGCTGGCTTCAATCCCGCGTTGACTGACCAAAAATCCGAGTAGTTGCCCTGAGGGAACTCCAAATACACATTTATTTGGATTCAATTTCCATCTCCATTTCTTCAAATTTTCGAACGTTTGCTGTAAATCTTCAATTAGGGTGTCTGGGTCTTTTGTTTTCACCACCACGTCGTCCACGTATGCTTCCACATTTTTACCGATTTGATTCCCAAGGCAAGTCTGGATAGCTCTTTGGTACGTGGCGCCAGCGTTTTTTAGTCCAAACGACATGGTCTTGTAGCAGTAGGCACCAAACGGGGTGATGAAAGATGTCTTGCTCTGGTCTTCTTCTTTTAGTGCGATCTGGTGATACCCTGAATAGCAATCGAGAAAAGATAATAACGCAGATCCTGCTGTCGAGTCAACTATCTGGTCAATGCGTGGTAGTCCGAACGGATCTTTTGGGCAATGTTTGTTGAGATCTGTGTAATCGACGCACATGCGCCACTCGTCCGTGTTTTTCTTCTGTACAAGGACCGGGTTTGCTAGCTAGTCTGGATGTAGGATCTCCTTGATGAATCCGGCTGCCATCAGTTTTGTTATTTCCTTTTTAATTGCTGCCTTCTTGTCGGGTGAGAATCGTCGTAGCCGTTGTTTTACAGGTTTGGAGCTTTTGTTAACATCAATTCTGTGCTCAGCCAACTCTCTTGGGACTCCTGGCATGTCGGCTGGCTTCCAAGCGAAGATATCTTTGTTGTCCCGAAGAAAGTTGGTGAGCGCGAGTTCCTATTTTTCCGAGAGGTGAGCACTGATAGTTGCTGTCTTGGAGGTGTCGCCCGTGCCTAAGTCGATTTGCTTGACATCGGCTTCCTTTGGTGGTGCGATGATACTGGGTTTTTTAGCTGGTATTTCTAATTCTTCTTGGCTTGTTTCTGCCGCGATTGTGGCTATTTCTTTTCTCCCATTGTCAGCTTGTGCTTTGGCTGCAATTTGGATCGCCTAAACGTCGCAGTCAAAAGCGCGTTTTAAATCGCTTCGAAGAGAAAGGATACCGTGGGGTCCTGGCATCTTAAGCAGTAAGTACGGATAATGTGGTATTGCCATGAATTTAGCCAGTGCTGGACGTCCCAGGATTGCATGATATGATGAATCGAAGTCGACGACTTCGAATTTGATAAACTCTGTTCGGTAGTTTGAAGGAGTTCCAAAGGTAACAGGTAAAGTAATTTGTCCGAGTGGCATGGCTGCTTTGCCGGGTACTATTCCGTAAAAAGGTGTGCTTGTTGGTGTAATCATCCCGGCGAGTTGTAGTCCCATTTTTCTTAGAGTTTCTGAAAAGATGATGTTAAGCCCAGCTCCTCCATCGATTAGTACCTTGGTGACGGTCATGCCAGCTATAGTCGGATCCAGAACCAATGGATAATGGCCTGCGTTTCCCACGCTAGTCCATTAGTCTTCCCTAGTGAATTGGATAGGATACTGTGACCAATTGAGGTATCTTGGTGTAGCCGGTTCTGCTGTCATAATGGTCCGCAGTGCTAGTTTTTCTTGATGTTTGCTTCTACAATCCGGAGCCCCTGAGAAAATCACTGCTATCGTTCCCCTAGGTTTTTGGAATCCTTTGTCCTCGTGGTCGTCTTCTTCTCTTTTCTGATTGTCATCTTTGGTGTCTTCCTTTCTATCTTTTCTTGTGTATCGATCTTTGAAAGCATAGCAATTTCCGATGGTGTGCCTCCCGCTAGGGTGCAATGGGCAACGTATGTTTTCAATGTCATCATATCTTCTGGGTTTGGTAAACTTCTTTGATTTGTCGGCCATTGCCACAGTATTGTCTGGTCTACGTTTTCTTTCTTGATGTCTGCTATTTCGATGATTTTGCTTGTCCGAGTTGTCCTGGTTGTTTCTGTCCGGGAACCTTTCTCGTGTTTTTTCTTCTGCGGTAATCATTTTTCCACTGTTCGTCTGAATTCTTCATTGTTTCTCGGATTTTCTTTGTAGAAGTCTTGAAATTGCCACCTAGCCATGATTCCGTGAGAGAAAGCCTCAATTACTTCTCGTTCGGTTATGTCATGCACTTGAGCTCGTAGTTCGCCGAATCGTCGATAGTAATTTCTGAGACTCTCGCCTCCCTTTTGCTTGAGTCCTTTTAATTCTGCATGGGTGATTGGATGTGTAATGATTCCTGCAAAATTCTCACAAAAAGCTCTTTGCAAATCCTCCCAATTTCTGATAGATCCTGGGTTCAGTTTGTCGAACCATTGGAGAGGCATGGCTTCCAGTGCCATAGGAAAGAATAGGGTTTTGATATCGTCATCTCCTCCGGCTAGTTCAATTGATTGTGAATATATTCTGAGCCATTGCCTTGGTTCAGTTTTGCCATCATACTTGGAGTGGTTAGACGGTTTGAATTTGTGAGGTAATCGTATCAATGCAAGCCTGTTCGCGAAACAGGGGAATCTGTCGTGTGTCTTGGTTTCTTTGAATTCGGATTCGGCACCTTCTTCTGGCCAGCTGTCGTTCTGACGGGAATAATCTTGCGAGATTGTCTGGGTAGGTATCCTACTCCTAGTCTTCCTTGTTTGTTCAAATCGGTGGCTCTGATTATGTTCCTTCCTACTTCCTTCGGCATGGCTTCCACTCGGCCCGAGTCTTTCGAAAGCGGATTTTCTTTGATTTTGATCTTCTTGCCTGTGGGTTGTTGATCTTGCGGGTAGTCTTGATCGAGCTCTCTCTTCATGCGTTTTCGGGGTCGTCGATCGGAGCAAGTCCTGGAGCTGTTCATACTTCTCACTGGGGTGTGAAGTTTTTCCGAGTTCTTCTAATGCTTCTCGAATCTTATCGTAAGGTGTATTCGCCGTGCGTCTCCCCTCTACTTCTCGTTGCGATTTTCTTTTGTCGTACTCAGCCAATTCTGACTCATATCTGATCCAAGCTTCCCTGCGCTGCCTAGCACGGTGTTGACGCCCTTGCTTTAACTTGTTTTTTCTTTCTCTAGCTTGTTTCTGACTATCTGTTTCTCCGTCGTAGCCTTGGGCAAACGGTGATATGTTGGATTCTGATTCATCTGATGATCTGACATCGGGTGCTTCTGGGGGATTTAATGGTGATCGCGGTCGTCGAACCATGAGCACTTCTCGCGCATGAGTCGCTCTGTTATTGGCGTTAGCTTTCATGCTGTCGGAGTTGCTAATAACTTTAGTGGATGCCTCGGTGTCGTAGATCGAGTCTCCTTCTTGGTAGGGTAGAATTGCCGTTGTCGTCGTGCCGACTAGTTGGGTACTGCTGTCCTCAGGAACAGAACCTGGCCAGTGGATGATGCAGTCTTGGGATGTTATTGTTAGCACGAGGCCCTCCTGAGCTCCTGTCAGTGGTATCCCGCATCTTGGATTGAAAGATCTTTCGAACTGTCCTTGATAGGATTTTGCCATGTTGTCGAGTCCAAATGGAAAAGAACTCGACTTATTGGAAGAATTCTGAGGGTGATCCGAGTTGTTTTGGGATGTGCTCTGGAATCTTGCCAAAAAAGAACTCGGATTCTTGAAAGCACTCGGATAAAACTTCGCCTTGATGTTTGAATTCGAATCGGATGCGAGTGGCCGTGAAATCTGATTTGAATCGGATACTGTGAGCTGTGCGAATCTTCTGGTGAGCTGATCCGTTGTATTTGGTGAAATATGAAATTCTTTATGATGATCTGGATCTTTGAGGAGATGGCCCTGAAGCTTGCCGTTGTTGTCTGCCTCGCAGATCCATGAGCCGAAGATGAAAGTTGATTCCGTCGGGAAGATTATGTCGTTGAGGTCCATCGAGTTCTTGGATGCAAAGTCGCCGAAATCCCCTACCTGGCGCGCCAGCTGTCGATGTTTTACCACCGATAGCCTGCCACGGGGGTACCCGGGGCAGTATGTTCGGGCTTCGGCGTATGCCGAACTCGATGGTTAACGCAAGACACAGTCGATTTATCCTGGTTCAGGCCCTCGATCGTAGATCGAGTAATAACCTTACGTCCAGTCGGCCTTAGCCTTTGCGTTGGATTGATTGTCAAGGGTTGTGTCGTACAATTACTGTCTCCGTCTTAGGAGCCCTGCCCTCCTTTATATAGTCAGGAGGCCAGAGTCCTAGTCGGTTTATAATGAGATATCCTAGTAGGATTGCTTAATAGTTATACTACTAAGATTACAGGGGAAGAATCCTAGTTAGACTAGATCTTCTCTGTCCTTTGCGGGGTATCCTATGGGTCCCGCATCGACACCAAGATTCAGTCCTTAATCGACATAGATGGAGTCACTGCAAACCGGCAAGCCTCCGTCCGGTCTTCATTTCAAATTAAGACTGGTTCTTTTCCACGATAGCAAATATAGCCAACCGTGCCATATGTATCTTCCTATATCTCGCAGGTGATAGGAAATCACCTGACTTCTACTATGTTTGAGCAGGGCTAAGCACTACACGAGCCTGAGCTACATAGGATTCAGGGTAACAATATCTGGACAAGGATTGGATAACCAATGCGGCAAGTGTTTGCATCCAACACCTAAACTTAATGCAACAATATATGTAACAATAATACTGTAACTGCATTTCAGAAATTATGAGGCTTAATATGCTCCAGGGCTTGCCTTTCACAAAGTTGCACGGACGGTGATCCAGGCACTCAACGGCGACCTCGTCTGGCACCTCTCCTGAAGGCTGCACCTCCTGAACCTCCGGTGTCGGCTACTGCGGCTCGCTCGGTTCCTCGAATTCCAGCAGTGTTACTCCCTCCGATACACCTATTACATACCGATGCACAAGATAAATATTATGGATGCATAAGGAATAACATGATGCTCATGATTAATAAATCATAGTAAGTGTTTACGAAAGCATCACTGGACACTCGTTTACCGAGTATGAACAGCTCTATTCAAATCACTTTAAGCATGTATCTAACTTAACTTAAAGAACAAGATCAACTTACCTAACTTGCATAACCTAAGATAAATATGCTCATCTTCAATTAAAGGCCTAACACCTAGGAACATTACCACAAGCTCAGGAAATAGTAAAGGCATACTTAAATCAATAGTTAAAGTTTCATATGCACACGGGTAGTTCCTTAATTCAATCATAACCAGAGTTCTATAAATTCAAATGACTTGCAAGATGACATTCTGAAAAGCTTATGAAATTCTCTACAATTCATTTATAAACATCAAAGCATGATTCTTATGTTAACCAAATCGAATTCCAGTAAACCTAGAATCTATCCAAAAATGATAGGGTTACTAAATTAAATATTTAGTGATGATGCAAAAGCATAATTGGACCAAACCAAGTTTACCAACATGTTTTGCATACTAGAGAAACATTAAAAAGTATAGTGCCAACTTCTAAATAAATTATTTAATATCCTTTTCAAATTTATTTAGTTAATTAGGTGATTAAAGCAATATATAGTAAAACTATTCAGAAACATCTACAAAAATTACAGTAGCTATCTCATGCTTCACATAGACTACCATAAAAATTTCAAAGCCATTGGGCAAGCAAAACTTGCTGTATCCAAAATAACAGGTGGCATGTCTATTTTTAGCATAATTAGGAAACCCTAGTGAAAAGTGTCAAGCAATAGATTTCTCATTTTTCCTAGCATCACTCTAGCATAAGAACAGCACTCACCAATTTTTACCTTTATTGGATCTATAGAAAAATTATGAAAATTCACACAAGATCCATCCATGCAAAAAAGATAATTTTCTATCTCCTACATACAATGTCCAAAATTTATGAAAATTTAACTACAAGCTATTCATGATATGAGCAGTACACCATAAAAATTTCATGCCATTTGGAGCTACCTAGAAAAAGATATAATTACCCATATTTCTTGCATGATTAAAAGAGATAAATAGAAACTCCCATTTTCATAACAGAACATGACATGGATTATATTTTTAATAGAAACTAGACATTATCATGAACTCAATAAAATTGGAACCACATCATTTGGATCTACCAACTAGGAGATACATATTTTTGAAAATGTACACAAATCTGTGAAAATAATAAAACAAAACAAAAATAAGAAAATCAACTCCACTGCTGGTGGGCCGGCCCGAAGAACAGTGGCCCGCGAAGCAAGCGCTGGCGCGGCCTAGCCAGGCTCCCGCCTCTGCCACGGCGATTGACGCGTGGGTCCCGCTCGACAGAGAGACAGACAGGGGAGGAGAACAGGGCGGCGGCGAAGCTCATCGCCGGTGACCCCTCCGGCAAACCCGATGGCTCAGGCGCGCTCCCCACACCAAGGCACACCTATCTAAGCCCTCATTTCAACTCTACTGACCCCTAGCAAGGACGACAACGTGAATGGCGGACGGCGGCGCGGTCCGACAATGCTCCAGCGAGGTGACGATGCTACGGCTCTAGTGGGTGACTCTACGAGCATCGGCATCACACCCAGGACCTAGCGCAAGAGAGAGAGAATGGGAAGGCCACGGTGGCGGTTGTCCACGTGGAGCGCCATCTCCGGCGAGGTCATCCATGGCGGCGGTGGCAGAAAACGGCGATTTCGCCCTTACCAAGGCCAAATTGGCACGACGGTGGGGTGGAGGAGGTAGAGGAGATCACTGCGAAGCTACTGACGAGCTGGGCAACGCATTTTTGCGAAGGGGCGTGAGCTAGGCGAGGGCGAAGGTTCGGCCGGCAATGGCGGACGGCTAAGGCTCGGCGCTGCGCACGGTGAAGGCGAGAGGGAAGCAAAGGGAGCTGGCGAGTGCGTCGGGCAGGCGCTGGCCTTCTTCTGGAGGTCGAACACGGACATGGAGGCTTCGGCCAAGCATGCGCGCCATGTGACGAGCAGCTCCTATGCCGGTCAGCCATGACGTTCACTGAACGTTTTCTTAAAATTGCGATTCAGTGCTCGAGGATGATGACTGACAGCGAGTATTCGACGTGTCAACACGGCTAATCCAATGCTCCTTTGCAAAAACTGTGTACATGAAAAATGTAGGCCTACCATCCATCTACAACTTCTTTTCAAGGACCATCATCTAATTCGCCATGGATCAGCAGTTACATCAAGCCAAAGTTGGCTTGATCCACTGAAAATGTAGTTATGACTTAGAATATTTTCTAAGTGTGAAATTAGCATGGAATTCTGACTTGTGGGTCATTTTTGAGCATGTTCTAGCCATTTTCATGAGATGATCATAAAACAACTTTTGTTCCTTGATAAATTAGCTACAACTTTGGTACAGAGTGCACAGCCATGCAAAGCCTCTAAGTTGGTCTTTTGAATCGGTCAAACTGTGGCACTCTAAGGGTCAATTCAAGTCAAACCTCTCCCAAAGGGCAATTTTGTCATTTTGATCTACATGAACAATGTCCAAACAATTTCCCTAAGTGTAGTTAAGGTGTATTAGACCATGATCAACCACTTTACACAAATGCAAATGCCAATTTCTAATGATCACATGTGATGAAGCACAAAACAAGCAATTCACCCAAATGTTGCAATTCAATGTTTCACATGTTTCATGACTTTGTTGTTATTTTATACTTGTCACATTACTACCATGTTGCCATGTTTCAAGGTATGAGAAATTCATGTTGCATTCACATGTTGCACTACCACCATTCATAAGCAATAAAGTACGAAACAAACAGAATATGCGAATGTTGCATATGTATGTTTCAGTGATAATGGCATGGTGACATGGATGATGCATATGTTTATGAAATGAAATGCAATTATGTGGAAGCCAAATACCTAGGGTGTTACAGTACTAGGACTAGATGGATAGAGTTATATATATAGTTTACCACTGCAACTCAAACAAAGAGAGTTCAGATCACTACCGGAGACGGCTTCTTTGCCGAGTGTCCCAGACTTTGCCGAGTGCTTTTATTGGGCGCTCAGCAAAGAGGCTATTTGTCGAGTGCTAGAGAGAAAGCACTCGGCAAACAACTGGCACTCGGCAAAGAGGTGGTTTACCGAGTGTCGAGCACTCGGCAAACAATAACACTCGGCAAAGACCAGGTTTACCTAGTGTCGAGCACTCGACAATCCAGAACACTCGGCAAAGGGTCACCGCCGTTAACGGCCGGCAGCCACCGTTAACCCTTTGCCGAGTGTCTTCTCCTAACACTCGGCAAAGCGGTGATTTGTTGAGTGTCATTTTTTTGACACTCGGCAAACCATATTTTTTCACTTTTGACCTCCAAACTTTTTCTGCAGTCCTCATACAATACCTGGTACTCCATGTTCCAATGTGGCACATTTCTCGGACTTTTTCTATATTTCTTTAATTTATTTCATTTAATTGAATTTTCTTGGATAATTCAAATTATAACTGCTAGTTATTCGAATAACGAAAAAATAAATGGAAAAATGATATTCATGTTATTTAGTATAATGTGAGGCCGTATCCAGGAACAGACCACTAATTTTGAACATCTTGTTCACGAAACAAGTTGTTTTTAAATTCTATAAAAAGCAAACGAAGTTCAAAAATCATGAAACTTGTCAAGATGTCATGATATCATATGTGGAGGCTGTGATAAAAAATTGAGAAGGTTTCACGCAAGTTGTCATGTACAATGCTTGCAAACTGAAGAATCTCCGAAGAAGTTTCATGATTTCGTGAAGAGGCCAACGAGGCGGTAAGTATCGTACGTGACAAACTTGCACGAAACGTCCTTAATTTTTTATCACAGCCTCCACATATGATATCATGACATCTCGACAAGTTTCAAGATTTTCGGTCTTTGTTTGCTTTTTATAGAATTTAAAAACAACTCGACCGCAAGTTCGTGGTCATTTTTCGTGAACAAGATGTTCGAAATTGGTGGTTTGTTCCTAGATATGGCCTCACATTATACTAAATAACATGAATATCATTTTCCCATTCATTTTTTTCATTATTCGAATGACTAGCAGTTATAATTTGAATTATCCAAGAAAATTCAATTAAATGAAATAAATTAAAGAAATATAGAAAAAGTCCGAGAAATGTGACACATTGGAACATGGAGTACCAGGTATTGTATGTGGACTACAGAAAAAGTTTGGGGGTAGGAAGAAAAAAAATAAAAATAGTTTGCCGAGTGTCTACGTTTGGCGATTGGCAAAGGAGCCTCTTTGTCGAGTGCTAGGACGGCTGGCACTCAGCAAAGAATTTTAATTTTTTTTAAAAAAAATCCCTCTTTGCTGAGTGCCAGGCCGGGTGGCACTCGACAAAGAATTTAAAAAAATTAAAAAAAATGATTTGCCGAGTGCCAGGTCGGGGGCACTCGGCAAAGATTTTTTAAAAAAAACCCTTTTTGCCGAGTGCCAGGCCAGGTGGCACTCGATAGAGAATAAAAAAATTAAAAAAAAATACTTTGCCGAGTGCCAGATCGGGGGCACTCGGCAAATGGGGGATTTAACCCCACTGGCCCACACACACCGCACACACGCACATAGGCAGCTGACCGCGCCAACGCCGCCGCCGCTGCCCACGCGCGCGCCCGTGCCGCCGGAGGAGGAGGAGAAAGAGAGGAGGAGGAGAGGAGGAAGAAGGAGGAAGAGAAGGAGGAGGAGGAAGGAGGAAGGAGGAAGGAGGAGGAGGAGGAGGTGCCCCGGCCGCCGTTGCCATGTCCCCGGTGCTTCCCTAGCCATCGCCTTGTCCACCGGTGCCCTGGCCACTTCACCACCGCCGCCCTATGACACCCACTAGGTATGCCCTAACATCGTCGTCGTCGTAGTATTACTACTAGTGGTGGTAGAGTAGCTGTGGTGGTAATCGTAGGAGTCGTATGAGTGGTTGTGACATTGTTATATATATGTGGTTGGATATAATCTTGTGCATGTCGGCCATCGTGCCGTTCATATATGTGCATGTCGGTCATCATGCTGTTGGTTTTCTTATAGGTTTTGGAAACCTCACCGTGCAGGGGAGGTGTTGCCGAAATTTTGTATTGATAGTTTTATGTTTCTTTTTTTGCAGAGAAGAGCCCGTTGGAGCGGAGTCGGAGTACCTCAGCGACCCTGATCGCCTTCCTCGCCGCTGTGGGTCTACCTACACCACGTCGCCTCGCCACTGCACCGACCCACCATGGCCCCACTAGACTGACTCCACCGCCACCCTAGGTATAACCCCTCTTTCTGTATCATGGTCGTAGATCACATAACCCAGGAATTGGACGATTGTGGTGAGTGGAGGTGCTAACACACGCTAAGTTAATGGCATCCTCATTCTTCTATGCAAGGAGCACTTCCCTAGCCTGGTTGAGTACGCCAGAGTGACAGGGTCGGCCTACTCGTTTGACCCCTACGCCCCCGCCCCCGATGCTATAGATCAGGCCCACAGGGTATTCAACAATAAGACAGAGCGGGTGAAGCAAGAGTTGTGGGTAAGTCTTCCTCATACTACATTGCTCAATACATCGCATTCATTGGACATTCTTGAAATAATGAATGGATACATCGTGTTTGTATGCAGGATTTCTTTAGATGCCAGGACAGACATGAGGCCAGGGCGGATGCGGTGGCTACCAAATACTATAAAAAACTCGTCGTGGACATGCATTACGAGGCGTGCATCTAGGCCGTCGTAACTTACCACAGGACCATCCTTGGAACGAAGGTCACCAAAAGGGACGCAAGAATCATGACGCTGACCCAAGACCAGTACCTGTAGGTAAATACAGAACATTAATAATGATTCCTTTTGAGATTAAGTAGGCTTAATTTCATCTTCTGATATGTCATGTACTTGATGGCCTGTAGATGATTCCTTATTGGTGCACCACACATCCCCGGTGCTGGGTACAGATGGTGGACAAGTGGTGCTCACGCGAGTGGGAGGAGATGCACAACTTGTGCTGGGAGTGGCATTTGATGATGCTAGGTGTAGCACACCATCAAGGCAGCCACAGCCTCTGCGGATACGTAGAAACATGGGTATGTGAATTCATTTATTTATTCTAATGCTCAATTTTGTATGATTTCTAATCATCTTGCTATTTTCTCACAATCGGCGTCACATGGTGGCCAGCCTTGCTCCATCTTCAAGGCATTTGCTATGTTCCATAAGGGCAAGGCGACGTCCAACGTCGACTACAACCTAGAGGATGGGCCCGAGGCATACAACAATGTGACCGTCCACAATCGCCTTAGTGAGTACACATCGATGGCAAGGGAGGTCCATGGGCCAGAGTACGATCCGAGCACCGAGGACCTTGATGGAGAAGTCATCATAAGGGTGGGAGGAGGCAAGAAGCATGGGCGGTACTGGATTGGTGACGACACAATCGACTCGGTCGCTACTTCCAGTCTCTCCCAGATTCGAGCAAGCAGCACGAGCACAAGCCCGGCCATACGACCTCGGCAGGACACTTCACACCACTGGGTAGAGGCACTCAAGGTTATTCCTGGTTTATTCATCGTTCATTGGTTTTTTCATACCTTTCCTTTGCATTATTGTAACATTGGGGTGAATATATTGTAGGCCCAGTTGGAACAAGAGAGGAGGATACGGGAGCAAATGTAGGCGAAGATGGAGAGGGTGGAGGCCAAGTGGAAGGCCGAGCAGCAGAGGATGGCGGAGATTCTTCAGTACATGCAAAGTCTTGGTGCCGCTATGGGTGTAGTTCCGCCACCTTCGCTATTCGCTCCACCTCCACCTCCTCACTATTCTACTCCTGTGAGTATAAATGTTTTAGTTTGTATGTTCATGCTTACAATCAAACCTAGTGGAGTATGAAAGTTTTATTCATGTATGGTATATATTTATCTTGTCTCACACATGCAATCTCTTCTCCTTTGTGCAGAATCAATTGGCGGCATCGAACGATCCTCATGCTTCAGCGAATCCTTCACCAAATCAGTCTCATTGGCCATCTTGGTGATGATACTTGTGGTTGTTAATGGTACTTCTATTTGCAATTGTGGTTGTAGATGATGCAGCACTTGGATTACTTGTGAACTTATTTGTGATATATTGTGAGACATGTTTTGTGATATATATGTGACGTTGGTGATATATATGTGGTGTTGGTGATATATATGTGATGTTGATGATATATATGTGATGCTAGTGATGTTTGTTATATATATCTTTTGTTTGTTTGGATGGGATGTAAAAAACAAATAAAAAGGCTATTTTAGCCACTTTGCCGAGTGCAATGGCCATGACACTCGGCAAAGTGACTACTTGGGAGCATGCTTTGCCGAGTGCAAAGGCCATTGCACTCGGCAAACATCACAGATTTGTCGAGTGCCATGGGCTAGGCACTCAGCAATGGTCGCCTATTTGCCGAGTGTCTTGACAGGACACTCGACAAATAGGCTACCTTTGCTGAGTGTCTTGCCGGTGGCACTCGGCACAGTGGCCGCCTTTGCTGAGTGTCTGAGTCAATGGCGCTCGGCAAAGCGGCGACTTTTACCGAGTGCTTGACCTTGACACTCGGCAAAGCCGCTATCACGGTGGCACTCGCCATCATGACTACTTTTCTTTGCCGAGTGTCAGATTAGCACTCGTCAAAGGCTTTGCCGAGTGCTCGATAAAGTGCACTCGGCAAAGAGGTCTTTGCCGATAAACTGTTTACCGAGCGCCCTTTGCCAAGTGTAACAATCGGTAAAGGCTTTGCTGAGTGTATATCGGCCTTTGCCGAGTGCCTGAGGCACTCGGCAAAGAAGCTGAATCCGGTAGTGGATTTGCCATCTCTGATACAGGGCTCCAGCCAACGCTGGTGCTTGTACTGTGTGTGTATGCTCTGTTCTCCCTCTTCTTCTACCTCTAGCCATAGTGTGTGTGGTCGGACAATGCTTGTTCGTGGTTGGCTTAGCTAGTTAGTGCTCGGCAACACTAGCGGGTGCTCGGCAAGACTGGTGAGTGGTCAAGTCACCTGAGCCGATGATCCTGTGGACTAACAATTCCCACCCTTAGGCCTAAGCACACTGTGATACTACTATCATGATTGGAATTCGACAAATTTGATGACTGATCTGGCAATCCCAAGGCTGATTGCAGTAGTGACTGGGCTGGTCTAGTGTTCGGCCCAACAAAGATCATCAGCCAACACATCCTCGCCAAGGATGTCACATACTTCATGCAATTATATACCTTTCTATAGACTGTGGAGGTGTACTATCAACCCAAGCAGAAAGATTTAGGCCACCGCTGCTTCCACAGTCCACAAAGGCATCAAATGAGAGCATTTGCTATAGAAGTGGTGTCCCACAAAGTAGTGCGCCTCGTAAAGTGTAATATGCACACACATCAATAGAATCAATTTTCAAATTCCATAGAAGTGGACATCGTATAGACTACACACTATAAAAGGAGGGGGAACGTGTGCCTACCAGCTGGTGCTTTAACGAAGATGAGGGGCAGGAGGGAGAGGTGGCACCCCACCCATAAATTTCTATCTTGCATCCACCACTGACTTTCGGGCAGTCAAGTGAGGTCATGGAAGGAGACACAGCCAGAGCTGGTGAAACTAGTATTGCATAAACCGCATAAAACACATTAGTAGCTCCCCTTTGACAATGACTAGGATTGGTGGATTTGTAGCCCATTTTTTGCTATGCATTGTAGGGAGGGCAAGTTCTGATTGCCCTTTCTTTGAGTTTCCACAGCATGGTGACCCTGAGGGGACCACCAACACGAGCTGCTAACAGACCCCTATGGGATGCAGGCTTGAAAAGCCAAAAGGAGCTTCATATGGCAGTACTTGGTAACAAAGAGGTGCAAGGAAAGACAGCCAAGAAGAGATATATTGGAAGACACATAGGCTACTCAATCTGGCCATGCCTGATGCTTCATAACCAACTAGATGACGGTTCTCACATATCCATTCATATTTGTCAAGATAAAAGATGTACAAAACCAATTTACCTTAGAAAAAAAATCAGATTTTAACCAAACCTCCATAGTTTGTTTAAGAAAAAATAAATGTGCAAACAAAATGGTGATGTACAATTTCAGTGTGTTGTTGTGCACATCTGAGATGGAATTACATGTTGGGGAGTACACCGTACATCTATCATGTCAAGATTTTTTAGAACTTTGGGAGGGTGCTGCACTACATAGACCACCATATTCATATAGTCAATTGGAGCCTTGCAGGGATCATTGATCAAAAGCCAAAATAAAAAAGTGATTTGGAATGGCAACTGCTGATTATATTTATCTAGCAGCTAACTCACAGAAAAAAGTATGAAGTAGATCTTCATAATTTCTCTATCCCTCAAGGGCCACAGAATGAGACATCTTGTGCTTAATAGGCGTAAAAATCTAAAGCAACCATGTCTTAATCCTTTACAAGCACTGTGTGGCTCTTCCACATTGACTTTGTTACTTTCTTTTTTCACACATATTTAATTTAGCTCAAATTAACAATAGGGCCCCACCCCATCATCTTCCCATCTGAAAAATAGAATTTAAGTAGCATAGACGAAGCACAACAAACCCATTAGAAATATTATGCACCCTCAAAACAAATCTGCATGTTTGGTATCAGAAAGGGATTAAGGATCGATGCTGAACTTTCTAGGTCTGATTAAATTTGGCCACGCACGCACATAGTATATTTATTTGATATTCACACAAAAGTGTGATTATGCATAAAAAAAATTCACTGACAAACCAAAATGGTTAGGGGAAGTGTATCATGACAATATACCATGGTGTTGCCTTATCTTTGGATGATCACAAAGTAGTGGACTGGTGGTAGTTACACAAGATCAGGATATGAATATTTTGTTGTTTTGCATATAAAGTCCGGGTTTAAAAGTTTTCAGCAATGTCAAGTTTATAGAAATGGAAAGGTCCATAATGTACCATGGGCCAGCCCCTCAAGATATCTCCAATGGATAAGTCTCTTGATCCATTGTAGACTAAAAGCAGTTTTAGGCACATAGTATGTCCAACAAAGAAATTTTCTGGTCCAAACATAATGGGTTTAAGAGGTATTTAGTCTAGTTGCCTGGTCAATATACTAAATTCATAGAACCTTTACACAGGCATCTTGATGGCAATTGCATTGTTGGTTTAAGAACACACACATCTCATCCATAACTAGCTCAACATATCACATTAATCGCACATACATGCAGGACTAGGCCCAATCATATGTATCTAGTGATAAATTGTGATCCCTGGTATCAACATGGTCTAAACCGCAAGCAAGATCAGGAGAATTGGAACAAACTCTAAGTGCACACGTCCGTGGATGCGGAAGCTCACCTGGTGGGTAGGGACTTGAGGTGAGAGGTGTAGCACCTGATTTTAAGAACAAAACTAGATACACACCGTATGTGAGCTCAGAAAGTCAAATCTCACATATACCTACAAATAAGGGTAATATCAATAGACAATGCTTGAAATATAATGTACTTAGTATAAAGGATGTAACCTTAGACAACAAACATCGGAAAGACAACTCTGATCTTTGGGTGAAGACTCCGGTTCCACAGGGACAACCGACTAGTTGATGACAAGCCTAATTCCTCTAAACTCTAGCAAACTGGTACCCATCCGGGATTTTTATCCAAATAATTAAAAAAATAAAGCAAGCGTAAGTACATGTCGTACTTAACAAATATAACATGGGGTTCATGAGGCTTAAAAGGCTGACACCGGTTTAACTGTGATTAGTTTTTAATGAGTCATGATTTTAGCAATTGAGTAGTGTCAGTGTAGAAAGTGATAAACAAGTAAATATTTGTAGTATTGCCGTGCGTTGTGATCGGAGGTGGCCAAGCACTCAATGACATAGGGTTTATACTGGTTCAGGCAACGTGCCCTACATAAGTTTGAGTCAGCCGGTGACTTTATTCCTAAGCCTAGGTGCTCAAAGTTTGCAGTGGGGTTACAAACGAGAAGAAGAAAGATAAGGGATACAAGAGGTCCGGTTGGACTCCGGTCGGAAAGGGCGAGAGTGATGGGAGCCCCGCTATGAGCTAAGTGTTCAAGCATGTGCTTGTGGTTCGAACCTGGCGGTTCTATGGTTGTGAACTAGGGAACTTGATCGATCTGAATCAATCTGACCGAGCTTAATGAACTTGGATGAACTTAGTTTTTTGGGAGAGAGCACATCCCCTTTTATAGATGAAGGGGATGGACTTACAAGTGAGAGGGAAAGAGTATGTATGCTTCTAAGCCTTGTTGCCCACGCCGATGGGTACATGATGATGGTAGGCGCCCACAACACTATTGGATGTCAGATGCATGTGGGAGGTTATGTTGTCTTTTTTGGGTATGGTAGACGTCGGTGCCCGCCACACTGTTGATACCTGGAGGTTTGTGAGGGTTTTTACCATGTTCGCCTGGGACAGTAAATGCTGGCGCCCACAACACTGTCGATGCCCAGATGCATGTGGGGGAGCCTTACCGTATGAGAGTTAATGGCGCCCACAATACTGTAGGGGAAAATGTCGGCGCCTATAACACTGCTTGGGTTCTGACGTGCCAGGGTGGTCGCAGAGTACTATTTCTGCATGTGTACAGGGTACGGATCCCAGTATTGCAGTTTGACTTGTGTGTCCTGCCTTACTTTCTCCGTCCGTTTCTTGGTCCTTACCGAGCGGGCGTCCCCAGTCGGTTAGTCCTAGTCTGCTCTGATCGTGCTAGTCGGAGAAGAGTGGTGAGCAAGGGCTTGGCGCATCCTCGATCGGAGATGCGGGTCGGAGTCAAAAATAATGCTTTGGACAGGCCTTCTGGTCGGAGCGTTCGGAGACCGAAACAAGTGCTCGGTCGGAGAGGTGGGCCAGAGTTAGAAAACGAGCGTCGTTCCTCCTCGGCCAGACCTTCCGGTCAATGATTAGATCGTCCTTCTGACCTATTGTTTAGATACTTGGGCCAACCCATGAGTTGCGCATTGTCTGCTTAGTCTGAGCCTTTGTTGGGAAGCCGGTCCGTGAGGGACCCCGGGTTTATGAGCCCGATAGGGGCCCCCGAGCCTGAATCATCCGGGGGATTTTTGTCTTGATGGCTGGTGTGCGCGAGCACACCCGTGGGTGTAGCCCCCAAGCCCCGGGTGATTCATGCAGAATCGTCTGGGGGTTTTAGTGTTGCCAGTGGGGGAGGTTTTCATTTCGTCAGCGGGTGCGCGTGAGCGCACCCGCGGGAGTAGACCCTGAGCCCCCAAGCGATTTGGGCAGAATCGTCTGGGGGTGTTTGTTAGCGGGCATGTGTGCATGTTTTTTAGATGGAGTTGTCAACCAAGGTGTCGCTGTGTAGCTGAGGTGATTAATTTTGGGATTGGGCGCGGTACAGCTCGTGGATCCTGGCGTCGGTGCGCGCCGTGGGATCGGGTGAGGCAGTTAGTTTAGGGATCGGACGAGATGAAGCTCGTGGGTCCTGGTGTCAGTGCGCACCATGGGATCGGGTGAGTCAGAGTCATGGATCCTAGCCTCAGTGCAGCCCGCGCAACTGAGGCAGTTAGTTAGTTAGTTTAGGGATCGGGCGAGGCAAAGTTCATGGATCCTGATGGGGCGAGTTTAGGGTCGCAGACCTAGGCGTTTTTGGTGTGCAGTCGAAGCGTAGCCGATGGATGGTGCGAGTTTGGGGTCATAGACCTAGGCGTTTGGTGTGCAGCCGAAGCATAGCCAATGGATGGGGAGAGTTCGGGGTCACAAACCTAGTCGTTTGGTGGCAGTCAAAGCGTAGGCGATGGATGGGGTGAGTTCGGGGTCACAGACCCTGGTGTTTTGGTGTCTTGAGCCCCCGAGCCCTGTTGGGCCTTGGTAGGGATCGTTTTGAGTTGTGTGCTTTACCCTGTCCTCGGTTTCTCACAGCCAGAGGAGCTGAGCTTTGTCGCTTGCATCGATCGCTCGGGCTCGAGTGATGTGCTCGGTGAGTTCGCTAACGGATATGATCAAATGGAATTCGGGTCCGTCGTTCATGACGGGGTCGACATAGCCCTCTTGTGACATTCCACTACTCCTTTACCTACACCCCGGCAGATGCCTGGGTCATTCCGAAGACTGACCCAGGTGGCCTAATGGCCTCCCCTCAATGGAGATTTTGTGGGCTTGGTAGAGGCTTAGGATCGAACAAGAAGGTTGAGATGACCCTATCTGCTTTTGGGTAGACGGGGCGAGAGCCACACGAGGCTCATCTGTGTTTCCTCCCCTAGCTCTGTTTGATGTGGGGCAGCCTTGAGCCCTTTGTGGGCTAGCCTTCGAACCCCGATCGGTCGTTGCTCATGTCGAATGAGGCAACTGCCGCTTCGTGACGTAACACAGAGCATTGTGATGCATTTCGCTGCACGTGCGATGCTTAGTTCCCAAGCCCCTGGGCGGTTCAGGGCCCGAATTGTTTGAGGGGTATGGGCATATGGAATGAATACGTGTATGGATGTATGAAATGATTATAAAGAAATAGCGGGGGTCGGTAGTGTTACCTTGGTGACTCGAGTGATAGGGTTTGAAGAGCTCCAATCAGAAATGTCTGACTAGGACCCATGCTCGTTCGTTCATGACAGAGTCGGCATAGCCTACATGGGGCATCCCTTTGCTCCTTACCTGTCCCTCGGTGTGTTTTTCTGAGCCATTGGATTGACTTAGGAAGCCCGATGGTCTCTCCTGGTGGAGATCCTGTTGTTTGGGTTTTTTCCAAGTCCCGCCTGGGGAGGCGGAGAGCCGCCTGCGTGGTGACACTTTGGTTTTTGTGCTCGGCTTGCGGTAGTGGTGGGCCATACCCAGGCCACGTCCTATCATACCAGGTGGCGTTCTATCTGACCAGGCGTCATTTTGTCGGTCAGTGTGCGTCCCATCGGTCAGGGTGCATCCTATCATTTCCCATCCGCATTGAATAGGGGAAGGGATAGAGTTTTCCGCTCTGATCTTTTGCCCCACCTTAGCTGTCGCATTTTCTCCTTAAATAGGGGGAGGGAGAGGGCTTTTCGTCGTAGTCTTTTGCATGTTCTCCAACTATTGTCTCTCCTCCTTCTTCCTCCTCACCGAGAGTGCCTGTATGCCATGGCGGTTCCTAAGTGAGAAAGAGGGTAAGTGAGGTGAGGACTTATAGATCCTTTCATGAATCTAGAGCTCGATGTTAAGCTAGAGGCTACCCAGGGCGGTGCTTGCCATCTTTGCCTGAGAAGGGATGGCTTCCGCCAAAGGAGGTGGCATGCTAGATTCATCTGCAAGGCCTTTTTTGGGATGGAGCCGTGTGTGGATTTTCTCTAGTGGATCTTCACTGGGCGCGCCTTGTTAGAGGGGAAGTTGCCAAGGATCATGCTAGTGGAGGGTTCCATGCATGTAGCTGCTCAAGTTGGCCAGTTCATAAGGTTTGATGAGATCTCTTCCAGCCATGGCGGCCATACCATGGTAGCGGCGTCCCTACCTAGGAGCTGCCTTGACTGCATGAGAAGGTTAGTAGCTCCATGCTCTTTTGCTGAGCATCTATGGGTGTGATGCCCTTAAGGTACCCGTTGTGCTCGCCGAAGTCAAGGGAATGGAACCGGGTGGGTCCCTTGAGGTACCCATTGCGCTCACCGAAGTCGAGGGAGCAGAACCGGGCGGGGCCCCTATGGCGGTGGTTATGTCTGGTGGCGTGTGTCGTGGCCTCTCCTTTGGCATCAGGCGATGTCATCGAGGGGCCACAGTAGTATTTGGATTAGAAGTAGTTAGAAAATGTAATAGTTGAGTTTGTGGGTGAGCCCCCGTGTGAACAGTTTTTGTACTAATGAATCCATCAGTTCTATTCTTGTGATAGAACCACTATCCATTCCTTGTTTTTATCCTAGCATAACTTCTGCTTTAATCCTTTCTTTTTTGCACCTGCCCATTAGTTCCGTAGGCCGTAGCTATTAAGAACCTGGGCATGGCCCATTAGGGCTCGGCTGCTCATAACCGTAGGTCATGGTGGGGTGTGTTCGATTAGGAGTAAGAACATAGTCATGTAGGGCAATCAAAGGAATGGAATGTGCTTCCATTCAGGGACATAGTTGTTACCATGTGATAGTAAAAAAGTGAGGTAGTATTTAGTATTGTACCCTCATGGGTAATATTTAGTATTGTACCCTCATGGAGCCCCTAAGCGACCTGAGCTGAAAGTGTTTGGGCTGGGGTGCTTTATAGGAGCAAGTGTTGACTAAAAAGTGGTAAGATCAAATTTAGGGGAAAAACAACATAGCTATTCAATGTTCTAAGTGTTGGTGAGAACGTTGATGTTGTCGTCCTCCAGTCGGTAGGTGCCCGATCGGATCACTTCGGTCACCGTATAGGGTCCTTCCCATGGTGGAGAGAGTTTGTATTTTTCCTTCATTGATTGGGTCCTCTGGAGTACAAGATCACCGACTTCAAGTATCCTCCCCTTGATCTTCCTTTCGTGGTACCTACGGAGAGGTTGTTGGTAGCGAGCGGAGTGGATGACAGTCATCTCACGGGCCTCTTCGAGCAGGTCGACTGCGTCTTGCTAAGCCTCCATGGCTCTGTCGTGGTCGAAAGCCTTCACTCTTGGGGCGCCGTGGTCGAGGTCGGAGGGCAGCACTGCCTCAGCTCCATAGGCCAGGAAGAAGGGTGTGAACCCGGTGGATCGGTTCGGAGTCATTCTCAGGCTCTAAAGGATTGCTGGGTCCTCTGCAACCCATCGTCGGTGTACTTGTTGAGTCGGTCGAAGATGCGTGACTTGTGTCCTTGGAGGACCATGCCATTGGCACGCTCAACCTGACCAGTAGTATGTGGGTGTCCAACCGAGGCCCAGTCAATTCTGATGCTGTATCCATCACTAAAGTCTATGAACTTCTTCCTAGTGAAGTTAGTCTCATGGTCAGTGATGATGCAGTTAGGAACGCCGAACCGGTAGATTATGTCGAGGAAGAATTTGACCGCCTCTTCCGAGCGGATGTTGGTGATGGGCTTGGCCTCTATCCACTTGGTGAACTTGTCGACTGCTATGAGTAGGTGAGTGAAACCGCCTGGGCCCTTTTTGAGGGGTCCCACCATGTCGAGGCCCTAGACCGTGAATGGCCAGGTGATGGGGATGGTTTGGAGCTCCTGTGCTGGCAAATGGGTTTGCCAAGCGTAGAACTAGCATCCTTCACACCTACGGACGACCTCCTCCACATCTTGTAGCGCGGTGGGCTAGTAAAAACCTTGACAAAATGCTTTTTCGACCAACGACCTTGGGGCCACGTGATGTCCGCAAATTCTAGCATGGACCTCGAGGATGAGTTGCTTCCCCTAGTTGGTGAGGATGCACTTCATGAGCACCCCTGATGGACTCTGTTTGTAGAGTTCGTCACCGAGCGTGATGAAGGTCTTAGCACGTCGAGCGATTCATCGGGCTTCAGTCCTTTCGGGTGGGAGAACCTCCTCGAGGAGGTAGGCAAGTAGCAGCGCTCGCCAGTCAGTTTGATTGAGTGCCAATACGGCGACGTTGGCAGGCGACATCATCATGAAGGTACTAGGATCGAAGCCCCCGGGCGCTGGCTTGGCATCGGGGTCAGAGCCCCTGGGCGCCTGCTAGACGTGGGGGTGTGTCTGGACCGGACCTTCCAGGATGTGGGCGGATGGCTTGTGGACGTCGTTGATGAAGACCCCGCTTGGGGATGGATCCCTCCTAGCAGCCAATTTTGCAAGAAAATCAGCGGCATCGTTGTCCTTTCGGGGGACGTGATGCAGCTCGATCCCCTAGAATTTGTCCTCTAGCTTGCGCACCTCTTGGTAGTATGCTGTCATGAGGGGGCTTTTGCAGGAGGATTCCTTAATGACCTGATCAACGACTAGCTCTAAGTCACCGCGAACGTAGAGTCGCGTAGCACCAAGGTCGATGGTGATGTGTACTCCATTGATGAGGGCCTCATACTCTGTGGCATTGTTTGAGGCTAAAAAGTGGAGGTGGATAGCGTAGCAGAGCCTACTCCCATCCAGGGAGATCAGGACTACTCCAGCCCTTGAGCTAGGCGCCATTACGGATCCGTCGAAGTACATTGTCCAGTACTCGTGGGTGACGTCTAGGGTCGATAGCTGCACCTTTGTCCATTCGGCGACAAAATCCATGAGAACCTAAGATTTGATGGCAGTACGGGGATGTACCTCATGTCATGGCCCATGAGTTCGAGTGCCCACTTAGAGATCCGTCCCATGGCGTTGCTGTTGCGGATGATGTCCCCGAGCGAGTATGAGGTGATGACCACGACTTCGTGGTCGGTGAAGTAGTGCAAGAGCTTCCGGATCACCATCAGCACGACATATAGGAGTTTCTGCACCTAGGGGTACTAGACCTTGGGGTTGGTGAGTACTTTCACGATGAAGTATATGGGCTGCTGGACCTTAAGGTGGTGTCTCGGCTCCTCCCTTTCGATGACCAGCATGGCGCTTACCACATGGTTGCTGGCCGTGATGTAGAGGAGAAAAGGTTCTCCTCGTTCGGGAGCGATGAGGATCGGGGCTGACGTCAGGGACGCTTTGAGGCTCTCTAGAGCCTTCTAAGCCTCCTCAGTCTAGACAAAAGTGTCCATCTTTTTGAGGAGCTTGTAGAGTGGCATCCCCTATTCGACGAGCGGGAGATGAATCGGCTTAGGGCAGCCAAACAGCCAGTGAGCCTTTACACGCCATTGATGTTGTGTATGGGGCCCATGTTGGAGATGGCTGTGATTTTTTCAGGATTGGCCTCGATGCTGTGTTCAGGCACAATGTATCCTAGCAGCTTCCCGTTTGGAACCCCAATAACACACTTTTCGGGATTCAGCCTGATGTTGAACCTTTGGAGGTTCGCGGACGTTGTAGCCAAGTTTGCAATTAGGTCGCAAGCTTGAGTCATTTTGGCCACTATGTCATCGACATAGACGGTGATCATTGGTCTTGGCTGCTCGGCTTGATCAGGCTGATCGAACGGGTCGATTTGGTCGGTGAAGCATTGCTGCATGCACCTTTGGTAGGTGGCGCTAGCATTCTTCAAGCCAAAAGGCATGGTTATGTAGCAGTATGAACCATACGGAGTGATAAAAGAGGTTGCGAGCTGATCGGACTCTTTCATTGTGATCTAGTGATAGCCTGAGTAGGCATCTAGAAAGGAGAGGATCTCACAACCCGAGGTGGAGTCGACTATCTAATCTATGCATGACAAAGGAAAGTGATCCTTTGGACATGCTTTGTTGAGGCCAGTATAATCAACGCACATTCTCCACTTCCCGGTCTTCTTTTTAACAAGAACAGGATTGGTAAGCCAGGAGTTTGGCGATCTCTTCGCCTATGGCCCTGTGACTCTCATCATCGAAGCGATCTGCTTGGCGGGCTTCGAGCCCGAGATGAGGTACAGTGCATGCTCGGTGACCTCCCGCGGTATGCCCATCATGTTAGAAGGCTACCATGTGAAGACATCACGATTGGCGTATAGGAAGTCAACGAGCTCGCATTCCTATTTAGTCGGGAGCTAGGTCCCGATCTACACCATTTTGGTTGGGTCAGTGGCGTCGATTCCCACCACCTTGGTTTCCTTGAACGGGCAGAAGGCTATCGAGGAGGTTGGTTTGTTGCAGTCTAGGACTGCTAGGGTCGATGACTTCCCAAGCCATGGAAGCTCGTACGAGTTGATGACCGCGGTGGCGAGCTTGAAATGCTCGCGGTCGCACGTGAAGGTGTGCGAAAAAGCGCTGCTCGTGGTGATGACGCCGTTCGGTCCTAGCATCTTTAGCTTGAGGTAGGTGTAGTTGGGGATTGCTATGAATTTGGCGTAGCATGGCCACCCCAAGATAGCATGGTAGGACCCTGGGAAGTCCACCACTTTGAAGGTGAGGACCTCCAAGCAGAAGTTGGCTCGGTTGCCTAACATGACGGGCAGGTTGATCTGCCCGAGTAGGTATGCCTGTGCTCCTAGGATCACCCTGTGGAAGGGAGAGCCCGCTGGGCGGAGTTCCAACCAGGGGATGTGCATGGCATCAAGGGTGTCGACGTAGAGGATATTAAGGCCGCTGCCTTCGTCCATCAGCACCTTGGTGAGGCGCTTCTTGTGGACGATGGGGTTGATGATGAGCGGGTAACGTCCTAGTCTCGCGACGTGGGAGGGATGGTCCCTCTGATCGAAGCTGATCGGAGATTCTGATCAGCTGAGGAAGAAGGGGACAACCGTCTCGGTGGCGCATGCCTCCCTATAGTGAACCTTGTGCTGGTGCTTGGTCCAGATAGCGTCGCATCCGCCAAAGATCATGATGCACTCCTCAGGGTGGGGGAAGCCATCTCCATCCTTACCCACTGTGCCTTCTTTCTTGTCTGCCGCCTCTTTGCCGTCTCCTTCTTTTGGCTCACCAGTCTGTCATAGGAAACATTTGAGGAGCTTGCAGTCCTTGTAGAGGTGTTTGACGGGCTAGGCATGGTTGGTGCATGGGCTGTCCATGAGCTTGTTGAAGTGGTCAGGCAGTCCCTGTTGGGGCTGCTTGCCCGTGTGATCAGCTGCGGCGACCAACACGGTGTTGTCCGACCGGCGCCAATCCTTTTTGTTCTTCTTGCCCCTCTGTGTGGAGGCGCCATCATCTTGGTTCATGTGCTTAGCCTTGCCTTTGTCCTAGCATCTGTTGAAGATCGCTTCGACAACCTCCTCGCCAGAAGCGTGGTTAGTGGCAATGTCGAGCAGGTCATGGGTGGTACAGGGCTTTAGGCAACCAAGCTTGTGGATCAGGGACTCATAGGTCGCCCAGAGAGGAATGCGCTGATGATGTCCATGTCGATGACATCAGGGAGGGAGTTGCATCATTGGGAGAACCTACAGATATAATCCTACAGGGACTCGCTGGACTCCTATTGGCAACTCTTGAGGTCCTAGGAGTTACCAGGGTAGACATACATCCCCTAGAAATTTCCGACGAAGACCCTCTTGAGGTCCACACAGTTGCGGATGCTGTCATGCGGGAGGAATTCAAGCCATGCCCGAACATGTCCCCCCACGTAGATTGGGAGATACTGAATGATGAAATAGTCATCATCCACCACTCCGGCTCGGCAGGCGAGCTAGAAATCTTTGAGCCAAATACCGGGGTTTGTCTCCCCGGTGTACTTGGTGATGTTGGTGGGCGGTCGAAAGCATTGTGGGAACGACGCTCTCTAGATACGCCGGTCAAAGGCCCATGGTCCTAGGCCCTTAGGGCTGGGACTCCGGTCATCTGGCCAACGTCCATGCCTAGGGCGTGTTTCACCGCTCCCCTTGATGGTTCGGCCAAGATCCATGTCGCCTGCCCTCATCGTCTCCCAGTGGATGTCATCATCATGCCAGGCCTGATGCCGGTTGTTGATGACGCTACAAGCGTCTTGGTGCGGACCGAGCCGTTCGCGTACCGACAGTCGGTGTAGAGCAGGTGGTAGGTCGGACCGCGGCGCGGCCGCTGCCTCCCGAGCCGCACTTAGCGGCTATAGCGGCGAGCGGATGGAGCGATCCGTCTGGCGTGTCCCCACTCCCCCAGTGGAGAGAGATGGCGTGTGTTGGAGTCGCAATGCGGAGCTTTCCGCCTATTGAACGGTAGTGGCTTCTACCAGCACCCGGGGGTTTCGGTATACCTCCTGCCCCTAGGGGTCGATGGGCTCAGGAACGTTGCGCAGAAGCATTGCCGCAGCAGCGATGTTCTGGCTAGCCCAAGCGAACTATGGGGGATCGTTCCCCTCATTCATAATGTTGTGTTGGACTTGGCGGGCGTGACCCCAGGCACCGCCTGCTGGGTTATGCGCATGGGGCGCAACGTGCTGTACCAAGCGTGCCAG